>NW_024038975.1:1005000-2299581 GCF_016077235.1 Cyprinodon tularosa | reverse complement strand
TACAGAGTAAACAGTATAAAGAGAAAGAGCATAAAAGGCAGGAAAGTATTGGGTTTATCATGGTTGTACAATGTATTTTTTAAACTGCACTATTATTTTCTTGTATACATATGCCAATAAATCATTTTTATAAAAAAATAAAAATGGCATGTTTGAATAATAACATTGGATGTTTGAGGATTCTCTGGAGTAATAGAGTAAATGTTATAGTAAAAATATTTATGTGGTTGTTTCTAGTAAGACTCATTTTTAGAGAGAACCACATAGATATATTTCTTACATATACTTCACTGCATGTTGCAACATGCAATTCAATATTTGTGTATACTGTCCTGTCATGTGCAGAAATCCTCAAATGGCTTCATTTGTTTGGATGCATCAGAGTTGAACAAAAATCAGTTTCATGGAGTTTCATGAATAATTTTGTGGCATGGTGTGGAAACAATCATTTGATACTGCGTGTATAAAATACAAGGGAAATGGTTGTATATATCAGAAGAGATATGAAACAGTAAAATGCTAAAACCATCATGGGAGAAGAAGTGGAGCTCATGGAGGACTATACAAACATCGGTGGTTATCTAGACCAGCGGTCCCCAACCTTTTTTGTGCCACGGACCGGTTATATGTCAGACAATATTTTCACGGACCGGCCTTTAAAGTGTGGGGGGGTAAATATGATCATGTAAAATGCTACGACTGGCATAAAATCAAATACAAACCGCATCAAAATAAAACTCACCATTATATTGAATTAGTGGGAGCCCTGAGTGTTGGGATCTGGAGATCTGCCACCTTCCTCCAGCAGAGAGCGCCATGGGTCTCCTGAGCTCTAGCCTCCTGCACACCTGAAGCTGATTCACCTGATTAGGAGACCCACTACTTAAGCAGCGGCCAGACCTGTCTTCAGCGCCGGAGTGTTGACCAGTTTTGGTTATCTGTCTGCTCTAGAGAGCAATCTGATTCTAACCAGCCTCTGTCTTCTCTGCTCACAGGAAAACCCGACTGAAGTCTGTTAGCTCAGGAGGAGCTTGTGTTTGGAAACCTGCCTGCCTGCCCAGAAGAGCCAAACCTGAAGATTCTCAGTCTGAATTCCCCAGCTAGTTCTCAAGGGAGGACTAGGAGAACAACTCAAGGTCTGAACCTCACTAGCCTGAAGCTAACTCTGCCGCTGCTGAGCTCTCTGCTAGATCCACAGTCTATGGACCCAACCAGTTCCCTCTCTCCATCGCTCAGTCAGAACCTCTTCAGGTACTAATCAGAATCCAAGCTCTGTCAAGTCATCGCAGCTACCTGGCTAACCAAACAATCCCTCTCTGCAGATTACTCTGTGATACCAGTCCCGGACCAGTACCAGAACCTGTACAATCATTATTCATTGTGTGCTTCTCAAAATAAACTGTTAAACTTTTACTCTGTTTCCTGTAGTGTTCTGCATGTGGGTTTAATCACAGAGACCCATCATGACACTGAGCATGTTTCTCTGAAACAAGCCGGTCCCATCTAGGCGTAATCGGAGATGATGACACACGAAGTGTGCTTCTGATGTCCAGTCTGCTCCGTAGCTTTGTTTTGGTCACTGTAACCGCAGAAAATCCCGCTTCATAAAGATAGGATATTATAGATAGGATGCGTCTTGGCCTGAATTAACCTGTGTCAAGAGTCACAGATGCACCGACTGATGTAATTGGGAGGGAATACCACGATTTTTTTTATATTTTTCAAAATAAAACATCACTTAGACTCTGATTGTCGATAAATTATATATGCATATATTTTTTCGGTACCAAATGACTGACAGACCGGTACCGGTCCGCGGTCCAGTGGTTGGGGACCGCTGATCTAGACAACAAGCTTGATAGGAGAAGCAACGGCAAAGCGGCCTTCCTTCCTTCTTAATTAAACTGAGGTCTTTCAATGTTTAGAGCAAGATGTTTCTTACCTTCTGTAAGTCTGTAGAAGGGTGCGACCTCTTCTGTCATCATCTGCTGGTATATAAGCAGAAACTCCTCTAGAACTTAAAATGAGGAACATTATACAACCGTGAGCATGCTCTTTATATATCCTCTTTCCTGACAAACAACAAACAACAACATCAAAGGCCTCTCCAGAGCCAGGGGAAGACAGACTGCTACAAAATATCCTTACTACATACAGCAACATAAACAGCATATTATATATATATATATATATATATATATATATATATATATATATATATATATATATATATATATATATATATATATAGTAATTGTTATAATTATTATAATTATAATATATAAATAAAATATAATTTATTAAAAGATTTGGGTTGGTAGTACTGTGGGCTTTTGTTAGCCTATTTCCTTTGTTCAGCAGAAGAAAACCTAACCAAATCTAACTGGTGACATCATGCTAAGATCTGAGTTGTGACATTACAGCTGCAATACATACAGTCGATGAATCAGCACATTAGCACTATGACTGCTCAGGGAGCATGAACATGCTGGCCACAAATCAAATATTGGAATTGACACAGGTTTATCGAAAAAAAAAAACTCTCAGTCAGCATCCATTTAGTGTTCAAAAGAGCTAATAACCAAGAAATGGCATCACTGGTATTAAAGATGAAGTCAACGTCCCATTTAACCTACATACTTTGGGCTATGCTAACAAATCAGACAGCTACTTTTACAAATAGAGCTATTAAATCAGTGAATCATTCAAATACTCTTTTGCACAGTAATCACTTGTTTTGTACATGTTTACTTGGGTGTCTGCACCTGCTTTGTCCATTGATGCTTTTCGTAGTGGGAGTGAGAATAATGAGACTGATGCTCCGAAGAATGGGGGAGTGGCACAGACACGTATAAAGATGTACAAAGGGGGTTGCTGAAATTTGGGGCTTAGTTCACACAGAATGCACAATGGAGCAAGCAATGAGATGGGAATGTCAATAGACCCTGTCAGGAGTGTTTTGAATATAAAAATCTGCTCCCAGTAAAAATCCACAGTAGGACAGTCTCAGCCTTGAGGTAATGGCTGCTTATGTGTGCATGTCTGGGCTTCTGTAGTCTATCAATGTGTAAAAGCTAGTTTCTGCAGTTCGAAAGCTACACAAAATTATTTCAAAACACAGCAAGGTCAGCTTACAAAATATTAGCTATGAAGTACATAATAGCACCTCACTGTAGCAATCACTATAACTCCTTGAACTCAGGGTTTATGGTGACAAATGCACACAAAATATGTGCATGTGTAGTGCCTGTATAATGTCTGAGTAAGGGAGACAGATGGTGACTTACATGCCACTTTGGTTTTCCAGCACTACATTTCCCATGAGGCCACTCATAACGCCTGCTGTCAGAGGCAATGTTCTTCCCATTTTTCTGTGACTAGAGTGAAGGCTTTAGGGAGAAGGTCGGGGCACCTGAGCAAAAAAGGGTGACTAGCTGTATTATGTCTCTAAACAGACTTAAATCAGTATATTAACTTCAGTGGAGATCAGGATATTTTCCTAACATTAAAATTATTCACATTTCTGTTCCCCTTCTGATCCTGGTTTATTACCTACATTTTCAAAAGTAAGATTAATTGACAACTATAATCATATCAACTAATCTATTCAGACATAAACACTAAATTACATATAAATCTCACATTAATACATATACATTCATAAATGTTTCTGTATGGTAATATTGTAAATAACTCCATCCATCCATCCATCTTTCTCCGCTTATACGGGGTCGGGTCGCGGGGGCAGCAGCTTAAAAAGGGAGGCCCAGACTTCCCTCTCCCCAGCCACTTCTTCTAGCCCCTCAGGAGGAACCCCAAGGCGTTCCCAGGCCAGCCAAGAAACATAGTCTCTCCAGCGTGTCCTGGGTCTTCCCCGGGGCCTCCCCCGGTGGGACGTGCCCGGAACACCTCACCAGGGAGGCGTCCAGGAGGCATCCTAACCAGATACCTGAGCCACCTCAACTGACTCCTCTCGATGTGGAGGAGCAGCGGCTCTACTCCGAGTCCCTCCCGGATGACCGAGTTTCTCACCCTATCTCTAAGGGAGAGCCCAGCCACCCTACAGAGGAAACCCATTTCGGCCGCTTGTATCTGCAATCTCGTTCTTTCGGTCATGACCCAGAGTTCATGACCATAGATGAGGGTAGGAACGTAGATCGACCGGTAAATCGGGAGCTTCGCTTTTTGACTCAGCTCTCTCTTCAACACAACGGACCGGTACAACGCCCGCTTCACGGGAGACGCTGCGCCAATCCGCCTGTCAATCTCCCGCTCCCTTCTTCCCTCATTCGTGAACAAGATCTCGAGATACTTAAACTCCTCCATCTGAAGCAGTGTTTGCTGCATCTACCGGGGGGAGGGTGTGTTATAGTCTGTGATCACCCGAATGCCTTGCCACATCCTCCTGGTGTAGTTGGCGCACTGGGAGGATGTGGCAACTACAGCCATGGATCTCATGGCTATGGTTCTGCTTCGTTCATTTGAAGGCATGGTTTAAGTTGGCATGCGCTGTTCTCAGTGCCCCTGTATCACCAGACTTGAAAGCTAGGTTCTGTGCTTTTAGCGATTTCCAAACCTCATCATTCACCCAGGATCATTGGTTGGCTCGGGTGATGATGTTCTTTTTGATGCCAACTTCCTCAATGCATTTGTTGATGTAGTCAGACACGTTCATGGCAACCTCATCAATATTTAATAAGTTGTCATAGGTTGCTGCAGCCTTGAACATGTTCATGTCAGAGCATTCAAAGCAGTCTTGGAGTTTCTCCATGGCGCCCTTAGACCAAAATCGGACCTCTTTAACTGTTGGTTTAGCCCTGGTCAGCTGGGGCTTATATACAGGGATAAGTATGACTGGGAGATAATCTGATGACCCGAGGTGAGGGCGGGAGCCTGCTCTTAATGCAGCTTTGATGTTAGAGTAAATCAGGTCTAAAGTGTTTTCACCCCTAGTTGCAAAATCCACATGTTGGTAAAAATGAGGGAGCAAAGTTTTCAAGTTAGCCTGGTTAAAATCCCCAGCAAAGACTAAAACACCCTCTATGTGTGCAGATTGGAGCTCAGAGATCAGAGAGTCTTCATGACCTCTTTTGTGTTAGCATTGGGGGTACATAAACAGCAGTAATGCTAACCACACTGAACTCTCTGGGCAGATAGAAAGGTCTGCAGTTAACAGTCAGACACTGGCTGTCTGCAGAGCAGAGTCTGACGACCGATCTAGCATTCTTACACCAGCTGTTGTTGATGTAAACACAGAGCCCACCACCTCGAGTCTTACCGCAGAGCTCTTTGTTCCTATGGGCATGGTATAGTGTTATTCCCTCCAGGCTAATCACATTATCCGGTATTCCTGGATGCAGCCAAGACTCTTGCACAACTATGGCGCAACAGTTACTTATCTCCTTTTTTGAAGAGAGTTCAAGTCTCAGATTA
The DNA here is from genome assembly GCF_016077235.1 of Cyprinodon tularosa. Classification (NCBI taxonomy): domain Eukaryota; kingdom Metazoa; phylum Chordata; class Actinopteri; order Cyprinodontiformes; family Cyprinodontidae; genus Cyprinodon; species Cyprinodon tularosa. The sequence continues at coordinate 2,294,148 of NW_024038975.1, read as the reverse complement.
TCCATTTTGTTATCCAAAGAGCGGACGTCAGAGAGCAGGATTGATGGTAGTGGCTTTGTGTAGGGATTCCTCCTAAGCTTCACCGTTAGCCCCTCTCTGCAGCCTTGCATCCTTCATCTCGCGCATCTCCTCCTCCAGCCTGGCCTGGTAAGTGATCCTGCTGTTGTTTTGTTAACATTTGCCCGTAGCACTCTGCAGCTTTTTAATCGATGTAAGATCGATGTCTGGTTTGTAGCATTTTAAGCGGCATTACCCATGAATTTGTCGGGAGCTGTTCTTGGCCACTTCCTTGAGGTGCCACCATCTTATCTTGTCTTTATCAGGTCTTTCTGTTACTCCTTCTTTTTTCTTTTCAAACATCCCACTATATTTACACCAATAACTTGTTTTAATTTGTATAGTTGTTTAAAGATTGTCTGTCGTCCCACAGCATTTATTTATGCCAGACTGTGTAGACCATTTTCCTGTATTTACATTATTCCACAATTGTACTGCCATGTAGCAATGCCTTCTCTTTGTCCACAATTACTGTAGATATTTTTGCTTCTTGCTCTCAGCAGTACTAAAAAGAGGCTAAAACTATAGATTGATGATGGCACACATGCAAAAAGGTTTGCTGATGCTGCCTGGTAATTTGCAATCACTTTGCACCTTTTTTGAAGATCTGCTCTGTGCGTACAAACATTTTTGCACCTATCTTAAGACTTGCAAACTTCCTGGAGATTAGACTCTGACATCAAGAGTTTGATTATGATATTCCAGTCTATTTTATATTAAGCAGTTAAAGGCCAGCAAATATCCTTTTTTAAGTCTTAAAGTTAAGGCCCTGAGGCTATTGATTACAGCTAAAGATCCTTACCTTTGAAAACAAAGAGCTGTGCCAGTCAGGAACTGTGAGAACTGAGGAAGAGACCTTATCTAGCCCCAGAACACAAAATGACTCAGCCTACAGGAGAAACAGTTTCCACAGTAACAGGCAGAGTCAAACCCACTCTGTGAGTGTATCTCATCAAAATTTATGATACATTAGCTCCAAAGCTTCAAAAAGGTGAAGACAAATAGAGTCAAGTATTTTATAGGTACTGGTTTATGTAACATGATTGGATGTTTTCCAGGTGAATGATGACAGGAAGACAGGATCGAAGAACAGGAAAAATAATTTGTGGCAGCAAAAAAAATAAATGAAGTACATACAAAAGTAACTTTTCAAAAATAATTTGTGACTTGGAAAAAGCTCTCTACACCATCCCAAATTTCCCCTTAAATGTATAAATTGTGGTGTAACTGGATTAGTGCATTTATGGCCTTTTTAGGATCATGCCACAGCAGATCATTTAAATTTAATTTAAAGCTTTGACAAGGGTAAACCTGTTTTTTATTTAACTAATAGGAAAGTGTTTTGGATTATTTCCCTGTTGCTTAACCTAAGAGCATCTGAGCTTAAGAATCTGATAGCTGCACATTATGTTTCAAGTAATTCCTGTAAAGTCGAAGTCATGGTATCATCAGGTACAGTAAAGAAAGATATCAAAGTTCCAAAGATGGAAAGCAGGTAAAAAACCTTGATACTTTCCCCGCCTTGTTTTCCTAGTATGAAGATCTGCTTCTTAAATACTGTTAGCTTACACCGAATATAACCGGACGAAGACCGGGGTGTTTTGGCAAATGTAAGATGAGCCATTGTATTTTGTTTGGTCAATTGTGTTTATGGTTTTGGAGCTTTCTAACATAGATGTCGGTTTTTGCCTATTTCTGTCTGTTGAATCATCTACACAAATTAGGCTTGCAGTGCTTTTAAGATAACTTCAATGAGTGAACAAAGTGCTGTTGCAGTAACATCAATATGTTGGTCAGTCCTTGGAAGGTTCTCAGCTGTTTGTTGTATTCTTAATTTGTGAATAATGGTTCTTGGTGTGGTTCCAATGAACCCTGAATCCTGTAAAATGACTTTTATAACACTTTTCTGAATGTCAGTGACTGTATTTCATATTTTCTCTCAAGGTTCTTTAGAGAAGAGCTAATAAAATGTAAATCTCTTTTAAAAATATATATATATTGTTAATTACATTTGATCAATGAATCAACACAGAAGTTACTATTTCATTAAGGCTGGTAGATTTGGATTGCTTTTCTTTCACAAACAAATTCATAACTTGAATTAGGCTTTCATCTACATGATGAATGTCCTGGAGGTTGTTGGTTGCTGGAATCTCCAGCTGCATCTTCCACAGGTGACTCCTGGATACATTACAATGATTGGTCTCAACTTCTCTGGTATACACCTTCCTCCATGGAACCATGATCAGCACCACCTCAGTCACACACTTCCTGGATGATCTGCATTATGTTGAACCATACAAACTGTCAAGAACCTCTCCGGACTCTCTACAGAACAACCCCATTGCCGACTCAGTCTCAGCTGTTCACACTACCCCATTCAGTTGCCCAGATCCACTTCTCTCTTTCCCCCACATTGTTGTATCCAAACTCATGGTAAGCAGGCTCAGTAGTGCCTGTGTATGGCACCATTACTTCTCTCAGTAAGCCCTAGGTTAGCTGTGGCAACAACATAGCTTGCCAGCATCAGTGTGTGAATGGTTCAGTGACTGAATGTACAGTAGTGTAAAGGGATTTGCAGTCCTCTGATTTGATAAAGATGCTTTATCTGTAGAGGCAATTTACATAGTCAATAAGACAATAACACATTTGAATTTTTGAGTGCCGATGTTGCTAGAAAATATATCATAACAAATGTACAGGCACAAAATTTCATCCACTAATACAATCCAAAAATTTTTTCTTCATATCTTTAAATATGGTAGACATATAATAAATCAATCTTTGTTCTAGTTTTCCATATAGAGTAGCTTAAAACTGAGTAACTGAGTGTTCTGACCTACTAGGGCAAGACCATCATTAACACATGGGGTACCAGACCACAGACATTACCACAAATAGTTTTCTATGGACCAAATCACTAAAACAGAAACACGATGTGTTTCATGATAATATGTTGAGAGAAGAAAGAAAAAGGTACGTTTTCTTTTGATTCTTTTTCGAAATACTAAAGTTCTCCAACCAATCCATGTTTTGATTTTATGTGCTTGCATCATTTATGTATTTACAGCAGGTTTTGTGTTTGAAGAGCTTTATGATTGAAGCACTTCTCCTTTGCAGCATTTTTTTTCTTTGCACATGTTTTTTTTTTTTTTTTTTTTTTTGTGCACATTTCCTGTGAATTTTTAATTTGCTTGGTGCTTGCACCTCTTGGCCACCGTTAAAAAAGAACATTGAACAAGATAAATCCGATTACTAAAAGGAAAAATAGGAATTACAATTTAAAGATCACACTTGTTTCTTTAAGAACTTTGGGAACTTCAAAATAAAAATACTCTAATGAAATACTCTGGCTGTTAACACCATGCCAATCGGGTGCTTTTAAAAAACTATGATTGTGCAGTGCTAACTGAGGTCAAGAACGCTATGAGTAAACAGATGATGATGATGCTTGACTTAGATAAAATATCACCAGATGAAAGGATTCATCCTGTATCTGTGGGTAAAAGTAATTAAAAATGAAAGATCACAGTTACACTTCAAATAGAAATCCACAATTTCCCCTTAAAATAGATTGAAAAAAAATACAAAGACACACTTAACTGCTCCAAGAAGAATGCATTCGCCTCCAAGTGCACACAGGTGTTCTAAGGAGTATCTGATTGAATTTACAGCAGCCTAAGCCCAGTGAGCAGAGACCAAATAGCATCTGTAGCGTGTGCTTAGAAGCCCCCTAGGACTATTAAATCACCCCATAGTGGATCAGGAAATCATTGCTATAGTGATGGTGAAAAGAGGAAACCTGATTTACAGTGTCCTTACCTCATGCTGTAAACACATTGTGTCCAGTCACTCACACAGACATGCATCTGGGTTATATCTGCTTTTCTTCCATTTACCCATTTAATCTTGTAGATTTGATGGTGTGAATCTGGTCTCTGTTCAGTTCAAAGCAGAGGAAGTGAATCAAGGGTCTGCAGATTAGCAAAGAAGTCTTCTGTTCCCAGTCTTCACCAACTGCAGGCCAAAACTCATTTTTAGACTAAATGCATTGTTCTGTAGTCCACTGTGTTCAATTCAGTTTACAAATAATTTCTATATCCCAAAGGGAAATGAAATGTTGCAGTAATTCATAGCGGGAGGAGGGGTGGGGGGTGGGGGTGTCATCAAGTTGCTGTAGGTGTTGATGCAAAAAAAGCAAATTAAAAACAATCTACTGGACTTTGTTTCCAGGTTTGAAGATGTTTCTCTTTCCATCCAAGAAGCTTTTTCAATTCAAAATGTCAGGAATAGCGTTGAGTTTGAGGTTTTATACAGTAGCCCAACAAAGCCAGTTGTCCACAATCTTCTGCACTTTGTGAAGAATTCTTCTTTGTGAAATAATCTTCAGAGGAGTTCCTGAAACAGAGCAGCCTTCTTTAATAGGTCAATGAGCTTTTTAAGTCATTTGCTCTGATGCTGTTACCCCAGTAGATAATGGAGGAAGAGATCACACTCTCAACAACTGACTTAGATACAATATGTAGCAGCTTGTTTCAAACGATGAAGGACTTAGGAAGTACATTGTGCTCTGTTCTTTCTTTTAGACAGCTGTACAGTTGCCTCTCCAATGTAGGTGATCCAGGTTAACACCAAGCTAGTTATACTCCTTAACCACCTCTACTTCTTCTCGCTTGATTTTGATATAATTCAACTTGTGTCAGTTTCTTCTGAATTGAAAATAATTTCCCTTGTTTTGTTGAAATTCAGGATCAGCCCACTGTTTCTACACCATGTCACAAAGCAGTTCACTAGCACTCTGTACTCAGCTTCTTGTTCATCTTTGATGCACCCAATGATTGCAGGGTCATCTGAGTATTTCTGCAGATGACAGGACTCAGTCTGGTACTGGAAGTCAGACGTGTACAGAGTTAAAAGGAATGGAGAGAGTGATGCCCAATGTGGTGCTCCTGTGCTGCTGACTATGTCATTAGACAGCTGACCCTTCAGTCTAACAAACTGTGGTCTGTTTGTCAGGTAGTCTATGATCTAGGCAATTGCTGATGATTCTACCAGAGTTTTCTGAAGGTTCTCACAAAACAACGCAGGCTGAATTGTTTTAAATGAACTGGAGAAATCAAAGAACATGATCCTTTACAGAGCTGTCTGCCTTGTCTAAATTATAGTATATATGATGGCCTCCACAACTCTAACTCCGCTAAGCAAACTGTAGAGGTCCTGATAACTGCTTGTAGGGGATCTTCCAAATCAGTGGAACTGTCTCTGGGGTTAGATTAAGGGTGAATAGGTGCTGTAGAATCCCATAGAGCTGCTCTACACTGGCATTCAGGGCTCTGGGAATAACCCCTTCTGGACCTGGTGACTTATTACCATTCAGTCCCCCCAGTTGTCTCTTCACTTGACTTCTAGAGACAGGCAGGCAAAAAGGAGCAGCAATATTTTGATTTGGCTGACAATAAACTTGTAGAAATAGGAGAGTCAATGGCACAGGAGAGCAGGGTGTTAGTGTGACTGGCCAGGAGAGAAAGACAATGAGCTTGTTTCTGAATTAAAACTATTATACAGTGTACTCAGTTCATTGGTTCTGTTCAGACTTCCATCTTTCTGATCATCCTTCTACTTCAGGCCTGTGATCTTCTTCATCCTTAACCACACATCTGCGATATTGTTTCTTTTCCAGCCTTCTTTCTGTCTCTTATCTCGACCTCAAGTTACTTCTGTATACCCTTTATAAATTCCCTGTCTCCCTGTTATTAATACTTTATGTGGCCATGAATTAGCGATATACGTTAGGAAAATACACACATTTTCTCAACATAAAAATAAATTTTACTAAAAATAAATTGCTACTCTACAATTTATTTATTGGGGAGTAGTGGCCTAGTGGTTAGAGCAGGGGTGGGCGATTCCAGTTCCTGAGGGCCGGTATCCTGCCACTTTTAGATGTGCCTTTGGTTCAAAGCACCTGAATCAAGTCATTAGATGATTGAGAGGACACTGGAGGAACTGACTGCCTACTGAGGAGGTAACTCAACCATCTGATTCAGGTGTGATGGACCAAGGATGGATCAAAACGTTGCAGGATACCGGCCCCTAGGAACTGGAATTGCCCACCCCTGGGTTAGAGTGTGCGCTTGGGTCCCGGAGGTTCTGAATTCAAGTCCCACACACTCCAACGGTCTGCCACTCTGGGTCCCTGAGCAAGACCCTGAACTTCAGACTGCTGTCCGGATGCCACACAATAGCAGCCTGCTGCTCCCCAAGGGGATGGGTTAAATGCAGAGAGTGAATTTCCCCATTGTGGAACAATAAATGAGTTACAATTACCGTGCAACATTATGCTAATACTAATAGGTCAAAGTAAGTTTTTTTCAACTTCTCAAACCTACAAGACAGAGGCAAAAATAGCTACATTCTTAAAATCAAATTAATAACAATTGATTGATTGATTGATTGATTGATTGATTGATTGATTGATTGATTGACTTTATTGATTTCACAGTGGAGAAACTTATTCTAAAGCTTACTCTAAAATAAAAATATGTAAAAGGAAGCGGGAGCATCACATGTTCTGAAGGAAAAGTTTGATGCTATAAAAATGTCTTATGATAAAAACAAAAAATCAGGAGCAGCTTCGAGCAAGGTTCTATGGGTCAGACCTGTTTTGAATAATAGAACATTAGATTGCTTCATAAAACAAGACCAATCTTATGAGCTGCAACCCTCCTTCATTTTTTGAAGTACCGGTACATGCCTTACCTCACAAAAAAAAAAAAAAAAAAAAAAAACACTAAAGAGTGTCATTAACCTCAGGTCATCCCAAACCTGAAATTACCTCATAGCATTTTACCGGGGAGGGATATAGACTGGCAGAAGCAAGAAGTGGGAGTTCTTTTGAGCCTTGTATCTTTTTGACAAAAAGATATCTTAAGGACAAGTTGAGAAATGACTGCTGCAATGCGGGCAAGTGAGGAAGTGGTTTACCAGAAGGGTGCAAATGTCAGGCCTCTGAGTGCTTAGCTGAAGGAGAACATCAATCCAGTCTACTTAGTTTATCTCTGCCTTTAGACTTTAACAGTCCCAACACTCAGAGACGGAAGGACATAATCGGGCCCTGCAGCATTGACAGTGCTGTATAACTGAATAACTCATTTTTACCAAACAGGCAATTACTTTCTGTTCCGACCTTTATCATCCACCTTTTTATATGGACAATATGAAATCTACTAAAATTTACTATTGTTGCAAATATGTATTAGGGAAATTATCTTAGAGTGTTTATTTAATTCCTGAGCATATATTTTTTAATTACTTATAACTTTTGTGGTACAGTGCCTGTTTGAATGCAGCCCTCCATCTTAACTGAACTGTGGCAATAACATCCACACAAACAAAATACTTGCACTGAGTTAATGATTGCAAAATATGACACTAAGTGTGAAAACTCCATTCTAAGTTGTCCAATAGCAAGCATCTGAGACAGGATTTATTATCCACATGACTCACATATGATATATAGCACATTGGCCTCATTTCCAGTTCTTACTGAGTAGACTGTGTACATTCTTATGCTATTCCCTCTGTGCTGTTTAGTTTGCCTCCCATTGGAGTGTTGGCAGACATGGGATGCTCCATGCTGCGGAGATGCAGAGAGCGTGGGAGTTGATGGCCAGGATTATGTGAAGAGGTGCATTAAAACTCTACTATCTCAGTATTAGGGATTTTTTTTTTTTTTTTGCACCAAGCAAATTTGAATCATCTAAAATTCTGTTTGCAATTATGATTTCAGGAAATTTATTTTAAAAAAAAAGTACTCCTGAAATGCATATGTTTCAACTATAAGTTCAAAAATGAGGAACATAATATGAACTTTCATTTAGCCTATGCCTAGACCTTACATTTTAATAAGACCTTACTTAGTAATCACTTCCATAAAACTTGAGCTTTATATTTAATTTCATGCATAAAGATTTGGGTAAAACAGTGTGTGTATTGTTGGTTTAGCTAGAATCATTTCTAGTGAATGTTTTTCTAGTGAAATTTTTTAGAAAAAGTAAATGTGCTCTCCACGATAATCCGGCCTATGGTTGCAGCTGTTGAAAACAAATCAAGCTAGAGCAATAAATCAATAACAATTTATTCTAATTGTTTCATAAAATAAAAAAGGGAAATGAAAGAATGATCTTTAATCTGACCGATTTTTGATTCAGAACCAAAGACCATTCTGGAGGACATAAGCAGAGGAAAGTATTTAGCCTGTCAACCTCTCATGGCTAGGCAAAACAAGGCTGTTGATAGAGGTTAAAGGTTAAATAGGGCCAGGGTTATGAGGTCATTGTAGCCTATTCACTCTGGTCCTAATTTCAAATGGGTAAAAAAATGTAAAAAGAAGTTATGACATCGACTGATATTAGTCATATTGCACACTGACAAAACAAGTAAAAAATACCTTTTAAGAAACGCCTTAAAGTAGTTCTAAGTTACTACATGCTTACTCCCTATAGTACCTAGCCGCTTTATAGTGTTGTTGAAAAGGGTTTCAGCTAGGTTATTTTTGCTTTTTGTCTCCTATATAGCAGGGCTTCAAGAAAAACATTTGCTTTGAGGTGAGAGTCTAAATATGCTGTTGTGGTTTTGAATATGTTGACTGACAGGGGTCAGCTCTACAAAGACATGCCCTCTCTTACTGATAAGTTAATCTCACGACTCTCCCAGGTTTTATTGGTTCAGAGCAGCTTCAGTTTAACACATTGAATAAAGTCTAAATGGAGCCACTGAAGGAAAATCAAGCAGATCTGTTGTTTCCTCTTATTTTCCAATTAATGGAAATCAGTGGCGGTGATGGAAAACTTTAATCTATGCCAACACATCGACCACAGGCACCAGGTCGTACCCAAGTATCAATTGTATTTTAATTCTAGTTTGTTCTGTTGCTTTTTTGCAATAAATAAATAAAAATAATTTTTTTAAGGAATTAAATTGCGTACTTCCTTTTTGTTGTGTTTTGAGGTTCTTTTGACTCATTAGAATTTACTTTTGTTAAATCCCTCATATTTTTACTTTAAGAATTTTGTGCTTTGATTTGCCAAGAGCCTGTTTTGCTATTTGCAATTCTTGTTATATTCTTTTATTTTTTGCCATTCAGGTGTTTTACATAGTTGGGTTTGTTTAATTTTTGCCATTTATTTTCTAGTTTATTTCTCCTATTTCTTGGTGTTTAAGTTGGTTTGGACTTTAGTTTCTCTTGTTGTTATTACTGGATTTGTTCTCTTAGTTTATTCCTTCTAGTTGTTTCAGCCTTTCATGAATTACTTAATTCTTTGCACCTGTGTTTCCCAAGTTGTTCTATTATTTTCATCTGCTTCCCCCTCTTTTTAAGTTCACAGTCATATGCCAGAATTAGTTAGATCATCAGTTCTTTTCCATGTCTCCTTGCCTTTAACAGTTCTCATCAGCCTGAATAAGCTTTATTAAAAGCTTTAAACTCACCACGCTGTGCCTGTGTGTCAGTCCGCATTTTGGTCCACTTTTAGACATAAAAAGGCTGAAACAAACTGTAACTAATTCTGCAAAGGACATCTGTAAGCCACTCCAAACTGTTTTTCCTTTGGACAAACCCTCTCTCTCTCCACCATGCGAACAACTAAGCAAGAAATTTAAACTTGTGGACAATCATTTGAAGCACTGTATCACATTACAACAGTCACAGTTTAAATGTAACTAAAGTAGAAAGTAGGTACATAACTACTGCTAAAAGAGACTGTATTCACTCAAAGGTGCAATCAATTACTCAACTTTTATCAAGTTGTCTTTTCACTCATAATACACTGTGTAAATGTAAAATATATAGTAGGTGATAATACAATCTGTAATAACCATTGATAATAAAATTAATTAATCATACTATTTTACTTCTACAATAAAGTGACTCTAAATAATTACTAGTTCATGACCTCAATAATATTCCCCTTGTATCACAATGCTTTCACAATGTTACAATGCTATTTCTTCATCAAAATCATGCTATAAGTGGCAAGTGTGAGTAAACGAAATTTTGTGAGATAAATGCATTCAAAATACTTATCTTGCTCTCCTCAAATGGTATCTTTGGTTTTTGAAGCAAAAATGATGCATTGGTAAAACATTACCTAAAAAACAGCTGGTCCTACATAAGCTCCGTTAGTGTTCTTTTGGTAACCTACTCAGCAATACTTACAGACAGTACCTTGTGTACCTCATTGCCAAACACAAGCAGTTTTCCTTTTCCTAACTGCATTATCAGTTATCAATAGTCATTATGGAGAGGAGCAGTCTTGGCTTATAGATGTTTTGTTTGTGCCAGAAGTCAGAAGTCACTGATCACAATTGTGCAGCCAGGGATGGGAAGGGCAATACATTTTCCTCTGCCTAATATATCACTGACAATAAAAACATAGCTAATAGGTAGATGAAATTAAATGAAACAAATAAAACATCCAATGTTAAACAATTTGCATTAAAGTGGTCATAGAATGATTATATATGGTATTTGGTGCTGTTCCTTAAGGTCTCTGAATAGGGTGTTTAACATTGGTTGGGCTGAAAATAGCTTTTGCTGTTCTATGTGCCCTAATACAAGCCTGGTTATAATCCCTGAATATTTAGATGAGCTGTGCGCTGATTGGTTGGTTTACAGCGAGTGAGGCTGCTGGGCATAGACGGATCATAGCAAAAAGCACTCACTCACTGAAACATCAAATTGTTTATATGGTAGGGTGACCAGACGTCCCCTTTAATATCTCCGGGGGAAATTTCAAAATCCTCCAGGATTTTGGTCAACTACAGTGCAGAACGTAGTCCAAACACACCGGGCACTCAAACTGAGCCGTGAGCTCGGAGTCTGGTCCAGGAACCCCGGCAGACGGGGGTAGGGAGCCAGTGGGGGACGGAGTGACCGAACCCCACCTGATGACGGTAGCCTGGATTCATTGGTTTTATGGTGGAAGTTTAGCTTTGTGAGATTTGCAGAGAAAGGAGATGTCGATTGGGTTCGAAGTTCTCTGTACGTCCATTTCACCCACTGAACTAACATTATTCATCTATGACAATGTAAACTCGGTTTTGCATTCTATAACCCCTATAAACAGTTTTTCCTACAACTTTACGTTAAAATGCTGTTAACAGGAGATGTGTTGAGACCTTGGAAGCCCAGTTAGCTATACAAGAATTGAAACAATAATATATCATACAGTGAACCAAGTGGAAGACAAGGGCATGGGACAAACTTTGTATGAAAAGGTTTAGGATCTGGCCTGTAACACTACTGTGTTGGCTTCAATTCAAATGAAACAGGACATGCAGTACAGGTTCCAAATGTCATTCAAAGATATTCAAAGGATACTATTCTTGTAGCAATCATGATTATTCTGTTAATTTATGCATATCATGATAAGATGTTAGTTTAAAACATAAATTACATTTACAGTTTCAGTCCATGGCTGAATGATTGTTGAATATCTTGTTAGTTTATGCATATGTTTTTCATACAGTATTGTGTTGTAATGCTCAAGCGTAAAGCTGCTGAGCATGCATTGTTTTTGTAAGATATTTAAGATAGACAAAAGACCAAGCAAGCTATTGCTATGGTGTATAAAGAAACTCTGCTATTTATGCACCTTTTATGATGCAATCAAATTTAAATTTGAGCCATTTTTCAATTATTATTTTATTTTAGTTAGTCTAACTTGGAAATGTTTCTTCCTCTTATGTTTCATAGAAGAGTTAGTTATTTTAATGTTTCTAACTGCAGCTTTCCAAATCTTACTTTAAAAAACTTTCACCCTTACTCTTAAGATTTTGACATGCTATGACTCATGACTACTAATTGTCTTCATTGCATGAAGAAACCCTCAGGGGTATCAGAAAATAACCTCAAGTCATAACTCACGTTCAGACATTTCTTTTCACCCTGACCTTGTCTTCAAAGTTTATAAAGTGAATATACAGATCATGTTCATTCTATAGGCATATTTGAACACTTACAATAACTGTGGACAAATTCTTCACGTAATCTTTTCAGCGAGAGAAATTATAAAAAAATAGAATCTCTAAAAGGAAAAAATTACACAAGTCCATTTAAGTAACAGGAACATGATTTAATGCTAGATTTTAAAATATTCTATAGGTGAAGTAAAATAAATCCTGCAGACCTGCTTAACTCTGGAATTAAATTACTTGTCTTGGTCAAAAATAGCATTAAGGTATTTATTTTATGTTTCAAAAGCTAAAAAAAAAAAATTATCAGGATTTATGGATGGATGTGGCCTGTAATTATAGTGTTTTTTTTTCCAATTTAGGGGACTCCAAAGTGTTTCATATTACAGTCATTCATGCACTGATGAGGGCACTTGAATCTGGGAAATGAAACACCAAGAAGAAGTAATTTCTTAGCGCTATCACAGAGCTACTACTTTTACTGCCTGTGCTCAGTCTTACAGGCCACCTTTTATTCCTATTGGTGCAGAATCATTCCAAGTCAACATTGGTATCATAAACAGTGCTAAATAATAATGTATTTTTGATCTGTTAAATTGTTTAAAACAGGTAATATACAATGTCATCTTTTGCAATAACATGAATGCTTTTATTCTGCGTCACATAGACGTCACATGACTTAATTATTTTTGAAAGATTTTTTGTGTTGATGGCTCCCCATTGTCCTAAAGACTTTCCCTGTGTTTGTGTCTCCGATAGAGCAGGCAATTTCAGTTTCATAGTAAAAGAAAAAAAAATGCCCAGAAAGGATATTTTTTACACTAAGACAAAATGCAATACCTCAGCAGAAGGTCCAGGGTATAAAGACAAAAGTAGCAAGACTGCAAATGTTTTGATCATATCCAATTGTTTCTGAGATTTATTTCTTTATTTTATCACAGCTTCATTTAGGATACCACTTTCAGAATCAATATCAAAATGTACATATCATAATGCCCTAAAAGGTATTGTGGTGGATTTTCGCACATTCTTTTAAAAGACACTCTCAACCTTGAAAAAATGCACAAATACAACTCTGTACCCGCTTCTGAGAGGGAATGCCTATTAAATGTGTGCAAGAGCATACAGAAACCCATTTCTCTTTGTGCACACTCTGTTTAAAAGTTGCTGTTCTCATACCTAATACAAGCTTACTGTGTCTGAACGTCCGCCCTCACCCCTAAATCATTATATGGAACAAACTCAGTTAACTAATCGTTCGGACAGATGATCAATGTTTTTTGCTGCCCGTTGGTCACGTAACTCCTCCTCCACTACTCAGTGCCTCAGCCATCTTTGTTATTATTTGCTGTTGTCGGGTAGCGACAGCCTATGGCGAAAGCAGGCTGCTGTGACAGCAAATCCCATAATGCTTTGCAAGGAGAGCTCTCCGCACAAAGCATTCCAGGATATATCTGTCTCTTCTGACACCTTTCTTTTGTTCTCATACACCTTGTAGACACTTTTTCTCTTACAACCCTCAGCCATTTTCAAAGAACCGTGGTGAGAAAGGTGAGCTTAAATGACTGTCTGAAACCATAGCTGACCACATACATAAGCCTGAAAGTGCACATGCGCTGAATAAGATAGCTAACGGGATGAGCATGTAGGACGGCTTTATGTAAACATATCACCAGAATGATTGACAATTAGGAGGGCCACTTATTTAGATGATCCACCCGGAAGTAAAAGATCATCCTCTGCACCTTTAACTGTATTTCAAGCTTAATTTGATAAGAAGTCTGAGAGCTAAATCTCTAAAGTGGCAGTAAGGCTCTTTTCAATGATTCAGAACAACAAATAGATGTAGTATTATTTTGGATTAAAAAAATAATTAAGAAAATATTCAGACAAATTGTTGCAATTAATTTTCCTGGGATTAATGAATAAATCTGAATCTGAACAGTTGCCACTGTTCCTTCTTGGCAGGCATTTTGGAGAATGCAAAAAGGTACATTACTAGAAGGAGTTGAATCACTTATACCAAAACAATCATTTTGTTTAATTCAAGTTTCTATGAGAAAAATAAAAAAGTTTAACACAAATCATGTCAATATAGAGATCTTGAGTTAAAAACACATTAGTAATTGCTTTTATTCCCTTTGAGTCGAAAGATATGAATTTTTGTAGAATAATTTGTTATTTATATTGATGATAGCCATGTTTAATGAAGTGTTTTAGTCTTGTAATACGTGGGTAACAGTATGGAATCTGATAAGAGGTATTTTAATCTATGACTTAATTTTCTAACTTGGACCCTTTGATTCAAACAATTTGGAGAGAAAAAAAAATTTTTTTTTAAAGAGAAACTGCAGATTTAAAAGTGGGATGAATGTCATCTCTCTAGATCTGAGGTTTTCACTGTTCAAATCAGGGATGACACAAAAGAAAACATTGAGTTACTCTTCTGAAAAACTTGCACATCAAAACGAGACTAATTGAGACCTCTGGTTGATGCAATGGGTTAAAAGAGTAGTAAAGCTTGTATTATGAAGAAGACCGCAAGGACCAAATTCAAACCCCACACTCTGCAACTCCTGTTCCCTGAGCAAGACTCCTAGTAGCAGCTTTGCCCATGGCCCCCCAAGAGATTATTTTAACGCCCAATATTATGCTACCTTTAAAAATAAACAATATTAAAAACGAGGCCGCCTACCTACCTAATCTTCTCAGATTAGATAAACAGCAGAAAACTTGTCATTCAACCCTCTGCTGGACAAGCTGTTTTGGCTGTCTGCCTCCCCACCCTCCCAAAGGCCGTGCCCTCATAGCCTCATCAGAACCATGTAGGACTATGGAGACAGGGATTTATTGTGGCCTTATACAGAAGCAACTTAAGAGCCAGATTAGGGGAAGCGAGAAAGCCTACAAGAGGAGACTTGAAAGCGAGCTCCTGTAAAACTGTAGCTGTGTTCTATTTCTGCGTCTGCGTCCTCCGAAGGACCTGGTTTACCTAGACTGGATACTACACAGGCCATAAATATAAGGAGGTTGGAACAGTTCAAGCGGCTGTCACCGCTGCTCGCTATGCTTGCGCACTGTTGCATAGCCACCGTGACACTTGACTCCCAAAGCAGGAACAAAATGGATGCTGAAATTCTTAGTAGTGTTCTATGTGCTAATTTAATTTCTGAGGAGCTTCAGCAGCAGGACCATCTTTGCGATATCAGATTTGAATTTCACACTCTACACAGATGTTGGAATATGTGCTTAAATGTCAGCCAAACCCATTTGCACAGTGACAAATAAAACCTTTCAGTAAACCAAACATCACCCACAACATATCTCAATCTCTAAGAAGAAACAAATATTGACCTATTTTTATCCTATTAAACTACACTAAGAATATTCACTGAAGTTCTTCACCATTTCTCTTTTTCCT
The DNA here is from genome assembly GCF_016077235.1 of Cyprinodon tularosa. NCBI lineage: Eukaryota > Metazoa > Chordata > Actinopteri > Cyprinodontiformes > Cyprinodontidae > Cyprinodon > Cyprinodon tularosa. The sequence continues at coordinate 2,278,697 of NW_024038975.1, read as the reverse complement.
CTTAGCACAGACCAGTCAGTGAGCACATCAGGGATAGACAAGAAGTGGCATACAAGGAGCTGGTAAACAGTTTTTTTGGCATGGTGGGGAAATAGTGATCAAATCTTGAATGTGAACCAAACAATGGAGAGGGTCATAGATTTAACACATAGAAGAAACACTAGTTGAATCCTATTAACATTTTAGGAGAACAAGCAGAGGAGTATAAATGCCTCAGTATCCCCTAGAACAACAAACTTGAAGGGAGACATAACTTTTAAGCCATCCACATAATGGGACTGAGCAGATTGTACTTTTTAAGGAAGCTTAGGTCCTTCAGTGACTGCAGCAAGATGCATATCTTCTATAAGTCTGTGGTTAATGGGTGATGTCTCCTGCCATGAGCTGCTGGGTTAACATCAGGACATGAAATTGGCACCTGTGAACCCACCAAATGTTGGTAACTTTTGGAATAGGCCAGTTAAACCATAAATCTACCTGCAATGTTGTGGGTAGCCAAAAAGACAACATACAACACAACAGCAAGTTTTGTGTGTTGTTTTCCAACGCTGTAGCCTATTGTGTTTTAAGTAAGCCCTGCTTTTTCTTGGATCTTTTAAAACAAAATGTGACAAAATATGACTTTTTTAACCATTACAACAGTTAAAGCTGGTATTAATGTGCAATACCTTGTGAGCTAAATTATGACAAAGTCACACATGCCTATATATCAATATGTTACGCTAGTTTTGAATTTCTTTTCATTTGCATTCAACAGGTTTTTAATGTTTAATGCCACAACAGAAAGATAAGTGTCAGGGAGTAGATGGACCAGAGGCCAGCAGCAGGGTGAATGATGCAGGGTCTTTACAGGTTAGGAGAGATTATGAATTCCTGAGAATATATCTATTGAAGGGAGAACCAGGAAGATATTTGGAAAATGTTTTCACACATATTTTATAGTAAAACTGACTGATAAATCACTGGCAAAATGGTGTCTATTCTGTCAATCACGTTATTGATGTTATGATTGTTATTGTTTTTATTTATTTATATTATCATTATTCAATCAAAATATTAGACTTGTCTTGAAAATGAAAATAAACTTGTAATATGAACAAAGTAAAAAAAAAAAAACATGTAATACTAATGTAATGTGTAAATAAATAAAAACAAAAGTTTAACCTAGATGTAAACAGGGACAAAAAATCAGTAATACAGTTAATTAGAGCTGCAGCTGGGTGCTAGCTAAGTGAATGAGACTATCAGTGAGCTTGTATTTCTGTCCTTTTCTATTCTAAATGTTAGACACATCACATCAGATACAGTTTTCATTATGTAAGTCAGGTCAGAGAAATGATTAAGTTAGTTAATAACCCGAAATCAAGTGTGTATTCTGTACAAGTTGAATAACCATTCTAAAGTATTTTCTGAGTTGTTTACTTGTGTTTTAAGTATAACAAAACTTTGGCTGGTAAAAAAAATCTCTGTGGCAAGGGCCCAAAAAAGTTAGCTCCTGGCCCTGAGTAACATCATCACAGCAAGTGATTTAAAGAAGCTCACCATGCTTTTAAAGAAGGCTAGCCCTGTTCTTGGAACATCTATAGAAACCTTTCAGACCCAAACATGCTTTGTGAGTAAATTAATATTCTTTCACTGTCTTAAGTTTAAAACAAATAGTCAACATTTTTGGCTATTTTGTTTTTAAAAATCAGCTTTACCATTTTATTTTGTTTTTTGTACACCCAGATATTGAGTCAATACCTCCCTTTGTTTTCTTCAGAACTGCCCATCTGTCATTTGGTATCCTTTCACCATATACTTACCTTTTCTACATCTTGCACCCATGTATTAGAAGAAAAAAGGGCATTTTATCCAGAAATGTCACATCAACAAAATAGAACTAGTAATACGTTTTTGCTTGAACTCGCACACTGTGCATGAGAAGCAGAGAACTTCTTAAGTCCCTTTCATTACAAGCCAGGGTTTCCTCCTTTCTACTACAAGTACAAATTCCTTCCCACTATCATGGCAGCCCCAGCCGTTGTACAGTAGAGCGGAGGACCTCGCCTATTCAGCCAGGCCAACAATCCCCTTTAACAACCCCCCTTTCAGACACTTACACAGGTATGCGGCATTGGACACTAACAGAAGAAGCCAAAAAAAAACATTCCTAAGGGATGGACCAGTTTGTCCGGTCCAGTTTGCATGTTTTCAAAACAAAAACAAGGCTTTGTTGAGCTACTGTGTAAGACCTTGAACTCAACGCTATTCCTGACATTTTGAATTGAAAAAGATTCCTGGATGAGAAGCAAAATATCTTCAAATTTGGAAACAAAATCCAGTGGATTAGTTTTAACTTTTTGTTGAAGCAAGCCTGTAGGCCTCTATGCTTTACTTGTACTCCCACACATTTTTGTTTATATATTTAAATATTTTTATAAACTAGTCACAATGATGCAAGAGATATTTGAGTATCATTGGTGACATAGTTAAAAGTGCAATGGTGGCATATTTTGGTCAATATGGTGTTATATTCTTTATCCAGGCTCACATTTTCAGAATCTAGATACTTTTTAGAAATAAAGTTAACAACATATTGAGAAGTATTTTTTCTGCAGTTTTGCTTGTTGTTGTTCAAGCTTTTTTTCTAGTTAGGTATTAATTCAGATTGCCTTGATACTACGCTTTAGAGTCAAAATTTTAAGAACAATAGATCAAATTACACTGAAAATTTGCTGTAAAGCATATTTTCTTTGTGAAAAAAGAAATTCCTACTATGGGGGAAAATAAGTAGCCTGGGTGCCATTCCGAACTTAGTCCCGCCCACAAAGTTTGAGGTCGGGAAGTTCGGTCTGGCTCTGCTCCATAGTAGCGCGAGTATTATCGCCCACTGTCAGGCGATCCAATCAAATTGTCAGGGCGGGCTTTATACGATGATGGACAGATGACCAACAGTCACGTAATCAACCACGTGACCAATGTGCACTTGGGTGACAACAATAATGGCTGCCGCTGCAGAGTTTAGGTGAGTAGATTCTGCTATTAGGTCTGTTCTAGAAGATATCGACAGCAAATTAATTTTAAAAGAGGAACAGAGAAACGCGATCAAGTCTCATCTTCTTATTATAGGCGTGCAATTGCACGCTTTGATTTTTGTGGACAACAACTATGCCTCGCTTAACATACGTCACGCACTCCGTTGCTCTTATTGGTTGTAGGTCTATCCAATTGAGTGCAGAGGCATTTTTTTTCCTGGTTCGTTCGAAACACGCCCCATAATCACAGCTCTATGGAGCAGTATCAGACTCATATTCTGACTAGAATTGAGTCGGACTACGTCAGGCTAGAAAATAAGCAGCTTGACATTGATCAGTTCTTTGGTATTCTGCTAGCTTTATGTATTGGGAGCTAAAGATACCACAGTAGCACTATCAACTCTATTGGGTTTTATTACTAGAAGCCTATTCCTCCACTGAAACCACCACCCCTTGGTTTGTCCAACCTTTAAAATAAGTCTCAGGACTGTATTTGTTGTGAATAAGAGGCCGTCGGAAATGTGCTGGCACAGTAAGTGATTATTCTGCCAGCCGCAATGACACCAAGGAGCCTAGAGCTACTGAACACTCACTGGAACATAGCACAGTCTCTAATTAACTAATAAAATATTTATCACCTCTTCATTTTTGCCTTATTCTGTCTGCCTCTTTCTACACTTTGCTCTCTGTTTTTCTTATTACATATCCTCTTTCCCTACATTTTTCAAAAAAAATGTCATATGCTTTAACGTACAGTGGAGACAAAGTCAATCTTCTGTAAAATATGGTAAAGACATATTCTACGCACATGTGGTTCAGTAATTTCCTGTATTGTCTCAACATAAAAAATCATAGGGAATAAAAAAGAGCATCTAGTATTTAAAGAAATGAATACATATTTTTCGTAAAATAGAACAAAATATACTTCTATTGGAAATAATATAGACTGAACTCCTTTAAGACTCATGTGATAGGTGTTAATGTAGACATCAACTCCTCCGTGTATGTTTGTAGCTTTTCAATTTTCACACTTTTCTCATAATTGAAAGCAAAAGCTAAAAGGAAAAAGAAAAAAAAAATAACCAGAAAACAAACACACAGATTTTAGTACACAAAAAATTCCATACTGTCCCCAAACTAAGACCTTCACACACATACACACACACTAAGCGACAGCCCCAGGTCCATGTGCTGCTGTGATATTGGCAGCTCAGCTCGGTGCCCATCAATAAAACTCTAGAACAGGCCAGAGGGCCAAGGCCCCCATGCTGTTTTCCCAGGTGCCTGGTCTATATTAAGGTGGGTTGGAGACCAGCTAAGCCAGCAGGAGGTGCACATCGAAAGCAGATAAAGAAGCTTGAACAGTTGTTGGCTATCTTCTGCTATCATTCTTTTAAAGAAAGGCATTTATTAGCCAAATGTAAAAAAAAAAAAGAGTAAGATGGTTAAAATGTTAAGCCATAAACTGTTGGGTTGGCAAAGGGGTTGGACGTGTATCCAAAATATAAACAAAACTTTTATTAATGTGATTGTGTCCTTGTGACAAAAACATTGAGAACATCAAAGTTTATCTCAATTGTTTCACAGCTCATTGTTTCATCCCAAGTAACACCTCAGTTTCACAAATGGAAGCACTGTAGTATGGCGGCACTGCACCTTTCACCCTGTGCCCAGGGGGTGCAAATCAGTTTACACCTTGCATGAAGATAAAATTTGTGTGCACAAACAGAAAAACCTTTCGAATATTGGGCCTTTATTCTTTCACCTGCAAACTGTTAGCTTGATTTAAGTTATTCTACAATTCATTTGGTTGTATTATTTTGAAAAAAAAAAGTCATTTTCTTCTTCAGTCCTATAAAAACAAAAACCTTTTAACAGACCACTTCAAAAGCATTACCAATGTGCAGGCAGAACATTTTTTTCATTTATCCTTAGTGGATGATGGAGTGTAATTATATCTTCCTTTATTTAGATTCAGCAAAAAAAAAAAAAAAAAAAAAAAAAATTTCCCCCTTTGTTTCAACAAAATAGTTCTTTATTAACTTAGTCATTTAAAAAGTTGCAGGGGGATTAAATGTCACTTTTTCTGAATATATAAAATAGCTCTTCCCCTCACTACATGCATATACTGCATGTACACCCATTCCACCATCTAATGAAATTACTTTGCGCTTCCTTTTTAACAACTTAATGTGTCAGTGAAATTGCTAATTAAACTTAAAGTCCTGCATAGGAACACACATGAACTACTAGTTTTATTTTTCTTATTTTTTTATAAACTATTCTTGCATTAAACCTAATGCATGACCTGTTTTCTTTTCTCTTTGATTGAAACAGTGTAAACATTTTCTAATATATTCAAAGGTATTCATCCATGGTTATTCAAACTGTGCTTAGGAACTCATTTTATTATTACATAAAGAAAAATCAAACATTTTTACTGACATGAAACAATAACAGGATTATTTAAAGGCAAATGGAGTAGTACAGAGACAGTAATTATAAACACAGTATAGACAAAGAGCATCGTTATAGGAAACTCTTAAATACAGAACTTATAAACTGAAGAAATATGTATGAATATATAAAAAACAGAAAACAATAAATCTAACACAAAAAACACCTTTAAAAACACTGGAAGATCAGCTTCAGAAAATGAAATAAAAAATTTGCTGAAGTTAACTTGTAGTAGATAGATTTCTTTCAACATCGTAATTGGTAAAATACAAATGGAAATGTAGCATGATGTGGTCTTCACATAAATTGCTGGTCTGCTGGCCTATTGCAGTGACACCCAACCAGGGGTATGCATATCCCTAGTTTTCCATGAGTGCATTGTAAGGGGTACATGAAAATATTGTATTTCTCAGGTACTAAAATAAAATAGGGCTGGGATCTGTTCTGCTTTGTGAAGACCAACCTGAAAAATAAAAAATAAAAGCTTTTGTCAACCAAAAAATTATTTATTTTTTACATGTTTGAGTTCATCTTAAGCTTTGAGACACATCAAAACCAAGCAGAGGAACAGAATAGATGTAGAGAACAGCCTGGTATCAGCTGTCAGAGCTCATCAAAGCCAAGCTCAGGTGTCATGAATGATTAAAACAATGTAAAATAAAGTCTGAATATAATTTTTGTTCAGTATTTTGTTCTCAATTCCTCAAGTTTAAATGTGGTTATAGAGGAGTTACTCAGAGGAGCTCCAGATTTATAAAGGCAGTTTTATAGTATGATTTTATTTTGTATTTATTTGAGTCCTTCCAGGCAACATATTTATGTTGATTTTTTATTTGAGTTGGAAAAAATAACATGCCAAGGAATTAAATGTTCAAGTTAAAAAGATTAAAGAAAATACTCTTCATTTTATAATTACCGGTAGTTATTGAACATTCCACTTTTGGACAGTCATCAATACTTTTGACTAAGCGAGGTACTCATGATACTACAAAATGCCCAAAGGGGTACACAATTCAAAAAAACACTGGTTTGGAAAACATTGGCCTATTGGATTATCAGTGAGAGTGTTTATGTGTGTATGCAATCTTCTTTGCATGTGTGTGAGGTAGGAGTGTGCAAAATAATCGTCATGATGATGCATCGTGATTCTAATTTTCGTGATCTACTGCATCGATTCTTGATGCCAAGTATCGATTATTAATAAAAAAAAAATTAATAAATAAAATTGCATGAATGGTTGGCGAACATCAGCCAAAAACGAGTGTAATACAACTTCCAGTCCAGTAGATGTCACTGCGGATGTGTTGATGCACGCTGCCTTGTGTCACAAGCATTTCCGGCCGCGGGATACTGCGCAGAGTCATTCAAAAACAAAGCATGGAGGAGAAAATATTGCAATGCATCGCAATAATTCAAGTATCGTGATGCATCGTGATAGAATCGCATCGTGGCCTGTGAATCGTGATTCGAATCGAATCGTGACTTCTTTGGCAATACCCACCCCTAGTGTGAGGATTGTGTGTGTGTGTATGGGTGTGTATTTATTAAATGGTGAGGACCATTTCCCATAAATCTTAGCACATTGTGAGGACCGAGTGATCTAGTGGGGACCAATGTCTGATGCTGTTTTAGGCTTAGGTGTTAGTCTTAGGACCAAGGTGTGAATTTAGTTAGTGGGAGTTTAGGTTAGGATTAGGGTTAGGTATAAACTGGTAATATTTAAGGTAATTGCATAAGCACTGCATTGCTCAAAAGCAAATCAGTGCAATTAGGAGTTTTATTTAAAAGGTAATTAATTGTTTATTTTTTAGTTTTCCCATGACAGAAACATATCAGCCAGAGATACTAGTATTTAAATAATTTATTTTTATGTTTGTTCCATGCTTGTTTAAACATGACGCAGTCCATAAACATTTATTTTCTTTACAAGCACACCTGAAAGCTACAATATCTATGTTTCATCACAAAAGGCTGATAGCATCAGCCATCAGAGGGACCATGCTAAACCAGGACAAAACATGCACAGGTGCACTGCTAACTCCCTCTTGTGCAACCCAACCGCCACAAAGGCACTTACAGTGGCAAACCTCTGACAGATAAAGGAAACCCTTCCAGCAGCAGGTGTTCAGTGCAAACCCAGCTGTTTTAATATGAGATTTTAAAATAAATGTCATCCTGTGCAGAAACAAAGTTTCTAATCTAACATGTTAAAGCATAACTCGTCTCAGACAATAAAAGCTACTTTAGGAAATTGCACGAAGTAGTGCTACTGAAGATTTAAGGTGTCAAAACACTCTTTTGAATGGATAACATAAATGACAGCAGATTTTTTCTTTTGTAATATGAAAAATGTTTTAATATAATTTTGGTAATTTCAACACTCTATGTTAAACTATTAGACTTTTGCTTTTTCTTTTAGTAGAGGCCTTTTCCCCCAAACATTTAATGAGAATGTCATAAATAAGTAAACATACTGACTTTTTTCAATACAAATTATTAAGTTACAGTAGGAAGTAATTGACTGTTTAGTTATTCAATGGAGTGGAGATATAAAATATGCATTCAGTACAACATGGTTTGCTGTTACATGGCAAGTCCCCATCCTAGTTTAAGCTATTTTGAATAAATAAGAGAGTTTTCTTTTCACTGTCCTTTCTACTATCATCAATCAATGTAATCAATGTTTTATAGGATAGCTATTCATGCATTTTGGGACATTATTATTATCATCATTATCATCTGCTAGAGCTGCCAGCAGATCTGCACCATGACATCATATCTGGTGTAGTTACAAATATAACCTTCAAGAATGTCTTTCAACAAAGTCAGACATTTAACAGGATTATATTCTATTACAATTGTTATAAAACACTTTATCTGGAGGAGAGCAAACATCAGTAGAGTTGGGCTGATTTAGGAAGTTCTTACAGACCGGTCAGGGCAGTTCTACTGGATGTTGCATTCCTGTACAAATATACATAATGAAGACCAAGCTGATAGACCCATGGGGAAATAGGCAGAGAAGTTCAAAAATCAAGCTTTCCTGTGAGCTTGTAAGCTTCCTGTATGGAGATATATACTCGGAGGGTGACTTGACTTTATTCTTACAGGCAAGTTTTATTTATTTTTTTCTTATCATGTTGATAAAGCAAAAACAAAAGATACAGATCATTTACATTGTTTTATAAAGTTCATACTGAAGTGTACTTACAGTCTCAGTATACTTTCACTTTACTTGTAATAAACTATCAAGTCCAATTTTAGTTTATAACATTAAACTGTGTAGTATACTGTAAATAATCCTATAAAATGACTCAACAACATAGACTCAAACTTTGCTGTTTAGTGCTCAAAAAATAAAACCAACTTTCCAATTAGACGTCACTTCAGCTATTAATGAACATGATAAAGAACTGCCTTGGCCTTGGAAACAGTGTGTATTGTTTATGATTCAGAGTTTTGTAGAATTTTAGTTTCAGAACTTTTCTTTTTAATGATATGTAAATCTGCATGCTTTTACTCACTTTTTTCTTTGCTTTTGAGGAGCAAAAATGTTGTTTAATTTCTATTCTTTTCTCTGTAATTTTTTAACTGAAGCTTGCATTTGTCATGATCTTGCACTGATGACTGGCTGGATTGCTCATTTCATTCACCTGCCTAACTCCGCCTGTTTTCTCATTACCATTCATCTGATCCACCTGCTCCAGCTTCTATTTATTTAACCAGGCATCAGAGCCTGAATATTCTCAAGCAAGTTGGGATAGTGTGCCAGTGTTACCTTAGTGTTTCTGATTACATGTTCTGCCCCTCAACCCCTGAGCCCTCCTGTTCCAGTCTGATCTGTTTTAACCTACCAACATTCAGTTACCAGGCAAGATTTTTCTCAAGCCAGTGGTGAGAATTATTCAGCATTACCCTAGTGTTTCTAATTACCTGATCCTGACGGGTTCTGCCACTCAACCTCTGAGCCAGCCTCTTCCCATCTGATCTGTTTGCCTGGACTGTCTTTGGACTTCTGCTGGATTCTGCCTGTTTGCTGAATCTGGATCTTCTTCCTGTCACCAACCTGGGTTTCTCTTCAGAAGCTTTTCGGACTTCAGGTTGCTAAAGGGGTCAGACGTGTTAATTAATGAGCACCTCACCAAGAAGAATGCTGACATTGCGAGGAAGGCCCAGTTCCTGAGGTGGCAGAAGAAGATCCAGACCATGTGAACCAAGAACTGTAAGGTTTTCATCAAGCTGAATGGAACACCCAAGGAGGTGAGGGTTTTGATCATTTAGGACATCACACAGCTGGATAAATATCAATAAACTCTTCATGTAACATTTGGAGCATAGGTGATATCACAACTCACTTTCACCATGTCACAAGTTACAGGAACTGTTTCTTCATCACTTATGGGCACAACACTAACACCTACAACTGTTAGTGGCGACAGCCTGGAAATGAAAACATTCAGCTACATGGATTATAAATGTCAGGACATGAAAGACAATGTGGATCCAGATAACATCTTCTTCTATGACATTGTTGATAACTGCTGCTACTACACAACTGATCAGTTCAATAGGGCAGTTCAAGTAGATAATAAGATTTCTATCATACATGTCCACGGCAGAAGTTTATACGCAAACTTTCACAACATCATGTTAGGATTCCAGTTTGTGGGGCTTGTTCTGTTTCTTTTGCAGTTCCGCCTTGCACCCACTAGATGGTGCCATTGTCCTCGGCTGGTCTGGAGGGCTTCCTGTTCTTCTCTCCTTCACACCTGCAGCCTATTGGGTCATCACTTCCTGAGGAGTATTTAAGGAGCTGCCTCCACTTCCTCGCTGGAGTGTTGGGTACTCTAGCCCCTCTGAGTTTGCTGAATCACTTTGAGTCTGAGTTTCTTCAGAGCTCTTTCAGCGCTAACCAAGTTTTATCTTTGATTCTCCGATAGGATTTTCCAGATCCACTGGATAAGCTGGCCCTTCAAGTCTTGGAAGGGAAACACTCGTCACACTGTGAAAAGGAGATGGATCTCCTCATCTGGTCGCCGAGCACTTCAGGAACCAAGTGTCAGTCTGCTCAACTGCTCCTTAGGATCTCCTTAGTCTGCCTGTCCGCCCTCCAACGAACTAACCTTCTACAGACCAAGCCTCCACAAATGGGATCTCAGAAACCCTCCCCAACAACCACTGTGTGTCCAAGTTATCTCGTATTCTGACCTTTGCCCAGTTTTCCCACAGTCCTTGAACTCACCACTCTGATCTCCTCGTTTCACCAGATTCACCAGACCGCAGGAACTTCCCCAAGTTGAAGAACTGTTTTTCCTATCTCGGTACAGAAATTCTTTAATAAACTGTTAAAACTTTCTCGGTCTCTGTGAGTGCTTCTGCTTGTGGGCAAAATGTATTCGACCAATCATGACACATCAAAGACTCTCTGGACCAGTTTAAACAGTCTTTCAGAATCATAGCCATCTATAAAACATGGATCACTCATGAGAAAGAGGCTGATTTTGAGAGTGTTATGAGTTGAATTACATTATTAGAGAAGGAAAAACTGGGGGAGGAGTAGCTGTATATGTGGACAGATACTGTCCACATACTGTATACAGGAATGGGAGTGTGTATGTGGTCATCCATTCATCCTGTCAGCTGAACTGCTGCTAGTTTTACTCACATGCCTGGAAGATGTCTAGTGCTACTACCACAGATGATCTCGCTCTCGAAATAGAATTGAACGATTCAGATTAGCTAGCCGAATGAATAGAAAGGGTAGAGCGTAGCCCACTGTGGCCCGGGCTGCCTGTCACAACTCCTCACACTCTGCTTTGTTTTAAAAAAAATTATAGATATAAAAAATATAACCACGGACGTCTGGGGGTCAGTGATTCGCCTACATGTTAATAATGTTGGCGTACCATAAAGAATAAATTATGAACAGTTTAGTTTATGTTTTTAACTCGCTGCCCATAGGAAGACTAGGAAAGAGTTACTTGGATATAACAAAATCAAATATCTTTGGAACAGCTCCAAATGACACAAAACTCATATGGGTGAGTAGAACATGATTTAATAACGTAAAATCAAGGGCCCAATGTAAAAAAAAAAATGGTGTTCCCCTTTAAAATCTGTGTTTTTTTTGTTTTTGTTTTTTATCTTATTGAGGCCACTTAATCATTCGTCAACTTGTACACCTAAATTCGGATAATCATATATTAACTGTTATGTGTCAATCAATTTTTTTCGGTCACATCTTGATTCATATGTCGCAGTTAATATACGCAACGGTTGAAATAAGAAATAATAATCATTTACTTTACCACTGAGTTATGTTCCAGTGTTCACAGGGATGGACGTCTGTGTCTTTGGCAGGCATAGAGCTAACAGAACTGGCAGCGTTGTGAGGCAACGGCTCAAACACCAAAGCAGCTTCTGACGCCCTGGCGTCCTCTTCCACAACAACCTCGTCAACACTTTCCTCCTCTAATTAAAAAATATATGATGGAAGAGACTCATTCACGTCCTCCGACACAAAACTCTCCTCCTCTTGCATGTTTCCGCTGTCCATAGCGCTCCTTGACAGTGTCGTTTCTAAGTCACCAATTTAGTGTTACTTGTTCCCAATGTAATTTTCCATTGGAAAGCACTAACTTGCTAACTGGTTAGCAAGATCCTTCTGAGAAACTGGCGACATCAAATTTGCTTGCAAACCTTCCACCACAACAATCCCACCCTCTTGATAAACAACCAATCACATTCACTTTTAATCACTCGTGTAAATTCGTGCACCACTCGGGAGAATTCAGAAATGAAACGCTTGGAACGGCCCTTTCCCTACAACTTTAATTATCAATTTTATTATGATCATTATGCTAGGAAATTGTGTTGAATTCTGTTAAAAATATTTTCTTTTTCTGATTGTGTTAGGAATGGAGCAAGAGAGGCAGATGAATCCCCATGTACTCCTTCTTATGATGCTAATTGTGTGTGAATCCCCATATACTCCTTACTATGATGCTAATGTAATTGGCTTGTAATTGAACAGAGTTGCATTCCTTCACTGGGATATGGAGGAGTTGTGCTAGTATAAGGAGACAAGACTCTACCCACCTCTATAAAAGAAAAAAAGGATTAGAAATTCACACCCTGTTTTGTGTTTCTGTTATCTGTTTTTCTCGTTCGTTATTTGAAAACCAGATGTTATAATTTTTCAGTGGCAGGATTCTGAACCTTTGGTGCATCTACTGAATTACACCATCAAGTGTAACAATGCAGGAACAAACCGTTTTGTGTGTGTATATATATATATATATATATATATATATATATATATATATATATATATATATATATATATATATATATATATATATATATATATATATATATATATATATAATGCTATATACATATAATGCCACTGAATGCTGAGGTAAGGACTGGCCATTTCTTTGTGATTTCACAAATGCCCAGCATGGCAAGAGGGAACTGAATCAGCTGATGCACCTCAGGCCCACTAAATATGGTTGGGAAAGTATCAAGAAGGTCAACATATATCAGAAAAAAGCTGCCTTTGAACTAAAATGTGGGATGCAGCCTTAACAGACTGTCTATAAGATCATCAACTAGCTACACTGCTTGGGGCAAAAGCACATCTGGACACTGCAAGGTGTTTCATTTCATAGGGTGGGTCATGCTGGGGTGTACTGAGAGAGAGGACATCATTGGACTTTGGCCATAAGTGTATACATATAACGCTTCAAAACAGAGCAAGCAACGGACAGCGACCCAACAACTTCATGAGTTGTTATGCTTAAAAAAAAAAAAAAATCATAACATATTCTCATTTGCATCACAGTCCATATATTTTCACCCTATTGCTCAATATTGAAACAGCTGAGTCGTATTTGATGTCTCCCTCACATTTGCTATGGACATGTCTGCCTCTATTGTGGATTTATTAACAAGACAGAAGGAGCTTAGAGGTTTATCTTTGCATTCAAAGTAAAGATGGATCTGTTGTGTGGAGGCAAGGGTTTATCTGGTGCTGAACATTTAGGAAATGGAAGGAAAACAGTGCAAGTACAAGACAAACTTTGTCATACAAAGTTTTATTCAGGCAGTAATATATAAAAAAAATACATATATTTTATTCAAAATTTACTTCATAAGCAAAAATGCTTTTAATTAGGGTTGAGTTGTTTTAGAAAAGGAAAGAATAGGTTATACAAAATAGTTATGTATAACCTGATGAAAACATAAGTTGTGATTAACCTGTCTTTTTCTCAGTTGCCCTTTCACATCATTATCTTGTTACACAACCAGCCGGTTCTTTGCAAGAGTTTGCATTTCAGTAAAGTTTTTCCAACTTCCTTTTCATTTTTGTTGAAAATCTATTGTGAAAAATCAATGTTAATCAAATATGCTCAAATTCTTTAGAAACTTTTGCTTTACAATTTCCTTCTCATTTCTAGCCAAAGCCACTATGACCCTGTTTTTTTTAATAAAGATTTTTCGAAAACTTAAAGGTAAACAGGATGATCTTTTATTTCTGGGTGGATCATCAAAATGAGTGGTCCTCCTAATTGTTAATAATTGTGCTGATATGTTTACATAAGCCTTGCCCTGTTAGCTATCTTTCTCTGCCCATGCAAACTTTCAGCCACATATGTGTGGTGAGCTAAGGTTTCAGAGTCATTGAAGCTCACCTTTCTCATCGCGGTTCCTTGAAAATGGCAGAGGGCTATAAGAGAAAAACTGTCTAGAGGCAGCTTTATATTTTTTTTTTTAAGTGGGGAGGGCAGGTCTTTAAAAATATCCTCCACAATACCTTTAACTCTATAAATACAAACAAAACATAAAACCAACTATCTAAGGTCATTTAAAGAACAATACATATAAAATTTAAAAAGCTTTACTGATAAAAGCATCTGGATGAGTAGTGAGAACAACTCCCAGTGGGATATATTAATGCAGAATAAATACTTTTTAGATTACTTTCTAGGTATTGCTCAAAATGCAAAATATTCAAGCTTCTTAGAACTGCAATAAATGTGCTTTCTCGTACAGTGACAAAGATCCAGCTGGTGTTCTACCAACCCTCTAGGTATCTTAAGGGGTACTCTGTTTGCGTTATTGTGGTAGCTTTTGAATGCCAGAATATATTTGCAGCAAACAGAAGCTGAGCACATGTGAAGATGTTAGCCTGAGCATAAAGGCTGAAACAATGTAAAGGTGTGTGTCACTATGAAAGCCTCTGCTCTAAATCTTTGTCACACCCTAGTTCACAGCTTGAAAAAACTCTAAATCAACTTAATCTCTTTTGCATCATCAAAGGTTAGCTCAAATATCTTTATGAATATAGTCATCTTAATCTCTTAAATGGGCCTGGCCCACCATATGAGTGAGTCTCCATATTCACCAATTTTAATCCCCTGCTTGGGACATTTAGCTTTTTGATCCAGATAGTCGGGACTCAAACATCAACCATTATATGCAGGAAGTAGAGCAGTGTCTCATAAACTTGTTTCCCCTTCTTCTTGTGAGAAATGGAAGTTTTTTTGGAAAGCTAAAGCTAAAAGAATTTGTTTTCATAAAATATCTTCCTCTGCAAATCAGACCTTATTTAGCTCTTTTACGAACATTAAAATATGGATATTGTTTTTTACAGATGAGGATCCATCTTGATGCTTCTGCTGTTCTCCAAAAAGAACATCAAACACCCAAAGAATATTACTTTTTTTGGAAAAAGTTTTACTTTCAGGGAACTAATACTCTAGGCCTTGAAAAAGAGCCCACTTTTAAGTCTTTTTTCCTTCATAACCAACATGAAAGTATGCAATATGATGTAACAATCCATTACAAGAGAGAGCCGCTCTGACATTGATAAAGTTTGGAACTGCTTCACAGAAGTGCTCACTAAAGAAAACTTTTAAATGATTTGCTAAATTCTTACTGAGTTATTGGCATATAGATTACATAGTGAACCAATACAATCCCTAATCGATTTTAAAAGATATGATACCCCGGAGTACAATAATGGCACATCATTTCCAATATAATTAAGTCAATTTATTTCTGTTTTTAGTAAGTGCCAGATGATGAAGGTTAAATAACAGTATTATGATGTTATCACATTCTTATTTTAGCTGTATATATGTGTTTCAGGGTCATATTTTGTGCATTACTTGTCTCAACCTTAAGCCCCTGTCATACCTTGATGTTTTAGACAGCGTATGCCTGAGGTACGAAAAATCTAGCAAAAACACTGGCATTTGTTGAATAAGTTATGGGTAAGTTTTGTATAAGTTATAATCACAAGTACGTCTTGATATATGTCATCGTATGCTCATACGGAGGCCATAAGTTACAGATAAGTTAATTGTTTGTTGACATACATAAAGTTTAAGTTACTCATAAGTCGTGGCATCTAGCTTATCCAAAACCTATAAGTAAGTTGTGCATAACTTATACATAACTCATTAAGAACTTATCTCCAAAGCATATCAACGTATTTGACGTGTTCCAGGCGACCACTGAACGTCTTTCTAATGTATAGCTACTGTATAATGGCGTATTGGCAGCGTTTGGGTAAAAAGGGGGTTGACAGGACGAAACCGTCAGATTTCCTCCAGACCTCATGATAATCAGACATTCTACAAGAGATGGAGGATCCTGCAAGGCTGAGCTGGGAATACATACTAGCTGTCCTCCAACATCAGCATGATCTCATCAATTTGATTCTGTTCCAGTTGCAGGATGAGTGAGAAGGTGAGTGTGATTGGTTCTTCCCTGCGTTCATGCCCACTGCTATGACCAACAAACTTCCTGGCAGACATGAAGCTGATTCTGCTGTGACTGCAAACCTTCTTTCTCTTTCTTTTCATTCATTTTTTTTTTTTTTTTTTTTTTTTTTTTGGTGAGTGGTAAACAGCAGCTAGGTTAACGATCAAAGAAATCTTGTTATGATTAATCTATGTATACACCCAAAATTGAAAATATACATAAAAAGTTCAGCGTATTCCAGCGTTTTAGACGATTCTTGGACGTCAGGCATACACTGGCTAAATCGCCAAAGTGTGACTGGGGCTTTAATAGAGGAAACATAGACTTGCTCTTTCCCCATGACTCTGTGTGGCAGGAGGCGGCGGTAGCCACGCCGTAACAGCTGGGTGGTACAGTAGCTAGCTAGATGAGCCCTTAAATTCATTGTGTTACAAATGGCCTCGTTTAAATTGTCAGGCTCCCCCTTTTCTTTTGGCTGAAAACAGAAATGCTCCCAAAGGGGCGAAGAAACATTTGGTTTTGATATCAGTGCAGTTGCCATTGTATCCTTCTCAACTGTTGTCCCAAGATGCGGTGATGGCGGTGGCTGGTTTTGTAGTGCGGTGAGCTTCTTGATATCGCAATATTTCATTCGTGCGGTTATCATGACAGCCCTAACCTCAGGTAAGATTAGCCAACCTTTACTCTATAGGTTCCTGTCCAGTAAGACCTAACTGTTTATCAACCAAGCATGTGTTGTGCAGGTGGAAAAAATGTAAACCTCCTTGGGTTAAAAAAAAATCTATGAAGGATATATAAATAATTTTCAAAGTAAATATGAGTTTTTATGTACAAAGTTAACAGGAAAATGAGAACATATTTAAGCTAACATGTTCAACTCAGTGGAGCCATTTCATAGAAGATACTATGCTGTCAAATGTCTATGACTATCACTTAGGGCCTGATCTTAAAAATTGTCCTAATAAGTGGTTGTACATTGTACTTGCAATATTTTTTTGTGTGTGCAGTAGGTATCCATGTTACAGGCACTTTAGAGGGGCTGTAAAAAATATTGTGCTGAATATTTAGAAGGAAATGCAATAATAATACGATAGTACTATGTACTTCACATAGGTAACCAGAGATGGCAAAAGTACTCACTTTCCGTACTTGAGTAAAAGTACAGATACTTGTGTTAAAAAATACTCTGGTAAAAGTGGAAGTACTGATTAAACTTTTTTACTCAAGTAAAAGTAACAAAGTACAGGCTTGTAAATTTACTTAAAGTATAAAAGTAAAAGTAGAAACCACTTTTTTCATGCCGTTGCCTACATTTTAAATGGATGTCTGCCAATAGGACTAGATCTCCATTGTGTTCATTTTCAATCATCTCGTCGTCCATGCTACTATGCTAACGCCACCGCCACCAAGCTGCAATGATTTGCCGCCAATGAATACCGCCGAATCTGTCGATTCATCTTGTAGTGGTGCGTCAAATGCAACGTAGATTCCCATCCAATTAGATTGAATTTGGTATTGATGACGTGAAAAATAATAACGGTAACTCCATTGAAATGATTCAAAACTAAAGTAACCAGACAATTTTTTAAAATGTAAGGAGTAGAAAGTACAGATATTTGTGTAAAAATGTAAGGAGTAGAAGTAAAAAGTCGCCATAAAAATAAGTAGTAAAGTAAAGTAAAAATATCAGAAAAATCTACTTAAGTACAGTAACGAAGTATTTGTACTTCGTTACTTCCCATCTCTGTAGGTAACCCATTTCAAAGTACTACAAACCAAAGCCCCCCACCTCAGACGGATGAGATTTTCCACTGATTAATGAAATTTACCACAACTAAGGCGATAAAAAGGGAATTTGTCCCATTAACTCCTATCAAAACATGCTTGATCCCATATTATACAAAACAATATTCTATTAAGTGTTTTGATAAAGATGTCATAGTAGAGTAATTTATTTTAATTTAATTGTATAAAGATTGCATGCCATACCACTGCATTAAGTAGTGCTCACCTGACGATAAATCTTGTCTTTATCTATATTATTCTCATCTCATTTTCGACAATCCAAATGGTCTTCTTCCTCTTTTGGCCCATAATGACCTCAGAATTTTTTGTTTTTATGTGTGAGATTGTACCTGACTTTCAGAAGTCCTATAGATGCAAAAATTGTAGCCAGAGTTGAGTTTCAGTATTCAGTTTTTACATTTAACATACATTTTTACATTTGCATATCCTACACTCATGGGTTTGTATCATTTGGTCATTAGAATATGATCTGCATATTGATAATGCAGACATGCAACAAAAAGGTTTGCACATGGTGTCTACTAAACCACAAATGCAAATGACTTTGTGAATTCTTTGGAGATCTATGCTTTATGTAAAAACATGTTTTTAGTGTTGTAGGACACATGTGCCGTCTAAAAATAAGGTTGCTAATGTCAGTAAAATCATCTTTTCAGCCTATTTACTAAAATTATGTTTATAAGCCTATTATAAAAGTAAAGGAGGAGAAAATGCTTTTAAAGGTCTGTAAATAGCACACAATATAACCCGAGCAGCATCTTAACTGTAAAACCAAAACTGGAATTGCTTTAAAGGAATAATTTGGTGCACAAATCTTTTGGAGAAGTCAGAGCAGTGATACTGTCTTCATTAAGCCAGAAAATATTATTTTGGCAGGACAGATATAAGTCCTCCTGGGAAAAAGAAAGAAATCAGTGCCCCCACAAAGGTTCTTCCATCAGCTTGTTATTTCATGGCATACCCTAATGTTATCAGTTATTGTTGGGCAACTATCAAGTCAGCACTCTTCTTCATTATTGACTCATGGATGGATGGATGGATGGATGGATGGATGGATGGATGGATGGATGGATGGATGGATGGATGGATGGATGGATGGATGGATGGATGGATGGATGGATGGATGGATGGATGGATGGATGGATGGATGGATGGACAGATAATTTGACTGGAATTGCCTTGCCTCATAGGTCAAGTTGCACTCCAACTTAAAAGATAAACATACAGCTCACTTCACTGTGACCCATTTTATTACTTCTTTGTCTTTGTTTTTTTGTTTTGTTACCTAATGCTTGTACAACAAATAATGTGGAAATACTGATGCCCTGTGTAGTTACAGGAATGCTCACAGTATGCAAACAGTGTTCTGAGCTGGGTCAAAGAATAGAGGACAGAGGAATATGTTGCCCTTAACTACCATTAAACACATAGCGGTTCAAACATCCCAGGGAAAAAGCCAGTGGTAGAGCTTGTGTTGTAAAGAATCAGATTTGTTTGGTTTTCTCTTAGTAAAACAATTGACAGCATATCTTTCCCTCAATACCAACCCATTTCCTGTTACCATAGAAACCTAACTCTCTGTCTCCATTACTATTCTCCAAATCTTTCCACCTCCTATTTATCATTCATCCAGTCTTACTTCAGCATATATCATGTATATGGCTATAAAGAATGTCTCTATTTAATTGAAATTATGTTCAGAGTAGTATTTTTAACCTCGAGTCAAGGCAAAAAAAATGTATTTCCTAAATTTTCCAAGGCATTTAGTGTTGTAAGATTTACAGCAAAGGACATGTTTACAGCAATATTATTTCACAAATAAGAGGTATAAACTCCAAGGTAGCATAACAACAAATAGGGAAAGAAAATAAGGGGAATGTAAGCAACAAATTCCTTTAAACTGTGAACTTAAGCTTTTAAACTTTGCTTCCCTTCCTTAAACACAAACACACACATACACACACAATGGATACAGAAGACTTTGGAACTGCCGATGTGTTGCTGGCGTCTTCACAGTGACACTGGTGCTGAGTTACAGTGTTAATGAGAACTTTAATGTCACCCACACACAGAATCCTTGCAAACAGATTAGAGCTGTGAATACACTGAGCCCCTAGAACACACAGGAAAACGGCTATAATACACAGAGACACGCAACTCACATTCTTTAATCACAGACACGCACGTCAACAAATGGGGTTGAAGTTTCACAAGTTAAGGCTGGTAATAGCATCCATGGCTCTGCCAGTGATCCTCAGCTTTCTGCTCTTGGACTGTGTGTCTGTTGCCAGATCAAGCAAGAGAGAAGCAAGAATAGAGAGAGAAAGATCTAGATTTTAAAAAATGGAGACAATGCAGGGGACTATTAAATCTACTGCACCCTGGTAGTATCAAAGAATTGTGGAAGAACAACAGTCTCATTAGAAATAGCACTGACCAATAGAGCGATAGTGGTTTGAAAACTACTTGTAAGCAATGTTCCCTCTAAATCACGCAATTGCACACTGCTCACACAAGAAAAGCTATACAGCGGATAAAATAAAATCCAACATAAACTGCAAATCAACTAGACCAATAAATTTTTTTCTGTATCATTTGGAATTTGTGTATCATTAATTTTTAAACTTAAAACCAACAATGAAAATACTAGAAAAAAGTTTTTTCCCCTGAATGTTATTGCTTAATACACATAGAGTCATTTTTGCTTGTCATGCAAAATAAATATGAATAGGGGGGAATAAATTCATCTTAATTTTATTTAGTTTTGGGCTCTTGTAGCATCTCGTCTTTATGACCACTTCCAAAAACGACCTCAGTCTGGACGGTGCATGCGCTAGCCGGCTTTACAGAAAATCAGCTATACTGTCGCATTATCTGATCTTTAATCGCATTTTCATATATCACTATCAAATTGGTTTTATATTAAAGCTACAGTGTGTAATAATTACAGGGATATACAGTCAGAAATGTAATATATTATACATAACTATGTTATTTATCATCATCTACGAGCTCAGCCTCTTAACCTTAATATTTGCGTTGCCTTAGAATTCGTTATTTATAATTACATAGGAGCGGGTCTCGCAGCCATGGAGGCAGACATCTTTGCGCTACGGCAGCGCAGAGCCAACAAACTAGCGATTGCGAGATCGCCAAAACGTCACAACGATGTAGAAAAAATAACGGGTATATTTATAATCTTAAGTCTACATGAAATCTATACCCTACACAGACTAATGAATACTATCTGTAAAATTATCTATGTAAACAAACCTCATCACTTGAGAAGGTAGGTGATGCGGACGTCGTGGAAGACATTTTGTCCCGTAACGCTCGCCGTACTGTTGGGGGGGGGGGGGGGGGGGGGGGGGGGGAGAAGCGGTGGGGGGGAGATGTTCATGTTGCTGCAGTCTGCAGTCTGACCGCTAGATGTCGCTAAAAGTTACACACTGTAGCTTTAAATATTTATACATTTAAGAGTTGTCTTTGGATGGACATGTTTAATATAGAAAATTTCCTTTGGTGAAGAAGAACAATATCAGGTGCCCATATTATTTATCAGTCTAGGCTTCAAGAACAATGAAACTCAATGGTTTGCAACAGCCCTGCTATCGACCATGCACACAGCTGAAGACATACAGTACCTGTTCACAGAAGAGCGCAATGCTCCGTGTGACTATTTCTTAAATTTTTGTTTACTAAATTCAAGTACCTGATGAAGCACAAACGTAAACAGGGGTCAATCAGCAAATTCTCAGTATGGTGGATGCAACACTTTGATGTCAGGAGCTAAAGGAGATCTCACCGCTTGTGGATATTTGTCCTACATTTCAAGCATCCAGTTCAGATTCTGAAAGAAAATTTTGTTTAATGAATCTTATCAAAACAGCATACAGAAAGCTTTTAAAGTGTCATATTTGGACAACCATACGACAAAAGGACAGACGTGAAAAATAGATCAAATTTAAGTCATGTTTGTTCATATTCCACTGACATTTATTTAAAATTTGTATTTATGTATAGTACTCATGGAATGGTTGGACTGTTATATTATTTCTACTAGAAATGCTGATAAAAAGCTAGTAGTTAAAAATTTACACACAAAGAATTACAGAAATGTATACTGTATCACAGGCTAGAGCACACGTTTCCTTGTGTGAAATGTGAATGTTTCAGCGTAAACCAAAAGTTATATCTGAAGAGTGTAATGTCTAATTTCTTCTAAAATGGGGCCCTCTTCCTGGCCAAAGCAGGACTTTACATATAGCATACTACACATCTCCTGAACAACAAATTTTGTTTTGTTTTTATTCTAAGAGGCCCATATCCCATGAATTAAAATATAAAGTAAACTAATGGACATTGCTGCTGTAATCTCTTCTTATTTTAATGAAGCATGTAACTTGCTACGATCCTGGGTTTATAAGAGGTTTAATATTGCTATGGCCTCAGCATGCACATCTGATTTTACTCACAGTGGTCCTCAGTGTACTCAGGGGGCTTGTGCATACAGTATACCCAGACACATGAGGAGGGAACATTGCTTGTAAGCAATGTTCTCTCCTCTTGTGGGAACATTGCTTACAAGCAATGGCCTTAATTATCCATGCCTAAATTAAGACCTAAGTCCTGTATTTTTGTGTTAATAACTTAATTTTATACCACAAAAACAGCTGTTATGCCGAACAAGAAAAATAAGCCCCCAAAGGTGATTATACACAAATTATGCAACACACAAGATAGAAAATATTGAAATTTAAAGCTATATAGAAGATCAAAATGAACAGGGATGAATACATTTTTTTGTAAAGGTTTGGTGTGAATTTTGATTACTAACTCGTACTGTTTAAGGCAGATATACCTAGCCTGGCCATGCGGCCAAACGGTCTGATACAGCACATAAGTCATTCTGGAAAGGCTCTCCGGTCTAAAACAGAACAAGCCAATCCCATCATGAGAGGTAGGAGTTTTCTCTTGGCACTAGAATTACCCATAATGCAGTAGCGCTTTTCTGTAGCCGTAACAGTCAGAATTACAGCTCAACTGAGCAATGTTTTTATGATGCACTTTATTATGTCTTAAATTATCTCGATATTTAAAACTTAAAAAAACGGCAACTGCAAAAGCTTTTCATAAATAAAAGACGTTTATGCATTCCATCTGTAGATATCTGATTGGTTCTAATCTGTTTCTGTGTGATACAACAGGTATATGGCATGACCTTTGTGAACCCACATGAAATTTTTTTGTTTTCTCTCAATAACTGTTTCTGCAGCTGGAGCCTCAGCAGGGATGGCCTGGTTGTAGAGTTCAGTGTGAGTAACTTTGTGCAGCATGCCCACACAGCAGCTGCACCATTTTCAGTTTGAGTCTGGCGTAAAGGCCTTTTTTTTTTCTCCACGTCTTAACATTTGCCCAGCAATCTTTTAAGATCCCCCACAACACGCTCTCTTATTGCATTCACCAAAAGATACCACAAATGCAATTTAGCACCCCTTATTTGACAATCTTTGAAGGTCGGGCTCTAAGAGTCATAACAGCTTCTTTTTTTGTAATCATAATCTACATATAATCTTGGCAAATTCAATTTACTGTGAACTACTTTTAAGAGCTCAGCTGAAAGAGCTTTTGAAAAAAATTTATTTACAAAGAATACTAGAAAAACTATTTTATTCTGATGCAGTATGAAAACGGTAAGTTTTAGGTGGTAAAAAAAAAAAAAAAAAAATGAATCTCAAAATCTCAAAAATGTGACTCCAAAACAACATAAAATATCCAAATTGAAAAAAATGTCACCACTACAAAGAGAATTTAACAATACCAAAAGTAACTGCTTTGGTCCAGAACAGAAACTTGAAACCAGGCTTCCCATCAGTTTTATAGGAAGCTGACAATGACAAAAAATTTGTAACTGTGGAGCAGATAGATGAAACACTGGAGACTTGGTGCAAGTTGCTGCTTTTATTAATGCTGGACAGGTGGTGGTTGGAAAATGTAGATTTCTCCTATTTCATATACTGATGTATGCTATTTACTTACTGAAAAAGTTTTTAATTCAGTCAGTTTCACCTGCAAGGCCACATAAGCAGAGAAGGCATACTTATTCCCATAACAAGCCAGATTCTTTCTCAAGGTTTAACCAAAGTTAAACCTTTACTGTTTAACCAAAGTGTCTGTAATTTGTTTTGACTGACTTCTTTCCATTATTGAAAGTAAGGGGAATTAATGCTGTCCAGGTCAGAACAGGGCTGATTACCATGCATTAAGGGCCGTATGATGAACCGTTGTCTTATTGCAAAGATAAAATAAAGTGCCAACTGAGTGAAATCCATCCATCTCTGTTTATTTAACTGGAGTAAATAGTTGAATATTTTTTTCCCACTGCAGTGCAGCATTGCCTTGAGCTGCAGTTCTTTACCATAACCTTGCTACATGCTTTCAGTTCCTGATAACTGATGGAAATTTACACATGCTACTACTTTCTTACGGGTACCACTTTAAGATGTCATACAGAAAAGACCTCTGTGTGACCACATACATTTAAGCTTTCATTCCTAAGCTTCCCATGTGACCTAAATGGTGTGAAAACAATGCCTTTGCTCTCTATTTTTTCTGTCTTAAGTCATAAAAGTTTGGTAGGATAATTATCATTAATGATATGTGAAGTTTATTACATCTTAATATTAGCTGCCTGTTGTGTGTCAGAACTGATGTTTTCCCAAGTAGAATATCTAATTAAGATAGTTCCTCTGTCCGGATACATGGTTATAATCTTCATTCTGTACGTGGCAAGTATTTGGGAATGGAATGAGAGCAGTGTCCTTCAGCTAAGAACAAAGTGCAATATTTTGATAAGGCTGGAGCCATGGATGTCTCCTCATCTGCAAATGTGTATGATGTAACGATGCGACGACGTGGCATACTGAAGTATAAAATGCTTCTCTACCTGTTTGTAAGGGCTACTTCCCATGAAGTGAGTCCAGCTGGTAAGCGCTGCCTTCTGTAACTCTAAGCAACTTCTCTGATATGAGATTACATTTTCAATCAAAATGTGTTGTAATGTCTCTCGGTTATTTAATACATGTACGTTAAGAAGTGTTATTTAGAGAATCTGTCCCGGGTGATCTATTTTCAGGAAAAAGAAGCGGAGCCTATCTTTAACAGGTTCTAGGCCTAAAGTAATGGAATAATCTGACATTAAATAAATGTAAGGCAAAACACTGCATGGGTTGAATAGTCCTACAAACCTAAATCTCCGCACATACGTTAAAGATTAACAGTATAAATAAACATAAATAAATATAAATTGTACATGTCTCATATAACTTGCCCACTTCTATAGTCTTAAATAATACTCAACAGTTAAAGCCTTTGGAGGAACATATGCTTCCATCCAGACAAAGTCTTTTATCAGAGCAGATCTGAGCACGGCTTTGACAAATGAATTTGTGTAACAACATTTTAGCTCTTTTGTTAACTACAGATACAAAGCTGTGTTCCTATTGGTTCAGAACCGCACCAGCTGAAAACATTCACAGCAGAGGAATACAAGCATCACTTGGTTTCTGAAACAAGAAAAAAAAAAAAAAACTCAAGAAGGTGATTAGATGTCAAAAGATGTAGTTTGTCTTATTCTACAACAGCAAAAAGAAAAAACAATGAGCTATGTCATTTTTCCAGTATTTATTTTTTGTGTTGATTAGCAGTGTTTTGCAATGAAAACTATGCCTCTGTAACTGCAAAGAGAAAATATGTTGCTTATATTTATACATGTGATCCTTTGAAAGGCAGTTTTCTCTTATTTATTTGGTAAATTTCTTTAAAAAAATTTAACTGAATAGAATAGAAATAGGAAAATTAAAGATGAATTTTCATCATTATTATAATTAGTAGTAGTATTAATGTATTTACTTTCATAAAGGCTTTTTTTCCTAAAATGGTAGTTTTTAAGAACTGTAAGAGGAATTTGTGAGAGAAGAGAGATGTTTTATGCTCTCTCCAGAGAGCATAACCTCGCAGCAGTGAAAGATAGAATAAGAGCACTAAACGACAGCTGTGGATGGGTGCTGCTGTAAATCCTGCCATAAAGAGAAAGGATAGGAGACAGTTTTATCCAGCTAAGAGCCTACACAGAGGGATTAAGGGTTACAGCAAGTCAGCGAGAGAAGTAGGAGGTGACCAAAAGGGGCACCATGTGTGCCATGGGCAAGGACCTGGATAAAAATGGAAGCTGGGGAGGAAATGGGCTGGGGTGGTGGAGAGGGGTGGGGGGACCAGAACAGACAGGAGAAAATTTCAGTGTACTGCTAAGGTCAAATTCTAAAGGATTGTGAATGAATCTCCATTTAAACACAAACAAGGCCTCAGAAGTGAATGAATTCACCCCTTTTCCTAACACAGTTTGAATCCTAAGAGAGCCTAATTCCTAGACAAAAAAAAAAATATATATTTTTTTTTCTTTATAGTGTAACGATCTTGGTTCTGTTGGTTTTATCTAAGTTTTCGGTTTCACGTTCATCCAGGTTTTTCCTTGTTTTCTAGCTTTATTGGTGTGTTCTGGATTCATTTAAGTTTCTTAGGTTTTTCTTTGTCTGTCCTCTGTTGCCCTCTTGTGTTTTCTTTTCCCTTGGCTTCCTCATCAGCTCGAGTCACACCTGCTCCTTATCAGCTCGTTAGTCCTTCCTTTGTTCAGTCAGCCATAAATACACCCCCTCTGCAGTCCCTCTCTGCCGGTTCCACGTCTGACTTCATCCTACCCTGGCTCCTCATGATTGTTTCCCCTGATGTCTCCATGGTCCTGGTTTGTGTTTAATTATTATGTTGGTTTTTTGGATTCCTGTTTTAATTTACATTTTTAAGTTGGATTTTTTGGATTACTGTTTGGCTGCCTGTCATCCTTAATTAAACTGTCAAAGATCTCAGCTCTGCCTCTCAGCTTCTGCTTTTGGGTCCTCACAAAAACCTTACAACCAAACCGTGACATATAGGACTGAATTCAATTCAATTCTGTCTCTTTATATAACGCCAATTCACAACATATGTCATTAATGTTATCTAATTAGCTCATACAAATTGATCTAAGGAAAAGCAGTTGATTGCATTGACTCATTAACTTGAATGCAATCCCTCACACTAAGCATGCTTGTTGCGACTGTGGAGAGGAAAAACTTGTGGAGAGGTAGAAACATCCAGCAGAACCAGGCTCAGTGTGAGCGGCCATCTGCCGAGGCCGACTGGGGTTCAAGGAAACAGAAGTAGAGATACAAAAAGCAAGACAAGCTCCGAGCCAGCTCCAATGTCAAAGGATGAAGAGAGCACATCCAGCCAGTCACAGTCAAAGAAACAGGACTACACTGAAAAACAGGCCAATATCCAACATCTATAAACAAAGGTGTTGATGGCAGCAGTACAGCTGATACTCCTCTCCAGCATGACTTCAAAGCCAAACAGTAACAGATGAGGCAAAGCTAGTATGAGAAAAGGCAGAGAGAGCATAACATTAAAGATTGAACTAACAGATTCTGCAAAGAGGGAGAATAGAGATAGAATGAAGCAGAATGATGAAATAGGGATCCCTATGTCCTCCAGCAGTCTAAGCCTATAGCAGCATAACTATAGCGATAGCTCAGGATAACCTGAACCACTCTAATTATAAGCTTTATCAAAAAGGAAAGTTTTAAGCCTATACTTAAAAGTAAACAGGGTCTCTTCCTCACGGACTAAAACTGGTAGTTGGTTCCACAGGAGAGGAGCCTGATAACTAAAATATCTGCCTCCCATTCTACTTTTAGAATTTCTACTAACCACTAATAAACCTGAAGATTGAGATTAAAGTGCTCTTTTACGGACATAAGGAACAATCATATCTCTGACATAGGATGGAGCTTGGCCATTTAAGGCTTTATATGTGAGAAGGAGGATTTAAAATTTGATTCTGGACTGAACTAAAGAGGTTTGCAACACAGACCAAAATTTGGATTATAGCACATTCATTAAGATGCATACTGTACGATAATATCCGATAAACCAGCAACTGAAATGGTGGGCAACCTTGCTGAAAAGTAAAAAGAAAAACATCTACAAAGTCCAACGTATATTCACTACTCAGGAAGATGAACTGGTTACATCGTTCAGATGAAAATACCCACAGATGGAATTTAATGGACCCATGGGAAATGGTGCTTCCTTATAGAGTTTATAAATGTGCCTCTGGCTGCATTAATGGATAGATGTCACTACTTCAGGGCAGGTCGAAAGGTAGAGTAAGGTTATGTACTGCTGTCATTAAAAATATGACAGCTGAACCCTCTGTGAGGTAAAGATGATGTGTCACAGTTATTGCAATGCATCCAGTAAGTGTGTGCTTTTCTTGCAAACACCTTTCACTATGTGTCCTAAATATTTTTAAATGTTCTGACATTAAAAGCAAAAACAAACAATGTTTACAAAATCTATCAAAATTATATCTATCAGACATCTGCACTATTATTTACCTGATCTAATACAAGACCTTTGCCTGACTCTGGGAGAAGTTGACAGTATCATCTCAAGAAAAATCAACACAAACATGTTTACAAGAAGAGTGTCATCCGTCAGCAGGTACTTTTACCATTAAAAAAAAAATCTATGAATAGCTATGGAAAAGATTAGGAATATTTTGAGCAAAGAGTATTACAGTTAAAGATGACAAATCTCAAATAATGGAAAAACTGATGAAAACCAACCCAAGCAAAGGAAATCATAAAAAGGTCTCCATCCATCCCTCTATCCATCCATCCATTCATCCAGCCAGCCAGCCAATTCACAGAGAAAAAGTTTCTACACATACTAGGACTTTCCATTGACTCACATTAATTATAATTACTGCTTCACAGCATCCTCTGCAGGACCGGCAGGTTCTGCAACAGCTTTTTCCCCGCTGCCATCAGGCTGTTGAACTCTAAACTGGAATCTGCATCACATCATTTTGCACTACCAAAGTTGCTGAGCTTTTGTTATCCTTTTAAATTTTACACAACTTAATGTTCTACTGCATTTTGCACCAAATTTATTTTCCACTGCACAGATCTTTTTTATATTAATGCCGTTTTGCACCATTGTTTAAACAGTTCTCTTTTTTCTCCTATTGTGTTACATTCTGATCACTGCTGCACTTTATATTGGTAATGTTTATCAACTCCAACTGCAATATTATTACACTTTTGTAAGCTCTATGCAACAACTTTTCGTTTTGTATACACTCTGTGCATACAAAATGACAAAATGTTTGTCTAAGTCTAACTTAAAGTTAATTCAAACCATGCCACCAAACTGACTTCCTAACATTAAAAATAGAGATCCACCACATTAGGATCGGCGTATGTTTCCCGAATTACCTGGTGTTCCTCAGAAGGTCAATATACCAACACAAACAAGTACACACGGACACGCAGACACACATTCTTGTCTTGCAACCATGTGGTGTCTCCCATTGACTTCCCTTGATTTTCAGGCATTCTCAACCCTTTCTATTCCCCAATCCTAAAAATTGCTCTAAACCTAACCATTAACTAAACTTAATCAACAGCTTAGTCCAAAGCGATAGCAAAAATAGAAGTGAGGACCAGCAAAATGTCCTTAATTGTGTTTAAATGGTCCTCAGTTTTATGAGGATCAAACATATACACTAGGACCATCATCATCAAATTATGCTCTCCATTATTGGTCATATATCTCTCTTTGCCCCTGTTTGTGTTCTGCCCTTACCCACTAATACACTTCCCTCTATGGCAGTATTGGTATAGCTTCACTTTTAGGCAAAAATATGAAATTACAAAGGAAACCTTTTTTCTCCAACATCTATATTAAACACTGGTCAAGACTTCTCAATTGTGTTGAGGTTGGTAGGCATGAATGGAAGTAAAATGTAAATAATCAACCTCTTTGGGCTTTGAGGAGAAGGAAGTGTAACTCATTTGCACCAGTTCTAATAGTATAATAGTATAAATGGTGAAAAAAAAATCCACATTTAAAGCTTTTATAAAAAAAAAAAAATGTTCATGGTTTAGCTCTACCCCTAATATATACATCTGTTTTCAATAATGAAAAAAAAAATTTAAAAGACAATATAACAGAAACCACACTTTCTAAATAAACTGAAAAAGCATCACTTACTGTACTTTCAGTATTCTTACAAAATTCTTCTCATCTGTGGTTGAGAGTGTGCTGACAAACATGCATCTTAGCATGGTAGTCCATGCTACAATAAGGCAGATAAGAAGAACCTGCAGAGGATAGTAAGGGGAGTTTAGATAATAAATGGATTATACCTAAACTCTAAGCATGAAACTTAAGAGATGTTGTAGAATAGGGATCATGAAAAATGTCAGGTTCCTGAGACCCTCATCAGCAAATGCTAAATTGAAACCAAAATCAACAAACAGCTAGAATGTTTTTTTTATAAATAAAATTCTAATCTGCTGTTTTATGACAATGCTAATTTCATCTGTTTAATTTAATGCCAATAAGGGCTAATGGCCCTCTTCAAGCATCAAGTAGCTTGTCATCCAGGTGGTTTGCGTTCTTATGTGACTAAAAACAGTAAGAATTAAAGCATATTTTGATGACAAAATATTTCTGTAAACCCCCTTTTCCTGTCAAAATAAATCAGTAAACAGAGCCAGCAGGTTTTGGGGCTGGAACCATGTACATACTTACTCACTCATGAGAGAAAACCATTATAGCTTGATCAAATTTGAAGGATTATGTCAAACTAGGGGGCTAAATCAATTGTATATTTAAAAAAAAAAAAAAAACTCTTAGAAATACAATGTGTTGGGGGTATGTCAGAGTTGTCTGACAAAACCCATCATTCAGCAAACATCACTGGATAACTTCCCTAATCTAACCATTCATTAGTCACTCTCATTCTCTAAACCCCACTGGGTTTGCTTCTTTCATGAAATTCCTGTAAGCTTCTCTCCCATACGTGTCAATTATGCTACAGTATACTGAATATTTGCCAATTCTACTATACAGGAAAAACTTTGTAGAAATAATATTGTATGTCTGCCATCTCTCTGTTCTGCTATGTTTACCTTCAAATCAAGACATGCTGTGAGCGACTAATGATGACGATGACTCAGTAATGTGAGAATGTTGCCACAGTCTGAGAGCTGTGACTAGTCTCAGTCTTCCTGCTGAGACTCTAGCTTTCTCAGCACACTTTAATATTGCTTCTTGAGGTAGGTTTATTTCGTTCTATTGTTCTGTCTATAGCTTATTCTAATAGTAGATTATGTAAAGAAAAGAGTATATATGAAACGGTGCTTCTTCACAATCCCAATCTTATTAAATTAATTGCAACCATTGCAGGGTGGTTTTAAGAGCTAATGATAGCCATATGAGTGAACCAGTAAGACAGAAATGCTGATTGTTTGTAGTACATTACCTTCCATTATTAGGATCCTGTCTGGCTAAAATATGAATTAGGAAAACGCAAATCACAGTATTAAGAATAAATCCCAGGATAAATGAAGAATGAGTGCTTTCTTAGAAAATGTAGTATACAAATAGTAAGTTCATTATCTACCTACAATGGTCAACAAAAAATATATCACAATGTGTGGCTATCAGGCCTACATTTTTAGCTTTCCTCTGATTCTTAATGTTTTTTAAAGTTGATCTTTTCCCTTTCAGGATCTATCAACATTGATGGTTGACTTTGTGCCTTCCATTGTTCTGCTTACTTGTTGTTTTGATTTCTGGACAAAAGATCTCAAGTTTCCTGAGGAAAATTGAATCATGTCTCCTCAGACAGCCCGCCTGATATCAGCCATTTGGATCCTAACTTGCTTGTCATCTACTCGTCCAAAACTCTCTATTCCAAATGTCTTTCCTGGATACTGATCACTCAAAAAGAATGACAATTACTTAAAGAAAAATACGTATGTTGAATAAGATAATGTCTGAAGCCTATACTGTCAATCTTTTGCAACAAAAAGAACTGAAAGGTATAAAAAAAAAATGGCTACATAATATCTGCTTGGAATAAATTAGTCTCTTTAATTTTAGTGATGATCTCTGCATGTAGGCTTTGACTTGCACAGCTACAGGGCAGAAATTAGATAAATGCTCTTGCCGTTTTAAAATGCTGTGTTGTTGAATTCTTCAACTGTAAAACAATAAGTTCCCATTTCAGTTAAACATTGGATACACATTTTTATGAACTAGTGTCAGGCTTCTTTAGAGGTTCATCAATCTGCTTTGCTGCATCTACATAATGAAGTCGTATTCAGACACGATAAAAAAACAAACAAAAATGGTCTATCAATGTGAATTTACTCATAAATACATGTTTCCTATATTTTAAAACTACTATAAAATTGTGCTGACATAATTCCAAATATTACGCCGCCTGCTGTACAGATAGCTTGCACAAGGCTGCTTCAATGAAGTTCTGCTGAAATGGAATCCATTTATATCAATGACTCATTCCATTGAAAAGCAAATTTCTCTGCCTCTCAAATAAACAATCAGGTCTGCAGATCACTGTCACATTCATGCACAAGAACTGAATAAACATGTGCATCGCAATACAAAAGGGAACTTTTCTTGGCTGTCATGGCAGCACTTCTCAGGTGGCTGTGTTTTAAAATAAAACCCCTTACATTTATTGTATTCATCTACTTTATCAGTTTTTATATATACTGATAGCTAGCAGCGAATAAGTTAAACTTGCAACTGATTAAGTTTATTGAGCATTTTGTTAAATCCATTTTATGGGAATTTTAAAAGTCATTTGCACCCTCTGATGAGTTTCCATAACACATTTGTCACCATCAAAAAAAAAAACATGCTTGTTGTCCTAACTGGGAAACTGGAATGTTTTTGTTTAATCCATGGGAGGCTCAGCTAAGAAAGGTTAAAAAAAAAACTCTCTATACTTAAAACATAACATATGCTAATACCTAGAATACAACAACAGATAGAAAATATGTATAGATATTTTAAATATATATAATAGTAGACACTTCAAAAAATATTTTAATGTTTGCTTTATCATGTTTTTCTGTTTCACATATGCCACACTGAGAAAACACTCATTAATTCCTAATTTTTTTAAATAGTGAGTAATTTGTCACAAGATAGCCGTGAATGTTAAGAGGTTATCAATTTAAAAACGTTATTTTTGCAATTATTTTCCTCCTGTAATTCAGATGAAAATATTTGACAGTAAGATTAGGTAAAACCCTAGTAAACATTAGTAAAAACAAACATATATACTGTATAGTAATAATTGCTGCTAGCTTGCATACTTTCTCTGATATTCCATCTGATCATCTTTGGTGATGAACTTCAAGTCTTTGATGTGTTTATTGCCATCAAGTAATGCTTTTCTAAGAGATCCGTGAGCAGCTTCTGACTGAGCTTTTTAAAGTTTAATTCTAGCCAAAAAATAAATATTTGTAAAGTTAAATTATTGCTTTAAACACCTCTGCCAAAGACAAATAATAATAAATGGATATTTAATGAGGATTTTTATAAAAAATATTATCTTTTTATTACGTACTGTATTTATCTGATGATACATTTACTCCATTATTGCTTTATGTATCTCATTATAATACAAACATAATTTTCAAATAATGACAAATTTAAGGGGTATTTCCATTTTTATTATTTTTATCATTATTATTACATTTATTATAAACACAAAATTGTCTTTAATGGAATAAGATACATTTTACCTTGATACACCTTTAAACTATTTATGATCTCTTCTATATCTAAATATTCAGTTGATATTTACAAATTCCTTATGTTTTAATAGACTTCCTTAGTCGACTATCTACTGACAGCGATCTTTTTTAATGGATTCATCATGTTTTTCTATCTGCTTTACAAAAGCATAATGACCACAGACCGGAAAGACCAACTGCCTCAACTGTACAATGTGAAATCAACACATAAACCCACACAGTTAAATGGGCATTAAGCTCAACAGTTGGAGGATGGAGGATATTTTATGGAATAGACTGAGGATTAAAAACATGTTTAGTAAGTGCACACAGGGAATCTTTGTGGCCAAGTCTGTAATTAAAGGAAAGAACCTCAGGTTAGATCTGTATCAATTACTCTGGCAGAAAATGAGAAAAATAAAAGCTCAATACCCATGATTCCAGAAAGGTAGAGAGAAAGATGAACAATACTGAGTCTCTGATGGGAAAACGTCCTCCTTAGATGGATGGGGGACAAAGCAGAGAGAGATACTTTACTTGTCCAAGTGTAATATTGTTTTTCCAAGCTGACACTGATGGGAGAGGATGTGAAAGCAAGAGATGGAGGGAAGAAGGAGATCAACATGTTGAGACGGAGCCCTGGAGACACAGTCACCAGAGAAGCAGAGAATTATGGGAGTGCAAATTAAATTACACCGGAAGGGACATTCAGGTCTGGACCTGCAGGAAACACAGTGTTAGGGGATCTATGTGTGTGTGCATGTCTGTATCTGGTGGATGGGGGTGGGGGTGGGGGGGTTCTTGTACATGTATGGCTACATTTAGTAGATTTTAATGTTCATACATTTTAAAGTCAATGAGAAAACTTAAATGAGTCAAGGTCAAAATTTGTTTATTATCATTTAACAACAAGAAGAATCCATCTCTGTGTTACACAATGCAGCCATTCTGTGGAAAAAGAGTGAGTCACCAAACCGGCAGTTCAGGGATAGTATTATGGATGAGTTTTAAGCAATTTTATAAAATAGTGTCCTTAAGATTTCATGATATTATGGTGTTCTGTTCAAGCCAACTTCTGAACATGGAAAGAGTATGGTATAACTGAAAACCCATCACCAATCACATAAAATGACAGCCCTGGAAAGGATAGTAATAGAAAGGCAAAAAACAAATACTTTAAAGGGACTGCCAAAGACTTTCTGGAGGAGTTACAAGACAAACAACAGTTTTTGGTCAAAAGCAAAAGAGTTTCAGGGGCTGTTGTGATATGAGACCAAAACTGAACTTTCAACATACAATCAAATCTGTACAGTGTGTGTGGCTCAAAGGCTCAAGACTAACACTGCTTATGAACCCAGCTCTATGGCGACACATGTAGTGGCAGATGCACATAGCTGAATAGCACTCTTTCTGTTGTCTGTGCTCTGCATGGCTCTCCAACCCCATCCAATTAAGGATCTGTGATAAAATTTGAGGACTGCAGCTCACATAAGCTCTCCATCCAAAGTGTTTGAGCTTGTGCTATTTTGGAAAAAATGTATGGCAGCAATTTCATGTGTGCATATTTTGAAAAGAAATGCTCCAGAAGAGTTGAAGCTGGAATCATAACAAAACAAAATAGTGTGAGACTTTTTCACAAAATGGTACCAATAAAAGTGCATACATGTCAACTCTATTTACTGATGAGTTGACTTGTAGTGTTATCATCCTAAGCGGACAGTGATTATATGGTCTATACTGGTAAATATTGTATGTGTAAAACTAAATAATCCGGTTGTAAAGATCATAAAGAGGAGTCTGAGGGAAAAAAAATTGTTTGCAGAAAGTGAGTAACGAGTTTAATATTAAAGCTACAGTGTGTAATAATTACAGGGATATACAGTCAGAAATGTAATATATTATACATAACTATGTTATTTATCATCATCTACGAGCTCAGCCTCTTAACCTTAATATTTGCGTTGCCTTAGAATTCGTTATTTATAATTACATAGGAGCGGGTCTCGCAGCCATGGAGGCTGACATCTTTGCGCTACGGCAGCGCAGAGCCAACAAACTAGTGATTGCGAGAACGCCAAAACGTCACAACGATGTAGAAAAAATAACGGGTATCTTTATTATCTTAAGTCTACATGAAATCTATACCCTACACAGACTAATGAATACTATCTGTAAAATTATCTATGTAAATAAACCTCATCACTTGAGAAGGTAGGTGATGCGGACGTCGTGAAAGACATTTTGTCCCGTAATGCTCGCCGTACTGTTGGGGGGGAGTAGCGGTGGGGGGAGATGTTCATTTTCTGCAGTCTGCAGTCTGACCGCTAGATGTCGCTAAAAGTTACACACTGTAGCTTTAAGTGGAGATTATAGTATAAGTGACACATGTCAGGAACATTTTGAAAGTATGTTTTTCACTTCAGGGATAAAAATAATATATGAAACACAACTTAAAAAAAAAAAGAAGAACAGATATACAGAATAAAACATCTGTAAAATTCTTTGTTTACTTTAAATATTCTGATGCCGTTTTGCAACAACAAAATTATATAATGATTTCAGACAATAAAAAAGAATTTCAAGCAATAAAGTAGCTTTTAAATCAGTTAAACGGGTAGGAATAAAGGTAGGTTTAAACTTAAAACAGAGAACATAGAAATCCACAATAAAATCATTTGAAATATACACACCGTTAATGTATGAAATAAGTAATAACATAGATAACTATGATAATATAAATTAAGATATATCCATATTTTACTGATATTTTCTGCTTTATTTTCCCTTTATCACAATATCCCAGCCATCGTTTGCTAACTTTTTATTCTCTTGGGCTCTAAGAGTATACATGAAGTGCCGACATCTAGGGCAAGTACAAATAGTACAAATATATGTATGGCCTTTAAATGTAGGTAAAATACAAAATCAAACCAAGCATTGCATAAATAGTGATATTTTACAGATTGCAATTGTGGTGGTCCGTCCAGTAAGGCACAAGGACAAAGGCATATAAAAAAGTATTTTCTATTTATTTTCCAAAAAAATTTTCACAAAAAAGAACTTACATCAAATCTCAAAAAAATATACCAAAATGTGCCCAAAGAAATCAACTAAGGCATACCTAACTCAGGATAACAAAAACAAAAACTGACCTCACACAATGAACACACAGGGGAATTTATACACAAAGGCTAGCCTACACAAACGAGGAGGGGTGGGAGATGAGACAAAGACAAACAATGCATAAACATAAATAACTAATTTAAGCCAACACCTTTTGACTATCAAAAGAAAAACCATAACACCAAAAATGTTTTAACAGTTATGCCAAAAGTGGAGAGAGAGAAGCAGGCTCCCAACATCCAGTCCCCTGCTTCCAGCAGCCTGATGGTATGCCCCACTTCCTGGTTTGCCTTTCAACCAGTCCTCTCCACTCAGCCAGTCCTTCAAACTCAGCAAAGAAAAGTAGCTAATTTAAATAAACAAAAGGTGTTTACTGAATGTGTGCACCCATAATAGTAAACAACCTAATGCCAAAAAAAAAAACACCACAAAAGTGAAATTATAAATCTATTCTGTGAAGACCTTTAAATAAATAAAGAAGTACTAACACGGAGGAAAAGATGGAGGAACCTCCACAGCAATGATGACTGTTATTCAAAATATTAGACCGCTTTAGTGGCTAAAAGGGAAACATGCTAGGATTGCATTTAGGGATGTAAGAAATAAGGTAGCTGAAAAAAATGCATGCCAAATTTTTAAATTTCTTTGTATTTTTTGTAATTTGTAAAAGAAGTCTAAATCATTTAGCATCTTTCTTCCACCTAATGTTAATTCTTCAACACTGTTCCGTAATATACTCTACCACATGCAGTTTCTACAAAGCATATCACAAAATCATGAAAATAATTTGAGGAGAATTAAGCTTTTTCCAGGCACTTAAAAAAAACAACCATATATACATATGATAAATGCTTCAAGGACCATGCAGTGGGTCCCAGATGAGAGACAGGTTGGCCAACAGTAATATGTGAAGATTTCTCTGTCTGCTGCATACTTCAAAGCTTTTCACTGGTTGGACATTCTTGACCTCAGGGTACCTACTGTCAAAAGAGAGACCAGCAGCCACAGGGGAAGCAATTCAACAAACAGCCACAGGCAACCTGTCAGTGAACAAATAGGCAGCAATGTTTGTGCACACTTCAAGTTACCCCTCTTTACTCATGAAGCATCGTTGAGAGATCATTGGCATTGGCAGTTTTCCATATTTTATAAGTTTATTTACCTTCTAATCATTTTATTGTTGCTCTTGTTCTGCTGCACTGTAAATAACAGAGTTAAATAGGATGTATATTTTACCTTATCCCAGTACAGATGGTAATTTCACTCTTTAAATAATGGCCAAATCATTCTACATTTTTAAGCTGTCACTGTCCCATCTCCAATGACTTTTGACCTTTATACTTATGAAGCATATTTTTCAGACTTCTTTCTTCTGTACTAATAAAGAAATTAATAAATAATCTTAGTTTCTGGGACTTATTCACACTCTTAAACTGTAGCAAAGCCTGAATCACTGAAAATTACCCTCTTGGATCAAAATCTCATTAGGTTTTATTGGGGGGAAAAATGTAGCTGGAAGCTGATTCAAAAAACAGATTTCATATGAAGCTTTACATTTGGAAGGGAATGGTGCATGACAACGGCATGTTTGTATTTAGTATATTTTAAACTACTCCATGCATATTAGAGTCAAGAGATGGAATTTTTAAACCTATGTAGAGATGGACAGGTTACTTGACATTTTCCTATTATAAGTATAATTATTATATTTCTATATGTCCCTGAGGGACCGTAAAATATTTACTTTTAGCATTGTTTTGAAACAATAACTGCAACTGACTATGTACAGAAACTAATCATATCTAGGAGCTGAACAGCTTCAACCCTCAGATACAGTATAACTGTTTAGTGACATGAGCAGCCTAACAAAAATATAAATAACTTATATGTCTATGTTGGGTTTTAGTCAACTGATAAAACATGTATTCATATCATTTTAATTAAAAGCATTAATTTGAAAAGAATATCACTTAATTAAAACTAAACGTTTGAATTGAAACTCAGTTAATTTACTTTAAAGTGGATAATATTTCAATGGAGATTAAATTAGCCTATTTTTACTTTCAGTTCTACTGTATAATTTAGTTTAATTTTTAAATTTCAGTTTCTGTCTGTCTGACTACTGAGTTTGTAAGCCACAGAGAAATCACATCCCGGACTGGCATTTCACATCAGGTTAAATTAGCTTTTAGCAATTTTAAGTTACAGCAGAGAATCTTGACCAATTTCATTAAGAATATCAAATTATCACTGTTGTGATCAAGTGTCACTGATATAACCGGAACTACTCCCCTCTGAAGAAACACCCTGCCGACAGAAGTTTTAAAATGGCCAGCTTCCTGTTTCAATGTTCTATTTTGGCGGTGGCTCTGTGCCACTAAAGGCTAGACAAAGCGCTTCCAGCTTTAGGTTACGCTACGTAGTGACCAAATCCCTACGGAGAAGTCTGCGTTCACTGGACCGAGTCAGACTGCCTTTTTACTGAGATTCAGAAGGAGCTGAACGTAGTGTTTTTATTCTTCCTGCGATTCAAACTGAGTTGAACGCAGTGTTTCCTGAAGCCTGCTACAGCAGAGACAGAGAAGAGCTAATCCAGCTCTGCTAACCTGAATTTAACAATTCAGGTTAGCAGAGCTGGATTAGACAGTCAGATTTTCAATGTTTTATGATTGATATCTAGCCATTTATATTCAATTAGTATTTCCATCTTTTTATTAGCTTTAAGCTTTGATTTTGGCACTTTGAAATATTTCTGTAAAGTGCAAAAATAATACTCAAAATTATTGTTAGTAACATTATTATATGAATAATTATAATCATTATTACTTACAACTCCATCGCTTAGAACTCATTATTTGTTTTACAATCCCTCACAAACTGTCAATAGCACAAACAATATAGTCATCTAAATGGGGTGGACCACAACTGTGTGTATTTCTTAGCCTTTGCACAGCAATCTTTGTAGATCAACGCAATGTGTCACACGTGCAATTAGGTCAAAAGGGACAGGGAAGCTGGTCAGTTTATGTGAGAGTATTGATACAATGTACAGTGCTACTAGAGGAAAACCTATTATGGTTAGCTTTCTAATTGAATCAAACATACAGTTGGAGAAATAGTGTCAAAGTTTAACATGTTGTAGAATGGAATTATAGCAACAACAAAGAAACATGATAAAGCATAAAAATATGTATTTCCCTTTAATTTCCTCCAGCTGTTAAAAACTTCCCATTAATGTTGTATCTATGTTTTCTACAATGGGTAGGCTTCAGAAAAAAAGGCACAGAGGAGATGAGATTTAAAAGCCATAACAGTTTTTTAAGCCTCTTTGTGTCTTTGTATTGATACAGACCAGAACCACTGTCTTTGTATTAAGTGGTCCTTGAAAAATCAGTAACATCTTGAGGAGGCCTGAAGCCAGGGAGCTATGTTTCACAAAGGTCACATGTACACTGAAACAGATTAGCAATTCAGATTGAAATAAAGGGGCTCGAAGGCTAATATAGCTCTCGCTTTGTCTTATTACATTTGCAAACCTGCAGTGCAGAACCACACTACTTAAACATGCCATAATAGGAGTATACATGTAGCTATATTAGAAAAAATAACTTTTGGAGATATTTTGCAGTCATTAACACAAGAACTCACAGGGGTAGTCATCTTAACATGCTAGGACTCAGAATAATCAGAAGAAACTTTACTATGGAGATTTTTGCATTCAGAGCCCGGCTGCTCCTCCGTGTGAACTGTGCCCAAATTATTAAAACATTTTTGAGATTATTTGAGAAGTTTTCTAACAAAAAACTTCCTGAGCCGAATTTGTCTCAAACTTTTCATGGTGATAAAAAAGATACAGAAGATAGTGCTTGTTTGTATTATGTAGGATTTAATTAAGCGTACAGAAAGCACAGTATCATTGTAATGAGAGAAAATGACACATGAAAATGTGTATCCTTCTCTTGCATTAAACCCACTTTACTTTGATCCTGCTACATAAAATGTAGTACAATCATTTTCCTTTAAATGTCAGCTTATGTAGTTAACAGACTCCAACTGTGTGTATTAAAATCCCAGAATAAATCCAGCAGTTCTGTGAAATGCCGTTGAGTTAGGTTAGATAACACTGATGATCAAACACCCAGGATGAAAGACCAAGGAACACAGCAAACAGGTAATGAATAAAGTTGTGAGGAAGTTTAAATCAAGAGTTCGGCCCCAGCTTTAAATATCTCAAAGGTCAATGT
The DNA here is from genome assembly GCF_016077235.1 of Cyprinodon tularosa. Classification (NCBI taxonomy): domain Eukaryota; kingdom Metazoa; phylum Chordata; class Actinopteri; order Cyprinodontiformes; family Cyprinodontidae; genus Cyprinodon; species Cyprinodon tularosa. The sequence goes on along the minus strand of NW_024038975.1, from coordinate 2,237,558 downwards.
TCAATCAATCGTCACAAAATGTAATGAGTATAGCATTAACACTCTTATTAAGAAACACATTAACACTAGAAGCAGCAAAGGGCCCTGGAGATGCAGAGATACATACAGGTGGGAGAATCTGTTGACAGAATAATTATAAGCTGCCCCATTCTTAAAAATCATATGTGATAAGAAAGCAAAAAAAATCAGGTAATGTTATTTTTCCACAGCAAAGTTAAAGAAAGATTAAACATGCGGAAGTAGGTGTTTTGTTCAGATGAAAGTAGATTTTTTTTTTTTTTTTTGTCTCCTATGTGTGGCCAAAACTAACACTCCACAGTCCTTAGAACAGAATATTACCATGAACATGGTAAGGCTCTGTGGTGAGGGAATTGTTTCAGCACCATGGACAGTTACAACAGGCGCGTCGACTGATTAAAGGGATAGTTCGGTATTTTTGACATGAATCTGTATGGCATCCCGATCACCAGCGGCGGAGGGAGACATGGCTGTTGTTGGGCTCGCTGTCTGAATGACGGCGCGCACTGATACGAACAGAGAGAAAATAGGACCAATTGATAACGACGTGTGACTTTTTCCACTACAATGTTTTTGGGATGCGAAAATATCACTCTTTTGGACACATAATGTTTTGGGAAGAGAAAAGTTTTATTTCGCTGTTCCTAAAAACCTGCAGGACTACTTTCGGCTTGACCAAAACTGGACGATAACTCTGCTCACAGGACGCTGCCAGGGGTAAGTCAGTGTGATTGCATGCCGCTTGTGATCGGGATGCCATACAGATTCATGTCAAAAATACCGAACTATCCCTTTAAAGAGACACTATACATCCCAAAAAAACAGGCAAAAAATAGCCTCAGCTGAAACCCAACTGATTCAACTCCTGCTCAGACTGAGATTAAAAAGCAAAACGATACAAAAGCAAACAAACAACTTTGTCATACATAGCGGATCTGTGCTGTTAATTGCAGAAGCTATGACTGAAATGCCTGTGCTGCTACTGGGACAGCAGGTAAACTGGGGAAGTGCAAATCCTGGATTAGAGGGAAATCACAGGAGTGCTATTATCAATATTAAAACGTTCTCCTCTCTCTCTCTCTCTGCTTATGGTGGAGACGTGACACAATCTGAGTCCACAAGTCAAACATTAGTCCAAAATAGGCTGCACAGAGTGGCCCCAAATAGAGTTAAAGGATATAAAAATAAAAGAGATGCTGTAGCCTTAGATGCTTAGGCTACTGCAAATATCTCACTCATAGGTGGAGAAAGTGCTGCAGCCATGCAGGCTCTGCTGACCGATCGGTGCCACAAACTTTTGAAAAACAAGCACTACAAATATGCAAGGGTTACCATGACAACCGTGGACACCCCCCACATTTTCTTTTAAAAACCTGCGTGCAAAGTGTACGTGGGTCCTACCTTGCACTCGTCCATGCACGTCCTGACTGAGTAAGCGTCCGTCTGGTACTTTTGAACCAGTAGCTCAAACTCCCTGTAGTTCTCCTCAGCCTGTCGATCCAGACGCTGATAAGCCCGGACACATTCCGAGCACCCCAGCAGATCCACCCCCATGGCCGTATCCAGGGAGCAATTCAAAACGTCCGGACTCGTAAACCCGTAAAACAAATCCAAAAGTGAGTAGGAGTTACAAAAAGAAAGGTACAAATCGCTCAGATTCACGTACGCCGACTGTGTCCCCTCTGTTTCTCCACCAGAGAGGCCCAAACACACGGTCAGAGCGTCCGTGAAAGTGAAGCAGTCTTTCGAGAAGCTGTCCGGATGACAGGTGTCCATCCGCCACAGAGGTTTAGTAGAATTCCCTATAAAAATAACATCTTGCTCTTTTAAGAGGTGGCGGGGATCGGGTGATGTTGGGATATAGTGTGTTTCAGGAGAGTTTTGCTTCTTCTCACCCGTAATAGTTTGCCCGTCGTCCGGCCGCTTGTCGCGGGTCCGCGTCAGCTTGGCCTCGGCGCAGAACCACAGGTGATCAGAGAGCAGGACGCTGATGAAGAGCAGAGAGGCCAGCGACTGTCGCCATCTCTGGGCCCGCTCCGGCTCCGTGAATGGCTTCTCGTTCCCCCGGGGTGCAGACCAATATTTTAAGCATTCGTCATGCTGCCGACGCATCCAAACACCCCTGGTCATATTTTAGGAGAGTGCTGCCCTGGGCCGACTCCACCGCGGGGGCTCATCTGCAACAAAACTCATTGACTTGTTGGGAGACGGGCTCCGGTTGGTTCTCCTCTGCAGCGGTAGGAGGAGGGGTGCCGAACCTCCGCCGGTCCAGGGCGCTCCTGTTATCGCCCCCCGAAGCGAGTCGGTGCTATTTGGAAGCAATTAGCGTGGCCGCATAGATTAAGCTCCGCGCTGCCGCATCCCGGTTCTCCATGGCTCTCCGGGGGAGAACGGCGTCCTTTTTGACCGCATAGCCCCGCGTCTTCCCAGACGTCCCCTCTCCGGGCTTGTTAGCTTGTCAGGAGGGCGCGCAAGGGAGACCAGCTGTTGCAAGCCTCTCGGTGCTGATGCTGCGCGTCTGCTACCGCTCGATTCGCAGATTCACTTAAAGGAGAGCCATCAGCCACCCTGACACAGGTAGATGGGTTTCTCGGAAAGCATCGAATCCGTTTTCCCGGTGGCCACTGTCATCTTGGACCTCGGTTAAGTTGCCGCCATGTTCGTCTTGAAACACTTTTTCGGAGAGCTGAGTCTGTTTGCGTCATCTCCATCGCTGTGATAGCTCCATCGTTGCGCAGTGGCGGAGCAGCTTATTACCTGTATGCGCACCGCACTAACGCAGAGCATGAGGGATAGACCGCAACCACTCAAAGGTCTTAAACACTATTGTTGCCAACAAGCTCTGATATTTATATAGTGTGTTATATTTGTGTTTTGAATGTTTAGATACAACAAGAACAAGCACATATTTACATGATTTTGCTTTTGGTGCAGAGAACAGATGAGTCAATTAATAACACTGCGGTAAAGTGATTACTTTTAGCATATATATACTAGAATAGCAGGGAGAACATGACCCAAAACATTTCATTTTAGCCCAGAAAACTATTTACACCGGCTCACATCGCACAAGTGGTGCCCCCCCAGGAGTCAGCAAGCAGAGCAGGGGCCACCCCTGCAGATCAGCCTTCCCCTTTGCAAAGATTCATGTGTATTATGCAGAAAATGTTTATTTCATTTAGCTATATTTATTTATAAAGCACATTCCCAATCGGTAACATACATATTTACCCCAGATAAAAAATAATGCAGGTAAATTCAGTTTATAATTTAAATGGTTAAAATGATTAAATGCGTTGAGTCGCCGACCTGCAAAATGTTCACAGCTGCAGGAATACCTGCTGCCACTATTTAAATTGCCTTTATAGCAAATATGTTTTAATAACTGAAGATGAGCTCCAATTTATTGCTATTTTTCACTTTCTTAACTGTTGTCATCTACACTTCTGAAATGCCCATTTAGATGCACATTTCAATAAATAGAATAAGTATTGAAACTTAATTTAGTTCAGTAATCTGATTCAAAAGGTAATTTTCAAATACAATTCAAACATAGTGTGTAGTTTTAAAAATGCATTTATTTAGTGCTTCATCCAAGCACATTATGTGGAAGTCTAGTGGAAGGAAAAGGTGGAGAAAAAAAAGTGCATGAGCATCAGGGAAATTTACAGTTTTGAGAGGATTGTGATGTGCCAAACCTTCCAAGAGTTTGGGGAAGGCACACACAATACTTGGACACTCTAGAGCCACCACAAACAGATCTATGCAGAAAGTAAGCGGCAGTTGTAAAATTTGTTGTGTTAAGTCACTATAATAAAAAAATCAGATTATTTTCTACAGTACCTGTGACTACTGAAGTTGTCAGTAGTCACAAGACCTCTTTAGTTCATTTAAAAAAGAAAGCAAGCTGTTCCTATAGTATATAGAAAGAATGGAGAATCAGAGAATCCTGATTTTGTTCTGTATTTTGTTAAGCTGAAAGTCAGCAAAGTTGTTGACCAGGAATGTTCAGAGAAGCCTATACTTTATTTTACTAAAAATATGCTAGTTTTATGTTCAAATGGAACTTAGCAACATATTCAGCAAGCTCATCTGACCTGAACCCCATAGAAAAACTGTGAATGTGTAGTGTTTTGTTAAGCATGAGAAACACCAGAGCCAACAGAGCAAAAAAGGATATGAAAAGGTATAATTATGACAGATGTAGCTATAGTGTACTCTAATAATTGAAAGTATATGTTCTTAAATGCTTCAGTTGTATCTAGAATGGTTTTGTTGTGTTGTTTCTTTTGTTACCAGGACCCTTTCTCAGTTAAATTAATTCAAAGAAAGAATGACAACACTGCCCCAAGTTACCAAATTATATTTCAACCCACATAGATAATCATGTGCAGAAAAGAAAAGCTAATATATAGAGTTTTATTGACATAAATAGTATTTACAAGCCATGGGTACTCAGACCCCAGGAGAAGATGTCAGTGCAGAATGTGGTTGACCTGTGTGAGCTGGTAGATCTAGGTCAGAGGCATCAACCACCCCCAACGCACCCCTCACCCCCCAACCATGGCACCCCCACCCTCCCCCCCATACACACACACACACACACACACACACACACAAACACATAAACAGCCTGACACTGGTGAAGGAAAGGTGGCTAGAGAATGAGGGGAATCATATAGAGGCTGAGGAAGAAGTAAGGGGGGTTACAGTTTGGCTGGAAGCAAGAGCATTCTTAGATCAAGATCTTTAAATGCAATGTCTTAATTATAAATGGCTAAGATGTGGGCATTGAGAAACAAACAACAACAAAAACTATGTTAATTTTCAAATTGTATGGAAAAATGTAGGTCAGATGGTTTACAAAAAAATCTCCCTATAAATCTGTATCCTACTTCATTGGTAAAATATGGAATATAAGCTATGAAGCTTTGGCTGTATTATCGTTCCTTAAATATTTTCCCCTTAAATTTTGTGGTGGAACTAAATGAATAGACAAGATAAAGTCTAAGCAAGCAGAAGGATTATGCTTGGAGGTTTGATAATAACCTGCCTTATTAGCTGGGTGGTGTTTAGCAACACGGCTTAAAAATGCAAAAACAATTGATTGATTGGCAGGGTGATTATAAAAGTAAAAGTATAAAGATATTCCTTTAGAGACACTTATATATTGTTATTATATTTAAAACTATTCATCACTGGCAGCACTGAATGAGAAAAGAAAGGTTTGCTTAATGACATTGTACTGGTCTGAGGAGACAAGATAATTATCAGATGATGACAACAGGAGGATGCTCAATATACGGGTGTGTCAGTATGACTGGGTGTGTATGGAAAATAGATGGATTTATCGACAGAAGAATAGATAGATGGACTGACAGATGAAAAGGCAGATAGATGGATGGTTAAAGACTTTAAAACACGACAGGGAATGCCTTTGGGCATATATGATTTTCCAATTCTCTAGTATCTGTTCAATTTACAATATTGGGAAAAGATATTAGACCTCCCCTTTAATTTTCTTGACTATTCTTCTGTTAATATAGCTCTGTAAACAGGGTCTTTTTCCCTCTGTAAACAGGTTTTTCCCATGACTGTATGTACAAACGTCATACTCAAATCATATTACTGACCCCTATAGCACAGCTTCCATAGAAACCCTGTGAAAAATTCCCCCACATAATAACTGATAAGGTGCAGTTTAGCCAAATATGTCTCAAAAATGTACTTAAAAGTAAGTAAATGCAGTACCGTAGCTTTGAGGGGATACTTGCTGAGTTGGAGCTTTAAGGACCAAGGACAGTTCACCTATTACTATATGGAACTTCAGACGTAACCCATTTGTCTACAGAAAATACAGAGAGACATGTAGAATGTTCTATCATTTGGTATACAGTTTAATCTTTACTGGACATAATTCAATAGATTTATTCAAATTTCTCTTTGGGATTAATAACATATGTTTGTATTAAATTGAATTATCCGCCCTACCACAATGCAAAGTAGAACATTTATTGCATACAGTCACGTCTAAAGGCAATACAAAAATACTTAAACTTAGTATTCATGTATTTGCACTGTGGGAGGGGACAATGAAGAACCATTAAAAACTAAACATGCACCCTGGGGAATACAGACTCAATGCAGAAACCCTGCAGCATAGATTGGAGCATTGAACCTTGCTGTTTCAAGAGTTTTGCCTGTGTTAATAATTTTTACTTTTATATCATTATATATACTTAAATGGATATTTAAAATATTGACCCTGTCAGAAACCAAAATGTCTGAGGGGGATTCTGTTCACTTTTTTTTTTCTTTGTGCAGTGTTAGTAGGCAATATTTGTTGTAAAATGGTGCTATATAGATATGTTTCTCCTTTTTGATATTATGCTCTGTAGTTCATTTGTGTGATATGCCTGTGCTTATACATGTTATCACAGCTGATGTTTAGTTTTAGTGTCCTGAACTAGAAATGGAGATGCTGGCATAGATAATACTGTTTGTGTCATTGCTAAGAATGCTCCAATGCTCATTCATCACACTTTCTCACACATATCATGTCACTGCAGGATGCTGCGATTGTGCCTCTTGGGGATTAATGTCCTACTTTGACTAAGATTGTCTAGTTTTCTTTTAACTGTAGATTTCCATACTTAGATTTAGATAGATTTGACCCTGAATGATTAAACTTTTTTATTTTTTTTGTATATGTATGTTTGTATTGGTTAATTTATCTCACAATTCTCACTTTTTAAATGCGTAATTACATACAAAGAATTATATATATATATATATATTTCTGCCTATGTATTCATTTGATTAATAGCAGATCCTGACAGTTGAAGCACTGCACAACATATGGGGATTTGGCAGTTTCACACATACACAAACTATTTAAGTGTTTCCTACCTGTTTATGTGTGGGAAACTCAAGTTGCGTAACAGCAAAAAAGAGAGAGCAGAGTGGGGTGAAAAACAGAATGGGGTGGGGTGGGGGTATCTGTGAGGTGAATGCAGATTGCTGACCCTTAAATCTGGAACCATCACAAGAACAGTAGGGGCAGGCAGACATGACTCACCCACTATCCATGCGATGTGTGTTTCCTCTCTCATGCTGCCAGTGTAGAATTGATTATCCTGTCTGACTGTATAGTGCCATACCCATTGCAACATAAAAATCTATTTATATATCGCTTTAATGTCAAAATCAAAGACTCAATTCACAAGGAAGATCATAAAATTCAAACAACAAATTAACATAATTAACAGCAATAAGATGGTAAAATAATGCAAATCTCAAATGTTATAGAATCAAATGAAAAAAAGATATGAAGCAAATAATTATTAAATGAACAGAAAACATAGGCCTTAAGAAAGGCTTAAGAAACAAATATGTTTTATGTTTGTTTTTGAGGCTCAACACTTTAGAAACTTGTGCAAGACCTATACCAGAGGGCAGAATCATACTGATTAAAGGAGCCAAACTAGAAGGAAAAGATAATTTATTTCCACAGTACATTTCAATAGCAAGACAAGTCCAAGTCCTGAACATAAGAAAAATACAATTTAAAAAAGTACATTGCAGGGGCAATGTCTACAAAAGTAGAGAATAAATATTAATAAAAGAAAAAAATATAAAAGAAAAAAGAAATTTTTTTATCTTAATTTGTTTAGAAAGTGCAGTCAAAGGCCATAAATAACAGGGTTTTTAATTTTCATTTGAAGCAACTGAGGGTTTCAATGCTTTCACAGTTTTCTGGGATTTTATTCGAGATTAATAGAGCATAAGAGGTGAAAGCTGCTTTTCTGTGCTGGTTTCGGTTCTGGGTATGCAGAGTGGATTCAATCCAGAAGACCTGATAGATCTGGGTGGTTGATACACTGACAGCAAATCTGTAATGTATTTTGAAGCTAACCCTTTCAGTGATTTATAGGCTAAATGGTGTATAAACAATAAAGTTCCTATTCTTCAGTAGAGTTGTAAATATATTTGTTACTGAAGACTAAACCCTCAATCAGTTTGAACTTTTTGTCTGAAAACCAAATTGCAACTTTTTATTTTATTTATCCTTTTACCAATTAAAAGCGGGATCACTGAGAAAAATGAAACTCGTATAAACAATTCATTTTCAGTCTTCCATGTGCTTTTGTAGCTGTATAGTCAAGCTGGAGGGTTAACAAATAAATACATAAATATTATTGTTATTGTTTCTATTCTCAACACACACACATATATATACTTACATAATGGACACAACATTTTCTGAGCTGTATGCAGCCAAAATTACAAATGCAATAAGAATAACAAGTTTTCCACAGCCCTCCTCATTTTTTTTCTCAAAGTTGTCCTCTCCTCTCACATTTTCACTATCTTTTTAATTCCTCTTCAAATCTTCCTGACTCTCATTTGACTTTTGTTTTTTTTTCTCTTGTAATTAAAATCTCCGGGTCATCTTGCTTTTGCTTTTTTACTGTCTCTCCTTGTTTGGCCTTTCATCACTCTGGCTTCAAGGAGTGAAAAAAAAGAGACAGGCACGTCACTCTCTGATTGGCTATAAGAGACATACACCCTCAGCGTCGCCGGCTCATTACTCTGCCTTGGATGTCACAAATCAGTAATGAAAGTCAGAAACAATGTATGGTTGAGAATATTGGTATTACGCTGATTTGCTTAAACTAGGTTATAATTTGAGGCTATAGCAACACACAAGCAGTTTCTATCAATATTTTATCAAAATATTAACATTAGCTAACTTAACAGTAACTCTATCTTCACTCAGTGTACCACATTTGCTATTCTCCTCATTATAGCTTTTATGTCAAGGTGTGAATGTTTGGTTTTATCCTAAATTGTTCTTCCTTTTACACTTTTTCCCCTTTATTCTTTAAATAATTTTATTCCCTTTCTAAGCTTTGTCTATAACTGGGCTCACGTGGGATTTCAGCGAAGATTTAGATGGAATTGCCTACATTGAATCTACCCCCCCTTTTTCTACCTTATCCCAACCAAAGGGGTTTTCCTCTCATAATGGATCAGCTCATCAGATTGTCTCTGAATCTCTGAGTGGGTCATCAGTGCAGCTTTCACTTTCATTAAAGTTTGTGGAACTTCTGGCTGACTTAACACCCACACACTCCTTTTTGATTGTCTGTCTTTGTCTTAGCTAAAGCTTCAAAGAATTTGCCTGTCAGAAAGGAAATACACCTTAGATGCTGTTAAAGGAAACCTATGGAATGTAAAGACCAGGGAAAATGGCTCAGTTTGACATTATCTTTCAACCAGTTAGTTTATTGTAAGTAATTAACATTTTATCACAGATAATGAATAGTCAAATAAGAAATGTGTTGCGTGTGAACTACATAGGTATAATTAATTTGACTGTTGTTCAAGAATCTTTGTGGGCCCTGGATGATTTCTTACTCCGTACTCTGAAATTGCCACTTCAGATTAGATTATCTAGATGGCATGGTTGTAAGTATGTATTTGTGCATCTCACTAGACCAGGGGTCTAGTGAGATGCACAACGTTTTCCAGCCCAAGGACCCCCAAACTGATGGCGAGATGGAGCCCCTAATTATATATAGTATGAAATTGTGTTATATCAAACTGGTCCTGTAGTCACTCTATTACATATGGAGTAATGTAACGAAAGTAATTTCACTCTGGGATTATTGAAGTATTTCTGATTCTGATTCCTCTTTAATGAAACGGTGCCCAGCTTGAAAGAGCTCTTGTGTGTCACTGAATGTGTGCATTGATGACTGAAAGACATCTTCTGCCTCCATTTATCAGTTTACTACAGTGTGTTGGATATAAAAAAAAAGTCTAAACAACCAAAACTTTTGCGAATCCCATGCAGTACCTCCGTGGAACCCCTAGGCTAGGGGTCCGGACCCCCTGGTTTTTTACAGGTTAAGCTGGCCTCTCTATTCCATCCTAAGGCGTGAATGTCTTCTGTCTTGCTTGCCTCTCTTTTGTTCTATAATGAAGTGGCAGCCTGACCATGGTGTACAATGCCTCTTGCGCAATGATTGCTGGAGACAGACACAAGGGTAACCAATTGACAGACGAATGAGTGGAGCATTTGATAATTTTCTTTAAAAATGAGATACTGAAATTATTTTTGTATTTTTTATAACCCAGAGTTTTGTGTTTACATTTAAATTAGTTTGCATTTCATGTGCTGGGGAGACCTGATTATTTTGTTGGTAATAAACAGACTGATGTAGCAGACAGAAGCATGTTTTTATCTTTGTATGAAATGAAAGAGGTTGGAGAGTTTTTAAGCCTTATGTTCACTGTTTGCCAATGATGATGGTTTTAGTTTATCTGGACTCACTCAAACACTCAGATTGTGTTTAATATGAAAAACAATTCAAATTGTGCAACAAGTACTGGACCTACAGAAAGTCTCTCATTTTACCCAGAGATATACAGTACAAAACTGACATGGAGGGTTGTGGGAGGTCCCATTTGGCATCCATTTTTCTACCACTGTCAAACCTAACTTTTCTCACACAAAAGCTCCTTCAGTGAAAGTTGGCTGGGTGTTTTTTGTGGGGGGGGTTTTTGTGTGTACATTGCAATTTGTATAACTGCAAAATTAAGTAGGCCTCTTGCATCATAAGGAAGAAATGAGTGAAATTTCAATTATGGTACTTTTTTTTTTTATAGTGAAAGTTAAGTATATCTTTAAATAAATGCCCAGAAATAAAGTGACATGATGATATAGGTCAAATTCTACATTAAATACAACACTGATAGTATGCTAAGCAGGGATTCAAGACTTCTTTAACTCAGGCAAAGAGAAAGTTAAATCAAGGCTACACCTTCTTGGATATTTTTACCTTGCATCAGAGCTTGCAATGGACCAAAACGGTTTTGTTTGCTATCTGCACACATATATGTATATATTTCAGAAAACATGTTAAACTCTTTGTCAGCCTAAGAGTTAATAACAGAAGGGACAGTTTACATGAGCTGCAGAGCTAATACTTAGGCTTTACAGTCCAGCTGAGACACCTCAATTCCTTCCCAAGTTGTTTATATTACCAAGCCCCCTTGCTGTCAACAGCAACCCAAGCCAGACCCAGTGTTCCTCGTTTGCTATGCATTTCTGTGCTCATTTTCACATGCTCACTTTCTCTGCTCAAATTTAATTCTGCACACTTGACGGAAATCAAACAAATTTAAAGTATCTGTGCCTCCTGACCTCCACAAAGCTAATGGCAAAATTTGAGTTTAATATTCATTGTGTGATGTGAGTGTAACTAATAATCATTATATTTTTTTTACCATTTATGGTTGCAATCGCATAGAAAAACCTCTGTGTGAGCCATGGAAAATGAGCCTGACATACACTATATTGCCAAAAGTATTTGCTCACCCATCCAAATTATTGGAATCAGGTGTTCCAATCACTTCCATGGCCACAGGTGTATAAATTCAAGCACCTAGGCATGCAGACTGTTTTTACAAACATTTGTGAAAGAATGGGTCGCTCTCAGGAGCTCAGTGAATTCCAGCGTGGAACTGTGATAGGATGCCACCTGTGCAACAAATCCAGTCGTGAAATTTCCTCGCTCCTAAATATTCCACAGTCAACTGTCAGCTGTATTATAAGAAAATGGAAGTGTTTGGGAACGACAGCAACTCAGCCACGAAGTGGTAGGCCACGTAAACTGACGGAGCGGGGTCAGCGGATGCTGACGCGCATAGTGCGAAGAGGTCGCCAACTTTCTGCAGAGTCAATCACTACAGACCTCCAAACTTCATGTAGCTCAAGAACAGTGCGCAGAGAGCTTCATGGAATGGGTTTCCATGGGCGAGCAGCTGCATCCAAGCCATACATCACCAAGTGCAATGCAAAGCGTCGGATGCGGTGGTGTAAAGCACGCCGCCACTGGACTCTAGAGCAGTGGAGACGCGTTCTCTGGAGTGACGAATCGCGCTTCTCCATCTGGCAATCTGATGGACGGGTCTGGGTTTGGCGGTTGCCAGGAGAACGGTACTTGTCTGACTGCATTGTGCCAAGTGTAAAGTTTGGTGGAGGGGGGATTATGGTGTGGGGTTGTTTTTCAGGAGCTGGGCTTGGCCCCTTAGTTCCAGTGAAAGGAACTCTGAATGCTTCAGCATACCAAGACATTTTGGACAATTCCATGCTCCCAACTTTGTGGGAACAGTTTGGAGCTGGCCCCTTCCTCTTCCAACATGACTGTGCACCAGTGCACAAAGCAAGGTCCATAAAGACATGGATGACAGAGTCTGGTGTGGATGAACTTGACTGGCCTGCACAGAGTCCTGACCTCAACCCGATAGAACACCTTTGGGATGAATTAGAGCGGAGACTGAGAGCCAGGCCTTCTCGTCCAACATCAGTGTGCGACCTCACAAATGCGCTTCTGGAAGAATGGTCAAAAATTCCCATAAACACACTCCTAAACCTTGTGGACAGCCTTCCCAGAAGAGTTGAAGCTGTTCTAGCTGCAAAGGGTGGACCGACGTCATATTGAACCCTATGGATTAGGAACGGGATGTCACTTAAGCTCATATGTGAGTCAAGGCAGGTGAGCAAATACTTTTGGCAATATAGTGTATCTAAATGGATTTCCCGCTCACTAATCTGTGCTATCAGAAAAAGCACCTTCTGATGAAAGGGAGATGTTTCCCTTGAACCCAAAGAAAAGTAGAAAAAAAGCATATTTCAGCCTTTGAAGAGACAGGAGTGGAGTTAAATCCTGGGTAAAAAGCTAAATGGATAGCATCCAGGGAAGAAACGATATCACCTTTAATCTTTCAGGAGCGAATTGCTCAATAATCCTGTGAATGACCACAGTTTATCAGGACCAAGATGGATCCCAGCTCTATTGAAAAGAAATGGGAGACAGTACTGAAATGTCACAAAAAGAGATTTAAACCTGCAACCCTCTGAGGAAAATAGTGATTCTTCCAACTTCTTCAAAGGGAAGCAGTTATTTTTCTACCTACATTTGTTTTATTAATACGTCCTGAACCTGGAAAAGCCACTTTAAGTAACTCCCTAACAGAACTAATAAAAACAAAGAAGAAAAGCATGTATACCAAAAACACCATCCATCATCTGACATACTTGTCCTGAGTGGGGTCCCGAGGGGTGCTGGTGCCTATCTCCAGCAGTCAATGGGCAAGAGGTGGGGTACACCTTGTACAGGTCGCCAGTCCATTGCAGGGCAGCACAGAGACAAACAACCATTTACACACACTCACACCTAAGGAGAATTTGGACAAGTCAATTAACCTAACAGTCATGTTTTTTGGACTGTGGGAGGAAGCAGGAGTACCCGGAGAGAACCCACACATGCTCACGGAGAACATGCAAACTCCATACAGAAAGACCCCGGGCCAGGAATCAAACCCAGTACCTTCTTGCAGCAAGGCAGCAGTGCTACCCACTGCACCACTGAACAGCCCACTAAAACCAACAATCATTGATATTAAAAAGATGCACCCAGAGCATGGTTCTGCTGTTATTGCAGGAAAATTCCTCTCAGATTAGGCAAATGACCTTTACCAAAAATCACCTTATTCAGCCCCTCTCTGGACAAGCTGTTTTGGCTTTCTATGCCCCCATCCTCCCAAAGGTGGAGCCCCCACAACTCGCAACCATGACAGCGAGTCAGAGTTCGTAAAGATAGCCAATATAACATTAGATGAAGGCTGTAGCTTGACTGATGGGCTGCTACAGACTGCGCTGGAGAGTGTATTTCCCCTTATGACATCATAAGGGAATGCTTTTCAAGCACACATTAACTAAAGAGGGATATATGGCGTCAGCATTCTGCCAAAAGTCCACACACCCAATAAATACTCTTACGAGTGGCTCTACTTCATAAAGACATTCATAAACTACTCCTGCTAATAGAGTATCACTGGGCCCCAATATATTATACATATGAGTGCTCGTTCCTTCTCTGCCTGCATGTAGTTTTATATCCTCATGCATGCAGCCTCCCTCCTCGGGTGCGAACCTGTTTCTATGAGCTCATGTCAACTTTTGTCACTTTGAAGGCGTTGCCACAAAGCAACCTGTCTGTGATTGGCTACTTTTCGGGAAATCCTCCATCACCATCTGGTACGCTGTTGCCAACATCAGAGATAAGAGCAGGCTGAAGTGTAGCATCCACTCTGCAGAGAGGATGATTGACAATCTTCCTTATTGTCAGAAACTGTTCACCTCTAGAGCCCAGAGGTAAGCAGGTGAGAATTTAGCTGGCCCCTCCCACCCAGCCAAAACCTGCTTCAGACCCTCCCCTCTGGCAGAAGTCCACTGTCCGACATCCCAAAGCCACATATTTCCTGTTGGAAAAAAAAATAACAGCTCAGCACATATGTAAATATATACTATTTAATCTAATTTCCTACTGCTGCTGTTTATTTTCAATATCTGTCATGTTGATCTTCCTCTGCTATTAGTTCCAGTATTTATCTCTATTCTCATAACATTTTTATTTTGTATTTCCATATTTCTTTATGCCAACTTTATGTTTGTTTCTCCATTTGAAGCACATTATCATCCAAACAAAACTCCTTGTATGTGTAAAACACCACCTGCCTTTCCAGCTTGTTCTGATTCTTATTGATCTACTTACAGACCAGGGTCTCCCATATTCCTTTGTTTGTTTACCTGTCATCATTTTTGAGAGCCAAAGAAGCGAATTTTTGTAATTGATACTGCATTGCTTTCTCAAAAAAGGGTAAGTTAATTTATTGTATCCATTTCTGTTGTATTATCCTGTAGTTTCCAACATTAGTCCTCCGAGGCTGCTGTGTGTGTGCTTCAGGGGCTTCCATGGTTCAGCACATGTGAATCAAAGGAGTTGTTAATTGACAGCAGTGTTTTAGAGCAGACAGAGTGTCCAAAAGATGTATCACTCTAACGCTTAAGGACAGGAGTTGGACACCCCTCTGTCCTTACAGGCGAGTCAGCTATGATTTCAACACGAGTTCTGAGTATTTACCATAACATGGCCTCTGATGCAGTAGTATAGTAATTAAAAGACCATGTGGCTTGTTTGTTTGTAAACAAAGCTTAGCCTTATTCATTATGTGAAGCTCAGGATCATGTGGCTGTTTTCTGTACTTATCCTGGGCCTTTACTCTGCGTCATGTCTCTCTCATCATAGAGACTGAATGACCTCAGATGACTTTGCAGGCACACTCTGCAGTCTACAAGTCACGTCTAAATCCAACCCACCTCCAGTTGTTGCATTCTCTTCTTTTGATCACAGTATTCATCTTTGTTGTTACATGTTAAGTCCTAGAAATTATTCCATTAGCAACAATTATACATCTTTCTCTCTTTGCTTTTCTCTAAATGTCATTTGCAAACAGAGATAAAGTTAAGGATAGTGTCACAGTGAATTGCATTATCTGCCAATTTGCTGCTCTGTAAATGTGATCTTTAGAAACAGCTTTGATATCAGAGATCACTGCTTCTTTACATATTTATTCAAAACTTTGCTCTCACAGTAAGCCAAATATTAATGGCTAAGTAAAGATGTATCCACATCTACCCCTCTCTCCCCCAAGTTGAGATCCTCACTGCAGTACTAGGCAATTTTTACCACAGACAGAATAAAGTTCAGGAAAAGGTCAAACGTGATCAATTCTGGTCTGACTGTCTACTTTATCTTAGTGTAAAACTACAGATGAAGAATGTGGCCAGTGTATTGGTTTGGAAATTATAATAGAACATCCTGCACAGTTCAGAGGGACAGCCCACTGGCCAGAACAGGGTAAATAATCCTATACTTACACTGTGAATAGAACAATTATTGCCTTACATAGTCTTTACTGATACACGAGAAATCTATGCTCTTTTGCAACTTAATGCGGGAGCAAAGAGTCAATTTTACAGTTATAAAAACAACTTTGATTTTGATTGTAAAGCAATAGATAAGATAAATTCATGCTGGCTGCAAGTAACATTGAAATTTAAACACTTAGAGTTTGCATTTTCAAATACAAGGGTTAGGGTTAGTATATGCCTTTCAATACACCTGTTAGTCACATCAGTCTGAAGCAAATTTTAAACAACAGTCTTTTAACGATACCTATTGGACTGTTCTTATTTATTACTTCATCTAGCAGAGATATGCAAGAAATCTCTTATAGAAACTACTATGTTTGGTTGCCCCAGTCCTAACCAACTATAATGACAGCCAGCACAGAGAGAGGAATGCCTGCAGGTGAGACAATCCGAAGTTATTGCTGTACCATTTCTATGTTAAAGTGATGGACGTGCTGTCTGACAGCACAGTGAGTCTTATGTATTTTTAGGAAGAAGCTAAATAAACTTTAAAGAAGCTACATCAGCCAAAATAACATTTTGTGGGAATGGGAAGAGGGGGCTCATCCCTATCACTGTGATGGCAAACTTAAAGAAAATATTATTATGGAAAAAGACTTTATGCTATTGATATATCAAACATATGTAGAGTATTTTTTTTACAATTTTTTTTTCTGTAAAAAAAATATATATATATTGGCCATAGTTGGAGGGGCTGGTTTCAAGGCCCCACCCCATCCTGTACCAAGGCCAACTAACCCAGTCACCTGTCCCTGTCACCAGCATGATTATCAAAATAAAACTGGTGCTTGTGATGCAATACCTGCAAAATGAATGAGCCCAGCACTGGAAATGGGTGTTTATTTCTTCTACTTTGAGTAGATATTAAATCTTAAAATTATGTTTATATAGTGGGTTAATTAATATATGCAAGATGTGGAAAAATAAAATATTCTGGGGGATATTAATAAAAAGAGAAGAAGTAGAAATTATATTAGCAGTGTGAACAGTTGCCATAACCATAAAAATCCTCCTACTAATAGTGATTTATGGAAAAGTCAGCTCTCATCGCCATCCCTTATCCTCACTCAAGCTATAATGCTGTGCACTACTGTGATGCTCAATTTGAAGGCCGAACCCTGGGTAGCATAAATGATATGCTGAAATTATCTCTGTAGTTCAATCAATCATCTCAAATGGATTGGTATCATCTGACTTTGAGAACCCCCATCACAGAGTGGGGCTAATTTATGGGGTCACAGGGGGGCCATGGCTTTGGCTGCAGCGATACACTGTAATCAAGATGGGACCCGAAGCACAGAGGCATGGGAGATATAAATCAACCAGACGAACTACTGCTATATTGCCGGTGGTGAACTAGCACAAGCACACGCAATATAGGATGAAATCTCAATGACTTACTTAAAGGAAAAGTCTGGTCATATTCAGAATTCATATTCAGAAAGAACTTTAAATATGAACATATTACATACTGTTCAATAAATGATAAATGTATTTTTCAGATAATTTTCATTTGAATGTTTTTTACTGGAGACATCCATGTTTGTAAAAGAACATACAGTTTGTGAATTCACGGTGCGGTTTTAGCTGTTGATCAAGTCCCAGTGCTGTATCTAGTATTTGTCACAACGTGCGACCATCCAAGTCATCTTGAAAACATTCTTCTTCCAAATGTTGGCTACATATAACGTGTTTTTTTTTCTGGCCAGAAGTTCTCTCCTTCTTCAAGTTGGCAATCCAACGATTAACCCGTCCTTGGAGGATCATGAATCAGATAGGTGAAATAAGACTTTTTCACTTTTCGAGATGTATTACAACGTCCGATTGCCATGCACGTGGGCATTGTCAGTTTAACTATAGCTCTTGTGACTTTCAATGGTGAAGTCCTCGTATATAATTGTATATAATTGTTGCTGATTGCAGTTGTGTCTAGTAGTTCCCATTGATTTTGCTTGTAAAGCGGGGAGAATGGCGCTAGGCTTACCGCAGCGTGACCTCAGTGCCAGAAGATGTCAGCAGTGAGGTGTTTCTTTATTTGGGCAAAATTGGACTCAGTGATACCAATGAAAATTATTTTTTTACTGATTAGCGCTAAATTCATTAAATCACCAAGGTTGTATTAGTTTAGGCATAGATAAAGATACATTGATCATTCCTTGCTGACCGGACCTTTCCTTTAAGCATGGATCGGTAAACTGTAACTGGTGGGCATGTATTCACACACACACAGGTACACATGCAGAAAGACTCAGCTGTTCTCTCTTAATTCTTCACATTAGCAGTGGCGTTTAAAGGTGTCTCCCCAGTGCAAAGCTGCCTGAGTAAAGTATGTTTTCATTAAGTTCTCATTGTGAGGCCCTAAAGGGGGAGGGAGGCTGGTGCTTGGTAGTAAGTATCTGAGTGAGTGGAGTGGACTTTTGAGTAAGATAGTAGTAACAGTGTAGAGAATGGCGAAAGGATGAAGGAAGGGTGAATGCTTGAATTTACAGGATATAATTAAATGTTGACAGAGGAAAGGCTGGTGTACTGTATCGCTAGAGTCAAAGAAAAAGAGATAAATAATGGAGGATCTCTGCATGACTAGTTGAACTTCGTCACTTTCCACATTTTAAGTCTAGAACATTCAAGCTGATCAATCCTCGCTGCATTGAAAGAAGACAACAGCATTCCAGATTTAGGCATTGCTGGTCAAATTTCTTACTACAATTTAAGCTTTTTTGAAAAACAAAAAACAAAAAACAATTTTATCCCTCATCAGAGATTCTTCTCTAATTTTAAGAGATGAGGCTCATATGTATATTCCTTTTTACCATTTCAGTCCATCATTTTTCCCAGTGCATGTACAATGGAACATGCATAGCCATGCGAGCCACACTCCTGAGCACAAACACACACCCTTATTGAATGAGAAATGAAAGATGACCTTTCAGTCCCCACTGGATGAAATGGTAGCCTTTAATCCAGACCATAACCCTTCCGTTTCTACTAGAGACCAGACTCTTCATGTCCTCTGATATCAACAGTGTCAGAAAAGATTTTCTAAAAGAATCCACACGCCGTTGGTCTAACTGACCTTCACAAAGTAACTAGGATTTCTCTAAATTGAGTGAATTTGGTCTTTGAGTGCATAGGGATTACTCGGATGAACCCTTGTACTAGTGTTAATTTTAGCAGCCATTTTTAAATTTAGTTTTAGTCTTAGTCCAGTTTCAGCATCGTTTGTTAGTTTTTATCACATTTAGTCGACATCATCGCATTTTTATTTAGTCTAGTTTTAGTCGACTATAAGTCAAGCATTTTAGTCTTTATTTTAGTCCAAGAAAACATAATTTTATTAGTTTAGTTTTAGTCAACAAAAACTGTCAACATTTTAGTCTAGTTTTAGTCAGGACATAATTTTAACCTTTTACTTTTTTGTCAGCAGATAACGTTTAAGAGTTTCTAAAATTATTTCAACATTTTCTCTCATCTTTTTGATAAAACACACAATTTTAAGGAACACATGCAGACATGGAAGATGTTCTGACAATATTTGCATATTTATTTTGAACATTGTTAAGGTTCAAAGACACAAACACAAATGCTTGCATTAAAACAAATAAAATACACCTGGCAAAGAAAACAAATAAATAAAATAAAGTACTTTACACAAGTGCTGGCTGTTTAAAGCTAGTTCACATAGAATAATAAAATAAATAGATTTGAGGTCAATGTTGTTAAAAAAAAAAAAAAACTCCAACTGATACAACAAAAGTGCTTTCCTTCCAGCTTTAGCTGGCCTGTCATTGTTTCTGGGTGGCTGGTAGGTTGTTGTTGTTGGTGGTGTTGTATCTTTAATCTGGAACAGAAATTAATAAAATGTCAGGATAGATGCACAGCATAACAGGAATTCCAAGTGTATAAGTAGTATATAGGTCTGTTTTTTTCCTTAACAAAAACTAAGTCTCTGTAAAAACTACATTTGACCATCCATTTCAAACTCATACAAACAACCCAACTATCATTTTATGCAGGAATAAATTGCAGACATTTTTATGTGTGCAAGCATTTTGGTTGTATTAATATTGATGCCAATTCAAATCAAATGTCCTTGTAATAGTAATATGCAGATAAACAGAGCAGCATTTTATGTCACCAAATAAAGACATCCCTGCAGTGGTTCCCCTAGCAATGGGTATTTTGTGTATGAAAATCTAGGTTAAAGTTGTTCTGAATTATGTGTGGCATATTATTTTTATTTTGTCTTATCCTGATAAATAGTTTCAGTTCTTTTTAGCATTTAGCATACATGTGTAGCTGCCGAGTTGTTCTGTGTTAACTATAGTTCACTTGCAGCTCCTAGATTACCTAAAACGTCTGTCTGCTTTAATCAAACTTGCAATTTAACTGAAACTATAGTTGCCCGGCCAGTATAACATATCTAAGTTAGCATAAATTTAACTTCACATACAATTCTATCAACAAGTGGCTACAGTCGCTACGTTCTAACAAGCTAACGTAACGTAGCCAGCCTGGATACTAAATGCTATGAAAGTTAGCCAACATTAGTTAGTTTATCATTGGGACATTATAGCCGTTGATTTAATGTTACATTATGAACAATCACCACCAATCTTTCTGTTAACTTACCGTAATGTCTTTGTGTTGAACTGCGACGTGTCTCTTCAGGTTTGTTGTGTTTTTTCCAGCTATCATGTGGCCACATTCCTTCCCTTCCACTAAAATCAAGCATTTGGTTTTGTTCTCCACTTAAATGAAGCGAAAATGTGTCCATATATCACGTCTCCTCTTTCTCCCGAGCCCCAGAGTAGGCTACTTTGTGCCGCCCGCTCCAGGTTTGAAAGTGGGTGTGTGGGAGCTGACGAGGAGGAGGCGGAGGAGGAGACGAGACAGAATTTGAAAAAAACATAAAATAATAATATATATTTTTCGTCTCGTCTTTGTTCGTGAGCTAAAATGTCCATAGATTTTAGTCCAGTCTTTATTTACCGAACTGCATTTTCGTCTGGTCTTTATTAGTCCACGAAAATTATTTCTGATTTAGTCCCAGTTATTGTTTATTAGTGGGGATTTTCGTCTCGTCTCGTCTAGTTTTCGTTAGGTGAAAAATGTGCGTTGACGAAAATATTTTCGTTTAGTTTTCGTTAACGAAATTAACACTACCTTGTACCCTAATATTGCCCACAGATAACTTCACCTTACTGTAACCTGGCTGCATTTTGTTAGAGTTTAAAGTATTAACTACTTTACTTGTGTCTTAATACTGCTGCAAACACATTAAATTTAAGGTGCATATACTGCACTTCTGCTGGCATTAATTCACGGTTGCACACCTTTTAAATGTAAATTGTCATTGTAGATGGTAAAGTCGGCCTCTTTCTTTACAAGATGAAGAGCACAAACCAGAGTAATGTATAATAACAAGGATTAAAACGGAGATAATGATAGGGTGGTCAGTGGTAGAAGTACACATTATATAAATTGCTGCTCTTAATTAATAGCAAAGTAATTGCACTCTACAGTTGAAACCAATACTGGTTTGTATTCTCTTCATAATA
This sequence comes from Cyprinodon tularosa, assembly GCF_016077235.1. NCBI lineage: Eukaryota > Metazoa > Chordata > Actinopteri > Cyprinodontiformes > Cyprinodontidae > Cyprinodon > Cyprinodon tularosa. Next base: position 2,216,135 of record NW_024038975.1, on the reverse strand, counting down.
TGAAATTTGAACAATTAAAGGACTATCAGTATTTTCAACTCAAAACTTCTATTTTCACAATTATATTTTAGTTGAGTTAAAAATTAATGTAATCACCTCTTTATTTTACAAATACTTTTTAAGCTTCATTGTGATATCTAATTTTCCCATGAATGATGATACATCTAAAATTATTGTTCCTGCATTTAAACATGAAGAAATGCTCATGGGCTCCTATGTGATTTGAAATTGCCCAGTGGGCAATAAACCCAATACCAGCACACAACACACACCATTCTGAGCATGATAAATGTAGCTGTCATGGACATTATAATTAAAAGTGTGCTACTGAATGTTTATTTTTCTTCTGTTCTCATGTTCACAAAGGATTTATTTCCACTGCAATATTTTTTTTACAACTAACACAATAAGTTATTTATTAACATAATAAAACTAGTTTGAAAAGAAAAGTGAAAATCACCTCTTAACTAAACAATCCTGAAGTATCTCTGTCCATCAATATGCTGCATGAAGTCCCTGGGTACATCTCAAAGCATCTATTGTGGTCAAAATATCCCTGTGGCATTGTCGCACAAAGAGTTATTAACTGCTCTGAGGGTCATTGTTGATTTAGGATATATTTTGATACATCCTGGGCTGTATATATCATGAACATATATTTCATATTTCTAGATGAAATAATATCATTGGATAACGAAGCCAGTCTTTTGCACATAATAGATACCCATAAATGATTCAATTGTACGTATAAAATGCAGAATCAATTTGTTTAGGTTTTAGCTATGTTGAAATTGTTAGATAAAATCATTCACAAAGAGGTATTCTTTTTATTTCAAGTACGTTTTAGTACTTGTACTGTTCTTGCGCTTATCCAGAACGGGGTTGTTGGGACAGCAGTCTCATTCCATCTCTCCAAATGCCTCCTCAAGCTCTGCTGGGGGAAGCCCTAGGTGTTTTAATGCTACATAGTCCTTCCAGTGTGTACTGGGCCATCCCTTGGGCCTCCTCCTGGTGGGATGTGCCTGGAACACCTTTCAGGGGAAGCAACCAGGAGGCTTCAGAAAAAGTTGTCCAAACCACCGTAGCTGACTCCTCTCCATGTAGAGAGGAGACTACCAGTCAGGCCACACCACTGGTTCCACAGTCCTTACTGCAGTACAGAAACTAAATTAAAAACATATTTTACTATATCTTGTATTAGTTGTTATTTATATATAAAGTAATCATATGACCATTATGGAGTAAAATTAAAATGCTGAGTTTGCAGTACATGGATGGCTCCAAAGGGTCAGAAAAAGGCTGAATGAAAAACAAAGGACATCCAGCTCTCCATCGACCCTAATGGTTGCATGCATACAGGGGAAAAAAACTGCTTATCCTTTGTAGGTACAGTTATTATAATTTCGTTGCAGTCACTTGTAAAATGTGTGTAGCAGTGGGAAATACCTTGTTCCTCTAAGTTTCTATGCATGTGCCACATAATTCTTTTACATTTCCAAAACCTCTTTGGTAGTTTACAGTACATTGGCAGCGGATATAATAAAAATAACATGATTTACTTAAAACTTTGTTTAATTCAATACTGAAGTGAAAGGCAGACGGCGTGATGGTGATATTCATACCTGGAAAGTTTTGAAAGCAAAAATGAAGATGCTTGTTGGTAATTGGGGGTTCCCTTGATCCTGTGACACAAAGATACAGTATATGTGAGGCTTTCTCACTATACTGATAGTAACACCTGCTGCTGATAAACAAATACACTCTCTCCCTCACTGCATTTTTATACTTCTTCAAATACAATGTCTTACAATGAAAATAGAAAATTGGATAAATTATACATGTAGTAAGGGGAAAATTAGAAAAGTTTAAAGTTTTACTTTTGAGCATTAAAAAGGGTTATTAGTAACTTTAAAGGCCTTTAGCAGATATAGTTTTGAGCTGCAGATGGAGCCAAATAAGTTTTTACCTCTACTTCCAATTTTATGCAAAGCTGGATAAAACGCCTACTAACGTAAGATTTCTGCTACATTTACAAGCATTAAAGGGACATCTCTTTTTCACTGCTACCAACAGAGCACATTATTAAATAAAACACCAGATGATGCAGCCGATTAAGATAAGATTTCTCCCACTCTAAGGAGACTTAAGAAAATGAAAGCCTTTGTAATAACAGTTTGGACATTTTTCTCAAATAGTACTGTTCATGAAGCAAACAAGGCTGTTAAATTGCCTGTCTTTACGCAAAGGCCTCATGTTAGAGTTACATCCAATTATTATGCCCGGTTTCCATGTAATTACCCTCCATATTACAAGCAAATTGACATATTTCATGCAAAATAAACATATGAATACACAAAAGATAAGAAGGCCAATTAGAGTGCTATATGTCATTCTAGGTTTACTGCAAGGGAAATTGGGGAAATGTAACCTTTAACACACATCGACCTTCTCTGTCATTGCAGGTCCCCCTAATTGCAGCTTTAGACATCCAGCAATTTCTAACTGATTTATTCCTGCCAGGCACAGTTTGTAGGTCAAACTTTGCACGGCCACAGTGCCAGGTGATGGCAGCTTAATCTTGCGATACACAACACCAGAAATGTATAATAGCATTAAAAGCTGCCTTAAATTAAATTACAATAAAGCTCCAACAAGTTCATGAAGAAAGGAAGAGCTGCAGAATTTTCCTCATTTTGTCTCAGTTTAATGTCTTGTATCCAAAGTGACAAGATATCTAAATTGCAGCTATGAATACTAACATCTATCACCTTTGACAAGGCATCATATTTAGATTCTACTAATGATGTATCATTTTAGTTGACCTGAATAAAGGCAACCACTGCAAGAATGACAACCACAATGATGTAACTGCTTCAGTCATAAAACCCTTCTGACAAGCTGAAGCATCAGCACTCCATCTCTAGCTCAGGTTTAAACTTTAATGTAATCAAAGAGAAACATGGCTATATTTTGAAATTGCTACTCCATCCCTAGGTGGCCAGAGTGGAGACACAGTGTGAGCTGAATGATAAGTATTTCCGTCAGCCCAGTGGTAGTATACACCCTGCCAGGTCATCGCAGTGAGTCCTCGTCCTATAGCTGCTCTGACGCTATGTTATTGAGCTAAAGCCCTCCAGCTGTTTGCCGCTATATTTCAAGTAATTGAGCCATGGGATCAGGAGTGAAGTAACAGAGAGGGGTTGTGTGGAAGATTGTGAGTGTGTGTGTGTTTGTGCATGTGTAATAGATGTTTTGACTGCTATGTCAAAGGTAATTGAGTCATAGGTAAGCAAGAGTGAACCTGCCAGCTGTCAGTTTCTCATAACCACATACATCAGGATGAAGCACATTCTATGATTCAAAAAGAAAAGTATGTGTTATTCTATGCATGTCCCATCATATACTTTGCTATTTTGTTCTGTATATATATATATATATATATATATATATATATATATATATATATATATATATATATATATATATATATATATATATATATATATATATATATATATATATATATATCAGTGTCAAAACAAAAACAAATGGCTATCTTATCTTTCAAAATAAACATTATTATAGGCATTTTCATAAAATGCAGTGCAATTAAATCCAATTCAGTTTATTTATATAGTGACAATTCAAAATAAAAAAATGTAAAGGGTATATAAGCTCTTTCAACATTGCCAGATTAGGAGTCTAAACATTTTGGAATATAGCCAATCTACTTAATTTCTAAATGAAAATCATGACTTAAAACAGAGAAGGTTGTGATAAAAAGAAAATGTCCAGTAAGCAAAAGTCATGTGGAAGAAATTGTTCCATTGATTAAAGAAATCCAAAGGGTAAAAGTGAGATGAGCTGCTAACTAATGAACGACATGCTGAAACTGCAGACTGCTGCAGACTGCTGCAACTCGCACAGGATCACCAAAATCTAGCCATAGCAGATTGGAAAAACCTTGCAGATCTCAGTAGTTTCAATTTTAGCTGCAATTTAGGGCCAATTTTAGATCATTTATAGGCCACAGCCTACCTAAGTTTCGTTGATGACCATGTCCATCATTTTTATGACCACAGTGTATTTCATAATTTGAAGCCGACTTTCGGGCTAATAATACACCATAATCTCAACTAGTTTCATGATCATGAAAATTAATACAATATATTTAATTCACCATCACAGTCAGCAGATTTCTGTCTAATATACCACATTTAGGATCTCATAGAAAATGAGATTAATATTCCAAGTGTGTAATAAACTTTTATATAGCAGTCGTGTTTCCTACTGCTATTATTTCAGTATAAACCAAAATATCTGAGGAATATTTCTTAAATCTTGTTAGGCACTAAGTAATTAGATTTCCTCTAAAAGGTAAAGGAATCCAGGCAGTCCGCATAGACCCTAAAGGACAGCGTTGATCTGCCCACAGCTGTTGTAATACAGGACCTTTCTGCAAGTTCACAATGATTGATATAAGGAATAACATCAAATCCAATGAGCAACCTAAATACAGGGATAAGTCTTATTAAAAAGCCAAGGCTGTTTTTGCCTTATATATTATATATATTTCCATGTATATTTTTAATAGAATATCAATCTAATGAAAGTGGAGGATGATAGCAACTGTTCAAGTGTTGTTTCATATATGAAACTGTCCAAACAAGATTTCTTTAAATAAAAATCTATCTATCTATCTATCTATCTATCTATCTATCTATCTATCTATCTATCTATCTATCTATCTATCTATCTATCTATCTATCTATCTATCTATCTATCTATCTATCTATCTATCTATCTATCTATCTATCTATCTATCTATCTATCTATCTATCTATCTATCTATCTATCTATCTATCTATCTATCTATCTATCTATCTATCTATCTATCTATCTATCTATCTATCTATCTATCTATCTATCTATCTATCTATCTATCTATCTATCTATCTATCTATCTATCTGATTATAAAATAACATAGTATTATCATATTATATTAAATAATTATATTAGCCATATATGTGTGATATCAGAAATGTATGCGTTATCTAAGAGAGACACCTGGTGGGTAAAAGTCGAGCATTACAGACGAATGCACATAGGCTAAAGTGTTATTCTAAAAAATGCACAAAGTATGACATTTTACTAATCCACACTTTTTAGCCTGCAAACGATGTTGCAAACGTGTGCCAAAGCTACATTTGACTGTAGTAATGTAAAGTGAACACATTCCTCGGAACTATTCTTCTGACTGAGTTCCCACTACGGAGGAAGATACAGGTTGCGCCGGTAATGCTAGCCTTTGTAACTCACCCTACCGGTTGTGGATGTCATTCACTTTTCTTCTGTTATAATTTTAAACTCGTAAATTGATGCAAAGCTGAATGGCAGTAGCTGCATCTTTTATATATCATTGTTTTCCAACCAATTCATTCAAATGAGACATTAGAAATGAGAGAAGGGTGAGTAGCTGTCTACTTGGTCCACCCTATAATGACAGCTAGGTGGCTAACTTCAGTAGCTATAGCCTACCGTTGCAATAGCTTGTTGTAGCCAAAGATAGCATTGTGCTTAGCATTCCGGGGACTGAGCTAATTCGTGTGAAAAAAGGGCAACATTTCTGGGGGATTAAGGCCACATTTATTAGCAGCACCATCTTTGCGGATTTGACAGCTCACTGTAAAAGAATATAAATACGGTTAAGCATCGACATCCGTGACCGAATGACGTTAGGCATTCGTAATAACATCTATGACAGCAGCTTTTACCGTTTATTCACTCTGGGTGGAGTCTAAACATGTTTCTTTCTTGTATTATGTCTCTGTAACCTGGAGTTATTTTATCCAAGTGCCTTCCCTACCTTTCTGTTTCAGTGCTTGTTGATTTTGTTTTAGAAATTGTCCATGATATTCTGCCCCTGACTGATGAAGAAATATTCTTCAATCTGTATCATATGATACGTATTTATTGTTACATTGAGTATTTTATTTTAGGTTGGGGGTGATTTTAAGGGATCGGCTTATACTGAAATATTCGTGAAATACCCTAGCCCTTTGGTCAGCCTTTAAATATAGCAGCGGCCTGTTTCTGATGGTGTGGCACAATAAAATATTCCCCCCTTTATTTTTTGTTTTAATATGGCGTAATCCCTTATTTCCTGCCACGAGTCAAATCTGCATACTTATGACTTTTTTCACAGTGTCCCATCTCTGTGACTATATGTTTTGGCGACCTATTAGTCAGAGTTACATTTCCAAAGATTTTTAAAAGGGTTTTTTTTTCTGTTCAACATATTTAGATTAAATAGCTCCCCCCTTACATGAGCAGCAGTCATATTTGTTTATTTTATGACCTTATACAGACATAATAAGTAAATGCATCTCAATGCAAATGCATAACTTTATAGTCAATGTGTTTAAAAGAGAAATGTATGGTTTCTTTTTCTTCCTGTATAGTTGTAGTTAATAATTTCCCATTTTTTCTTGTACTTTATTTTGCAGATTTTGCATTTTGTAGTACCGCTATGGAGAAGCCTTGGAGGCTGTGGGGTGCAATGGAGCGTTGCACCCTGACTCTAGTGTCTTGGTCCTGGGGTGCGTGCCGAGTGTCCCTTTTGGCTCTCATCCTCACCTTCCACCTATATGGAGGTTTTTTCCTCTTAGCTCTCATCCTCGCATCTGTAGCAGGCATCCTCTACAAATTTCAGGATGTTCTTCTCTACTTTCCTGACCAGCCTTCCTCCTCTCGCCTGTATGTCCCGATGCCAACTGGAATCCCTCATGAGAACGTTTACATTCGCACCAAAGACGGGGTGAAACTCAACCTCATCCTTCTTCGTTACACAGGAGGTGATTCACCATCAGGCGTTTCCTCTAACAATCAGAGCAGCCCCACTTCCTCTGCTCCTCCTACAATCCTTTACTTCCACGGTAACGCAGGTAATATTGGACACAGGGTGCCAAACGCACTTCTAATGCTTGTCAATCTGAAAGCAAATGTGGTGCTTATGGATTATCGTGGCTATGGAAAAAGTGAGGGAGAGCCATGTGAAGATGGACTGTACCTGGATGCTGAAGCAACATTAGACTATATCATGACCCGCCCAGACCTGGACAAAACAAAAGTGGTACTCTTTGGTCGCTCACTTGGAGGCGCTGTGGCTTTGCGTCTGGCATCAGTGAATCCTCACCGCGTAGCAGCCATCATCGTTGAAAACACCTTCCTTAGCATTCCTCACATGGCTTCAACTCTCTTCTCCTTCTTGCCAATGCGTCTGCTGCCCTTATGGTGCTATAAGAATCAGTTCCTGTCCTACAGACAGGTGGCGCTTTGCCGCATGCCTTCGCTGTTTGTGTCAGGTCTGTCAGACCAGCTCATCCCACCGGTTATGATGAAACAATTGTACGAGTTATCTCCTGCACGGACTAAACGGCTGGCCATTTTTCCAGAGGGGACGCACAACGACACGTGGCAGTGTCAGGGCTACTTTGCTGCTTTGGAGCAGTTCATAAAAGACCTGCTGAAGAGCCACGCCCACGAGGAAAGTGCTCAGCCCTCAGCCAGCGTCACCATTATCTAATGAAACAGTCAGGAATGGATGAAAAGAGCTGATTGATCAAACATCTTTGATTTGTTTCGGGGTTTTTTTTTAATGAATTTAATGAATGAATGTACATTTACAATGCTATTGTTTGGGTTTTTGCTTTTATTCCACTCTTTCTACTTTTCTGTAAATTTGATATGCTAAAATATTTTCACTATCCCAAAGCTTAATGGGGTGGGGATTTCTTATGTTTCAGATATTAATGGATTTGTCTGTGAAGGAAGCCGGAGCATAGCTGCTAAGGTCACATGACGTGCTAAAGCCACAGAGTTTGCTAATCTCGGTTTTTCTGAAATGACTACAAAACAGCTGATGTCCTTTTTAAAAGAACATTGACCGTTAAGAACCCTGTGGTGTGAGGGTGAAAACTGATCAAGAGACAAAAACATCTGTGTCCTAATTATGTAAATTAGAGTGCCATGTAGAGGTATGCTGTAAATATATTTATTATGCTGCACTTTTCAGTTCAGATTAATTCATCTTTTTTTGTGTGGGCCTACATCTCATGAGAAATAAATGGAGGAATAGAAGGATCCCTCTGAAAAATGTTCATGAATTTGTCTACAACTTTAAATTTGCCCTGCAACATTAAAATAAAGAGACGCTTCTGAACATTTATCTTTAGCTTGCAAAGAAGAAGTGGGCAGAATTTTAAGGTGAGCCTGTTTCCAACTACTTGATGAGCTTCTGTTTTCTCAAGAGTTATGTTCTGTCAAAATGCAGCTGGATCTGAATTGGTTTGAATGCGTCTGGAAAATTGTTTATTTCTGAAATTCAGTTCAAAAAGTAAAACTCATTAGATATGTGAGTAAAGTCGTTATTTATTCCTGTTAATGTAGTAAATCATTGAAAATGGTCCATATATGCAGACAATAATTGGTTGAGGTTCCGTTTGCATAAATTACAGCTGGCAAACATTAGCTTTTAGCTTATCTGCACCGCTAGCCCTAGTGTCTCCTCTTCCTTTAAATAATATTGAATTAAATCTCTAGGTGATTCACTTGCAGTCAATCCCAGTGATACCATTGTTACTCATTCAGTATAACAAGGATTTGTCGGCTACATTTGACTACGTTTGCAGATTTCTTGCACTACTTGGAAAAAAAAAAATCAATATCTCACTTCTCCACAACTCTGGAACATCAATTTCCAAATGAAAAGCTGAAGTGTCAGCGTAGCGGGAAAATAAGGACTATTCTTTCCTCTAAAAAATTAGACCCATGTGCTTTTTCACCTTAGTAGAGGTAGGATACCTCTGGTATTTGCTGCTTAAAGCAACACTTGTTACACATGTAGTGGAAACGTCTGGTGGCCCGTGGGGCCGTGATTATATATTTTGTACATCATCTCTTGTCTCAAAACGGTCCTTTACGGCCTGTCCTCCTCCTGGAGAGTCAAAGGTCTGCTGGGCTATAGTCAAGTCAGCAGACTTCTTCAGATTAATCTATACATATGAGTTTTACTTTTTGAATTGAATTACTGAAATTATTTATTTGAGAATATTCATGATGCGATGCACCTATAAAAACAGATGGGGGTTAGGATCAACTGAGATTTGGTTGTTACTGATTTGCTGCCAAAGCTTTGGTGGTTGGTTCTTGTGGAAATCCTCTTGGCTTGGAAAGAATGTCAAAAGAAATTGGTTGAAAATAATTTGGGCCCAAATAAACAGATATTTTAATTCATAGTTGTAATATAATGAAACAAGTCAACAATATTGAGCAGTAGAAAAAACACCCAGTTAAGTATCAAGAAAACTGTTATCCTTTTCTATTGCCAGCTGCTTGCTGGTAATCTGCAGGGTTATATTTTCACACAAAAGTCAGAAGTACGTTTTTTCAAACTTTTGTTAATTTTATTTTGTCTTACACATTTAGCACACTGGCCAGTTCAGCTGGGGACTTCCAGTAATTGGCCGGTGCTTGTTCTTCCTCTTTAAAACATACACTATGTGCCACTTTGTGTCTCGTATTAAAGTATGTTTTTGAGGAAGGGAGTGCTCTAAAGCGCTGCAAATAAAGTCTGGAGCATTTCTAGTCGAATGTTATTATTTATGAGCTAATCTTTACATTTTAATTGTTAATTAAAAAACATCCTGTCTCCATGCAGTTGTGCAAAAATGGCTTTTCTCTCTTAGGCAGGGCTTTTAAATAGCTAATTAACCTTTCCTTGCATGTCTTCCACAGGATCGAGCTAAAACCTGAGGTTTAAAATGCAATTATTCGCTATTGCTTTCTGAATGCAGCACATTGCACTGCAATTGTTTTAAAGCCATTAAAATACTTTCAGTAGTTTTCGCTAATATTAGGTGAAAGGTTAAAAAAAATCTGATTGGCGCAGCTGAAAGACCCAGCTTAAATCTGATGATGTTATTACAACTTTAAAAATCATCTGCAGGCCAAAATGAATGTAGGGAATGGTCTTGGACTAAAATATATTGTTACAGATTGAGTATCATCCCCCACGCTTTTTTGATTTCTTATCACTGGTTGCACTAAACAATTTTCAGAAGAAGCATTTTTTTTTTTGCAATCAAAGTCAAGTTTTGTGAATATACACTTGTTACTTTCCCACTAATTTTGTCTCATATTTACTATCTAAATATATATTTTTTTCAAGTATAAATGATAAAATCATACATTTTTTTTAAGTTAATGTCATAACCACATGTGGATTCCTTTAACAAAAATTAAATTGTGATTTTTTTCTTAACTAAATGTCAGGTGTGCACACCAGGCAATGAACAGATAAGAATGATTGCTGTTGAAAAAAAGGGTTATTTTTCAAGCTGGCATGTGTTTACATTAAGTCATGGCAAGTGTCTTGAATGAAACTGCAGTGTTGAAATACTTTGTGTACATGCACCTTGTCTTTAAACCACAACTTCACTTTAAAGAACCATTGATGAGACATCTGAATGAGCTGTTTATACCATTGAAACAAAGCAGTCGCTTTGACTGACTCTCCGTTTCAGAATCATGTCTTTTTCTATTTTAACTTCTTTTGTAAGAACACATTTTCACTTTCTATTTTCTGTATTGTGACATGCAATAAATTGATATAGTCAAATTTTCTTTTGATTGAAGTTTATTTCCTTATGCAAACATATCTATTTAGTTATAAAGAATCGTTCTGAATTTAGAGCTGTCAATCTTCCTGTCAGCACTGACCACATTTTCTTTCCCTCAGCATGATGTTACCATCGCCGTGTGTCCATGTGCAGTGATAATGATTTTTTTGGTTGTTTGTATTGTTGGTCAGAAAATGCATTTAGACTGAAAATTGGTTAGATGTTCAAACTGACCAGGGTACCTTGTAAAGGTTTTCTCTGTTTTAGAATAGGCCTATGGCCTTTGACACACTTGTCTGGACTCTTATAATTTCTGAGGTGGTTTGTTAACTTGTCTATACACGTGAATTTGTTAACTAGTTAGAAAAGTGTTGAATGCAACTGGATGCATTGCAGTTTTAAGGTTATTAGAGAAAGGGGGGTTGGCACAATTCATAACAGCTCAATGCTACAATCATGCTTACTAAAGTTCCATCAGTGTTTGCAGCAAGATGCTACATATCATCCATTAATCTAATGCAGGACTTGAAAATAAAATTTAGATTCTAATGATATACTGGACTTTGTAGAGAACTGTATGCCACATGGAAGTACAGGTCCTTCTCAAAATATTAGCATATTGTGATAAAGTCTATTTTTTTCCACAAAGTAATGATAAAACTTGAACATTCATATGTTTTAGATTCATTGCGAAACGAGCTATGCACCTAATCTTCGAATCAACAAATTAACTCTAAACACCTGCAAAAGATCCCTGATGCCTTTAAGACTCCCAGCCTGGTTCATCACTCAAAACCCCAATCATGGGTAAGACTGCTGACCTGACTGCTGTCCAGAATGCCATCATTGACACCCTCAAGCAAGAGGGTATGACACAGAAAGATATTTCTGAACCAATAGGCTGTTCCCAGAATGCTGTATCAAAGCATGTCTGTGGGAAGGAAAAAGTGTAGCAGAAAACACTATACAACAAGAGGAGGTGACCTGAGGAAGATTGTGGAGACGTGCCGATTCGAGACCTTTGAAATGGGCTACAGGTGCCGATTCCCCAGGTCAAGCCACTTTTAGACTTAGATTTATTTTGTATACACGAGTGTAGACTAAAAGAAATTTCGTTTAAAACAGCTCTAGACAATTTCATTTTGTAAAAGTGCAGCCTTGAAAACAGTAATAAATACATAAAAAAATAGTAATAAAAACATATGACTATATCTTTACAGTTCTAACAGTCATTTCCTTTTTTTTATAAATAAAATAACCCATTTTACACAACCTTCAGCAGTCTAATGGAAGTGGGGAAGAAACTGTTATAGAATCTGCTGGACCTGCAGCGGATGCTTCAAAGCCTCTTCCCAGAGGGCAGCAGGGAGAACGGTCCATGGTGGGGGTGTGAGGGGTCATTTATGATGTTACGGGCTCGAGACAAGCAGCGCTGGGATGAAATGTCTTTAATGGAGGGAAGGGAAGCCCAGATGATCTTCTCTGCTGTTCTTACTACTCTTCTCACTTTCTTCCAGTCTGAGGCGCTGCAGCCTCCACACCACACAGTGAGACAGCTGGTCAGAACGCTCTCTATGGTGCTTCTGTAGAAGGTGGTGAGGATGGTAGGGGGCAGGTGGGCTCTCCTCATCCTCCGCAAGAAGTACATGCGCTTCTGTGCACTTTTGACCAGTGAGATGTTTACATTGGTGCTGTTTACCACCTCTACAGCTGAGCTGTTGATGAGCAGTGGAGCGTGGTTAGGACGGTTCTTCCTGAAGTCCAAGATGATCTTATTCTTCTCCACGTTCAGGATCAGGCTGTTATCTTTGCACCAGCCTACCAGCTGCTCCACCTCCTCTCTGTAGTCCAGGTCAGGCTCAGGTGGAGAGCAGCAGAGATGGCGTCCTCAGTGGAGCGGTTCCATCGGTAGGCAAACTGGAACGGGTCGAATGCTGGCAGCAGACTGGAGACGATGTGTTCTTTCACCAGCCTTTAGAAGCGCATCATCATGATTGGAGTCAGTGCGACAGGCCGGTAATCATTTAGTGAGGTGAAGCACTTGAAGCATGCTGGCACTTTGGATTGGTCCAGCGAGGTGTCAAAGATGTCTGTGAGGACACCAGCAAGCTGATCTGCACACTCATTATACACCAGGTATGCTATCAGGCTCTGGGGCCTTCCTTGGATTGAATCTCCTCAGGGTTTTTCCTCACTTCAGCTACGTCCATGTTTAGTGCCTCCTCCCCCTGGTGTGGAGCAGCTTTCACTGCTGGAGTGCTGTTTAGTGCCTCAAACCTTCCAAAGAAGTTGTTCAGTTCATTTAGGAAGTCAGTGTTTGCTGCATCTACCAGAGGAGGGTGTATTGTAGTCTTTGATCACTCGAATGCCTTGCCACATCCTCCTGGTGTTGTTGGCGCACCAGGGGGATGTAGCAATCACAGCCATGGATCTCGTGGCTATGGTTCTGCTTTGCTGATCTGATGGCACGGTTTAAGTTGGCACGCGCTGTTCTCAATGCTTCTTTATCACTAGACTTGAAAGCTGTGTTCCTTGCTTTTAGCGATTTATGAACTTCTCCATTTATCCAGGGTGGTTGGTTAGCCCGGGTGGTGATGTTCTTCTTGATGCTGATGTCCTCAATGCATTTATTGATGTAGGCTGACACAGTCATGGCATACTCATCAATATTTACCAAGTTGTCATATCTTGCTGCAGCCTTGAAAATGTTCCAGTCAGAGCATTCAAAACAGTCTTGAAGTGTCTCCATTGCACCCTCAGACCCCACTAGGATCTTTAACTGTCGGTTTAGCCCTGATCAGCCGGGGTTTATATGCAGGGCTAAGCATAACCAAGAGATGATCTGATGACCCGAGGTGAGGGTGGGAGGCTGCTCTGAAGGCAGCCTTGATGTTAGAGTAAACTAGGTCCAAAATATTTTCACCCTGAGTTGTAAAGTCCACATGTTGGTAAAAAGGAGGGAGAACAGTCTTCAACTTAGCCTGGTTAAAATCCCCAGCAATGATGAAAACACCCTCTGTGTGTGCAGATTGGAGCTCAGAGATAGCCTGGTATAGAGTCTTCATGGTTTCTTTTGTATCAGCGCTGGGGGGGGGGCACGTAAACAGCAGCAATGCTAACCACACTGAACTCTCTGGGCAGATAAAACAGTCTGCAGTTAATAGTCAGAAACTCGATAACTTGATATTTGAACCAGAAACCGTGGCAGAGGCGCCTGACCTGGGCTAAGAAGAAGCAGCACCGGACTGTTGCTCAGTAGTTCAAAGTACTTTTTTCGGATGAAAGCTAATTTTGCATGTCTTTTGGAAACCATGGTGCCAGAGTCTGGAGGAAGACTGGGGAGAAGGAAATGCCAAAATGCCTGAAGTCCAATGTCAAGTACCCACAGTCAGTGATGATCTGGGGAGCCATGTCAGCTCTTGGTGTTGGTCCACTGTGTTTTATCAAGGGCAGGGTCAATGCATCTAGCTATCAGGAGATTTTGGAGCACTTCATGCTTCCATCTGCTGAAAAGCTTTATTGAGATGAAGATTTCATTTTTCAGCACCACCTGGCACCTGCTCACACTGCCAAAACCACTGGTAAATGGTTTACTGATCATGGTATCACTGTGCTCAATTGGCCTGCCAACTCTCCTGACCTGAACCCCATAGAGAATCTGTGGGATATTGTGAAGAGAAAGTTGAGAGACGCAAGACCCAACACTCTACCGCTATCGAAGCGTCCTGGGCCTCCATAACACTTCAGCAGTGCCACAGGCCGATTGCCTCCATGCCATGCCGCATTGTAGCAGTCACTTCTGCAAAAGGATTCGCAACCAAGTATTGAGTGCATAACTGTACATAATTATTAGAAGGTTGACTTTTTTGTATTAAGAACACTTTTCTTTTATTGGTCGGATGAAATATGCTAATTTTGTGAGATAGGAATTTTGGGTTTTCATGAGCTGTAGGCCAAAATCATCCGTATTAAGACAATTAAAGACCTGAAATATTTCCGTTCGTGTGCAATGACTTTAAAATATATGAATGTTCAAGTTTTATCATTACATTATGGAAAATAATTAACTTTATAACAATATGCTAATATTTTTAGTAGGACCTGTATGCTGGTTTATTTACAATTCTTTTCATTTGCGCTTTATAAAATGTTTGCGGAACAGATCTTTGTCATAATTGTTGTAAACAGGAATCCAGACACTGGATAGTACACTTCTGGAAAAGTTGTGTAAAATAATATCTAAATTTTCTGTCCTTTTTCATCTATATTGTGCTACTGAAAAATCATCCCTCTCTATTCACTGATAACCTCACACTGATGTAAACCACTAAATCTGTGTGACCTCAGTTGGCATTCAGTTTTGCACATTCAGCTGAAAATATCTAAATGTTGTTTTTTCCCAGATGAAAAAGAAAACCTAAATTCAACTAACCACCGAAAAGACGGCTGCTTTCATTTCTGTCCTTTGGAGATGATCTCATGCCTGGGGAACTTTGGAGTATTTTTTTGTTGCATTGGTAAATTACTTCCTCGTGATACAGTCTCAAGTTCATAAGGCCTTTTATAGGCCTTTTTTGGTCATGGTATGTCTGCTCTATGTGAGCTATTAATACCTCTTGTTTTTGTCCCACATTTTCTACATTACTACCACAAATACTGCATATTTTTTGTATGATTCTGCTTATGAGTGGAACAAAATTATAAAACAGAATCAAAGTTATGCATGGTTGGAGAGGCTGAGGGGAAACTGTAAAAAATTAAGGAATATTGCTGCTTTTACATGATATCAAACATGCAAAGATTTTTCTCAGGTCATCTCAGCAGCCCTGACTCGTTCAAAAAAGTGCAGGTCTTGGACATATTATATATATATATATATATATATATATATATATATATATATATATATATATATATATATATATATATATATATATATATATATATATATGATATGTATTAAAAAAATGGGGTCACCTGAGAAAACATTTCATTAAAAAAAAAAAAAAACTACAAAAGCAGAAATTTACAAAAATTTAGCAATGAATGAGTATACATGTTATGGAGCACGCTGAAGTGAAAACAATTCAATTGTTGCATTGAAAGAATAAGACTGTAATAATTATATTCTCTAAACTAAATATTTTAAAACTGTTTAACCATTTCTTTTTGACTTTTGTCTTAGAATCTTTAAAAAATATCACTTCACATTTTTATTCTCAGAATCAAAGTTTGTTTTGACATGTTAGGTTGCTCTGAGAAGATTAAGCAACTTTTGCACTTCCTCATTTCAGACTGTGACAATTTTCGTTGTTAATAATGTTATCTAAGGTGTTTATTGACTATAATTCCCTTTGTCATATCAAACAACCTTCCTATACATTAACATCTGTTGTTTTTGTTGGGAAGGAAAAGTATTTTGTCTGTTATGAAGAAAAGAAAAAGTTTTGCATGCTGCTGGTCAGGCAGGAAGCTGTTGGTGTGGTTTCTTCAGCGGAACAACAGAGGGGAAGCTGTTTTGCCTTCTTTTTTTTCTTAATTTATTTATACTGCGTAGTCTCTCAGACCAAACAAGAGTCAGCCACTGAAAGAAACAAGAGTTAAGGAAGTCGGGACAAAAGGAATCAAGTTTCAGTATAGCTTAACGCTCCTGAGAGAACTTGACTGAAAGGAAAACCTCCACTGTTCGTTTTCCCACTCTGTGAAAAGAGAAAAAGTTCAAGATTAATATTGGTCATGCTGCTAGTGTAAGCTGGCTAGGGGTTTAATGTGTCCCCGTGATGGCAGTTTCAGCAAATATGAAGCCAGGAGCTGGACACTGTGCGAGTGAAGGGAGGCTATCTTGGCCAGTTTTCCTGCTGACCCTAGCTGCCGTCACCTCCTCTACTCTCTCGGCTCTCTCCCTTTACCAGTTAAAGACTCTGGGAGATGAAGTAGAGATTCTCAAGACAGACATCAGCCGGACGAGAGAAGAGTGGCAAAAGGTCAGCCCCAGAGGTCAGGTAAGTAAAAGTCATTAGAGGTTACAGCTACCCTACGGTAGATGTAATTTTAATGTGTTTTTAAGGATGATATTGTGTGTCTGCAGAGTGAAAACATCCATGCAAGAGAAAATAACCAAGAGCTACGAGATCTACCAGAGTCTCAACATGTTGTTAGTCAAATAAGAAGAAAAAGAAACATTGCTGAATCAGGGATGTTAGGTATGTGACGTGAAATCCTTTCAGAATCGATAATAGTCTACCTATTAGCTCATGTGCCTAATTTTTTTATGGAAAATTTAACACCGTTATCAGTGTATTCTATACCTTTAAAAGGTTGTTTCAGAGTATTTATACTTTAAAATATTTGTTTCATGGGAGTTAAAGGGGATCTAGAATCTTGCTGATTTTAGATCAGCAAGATTCTTAGCGGTTGCTCCACATTTGTTTTAATTAACTAGTAAAATATCTCAGAATATATAAAACAGTCTTTTGCTAAATCTGCTATAAAGGAATCAAGTCATACATTTATTTTTATCAATATCTTAAAAAAAAAAAGTTTTTTGCTCAATTTTATTGATTCTAATTTTTAAAAGATGTTTGAAATCAAAATTCAATATAAGATTATTGAAATAAAAATGTTTTTGATTTATATATGCATACATTTATGGGGGTAGAAGAAAAGTTAACTGTAGCAAAATCAGGAGTCATTTACCAGTATATTACATGTATATTTATATTTAGTTGTATTTGACTAATATTATTACTACTACATCAGTTTGAGAGGCTGAATGAACAACTATTCCATAGGTGACAATATTTGTATTTTGTATTAGTGTCCTAAATGAAATGAGAAGTATTAAAACTGTACACACACCAGTCCTCTTTTGACAGAAGAGAAAAACTACTTCAGGGTAAAAAAGATTTTTATATATATATATATATATATATATATATATATATATATATATATATATATATATATATATATATATATATATATATATATATATATACATATATAATATAAGAAATTTTTTTTAATTCCAGATGTTTGTTGGGTTAACTGCTCACAGTTTGCAAAGAACATTAAATACAATAAATTGATATTTAGCTTTGGTGTACATGATGTTACCAAAATTTTTGTTCATCCAATTTATTAAAATGAAGAGTTTCAATCCATTTAATTGGCTGCATGGACAAGACATAAATAAAAAAGTAAATCTAGAGTCTCCTCTTGCTTCTATTAGTATTATAGTAGTAGCGTTGGTTTTAAGCCTGATAAAATCATGGATGTTATGTCACACAGAAAACATTAGTCACCAAGCCCAAATTTTATGCAGCTTTAAATTATCTCATGAAAACCATTTGGAGATGTTCATGGGAAGGGTTTGCATAGTTGAGCAGCTGACTCCAATCTTTATATCTTTTACTGCGACTAAAAGCCTTAGATACAGTAGTGTGAAGCTGCTATCACTGGACTCTAGAATAGGAGAGAGGTGGTCTTTATAAGTAGCACTTTGCCTGACAATTGAATTGATGAGTCTGGATTTGGCAGCTGCCAGGGCAGCAATAACTTCACTATACAGTATGTGATGTGTGAAATGTCCTGTTTGGTGTAGAAGGGGTGTCGGGCTGTTTTTAAAGAGTTTGGATTTGCCCTTTTGTTTAATTAAGAATAACTCTTACCATGCAAAAAAACATTTTAGTCCATTTCTTGCCTAATGCATTCATTTTGTCCAACCTGTCTTGGAATGACTGTTTCATTGTATAACACAATTGTGTACATGAGCAGAAAATGAGGAAATAAAAACATGAATGAGAGTTTGTTGTGGAAAAGCTTAACTGATCTTAGCTATTTCTGGAATAACTAAATATTGTTCAAATAAAAATGGCTGCTTGTCCAGGCAGTACCTTGTCAATAAGTGAATCCTTGGTTACATCATCCCGTAATCTGAGTTTTCTGAAGGAAAAATAAAATAAAGTGCAACAAGGTAAACAACCACTGTTTTGTGTATTGATGGCTAGATTTTATTCTATTACTAATAAAAAGAGAGATGATCGGGATTTAACGTTGATTTGGAATACCTCATAACTCTATTTTAAACCACCCTTTAATTTATTTTGTATATTTGTTTTAGTGCTGACATAATTTCTTTCTGGTTTATACTAGGTTCTCGGTCCTGCCTGCAGCTTCTGGCAAACAACAGCAGACAACCATTCAGAAAGGGTACAGAGTCTATTACTTTAATTTTATTTAGGCAACCGTGTTTTGTTCATTGACATTACTAGAAATGCGCTACAAATTTCCAGGTTAAAATTTGCAGTAAAAAATGTGTCTGTTAGCTATTGGTGCTTTGTGCATGTTTTCTAATGGGAGGCCCTATCTTGGACCAGACCTGCCTTCAGGTCTGTACACCGGTATCCCGTGGCAAGCTGGGCTGAGGACAGGCTCAGCCCTGGAGGCAGAAGATGACCGTATTGCAGTGAAGGAGGCTGGCTTTTACTTTGTCTACAGTCAGGTAGATTCCATTACTGTAAATCCCTCGTTTAACCACTAGGAGCTGCTACTACTCTTTCTGCAAAAATGTTGCTTTCTTTTCCTTTGTGCAAGATTCTTGCTAAAAGAAGGTGCTCAGTCAGAGCATATATTGTATTTAGTGACCCTGAGGAAGGGTCAAACAAGAGGATGTAATGTAAATTTCATTTATCAAAATAAACTACATAGGTAAATCTTTCCTATCTGTTTCAGGTTTTTTGTAATAAACAAAACTTATTGATTCTGTTTTTTTGCAGGTCTACTACATGGACAGCACATTTACAATGGGCCATGTGGTGATCCGGCGGAAGAGGTATGTAGTGGGAAATGAGGATCAGGATGTGCATTTGTTCCGCTGCATCCAAAGCATGAACCCTGATTATGCTTTCAACACCTGCTATACGGGAGGTGAGCTTCAGTCATATTTTATGTCCACTTGTAGCAACTCATAGACCAAGAAGTGTTTTTTTTTAGCTTAAGTTAGACTATAGGTGTGATTTTCTATATAGAGCCTGTCTAAAGTACACATGTTAATCCTACAGGAATTGTAAAGCTGGAGAAGGGAGACTACTTGGAACTTCTGATTCCTCGGTCTATGGCCAACATTTCCATGGAAGGAGACTCTACCTTCTTGGGTGCTTTCAAGCTCGCTTAAAGTGTATGATCTGAGACTGCAGCATAAAGAACAATGCTCCACATGACATGTATTTGGAGGGAGAAATGCAGTTATTGGGCACTTTCTGTTGAACAAAAAAAATCCAGCAAGAGGCACCAACTTTATGGCTGAATGCTATATTGCATCTTTCATACAGTATGTTATACAGTAGGATCTAATGTGAAACAGACAATACTGAGGCTTTAATGATGTTCAATTTATCTCATTTAAATTCAAAGCATGCAGAATTATTTTCTTCATATAATCGCACACTTAGCAGTCAGAACTTGTAAGCCTTTTTTTTCCAACTCATTTTGCAGGCAGTAAAAACAAAAATCATATAAGTCATTTTGGGCAAGATTACTATAGCACCAAATAGCTGTCTTTGTATTTTCTTAAAAGCAGATTATCATTGTGATGGCCTCATTTATACAGATCTGTAGCTTATGAAAACAAAAGTTAAAATAAAATAAAAAAAATGTGTCGAATGTCAGTGTAGGATAAGATTGCTATTCCATTTTTTTTTTTTTTTTTGTCCACAGGAAGTAAAGATGTTTGTGTGAAAGAACAAGACAGGGACATCAAGATAAGGTGAAGCGGGAACAGTGGAAATCAAGCATATGAGAATATTTTTAGCTTCAAGAGAAACTGCAGGCAGGTGGTGTCAGCAGTTTCAAAGACGCCTATTAATTACTTTGTCAAGCCTGAAAATTCTAAAAGAAATGATCCTCCTGTCAAAAATCTCAAGTTTATAACAAAGATTCAAAATCAACATTATTGCACAATGTCTAAAAGGAGCTCCATTCAGTGTAAGCCGCCTAAAATTTTAAGGTGTTAGAGGTATCTTCATAAAAAAACAAATCCCATCTGAGATCAAGCTTCATCTTTGGAGTGACCAAGAGCTGCTGATCTGTTTACCTTACAGTCTGTAAAGGAAAGTATTTGTGAAGCAAGTCCAAGAGATGTGATGGAGCAAAAGCATTGAAGTATCAAAAAAATAAAAGGTACAAGATCAATATTCATTCTGTAGCACACTGAGATTGCGGGTGAAAGCATTCCAGCAAGTGATTTATTTCTGTGATAAAGTTAAAAGGCAGACAGAAGTACTTCGGACAATATTCGGACAAGGCAGAAGATGGCAGCTTTTCTGACCCCAAAAAATGGTTTTATTTTTTCCAATTGAAGAAAGCTAGAATTTACTACACAGGTTGAACTCTAATTTCACCTTGAGATTGGTGGCAGTGTATTTTAAATATAAGGTCTAAGATTCAAAGAATACATGGTGGGAAACAGAAGGTGCACTGATGTGGGATAATATAACTTCAGTCTTATTACCACTAAAGCCAAAAGGAAATCGATCTAACTTTTCTCTTCATTAAAATTTTCTAACAAGATTAATAGAGTGAGCTATCCACAGCAAAATGAAAATCCAAAAGTGTTTGTCATTCAAACATCAGCATTGAGTTGACATTGTACATAAGAATAGTCAGTAACAGGGCAATCATGAACAAAATTGTCAGAGGCAGATGGCCAGCCACACACAACAATGCCATCTTGTACTACAATACTTCAAATATTACAGAATCTTAATCACTTAAAAAAAAAAAATAATAAATTCACAAGAACTGCAGAAAATTTTACTTTTATTTTGGGTAGATATTATTTTTCATTTGTATTTAAATGTTCTTTACCTGGCAAAATTATTTGGAAAATAAAGATCCATCCAAGAAGTTACCATATTCTTCCCCTTTCTCACACACTAATTCTGTCCATTAGGCATAAGAAAGTCCTATTGGTAATCTCTGCTACACTTGATCTTTTACCTTTATTGTCATGGCTCCACTTGACTAGACCAGATAGCTACTAAAGCAGGCAGACTAAAATATGAGTCTGTCCAATGGTGTACAAAAGTACTTAATGGATAACGGTAAATTTTAATGGAAGAGTAGATGGACATAATGAAGCTAAAATGCATAATGGAAGTCAGGCCTGGCCCTGGGAAATCAGAGGAGCTCTTTGATGGACCGACCGTGCTGTTTTCCACAGCAGGCGGCTGAACAAACAGCAATTGAAAAAGAGTAAAAGGAGGAGGGTACGGGAAAAGAGGGGTGCGGAACCCAGATCGTCCCCCATAAATGTGTCAAGCATGATGCTCCCCTTCCTCTCTTTGGGCTAGAAATGTCTTTGTGCGATGCCATGGTTACGCCTTGTGTGTTTGCGGAAGCTGATATCATTGTGGGTTAGGCTTACAAAAGAGAAGCCAGCGTCTGACTGGAGAATCAGGAAATGAGACCAACTGTGTGGACAAATGTTGGCACTGTGTGTAGCTCACACGCTATAGGAATATCCTTCAAATATAAAGAAAAGTTGAGGTTCCAAACATCCATTGAAGAATTTTGACATTTTTTTTAAATGTGTTCTAATTCTGTAAGCCATGCAATGTATAGGATACAAGACTGTACTGCTGCAATTCCAGCAGTTCTTAGTTTCAAACAGACATCTGCGTGGGTTGCTCTTGTACATCACATGTATTTATTGATTAGGGAAATTGATTGGATAACATGGTTGATCCTTAAAAGCTACTAGGTGTTGCAATTTGAAAGGACAACTCTCTTTGTCATGACTCAGAACAGAGGGCCCAGTATTCAAGGGAAGACAGTGGGATTACTCAACAGCGTTTATTATAAATCGGATCTGCAGTAATAGCCTCTAGGTCAGGAACCTTTGCAGGAGGGAAACACAGTTTAGTGACCACGATATTCTGACAGAGGATAGTTATGAAGGCGTGGGTCACTAACCTGGTTTAACAGTTCAGTCCATGCCCAGAGAAAAATGTAGGATCCAGCTGGTGGGCTGCCAACAAGATGCAGCGGGCACCGCCCAGAGAGCCCCAGACACTGTAGGACGGAGAAACAAGCAATTACTTAAACCATACAAACACAATCTGCACATGGTTGTTAAACAAAAAATGGTAATACTGACATAAGGAACACACTCAAGCTACGTTTTCAGACTGAAAACTAATTTGTTAGTTCAGACTGAATCATTAAAGAACTTTTAACAACACAGCAAACAGAAAACATGAGGTTTAGAATTTGCACTTAAGTGTGGTAAAATCCAGTTTAAAGATAAACCAAATCCTCCCTTAAACTGTAAAAAGTAAGCTGCATAAACATTTTAACAGTTTTCTAGAAGTTTCTGACATAGATGAGGATTCCAGAATTTGACAGAGCATAAAAATAAATGAGAAAAAGTTTATTTACAATGATGAAATTATCAGTTGTGATTGTTAGACTTTATAGAAATCAGGTTATGTCTGGATAGCATGATGTATTGCTAATAGAAGCCAGGATTTTAATTAAACAGGATTGAGGAATGTCTGTAATGGGGTGGATCTTATGATTTTGAGATTTATGAGTATTAAATGAGCAGCAAGGTCCTTTTGGTTAGTCCTGGATACTGTATTTTTGAGTCGTTCTTGGGTTACTTGTGAGTTCCACTGATTGAATGAGAAGATCTCCTTGAGTCCCTGAGAGTAAAGAACTGGAAAGCAAGGATTGAGGCAGTTATTAAGATGCTGCAGTAGAAGACAATGGAAAAGGAATCCAGAGGAAAACTGTTGTGTTTTAAGAAGGATCTTGGCAAAGATAATTACACCCTGAGAGCACAGAGAGCCCAAAGTTAAGTCAAACAGAAAAAAAAACCTGAGTCACTTCAAAATTTCTGTTGAGAGTTTTAATGAATATGTAAATGTGCTTGGGGTGCATGTATAATTTAATTCAATTCAATTCAGTTAAATTAGTGGATCAAGGTCAAACAAGAATACAAACTCCCCACAAACAGATAAAGACCTAAAAGACCTATTATACCAGAGGTCTTCAATTCCAGTCCCCTAGGTTTACACCTTTAGATGTGTCTGTGCTTCCACACCTGAATCAAACGTTTTTATGTCCTTATTAATGACCCAGTTTTTTGTCTTAGTTGTGTTGAAGAAGAGAAGCACCAAACACCTATGTAAACCAGAAAGCATTTATTGCTGCAAATAAGTTGCAGAAGAATTAATATGTTTCTTCATTCTTAACACGTTTATCTATAGCCTGCACCCCATCTGTGCACCATTGTCTTCCATCCTCCTTTCTCACACTTTGGTAGCTTCAGGACAGGTCTGACTGATGATGAGGGCTAAAGGTGATCCTGAATCCTGCTTGTAACATCCAGCACGCTATGCTTCTGCAAGAAACCAACATAAACCTTCTCATGCTTCAGTCATATGCACAGAAACACACTCAAATGTTCACATTCACCTTTAAATCAATTCAAATAAAAAAAAATCTAATGTATATACATATCTCAGGATGCTTTAATATTAAACATGTCCAATCCATGTACATACTTATCTAGTATTTTGGGATTAGTTTGATCTTCTACAGTCAGCCCAGAGTAATCAGTGTGATCCACAGCCCTGCTGCTGAACTGGCAGCATAGCTGCCTGGATTTCCAGTTTAAAGGAGGATTTGGTTTATCTATAAACTGGATTTTGCCACACTTAACTGTAAATTCTCAACATCATGTTTTCTGTTTGCTATGTTGTTGTGGGTTCGTTAATGATTCAGTCTGAAATAACAAATTAGTTTTTAGTCTGAAAACACAGCTTGAGTTTGTTTCTTATATCAGTGTTACCATTTGATCAGCATTTTCTTTTGCCTCTGAACTTTTAGATCAGCTTAAAAATAAAGTGATAAATAAAAGATGTGGCTGTGAATCTCTGTAGAAAATATACCAGCAGGGGCACAATCTGAATAAGGAAATCACAAAAAGAAAATGATCCTTTTTCATGTTCGATCTTTAGCTGACAATGTTCTCAACGGCTTGAACCTTTTAAACTTCAGATCAAAGGAGGATAACATCAAATGAATAGAAGTTTCTGCACTAAACCTCCTCACTATAGTTCTCTCCTCTGCTTTATGGCTGCATTGCATACTTTGGAATTACATTTTCTTTTACACGCATACATTTTGGGTCGACCCAAGAGAGTTCCTATTTTATTTATACAATAAAATGCTTGATTCAGCTTCCAACACTGTAACTGATGTTCCTCTGGCATCAGCAAGTTTGGTAAAAATGAGACTATTTGCCTTGACTTGTTCTCAGAGAGGCTCCGGCATCTGGTTGGGCTCTGGAATGGTGTCAATGCTCCCCCAAATCAGATCGAGTCAGACAAAATAGTCCAGGCATTTTATCAAAACATACCCTGGGGTGGGGACTTCTCTTTTGATGCTTTTAGGTACAATACCTCAGACTGGGGGGAGCCGCTAGCGAGACCATGCTAGAAGGACTGTATGTGGAATACATGGGAATGCATTGAAAGAATGAGAAGAGTGTCGCTGAGGAGTGGTGCTTTTCTCCCTGGACATGCTTCCTACAGTAAGTGACCTGAACTGGATAGGCAGAAGACATGAATGGATGAATTAAAGTACACTCATATTCCACTTTATTAGATATTCAATTGCTTATTTAGATAAAAAGAAAGTCAGCCAGCCAATCACAGGGTAAGAATTTTATGCATTTAGGTATTACGACATCGTTAAGGGGCCTCGTTGAGTTTAAATTGAAGAGGAAAAGGGAACTATCAATAATTATCCAGTATGCTAGTGAGGATTCTCAGTCATCCAGGTCATAGTCATTCTTTGTTAGCCTGAAATATCCGATACTGGTCTATGCCTCTGGTATCGGGTATTGCAAGCTAACAAAGAACTCAAAGGATTCCCCATTCCTAAGGAGCAGACCCATTCTTCCGGTTCAATTTGAAGCCAAAGTAAGGCTTTGTTTTGGGCCACTTTATAAAGATTCAAAGTCAACGCTAATTCAGACATTTTGAATTGAAAGAGCTACCTGGATGGAAGGCAAAACATCTTCAAACCTAGAAACAAAGTCCAGTGGATTGTTTTTGAACTTTATTGGAATTGTCCAGTATGTTTTACATAAATGAAACCTTCTGACCACTCTTTTTAAAATGATAAAAAAAAGAGAAGATATCCAGCAGAGTAGGTGAAGACTTAAATGAAATGTAGAATCCCATAAATTAGCTGAAATAAATTTTAGTTCCAACGAAAGTATAAATACAACATAGAGTACGGCAGGGAAAAGACCATATCAGGACACACATTTCTTTCAGCTATGTATAGGAACACAGGTTTACCAAAATTGGAACATAACTAATTGTAAAAATTTTGCCTTATCATATATCTTGATTTCAGCTTTGCAACACTTGAAATTTTTCAACCTCCACAGCTTCACAAAATAAAACAGTTTGTAATGCAATGATATAGTTTAATCAGCAATAGGTGGCTGTCAAATCTGCTGCAGCTGCTGGTGCTATTGAATCAATATAGCCAAACATTTCTGAGTAAAATTCAGTCACCTTGAAAAATCTATGCCACAGAGATTTCCTACTAGTGAAATATATAATTATTGAATATATAATTATATTCTGGTAGGTCGGCGTAGATTAGAGGTGGCCAAGTTCAGTACTCATGATCTACTACCCACATCTAAATCTAATACAGTAAGTGTATTCGCTAATCAGCAGTCATTCAGCTCTACAGAGCCCTCTTAACTGCTTTATGTAATTTAATGCAAAGTTTTTTTCCCGTTTATCCCCTATTCTCTGTACCTGAACCTTAATGCAGACACTAAAGACTTAAAATTAAGAAGAAAGAGCTGAAATGAGGAAAGAAAGAATGTGGGAAAGACTTGTTTTTTCTGCATGGAACATTGTCTGCATACTTGCTTCTTGTTCTTGTTTCTGTGCCATTGTCTCTGGGTGTAGTTCTCCTCTGCTATTTCACTACAGCTTACAAAGACACGTAATGCAAATGTCATAAAGTGTAAACAGCCATGTGTCACTCATCTCTACCATCTGCTTATGGGCTTTTGGTAAGTACTTGTAATTGGAGATTTAAACTCCTGTTTCTCTCTTTCTATTTCTCTTTACACACAAACATACTGACAAGCACACACTCTGATCCGCAAACTCCTAAATCTCACTCCCTCGTAGTCTCACTGACTCTCTCCCTTTCAACTACTCCCCTCTTTTCCCCCAAAACTGCCCACCTCCCCCTTCTTGCCCTCCCTCTCTCTTAAACTCTCTTCATCTCTCTGGTGGGATCTCAGTGGATGATTTCAAGCCTGTTGGTGTGGATGCAGGGGGAACTGGGAGTTGGCATCTCTAACGCTTATTCTGTATCTGAAACCAAGCTATTTCTGGATTTTATTCCCAAGCTGGAAACAAAATAACACTTGAAACTACGGTGAATTGCTCTGAGGTATGGTGCTAATTCTCTCCTGTCATTGTCTGTTTCCTTATCTGTTGGTCACATGAGGCCCAAGCTGCACTGTTGGATCATTGCTTGAAAAAAAAAATAGGTCAAATATTATTTTACTGGTAATATATCATTTGATGATGGAAAGGTTGAATGCCTTCTCTCTGATAGCAAAAGTTGCTATGTTTTCTTCTACTCTTGAGCTTTTATTTGGCCTGAAATAATCCATGTGTGCCGACTCAAAACTGAAAAAAATGGATTTCGATATTCTGGCTTGATGTCTGAACACAAAGCACACGTCTCTCTAGGCAACCTCAAAGCTGTCTGAGTGTGTGCTGGAAATCCTCCCAGTTAGAGAAAATCTTGGCATCTTTCATCTAAGCACTATGGACTTGTACTGTATTGTGTCTGTGGTGTATGATGTCTCTTTTAAAATATTTTTTGTTGTTTTTGTATGTGTGTATTATCATTGAGCTTGGACAAACAGTGGAGCAGGTCTGGTGGGCTTGAAAAAAGTCGGACTAGTTTTGTTCTATTAAACAGAAAAAGAGTGGTGTGTTTTTGTTTTCATAACAAAGACTAAGGAATATTGTACCTTATTCTTTTATTTGTATTATGTTACATTTTTTGAGAAATAAAACAGAATCATCTGAAGTTAGATGTAGCGAATACTCTGAAATGTAGTTTTCAAAGTGTGATACCCTTGATTAAAAATTCCATAATATGACAACATCATGGCATTTATACTATTTATTCAAGGAACATTTTTTTTTAAATCTAATTCTACTGTACACTTTAGGCTTGAGTACCATATGTCTGTTTACTGAAACTACTTCTAAACAGCAAGTTTACATATTTTTAGAAGTTAGAAAATGTAAGGGAACTCTCTTCTGCATCTGATCATAAGTGAAGAGAAAAAGGCAGAGAAGGAGCAATGTGACCTACTCCTTGCAACCACACACTCTTACGTCTCATTAAAGGGACCATTCATTCAAAAATAGTGGATTTTATATTCTTAATAGATGATTATTATACTATAAAACTTGAAATCAGAACATGCTTGTGCCATCAATATATTTAATACCTGATCTGATAACTTAGAATCAAAAGATTTTTGGTATAGTACCACTTTACAATAAGGCTTCTCTTATAGATGTAAAAAAGTTAAACAAGTAAGGACTAAATTAATCTGTAGATACTACAAATCATTCTTATGTGTTAAATTGTGCATTTTTTAAGGGTTAGCAAGAGACAAAATTGCCCACTTTCCTGTCAAGTAGTGATCCTGAGCTGTTCAACTATATTTGTTATATAGCTTTGCCTATACAAGAGGGCAACAGAGGGCAACCAAGAAAAACCTAAGAACTCAAATATACCCGGAAAACACAACAAAATAAGAATTAAACCAATAAAACTAGAAAACAAAGAAAAACATGGATAAAAGTGAAACTGAATACTCAAAAGAAAACTTAACAGAACCAAGACCATGACAACAATATATACTTATATATACAGTATATATATATAGTCTATTCATATGTAAATGCAGTTGCATGACCAGTATGAGTAACACCTACTCATTCAGTTACGTATTTTGGTTATATAAATGAAATAAATCTGCCTTTATTGATGAGAATAAAATGCCAGTTTTATGTAACACCAGCTGACTCACAGTGGGATGTTGCAAGAATGTGGGTAAACAGAAACGTTTAATGATATTAAAAGATAAACATAAAGAAACCTGGTGGCAACATGTATGTAAGAACTTTGGGTACGAAAAAGGATAGGGCAACAATGAGAAATCAAAACAAAAGAAAATGTGAACAAGGTTTATAAAGGTTTATAGAGTTTTATGAAGGATAGAAACTTATGCCAATACTAAAAGATTTAGACAAAAAAGTGTGAGTGTAAATCAGGTGAATAATACAGAGACATGTTGAGCATGTGCAGAAGAAAAAGGAAGACACAGTGGGTGGAACAGATTTAATGGTCCATAACATGTTCTCTAGTTGCACAATGAAATAAATTTGCATCAGTATGGCACTATTTTTGTTTTTTGCTTTTTTTGCCCCCCCCCCAAAAAAAAAAGACAGATGAGAGCCTTAGCTTTTGTTTCACATGGGCTCCCAGATGGCCTCATTTAGATGCAGCTTTTACCCGCCCAGTACTTGTGAGAAAGACACAGAGACGAAAAAAGTGCATCTGACTTCATCTTGTTCTGATCTTAGAGATCTTCTAAATCCGAACTGCTGAGGCACAATGTGAAAAAATTGTATCATGATGCTCTAGGAGCACTGTCCATTTCAGGGGGTCTTCCTCTTCAGAAATTTGCTTTTGTTTCCTCTCTCTCTCTGTGTGGTTGCTACACCCATCTTCCCTACTCCTACCAGAATTAGAGTGGGGGTTTGTTTTCATGTCAGGCTGAAAAGATTCTCTACTGAACTGCATTCACAACACAACATTTGACCCTAAGGGCAGTGAGGGCAGAGGGGCTGTATGTGTGTATGCCTGCAAGGTCCTTCACCTGATCTGCTCTACGGGTACCACACTTAGCCTCGCCCTGCCCTAACCTGCTCTAACCTACATCCTTCAAGTTCTTCCTTTTTAGTCTAAGTACAAGTTGTTGATGTTTTTGTGAGTGCATGACGTTGCTCCCTGTATCTCTTGTGTTTTGCTTGGACACAGTTCTTTAATTTTTGTTCCACTGTTGACCCTGTGGACTGAGACAGGCTCCAGAACAAGTCATAGGCATACTAAGTTGCTTTTGAGAGCTCTCCAGGTCACTCATGCTGACCTGGAGAGCTCTAAGGTCCTAGTGGCTAAAAGTAACACAGTGCTACTTTAAGGAAAAAAAATCCTACATGAGATATTCCTCCTAGAATGATTGGGATCCAAATCTATATTTTAGAGTAAATACAAACTTTGATCTGTAGAATATGCACTATATACCACTTTTTTGTCTGATTTTGATTTTAAATTATGGAAAACTTTCATTTAGTATCAGTCATTTTAAAAAGGAAATGCAAAACCACATATGCAGCTTTGCCTTGAGGCCTAACCAGTGAATGTTTTTTTTTTGTTTAATCAGCTTTACCCTTTTTATTTTATTTACCTCCTATCTCTGAAGATTATGTTCCAATGGCTACTTTTCAAACTCACCCAACTCTTTCCAACATTTTTGCCTAATTTTTATAGTTTTGTTAGAATATTATCTTAATCATATTTTCACTCATTTAGGAGAAAATGGTTGTTGATTAAAACTATGATAAAAATTTTCATGAACAAAATTAACTTGCATTGTCCATAAGGTTTGTGTAGTTTTCCAGCTTTGTGTGCATTGTAATGTTACACAGTGGAAACAAGTCCCAGATCAACAGAGCAGGTGATAGAAATAACCTTGTTTCCATATCTGGATAAATTCAAATGTTAGAGCTCCGCTGTTGTTGTTGGTTAGTTGAGACCATGCTGTCTTGCGCCAGCCTTGATTTTAGAGGCTTATCATCCTCATCCCTGATGATTATGAACTGATTTATTGGTTACTGGGAATAATAATACAAACTAGGCATTTTCTCCTCCAAGTTTTCATTATTAGAAGGCTTTTGATGAATCAGCAACCCGCTGGCTGGGCTGCCCTGCTGAACCCATGTTTAAGATTAATTACATAGCCTCTTCCTTGCATCACTTAGAGAAGCAATGCTTATTTCCAGTGGTCAGTAAAAGATTCCTACTAAGTAAAAATAACAGCTTAGGAGAAAAAATGTTTTAAAGGCAAAACATGAAGTGTTGCTGTCAGTAATACACTGAATGTAATTTAAAGTTCAAATAATGGCTTATCTATTTATAGATGGTAACTACTCCTTTTGGATTAGTTAACCTCTTACCACCACCACTACCCCCACACAAACACACACACACACACACACACACACACACGCACACACACACACACACGCACGCACACACACACACACACACACCCCTGCACATAAACACAGACTCTGAATGGATAGTTTAATTAAAAGTGCCTGGTCTCAGAGGGCAGACAGCTGACTGAGTGGACTCTATAGGGGGTTAAAATGGGATTATAGAGGTTATGGCTCATTTAGACAGAAGGGCCTTGGGTTATTCTAATCTATTTTGTTATTTTTTATTTAAAAAAATACATCTACAAGCATGTATATTTCATAGCTAATTTTTAAAAGGATGTTGTTGATATCTTTACCTATATATCCTTTGGAGATGTATAATAAAAATGCATACGATCTACCTTATGCATAATCTGTCATGATTTCAAACACTATAGTAGTAAAGTATTTCCATTATGACCCTGGGTAGATATTCAATGTTTTCCCACAGGTATTAGTGGTGTTCAAATGTGCACTGGACATCCACTATGTTTTAAGGTCTTTATACAACAAGAAGATATGAAATCCTGCACAGGATGCTATTAACACTTATTCATTTGTTAAATTTTAAAATATCTTGAAAGGAAATTTTCGAAGCAATAAAAAGCACAATACTGGGACGGCAGCCACTGCGTATAAAAACTTTAGGGAGAGTTTATGTTCCTTTTACTGCTTCAATGAACCGTTTAGTATCAACACATTAACATGCTGTTTATTTTGCTTTTATTTATATACCCTATAAGCAAGTTACTGTTTAATGGGATTTTGCAGCATATTAGATTATGATTTGATGCAATGTTCTCAGCTGTTACTTATCTCTGTAAAGTTACAACCAAGTTATGCTTTTTGCAGTTCAGTTAGCTATATTTTTCTTATACTGTATATTGTAGGTTTTTTAACTAAATAATAGCATAGGTTATCATCCGTAATGCATTGAACATGCATGTGTTTATGTAACTTTCAACCATTAAAAGCTGGAAACCAGCGTCCTCCCTTTTGTTTTGCTGATGATAGAACAACTAAAACTCTCCAAACCTAAGAATAGGATGCAAACAGTGTGCTTTATCTACCCTTTTTTTTTTGAAAATCTTCAACCCAAAATATAACTGATGATTAATTTCTTGCTATGTTCTTAGTAGATTGTAGTCATCTATTATGTTTTGCCTTTTTCTTTGTTATAAAAATCCCATATTTCTGCATAAATTGAAAATTCAAGATGGAGACGAGACCCTGGCTTTTCTTTAAGTGAGGCCCATGGGAATGGACAGTTGGTTGACTCAAACAGCAAACTAATGACAGGTGGTGGCAAGCACTGCTGGCAGCAGCCACAACATGTTATTTGGGACTGTTCCAGGAGGCTAAGATTAAATCCAAACCTTTGGTCTGAGATTCCCCCTCCCTCCCATCTGATAGAGTATTATCATGAAAGCAGTCCAAAGGGACTAAGCTCGAAACAGGTGAAGCAGCTGATATGAAAACTAACCTAAACCCAAAATTATAGCTGTCTTTGTTAGAGGAAGGCTGCTGCCTGCTTGACATTTTTTCCTATAGAAGACTTCCTCAATGTTAATGACGGCATGCTGTTGCTGGAATCTGACTGGTGGCCTGAGTGACTTCCTTCCAAGGCTATCATTAGATGCTGTGTCAGTAGAATGAAAACTAGGGTCAGGGTCAGCCTCTGGGCTTGTTGAGACTTGTGACTACGTGTGTGTATGTTTAAAATTCTACGAATTGCCTGATTGAAACTAAAAAGAGAAATGTGCTTTTGCATTCCACATTCTTGTTAAATTCCTCTTTATGGAGAAATACCAGTGGAACCTGTAAAGATGCAACAAACTTAAACATGAATAGCATAATTCTATGTGTAGGTTTAGCTACTGCAATCTGGATTTTGCAACATGATTCATGGAGCAAGTTGGGGGCAGTAAAAGTATTGTTCAGGGAGAAAAATAACTTTAGAAGGACAGAGAGAAGCCACCAAAAAAGATTAGGGCAGCCACTAAAGCATCTGGTTTTCTTTTTGCAGGGCAGGTGCATCCAAAGTAGCCACTTCAGTGTTATTGCCCACAATAAGTGGTTAGCACACACATACACACTTACTCATATGCTGACCCTCCCCCTCCCTTCACACAAATACTTATCCACCTACCTGCTTCTTTTGCTCGTAGCTAAATTGGGTCTATTAGAGTGCTGACTGCAAGCACAGTTGCAGAGCTATGCTAATGATTTGAACAGGATTGGTTAAGCATTCGCTTTAAAAACATGACTTTGATGTTGCCAAGAAGCAGTGGGGGAAGTTTCTGCAGAGATGAAAGATAGAGTCAAGCTGTGATGTTTGTGTGCCTTATGTCAAACATGTCATCTCTCTTATTTAACCTTAACCAACTGAACGTAATGGGGGCTGATATGCCCATCTGTCAATGCTATGATCTATTCCTTTGTACTAACCTGGTTATCTCCAGCTAAACTGATATTCTTTGAGTCAGTATTAAGAGTTCAAGTGTGCACTGAGTGTGCCTAGAATAACCATATAGTGCTTCTTGATCACTGGCAGAAGATGGTTAGTTAAAGGCAAGATGATCAGAGGTAAGCATAATGTACTTTAGAAGCGAAGAAATTATAGAGTGCACTGCCTGCTAGTGTTGTTAAATTCACTGTCATTTCTGTGAGTGCAGATAAGAGCACCGAGGCAGGGTTAATTTCAAGGTAAAGCAGAAATTCACACCTTAGTCCAGCGAAAGTTTTTTAAGATTAGGATTGTAGGCTCCCTCGGGAGTGTATCTAATTCAGTTAATTTCATGCTTCTAAGTTACCTTAGTACCAATATTATTGGGAAATGTCTACCTTCTCTCCTCAAAGTGATGTTTCTGTTTTCAGAATTAAAAAAATAGTGGCAGATTTCAAAGATTATCTTTCACAGGGCGTAAGGAGTTGATTAGATCCATCTAGGTATTTAGATGGAGGTTGAATTAAAAGTCATGAGCAATTAAAATATTACCTACTGCAGATCATCCTTTTATTATCTTTACTCTGTTGTTTTTTCACTTGTTTGTCCATTTTGTCCTTTCTTAAATGTCACTAATGATTAATCACAAATACAGCAAATTACAAGAGGGTTGCATCTTAAGGTTGGAGGACGGAAGCCCCTGAAGACAGGATGGTTGTTGGCCACGCAGTTCTTTACCATTAGTAAGACGTCAGTGTGTTTTGATATGGTTCGACTAGCTTTTTAGACTTCCTCATTAGTAATTATTGATTAAGATTATTGTGTACACAAACACTATAGCAAACTAGCAGCATCAGTTTACTCCCGTTAGGTCTCCATCTCGAATTCTTTAATTTAGTACAGCTTAATGGCTTTTTCTCTCTTATTCATCCAACATGCTGTCTTGTCGCCTGTAGCCTTTTCCATTTAGTCTGGCTAAAAGCTATTAGCCATGTAGAAGGTCCTCCATTGTTGCCTTGTGCTTGTGTCACATGCAGATGGTGGGGTTCCTTGCTATGAGAACCTCACCACAAGAACATAGCTGTGGTACTTAGTTGTAATGGACAACCGCTTGTACTGTAAAGACTTAACACAAACCAACATGAGGTAAGAAAGGCGGTACCATGGAAAAATACTTTGCTTTTAAACAGTTACACTTACCTAAACAAACATACCAAGGTTTCAGTATTTTTTTTACAATCATCTTCAAAAAACAATAAATTTTCTAAATGTGGATACATGATTTTATTTACATTCAGAAGAATTGAATTTATGATGATAAAATAAAGAACTGCGTTGACACTGATCTCACACAGCATATATACATATATATACATATATACATATATATATATATATACATAAAATGTCCAATTTGTCCGATGTGAAGTCATCCATGTTAACTGTGTCCGACATATCAAACAAAGCGTAATATTCTAGAAGAATTTTGTGGATACTCAGAAGCGACTGGTATCCAGCTCAACTCAGACACAGATGGTGTCAACTCCACATAAGGTGAAAAAAGTTTAAAAAATTAACCTTATGTATGAGCACGAGCTAACGAGCAGAAGAGTCCTGCAGTAATATGTTTTGTCACAGGTGGAAAACTCTTTAATTGTAAGGTTTCAGAACAAAGGACCTAAAATTTAGCCAAGACAGACATTGGTATAACTTAAAACATTTATTTAACCTAGTGGGCTATGGATCCATGGTATCATTGGCTAGGGTGTCTATAATGGACATCTATAAGAGAGAAACACAGGATGATTATGAATCCGTGAGTCACTAGCCTGGTTTGACAGTTCAGTTTGTGCCCAGAGAACGAGGATTCCAGCAGGTCGGCTGGCAGTGGCATTAGGGAACCCTGAGTCAGAAAATGAATGAAAGTAGTCCTGTTCTAGTTGCTTTTGGGATCTGTAGCCTAATTCATGTCACTTACAATGTTTTACAGTCCCTACTTTGTTTTGATTGTACAAATAAATGTATTAAAGTGAAAATTTACTAAGCAGAGAACATAGGCTGTATGTCCCTTCACTGATAAAACAGTCTGTATAAAACCAACACCGAATAACTTTTCAACCTTCGTCAAATACTTGCACTAAGCAATTTTGAAGAGGGTGGCAATAGCCTTGCAACATAAAATAACTACAAATGTGCAGACTGCTTTATGGCATATGGCATCGTTGAAGTAAGACTGACACTGTTTCAGATACATAAACTGCTTGCTTGCTCTCTTAATCATACCTTTTCAGAACAATATAGGAGACAATATCAACTTGACTTAAAAGCGATCATTTCACAAAAAATAGATTGCAATAAAATGCCTCAGGCACAATTTATTTTACATAAGAAGTTTGAATAGATGATGTAAGGCAAAGCCAATCATGGCAAAAGTTGAAGGAAGCTTGATCTGAGGGCTGATACTGCTGGTAGTTTGTATTGGATAAAATTGTGATCTGCGTTAAGTTTTCACTACCACATCTCCAAGGTCAGTGTCAGCATAAATGGCAATGAGGCATGTAATGATGGTTCTGTCATTAATTATTCATCATCTGACTCAAGACAGGATTGGGGGTTGTGCGAAAGCAACAAATCAGTACATCTCTAAGCTCCTAGTTTATATGTTCTTTTTTGTGCAGAAGAGAGAAATCTATGCAATGGATTGATAGTATTGTTTTAATTCTCAGTTTGCTTGTTACCTTGCCAAAGAAATATGGAGCTATTGCCATAAAGAAACAACCTCCGCCCGATATGTGCACCAATTTATCAGGACACAAAGGCTACCTGAGGTGAATCCAGGCCCCTCCCACTTCTCTGTTCCTCCTACATTTTTTTTTCTTTGTGATGTGATAGTGGAGAGGAGTAGAGGGAGGGTGCTTGTGAGGCTGGGGGTGTTAACTGCACCCTTCAGATGGGGTATGTGGGCTGGGCTTTCTGAGGTCTGGGGAGGGGGAGAAAGAAAGACAGATGTACAAGAATTTACAGTTACAAGCTGTAGAGTTTCCATGACCACGGGTAGGAGAATGAATGAATGACATCACAGTGGCAGGGACGTGAGAGAGTGTGAAATTGATTTGCTGGTGTAGCAGAGGGAGAAGGTCCTTGTTGGGTTTTCACCACGCTTACACATTTCCCTCCTCTCTGTGTCTCCTGTTAAAGGGGCTCTCTCTGGTAAGGCTTTGCTTTTTATCTCTTCACTCGTAATTCTCACAGAGTTGGTTCATTATTAGAGGAGTAATGTATGCGTAAGTGTGTTTTTTTTCTTAACCTTGTGAGAAACAAATGTTGGCATATGAGAGCTTTATCTTCTATGCTGCTGTCGGTGTGTCATTGGGAATGAAGAGAGACACAGATGTGCCATGCAGTTGTCAGAGTGTCTAAATTTACCACAAGATGCTTATTGGAGAAGAATGTCTGTGTTTCTGGCTGGGAATGAACAGCTGATTGTAACCAAAGGTTCCTGTGTTTAAATCCATGCTGTTAGTGAATAAATTAAAGCACCGTTGTTGTTCTCAAGAGAATGTCTGAAGAATTCAAAGATGGGTAACTTGTTTGTTGTAGTTGTTTAAGTCATTATTTCTCTAAGGCTAATTGTGTTGCTACTTTACATTAAAGAAGTGTGTACTTCACTTCCAATATTATATTAACTTTTGCGTTTTAATGTTTTAGTAATACAGATTTTTATTTGTTGTTCCTCTCTGAGTAACCAAAAATAACATTCATTGCAAAGTTAGTGTTTTTTTTTTTAAGAATTTTAAAATTATATACATAGCATACACATTTTTACATCTTTGCTTTTTAAATTAAAGTTGGCAATCTATATATTTCTTTTTTTCAACAGCTGTTGAAAAAAAATCTTAGGCATGGATGCTTCAAAAAAAAGTTTTTTAGTTATTAGAAACTAAAAGCAGTCCTAAATTTGAACCGAATACATTTTTGTTT
Source organism: Cyprinodon tularosa (assembly GCF_016077235.1). Classification (NCBI taxonomy): domain Eukaryota; kingdom Metazoa; phylum Chordata; class Actinopteri; order Cyprinodontiformes; family Cyprinodontidae; genus Cyprinodon; species Cyprinodon tularosa. The sequence continues at coordinate 2,178,626 of NW_024038975.1, read as the reverse complement.
AAATTAATTTTGTATTACTGTCTCATAATATCATAAATAAGATAAAATAATTGAAACATTTATTTGTTAAAATTGAATATCTTGAATATTCTAATTTAATTATTGTATAGTGTTGGCCTGATATTGAATTATTATGACATGGCATTATGGGGGAGATATATTTCATTTTGCATTGAAATAAATGTGGAAGTTCCCCTTTATTGACCCTTGCCTCGCATGACAAAAAGTAAAGTGGAACTTAAAAAGCTGAACATCACTGCAAAGTCTATCAAAATCCACCCAGAATGATGGCAGAGGAAAGGAATGCAGCGGATTAGATAAGCGGTCAATGGATTAACATTTAGAGGATTTAAAGGCATCATCTTTTAATAGGACTAGCAACTGGATCTGGTGGGGTTTTTCTATGGATTCAGATTTACAAAAAAATCTGCACAAGGCAACAATTTTCACAAAGCATTACTGTTTTATTCAGCAAGAACATAGAACAGTAAGTAATAACTGAGTTCAGGATCATAAAACAGAAAGGTTTAAACTCAACGGGGGAATATTATTTCTAGAGTTATCGTCATGTCCAGCCTCTGTGCTCTTGGAAGGCTCTGAGCATCAATTATAAATAGAGAAGTATGAATATACATGAGGCTGCTTCTCATAATTTAATTTGAAACTAAGAAAAAATAAATTACTGTAGACATGGCTGTAAGGTTTATTTCTGCATTTTGTCCTGCTGTGGAAAACGTTTTTTTTCTCATAGGTTGGTAGGTATTATAAAAAGAAACTATCTATCTTAAAAGCTTTGAGGGCATATAATTTAGAGCCAAGCTGGCATATCTATGTTTAAAAGCTCCACTGAGTGCCAGCTTTTTAGGCAGAATCACTGGGGGCAGAAGTTGGTCAGCACTACAGAGCTACATAAGCACAGAAATGCCCTATGGCAGCATAAAACCCATCAAGGATTTCTTTTATGATTTTTTTTTTCTAATATTGTAAGTAAAAAAAAAATAACTATGCTAGATGTAGGCCACTGCAATCTAGCTCTTCTCAGTAAGCTTATTTAACATGAAATTTTGGGCTAATGTTACCTATTTCTTATTCTTCTTTTTCTTGTTGAAATTACTTAAGTACAGAACAAATTTGAATATAAACATATATTTAGATTGACAATGGGTCAGTCATGCCTTTTTGTATCTAACTAATATATCATTGCCAGGGATCTTACCAAACATCCACAAAGAGTTCTCTGTTGCAGCAAATCTCCCTGATAACTTTATTCTTACATCCTTCTTTGCTTGATACTTTTCAGCTCCCACTGTTCCAAATTTGTTGGCGAAATTGTACATAAATGGTTCTTATTGGAAAGGTGGGCATTGTTCCTATAAATTCAACCTTCTTAAAGGTATTTTGGAGGATTTCTGAAAATTTTTTAAAAGACCCGCCATCTCTGCTTTAAAAAAAATCCACATGCTCAACCCTGTACCCGCTCCCAAGAGGGAACGCCTATTAAAGCATGCGGAGCATGCACAAGCCCATTTATCCTTGTGCATGCTCTGTTTAAAGTCGTAGGGAAACGGCTGTTCCAAACGTTGCAGTTCCGAATTCTCCCGAGTGGTGCACGACTTTACATGAGTGAATAAAGTGAATTTGATTGGTCGTTTACCAAGAGGGCAGGGTTGTGATGGAAGGTTCGCAAGCAAGTTTGATTGTGGCCCGTTTCTCTGAAAGATCCTTGCTAACCAGTTAACAACTTAATGCTAGTAGGTTCCCAAAGGGAAATTACATTGGGACCAAGTAGCACTAAATTGAAGACTTAGAAACAACACTGTCAAGGAACGCTAAGGACAGTGGAAACAAGAGGAGGAGAGTTTTGTGTCGGAAGTCCTGGATGAGTCTGCTCCATCTCCTTTCAATGGAGCACTCAAAGAGCTGGGTGTATTAAGTTGAAAGTTTTCTTTTCTGTTGCTGTTGTTCAACAAAAGTACGTTTTAAGATCATTGGAGGCGAGAACATTATACTTTTTAAGTGTCACTATATGGCCAATTTACCAATTTTAAGCGTTATTTATAAAAGATGTTCCAAAGTTGAGAGGACCGTGGCAACCAGTGGAGCTCAGAAAATAACAGCAGCCAGGTCTAATCCTAGTCCGTCTACAGTAGGGTGACCAAACGTCCGTATTTCCCGGGACATATCCGTATTTCACGTCCTGTCCCGGGCGTCCCGGGTTTTTTTTAGAAAGTGAGGAAATGTCCTGATTTCACTGCGCACGTTGCTCCGTGTGACGTAATCCCTGAGCCGCGTCAATGCGGGCAGCCCTGCTCTTAATCAGAGGCTCTGTTCGAAAACCTGGGCTGCATCCTCCAAGGACGCGGTCTACCTAGACTGGATCCTTCGAAGTCCTTGAAAATAAGGAGGCCAGAAGAGTTTTGTCTGTAAACAGGTCTACCCTTCGGCGGGTTTTACCGGCGTATGCTCTGTTGCTTAGCAACCGTGAAAGTTGACACACAAAGCAGGAAAAGAATGAATACCGAGGTTTTCAAAACTGTTTGTTTATTTATTTACTTTTAAAAAAGTTAAAGCGAACAAAGACTACACTCACAAGAATCCAGAGTGGAATAAAGATTCCAACCACCGGGAGCAGGAACAAATAAAATCAAATGTAATGATAGAAACCTTAGTCAGTTAAATAACCTGCTGCTGTCATTCTGCACATCTCTGATGTTGCTGCTATTTTCAGATATCCATTACTGTAAAAATGTCCATAGCTGCATATTGGTTATTAATTATCCAGTTTTATATTGTTAAAACACTTTACAGTATTTTATTGTTTATATTTTAACTCTTCCCTATTATGTTATTCTTATACATTTTTCTAAGGTCCTCATTTGTGTGACCAGTTTCAATAATCTTTCTGCTGCTGTAAATTTGCCCATTGTGGGACAATAAAGGGACATTCTATACTATAAAAGGGTTAGAAATACATAAGTAAATCTAAACAATGTATGTATAAAAATATATCTGCAAAATCTCTAATATTCAACAACAAAAAATACTTAGTTAAGCATATTGTGCAAAACAACAATAAAAAAATTAAACTCCTATCAGATTTATAGTTCCCACTCTGCAGATCTATTAGAATCTGTCCTTAAATTACAGCCAAACTCATTTACACTGTAACAGATAAAACCTTTAGATAAACCAAACATTACCGCCACATATCTGACTCAATAACCATTAAAACAACTATTTTCATTCATTTCAGACGGAACTATTCACAGAGTTGTATTATATTAAACTGAACTTCCAATTTTCACCACTGTTCTGCGCCAAGTAACATTTCCTCTGATCACGGAGCAAATCCCGATGATGAGACATTTGTTATTTCAATCAATTAATTAGCCCCCCCCCCCGCTCCAAGGTGTCCTGGTTTTCCCAAATGAAAATATGGTCACCCTAGTCTACAGCGGCCCTCTCTCAGCATACCAGTGTGTGAAGGACCGCTGGCTATGATGGCTATATTTTTGTGTTATTTGGCAAAATATTAATTTGATTTGTGTAAACCAGACTTTGTTAATTATTATTCCATCACTAAATGAAAAAAAAAATCTGAATTTGTTATTATCTAGAGACTAATAATAACAGAAGGTGAAAAGCAGCTCCAGACTAGCACCTCTCCAACTATACATCTGTAACGGTCACCACTAATCTGCGAAGATTCTTATTTCAACCGTTAGGTATATTAGCTGCGACATATGAATCAAGATGCTATGGCCAAAAAAGCTTGATTGACAGATGGCCGTTGATATATGATTGTCCGAATTTAGGTGTACAGGCTGACATATAATTAACTGGCCTGATAAGATAAAGAAAAAAAAAAAAACAAATTTTAAGATTGGATTTTTTTTTTATGGAAATTTTCTAAATTTTGGGACAATAATAATATCATCTGATAAAGAGTACACTTATATACATGTTTTAGCAAGAATGATTTGACATTGAAATATGATTTCCATACAACTTTAAAAGTTGATATAAGAATAGCTAATACAAGCCTACTGAGTCTGAATGTCTGCCCCCAAATCCCTCAATCCCTATATAGAGTTGGGACTATATAGTGGACTTTATAGTGAACTCTTAACTGACCATTCAGATAGATTATCATCACTTTTTGCTCCCCGTTGGCCATGTAACTCGTCCACTGCGTGGGTGCCTGTGGCATCTTTGTAATTAGTCACTGCTGTCCAATGCAAACACGAGGCCTCTGATTGGTCAAATCTACATCCACTCTACTCTTCCTGTGTGGTACCTTTCCAGCTTGTTTTGTTTGTAATACTGCCATTGTGGAAAACGACCTGTGAAGATGGACCAGCTAGAAGAGCGAGATGCGTGAGAACACTGGGATCCTTTTTCCACCTGGATCCCCACTCTTTTTCGCCCTTGTGTCCCTCCGTTGTCGCACAAACTTTCCCCTTGCGTTTTTCCACTTCCTCACCATCTCGGCCGTATCTAGACCCAAAGCTAGTTCGTGATTGTCCCTCTTGCGTTTTGGCGTGGAATAACATAACGCAGACCGCGCTTCAAAATTGGGCATAAATCAAAAATATTTGTGTCACGCCTGCGACAAGCTCACTGCACCACACTGCTGCGGGAGAATAACCAGCCCTGTGACAGCAAATCCCATAATGCTTTGCGAGGAGAGCTCTCCACACAAAGCATTCCGAGATATATCTGCCTCTTCTGAGGCCTTTCTTTGTAGTTCGTACTTCATAGACACTTTTTCTCTTAGGACCCTCTGCTATTTTCAAAGGACCACGGTGAGAAGGGTGAGCTGCAATGGTTGGCTGAAATCATAGCTCACCACAGATATACACCTAAAAGGGCGCATGTGCAGAAAAAGATAGCTAACTTTGGATGAGCATGTAGGATAGCCTTACGTAAACATATCACCAGAATGATTGACAATTAGGAGGACCGCTTATTTAAATATCCACTGGGAAATAAAAGATCATCCTCTATATCTTGATGTGTGTCAATGTTTTTTTTTTGTTGTTGTTTTTTTCTGGTGCACAAAATGTAATTGGATTATTGTATGTATTACAAGTGGTAAAATAAACCTGTTGAGTTATTAACCTTTTAAACAAATAGCTAAATGTTTGCAAACTCACCATCAGCAGGTTTGCAGCTAGTACAGACTGAAAGTTAAGGGTTCCTATGGTTTCCCTCTGTATGCAGTTGGAACAATACATAAAATAAATGCCTGCCTTGCATATACAGCTATATGTAACATTTGCTGTTTTTTTATTGTTTAATGACTTCTTCTGCTTCACATTACGAGGTAATGTGTTTGATGTGTGATTAAAAAACTAATTTTAAAGGAACAGTCACTATATTGGGTTTTAATCATAATTTCATATTCAACTAAGTTTTCCCATACTGTATCAATACTATCGAAACCATTACAGCAGGTACCCCATTATCCAGAATAGATACCTTTATTCCCTAAAACGAAGAAAGAAAAGTAAAAATGCATTTAAGCAAGATTACAGAACTAAAAAACATAAAATGTCCCCTATAAACAATCTAATGATCTTTGTGCTTTGGAAGGTCATCAACATTTTCTAGTTGTGCAGTCCAAGATGGGCATACTGCCCACCTTTAATTAACTATAATATTAAGTAGCTTCTTTATTTTTTCTCCTGTAACTCTTGCTCACTTATACCTACTCATCAGCATGGTGTCTGCATGGCTGTATAGTCCAAATATTTTCCTTTGCAAAGCTGGTATGTGTAATCTGTCCAATCGAGAATTTCTGGACTGACATGAGACACATTAGAAACAATGCAACTATCGATAGAATGTACAACAGCTGTTTAGCAAATGAGCTGTTTCCATGCTAGACTCATGATTAGTGTTCTGCATACATCTCTGCATTTTCTTTATGTTTCTGTTTAGGAGTAAGAGAAAATACATGCATGACACAAACCCTGGGAAATATCTCTTGTCAGTTCACTCCAACATGTGTTGCGAGACATATCATATTTCTATTTTTGTTTTTTCCTGCCTTCAATGACTTTGCATCTGAAAATCACCTCTGCTTTTCCCAAAACAATCATTGACTGCAATAATGATAAATGTCTTGGAGAGAGTGAGCAGCACAGAATATGACTGTTTGTGCACATTTGCTCAGAAAAACAACAGAAATGGCATTTCACTAATGATTGATGCTTGACTTTGAACAGCTCTCTATAAAGCATGATAGCATAAGCTGAGTGGTAATGCAGGCAAGTGTTTGGAGCCAACTGTGCACAAGTCTGTCGGCTCACTGTGACTCACTGGAACAGTGTTAGTGTGTCTGCCAGTGGTCATTGGTTTCATCCTCAGTCATCAGGGAACACAATCATTGAGTAGGAGGATGCTGTCTCTTTGCTGGAAACTGCTCAACTCAAAACAGTTGCGGTGGCTGTGCTATTCTTTTATTTGTTTTGTGTATTGACTGTCTCTCACTGATTCTTGCATGCGTCTTTTATGTTCCAGTGTTGTCTTTTGTTCCTGCAATTGGAAGCAGGTTGCTAAAGAAGTGATAAGTAGAGGAAAAAAGAATGCCAAACGATAGCCGAACTTTCCTTCAGCAATAGGGGGTAAAAAAAAAAGGGAATGAAAGCAATTTAGAAAGAGATGCATCCACATACAGAAAAAGTCAAAGGCAATGTTGGTGAAAAGAGAGAAAGAAGAAAGAGAAATTATGAACTCAAGTTATTTTATGGTGATCCTCTGTCTGTCCTCTGCTGGATTTTTCGATTATTCATCTTCTTTATTCATCTTTCAAATATCTCCTGACTCTGACATATTTTCCCTTCTTTTTTGTGATACCACTGATATTTTCTATTTTTCTTGACCAGCAGAGAAAAATGGGCTCAATCACTTTTTGAGCTTCAAGCAATTACCCCTACAGAAGTTACCGTTTAGTCATTCCCTTATGTCTTCTCTTGACAGTTGAGTCTTCATCTGTAAAAAACAAGGAGCTCAGATTTTATGAGGTATTTTTGTTCATGCACTTATTTGTGTTGACATCATGAAAATGGGCTTCCTTTTTGTAAAGAGTAATTCAAATTATAATTTAAGGAAACTTTTTAAAGCATTTGATTTATTTAGAATACTACAGACATTAGATATTTATGAATGTGTCAAGACACACCCAAGATAAAGGGCATGTTTGACAAACTTCATGGTTTCATAAGGGTCCTGTCCAGGTAAAGCATCTACAAAGCTAACAGTATTTGAAATACATTAACAAAACGAGGCCAACTCCTTGGAAACCCTTAGTTTCTGAGAGTAATCCCCAAACCACATGACAGGCTACAAACAGGCGTGTTTATGCTTACAAATCAACCTACACCGACTCTTTCTAAACATGCATGTGCTGATGCAAAATATCGGCAGACTTAAGACCAGCAGACCAAGTTGTTCTTATGTTTCAGAAGCTATTCAAGCTGTTGTACAAATTCATTGATTTGATATTCATAATAAATGGGCATCATTATCAATGTCCATCTTGTAGTGTATAATATTGAGGTCTATAAAACTGTAGGTATTATATGTTCTAACATAGGCTATTATCCATCCATCCATCCATCCATCCATCCATCCATCCATCCATCCATCCATCCATCCATCCATCCATCCATCCATCCATCCATCCATCCATCCATCCATCCATCCATCCATCCATCCATCTCTAGTATTTTGCAATCTTAGTGGAATTATAACTCTTAGGTATGGGTTAATTATAAATTATAGGTATAGGTTAACAACGTGGGGGAAACCCATTTAATTTTTGACAAATCGCAGAAGGATATCAATATAACTTCATTCTTCCAGTTTACCAACAAAAAAGATATTGGTCATTAGTCTGTGGACAAAGTGAGAATTACACTGTAAAATGAATGTTTTTTTAACGGTGTGGTGAAAATATGCAAAACTTCTAAATAAGTATGCTGTTGATTGCTTAGTTTTAAAGCAAAAAGAACCAACAGTTATATACCTACTGTTTCAGGATCAGAACTGAAGTATCCAGTATTCAAGACGGACAAACAGTCAGTTTTCTCAGAACGTTTATTGACAACAGAATCGGAGTAAGCGGTGTCCAAGGTAGGAACCTCTGTGGGTGGAGATAGCAGGTTTGTGACCATATCTTTCTGGAAGTAAATGATCATGAACATGCGAGTCACTAACCTGGTCTTATAGTTCAGTCCGAATCCAAAGAGAGAGGAGGGTTTCATCAGGTTGGCTGCCAACGCCGTGCAGTGGTTGCTGCACAGAGAGTCCCAGACGCTGATGTATCACTGGTCAGAGGACAAGCAGCAGATCAGAACCAAGCAGATGGGTGAAGGCAGGATCATCTAGTGGATGGAGCCAAAGCTGATGTCGGTGACGTAGTCAGTTGTCAGAGCCAGGAAGTCAGTTAGCCCAGGCCTGGGTTAGAAAATTGATTTTCTGCATTGTCTGTTCATTGTTAAAATTTTCTGTTATACATTCTGTTTGAACTTAAAAATGCCGTTTTCTATTTAGTCTATATGGGGATAGCTCCCTCAGGAATAAAAAGGACTAGGGGGTCAACAATAAAATGTAATAATGCAGTATGGGTATGTTTAATATCCCCATTTTTTCTCAATAGCCTACTTTTCTTCTGATAAACAAGGCTAATATGAACCCAGATTCTAGCTTATTAACAAATATGACCGTAAAGCATTTATTGTTATTTGATTTAGACTGTTATTTGATTTTTACTCTTTGATTTTTGTGCAAAAATGCAGAACAACCAAAAGATACATTTAAGCTTTAATGTTTTTATAAGTCTTGGGCAAAAATATATTATTAGCAATAGATATTTAACAATATATTTTAATTTCATATTTTAGTCATCCAAAATTAGCTAATTTTGAATAACTATGGTAAATGTAGGCTTTAAAATTCAATAAGACAAAAAAAAATAATATTTGGGATCAAATATTCAAAATCCTAAGAAAGAGAATAGATTGGAAACAGTGGATTTAGCCTTATTTTCATTATTTTAGATTTTTTTGTCAAAAATATTTGCAAGTACTGCAGATGGATATTCAGAGACAAATATATTGCTAGTGTAGAAACATGTTATTAATGCTTAAAGTCCTGCAAGGATGTCTTGTGAATGACATGATGGAAAATTCTTTAAATTTGGATTTTTAATTTTTCAAAGCTTAGACATTATCATGGTGCTGAATTAATGCACAGTGGCAACCTAGTTGTAGTCTGAGGAGAAAATCTTTTTTTTTATTAACTAAAGCTTAAAATAAAAGATGAGCAAAATTATTTTAGTAGAGAAACAGTATATTAGCTAGTATACACTAGCAAAACACTAAAAAATGTCAACAAAGGAAAACATCGCTATGTCACGAGCACAGCAAAAGTCTCTCAGAATTAAAGATCTCTGTTCTATTTCCACATAAAATTTTTTTTAGTAGTGATTGCTTCCTTTTAGATTTCATTTTAAAGCAGCATTGCATGATGGATTCATTCTGTGTATTGGTTTGATTTTCTTCACTCTATGTATGCCCTCCATCTATCTCGCTGCTTAGGTGCTTGACCTAGTTGTAACTACAGGGAGGTGGGAGCTGTTAAAACATGACATCAACGCATTACCTTCTTGCTGTTACATTTACAGAGCACCTGCCTGGCAGCAGGATGTCTCACACTAAGACCTTGTGTTACCTTTTAGCCCAGCGTTCCAGCATGTCACAGGCGAGGGTAAACCTAGAAAGATTTCACAAACAATTGTTTAACTTAGACAGAATTAGGAAAGAAAACATCACAATCAGGGCTTGTGCTTTAAGGTCAAGATGCTATGAGGGAGGTATCAATGCAGCAGTTTTCTTACATCATCTTTTCATTAAATGCAAAGCATTAGAAGTGTGAATGAGTGTTTTTTTTTTTGCATGACCACTTAAGTAGTAATGTAAAAATTAACCACTGGCAGCTGGTTTATATTAGATGCTAGAGCTGAATGCAACAACTGGTTCCTCTGACCTGATTTCCTTAGACAGGAATTTCTCAAGCATCCTGACTTACATTTTACACACGTACGCCAGCTCCACAGTGTATCTCTCATTCCCTTTACATCTGGCTCTGCTGCTTTTCTGCTTTCCCTGACAGCACAAAGTGAATCTCACCAGTTTATCCTGCTGTTTATTCCATCAGATTCATGTTCGGCAGCACTGGTGAAACAGCGGCTTTAGAATATTTCACAGAAGACTGAGCTTGTTATTTCACCATTGGATTTGAAAACACAATTTTTTGTCATAAACAGTCTTCAGCCATATGACTGCAAGCCGAGTATTTTTTTTACATTCATTGATCTCCCTTTCTCAATCAATTCAGTCCTAATTTTAGCTTTATTTATGCAGCTCATTTTAAAAGCAACAAGGGCATACACACACAAAGTACTTTACATAAAAACAAGTTCCAACAAATCTATAAAAAACTGCACATAATATCAGGCAAAGGATGACAAACCAAACATTCTAAAATGCAAATTTATCAGATGTAAAGAAGTTAGAGGACAGAAATGGTAGCTATAAAAACCTGGATGTTCGTAAGCTAAGGTCAACAACTCTAATAAGTAAATAAAAAATCTAGTATAAAATAAACAAAATCATAAAAAAAATTGTAATATGAAATAAAAATAGATGTACAGTAGAAGAAATCAGATTTCTACCCACACTGAATAAAAATTCTTTTTTTCACTTTCAGACTATGACACATACTATACTTTTGTTTTAGGACAGATGGAATTGTCCAAATTATTTTTATTTTCCCTCTAAATCAAAAATATTCCACCATGATTCAATACTTCGTTCGAGTCCAGAGGTATGTTTCCACAGTGTTTAGTGAAACGAAAATTAAGACTGGAGTTGTGGCTAGACCCGCCAGAGGCAGTGCTTTAAGCACTGATTGATCATCTTTAACCATGCTGATGTCGAGAAATAAAAATAACAATGTCACACTTGACCTACCAGTGAACAATGTGAGTCTTTATAATCAGGTGACACCGAGAGCTAAGTCCTGTTAATTTTCTAATGTGCACTTTGATAGTCATCTGAGATTTATATAACAGTTGTAAATTTCATTCTATTTCATCCCTACTTACCTCCAGAAGTGGTCCTTCACACACTAAAGGACTTATGTGAACACCACATACCTCAGTGGGATGTAGATAGATGCTGCTCCTGGATGCTTTGAAGGAGATGGGGCGCAGCCACATTCAAAGGAGCTTGGTGACTTTCAAGATGCTTCACTGCATATAATGTCCAGCCACATGCCACTCATGGCAGAAAACGAGTGACATCTCACTTCCGCAGGCAGCCTTAGGTCCTTCAAGTATAAGGCTTAGTGATTAACAATGGCGGCTGCTGCTCACTGAACAGGGAAGGCTATTTAATTATTGAAATCAAACGTAATGTATTGCTTGTACAAATGTGAAACACATAAAACACATAACCACAACAGGTGAAAATAACTGTTGCGAAATGTTCTGAAATAATAAACTCCAGAAAAATTGGCAAGAGTTCAGTACTAGATGATTGTTTTATAGAGTTATCACTTTTTACTCTCTCCTCTGAATCGAATGGGGAAAACCACAACTCTGTCTGGCTACTTTCAATCAGATCTTTTAAGGTGTTCTATCATTCAGCATTAAATAGCCGGCTTCATGACCTGGCCCTGCTCCATAGACCCCCTTAAAGGTTTAGCCACACTGGAAGTGACCGATTTTTGTGTTATCTGATCTACTTTCTTGCTGCTTGCTTCAATATAAGGAGGCTCAAGCCTTGACTGGGATTGATTGACAGGCAGCTTCAAGCTGCTCCATAGTGGAGGGAAGATCACACCCAAGAGTGTGCTCTGATCAATGCTCAAATGAAATCAAGTGCATTTTGGTGCACATTTAATTCAGTTTAATGAGTACAATATGAAGTTTAACAATGCACGTTTCACCAGTTATTTTAAGAAATTTACTGGGGAGGTTTAGCCTCCCTAGTTTTCAAAGAAAAAAGCATCACTAGCATCAAATCCATTGCCTAGTTTTCCAGCCGCTGCTTAGAAGAGCTAAAAATATTGCCCATATTACCAGAACATTGATGTGTTCACCTCTCTGCCATAGAGACCATGTCCCTTGTGCTGTCTGACCCTGTCAATGGTGCACCCCAGCACACTGAAGTCAACTTGCGGTCGACAAAGGAGAAAACCAAGCGGAAACATTGTTGTTATGAAAAATTTGTTCCTGTACTGATACCTGTACTGATTTGGGAGGTGATGGCCTATTGGTTAGAGCAGTGTGCTTGTGCTCTGAGAAGGTTGCAAGTACCTGGTTCGATCCCCACAGCCTGCAGTCTGGGTTCCTGAACAAGACTCTTAACCCCACACTGCTCCCCGGGTACCGCACAGTGGCAGCCCACTTTTCCCTAAGGGGATGGGTTAAAATGCAGAGGTAAATTTCTCCAATATGAGATCAATAAAGTTAATTATTGAGCTTTCCAAGTAGGGTTCAGACTCAAGCTGTTCAACCACACCTGGAGGAGGAGTCCTAAGTGAACTACACTAGGTACAGAATATGCTGCACTAGTGGTGGTGCCATGGTGCTTCTAAATTCCAAGAAAATGCTCAATATAATCTCCACCCAATAGGGCATCTCCAGGCATTCATGGAGATGAGATTCATAGCAATGTCCAGGAAGATGATCTACTGTAAGGAAGACATCATGCTTTTCTCTTGATATTTACCAGCAGGCATGTTACATGATCAAGCACCAATTTCCTTTCATGGACAGCCTTATACTGGGTCGCTGCATGAGGGAGCCAATCATCCAGCAACCCTTTCTACTTTTGTGTACACCCCGGGAGACAACGTTCAAATAAGAGGACCCTTATCTGGAGGTTCTTCCTTTAGAAACCAAGTAGTATAAAACTCTATTTGGGCAGGTTTCTTCATTCAGTGCCTGTGCCATCATCAGGTCGCAGATAATGGTCATCATGACCAGACCAGGGACTGTGTACCGATGTCAGAATTGAAGACAGGAGAGGGTGGACAGCACCCACAAGTTTGGGGTGTATGTACAAGTGCTCTCATAATAAAAGTGAAGACCTGCAGAGACATATCAACCAGGCCTCAGAAGGAGGGGTCAAGTGGAACAGTTCGAATGAGGACAGGTCCAGCATCAGATGCAAGAGAGAGCTACGTTAATTTGTCAAACACAGTATCATTGCTGCGCCAGTGCTTAGCCACCCAATCCCCACCACTCTGCATCCTTCAGCTACAGGTGGCTCAGAGCATGGTTTCACTGGGTCAGTTTGAAGGTTTGCATAGCAAGGGAGGGAAGATATAAAGGCACAAAATAAATAAAAGAAATATGAATAGGCTTCATTACTAAAGAGGCAAACAGATAGAAAATATGGGTTTAGCAGAGAACATTGATAAAAATAAATCCTGGAGAGAACCGTAATAGAGACTTAAGATTGCTATCTTTGTTACAGTGCAATTTTTTTTTTTTTGTAAACTTTTTTTAAATAATATTTGGTCTAAAACTGGCTTAATGTTAAAATGTTGCACCTGCACATAACATTTAATGGCACAGCTTGTTACATGCTATGTCAAGAGCCCAAACCGGCATGATGGTGTTTTTAAGTTACCCTAGAACCTGCAATTGAAAATTAAAGCTATGTGTCCTACTGCTCCATAGCAGTGGAAGCACAGTTCACATTTTGAGCACTAGTGTTACAGATGTATTTTCTTTACAATATATTTTTTCAAGGATACAGCTTTTGTCAGTTATGGTATTTTAGGAGTCGGGTACAGAAGATTTTAACTGTCAAAAGGATTGTTGGATTCATTGTAATTACAGAAAAGAAAGTCAGAAGCAAGGTAAATATGGATTTATCGCAACTGATATTGCCATCAAAATATTTTAAATTGAAGTCTTAATCTAATCTTTGTGATGTCATGCAGCCTCATATCTGAACGATAGTGTCTGTTTTTGTGCAGTATGTGCAGCTGTCAGCTGCAACACCATGGTAAACTATACTATACTATTTATATGTGGTTAAATTTGCAGCTGTTTTCATATCATTGTTAAAGCAATTAAATCTTTTATCATGCCAAAAGCCGCACTGCAGCATCCTCTACTGCTACTGTTTGTAGCTGCCCTCTTGTCAGGTTTAATGCTCCACCTCACCAGGAATCCTTCATTTCCTTGATTATTTTTCTTTCTCTTGCTCCCCCTACTGTATCTGCCTTTCTTCCATTTTCCCTTATGCTATTCCTGCTTTTTTATTTTAACTATCCTTAAGCGCTACCAATATCTTCTGCTGGTAAGCACATTGAATAATTAAGCTTCTTGCATGTTTTTTGGTTGAAAACATACTGTGCAGGGTTGTCCATTAGCATATACATATAGATACACTGGTATAAAATGACTAGAGGAGGATAAGGAGGCAAGAAGCATTGCTTCATGGGGGTGTGTTGAGTGGGAGGAGGGATAAACCGACTGTCAGTCAGTGACGCCAGTGGAACACGTGCGTCGGCTATGGCAGGGAAGACGTTGTGCAGCCCGTTATCTGGCTGTGGGCGAGAAGAGGCAGAGGCAGCTGCAGCTCCCTGTTGCGGATGGGTTGATGGAGGGGTTGTACTGTATGTCTGTGTGGAAATGAGTGTGTATTTGTGTGCATGCATGCCAGTCTCAGACTGTGTGCGTGTAGTATTTGCATGAGCTGCAACCGGAGCTGCTGCTGCTGCAGTTGGTGAATAAGACAGACAGGGAATCGGAGTATGGGTAGCATGAAAGGAACCAGATTAATAATGCATAGTGCCGGTTGCATGCTCTGCATTAGTTAGTTTTACTGAGACCTGTGGCTGCCTACAATCTGCCTGACTCACTGACTTCTGACCTGCCTTTCTGCCTGCTTGACCAACGCAGACATGTCTCACTACCATTTCATCAAATGTTGTAAGTAGCACCTCAGAGAACCTTTCTTGTTCCCCTGATGACATTTCTGTTGTGTTTTTCATTGTATCTAGTCTATCTGTGCTGTAGCAGTGGATTTACTATAATAACTTCTATGCTTGATATTACGATCATCTTGTAGCAAATTATGGTTATCTGCTCTTCATTGTAGCACAGTCTGAACTTTCAATTGGCATTTCCCTTGGATAGTGTGCCTGCTGTAAGTGGGTGTGTGAGCATGCTGCAGAGGAGCCGCTGCAGATGTGAAAAGTTGACCAGTGAATGCGGCAGGTAGCAGCAAAGGAAAGAAAGATGAAACAGAACTGCAGAGGTGCAGATCCCGTGAGTGTTTGCCATGTCGACGAAGCATAGACAGACCAATGAGAGAGATTATAATTTAAGTCAGAGAGAAGCACAGATGGAGGAAGACTGAGGGTCACACTGGAGCGACAGACAGAATGACAATGATTTGAAAAAAGGACGCCAAAATGGGATGACTGGCACTGAGAGATACGTGAAATGTTGCAAAGGGGTGACAAGCAGGCTCAGATGGGAATATGAAATGGATGGTCTGGAATTTAAGTTGAAATGCAAGAAAAAAAGGGGGAAAGGAAGGGATTCATGAGATCTATTAGCAAGGTGATGCAGAGCTTTACTGTCCCCATTACTTTAAGGACCTTACCCTACGTGTCAATCACCTTGAATCGGCCCTTTCAATGTAAATGGTTTGTTTTCCTGTGTGTTTGCATGTATGCAGTGTTACATATTACATTGTCCCACACTGCTATCCATAGTTTTAGATATAGCCTGCATGTTCTATGTGTAATCAATAACTGATAGCTTGGAGATGGCGGGGAAAAGCTCATGCTCTGTTTCCCTCTCTCTTTCTCTTGCTCAACATTCTTTCCATTTCTCATTCCTTCATTTATACTTGCGGTTAAACCAAACATCTGCCTCTCATTCATGTTTTCATGTATTAGTCCCCAGCCACTCATCATAGAGCAGGAATGGTTACAGTGGGATCCTTTAGTGCAGACAATATTTACATTTGAGATTGGTTTAGGAAAAAATTATGAAAGATTTGTTAGAAGCTGTATAGTTTGTATTTAAATATACAAACAGCCTTCTGTAGTATATAAATATGAAAATATATATACAGTTGATAATGCAGAGGTTGTGTAAAATTAGAGCCAAGGGAATCAGCTGTAATGTATTTTTTTTATTTATTCCAATGCAAAATATTTTTGAAATTATTCCATCTGATCCCCGATTGCTGATATTTTGGATCTTTCTTCAAGCCGCTGAAGATCCCCTGATGACAAATGTTACGCAACTCAGAGTTTAAGCAATAAAGAAATATTTATTAACTCATGAAAATTAACAATGCAAATAGATATATTCCCATTGTATTTTATCTCAAGGCATGGCTGCAGAATGCAATAAAGAATTGCCAAGCTGATATTCGTCCACATCTAAGACATACTAGATGACTGTAACTATAGAGTAGCACATTATTGCAGCTGCAAGTATTTTGTGGTTTATCCCCTCCAGCTTTACCTAGCCAGACCTTCAGATTTTTTCCTGTTCTTTTCAAACAAGTCAACTCTGAACAACTGAATGACAGGCTTCTTTGAGCAGTAATTTTAGAATCTTGCCAAAGATCACTTGTTTAATTATGGTCTGACTGTGTCACTCTAAAACACGATTATACCCTTAATTAAAAAAAATAATACTAGTTATATATTTGGCTCTGGCTGTATGCTCAAGTCTATGTATCATTTTCTAACCAGCCTCCCTGCATCGAATGAAGAAAAACCTTCTTACAGGATGAATACTCAAATACCACATTCCTCTGAGCTGATGCTCTTTTTGTAAAGTGGTAAATGGTAAATGGCCTGTACTTATATAGAGCGTTTTCAAGTCAGGAGACTTGACCAAAGCTCTTTACACTACATTCAGTCATTCACCTATTCACACACACACTCACACACTGATGGCGGCAAAGTACAATGTAGCCACAGCTGTTCTGGGGCTCACTGACAGAAGCAAGGCAGCCATACACTGCCATACTGTACACCAGTTCCCCCAACCAACGTCAGTTGGCAATGCAGGTGAAGTGTCTTGCCCAAGGACACAACCCTCTGTTTGCAGGGCAAACGTCTTCATCTGACGCCACTGTTGCCCCCTTGTATTTGGGGGCAATGTGTTGCTTATGCTCACAGCAAAAACTGGTCTAAAAATCAAGGATTTTTGTTCTGCTATGGTAGTTTTGAGTGCTTACAGCTTACCTTGAGTCTAACAGTGAAGCTATAAAGTCTAGCTAAATTTTGAAGTTTTCCACAACCTTGCATCGCAACCACCGGTAAATTCAAAATAAGAAAAGTTATGAAATGTTTTAAGTTTCTTCAAAAGGATTTATGCAATTATCTTGCTGTATTATAAAGATACTGTTGGGGTCTTCTGCAGTTAATTCTTTAGATAAACATTTCAGTAAAATTTCTCCTGATGTTATTGGGGATTTATATCAGCCAGCTTCGTATATCTGGCTTGGTTCAGACCATTTTATTCCCCCATTTAATATAGGATTGATCCTTCGACTGTAACAGTGATGGATCAGATGAGTCTCTTTGTAGAATATTGCATTAGCTGTTTTTGTGTGTACTCTCTTAGTCACAAGCTAAGTTACAGGTAGAAAGGATACTGTTGAAGCATCTGGCATTAGCAGTGTTATAATGAGATTTACTTTCTCTCACACCCCTCTGTTTGGTGCCTGAATACAAAACAGCTTTTTTCACATTCTAACTAGACCAGATGGCACTGGTGTATTGTCCAGGAGGTGTCCGTGTGTATATGTGCACAGATTGGAGTGTGTTTAGGGGTGTGTGTGTATATTGGGGTTGAGAGGGCAGGTGTTTGAATAAATAAAGTAGAACCACAGCACAAGTGCAAAGGAGCAGCAGATATTTTGATGAAATTTTTTTATTTGCTGTTTTTTGTTTTTTTCTTTATCCTAACTGCAAAATAAAAGAAAAGAAAAGAACAAAAGAATTACATTTCATATTAGAACCCCAAATGGGTAGTTCAACTTAAGTATATTAGACTACGATATATTAGATAAATATCTGGAAAGAGTTATGGTTCAGTTCATAAATAGGCATATGTTGTACTTTAAAAATCTTAGGTGACCTTTAGTCAGTGGTTTCAAAAGTACACACATTTGTTACTTAAGTAGAAGTATAGATACTGCAGTTTAAAAACACTCTAGTAAAAGTTTAAGTATCAAATGTACCTCTTAACACAAGTAAAAGTGAAAAAGTGTGTGCTCCAAAAACTAGTTAAAGTATAAAACTATAAAGTGACCTTTAAAAAAAAAAACAGCTAGATGCCACTATATGAATTGAAAGCTCAATTTTTGGACAATTTCAAAAAATTTCTTTGAGATAGGGCCAAGGATGAAGGAGGTCTTGTTGGTCTCCATCTTCATCTCCCGAAACTATCTCTCCTGTGACAACCTTTCAGTTCATGGTATAGAGTTTGAAGAACACCTGCTTGTTTCTGATGATTTCCTTTGGCGTTAGCACAAATTTTAGGAATAGCTAACCAATGAGTGTTGGCGCCAGTGATCTGCATCGGATGGCGCACATGACGTGAAATAAATATTTATAAACATTAAACTAAAGCCAAGGGTAACTTAAGTACAGTAACAAAGTATTTTTACTTTGTTACTTTAGACCTCTGCATTTAGTTGAGTGTGACATTAGTGTATTCATTATTATTTTCTCTCACAGAGTACTTTTATTTTTTAGGAAAGCATGAGTTCCATTTTTTTTGTTTCATGTGTTGTAATTCTAAATAAAGTATTGCTTCTAAAATTTAGATTAACATTTTCATAGTCAGATAGCAAAAGCTTTCAATCAAAAATAGAATGTGTTTTTGAAAATTTGAACTAGGTGAAGCCAAAACATAAACAATTAGAAGAGTTCAACATAGAGCATATGTAGAGATAGAAACATTTGTCATCTTAAATGGGAAAGGCCGTCCTCGCCTGGCCTGGTTGTTTTTCTTTAAAGGGTCCAAAATAAATGCCAGACACCATATTGCTTAACACAAGTCAAATGTCATTGGCATCACCACTGCTTCTTGAAAAACATCCAAATATAATTTTGTCACCAACCACTTTTCCTAAAAAGTCTGGGTCATGTTGTCTGTGGCTCTTTGAATAACCATACATGTGATTCTGCTATCTGCAATAACCTGGATATCTTTGCTTTGTTTTAGATTTTTATTTTGTTTATATCCTATCAAACAGTTAAAAAGGAATCTTAACTCTCAAATTTGGTTAGTAGAAAACTGGGACTAAAAGTTCATGTCAGACACAGCACTTTTACACACTAGGGGCATTTGAAAAGATGATGCAGTAATGGGAAAGAGTAAAATATGGCTGGACAACATGCTGAGCTTCAGAACTGTCCCGGGAACCAAACATTTGCCCCGATGAGCAGACTGAAAGAGAGATACAAGAAAATAGTTACTGCATGCTAAGACACAGACAGTAAAGAGACTAAAAGGCTCCAAGGACTGAAGCATAATAGGAGAAAGAAACAAAGAAGCAGAAGAGTACTTTATGACAAAAAAGAATAAGATATAGCAGCAAGAAAGGAGAATTTAGACAAGTTGGTGAGTCACAAAAAAATATATAAGTAGTGTCTCTGCAAAAACATCTTTATTCATTTATTTTGCTCATTCTCTGGGCTCTCTGTGACCTGAATTTGTCTTGTTAGGCAATCAGCTACAGTTTCGTCTAGTGTTTAAACTGATAGAATATAGCAGTAAGAGCACCTGTCTACTATTATGCTCCCATTTTGCCAAGCCAATCTTTAAAGTTCTGTGAGTTTTAACTCCCTTTTTCACAACACTATTCTTTGTTCTGCTCATAGACAGCAATGTCATATGTGTAATTATTACGACAGGGCCTGTAAAATAGGCTTTGCCGAAAACCTGTGTGTAAGCTGCATCAGTCACCTATGGATGATAATGATATGGATACACTGAAGAAAGTAAGAAACAAAGAATGCTTTTCATACCAGCTGTCAGTGTTTATCATATGATTGCTGAATATTGCCCATAAACAATCTTTCCTTTGCAAGTTTTTGAACACCCACTTTAAGCAATATATTCATGTATCTCTGGTGTTTCCAAAAACTTATATTGTGATCTCACTCTTAGCCCACCTGCTGCACTTGCTAATGATTCAGGCAGCATGACAGTCTCACCAGCTGCTCATAATGGGATCTGTTTCACTGAGCAACAGGGAGATTATGCACAGTCAGTAGAATTATAACACTGCTGGGCTCAGAGAAAACAAGCTATAAAATCCGGCAACACCTCATTCAACCCACCTTGGGCCAAACAGCTACAAATATATTTCGCAGTAAATATGCTAAATGGTTGCCCACACACAACAGGCCACCTGCTGACTCTATATTTGAACACAAAAATAATAATACAGATGTACAACTTTATCTAATGTTGATCCTGAATCATCTCACACAAGCCTTGTCTCATTAGCTCACTGTCAAACTGTTAAGTTAACACCTTGGGTGTTTTTCTCTGAGTGACGTTAGTATATAGTTTTTATTATACTAACAGTTTTGTCCACATCTATTCCTGAAAATCATTTTCTTTTTCTCTCCTTGTCTGTCTTTAATTTGCAGGTTGTTTCCAGCTATGTAACGTTTTTCGTCACAACATGGAGATAGACCAGTGTTTGCTGGAGTCTCTCCCAATTGGCCAGCGCCAGCGCCTGGTCAAACGGATGCGCTGTGACCAAATAAGGGCATATTACGAAAGGGAAAAGAACCTTGAAAGGCAGCAGGGTGGAGTCAAAGTTCGAGCCCCATCCACCTACGGCAGGAAGCATCGCATCCGCTTCAGGCACACCGACCTCATTCAAGATGCAATCATTCGCCATGACAACAAAGAAGGTGTGTGTGTCTGAGGTTTATGGTGTCATATAGCTATCCCTGACCAAACTGTATTTTAAATGCATTATGTGATACAACATCAATCTGCCCTTAAAGTGAGGTGGATTAAATTATATTATATTTAAAACTATTGAAAAATGGATTGTGTATCTGGGATTTTAGGGTAACGAAACGCTTTGAGTAATCTGAAATCCAGCCTGTTTGTTAGGGTGTTAGAGGTTATTCAGAGACCACTAGTGAACAAACATTATGAAGATGAACACAGCTGGAAGGTCAGGGAGAAAGTTGGGGAAATCTTTGAAGTGGTTTTAGATTATAAAAGAATACCATAACCTTAAGACATCCATCCATTTTCCGTCACACTTATCCCAAGCGGGGGTCATGAGCTGCACCGAGTTATCTATTGGCGAGAGGAGGGGTACAGCCTGACAGGTCGCAAGTCTATTGCAGGGCAACACAGAGACAAACAACCATTCACGCACACACCTAAGGAGAATTTAGAGAAACCAATTAACCTAACAGTCATGTTGTTTGGACTGTGGAAGGAAGCCGGAGTACCCAGAGAGAATCCAAGGAGAACATGGACACTCCATGGGAATCGAACCCGGAACCTTCTTGCTGCAAGGCAGCAATGCTACCCACTGCATCACTGAGCAGCCCACCTAAAGACATATGAAAGTTGAACTTTTATTCATCATCCACAAATAAAAATACTACAATGCACCATATGTCAGGGGGGTTAGTGGCCTAATAGGGCAAAGTGCTTGAGTTCTGAAGAAGGCTGCAAGCAGGGGAGACTGAGGAGTGTTGCAACACTTTAGCCTCTTTAGCGGGTTAACACAGGTTTTTTAAACACGGGTCAACCCGCAATCTGCATTTGATTCCTTTCCCATTGGCAAAAAAAAAGCTTGGTTGTTTGGCTGTAAATGCTTGTTTGGCACTGGCCAAATCTCTCTTACCAGTGCTGCGCAATATTTGATAAATGTAGGCAGAGTTGTTTCGATTTGTTAAACTACATGACTGCCGCAATGTTATGACTTATGTTAACTGAGCACAACTGTATCGGTTAAATTAGCAGGTCGAACCCGGGTCTGATGTTCAAACTGAGTGTTGATCGAAGCTGTTTCAAGGTTATTTTGACCTTCAATTTACTTGGAAATTCAAATATTTTAAAGACCATGATAAAATAATAATAAAAAACTTAAATATAATTAAAAAAATTTATTTTTGAAGATAGCAACACTTCTCTAAACTAATTCTCCTTTAACATAAAACTTATGAAAGGAGTACATCTACAGTAGTGACAATATTAACACCGTAATGTATATTAGCTTCACCTCAAAATGTCATGGTAGCTTCACTTAAGCTTGTGTACAAAAATTTGATTTTTGACATAAACATTAGCTACGTTGTCACCAGCATTTTTTTTCAACAAGCTTATTGACTCAGGTTGGATGGAGAAGCCAAGCATTTCACTCATGTAAGAGAAGAAATATTTTGTTAAGATGCATTTTTTCTTTTACTCAGGTAAGTGCAACCGAGTAAATGTAACTAGTTACTACCAAACTTTGGTTTTTAAGTTCACAACCAAATATTGTTGAGAATCACACACAAAACTAACATTACTGGTTACCAAGGCCGGTATGCAACCATGTACTCCAAAAACATTTGCTGCTGTATTGTAAAGCAAAAGGTCCCTTACTAACTAGTAAACTTATACTGTAGAATAGCAAATGATTATTTTTACATTAAATAACTATTAAATTATCACCTTAAAATTGCACTTTAATTTTTTGGTATACTAAAAAATGTCAATAGGTATAAGGAGTGTGCTCGGTGGGTAGCATATAAAAACGGGAGGACATGTTGACAAATGAGTGACAAACAGCACGTGGGCCAAAACAGAGCTGCCCACTGTAGCTTACTCAGTTTGTTCAGCTGGAAATTGCCAACTCAACTGAGAAGAGCCAATAGAAGCTTTTATTTTTGTTCAAACTGTCCTCAAGGACAAAAGTACCAAAGCAGGGACAAACTCTCTGAAACATTTATGAAACACTCAAATAAAACATTTCTTTTCTGTTTTCTAAAATGTCCACCAACACTAGCAATCTTTAGAAATAAGACTAAAATGGTGATAATAATAAAATTCAATTTCTTGGTTATTTATCATTCTTTACACAAATATTTGTTTGTCCAGTTTTCTTTTGTTTGTTTTACATTTTATTGTTAAAATCATACACAGATGTATTAACCCAACCGAGACAATGGGATCCATTTAAACCCTATATACTCTTTTGTTTTACTCACTTTCCAGTCTTCCGACTCTATTCAATCAGCTATTTACCAAAAGATCATAATAAATAAGGGAATTACTACTGAGAATTAAAAAGAATGGTTAAACTGCACCAAAGAGTTTGGACTCATATCTTAAATACTCTATTTTATCATTGCAATGAATTGCCATTACAGAGTTAGGGTAATCAGTACAAATAGAAAATGTGTTTGCTAAAAATGTTTTATCAAACAGAAGTTTTAAATGTTTTATGATATTTTACAGTGTACATCAGAGCTTTTCGGTAGTGGCCAATCCAATAAAACATCCTGCATGGAAATATGCCAAACGCCTCTACTGTATAGTGGTTCCCATGGTAATCTTATTCATCTGTAAATGTATCAGTACAAGATGTCTCTCTCCTAATGCAATTTTCTATTTTTGTGTGTAATGCAATTTTATTTTAGAAATCAAAACAGTGTTATAAACCTTGTCTTTATTGGATAGGTATAACCCTGTGATCCTTTACATTTCTGCTGTATTCAAAACCACGTCTTTTTTCAAGAAACATGATTAGCCGTATTTCTTTTATTGTCAGTGTATGATATCCTTATGTATAGATTTATTTTTCTCTGTCTGACTAACTAAGTTTGGGAGTTTGATCCTTAAGAAAACCACAAATCTGATAGTAAAATCTGACTTGCTGCAGCTCTGCTTTGTGGTACAGCTTTTTCCCTCGAATGAAAATAACAAAAATTTATGCCCAACTGTAGTAAGAAAAGCCAATTCATTCATTTAGCTATTGTTACATTGACAAGACTTACACACTATCCTCTTGGATACTATACATTTTCTCCCCCTCTCAAGTTCTTTTGTAAGGATAGCATTGCAGCTCGCTCTTTAAAACACCCTCTTCAATGGTTTTACAAGATTATTTTGTCAATAAATGTGTGCAAGTCAAGAGGATTTTACACTCTACTCTGCTGTGCATTGATTTTTGTCCGAGTTCAGTGCCTTTTTTGTTTATTGTGCCGATTGCCAGTCATTTACCCAGCAGTAGGGAAATATCTGTGTCCCACCAGCACTCTTTGCAGGTCAGTGTGATAATCTTTCCTCCCTGGCTGTCTGTGCGTGCTTCAGCTGAGCCCTTTGTGAGCAGCTGGTGTCTCTTTGCTTTGACCGGACTGCAGCTTGTAGCTGGCTTCTTGGCTCAGCATGTTTATCCCTCTGTGTTTTTTCCAGATATCGCTTTGAGACTAAACTAGCACCCTTTGCTAACAATGTGAACGGTGGAGCGACATCAACCATTGATGATTCAGTCTTGGAAAAGTTTCTTGCTTTTGTTGGGACTTGTGTTATAATCCAAATCAAATGTAAATTTACTGGTTATCTTACTATTTTTTTAAAACTGTAGTGGTGTTTCTACTTATTGCCCTTATTGCTCAAATGGACTAATGCTATATATGTTTAATTAAAGGGTAACCTTTAGGCCTTTGCCTTAAGAAAGTAGTGCCAATGAAGATTTAACAAGAAATATGATTCTTAACCGTGAAATTATCAAGCTATTTTTATCTTTCATTTAGAAAAGACCATCTGGATATGAGGGTAAAACTCTAGTTAGCCTGCTTACTATATAAACTTGAAAGACTCTGACAGCATATCCAAATGCTCTACTTTTATAGAAGATAAAACTGTATGTGTGTTTATTTTGTTATGGATATGTCATAATATTGTGCTGCAGAATTTGCTCAATGTTTTCACTATATATGAACACATCCCCTTAAGCCGAATAAGCCTCCCTCCACCTTTATTTTCAGCTTAGAGAGGGCTATTAATCAATGTTATTAGGACAGACATTCTGTGAGCAAACTTGTAGATGTAAAACACCCTGTTATCGAACATTGAGTAGAAAAGGTTAAAGGGTGAGTCAACATGGAGCTAAATTAGAAGAAAGCCATGCATCGCTCTTAAACAAATGGATGTGTTGTCAAGGGAATTTGATTAAAACTGTTTTACTGGTTGCTCTACAAACAGTGGATGATGATTATCAGTCCTGTTAGCTGTATAATACAATAAAATGATCAATTACAAAGTTTTCAAATATAAAGACACTACATAAAATTAATTTATCTGTCAAGACCCATAAAATAAATCTAATTCAACAACATTCCAACATACGGAAGCCGAGAGCGGTCATACCCAACTTTTTTTTTGTCCTTTGTCTTCTCGAGATAACGTCATAAGTATCTCGTTATCACGGCTTAATAAATAATTGTTTACATTTGTAAACATTTATTTATTTCTCGAGTTAACAAGATCATTAACCTGTATGAGTAATGAATGAGGCTGGCCTAACAGCCCTGGATTCCCAGTCCATCCATGTCTGCTGGGCCAGTGGTTATGCAGTTGCGGTACCGTGTGTGCGCAAATAATATTTTTTTGTTTCCTATTTCTTTTCACTCCTTGTATGGTTGTGGTGGATGATTGGATTGCATGGAATGCAGTAGAAACAAATGTGACTGTTTTTCAATGAAAATCTTGAATCTGGACTCATTTTGGGGGTTAATGCATCTTATACCTGTTATAGGCGTAACACCGGGGCTGTGCAGAAAACACCCGGCACTTAGCCAGTGGAGGCATAGGTCTAATTGCTTATGAATCAGAAGTGGAAGCAAATCATCAAACCAACAACGTAGTCTCGTTACCTAAAAGTTAAACACAGGATTATTTACAAATTACACATAGGCTGCCATGACTTATAAATCATCTCCTGCTGTTGTGGTGTTGAATGATGCAATCAGTTTTAACACACACCAATCATCTTGATATCACGGGAAAACAACTTTTTAATGAGAAAACTATCACCTCGTTATCACGAGAAAACGGCTTTCGTTATCTTTAGATAATGAGAATTATCTTGTTTTTTTCGAGAAAACCACTGTGAAAAAGTATCTGAGGAACATGACCGCACTCGGCTTCCGTACCAACATACTCACAAACCTCCTCATTGTGTTTCTAGACCCCTTTTACATTGTCTTAATAGCTCTCGTTCTGGCTCTTCAAATAAAAAATACTTGCTGTACCTTAGAGTGCTGGTGGAGCTGAACATTGATACTACACATTTGTAAAGAAACCAGATTCATATTTCAAATTAAAAGTATCTCTAATAGTAGTTTGTTGGTTTCTCCACCAGTCTGCATAATAAGAACCTTCTAGGTTCCAATTTTGTTTTGTATACACCCTGTGTGTACAAAATGACAATAAAGTTTGACTAATAAAGTCTAAGTCTTTAAAACATTAGAGAATAAAAATAATTGATTGCTGCTGTATTATAATGTTTAGTCCCTTTTTAAATATCCTTTATCATTTATGTAAGTCTGCAAAGGATACTATCAAGCATTTTGTTATCTGACATGATTAAAGCCTTCTTCGGTGCATACTTATGGAGATTTAATGACAAAATAGTGACAAAACTTTGTATGTAACAAACGTATACCCCCCCCCCCCCCCACCCCCTTTTTAACTATCCCTTATATTTCCCTTATATTGTATAAATTTAGAATAAAAAAATGTTGGTCAGAAAATAAAGCTTAGATAAAGAAATAAAGCTAATCAGTAGATTTTTTTTTATATGGGACAGATCTGTGTTTTTTTATTAGTTTTTTTGTTTTTGTTTTTTTTTACTGCTTCAATATTTTGCTGATAAGATATCAGTCATCTTTCTCTCAACCACATTCCACGTTGTTGCATTATGACATGTTCACCATGTCTCTGGAACATGAAATAAAGCACAAGGCAGTGAGATAAGAAAAAGTAAGACAGAAAGAACAGAGTGAAGAAAGTGAATTCTAAAAAGGTTGAGACTGAAGACCAGCAAGCAGGAGGCATCAGCTGAGGGAGAACATTACAGGGTTAAGATGAAAAATAATGTGCAGCCCTGTGCCTGGATTGCAACATAACACACCTCATCTCCCTTCTCCATTGCTATCTATCACATGCAAGCACTGGCTCAGCTGCATTTTGACATTTTGGTGAAATTGCTTTTCCCAAATCAGTCTCTTAACTGCATCAAAGTCGGATGTCGACAGAAAAATGGGTGGAAAAGCAGCAGCTGTAGGTTATGTTGTATCTACATAACCTTCGAAAAAGTGTTTAAGTCTGACCTTAAATTGATATACATCATGAATGCAACGAGTTTGTTTTAAAATAATCAGATTTTAATTAATAATTAATCAAGGCTAATAATTAGTTAAAACACAAAAAACCTGATATCCATATACGTAGTCTAAAATCTATTTCCCACATCTTGCATACTATACTATAACTCACATCTTGCATCAAGTAATTAACAAGTTAATCGACAAAACACACACATTAGAGCAAAGTAGTTTGTAGTCTGCAGTTTTTCATTGTTTAACATCAAAAATGTATGAATGTCTATATATTCAAATAATTAGTTTAGTTCTTGCTTAGCTGTTCTTGTGTGTATTTAGGCTATTCGACAGAGGCTTATCTGAAATATCTATCTGTTCAGTGATTTCATAACAACAACTGTTGACATAAGAAATGAATGTTTTACCATTGCCTTGCTGCATATTGCACACTGTACTCTATATCTCACTAGTGCACCACTGCTACAGAATCAAAACTATAAAAACAATGGACCATAATCATTACCTAAGCCAAGGTTACTCTATGATGTGTGCATTTATGAATATTGAATTTCTTTTATATTGGATGCATGAAATTCAGGGTAAAAAGTGACAGCTTGCCCTACTTTCTGATTAATTACTACCCAAATAGGATTTAAAATCTGTTCTTAGATGTTAAGTTGATCTTGAAATAAATAAAACAACATAAGCTGTTGATTTTACGATAAAAGTAGAATAACCCATCCAGACATAGAACAGTTTGATTTCCACTGCCTGATCCCACTACACATGCAATATTTATAACAGGAGCAGAGCGACATGCATGCTGTCTTTTTAAGGAAATCAGAGGGATGATGTTTTACTTCATCACATTTAAACTTGCATCACGTTTTTTTTTTCAATGTGTCTGCATGTTTAGCATGATTGCAAGCAGTGTAATATGAGCGTAACCATCAAAGAACCCTAAACAAAGATATCTATATTTCTATGAGAATGGATTCAATATCTCTTGTTTTTTTCATTTGACATTTAGCTCAGTTTCATACTGTGATATTTCCCCACTGGTTACAATAACTATATCACCTTTGCTTTTCAGCCATGAGCATTTCAATTCTCTATTGTGAAGAGCAAAACAAGTTGAAGGGTATTGTTGCTGGGACTGTGCACAAGTCCCTGCATTAATTACCGAGTGCTTTTTCTGTCTGTCTGGATAGTGTGCAGTTTGTTTAACAACAACTCATCTGAAGTTGTTGTTTCACTGTTTTATTCTTTGTCTTTAAACACTCACACATAAAAGCCTTATTGTCTTATTGTATTTTTAGTAATTATTTTTATATTTCTCAAGCGCTTTATAGTTTTATT
Organism: Cyprinodon tularosa; assembly: GCF_016077235.1. Lineage (NCBI taxonomy): Eukaryota > Metazoa > Chordata > Actinopteri > Cyprinodontiformes > Cyprinodontidae > Cyprinodon > Cyprinodon tularosa. The sequence continues at coordinate 2,149,838 of NW_024038975.1, read as the reverse complement.
ACAGTTGACCTGAATAAGAGCAGAAGAACTTATTGAACAATCATTTACTAAGAAGGATCCTCCTAAATTTGCATCTCATTTTGACATTTGGAGAGAGACTGATGCTTTTATCATTTGTTAAGTTTAAAACAAATAATTTTTAGTCAAACGTAGTTGAGTGAAACTTCTTCATTATTATGTATTTAATTTGTTTTGGAACCGATATTTTATGTTATATACTATAAATATAAATTGTTCAAATGTATCTTTGATGTTTACTATTCAGACCAAATGAATAGAAACCCTTGTTCTGTGTTTTGCACGAATGGTAGGTTATTTTTTTGTGTCCAATTTTTACAGTCTGAAAAGTTGCCCTCTTGTCAAAAGAGATGGATTTTTTAAAAATATTTTTAAAGTCAACTTTTGAAACTATTTTCTTCTAATTTTACATTGTGAATTTGATTAAACTTGAGGTGGAGTTTAAATCACAAAATATAAATCAGTCTGAATTCGGGTAAAGTATTTTTTAAAAACAACAATAGTCCCTGTACTACCTATTAATTTGTAATAATCACACAGACAGAGTCAGACATTTGTTCATATGAGGGGTTTGAACAACATCTGGTAGATTGCTGACAAAGTATATAATTTTTCCTGCCTAATTTTTTTGCTTTATGAACATTCATAAAGCTTTCAGGTTTTGGTCAGATTATTGGAAGAAAGACTTTTACAAAGACGGACATGTTTTGGTGCTGCACTGAAACTGCTTGCTGTAGAATCTAATTTTGATTTGAATAGATGCAGTTTTTATTTTGTTTGGGCAATTTAAGAGCAATGAAAGAAATCGCAAAATTTAAATTGTTGAACACCCCCATAGTTGATGGCCTTTTCTTGGCATGATTTTGCTAAAGATTGTTTCTTTTTTAAATTTAAGATATTTGCATATAGTGCTATTCCTCCTGCTACTTAAAGCTTTACTTAGGATCTGTTTTAAACCTTTTTTCTCTCCGTATATCATTAAAACTTTTATGTAATTGACCCTAAAATTGCAGTTTCTTAACTTGAAGTCCCAGTTCCCATGTGGTTGCCACGGAAACACCTTTTTTTTTTTTCTAAATGGTTTTTTTTAGGATAAAGCAAAAGACAGGTTACTTTTGATGTTGTACATGTCTTTTTTTCCACACAGAGATAAGCAAATACAATCATTTAAACTTACACTTTTTAAACAAGAAGTTGCAATCAGATGTTTTTTACCCTTTTAATGTAAGAAAATTTAGTATTTACTTTCTGATGTGTGCCGTTCTGCTATAAACCTCGAGCAAGTTCCTTTATCTCACATTGATTACTGGAAATTTAAACACCACACACAGAGACTGAGTTACTACTGTGCCTCTGCTGAAGCTCCTTGCGTCCCTGCTGGTTGTAAAGCCACTGAAAGACTCCAATGGATCTTTGTTAAAAAACTATCTACATTTCTTTTTCTTTTTTTACAGGTGTCATGTAAATAGAGGTAATTGCTATATTGTGATGAGATTGAACTTAAAATGTTATTGTATTGGAATGAGAGGGGAGCCTTATGTCCATCCAGTATGCAATGAATCCATCTAAACACTTGTTCTGATCATGTCATCTGGGTGTGAAGACCTTTAAGAGCCCCTATTTTTTAGATTAATGACCAGAAGCATGTATCACAAAGTGATTTTGCATGTATAAAGGTGGGCTCAAGGGCAGAGGACTAATCACAACCATCAGCACAGAAGCCAGGCTGAGAATGAATCCAGCTTTGTGGTAACAGAATGTCAGAGTTAAACCTGAAGTTGTTTTGTTAACCCAGTAATCCTGCTTTGTGGTACAGGCCTCAGATCACTCCTCCATAATGGGTCAGAAACCCTTTCTACTACGAATACAGAGCAGAAAAATACCCCATCAAAGGGATTTCATTAAGTCAAATATCTATTTAAGCAGTTCAGACTTTTATTTCAGCCTTAAGAATGCATATATGATAGCTGCTGTGTTTGGTTGTATAATGCAGTGGGCATTTTTTTCAACAAATAAAGCGAAATAGTAATTCTATGAATAGGACACGCATATGTATATTTGGAATGAGTGGTGCATATGCATTTTAAATTCAAGTTTTTGAAAATCTTTATTTAATCACAACAAACTGGTGTATGATATTTGTTTCTGCAGACTGAAGCTTGTTCAAGGCAGCAGTGGTTGAACAACATGGCCGTGAATAGGATTGTTTTTTAGCTGCGAAAGGAGACATGCCAGTTGATCAAGGTTAATGACTTGAATAGAGACCCTCCTGTTCTCTGTTGCTGATACTATGCCACAGAAGGGGTTGATATCATTATGTACAAAATAACTAGCTTTGTAATTTTAAGGGGTATTGTTTTTATTTTATCTGCCATTAGTAATATGCTTTATAATGTGTAGTATATATTCTGTATTTTTCTATGTGGATTTTTGTTTTTCTTGTTTTGCTTTTTGTCTAAATTAGACCAGGAATAATAAAGGTGTCTGATTTGTGAGCACATTTATTGTCTGCTTGTGTGTGGGTGGAAAAATATTACTTAAGCAGGTCCGTAAAACCTAAATAAAGCATAAGGGAATTATTAGCATGGTTTAATATATTGAGCTTCTGTAGTTGTTGTTTTCAGAGCCGCTATTATTGTGCTGATACACTTCTGTCTTGTACTGTATATGACCGTGGTAACAGTGAGTAACCATGTTCTGTCAGTATTACTGATATCACATAAATGTCCAGAATGCAGCACTTTCTCTCCCTGTCCCACCTTCTCTTTTATAACCATCACTCCCTGTATCTCTGTCACCTACTCCACTGCACCTTCTCACATGTTGTCTCACTGTTTGCTTTGTTCTTCTCCCTTGTTCCATGAAAAATGTATCAGCTCACAGAGGCCTTATTTAGATTTCTAGTCTCTGTGCATTTGCCTAAGGCTGAATGAGAGAACTTGTGGGAAAAAGGGTTGCATTTCCTTCAACGGATATATGGCAAAGTGATAGTGGGTTATGCATCCAATTGGATCCTATAGTAAGTGATGTAACGGTTTGTAAATCAACTGCCTTTTTGACCGACGCAGTGGAAGTAAGCATCAAACACGCATGCACTGTTTTAACACTGTTCCCCACTGACATGTCAAGGGCGATTACAGGATGTTTGAATCCTATTGATTTTTGACAGAGAGAAGCTGTTCATAGTTGTGTAAAGTGTATTGTTAAAGCAATAAGTCTCTTTAACATTTTTTTCATATTTTGTTACATTTCAACCACAAAGGTGAATGAGTCGTAATAGATTCAACGTTTTACGTCAACACCAATAATACAAATATAAGGAAGGAAGGAAATTTCTTAATAGTTTGCAAAAAGTTGAAAGTAAAAAATCTGAATACTAAAACATGGATTTAATTCACCTACTTTACTCTGATAACCCTAGTTATTATGTTGCCCAACCAGTTGCCTAGAGTCGCAGCTGATTTGCAAAGGCTTAAAGAACTGATTAGACGATATAAAAAGAAAAAGTGAACACTTGGGAAAAGAAAACAGTCTTTAAAATCAGTGGCGTGCACAGATTTTTAAAGGGAAGGGGCAGCCACACGCTTTGGCTCCCAAGAGGGCACTTCAGCGTGAGCTTTGGATCCAGAGTAGACACTCTGGATAATATTAAGATGCATTTTGACTCCAGAGACAACACTTTAGTATGCATTTTGACTAGGGTAGCCATTTTTATAGCACCAAAAAGGAGGACATTATGCTGCATATCAATGAATTACTAAGGTGTACATAAGAATCTGATAATGTCTTGTTTATAGTACAATTTTGAGGGTTTGAAAGAGGATTCTTGTGTGGCTGAATAGGAATAAATATTAATGAAAAGTCAAAAAGAATTTGTTCACGGTATTTGTATTTATTCAATACATTGTGGTGTTAAAAATGTGACCACTGATATGAATATTTAAAGTGCAGAATGCCACAAAGCATAAGATGTGTGGACTTAAACATAAAAAAAATCTTTTTAACAAGTAACATTCATAATAAAAAAAACACGAATATTTTTACTTCAACAACAAAAGAGATTTGTAAGAAAAACACTTTCAACTACTCAAAAAGAATAGTTTTTTTTTAAAGTTCTTCAGTCTTTTGGGAACTTGTCTATAGTGTCTATGAGTGTGCAGCAGACCTGTTTTTATGGTCACCATTTTAGCTGAAAATCTCTCTGTCCACTTTCACACCATAGTCTACACTTCTGTAGGATTGATGATGTTTTACAGTAAGGTACACTTTGCACAGCTCTGCATCAGTTATTTAGGCAGACGAGGTTAAACGAGGTCTTGCGTTTTGGCATGATGCTAACGTTCTGTCTATGCATAACTTAGCAGCACTCTGGTCCTTGCTTACTTTTTTAACCAATGAGAAGCAGACATTTATCTGACATAGCACCGCTATTAGCCAATCATCTGTTAGATCAGATAATCAATGGATTGTTTACATTCTATGATTGGATATTGGGCTGAAGCCCAGCAAAAATGTAAAAAAAAAAAATAAATAAAACTGCTCTACAAGCCTTGTGCTTCATAAAGGAGGACAAATCCACGTCCGGCGGGATGCAGCGCCTGACCCTGGACAAGGCAAAGATTTCATTACCCAGGAGGGCAAGTTAGCAAGTGTTTTGGCTCCCAAGAGGGGACTTCAGCATGTGTTCTGGCTCTATAGAGGGTGCTTTAGCTTTTTGGCTCCAGAGAGGGCATGTTAGCACACATTTTTGCTTTCAAGAGGACAATTTAGCACATGCTTTAGCAGCTGAGTGGGCACTTTAACGTGCATTTTGGCTCTATACTGTAAAGGGCACTTGAGGGCACTTTAGCACACATTTTGACTCCAGACAGGGCCCTCTAGCACATAATTTGACTTCCAAGAGGGCACTTTTCTTCAATTAAGTTTTCAACAGGTGACCCAGCTGAGAAAATAAAATTTACGATGAAGGTGTTCAGGTCAGGTGATTCCAAAATTGAACTATTTGGACATTGTGGGCTCTAATACATGGAATTAACCCTTGCGGTGACAGCATAGCGCTGTAGTGTTGCCTGATGTTGATAAAAAAAAATATGAATGAGGCTAAAAACAGCGTAAATATGCTAGAAAATGTTTGAATGCTGAATGTAAGGCATGGAACTGAGGGAGATTAAATTTCAAGTCAGAGAACAACGCTAACTATAATATACAAGCTTCAGTGGATTTGTTTAGATGAGAAACCTCAAACATTGATCCCAAAGGGCAGGTATATTTATTTTACATATATTCATCAAGGACATCAGTCATCAACAACAGGAGCTTTAGGATCCTGGTTTGAATTCAAGCATATCTTACAACGACATACTTAAAGTTGGGACTTACAGGATATTAAAAAAGTGGCAAGAATTTAAATGTTTTGACCATAGAAGAGCTCAAAGAAAATCCATGTTGTACCTGTAGATTTATAATCATAAACAACATGAATGCCTTTGTTCTAGCATCCTACAGGAGCTGCTAACACCTTCATGTTTATTGTGTTGCAGTGTTGTGTCTCTTAAAGGAGGGAGCAGACCCCAACACTCCAACTTCCTCAGGGGGATCTTTGCTGCACCTGGTAAGATACTACTATTAATGATGGATTAAGTAACTCTGCAGTCTGGCTAAACAAAATCAAATAAAGCCCAGCATCTATGAATGTCATTTTTTCTTCATTTAATGTGTTGTTTTTGGTCTCCTTGAGGCCTTAATTTCCTCCTCAGAACAATGTAATTATCAACAGAGCAGTACAATAGATGTTAAAAAAGATTAATTACCGTGCTGTATGATTTTCTCATGTATTAATTGTTGCATGGTTGATAGTAAGCTGTGCTCCCGGATATAGTTTTCTTTTAACTAATTGTAATGGGATTCATGGTCTCTGCTTTTTCTGCAGTGTGCTCGCCATGATAATGTGTTTGCAGCCGAGGTCCTGATTGAGCGAGGCTTAAATGTCAACAAACAGGACGAAGACCTTTGGACAGCCCTTCATGTAGCATGTGTATGTGACCATGCAGATATGGTTTTGCTTCTACTGCTGGTAAGAATAATTTACAAACACAGACATTCATTAAAGTCACTGGAATGCTAACACTAAAGGAGGTATGCAACATTGCACTTTATGGGGGGTAGAACATTTGTTTTACTGATTCCTCTATTTGAGTAAGACACAAATTATAGTGGTGGTTATGGACTTGGTTGGAGTTTAGGTTTCTTTCTAAAATTGCTTTCAACCTGTTGGCCTATTAGCATAAACCTATAGGGTTTTGCCTTGGAGTGAGATTCAAGAATTAAGGAGTGTTTATTGTCTCTGTAGGGCAATTTATAGCCAGCAGTAATAAACAAACAATTCAACTGCAGTCACTCAATCAACAGTAAATAACAAGCTAAAACACACACAAACAAAGGACAAAACAAGTATTTTCATTGATAAGGTCCTCTGTAACACAGAGAACCTCCAACATGACTTCATTCCTTTACAGGCTTAGTTAAATCTTTAGAAATTTAAATATTTCTACATTTTGGATTAGCATGATATCAAAGAGATAGCTCATTCTGTAGAGATTCCCTTGACAAGAGCTACGGTTACACTGATTAGGTCCATAATGAGAAATGTGCCAGCTGCAGGGGAGGGTATGCCCATCTAGCCTAGTCACTCAATAAGTTGGGACTGTTCTACTGGTGCTGATTAGCCCACAGAGAGCTGACTGGTGTAGAGAGTTCCACAGAATCTTGTACAGCTTGGTTCCTCTGATTGGCTCCTAGGTGACTGCTGTTAACCTTCAGTTACACAGGATTAAGATGATCCTGAAAGGAATGGAAATGTCTGCTTTTCTAGATTTAAATTTTTTTTTTTACTACTCTATGGCTGATGGGTACGTACATGAGGGAATGTTTGTGTGTATTTAGTATGCATTTATTTTCAGTCAGATAAACACACATTAAATGAACGTTTCCCCAAATAAAACAAAAAATAGCACCATCAGAGCCAGCAGGACTAACCCCCGGCTAAGCCGAGAGAGGGCAGCTGCAGACGGGCTGCGGTTAGCCCTGGCTGCTATTAGCCTCGGAGGTCCACTGGTTGCGGTGGTCCTCTTAACTTCAGAATTCTTTTAAATGACGCATTAAATCGGTAAATGGTTCACATAGTGACGCTTTAAAGTGTAATATTCTTGCCTCAAATTATCTTAAAATGTACTTTTATTGAACAACTGCAGCAGAAAAGAGAACTTTTAACTATCAATGGAACCCTTCATTGAAAGCTGCTGCTGCCGCGGTGCATTCTAAGACAGCTGTCAAACTCAAGAACCAGACAAGTCTGCTCTGATGCATGCTCGGTAAATAGGGAGGGGCGAGAACAACATCTGGGGACTTTGTCCATTCTCGGTATACTGTTCTTGTGAATTGGAACAGTACTAGGGCTGCGGTTGATGATGTTTCACAAGCACATGAGAACGCACAAGTACACATATTGAGAAAGGGCCTAAGACAACTTTTATTTTCATTTTGTATACACAGAGTGTATACAAACGAAATTTAGTTTGATACAGGTTTCAGAGAGTAAATGAACATTTCTATTCCATGAAGTGCAGCAGTGATCAAATGTAAACAGTGTGGGAGAAAAGAAATTGTGCAAAATAACCCATTGATATGGAAGTTCAAACCATTAATATATATGGTGCAATTATGCAGTGCCTCCAGTCCAGATCTGTACATTTTAAAACTCAGAGAAAAATGTTGCAAGCCGTCTATTTAATTTCAGTTGCTTGGTTTTGCAAATTCTCCCAGGCATCTTCAGTAAATGTGACTTTCTGTTGCAAAGTAAATATGGGATGTTTCTTTATCTGAGCAGCTGTAAGTGATTTTCTTTAGGCCCTTAATTTAAACGGTTTACATTTTAACTGGAAATTGAAGAATGGTCTGAACAAAAGGAGTCTGATTGAGCCATCCTTATCTTTGACTGACACAGGAAGAAATACAGCAGCTAATGTGTTCTAATCTGTTCTGTCCTATTCCGCCATCTCTTTCCCCATTTCTCTTCTATGGCCCTGTGCTTCTCTCCTTGATTTCCTGTCTCCCGTTTCCATGCTGGGGAGACAGAGTGGTTTCTGCTGACTGAGAGGTTTGCCAGTCAACTCTCATGGGCACAGTGAGGGTGGGGGTTGATGAGAAGATGGAGTACTTCACTGCCAATGATATTAATTCTCTTATCTTCTGCTTCCAAACAGCAGGGAACCAGGCCATTAATATACTCTGTTGTTTTCACTACTTTTCCAAATGCTCTAATTTTGAACATTGACTGCTTAAAAGCCCTGCTGGGATTTAGCAAGATTTTATTTAGCTAATGAAAACCTGACAGCAGTTATATTTCTAAATGCTAGCCAACAATTCTAGTGTTTTACATTATATTAAAAAAGTGGTCACTTAAAAATATATTATATACTTTAACCTCTATGCTTAGTAGTAGTTGTCTACAATACATTTATGCATACCCTGATTTAATGCTGGACAATATGGCCAAAACTTATATCAAGAAAAATTTCTTACTTTTGGTCCATATTAAAAATTTTCGTATATTGACGTGGAAAAAAAATAAAAGCCTCAGAAAAACCGCCAAGATTGGCCACAACAGATACCTGTAAACACTTATAACAATAACAATTATTTTCCATCATTTTAGAATTATTTGCCACATAAAACTAAGTAAAATCCTTAACTTCAGTGACAAATGGCTGAAATTCATAGACTGTATTGTATATTGAAATATCAGACATGTATTTATGTCATTTCATAAATATACTGAAATATTGTCCAGCCCTACCTTATTTCCGATCTTGTTTCTCGATTCCCACATTTTATTTTTCCCATAGGAGCATACATGCCCAACTTGACAATCTATTTTAATCAAATACTTTAATCAATCAATTTTTATTATTTCTTTCTTTATTGCTGTAAAACTGTTACAAATGCAGGATTGATCCGCTTTATCTTGTAGAAAATTAATTGTTAGCTGTAAACACCTGGCCTCTTTATCTACCTTATGTAGGAATATCTTTGTGTCTCAGTTATTCAGGCAGATGGCGCTTGGGGAAATATGCATATGGTTGCTGGTTTAGTTAGACTGAGAAGAAAATAACCTAATTCCTATCAGCAGTCAATTTCTCCATGCCTCAGGGGAGTTTTGTTGCATCTAAATGTATCAAAGAGTACAGTGACAGTCATCTGGAAATACAACTATTACTTGTTTATTTTCCAATAGGCTACTTTATTCCTCCAATATTTAGTGGCATAATCATACAGGTAAGAAATCCAAAATGTTTACTTCAAATTCCTCTTTAATGCTTAAATACATTGTTAAATAAGAACAAATTCAATTCAATTCAAAAATACTTTCTTAATCCCAAAGGGAAATTAAATGTTGCAGTAACTCTTACGTTGTTTTTTTTCCAGGTGTTGGCTGTAGTCAGGAAGGATTTTCTGTAGCAGTCTGTCTTGCAACAGATCTGGAGAAGCTTCTGACTGAAGACATTCTGTTGTAGTTAAAAAAAATCTTCAAAAGTTGATGCTCACTGTTGTCCATAATTTTCTTTACTTTATTAAGAATTCTTCTTTGTGAAATAGTCTCCAGAGGTTCTAAAGGAGTTCCTAGAACATAACAGCCATCTTAATTAGCTTGTTGAACTTTTTAAGTCATTTTAAGTCATCTTCCATTCATGGAAGAAGAGAAAGATCAGTGACTTAAACAACAATAGCAGCAGCTGAAGAAGCCTATTGTCAGTTTTCTGAGTTTGCAATACACATCAACATTATCACAGGAATTTCTCTGTCCAAGCACAAATGTTATCCTTGATGTAAAAGAATATTTTTGCTATATTCTGATTAAATTAGTTATGTTTTACCACTGTATTTCAATATATATCACAATATGGAAGTCCCAAATCTCATTGTATCTGTCACAGAATATAATGACAATAAAGGCTTTTTGACTTTGACTTTGATATATCACAACATTTAATCAAGTCAGTCAACTGACTGCAAGAGGTTAAATCTGTTAGCCTTTGGGTTTTAGGCCATGTGGTTGGGTAATTTATGGGCTGGAACCTGTGTCATGAGAAACTGAATTTGGAATGCTCTGATGGAATCTGCTTTAATGTATTTTGAAATGAAATGCATTACTTTGAAAATGAATTTCACTAGATTCGAATGGAAATGAATGTTTTCAAACAGCTTTACTTCTCATTAAAAACGAATATTGTCTATTTTTTTTAGTTTCAGTTCTAAAATTACCTTTCTGTTTGAAAATATTGGTTCTATTTGTTAAACAACTGAGTTCTTAAGCCAGTGAATAATATTTATAATTATGAAATGTTATTCAAATTATATAATAAAAGTAACACTTAGATAAAGCGTATGGCTGTTGCAGTTTTGCTTCCCACTTATGCTTGTACTGACTATCTTACAGTACTAACAAATCTAAGTTTGTTAAAAAAAAAAACACAAAGAACAAAACTTAGCAATACTTTTGCCATGCAATCATGTGAACTACAACTTTTTAAGCATTATGACTTATTACATTTGTTTCTTAGATATTTTATGGCTTTTATGCTCTGCCACGATGCTGATGTGTGTGTTGGCCTGTTTGCAACCAGAGGGAAGCTAACTGGTTGAACTCTGCTCTGTGATACCACACACCAGTCCATCTGTAGCCATCTGTGATTTTTATTTATTTATATAATTTTATAAAGTGAAAAAAAAAATCTATGGACATGCTCTTTTTTGGCCTCTATATAATCTAACAGCTTAACCCAAGAGATAGAGCAAAGGGAGTGCCACTTAATTTCTTTAGAGAACCCACTGTAAAAAGCCCTCCTCTTTCTCTGGCAAGATTTTGAACCAACGTTTTGTGATTCTTAAAACTTTGACATTTAAAACCGTATCCCTCAATTGTATATTGCTCAATGCTCTTCTGAGGGATCCTTCATAAAATTATGCCTAATCTGGAAAAGTCCCTGGCTGCTTTGACCAATCCCTAACTCCTAAATTGTAACTCACAAGTGGATAAATAGCTGTATAATGAGTTCTTTACTTTTATCTAAATAATTTTCAGTTCAGGTTTGTCACTGGGAGGTGTTGATAGTTATTTTCAGTTTAGGTCTGATAAATGCTTCTGTCTTCTTTGCTTTTTACTTAACAGGCTGGAGTTAACGCTTTGCTGCAGGATATCAATGGAAACATTCCTCTGGACTACACTTTTGAGGGGACGGAGACCAGCTATATTCTCCGAAAGTATTTGGAGGACAATGGTAAAGCTTTCTGAGGATCTGTAGCTTTTTTCTGTCAATTTTGCAATGTTCCCCATAACACAAAAATGAGTCTTTTATCAGGCATTCTCGGTTCACAAAGCTTTCACTCATATAAATGCTTAGTTTAATGTTTAATCTACACCTACATAGACTCTTTGCTTTAAGGTGAAATGCATTGCTCTGCGTTTGAACATCAGGCTGTTTCAAGGTCAAATAAAGCCACAGGCTGTCTGATAGAGAAAGTTGATTAGGAAAATTGTCTCCTTTAGAGACAAAGGCGAAGGTCAGTAGTTTAGCTGAAAATGGAAGGGAGAAAAAAGCAGTTAGGCAAAATTCATTCAAAATGGCTAACTGAATGAAAAGTAAAGACTGTTGATGTGATTAAATTAAAATAGACAAAATGTGGGAAGGGAATGATACTGGAAAACATAGAAACATTGCAAGAATAGGGGTGTATCTTTCTGCTTTGTATCTAGCATCAGCCCTTTGGAGTCTGCAATAAATCACATGATAAATGTCACATTCTGACATAGGATAGCAAATTTGTATAGAAACACATGCACACCAAAGAACACACCCACACAGCCACAGCCACAGATGCATTCACTTCAGCTATCTTCTCTCTGACAGCACCATGTTGTGATCTCCCAAACCTACCCCCCTTCCCACTGGGTTTTGCCTCCATGCAACATACCCTCACTCACAAGGGCTCAATCAGCCTCTGTTGCCTTAGCAACAGGGTTGTATGCTCTCTATCCTTATCAAGTTTGTGCAGTTATAGGAAAGACAGATTTTCCATGTGTCCCTATTCCAGGAGATGGGAGCTGAAGGTTAATGTCCTTTCTTTTCCTTTACTATCACCATTGTCTGGTCAGAATATTGGATTGACTTCATTCATTAGTATGGATTTCATGTTTCATTTAAACTTTTTGTATTTGAACCATGCTTTTTTCACTGGTAGGATTATACAGCAGACAATCGGGATAAATACAGTATATTATAGGAGTCATAGAATGATTATATAGTGTATTTGCTGCTGGTCATTAAGGTCTCTGAATAGGGTGTGTAACACTGGTTGGGCTGAAAATGGCATATTAGCTGTTCTATGAGCCCTAATGCATGCCTGGTTAAAAGCCCTATAATGAAACAACAGGTTTTCTTCCTTTTATGGTATGCTTATGAATATTTAGATAAGATGTGTGCTGAATAGTTGGTGTAAAACTAGCAAAGCTACTGAGCAAAGACCCATCATAGTAACAAGCACTCACTCACTGAGACATCAAATTGTTGATATGGTAGGGTGACTAGATGTTCTCTTTTTCCCGGACATGTCCTACTTTTCATACCTTAAAAATGTCCGGGGCGGAATTTCTAATCGACCGGGATTTTGGTGGACTACAGTGGAAGTTTAGAATTGTGAGATTTGCAGAGAAAGGGGTTGTTGGTGGGGTTTGAACTTTTCTGTTGGTCCGTTTCCCCCACTGAACTATCATTATTAATCTATGACAATGTAAACTTGGTGTAACATGCTATGACCCCTTTAAAGGAATCCTTGGTTAATTGAATTTATGGTGTATTTTCTACAAGCTTCACAGGGTCAAGAGTGTCTGTATTTTTTCAAGAAACTACCAATTCCACTATGTTGACATCCCTAACAAGTCCCTAACAACATTAACCTTTACCACATGCTGGGCTTCTGACATAATTCTGGCACTATGTTTGACCACTCCTCCTGCTCAGGTTAAAGCATATGTTCTTAACTTGGGTGAGGTTTGGGGTGGATGTGGTTTAAGGAAACAAAATGTAAGTTATCCAAAGTTCCATCTGATCTGAATAGGAGATGGACAGCATCTTGGTACAGTTGTTCTGGATAGCTGCGAAGTAACAAGATGGACTTGGGTTTTAATCCCAACTGTGGGGTTTTTTTGCATGGAGCTGTATGCTCAGCTTGTGTATGCATGGGTTCCCTTTAGGTATTTCACCCTACATTTGTACACTATTCAAAATGTAAAGTGTTTGGTTGTAGTGGAGTGGTGATCTTTTCAAAGTGGAACACACCTTTTACTCAAGGACCACGGGAGGTATTAGAAGAAATTCACCGCACCCCAAAACTCTGCTTAGATAAACAGATAGCGACAATGGTTGAGATGATATACATAAGATCTTTGTCATGTTGAAACACACATTTAGGTTATGATTTAAATTAACAGGTGAAGACCATGATCCAATATTTTTATGATTAGAGTATATGATCAAGATTTAGCTATGATGATAAAAACATTTATGAGAGATGAGACTTTTACACTTAAAAATATATAACTGCTGTCAGGTATTGAGGGCTTGCTTTTTTGCAATATAAAATAATTAAGAAAGAGAATAATCTTTCAAATTCTTCACATTACAAGTTTTGTTTCAAAAATCACCTACATTTAATGTGTGTAACCATTCTGCCCTGTGAAAGTGAATAATATGAAGCCATTGGAATCTAAAGAAAAAAAGTGTATGTAAACTTATGACCAGACTCTGTCTTACTTCGCTCTACGTTCTCCAAACAAGCATCATAACTGACTAAACCAGTAATGTCATCAAACCACAGATTAAATTGGACTGAATTTATTTATTTATTTATTTTTTTATCATGAATGTGTTTTTGGGTGGAATACAATATTTTACAGGCTAAAATTCTCCTTTGGCCTTACATTTAAAGATCACCACTCTTGACCCCGAGGCTATCATTTATTTGGTAAAGATTAACATATTGATCAACCGATTCCACCCACTGGTTTGGTAAAATCTCATTAGTTTACAACAGATATCAGGTACATAGAATTATTGATAATCAATGTACTGTGCTACAACAATGAAAGCTGGGCTTGGTGTTTGCATACAATATGAAAGAAAGAAATTGACCTGTACAGCTTTGAACATGCAGCCATTTAGGTTTCCTTTTGTTTGTTTGCTCGACCCACAAGTTTTCACCTTTATTTGATTAGGTGAAATGGTTGACATCATGTTCAAGTTACCACTAATGAGCACTTGTAAAAAATGTGTTCAGCTTCTTGGAAATCAGGAACTTTCAGAGAGTTACAAGTTGTTTAATTTATCTTTAAGCACAATTGGGAAAATCAGTACCTTGAAAAGCTTTTTTTCCTTTTAAATTTTTTACACAAATTATCAAATTTGTGTAAAAAGTGGTTAAGGCATAGAGCTTAGAATCCTGAGGTTCTGAGTTCAAGCCGCACTCCCACAAACTGCCACTCTGGGTCTCTGAGCAAGACCCTTAACTCCCACAGTGCTCCCCGGGCGCCGCACTATAGCAGCCCACTGCTCCCGAATGGGGATGGGTTAAATGCAGAAGTACATTTCTCCAATGTGAGATCAATAAAGTTCAGTTATTATTATTAATAAATGACAACCAGTGTAGCAGTGTTATACAGTAGCTACCACACCAGTTATCACTGGTTGCTATACTAAAGGCATTGTACTGTATAGCAGTGAAAGGAAAGGAAAATTATGTTTTCTAAATGTTCTAAATAAAATCTGTGAAGTGTCCAAGCCTCTTCTGTTTGACACACACAAAATCTTTTGCAGTCTGTTACATCTTTGGTTAGAGAAAAAAAAGCAGTACTCCATTAAAAAAAAAAAACTTTTCTGTAACATATCAGTGGTTTTCTTAACAAAATTTGCGATAAAAAGCATCATGAAAACCAAAGGATACACCATGGAGGATAACATTTTAGAAGAGCTAAAGGAGGAGTTATGTTCAATATATATATATATATATATCAAAGTTTAAACCTCCTATAATACACTGTCCCATGGATCATCCATTGATGCACATGCATAAAATAGTTTAGGTTCATGTTTACAAGTGTAGCCACAGGCGAAGTCCAGGTCTACATTAAATGGAAGATTTCTTGCTAATTGATTATGACAAACCCTCTGCATCCAGTCTGAGCTGGATTTATCTTTAAACATATAGGAAAAATCTGTCAGAAATTACAAAAAAAAATGTCAAGCTATATATTATTTTCCTTTCACTGCACAATCGAACATTAGATTATCTTGACTTGTCACAAAATCCAAGTTTTGTGAAACATGTTAAATAAATAAACCAAAAGGGTATAAAGGATTTATAGGACACTGTAATCTATCTATCTGCTTGAGGTGTCTCAGTTTTATTGCTGCGCTTCTCTGTGCTCAGTTTTATATTTAAGTGAATACATAAATGAATGATTGGTAACCGTAATAAAAACATGAGTGTAATATTATGTTACTGTGTTGTACTGTAGGTGTAGATGTGGCCTCCATGCATATTATAAAGACACAGAGACCAACCACCATGCTGACCGATGTGAAAAATCTTGTAACCACAAAGGGAAGCCTTAACCAGCCAAATGATGAAGGAGTCACTCTGGTAATTTAATAACTGCTGTAAAGATTTATGCTTGTGAATATTTGACTTTGATTTCTCCAACTCTTTCTTTACCACTTTGTATTTTTCTAATCATATGTTCTTTTTGCATTTCCATTTCTGAAAAGCTCCACATTGCATGTGCCAGTGGTTACAGAGAGGTGGTGTCAGTGTTATTGGAAAGTGGAGCAGACCCCCATCCGGCCGACAACAACTTTTGGACCCCACTCCATTTGGCTGCAAAATATGGGCAGGTAATTTGCAGTGCAATGTTTTGGCATTAATCAAATAAATACCTAATTAAAACTGAACTTGCTGCATTGATTTAAAGGGATTGCTTCCATTAATTAAAAAATGAGAAAAGTATTGATGGATTCTTCCATCACTGAACCTTGCTTGTGGGCATCTAAGACAGAGTAGGCATTATTTGGACTGGGATCGTTAAAGGGATGATAAACTTGAATAAAAAACCAAATGGTTTTTATTGAGTAATTGTATGATTATTGAAATAAGAAACAAAAATATGTGACATGATTTATTAAAAAGTTTTATTAAAGAAAGAAAAATCAACACACTGCAAGAAGGATCTGAAAATGAGTAGAAATATCTTAAAATTATTGGATTTACCATTAATTAGAGTAGGTGAATCGAATGATCTGCCAATGGAATGAGTTTTTTTACCCTTAAAATAAGATGATTAGGAATTGTCATTGTTCTTGTTTTAAATATAAATTGTCTCAATGCATTGGCATTAATACAATTCAAGACAAAATGCACTTATTGTAAGAAATATGGACTTACCAAGTTTTACATTTTCTGCAATGCAGCAATACAAACCACCTCAGATTGATATAATATTGAACATTAATGTTGTTTATAAAGTTGCTTTTTTTTTTTTTACATTGATTCACTATTTGCAAATTTTCATGCCTAGGTATAGAATATGTACCTACCTGTTTAAATATAGTTTCAAACTCAACTCACTTATTGTGGAGACTATTTCTACAATGTTGCTTCTTTTGTCATAGACCTTGGAATAAAAAAACCTGCTAATAGTATCCATATCAGCTGGGCTATCTGCTAACGTAGTCCATGCAGTTTTTTGCTTAATAGTAATGCAAATTTTTGCACAACTAGGATTTTAAAATGATACTGATGGTTAACTCTGGTTAGCTTTCACTAACATAGTGTTTTGATGTCTGGAAGTGTTTCCCATTGTGTCTTTCTTTTACAACAACGAAGGTGTAGCAATCTTGTCTGGCAATGTGTAGCAATAGATCAGAGAGGGGCAGAGTTGTTTTACTTTTTGTTCCATTAATTTGGAGAAACATACAGTCGATTTGTTGCTACATTTGGTAGCTTAAGAAAAGAGCTTTAAACTGTTGGAAGGGTAAGATTGAAAAGTTTAGCAGCATTGAGAAAGTAATTTGTGAAATACCTTAATACCAGTAACTAGGTCATAGGGAAGCCAGAAAATGTAATCACTGATTAAAATGCTTCCGATTAGCAGATTGACTGAAGAAAGATTGGCTATTCAGTTTTAGTCACAGAAAGGAATAAAGATTTGGTTTTGAAAGGTACGAAAAGAACAAAATTATCATTTTCAGATCTTGCTGACACGACTAAATGTATAATTAACCCTTTGACTTTGTGGATGCTGACAATTAGTTTATTCTTCTGATCATTCTCCATGTCCTTTTGTCTGTCATCAAATCACTTTTCTTTGTCTTAAAATATATTTCATTTTCATGGACACATTCTTTCCCGATTCTATTTATTGACATTTCCTGTCTATCTTTACTATTTATCATGTCTTTTAGTTGTTCAATACTTAGATGAAAATAAATCACTAGATCTGCATGAATAATACTGCATGCATATTCTACAGACCTGTTAAAATGAACAAGATTTTAACCATCTTGTTTCTCTTGCTCTTACGATTTTGTAATGTGAAATTAAAATGCATGTGAGTGTGTCTCTAGTAATGATATGTGCAGAAGTGAGACTTACCAGAGGCTGATTGGAGGATTGTAGAATTGATTAGGTTTTCCTTTCAGTGCTAAATCACCTCACTTCTCTGCACTTTACTGGTAACAGTGCGCTCCCCACTGCATGCCAAACACTCTCTGCACCTTCTTAACATTTGCCATTTGTCGTCTTCCGCTTTTAGCTAGTTTTTCAGGGCCACATGAAGCAACTACGAATCTCCTGGTACATAAAACTCTGAGACCTCATCTGCAGCATGCCATGTGCATTAAAGTGACCCTTTAAGAAGATATATGACCCTATTACCCAACTAATTAAGCTTTTCTCCCTTGGATTTGTGATAAGTTAGATACTAGCTCCTGTAGGTTGAATTAAGGTTTTTAAAGTTGGAGTCTTTAGAGGAACAAATTATTCCTTTTATGTTGGATTTGCACTCAAAAGTTAGCAGGAATTAAATTACCACCCACTTTAATTTCTTTTGGCTTATAGGCATAGCAATTAAGTAAAAACTAGATTGGAATTATCTTGCGTCTACTATAAGGTACTTGAAATTGTAACATAACATTTCCAAATTGATAATAATTGATCACTTAGAAGAGTTCATGAGTGTTACTAACATTGCAGCTTTTGTTTATCAGCTTTAAGGCTGATTTGTCCTTACATATAACCATGTACCGGTACTTGTAACCTTTTTCTGTTCTGCTTTTAAACCTAACTTGCCGAAGCGTTCACATCTTTTAGTGCTTCTGACTCGTGGCCATTATTTATAGAGTCTGAGCATTGCTGATAAGCTCCATGGGCAGAGGCTGTGCTTTGGCCTCATAATTTAACAGCTGTTGGCATAGGTCAGAGCTACAGTAGTCTGGAGAATATGCTGACTCACTCTCCTCTGCTCTTCTCCTATATCTCACCCCTACGTTGCTGCAATTCAGTAATAATCCCTCCAGCTTCCCATGCATATGGAGGTGATAGTTGTGCAGGTGCAGGGGGGAATACTTTTATAATAATGTTCTGTTTTTTATTATGCGTTTATTTCTCTTAACTCCCCAATTGTAAATCATCAGTTATAAGCTGATTTGTTCCAGTTGTATTTAGGCTTATTGTAAATCGTAGCTATATTCATTTCTAAGTAAAAGGTTTGGTACATTGAAAAAAAGTTACATTAATTAGCAATAAGCAGCCAGGAATCCAACCATAAGCTGCTAAAGACGGATTACATTATACCTGTCATAGCACATGGATAATAATAAATAGCACAGACTGGGTATCCACTGTGTTATGCGTCCAGTACCCATCAACCCAGGAAGGGATAGTACAGAAAGTTCTTTCATTTTGGTTCATAAGGATTAAAATGTATATGCTGTGTTGTTGAGCAAGTGTAGTTTGAAAGTAGATGGCAATTCCAACAGTGGTTACAATAAAGAGGTATTTCAATGAGAATGTTTAGTCAGACAGTCAGCATGTATTTCCATACAGTGGTAGAATAAATAGAAATAAAACCAGAAAAAAATGCATTTAGGTGACACCATTTAATTCATGTGGTGAAGGACAAGTAAACTATTCCAAAAAGTATGGTTTTAGAATGACTATGACCTGGATGACTAAGAATCTTCACCGACAAATAGGCTGGTTTTGGGTAAAAGTTATAGCTATGGCTGAAACAATTAATTGGATTAATGGTGATTAATTGATTATTAAAATAATCGTCAACTAATTTAGTAATCCATTAATCGTTAACTGGAGTAGAGCTGCTTTAAGATATACTTTTAGGTGACAGAATGACCCACTTAGAGCAGTAATTATATCAAAATTGTAAAAAAAATATATACATATATATATAAACATTTTGCATTTAAAAAAAAAACTCTTTCTTCTTCCAATATGCTCTATTCCAAACATCTTATTTGGAAAAGTTTTAGTTGCACCTGGTTGGATTTAGTAAAAGGTCTTCTTTAAGGAACCTTTGGCTATCCAATTATTAATTAGTCATAGCCCTAGTTATAAGTATATATATATATATATATATATATAGATATATATATATATATATATATATATATATATATATATATATATATATATACATATACATAGTGACAGTTTCCTGTATAGTAAATTATTGTGCCCTGCCATCCATCCGTCCATCCATCCATTTATCCATCTATCCACTCAACCATCAAATCATTTCTTTTTCTTAGATATTACAAAAATACAGATGATGTTTTATTTGTTTTTTTACAGATCAGCATTGTTTGCAAGCTCCTGAGGTATGGAGCAAACCCAACTTTGCTCAACTGCAACCAAGACAAGCCATCTGGTAATACGCTCAACATACACATTTACACAGATAAGTATGTCAGCATGAAAATAAAAAAACAACACTACAGCTGGACAGAGCAACATGTTCAACCAAGTTGAAATATATAAAGCAGAATAAGTAAAAGGATACGTTTTGTTTAAGACATAAATACATGTGCATATATGTGTGCATGTTGCTTTTGCATATAAGCACAATACCAAAATATAGAGGGTGTTACAAAACATTTTACAGTAACAACATCTCTGTCCTTATCTAATAATATCCTTTGTTTTGTGCTTTATTTTAGCAGACCACAGGGGAAAAAAAATAATTAGGGCAGTTTTGTGCTAAATACTTGTTCTCAGATGTTTTTGGTGAACATCTGTTCCTGTTTTGACAGGTAGCCGCCGTTCTTTAGGAAATATATGAATAAATAATAAGTCACAACTGAACCATACACCTGAAATTTATGTATGTGTTTGATATGTGATTAAGGATCTCTTTTAAAAACCTTATTTTCTCCTTTGTGGCAGCTAATGCTTCTGTTGAAATAGAATTACGTGTAAGTAAAGTTGTTGTTAAAGCACTAAACAGGAAGACCATGTATAGTTTGGGATAAGATATATCAGTATAGGGCTTGGAATTCCCTAAACAATCTTTTAAGAAAATTTTTTGCTGCAGGCTAAGACACACTGCTCTGGTCCCCAGCATGTCGGTCATATTGTTATTTCTGAATGTTCACATTTTTGACAAAGAAGATAGGTGGTTTGAGATGGGTGTGAAGGAAGCCATCGGTTTTAAGAAAGAAAAAACAATTAAACAGAGGGACTGGACTCTGAAAGATTTCAGCTTTCAAAAAAACGTGCAGCAATTGAGTTGATTCCTTCCCAATATCATCGCAACCCTCACTCTCTTACAGGGGAACAGAACAACTCGCCTGTTCAGCCAGGCCAACAATTCCCTCTCTTGACCACCCTTTCTGAGACATAGACAGGTATCGGGTTAGGCAGGCTAACAATGAACCCAAACGACCCACCTCCAAAGGGGAGGACCCATTCGTCCGATTGAATTTCCATATTTCCTAACCCAAAACAAGGCTTTTGGTCCACTCTATAAAGCCTCAAACTTAACGCTATTTCTGACATTTTGAATTGAATAAGCTTCCTGGGTGGAAAGCGAAACGTCTTCAAACTTGGAAAAAAAGTCCAGTGGATTCTTTTTTAACTCTTTTAGAATTGTTAGTAACTTTGTTTTCACATGCAGAAGTGTATGCATTCACATTAAAGTCCAGAATTCTTTGAGGATAATATCTGGTGATATTCCTGTTGTACAGCAAAGGTGACTTACCACATTTAGGCAGCCATCTTGTCCATATAAAAGGCCTTAAAAGTCGAAGCTAATTGTGAAGTGAAAGGGAAATATATAAGCCGGAATTTTTCCCTATAAAAAGTGTCCTTTGTATGTCTAAAGAGCCCATTCAAACATGAAATTATTCTGGTGGTTTGAAACTAGACATCAATAAATAATGTATATAGGTAACTTGTGTAGCACCCCTGAAAGGCAAAATGAAGAAATTCTTCAATTTATTTATTTTTTTAAACTATAATATTTAAAAATTAATAGTTAAAGGCACAAAATATTTCAGACTAGAATATTTCAAAAGCAAGGGTGGATTTTTTTTTTATGTTACATTGTTGGATTTTTTTAAGACCTGTAAGGCAATTGTGCGTAAAACCTTTTTGGAGAGGCTTAGTTCCTACGTCAGACCCAGTTATCCTTTTTTAATTAGTTTAGACATTAGCTGCAAGGTGTTGTGAGAATTTATGAGAAGATTTTGAATATATTAAATAACTAGAACTGGAAGTTATACTTAATTAATAGATCATTAAGATCAAGTGTAAAACTATTAATTGTTATCAGTTGAATGATTATAGCTGAAATTTCCTTACTGACCAGGGTTTTACCCTCTTACCTCAAATGTTGGACTCCTTGGTGTTAAAAATCCAGTTGTCTTTCACCAATTTAGTAATTTAGACTATGGCTATCAGCAACGTTATTAATCACCAACCAAATACATTTTTCTCTGTTCATTCGGATGCTACTATTAGAAGATAGAATCCAGCCTGAGTGATAAATTGTAAACTGTTTAAAATAAACACAAAAGACTGCAAGTTAAAATACAACTTTATTAGCTACAATCAAACAGTATTATATGTAATGACTAAGCAGACACTAAACACTACTGAAAAAAAATAAATAAATAAATAAATAAATAAAAGAGAAAGAGGAGTTTAAAAGTCTGTTCCAAATCTGAGGAATGTTCGAAGTTTAAGGCTTAATGCATTTGAAAGTGTCCTTTAAAAATAGCAGCAGATAAATGTGGAAAAAAAACCTGACGCAGAGATGTTAACTGCAGGCAAAACAGTGAAGTTTCGTTCTGTTTTATGGTGAAAAATGAATAAGGACTTGCATTAAACAGCAATGAGGCTGAAATACCTGTTAGCTTAGCTTAGCTGGCCCCAGAGGTTCTGGTTTTGGTCTGGTCAGGTCAAACTGAAAAATAGAAAGGGTAAGCTCACAATGTAGCCTCTATAACATGTTCAGCATGAGGTAGCTGGAGCTACAATGCTAGCCATTCAAATGCAGCAGTTAGCTTACAGTAAACAACACATTGAACATTAGCATTCAGTTAAAACTCAGAAAACCATCAGCAGTTCAATCATAAAACTTATTAAAACAGGGGGAAGGATGATGTTACTGTTTTGGTTCAGTGGAGTGAAGGCCTTTGGCTCTGTCCGGTTTTCTGCAGGCCCCGTCAGCAGTCCAGTCCGTGCCCAACAGCAGCTCAAAGGTATTTGGATCAATCCAATGCAATAATAAAAGTCAATTTTGCAAGGGGGTAAATTTTATAACTCATGGTAGCACGGGACATCTCCCTTTTAGATACGGTGGTGAGCTTGTAGCCACAGCCTTCAGCAGCACCTCCTTGGTGCTGCTCTTTCTCAGGCAGTCACGGGTCTGGCGGCTTCCTTGGCTCCTTTGGCAAACAGCGATTGGGGGGCCCGTTGTTCGGTGGTCAGATTCAGGTTAGCAGGACTGGATTAGCTCTTCTCTGTCTCTGCTTAGTTTCTGATTCAGGAAACAATGCGCCCAACTCTGTTTGAATCACAGGAAAAATAAAATCACTGAGTTCAGCTCCTTGTGAATCGCAGGAAAAAGGCAGTCTGACTCGGTCCACGGAACGCAGACTTCTCTGGAGGGATTTGGTCGCTACTTAGCATAGGCTCCAGCTTGGGAGCGCTCAGACTAGTATTTAGCGGCACAGGGCCACCTGCAAAATAGAATGTTAAAACAGGGAGTTGGCTCTTTTAAAACCACCGCCAGAGTTGTGTGTCTACAGAGGGGAGTAGTTTCCGTTCAGCGATAATTGATCACAACAAAGGTAAAACGTGTTTTTTCAGTTGCCTTTTATAAAAACTAAATATTTTTGTTAGTTAAAAAAATCTACTTTGTTTTCAGGGCTTATTTAAAATGTTCATATACTCATGTTTAAACTGCAAAGTACAATTTCCTGTCCACTCAATATTTATAAAAATGTTCTTGGTCTATCCTTTAAAATAAAACCGACATCTGTGGTTATAGTGTCACTAAATCCAAAAAGATTCTCTCACTCCATGAACAAATACACAGACATGCTAATCTAAAGAGTTTGGAGCTCAGTGCAGTTAGACGGTGATGAAATGTGTCCTACTGGAGCTTTTGGATTTATCTTTTAACCTCCATTTTTGTAGGATGGAATGCCTTGGCTGCCGGTTATTAACTCTCTGAATTTAGTCAAGCCTGTGACTAATTAACTCTGATCTTAATCAATAGGCCATACTTGGATGTAGAGAAAAAAACACAGAGACAAATTCCAAAAGGCTGAGACAATTGGCATACTTCAAACTTAGAGCAGCATGTTTTTCATTTTTACAAACCATGTGGAAAAAAAATTACAAGAGATAGCTATCAGGGGTGCTGTCTGTCATGCAGAAATAATAAAATCCCAAACCAATAATTTCTCCTTTAGGCTCTCTTAGGGATTATTACAGTCAGTGAGATCCTAAACCTCATCTCCTCTGTTTCATTGGATTGATTCACACTATAAGTGTTATCAAACTAATTTTAAAGAACTGATTATATTGAGAGAAGGACTGTCGTCTTCACCTTAGAAATAAATGTTTGATTGCTTCCAAAGAAAGATAAGGAAGTTGAACACTAGCCTGAGATCTGCAGTACATGAAATGAAAGATTTTTTTGGGAATGTGAGATTTGTATGCTAATCTGATGTTTAGTTTTTTTTTTTTTTGTAATCAACAGATCTTGCTGTGTCAGAACCCATAGCAGAGATGCTGCTGAATGCAGAAGAGAGCTGGTTGCAGAGACTAAAAGATCCCACTGCTCCCCAACCTTCTACTGATCAGCGTTATGATGGGGGCTCCTACGATTTCAGCACACCTCTCAAGACTTTGTGGGTTAACTCTTGCATGTGCACAGTTTTCTTTTGTACTCTGTAAATTATGATTAATTATAATTAATATTACATTTCAATATACTGTCAAGTTGGTATCATGTTGCCTATTATACAATCTCTTTACTTCTCGTGTTGTTTGTTAAAAAGGAACCCGCTTGGTCTCTCAATCTCTAAGCGGGACAGTCTGCTAGAGAGGTGTACAATGTTCAGAGAGGCAAGTGGAGCACTAAGCCAACAACCCTCTCAGGATAATGGCCTCGATAGCCCCTTTAGCTCTGGACCCAGCAAGCTTGAGCAGGTAAGTTTGCCTCACAGTCCACTTCATGATGAGCCTTCTTACAGTGCCTTTGGATTATAAAGAAAATTGTTATATTGAAGTTAAACTGAAATTTAAAGCCTAAAGGAGCAATAAGGAGCTGCGGCAACCTCAGTGAACAGGCAGGAATTCAATCCAGCTCAGGGAAAACAGATCAGGCAGGACAGTTCTGGAATCCAGAAGTCTGCATGCTGGTCAGGGGTTCCGAATCGCACAGAAACAGACATATCCAGGGTTCTAGGAATCCACAGAGTGTTCAGGTAGGTTCACAGAAGCAAGCCCAGGCAGATATGCACAGGCAGGCTCAGGAGTTGAGGGACGGAGGCAAGACAAGACACCAGGATATGTGAAAAACTTTAAACTCAGTGGGAAAGACCCAAAACACAACCAGGAGACAAGACAAACACTGTAACCCTCTCAACCCACTGGCCTCCGGGGATGGGAACATGAACCTTGGAATAAACTCAAAAACTAAGGAAACAGACGTACAACAATCAAACAATGATCTTGCCCCAATAGCTGGGCTGAGCCGGATATAAAGCAACAGATGCAGGTGGATGAGATGAGTGATAATTAGAGACTGGGCAGAATTAGGCAGGTTGGTGACAATTAAGATCAGCTATCAGGGCAGATCATGACATGTTACTTTCAGGTCTGGTGACAAATGAGAATGATTTTCTTACTTATTGCTCATTTAATAAACTGCAACATACATAAGTTAGCAGTTGTAGTGATGTAAATTTGATATCTAATTTTTTTTTACAATTTAAAAGATATGTTAAGGTGGCTAATTAATATATTCAGCATCTGTGATACTGCTAAATAATATCTAGTGTAACCAGTTACCAACTATTTGATTAAGAGAGTTCACCTCTGCTTTGACACAGCCTTAATATATAAGTGATGATATATAAGATGACTGAGAATCTTCATCAGCTTAATATATAACCCTAAATACAAAATCTCTCATAAAACCCTGTTTAGTCAATCATCCAAAATTCAACACGTTTATTCCAGATGTTAAAAGCCTAAAGTGAAGACAAAATACCAGAAGAAGTATTTTTACACTTTTGTAACAGGGGAGCAACATAAAAAAAATTGCTAAACCCCTCTGTCTGAATTCATATTTAATTTCTTGTGTTTCTTTAGGTCAAGCTGATGCCTCCAGCTCCCAATGATGACCTTGCATCCCTCAGTGAATTGACTGACAGTAGCCTGCTCTACGAGATGCAGAAGCGCTTTTGCAATGACCAAATCTATGTAAGCCTGTTATGTTTTTGTCTTATACACAAAAGATTAAACAGCATAAAGCCTAAGAGTTAAGAAAAAGTAATACCAAATATATTTTCTTGACTTTACAGATGTCTTTTTGTATTGGAATGTTGAGTATAGTTTGGAAATGTCAATACAAAAAGTTTGGATCACATTACACAAACTTAATACCCAGCATTTCTACAGCAGTCAGTGTATTTTTCAGTATGTGCATAGTTGCTTATACAAAACAATAAGTATAACACACAGAACTTCACAGTTATGTTTACGTATAATCCAGAACTTTTTTAGTCTGTCTCCCGCATATTATAAAGTCATAGCTTTGGTCAATGTTAAGGGCATACTGTAACATTATTTTCATAGTTAACTAGAGCTTACTAGTTATTTTGCATTTTTTTTCGTTATGTGGAGGTTTCTTACCCAGGACTTGCAGTCTACTTTCCCACACACAGAACCTAACTCATTATTTTAAAACATACAAGAATTATTCTTTTTTAACTTACAGGCTATGTTTCATGAAATTAAATGATACCCACAAACCCAACTGTCTTGATACGTTTGGGTTTTACTCAGGTGTAATTTAAGGTGGACCTATTTTTCCAGAGCCTATATGTTCCATTTGTTGAAGCCATTAATTATTATACCAGATATGACAGAGTATATTCAAGGCTTTTGGTAATTTTCAGAAAACACTTTATATTATGATGTGATTTGCATCATTTTCTGGAATGTATAGGTTCCTTTGTAAACAGAAAAGGCCTTTCTGGAACTCTCCAGAATGTCCTAAACCTGTGTTATTGTTTAAGGTAAGAAAATGTGCATTATAAGCTCTGGACAGATTGGTCATTGGCTCTTATACTATACCTCCTCTTTTCTAAGCAGTTCTACAAAGCTCCTGATAAAAAGATTGCCAATAAATGCCTAATTTATCTGAGTCTGAGCTACATTTGTTAAAAAAGTTTATATTTAAAACGTGTAAAATAATCAAAATTCAGTTGGTTTTATTCTTTGAATATGTTAAAAAGATTTAGCTACCCTCACAACAAAGTGACCTACAACTTTTTTCTTTTTAAACCCAGGCATAGTCTTTTGAATAACAACCGAATCAATTCAGTTCTGAACAAAAAAATCCATTACTATATTCTGAAGGCAAAGTCTTCATTCCCAGTAGCAAACCTATTTTTATAATTTCTTTCCTCCATTCTTTTAAAAGTCTTCCTCTCTAGAGGTAGAGTTTTATATAGACTGGAAGTGGATCAATGTGAGTCTCCTCAATCGCTCTGCAGTTGTCCTCTGTGTGGGGAAGCTGTAATAGTCTGCTATTACTGGAATCTGGATAGACAGTTGACTGAAGGGTTATACTCAGTGGTGGAGGCTGAAGGAAGGGAAGAACTCAAAGGGGTGGATAAAGAAAAGAGACTATCGGAGCTCTGCTAATAGTTCATTTCATGTAGGATCCATTTAGAAAGAGTGAAAATGTTCTGACAAAGTGCACCAATCATTACTATTTTTGATCATTTTACACATAACAGTCAGATCAGTGATGTACAGCATTGTGTTGCTCACTGTCAACTTTTTTGCTGCTTGGCATAACCACAGAAAGTATTTTGGTGCACAGCATTAATCATGTCTTTAAAATAGTGACATGATCTATCTCTGATTACTTTTTGTTCTGTAGTTGATTTCCTTCAGTCTTCTATCGGAGTGGAATAGGACAAAAGAGAACAGAGCAAAGAAATAATAAACAGAAATAGGAGAAAAAAAGGCAGAATAATCCATGTGCTCCAAGTAACCTTAAGCTTTGGGAAACTAAACCCTTTCATTTTAGTTCTATTATTTTGTGTAACTTTTTTTTTTCTACCAACTTTTTAGGTATTTTTACTGAAAAATAAATTTAAGTGACTCTGTTCCCTCTGTTTATACCTCATCTGGTCCTTAAATGCTTTGTATTTTAAATCACCCCAAAAGTGCTGTATACAAACAACTCACCTAAAATTCTGGAAGTTTAATAGTGTTCTTCCCTTTTTTGAATTTTTATTTACTTTTATTATTTATTATTTATACTTTAATTATTTACTTTTATTATTTATTTTTATCACTGATAAATAAATGAAGTCTTGTTTTTGTTAGCTATTAAAATGTATTTTCCTGTTCTTCTTTAGACTTACATTGGACATATTCTCCTACTGATCAATCCAAACAAAGAGCTGCCTATTTATTCCACTTTGGTAAGCACAAGTTATTAAAATATCTTTATTTTTTTCAGTGAAAAAGTTGTTATGTTTTAGAATATTTTAAATTAGATGGTAATATGCAGAATTACACTTTGTTGAACAGCAGAATATACATTCTATTAAATATGTATTACAGCTGTAAAATCCTATAAAGGAAATCAGTTTCCTGCATAAAACCTGGGGCAGCAGGGGGTCAAATGGACCTTGTAGATAATAAATAATGCAGTCTTCCTGTTAGTAATCCACAACATAAAGCTGACTATGCATTAGCCAGAGAAAAGGCACAGAAGCAGCTGTTCCCAGACAGAAACCAGCTCAGTTACAGTCTTTTTCTTTATATAAAAAGAAATCAGACAGCAGGAAAGAAAAAAATCAAATATTGACACAACCCTATGGGAGTTAATCAGAATCCCTTTTTTCTTTTACAGCATCAGTAAAAAGAATGAATCTTTATTTGTGTCTGTGACTTTTGAAAGACAGATGTTTAATTTTAAAATGTATCAAATGATGGCAGTTAATTTGTTAGCCCCAGACATAGCTATGAAGGAGGAGAGGAGAAAATATCTTTGTCCCACTGTGGCTGTCGTGCCTCTGTGTGGACTTTCTCCAAGCAGATACACCCAGAAAGACATAAGCCTGTGTGGAGGAACAGAAGAGAGCTAATGTGAGAAGGACATATGTCCCAACATGTGTGTTTTGCTGGCCATCTGTCAATTTCTCTGGTGTCATGGTGCCTAAACCCTCCTCCATCCCTTTTTTCTGCAGTCACTGCTGCTGGCCTGGGCACCCAGGGACTTACATCTGCTCACAATTTACATAGCATGAATGACATTAAAGTGACACCAATTCAAAACGAGTATGACTTTTAATGTATTATTTTATAAGAGTCATTGAAAACAATGTTGCAATTATGTGATATAAAGTAGTTTGAATTCCTTCTATATAGATTTGAAATTTTGAGTTTATGTAAACTATTTACATGGTTACTTTGTTAGTAAACTTAATCTAATAATTAAACACAGTCCCACACTTTAAGAGAATGTAACCCAGTATACTTTTACTCTAGTAGAAAATGATCCCTTCCCTGGTTATGTGGACGTCTTGCAGTATGTAAAGAATCCATCTCTTTTTTTAGGTCAGTCAGTTGTACTTGAGCTCCACTGGTCGCCTCTGCTCTTCCCTTCCGCCTCACATCTTCTCCTCAGCTGAGAGGGCGTTCCACATGATGCAGCAGGAGAGACGCCCACAGTGTTTTATCCTGAGGTACACCTGCCTTTCCTTTCCATCAGTTTTGTCAGAAAACGGAACCAATGGCACCATGGAGACTAAGAGAAAGAAGAGAGGTCCGAGATACATTTGTGAAGACAATAAAGCAGGTTTGGGTTATTTAGCATCACCCCAAGCTTTGAACATATAAAAAGGTTCTCTTTAGTCATCGAACAATAGAAAAAGAAAGCAAAGCTATGACTATGAAATGAGCTGCTTCAGTTAGATAATCCATCCAAAAATAATCTCTTCGTCATGCACTTAGGAAATCTTCCCCTTTTGGAAGACTTTTGAAAATAAAGATGAGACAAAGCCATAAGCAGTCCTATTAAAATTGATGTCACAAAGCATGTAGGGTGAATTGCTAGCTTGTGGAAGAAGGTGTTGTTTTCCCATGAGAACAAAATGCAACTCTCTGGCCTATGTCCAAAAGAGTGTTGCTAAAAGAAACCTGAACACACCACCCCCTAGATGAAATCTATTGATATTTGCATCATGATATGGTGATGATTTTCTTAAAGGACTCATAGAATGATTCTATAGGAGTATTTGGTGCTGGCCCTTAAGGTCTCTGATAGGGTGTGTAACATTGGTTGGACTGAAAATGGCATATTTGCTGTTCTATGAGCCCTAATCCAAGCCTGGTTAAAACGACAGGTTTTCTTCCTTTAATGGTATGCTCATGAATATTTAGATGAGCTGTGCGTTGATTTGGATGGTTTACAAGCGAGCATGCTGCTGAGCAAGACGCATCATAGCAACAAGCACTCACTCACTGAAACATCAAAATTGTTGATATGATAGAATGACCAGACGTCCTCTTTTTCACGGATATGTCCTACTTTTCACACCTAAAAAAATGTCCGGGGGGATTTCACAATCGTCTGGGATTTTGGTCGATTACATTGCAACACATACTCGAAACACACCAGGCACCCGAACCAAGCCATCAGCTCCGGAGCGACCAAACCCGACCTGGTAATGGCAGCCTGGACACTGTGCTTCCCCCCCGCCTGCCTCACCGGCAGTGTTGTCAAAAGTACACACATTTGTTACTTAAGTATAGATACTGCAGTGTTAAAGTTGAAGTATCAACTTGACCTCTTTCCTCAAGGAAAAGTGTAAAATTATGTGCTCCAAAACCAACTTAAAGTATAAAAGTATAAAGTAACCTTTAATAAAAGAGCCAGTTGATACTATATGAATTGAAAACTCAATTTATCGACTATTTCAAAAAATTCTTTGAGGTCCAGTTAGCGGCCCAGCAGTCGACAATTAAATGAAATAAACAATCAAGCCACCCTTCAGCACCAAAATCATGACAATATCAGACTGTAAATGAAAAAAAAAACTAAAAACTGTAGCAAGGAAAAGATTGCTTTTCAGGGTAGTTTATTTAAGTGTTTTCAGTACAAGGCATTTGGTAAACTGGATTTTAATTTGGACTATCAAAGTTAAGACAGAAAACAAATTTGTGCCGTACCTTTCAGATTTCAAATCCTTGAGGAACCATATTCTAAAACATAACATACTTATTGTATACCTTGTGTTAAGAGATCATGTGAATTCCCTATGGATGTAAATTAATATTTACAGCTGTAATGTGATAACGTGAAAAAGTCTAGAGTCTGAGGTGTGAATACTTTTAAAAGGCATACTACATGAGATCAAAAGTGCTGTGGCATTTTTAGAGCTAAATTGTTGTGTAAAGAATTGGCAAGTTGCCCATGTGTTTTACCCACCTCCCTCAGCTGCACACCTGTTAAACACTTTCAGAAAGATTAATAGCTCTGAGCCCAAACCGAGCTGTAGACCTGTTCAGCGTTTGCAGAGATGGATGTTTGTTGGAAGGGTTGCAGATCTGCGCTCTTTGCCCTCGACTGGACCGACGTTGCACCCTGATTGCATTAAATCCTGTTCCGGCTCTCCAGTGACATTCCCACTGAGTCGTAACCAGTCTGGCAGAGAGTTAATGCGCCCTGGCCACAGGCTATCCATCTCACTTACACACACAAACACACTTACAGTGACATTGCACTGTGCACCCGCATGTGCACACGTTTCCATTTTCTCAGACCCTTCCTTTCCCTTTATCTCTGCTTCTCTGGTTTCACTTTTGGCAAGAAAGCAATACATGGACCAACAATAAGCCCAACCAGACACACATACATGCCAAAGTACACATACATGTACACACTCCTCTGCTTCTACAATCAATGGCCCAGATCCCTCCTGGGGCAAGTGCTCTAACAAATTGCCCTTAAAATCTAATAAAAACTGTTAAATGAAAAGATAGCAAAAAGACCTTTGGACTTTGAGTGGTAGGATAACATGCACATCCCACCAGCTCACTGAAAGCGTGCTGCAGTCTTTAGTGAGGGTTTCTGACCTTCCCAAGCCATCTGCTTGGTGCTACTATGCATGTCTGATCTCCCTGTGTGCAGAAAGTATCAAAGCATACAGTGTAAGGGAGCCTTATGTCATCCCCAATGCCAAGTCAACAGAAAATGAACGGACATCCTAGGTGCAAAAGTGTGCGGTCTGTCATTGTAATCTCACTGATGTCAGGAGGAGTTTGTGGAAAACATTGAGTGGGGGGTCCCTGGGGGGGGAATGTCTGGTGGGTTGGGAAAATTAACATTAAGGACAGATGACTTACATCCCACACCTACTATTCTTAAATGTACACAAAGCTCCATTTGAGGTTAGATGTGGCTGTTGTGGGAGAAAAAAGAAAGGATTAAGAAAATTACAAGAAAAAAGAATGTTTTAAATTTAATATAGTCTAGCAGATCCATACATATTGATATCACAGACTACAGAGACATGCTTGTAATTACCTTAAAGAGTTTTTTTTTAACCAGTCAGAAAAGGTTTTCTTGTGCTCTACAGAACAGCTATACTTAGTCTACAGAGCCGACGCATGGCCAAAAAATACTGAGGTCTAGAGTTAGAACTTCTAGGTGGGTTTGTGGGTATTAAACAACAACAGCAGCAGGTACTTCAACTATCTTTCATTAAACATCTGATTTTTAAAGCATATCCAGTTCTTACACAGTATCTTCCTTTCGTAGTACCAGCTCTACTTCTGTCTCCCTCTTCACTGCTCTTCGTGCTGCTTGGCCCAAAGAGGAACTTAGTTTTCCTCCCTATCCTTTTTTCTTTTTAGTGAAGAATATCAACTCAGTCAAACATTAAACAGATAGAAATGAAAACAATATGCCATTTCAACATCATGTTTCAACCAGTGGCAGTTTCAGAAAATTCTCACAGGGGTGTCCAGGCAGGGACCAATATGCACTGAGAGGTGGCTGAAAAATGATAGGTGCCAAAAACATTTTACAGTCAATAAAGACTGATCAAAACAAAGCAGCAGGAAAATGAACGTTTTCTTGATTTTCAAAAAAATAGAGTTTCAGTAGGGTCCTTGTTAATCAACATTTTTATGCATTAGTGCCATTTAAATCAATTCATGGTTCGACATCATATATACATTAAATGGCTTGATAAATGTTTGTCTTTAGAGAAGACTCCAAGGTGACTGCAGAGATAAACTGTCCCCTAGAAAACCAAAGAACTAATTCATACAAGAACACAGTCCTCTTTATTTCTAGTATATTGTTGTAAAAAAAAAAAAAAAAACTACAATTATATGTATTCAGCTTTTTTTGATAATATTCCACACCATGGTATCACTGCTGCTACCTTCAGGCTTAGTAAATAACTGCTTCTTTCAGGGGTATAAAATTAAATCCCAGGGGGAGTGACCCCCCCTAGATCTGTCCCTGGTTTTGTTTTTTTCAGAACCATTAATTTATCTTCAATCAAATTCCCATCAGGTCTGAGAAGTTTAATTCCCAGATTAAGAGACATCCGTGCAGCATGATGCAGCCACCATCATGCTGTGGATGTTGTTTTAAAGTGTGAGATGTGTTTTGTTTGTTGTTGTTTTTTTCATAAAACATTGTGTTTTACTTATATATTGATATGGTTTACTTGTCTAACCTAGCAGATCAGGTTTGTAGTTTGTAGATGTGGGAATCCTTTTCCCATTTTGGTTGACTGAACGAAACATTGTAAGATGTTAAAAGCTTGGGATGCTATACTAAAGGTGTTTTAACTTCACATCTCTAGTCTGTGCCTCTATATGATTGTTTCTACATGATGCTGTTTTTACAGTGATGTTATTTAACAAACCTCTGAGGCCTTAAAAAAAACTGCTTGATTTAGACCGACTTTAAATTAGTCAGTGGTGGATTCTAAAGGAAAGAGATTGCATTAAATTCGAAAAGAGTTTTTTAAAAAACATAACTCATTTTGCCTCACTTTTACAATGGGGAAATTATTTTGGCTGATCTATCAGATATAATCTAAACAGCAATTATTTACAATTGTTGTTAATCTGTACAATGTGTATTTTAAAAAAAGCAATGAAAATCTTTGCACAGCACTGCATGAAAGACTTTGACAGAAGATTGTCTCTTTCTGTCATTTCAGTGGTGAGAGTGGTTCTGGGAAAACTGAGGCATGTAAGCACATTGTGAGACACTTGATAGCTCGCTCCAACCCCAAAGGCTTTGGGTTAGAGCCCAGAATGAAACACGTAAGTGGAATGTGGCTGACTGCAAAATTATTGAGAAGATAGTCAAATAGCGGTTCACTGTAGGCTACATGATTCCATAACACACACTGTAATGAAACTGTAATGAATTTATATATATATATATATATATATATATATATATATATATATATATATATATATATATATATATATATATATATATATATATGTTTGTATATACGTAGTGATATACAATATTTTCTGTATGCCTTTGATATACACAGTTAAAGCTTTTTTTACTCTTTGATGTCAATACACTTACTTATGCGTTACTTATTTCCTGAGGTTGATTGAAGGAAAAGCAGACCACACTCTGAGTTCAACATCAGTACTATTGTTTAAAACTCCTGAAAATTCATCCTAAAAGTCACCACTTAGCATACTGTATTATTCCTTTTTTCTGTTTCTAGTAGTTGAGGTTCATACTCATAATGGACGACTCACCAGTCTGCTTTTGCTCTTATGAAATAAAAAATCAGTGCAACCCCAGAGTGCTCTTGTCTGATTGTTATGTAGGAAATATCTGGGTCAACATTTTCATTCTGTGATGCAGAATAAGTCTCACGGAATAGACTTTTACTGGCACCTAGTGGTTGGAAATAGGAATTGAGACATTGCTTAGTTTTTTTTTTTCCTTCATATATTTATACTGATATTTAGCCTAGTGCTAGTTATTATCAGTATATTTCTAATCCTAAACTTAAACTAAGGTTAATTCACACCATTCCTCTATAAACTTACTCTATAAGGTTATAAAAGAGGGTCTGCATAGGACAACCTATTGGTTCCCATAAGGCCTATTGTTCCTCAGAAGGTTAGTAAATATATAGAAAACCGTCCTAAATGGGCCACATAAACAATTGCACCCACACTTTCATCATGCTACAAATTTTTACAGATTCTTTGTCATTGTTTTTCATTAAGTGTGTTAAGCTTAGTGTTGAATGAAAGTTAATGCAAAGCCTAATTTGAGCTCTTTGTTGACATGTACAGGTAAACTGTATTCTGGAAGCCTTTGGCCACGCAAAGACTCCAAGGAACACTAACTCAAGCCGTTTTATTAAGCTGCTAACAATCCAGTTCTGTGAGAAACAAAGGACAATACTGAGAGGTAATGCAACATACACCTCTGGGTGCATAGTACTAAGTCTGAATGGACTGACTATAAATTAAATGCCTTTTTTTATTCATATAAAGAAAAAAAAACCTTATGAGAGTTGGCTCTATCATTCTTAGGCATGATTTCATTTCATTTAAATTTTTTTACTTTTTTCTCCTTAGATTTTGTAAATCATTAAAGAAAACATGATATTAATGATAGTAATAATAATATTTTTATATTTATCTTTTATTGCTCAATGCAGTTTTCTATGAAGTGTCCTCAAAAAGCGATGCATGACTGTAAAATGGAAGGAAAATATTACATTACTCTCTTTACTTCCCAGTCAAAAATAATCTTCAAAATCTCCTTATCAGTCACCTGTGTTATTTCAATCACCATGCAGTTGTTCTGTGACAGCCATAGAATACATATAAGTCATTCAAACCAAGGAATACAGCTCAAAAGTCCTGATTGAAAAATATTCACAAATCTAAAGAAAATATATTTTACTGATTCCTGAGCACCTTTTAACCCATTATCTAAACATATATACAGCAGGGCACAGTTATAAAACAATTACAACATGAGAGTTTACCTCAACCAACATACTCTGTAAGAAGAGCACTCATTAGAGAGGAAGCTATGCTGAAAAAATTGTATTCTATGAAGGAGTGATACATTTGCAACATTTCAACTTATAGTTTTTGAATGAGAATTTAAAGATGGTCCCGTTATACACTGTTACAGAATGCGCTGCAAAATAAGTAAAAAAATCTTGCATTAAAAGTATTTAACCTTGATTTGAGCAGGTTAATAAGATGAGTTGCCTATGGATTTAGACTTTTTGCTCCTAAAATAAGACAATTAGATAATACGCACTTGAAATAAGACAATGCATAGTTTTTTTTCTTATTGTGATTGTAAATAGTCTTGTTCCATTTGCAAAGTGTCTCACTTCCCTCCTCAGTTTAAGAAAAAATTGACTTCTTTTAATCAAAAATGACTTATTTAGATTAAATTTTTTGGGCCTTTGTAATGGACTTGAATCTAGAGCAGAGGTTCAGTCCTATTCAAATACCTGACCTATTGATGTTTACACCAAGAGAAAGTTTAATTTTATTCCACTTCAAAGAATTTACTGTTGCGCATTTCTCTCTGGCATAAAACGTTGTTCAAATTGAATGTTCCAACATAGAGAATGTGGAAAAGTTTGCATTTTTGAAAACCACTAAATTAGTTTCCCTCTGAAACATGTAATGGTTGAGAATCACCACTAGGATGCAGTAACAGCTAAAAAAAAATTTTAAGCTATTTTTGTTTTCATTGCTCCATTCCTATATTTTCCCCTGTTGTTTATTTTTAGCTTTAACTGTTTTAATACCTGCCATTAAACAAAAACTACAAATATACAGTTTCATTAATAATTATCATAGTTATATGTATTGACATAAACCTCATGTGTCATGTCCAAGCCCATGTGTCCACCTACATGCTGGAGAAGACCCGTGTGGTTCACCTGCCGCCCCAGCATCAGAACTTTCAAATCTTCCATCTGATGGCTGAAGGCCTCTCCCCTGAGGAGAAGAGTGAACTTTATCTTAATAATGTCCTGGCTCATAGGTATGTTGTCTTGAATAAATAATAACACATTTAATGAAAAAAGATAAAAGGTTAAAATGGTTTTATAAAAAAAAAAAAAAAAAAAAGAACTGTTGATATTTAAGATAATGGATTAAGCTGGGAAACTTAAAATACTGACTAACGTTTTCTCAGATGTATTTGTGCATGTTGAAACATTTCTTAATGTTGCTTCCTTCCACGTCTTTATCAACAGATATCTTAATGCAGGAACTCTGGGTGTAAGCCCTCCTGTAGCCCCAGCTTCTGCTCAGAGCAGGGAGCTTCTGGTTGGAGTCAAACAAGCCCTGCGTGCCCTGGGCTTTAATAAACAGGTCAGAGATCTGCAGGTTTTCTTTGAACAAATACTCTAGACGAACAAAAAAAAAGTCTACATATCAAACATGTTTGAGTCAGAAGTGCCTAATTGGTGCATCTCCTTAAAGCAGAATATCATTGAAAAGATCATTATTTTTGAGTACTTCATTTTCTATAGTAAAACTGGTAAACTGCTATATAAGAGATACATTTCTTATCTGGCCAGAAACTTTTTTTGCTGAAATAGAATATTTGTATGCAACAAATCTATTCAATTCAATATATATATTCTGTCAAATATAATTACTGAAATAAACTATTGCAGCATTTTTTTCCTGGATGCATCTTAGGTTTTTATGTTTGTTAGTCCAGCAGGCAATTAGGTTGAAATTGACTGTTTGTCTTTATGTCCAATCAAACATTTTAGATGGTAAGACCAGAAAATGTCTGATATAAATGAAATACTGTATAGAAATTCAGGAAATGTTATAACAAGGATTGTCCTCCCAAAACCGGGCAGCTGACAGATGAGAAGCCACTGGAAACTTCAAATGTTTCAAGGCACCTCATAAAAAATCAAGTATCTATGCAAAGATCTAAAATTATCTTAAAAAGAACTTAATATAGTGAGCCTGTATTATCAGGTTGTATTCTTAGATACCAATTTATCAGCAGTGGATTTTCCGTTGTCTCATCTTTTATTCCAGCAACAACCAATGCATGCTGGTATGGCATACGGGACAAATGAATACAGCAATGGATATTGGTGTTATCATACAACAGTACTAATCAACTGAAAAAGACAGTAAGGTAGACAGAAAGGAGTGGGAGAGTGTTAGCAGAAGTGATGGACCACCCATTGGTCTCTGTCTAAACTCTCATCAAGACACGACTCCCAGTCTGGCCCCAAGGGTCAATCGTCATTAACGCTTCTTATATCACTGCTTTGCTCACCCTCTCTCTTCTTCTTGTCCTCTGTGCTCATGGGAGGGGGGGGGAGTCGCTCCGTGTATCGAGTGTCAGACAGAGACTAATGCTTGTGTTTATCTCCGAAGTATCAGCTCCAATATCCTGTTCTGAGAGAGTGCACACACACAAATGTATTCACACATGCTTACTTGCACACACCTTCCTATCCAGCGATCCCCCTCTCAGATATTCACAGGAAAGCATAAAGTGGGGTTTTCCCTCTGTTAGAGGGCGATGAATGAGGGAGAGTGTGACAGGGGAGAAGGGCAAGAAGAGAGAAAATTAGACACTATAGATCCAGACAATTGCAAAAGCTTTTGTTCTCCTTTTGTTTTTGTTTAAAGCAAAATAAACAATTTTTTTCAGAAAATTGAAGAAAATTTAGATATCAAATAAACATGTCTATTCCTAGAAAAATGCAATTTTCAAATAATAATTGAAATCTTTCCACTTTAACCCATCTAAATATAAAGCAAGCCCCTGTATAATTCCTACCTGACCTGTGAAATATTTTAAAAATAGGGTTAGATATCTCAAAATGCAACAGATTAATAAATAAATACCAAGGTTGAAAAAAACTCTTCTTTAATCTGGAAACCTTTATGAAACTATTTCTAAAGCTTTAGGATAGCAGTTTATTCCATTGAATTTCTGCAGCACAAAGTATAAACAAGGGAAATTTGAAATGTTCAAAATATGTTTTTTTTTAATGTATGAATCTGATTCATTGCACACAAAATCTGAAATGTGAACCTTTCAAATATTACTTTCTTTGTACTCCATTATTCCTTAACTCCCCCCCCCTTTTCTTTTCTTTTTTTTTATCTAGGAGGTTGACTCGGTATTCACGCTGCTCTCCGCTGTTCTCCATATTGGCGACCTGCGTTTCACTGCCCTGAAAGATACCAATTCAGCCTTCCCTTCTGACTTGCAGCTGCTGGATAGAGGTCTGTACTTCTGTCACAGCTGGACCCTCATTACCTAATTTCCTCTAAAACCATACTCACTGTGAGAGTGGAACCCCTCATGCTTCCTTATCTTGCTCCACTCTCACTTTTCCCCTTGAATATCTAGTTTAGACATAGCTAAGGGCTAGACAGTCACATGTTTGGCAACCAGCAGCTGTCTAAAAGTGTGTGAGGTATACTCCCCCTGTTAGAGCCTCTTATTTTCGCAGCCTTATTTTGCCATTACTCACTTATTCCCTGTGCTCGTGCGACCCCCGACCCTTTACAAAGTGGTAAACAGCAGCGTCATCGTCCAGACGGGAAAGAGTAAGCCGTTGTCAGGGAGATGTGAAGTCATGGCTGGTGATGTCAGGAAAGTGTTTCTGGGTTTGCCGTCACCTGTTTGTGCCACTTGTTTATGGATTATGCTCACAAGTAGAATGATGAGTAATCGCTGCCAGCTCTTCCCATTAGTTGAGCAGGAATCAGCTGTAGCACGGCTTAATTGTTGTCCTGTTACTATAGCAGAGCGTCATCATCACAGCACACTGGGGTCTGGAAGGTTATCAGATTTACCTTTTAGATTCTCCATTATTTTTAATGCTGTTATTTTCAGGTTTTCATCCTGTTGTTTTTTCTCTCTCTTGTCCTCTTCCTAGTTGCTGGATTGTTGCAGGTGTCAGCTAATGATCTAAGCACTGCCCTCACCTCTGACGTTCAGTACATCAAAGGTATTGAACGAACATCCTACATCAATATTTTATTCAGGTTTTAATCTTGATGGAAGGAAATATGTCTGATACTAAAGAAACCATAAATGCTAGAGCTGATCTTATTGGTCAACAGTAGTCTGAGCCCTTCCTGTTCTCTTCAGACAACCTAAGTACTCTTGCTTAAGTAAGTAAAGCTAAAAAATGTCATATTGTACTCCCTGGCATATTTACATTCAATGTATTAAGCTTACCAACAACTTTCTCCTGAATGTCAGTAATATGGGTATTTTGTAGCAAAGCACTGACTGGATCTGATAGAGAATCTGTAGATGATTAGGGTGGTGACAGAGAGCCCTTCTAATCATCAGAAGTTATAAGTGTTTAGTTGCTGTAATGCCAATTGCCGACTTTTTTTCTACTGATTATTGAGACTGGTATTGTTATTTTTCTAATGGCATTTTTGTTATAATAAAATACAAACACCACTGTTTCATATATAGTTTTCTAATTCCCACCAATAAACTGTATTACTTTAAAGGTGTGGACTGCTATCTTGAAGTGAAATGGAGTGTATTTCATTCAAACAAACACTATTCTGCGTCACTGCCAAAAAAATTAATGCAGATGTAACCATGACATCTGAAGTGAGTTGAAGTCTATCAGCTGGCATTTACAGTAACAAAAGCTAGCGTTCACAGCAGCTTTGAAAGCTACTAAATTCATGTAAACCCACAATTCTAGTTTATGTTTGCAGTTATGTTGTCTATAGTAAGGAGCGACACTGTCTAATTAAACCAAATAGTAAAAGTTAGCTTTACACTAATTTAGGCAGTACGGTTCACTTACACATCAAGGAGAAGCACGGCGACTTCAGTGTCCCTTTTAAAAACTTTCTCCTTCATTAGCTCCTTCCACCTGGAGAAGGCTTGCTCTATGTTTATCTTAGTTTTTTTTTATTTCTCCATTTTATAATCTTTTAATTTCTTTTGTTTTTGCTTTCTTGTGGTGCTGCTTGCATATTGATGGGACTGCATTTGTGCAAACTTTCATTTGTTGGGTTATCATCCCAAAATAATCTTCACTGCTGCCTCTCAATCATACTTAACTACCAGCAATGGGAAACATGATGTTTTTTCGCACTTTAAAAGTATTTTATCCCTCGCTAGCATCTGTACTTTTAAGATGGCAGACTGTGTAGGCACTTTGTTACATAGACATAATATGAGCAGACCACACATCGATTGCTTACGCCTATGGGCGCTGACGTGATTTGGTGGCGCCATCTTGGGGTGGTCGACAGCTCTGCTGAGTGTAATGTGCTGATCAGGCACAGAATCAATTTTGATCAACTTTAACTTGCTTATATATATAATATATATATATATATATATATATATATATATATATATATATATATATATATATATATATATATATACAGGTGCTGGTCATAAAATTAGAATATCATGAAAAAGTAGATTGATTTCAGTAATTCCATTTAAAAAGTGAAACTTGTATATTATATTCATACATTACATACAAACTCATATATTTCAGATGTTTATTTTGTTTAATTTTGATGATTACAAATGACAACAAATGAAAATCTCAAATTCATCATATCAGAAAATTAGAATATTACTGAAGACCAATAAAAACAAAGGATTTATAGAAATGTTGGCCAACTGAAAAGTATGAACATGAAAAGTATGAGCATGTACAGCACTCAGTATTTAGTTGGGCCTCCTTTGGCCTGTATTACTGCAGCAATGCGGCGTGGCATGGAGTCGATCAGTCTGTGGCACTGCTCAGGTGTTATGATAGCCCAGGTTGCTCTAATAGTGGCTTTTAGCTCTTCTGAATTGTTGGGTCTGGTGTATTGCATCTTCTTCTTCACAATACCCCATAGATTTTCTATGGGGTTAAGGTCAGGAGAGTTTGCTGGCCAATTAAGAACAGGGATACCATGGTCCTTCAACCAGGTACTGGTAGCTTTGGCACTGTGTGCAGGTGCCAAGTCCTGTTGGAAAATGAAATCTGCATCTCCAAAAAGTTGGTCAGCTGCAGGAAGCATGAAGTGCTCTAAAACTTCCTGGTATGTGGTTGCGTTGACCCTGGACCTCAGAAAACACAATGGACCAACACCAGCAGATGACATGGCACCCCAAACCATCACTGACTGTGGAAACTTTACACTGGACTTCAAGCAACGTGGATGAAGTGCCTCTCTTCTTTTCCTCCAGACTCTGGGACCTTGATTTCCAAAGGAAATGCAAAATTTACTTTCATCAGAGAACATGACTTTGGACCACTCACCAGCAGTCCAGTCCTGTTTCTCTTTAGCCCAGGCAAGACGCTTCTGACGCTGTCTGTGGTTCAAGAGTGGCTTGACACAAGGAATGCGACAGCAGAAACCCATGTCTTTCATACGTCTGTGTGTGGTGGTTCTTGAAGCACTCACTCCAGCTGCAGTCCACTCTTTGTGAATCTCCCCCACATTTTTGAATGGGTTTTGTTTCTCAATCCTCTCCAGGGTGCGGTTATCTCTCTTGCTTGTACACTTTTTTCGACCACATCTTTTCCTTCCCTTCGCCTCTCTATTAATGTGCTTGGACACTGAGCTCTGTGAACAGCCAGCCTCTTTAGCGATGACCTTTTGTGTCTTGCCCTCCTTGTGCAAGGTGTCGATGGCGTCTTTTGGACAACTGTCAAGTCAGCAGTCTTCCCCATGATTGTGTAGCCTATAGAACTAGACTGAAAGACCATTTAAAGGCTTTTGCAGGTGGTTTGAGTTAATTAGCTGATTAGAGTGTGGCACCAGGGGCCATCAATTTTGAA
Source organism: Cyprinodon tularosa (assembly GCF_016077235.1). NCBI lineage: Eukaryota > Metazoa > Chordata > Actinopteri > Cyprinodontiformes > Cyprinodontidae > Cyprinodon > Cyprinodon tularosa. The sequence goes on along the minus strand of NW_024038975.1, from coordinate 2,107,056 downwards.
CCTTTTCACAATATTCTAAATTTCTGATATGATGAATTTGAGATTTTCATTTGTTGTCATTTGTAATCATCAAAATTAAACAAAATAAACATCTGAAATATATGAGTTTGTATGTAATGTATGAATATAATATACAAGTTTCACTTTTTAAATGGAATTACTGAAATCAATCTACTTTTTCATGATATTCTAATTTTATGACCAGCACCTGTATATATATATACCGGTATATATATATATATATATAAAAATCAGCGTGCATGGACTGTCCTACAGTTTTGCAAGCCATGCACCTAAAGAGATTTCCGTTTTTCCTAAAATGAAAAAAGCCTATTTAAAGAACTATTTGATTGTTGCAAAAAGGTGTAGATAGGTTGTTAGGGTTAAAACAACATCCATGACACAGGAAACTGATATATTGACTCAGATTGTGTGCACAAGGAAGGCATTCGATATCACACTCACAGCATACAAACATGACGTATAAACATATTGCATGATTACTGAAGTTTAATATACAATACGCATGAAATGTTTCAAAGCAGAACCCAAATGGAGGAAGGAGGCAAGAGTCAGGCTAATAAATGTAAACCAACCAACTCAAAAATAAAATATAAATTCAAGAGGTGAATCAGAAATAATACATTACCAAAAGAGGAAAAGAAAACAAAATGGCGTAACCAAAAGCTGACTAACTGAGAGACATTTAGGCTGGAGAAATAAAATGGCGAACAACTGAAGCTGAAATGAGGAAATTGGGGAAAATAACTGATAGAATACATAGTGAACAAGGGAGAAGAATATAGATTATAAAGAAAACATAAATCCAAATCCCCACAGATCACAATATAATGTGACATGTTTTTTATGATTTAAACATTGCAGAAATTAACAGCACAAATATTTATTTTTTTGTCAAACCATTATCCCTTGAAAAACAAGGTTGTGGCTTAAATGATTATTTTTGTTGCCAAGTAAGCTCACTCTTCCAGAGAATCAGCTTACATTTTACCTCAGAGAGAAGTGCTTAGATCATCCTATCCAATTCATAAATTGTAGTGTTCAGTTAAAATTGATAAAGTTTATCCTGCATCATTTGGCATTTTGCATAACATTCATTGTTTTTTACAAAGACACCTTATTTATGTGATTTAAGTATATAAAAGGTCGCTCTCTTTAGGGGGTTTATAAAGCAATACTTAATCTGATTTACTTTGGTTCTTGTTAATGTAAAGCAAAATAAAATATTTGTTTTATTTTAATTTTATGCATACAGGCAGCAAACAATCTGCCCATGGGAGAATTGAATTTTAAAAGTTATTTTTGAAAATAGACTAGAGTAGAGACTTAAATACAAAAGTAAAACAAGTTTATTTTAGTTTAAATTGGTAATAAAAAAAAAGAAAATTAGTTAGAAGTTAAATAAAAAGCCCTTGTTTCATAATATGGCTAATTGTTAATGTTTTCTCCCCACAATTCTGTAAGTAATTAGTAGGGCTGCAACTAATGATTATTTTACAAATGAACTCATCTGTTGAAATAAAATCAGATGGCCAACGGTTCCTTAAAAAAAGACTTTTTATCAAATTAAACCAGGTGAAAGTCAAACCTTTCCACATGAGGAGTTCTGGATAGAGGATATTTACAGACTTTTTAACCTTGAATGCAAAATGCATATATATATATTTTTTTTTTTACAATTTTGGTATAGATGCTGCTCCAAGTGGGTCACTCTGTCAGCTACAGACACATTTTAGAGTCAATATTTTCCACTTAACAAGTAATCGATTACTAAATTAGTTGATGATTATTTCAGTAATCGATTAATCAAGATTAATCCAATTAATTATTTCAGCCCTATAATTAATATATTATATAATGGAAAGTTGAGCCAATGAATGAGCATGTATTTAACAGGAATCTTCCGGAAAATATGTTTTTGAAGCGAAACCACGAATTTAAGAATTCTTAGAAAATGTCAGTATTTCAAAAGCACAATAAGGAATACTTTTGTACAGAAATGTACGTATGCCCTCTTAAAGTTACTTCCTTGAACTTTACAGTAACATGCACTCAGTATTTGCAGGGGTTTCTATTGCATATATAACCGCATTGGTCACAGTGGTGGAGTTCGATATCCTCTGGTTCTTCTTTTCAGGAGGCATGACATTCTCTCAAATTCCATGAAAGATAGCTGCACTGACATTAAGCTTAATAAAACACAGGGACCAACACCAGTAGATTATATAATACCTTAAGTGGAAACGTCACATTATCTTAAGTTGCTTGGATTCTTGGATCTTGATTCCCAAAGCAAATTGAACATTTTCTTTGGTCCTTGGGGGGAAAGCCAAGTCCTTTTTGTTCCCAGTGAAGTAGCTTTTCACATTTCTCTGGTCCAGGAGTGGCTTTACATAAAGAAATGAATGTGACAGTTTCAGCTGCCCTTATTTAATAGAAGTTGAATAAAACACGTAACAGAAATGTTAATTCTGAAAGGGCCAGATATAATCTATGGCCTTGTTTTTTCAGGGGATGTGATTAATAGATGCCACACAGTAGAGATGGCAGAGCAGTACAGGGACCAGCTTGCTAAATCCATCTACGGACGCCTCTTCTACTATTTAGTCAACAGCATCAACGACTACCTTCAAGGGCAGGAAGATATCATTGGGTAAGTGCTATGTATGTTTAAATTATCATAACAAAAAAATTCAAAACTTCCAGTGAAAACCAATCGTCATGTGTCTAACACTATTGAAATGCTGCATCAGTGCAGGGTGAAAGTTTTTAATACTTTGCATACATTACGTCAATGATTAGAAATGCAAGTGAAAATGTAACAAGCAGACACACCCAAGGTCCAGACAGCTTGGAGGTCTTACAAAACACACAAAAAAAAAAACAAGACACAAACACTCCCAGGTGGAGGTCATGGGATCCTTAGTTTGCTTGTTGTGGAGCCTTATCACACCCCGACACCAAACCCGCACTGCATCTTCTGGAATGTGTTTGTGCCTTGCCTTGTTTACACACATACCACTACATATAATAAATTTGTCAACCACACATTCACGGCTCTCCCATTCTTTCTGATTTTGCTGCATATACACCCTAACATGTCTGACTGCTGGTGGAGCATCACAACAAACTCAAACTGATAGATAATAAGCTGTGTTGTTCATTAATTGTATGTTTTATTTTGTATTTTTTTATTGTTTTATCCCTTCCAGTGATCCCGCTATGGAAATTGGTATCTTGGACATGTTTGGGTTTGAAGAATTTCAAAGAAATGAATTTGAACAGGTGAGATGGGATTTTCCTTTTAGATTTATGCAATTCAAAAAGGAAAGTTTGTACAACTCCTCGCTTTGCTGAACTGAAGAATATTCAAATTGTTGAAATATTTGGAGCTATTATCTGTTTAAGCCTGGACATTTTTGTGTGTAATTGTAATGAATGAGCTGAGGTCTGTGGCTGACTGTGGCGTGATTTTCAGCTGTCCTCAGATGAACTGATAACTGAAACGATTGCTACAGTCTCAAACCCATCTGTGTCTCTTCCCCAGCATTTGTTAGGAGATAGGAATCATGTTTGTAGAAAAATATTTTCTCTAACCAACACATAACAGTTAAAGTAAAAACATGATCACTTCATACGAAAACACCTCATTTCAGCGAACATCGCTAAACATAACAGAAAACATTGCCAAGAATACAAAGGTTAAAGATGGTGAGCCTAAAGCAATCATAAGTATAGGTTTGTTTTATGTTTTCTGTCCAAACCCAAAATTGATTTTAAGTAGAATAAGCAGAAAAAACTCCCAACATTTATAGAAAACACAACAATTTAGTGTAAGCAACAGTAAAACACAAAGCAGGAAACGTTTCTTCTATTTCTTTCAGAGATGCACTGATCTAATTTTTGTAGCTCATTTCTGTTACATCTAAAAGTAAGATGAAATAAATATATGATCCCTTATTGGTTTCCTGAGTTTTCTCTTTTAAAATCAAAAGTACTGTCTCTAAAATGTATGGTCATTTCTTTCTAATTTTGACTTACAGGAAAAAAGAGTGAAATGATGTAGACGCTTCAAAGTAAAAACCATCTGGTTAGCTTGACCGCTTGTACTCCTGCACCCTTTTTTTTTTTTTTTCAAATAAACTGGTTTCATGCTCCACTCATCAACACTGTAGAAACTACTCCACATATGAATTGATCGTTCATTGGTCCAGTAATGTGCTCATTGGCACAGTGGGTAGTACTGCTGCCTTGCAGCAAGAAGGTTCTGGGTTTGATTCTCTTTCTGCATGGAGTTTGCATGTTTTCCCTGAACATGCATGGGTTCTCTCCGGGTACTCTGGCTTCCTCCCAGTCCAAAAACATGACAGTTAGCTTAATTGGCTTCTCTAAATTCTCCTCAGGTGTGAGTGTGTGCGGCAGTGGTTTGTTTGTCCTGTTTGTCTCTATGTTGCCCTGCAATGGACTGGCGACCTCTCGATGTACCCCACCTCTCACCCATTGGCAGATGAAAGAGATGGGCACCAGCACCCCTGGCAACCACATTTGGGATTACGCATGTTAGAAAATGGATGGATGGTCCAGTAACAGTACACCATAGGTCAACTGGTTGGAGATCCCTGATTTAGAACCTAGAATAGATGGTTTTGGAAGTGTTTTACAGCAGTGCCTTCTCCTAAGCTTTATCTAAATCATTTGGTTTTATGCTATGAAATCTAAAGCCTGTACAACTTTTTGTCCTTTTTGGGCCGATTTTCCAGTAGTGCAAGAATTTTTTGGATCGGGCCGAGTTTCAGGCTGAAACAGTACACCATAGGTTAACTGCCTCCTGCATCATATAATATACAGTGTTGTGTACTGTAGTATACAGAGCTGTAGCTGGGTGCAATGATATTGTACAGTGTATGCGCAGCTTAACATGTCTGTACCATAACATTGAGATGCAAGGTTTCTGCCCAATAAAGCATTTTGTGTTGTCTGGTTTAAGATGGCCCATCTACTTTTATTTCATTAACAACCTCTGCTTGCTGATCTTTCACCTTTCTTATCATCTTCATCTTATCATCATCCTCATGTCCTGGGCCAAGATCTGGCATGCAGCTCCAGACAATGGATGGCTATTGGTCATTTTGATTATTTTTCCTTTCCCCCAGTAATCACTTCATCTACTGAGATCTACTGTCTTGTTCCAAATTTCCTTTGACAGGTCTTTTTTTTCTCGTTTTGGTGGCAGAAAGATCAGGGGAGTCTATAAATGATAGCTGGATTGATGTGGGTGCAACATGAATGCATGAATAGTCTGCAGGAGCTCAAATTGTTGAAGTGTTGTAGGACATCAGTTAAACCATTGTGCATTGTGTACATATTTCCACGTTTGGCCTTTTACAACTGTCGTTTATAATGTTTAAGAGACTGGTTACTGTTTTGTATGAGGTAACTACCCCATATGAAGCAGCAGTTTCTTCCAGCTTTTACTCCAGTGAGTGTTTCTCTTAGCTTTTAAAGCCTTGTGTGACAGTGTTGTTTCTGTTGGCGTGGCAGAAGGATAAGTGGCTTTACTCATCTGGATACTCTCCAAACCAAGCGTAAGTGAGGGGGTTTGTGTGACTCTTTTGTTTCAAGTAATTGTAAGTGCCAAGAGATAAAAAAAAGCAATACAATCAGAAAAATTATCCAAAGCTATTTAAATTCTTCATTCAGAGTTGCCCTTTTGATATCACCACTCATTATGAACCATTTGCAGAATAGAAGATGTGAAGCACATTTTAGATCAACAAACACAAGGCTCTCTTATTTTAGAGATGTCACATAAGTGATATGCAAGCTCTGACATGTTTGGACCTTCATATGCCCCAAGCATGAACTCACAAGTATACTACATAGGCGTGGCATGATCAAAGTTATTAGAGCTTGTTAATTAGAACTGTTTGTCAGGCTCTGTTTTATCTACTCAGCATTTTTTTTAATGAGCTAACTCAATCAACCACCTGCTGAGACTAAGCTATTAATGGGCTAGACTCTCTGGGAGACAAACAAAAGACAAATCCAAAGAAAACAAAAACACAATAACAATGATCCTCTGCTACAAACAATTATTTTCCTATTTCTCAAAGTAAGGGTGGGGGTAACCCAAAATTGTGGTCTTAGCAATGTTGCTCCACAATAATAACATGATTTTGAAAGGAAAGCAAAATCATTCCTGTTGAGGTTCCCAAACGGTAATAATATCAGAAATTTGACTTGAATGGACACCCATTCAATTTTCAATGTGTTTTCTCCTAAGTGAAAGTCAAGGGCATAATTAAACCATTTCATTCAAGCAGGATCTGAATGAAAAGACAGACAGTATGCTTTTGTTGTTATTTATTTCTTTCTGAAAACAAAAGCAGATCAAGCATAACAAATTCTGTCATGTTGGAGTGCTGTCTCTAGAATCACTGTCTGTAGAAGGGTGATTGGAAACCTTATTATTTATTAAAATGGTTACATTTCATACAAACTATTGGAGATTTATAGATTTATATTTTTAATTGTTATTTCCTCCATTAAACAAATGCCATATGTCATCTAACAGAACAGATTAAAATATTAAACTAAAGGCTTAAAAATATATATTTAAAAGTAGCAGTCTATGGTGCACATTCTATATTTCATCACATTTATCAAGCTTAATATTAGCTACATCCCAAAATTAAGACACAGGCTATTCCTGCATGTAATTTACAACATACTTATGACATCAGTTTTCAGTTATTACATGGCCTTTGTAATTATTTGCATGTTTGAACATGAGAATGTCTGCAGAAACTTGAGGCATTCATCTGCCTAATGGCGAAAAAAATTATTCTATTTCTTTAAGTGAGCTGATCTTTAAAATAAAAATGCTGTATGCTAAATAACTACACCATACCCACAACCTTCCTAAACTACTGAGAGTATGTTGCATGTTATCATCCCTGTGTTTTCACTAACTTTAAAAACAATACAGCATATAATCTCAGTAGATTAATACATGTTTCTTGTATACAGAGTGGCTCCTGATAAAGATGCTGGCCTAGGATGACCTTTTAATAAAATACAAGAGATACAGGGTTTAAAAAAGGCATTGAAATGGTGTGTTTTTTATTTGAACAATTTCTAAAGAAAAGGCTTCAAAAAACAGAACTGTTAATGATGCCTGGAAAAATTAGTCCAATGTTTCTTTCCCCATTTATTACAGAAGAAGTAAGTCAATTGAGTGATATAGTTTTAAAGGTGCCTTGAATCATTTAAGTTCAATTCAAAAATACTTTTTTCATCCCTAAGGGATAGGAAATAAATGGACTCTATTAAGACTCTGATGGTATTAAATGTACTGTATATAGACAAACCAAATAATGGCCATTCAAATTGCCATTTAAATCCATGATTTCATCAGATCACGGCTTTTCCATGAAAATCTGTCTCAAGGTGGTCTGGCATCTCAGTATAAAAATCAACAGGTTTCACTTGTTTTATTGGTTTTTGTTCAAAATAGACTGGTTGAACCAGGCTATTTTTCAAACAACGCAGCAACACTTGCTCACAGTTTTTGGATCGTTATTTATGCAAAGATATTTTAGAAGCTTAATTTAATATTTTTGCAGATATCATGTGAGAGCAATACATAAAAATGAAAAAATGCGAGAATTTACAAAGTTTAGAATAATCATGTAGGCACTAAAGATTTGAATCTAGAAAAAAAAATTGCAGAATCTGAATTAGCTTATATACATTGAGCCGTATCAAAGTCCTTAGATGTATAATTTTTCTACGGACATACAACATATAGATATTACATTTGATCTTGACTGCTGCATCTGTCAGTTTATAGCCATGTAATTATTGTAGGTACAACCAGCTTCATAATTTAGGAAAATAAACCACATTATACAGAAAAAAAAAGTATCTCAGCCAAACAGTATCCTAATGTCCACTAAGTGATAACATATTAACTCGTTAGAGACCATATTCTGCTTCTTGAAACCTTATACAGAATGGATCTTATTTTTCAGTGTGGCTGCTCGGTTGTTGACGGCGGTGCACATAACTTTCTTTTTAACTGGGAGGTATTAAGGTGCTGCTTAAGTGGAGTCAGGTAATTCAAGTGCCTTGAGATGACATGTGTTGTGAATTGGCACTATATAATTAAACTGAATTGAATTGAGTCATGTAATGTCAGTGTGTGATACATTTGTTTCTCTAGTCAGATTTAAATTTAGATGCCTGAACAAATGCATCAAGATTCCTGATTGACTTACATAAATAGTCTTAAAAAGTGGTCAACAATACATTTGAAGTGTGATTAGTGCTGCTTAGACACATTAAATATTAGTGTCAGATTCAGATTTTCGATGCGCACAAAAAAAGTTGCAATTGCATTCAAAAAATAAACATTTGTAATTTTTGGTAAGCCTGTTAAGCTGGCAAATTTAAATTAGATTAAATAAAAGCATTTAAATTAGATTTAAATGCCTTAGTCTTCCCATTGTATTCACAAGTGATGCTTCCAACTTCAGCTTAATGTATGCAACTTGTGAAAAAGCTGAAGCTACATACATCTCCAAAGCCTCTGTAGTGACATGGCATTTAAATGTTTGCTTCCATAGGAGAGATTTTAGCCACTCACTTCTTTAACATAGTGGACCAGCTGACAGGAAGGCTTCATAATGTGTACACAGTCCACAGGGTGTCCCCTTTAATGGCTAATTTCCCTTTAGCTCTGTTACATGAGTAGTCACTTTACTTCTGGCCCATTGACTACCACAGCAGGATGTGTTTGAGGTTATATTTGTTCCTTTGTTTGCTTTCAAAACATTGAGCAGCCTGTCTCTGAGGAACTACATGGCGTGTGCTGAGATACGTGTTTACCGTGTTCTGTGTGTGCATTCCAGCTGTGCGTGAACATGACCAACCAACGGCTGAGGCAGTATGTCTCTGAGGTGCTCTTCCAGCAGGAGCAGGCTGAGTGTCTGCAGGAGGGTATCACCATGGAGATCCCCCTCTCCAGCAGCAACCACGGCGCCGTGCTGGACTTCCTTCTTCAGGTTAAATAATGATCTGGTTTGGAAAGGTCTCTTCCATTTTGATCCAGAGTTCTTACGATATTGATATTATCTCTCGAAGACTAAGTAAAACCCTCAAGGTCATTTTGACACCGGTGTAAGTTTTTTATAGGCTCTGGGATCTTCTCGTTAAGAGCAAAAAAAAAAAAAAAAAAGATTTAATTTCAATATAAAAAAAAAATTTAAAATAAATGAATAAAATAAATAATATAAATAAAAATTATTAAATTATTAAAAATAAAACTCTTCATTAGGGCAAAACCAATAAGGAGAGGACTTGTCATTTAGCAATTTGTCACCTACCTGTTTACCAAACCAGATAACAGAGTTAATATTATTTGTGAGTTAATAATATTATTTATGAAAAAGCCCTTAAAATGTATGCAATTGTTTTATTATAATTGTTTATCTATATCTGCTACTGTGTGCTTTCATTTCAGTTCAAATAGATTTAACCGCTGAGGGAAAAATGTAAGATAATTTTCAACCAAAATAAATTCTATAATAGAGTATTACATCTTTAGAGAAGAGCTTTGCATCATTAGATGGTAGCGTTGTGTGAGCTGAGCACACGGGAAACACATTTTGATGGGGGACCTCAAAATGACACCATCATTGGGTGTGTGAAGCTAATATTGCAAAGGTTTGCATTTGCTTTTGTTGTCTGGGATGCTTACATCTTCTCTGTTGCTGATACGAGAGATAATATTTTTTGAATCTCTTTATAATCTTTGAAAAAATCTGCAATAAGAATGATTATCAGCAAGCTCTAAAATCAGTTAGTTAATTTTGTATTAATTAAAATAAGTTTTGAAACAAAGGGTAGCATGTAATCATATTTTTTATAGTGTGTTTTTGTTTTTAATATACTTGGGGCCTTTTTTCTGGAAAAATAGCAAGTTGTGGGGACCGACTGCTCCTTGTTGTGCCCCCACGACAGAAATCATTGTTTTTTGGTCAGGGGTCACATCTAGGACTAAGATGTGAATTAAAAGTAGGTTGGGCTTAAGGTTAGGCGTGAATATATAATAGTTAGGTTTAGGACAAGGGTTACGGTTAGGCTGTAGAAAAAAAATGGAAGTCAGTTGAAAGGTCCTGCAAAGATAGTGATCCTAGTTTGTTAGTGTGCATGTATGTAGAGGGGTTGGGGTATTTTCTACAGGGATCAATAGAAATGTCAAGAGGAAGTATGCCTTACTACAACCAAATGTGCTTGTGAATATGGCCAACATAAATAACATGTGAGCTTTTGTTTGTTCTGCTCCAGAGGCCTCAGGGACTGCTGTGTGTGCTGGATGAAGAGAGTCAAAGCTTACGGCCTGCAGAGCAGAGCCTTTACAAGAGGCTGTCCACCCAGCTGGGCTCCAGTTCAATTTGTGGGCTTTCACTCACCACCAAGGATGGCAATGGGAACCCCCCACCCAAAGACCAGGGACCAGCCTTCACTGTCAGCCACTATGCAGGAGAGGTCTGTCTGTTTTAATGAAAAATGTCCACACAGATCAGTCATATCATAATAACCACTGACAACTCTGTCAATCTTTGTGTAACTTAACTTTGTTTGCTAATTTAACTATTTGAAAATAACAACAGGACAATATTTTCCAGTAAAAAGTTCGAAGAAACAAATGAACTATCTATTTATCATGTTTAAGCAGAACTCTTCTGTTGTCAAATACAGTGTCTAGTCAGGTGATGACCTTGATATGGACTAAAAGTGTTTGTGAAATTCAGTTTGCCTTTGATACTGACATTCTCAAGAAGACATTTTAGAGAAATCCTTAAAAGATCAAAATTGCTAAAGTAAAAAAGAAAATGTACCTTCTTGTAATGTTTGCTCAAATACATTATGGTAGAGATGTTTCAATAGACATCCCCTGCCTTTCTATTGTTTGCTTTAACATGAGGTCTGTGTGGTGTAAATTTAATCATTAAATAGTGGCCCCATCAACAACAAAAAAACTGTGTGAGCATAAAAATTGAAATGAGAAATGATTCTAGGTCAGTCTGGAAAGTCACCAATCTTTATCCTGATATAGACAGGACTGGATCTCTGCGTTTCCATTGTTTTGTTTTTTTGACATTTTATTATATATTGAAATACCTTGAATCTTCTGAAACAAGTTTAGCAGTTTAATTTAGAATCTGTTAAATCTAAGTTAAGAAATGCCTGATACACATCCATAGTGTTGGATAGTGTTACAATTATACAATTAAAGATCTGAAAGAATAGGTTGGTATTTTACCTCTGTCAGTTTGAAGAAGAGCTGACTTCAGGCTTTATCATCTACATCAAAAGAAACAGATTGTCTTACCTTATGCTCTTAAATATGTAAATTGAATCTAAATTTAAATATAACAGTTCAGTTCATTGTCTTGCTTGTTAAAGATATTTGAGATGAATATTAGAATAGCACTCATTAAGATAAAGTGAAAACCCCTACATATAGTATGTTTTATGCATGTGCTAGTGAAAATCACTTTTTACATTTAATTAGATTTATAAACTGCTTTACTCTTAGACTAACTCACTGGATCTTAAAATGAAGACTCAGCACTTATTTCTACTTCTCTATTTCTGTCCCATTTCCTTTCAGATAAATACGAACAAAGGCAACTTCTGCCACAAAAGTCTAAATATGTTGCAAAAGTACTTAAAGTAGAATAATATTGAAGAATGTCACTTTATGTTTTGTTCTCTGTCATAGATTTCATATGATCTGACTGGATCTCTGACCAAAAACAAAGACTTCTTCCCGCAGAATCTCTTGCTTACAATAAAAAGTAAGTACCCAGTACATAACAAGCATATGAGCACAATGTGGCGTCAGAGTTTAAGTGAACAAAGACCCGTTCTTGTTAAAAATGGCAAAACACAAACCCACCCCTTGTTTTAGCGCTGTTATATTTCTATGTGTGTGCTTTAGCCCATATGCAGCAGACACCGTCTGTGTGTATATTGTCTAAACAAGCGGGTGTTGTGGCTCGCAGGACACAGGCAACCGTTGTGTGACTGCCAGCTTAGTCTTGCGTCCAGCAACCTAATTGCTATAATTTCCATGATGAGGCTAATCTTCTGAAGGCTAGTCCTTCACTCATGCTTGGCTGGTATTCCTCTGTCTGACAAGTCGATGCAACGCAGCCTAGCATCAACATGTAGCCACAAACATGTTTTTTTTTTAAAGTGGGCTGCTCTTGATAACAAAAAGTGTTGTGTGTATTTGGAATACATTATAATGTTTTATGCATATTTCTTTTTACTTCGTAGCACTGTTCAATTTGAAATTAAATAAATTATTATAAATAATTTGCTGCAACACAATGTGAGGCACCTTTAACAGGATAAAGAGTAGATCATGAGATCACAGAGAGGTCAATGCAGGATCTAGAGGGCAAGTTCTCAGTAAATCTGTTCAAGGTGAATAAAAGAAAAGCTTCTGTTGTCCAGAAATAAATTACCTTCTCTCCAAATTAGTCAGCATTGTATTAGCCTTTGATCTTAAACCTTCTGGAGTTTAGTTTGTTCACAAATTATTACAGTCCATATAGTCCTGTGTTATTTATTTATTTTATTTTTTTTTACATTGTAGAGGCATCTCCAGAAAAAAAAACAATTCTATAACCCAGGTGGAACTGCAGCTCAGATTTTGTCCTCACAATCAGCTCAACCATGGTTATCCATAGAGCACACATAGGCCTTCAAAGATACCAAATAAGGAGCCCTAAATTGCTTTTGCAAGCAAAAACGTGCGAGCATGTCGATGCTTATCTACTAACATGGCTTTAGCAAAAAATAACAGGTGCAAAAAAGTAGCTTTCTTTAAAAGAATATTTTACAGTACATGTTCCAGACAGTTTGGAAGAGTGGATCTGTGCATCCCAAGGCAGCTGCACCAGTATGGTCGCTATGTAGATGTAGAAAAGAAAAGAAAAGAGGAGAAAAGGAAGGACCTTCTCTGCATGAAATGAAAAAAAAATAATTGTTTAAATTTCATAAAGCAATGTCACTCAGAAAGTTCACCTTTTCAGACACACAAATCCCATTTTTATGCTTGTTTGCTTTTTTAATGAACATAAAGGTTCAGAGTCTATTATCTGTTACTAAAGAAGTTATTATAGTTTTTGTTTAATAAAAGGAAAAGCAAAAAATAAAGGTTCGTTGACAGTTCTTCAAAAAAGAACAAAAACTTTATTTAATTTTCCTTTACCAATGGTCATTACTCTTAAGGTATCATTTTGATAAGAAGAAAGAGGTAATAGTAGCTGCTGCAGACTTTGCTATTTCTGCACCAGAGATGTGGGATCAGCAGTCATAGGACATACAGAGATAGCTGCTTATTCCAAAATAGAATCAAACTCCTTTTACCACCGATTAACATGCAGAACTTTCTATTCCTCTTTTGAATAACAAACAGTTTCATGTTCATAAGTGCTATAGCTTGTTACATCACTTGTTTGAACCTACTCCATTTAATCTGATGGTTGTGATTAAAGGTGATCTCTGAAAGTGGAAGGCAATGCAACAACCCAATAATGATAATCATCTTTATTTTGTCATCATCATTTTGCCTTCCAATAAAATTGGTCTTCTGCATTCACCTCATCTCCATTGGGGAGCAGGGAGCAGCTTCCAGCTGCCCTGAGTGCAATCTGGAGCTAAGGCTCCTACTCAGAGACCCAGAATGGCACTCTGTGGGATCATATTGGCTACTTTGAGCTTCCTCTGAGCTTTTTCCATCATTCTATAGTCGGAATGTAAACTTACACTGATCTAACTCTTTCTTTCTGTCCATATATTTCTAACAGACCCTTATAGATAAGAGCCCCTTTACCCTAATTCAAACACATGTTTGGCTTTCTGAAAGGGCTCATTGTTGTACAGTTCGCTCCATGTGTTGTACAATGACATGCGCCAACCCTTCTTGTTGTATCACAGATTGTTTACATGCAGCCCAAACTTAACAATTACAGTACTTCCCCTTTCATCCCTCTTTTCTTTTTTCAAACCCTTTCATTGATTTTATTTCTTGTTCTTTTACTCACTTTTTCTTGTTCCTATTCTTCTCTGTTTCCTTTCTCAATCAATACTATTGCTATTTCTGTACTGATTTTTCATGTATGTTGCTTTGTGCCTGGCAGCCAGTGAAAGTGTGTTACTGCAGCAGCTCTTCCAGTCCAAGCTGACTCAGACTGGTTCTCTGGTGCCAGCTGCACAGGGCCGCATTGGCCTGAGAGGGACTAAAGCAGCCTTGTTGCTTCAGAGGATAACATCAGCCTCCCCTGTCAATGCCACTCTTATCCCTGAACAGCCTCGGAGGTACCAAGATCTTACCAAGGTAATCTTCACAGGGAAGAGCTGCAGTCTGTGATTTAGTCTTCAAACAATACTTTAATGTGGATGTCCCTTTTATGTCAGCAGATTTTATTAAATAGTTTCCTCACTAACACTGTATTTTCCACCTGTCATCAGCTTCTTTTTCCCAGCGATCAGCGAACTGACTATCATTGGAGAAACACAGACACTATTTTTAGTAAAGCTATTGTCTAATTTAAGCTGCTTCCCATCCAGAGTCTAAATATAAACCTCTGGGAAATTGATGTTTTTGTGTGCACAGACATTCTTGAGCTTAAACCTTTCCAAGAATGCACACAGAAAAAAAAACTTGGGTTTTGGTATCTTGACTTCTCAAATTATTACACAATAGCCCCATATGAAATAAATCTCTGTTTTCACTAGTGTAACATTTTATCCCTATTTTTCTCCCGCTAGAAACACAAAGCACTTGTGCACATATGTGATTAAAAAGGTTATCAAGTTGTGTAACTTCCAGGAGATCCTGTCTGCTGTCTCAGTGGTTCATTAGCTAATGAGAGCAAACAGTTATATAAGGCCCCCTTCACCTCTCAGACCTGTCCTAGCAGCTTTACACAGTACCAAAACATAATGTTGCTGCGCTAATCTCAGTGTTTCAGATTGTAAATAAAACAGTATCAATCAAAAAAGTTGTTCTCAGATTTCAGAAATCTCATCATGATTATTTATCAAATCAATTTAGTTCTTTTAATGATAATGATGTGTCTTAACTGTGCTTTTTCTTTGGGGCAACAGTTGTTTTATATTTCAAAAGCGATAAATCAGCCCTACCAATCTGCTTATGGGAGTGATCAAATAGGTGTATATAACCTTTACCCAGTATGTATCATTAAGATTACAAATCTCTTTTACAAGAGAGGCCTGAGCAAACCTAATAACAAGAAGGTATGGAAGGAAAAGGAATTAATTACTAAAGCTATTTATGCTATGTCCAATTGCCTTAAATAGCTTCATTGGCTGTTTTCTGCTAAGATCAAACATTAAAATAGGAAGGTAATGTGTATTGATATGCGTCTTTGAACCTCTAGAGCCTGTTGGGCATGAGATATTCATTATTTTACATTTCTTGTTTTTTGTACAATCTACAGATATTAAAGAAAAAAGGCTCCAGTTCTTTCCTCCAGCGACTCGAACGTTGTGGGCCAATCACAGGGGCTGTCCAGCTGAGGGTAAGGACAGTTTCTGTTTCTTTATGATTGCAGAAAGATGCTGCCTGAAGCTTCCTTGAACACATGCATGCATTAATGAGGTTTTAGACCTTTACTGAATATACTTCAGTTATCTACAAGCATCTGGATCAGATTTGATCTCATTACAAGCTTGTTGTTTGTTACGAAACCAGGATTTTTTTTTTTTGCCCTTTTTTTTTTCTTGTCTCACGTCAATGCATTTGTCAAAATAGCCATCACAACCTTTGCAACAATGCAGCTTAAGTGTAGGGTTCTCATAACTTTTTAAAGCAACAATAATATTCAGTTTGCAGCAAGTAGCTCTGTCTCCAGTGGTGACGCAAGAAAACTTAGACGTGGCTCAAAGAAGCAGTGCCTTTGGTCTGAATGAAACCACTGTGTTGCACAATCAGAGTTGTGGACTTGCGGTTGACAAAGCCCCTCCGGGAATGGAAGGGAAGGAGAGAGTGGGCTGAAAAATGATGCTGTACCAAGCCAAACATCAAGCCCTCCACATGAATGAATGAACAATGAACAACAGCCACTGTGTTCTGTGGGCATTCGTTTCAAAGTGTGTCTGTGTACATTTGTGTTTGTGTTTCTGAAAGTGGCTATTAAAGATGAGAAGGAAGTACATCTGAAATTGCTGAGTGATCTCAGTTTGAGGTGTGGCCCCTGGAGGAATGTCCCGCTGTGACCTTGGATGCATCATGCTGAAATTGAGGATTTTAATGAAAGCTCGGAAAGAACTGGGAGTCATTTTTGTTTTTCTGTTTTGCTTCCTTCAGAGGCAAGATGCACTCCCAAAAAGCAAACAGTGTTGTCTTTGGCTCAACGTGATGCTGTTCAATAGAAATAAATCAAAAGAAATCGGAAAACATTCCTTTGTTTAATGATATTCATTTTGTTTAAGTTTTAAAACTAACTTCCTCTTCTCTCCTTTTTCAGAACTCACTTTCAGAGCTTATGAGTAAACTGCAAACTCGCACTCCCCACTTTGTAGAGTGTGTTCGCCCCAATTCTAGTGGTCAGCCAGGCAGCTTTGACAGCTGCCACGTCTCTTCCCAGCTGCGGTACATCGGAGTGCTTGATATGGTGCGCATGATTCGCTATGGATACCCCGTCCGTCTGTCCTTCCCAGCATTCCTCAGCAGGTCAGTGTTGGATGACCACAATGTCCAGACCAAGCGTTTTGATCTTTTTCACATTTGGTTATCTCCCAGCTACAGGATCACAATGGGTATCAAAAAATGTCATGTTTATAATTAATTGCAAACGGTGCAAACTGTCGAAATTGGCTGCAAATAACATTCTGAGCTGTCATTTATTTGTATTTTGGTCCCCTTAATTTAACATCTTGTAGAGCTCTTCTTTACAGCAATAAGAACAGCAGGTATGTTTAAGCTCTTATCGCAAACAAATCACTGATATTTTTGCCCAGCCTTCTTTGCAAATTAGCTCAAGTGCAACCAAAGGGTTTGAAGTTCAGGATGAAACTCATTTTCAAGTCTTGCTACTGATTCTTAATTAGATCCAAGTCTACACACTCAGTTAGTCTATCATTTCAAGTTAGTTTAACCTGAAACATGGCTCGATATTTATGCTTGTTATCATTCAACTGAACCTTAACTGGTTTTCTTATTTCAACTTTATTTTTCCTTCATATACATGATTTTTTTTTTTAAATCTTCTTTAACTAACTTTATTCTCGGTATCAAAGAACAAACATCCTCAGAGTATGAAGCTGCTTGTTCCATGGTTCCACAGGTTGGTGTTTTGAGGATGGTGTGCAATTTGATTTTACAACTAAAAAAACCTTTTTGTGTCTCAAAAGATTCAGATCTGGGAAGGGGAGTGATGGCCTAGAGGGGAGTGGCAGCCTAGTAGTTAGGGCATAGAGCTTGGAATCCTGAGAGTCTGAGTTCAAGCTCCACTCCCACAGACTGCCACGCTGGGTCTCTGAACAAGACCCTGAAAGGGGAACACTGTTTTTTTTTTTACATTGGCCCCTTGATTTTACGTTATTACATCATTTTCTACTCAACCATATTAATTCTTTGTCATTTGGAGCTGTTTCCGTCGTCACTGAGTCTGGGAACAGACATTTTTGCCCAAATATAGTAACACCTCACTCCTGACATCTTCCGGCAGTGATGTCACTGTGCGGTAAGCCTAACGTCATTCTCCCGGCTTCGCAAGCAAATCAATGGAAACTACTAGACACCCCAGAAATCAACAACAACTATTTAAGATTATTTAGGATTTCAAGAGGACTTCACCATTGTAATTCCCGAGAGCTATAATTAAACTGACAATGGCCACGCTTATGGCGGTTGGATGTTATAATACATCGGGTAAAAGGAAAAAAAAAATTTGTTATTTCACCTTTCCAAATAATGATCCTCCATGGACATGTTACTGTGGTCCTGGTCGCTGGATTGCCAATTTAAAGCGGGAGGATTTGCCATCGAATTTCTTGCCAGAGAAAAAACACGTAACATGTAGCCAACATTTTGAACAAGAATGTTTTCAAGATGACTCAGATGATAGCGCATTGTGGCAAGGCACCAGATACAGCACTGGGACTTGCTCAACAGCTGATACAGCACCGTGATGTCACAAACCGGTAGGTGGCGGTGGTGTTCTTTGACAAACATGGATGCCTCCAGTAAAACACATTCAAATGAAATTACTCTTAATTAAAAACACTTATTATTAATTGAACAGTATGTAATAATTTATTATTTAAAGTACTTTCAGAAGCTTGAATTCTGAATATGACCAGAGTCTTCCTTTAAATGTGACCAGCAGTCAAGCATGCATTATGTAACATATTTTCCCAAATGAGTTCTCCACCACTTTGTGTTGATCTATCACAGGGAGGGTTATGTCCATCAACTACTATCCTGCAACTGTAGGATGCATGACTTCTCCAACATATTTAAATTGACTGATTTCCTTCATTAGTAATAATTTAGCCCTGCAGAGGCCTGCTAAGTAGCCATTTATTTAATTAAGGTGTGTTGGAGAAGGATTGCATTCAAAAGATTCAGGACAATAGCTCTTAAGCAGTTGAGTCAGAGAACCCCGCAGTATCAAAACCTCAGTTACTTTTTTTTCTTCCTGTTTCCTTGTAGCTTTAAATCATCTAGAAAAACCTCAGAAATTGCGGATTGCTCCTTCCTATTTCTTCTTTGTCCATGCTCCAGTTTTCAGTCTTTCAGACTTTCGTTTAACTTCTGTCAGGTCACTATGGTCTCAGTCATGTGTATTGTGACAGGTTCCAGCATAGTCAAACAAGAACAAATTGCAACAGCTTTTGCTTCATCCCCGCTTGAATTCAGACCACATGCTCACATATGAACAGACACAATAAAAAGTCAGAGCAACCCTTTTATTTGAGGTGCATTTCGACTTTGAATGTCTCTCTTTGACTATTATTGGAGACCACTGCTGCTGATGAAAGTCACTGAAACATTTTTCCCAAGTCAGATTGACACCGGAGCTTTAAACAAGCCAGTTGTCTGTAAGGTCACTTTGTCCTGGGTTTGAGTTTTTTGGTATTGTCACTCCCAATCAGCTGCTTTTTGTAAACTTTTATTATATTGTTTTTTACCAGACATAAAGAGAGATCCCATATAGCACAAATGATTTCTTTTAACTAATTGTATGTCTTGTTTTCATCTTTTTTTATTTTAAACCATGTGAAAAGATTCTCTAATCCTCTTATTTTTCACCTTGTTTTAGTGTATTCTGTATTTTAATGTGACGGGATTTTACTTTAACACTGTCTTTTCTGCTTCCCTCTCACATTCTGTCTCCTAACATCCTCAGTTTCTCTGTCTCCTTGCCTGTCAATTTGGAGATAAAGGGATTAACAGGAACATTCTTACCAGAAACAAACGATGACAAAGCTGGCCACATGACCCCCCCCCCCCAACCCCCCCTCAAAAAAAAGATCCCATTCCTCTGCTCCAAAATTCATCGCATGCGCATTCACACACCATGTCACCATCTGAGGATCTATTTCTATCACTAATATTAGATTTTAAGCAAGAAGAAAACAATTATCAGAATTTAAGAATTTAATTGGAATTAACATTCAAAATATACAAAAGCTGCTTTTTATACTTGTATAGAATGCAATCCCTGTTCAAACGGAGCATAAAGCTAAACTTAACAAGGCTGTGAATTCTGAATGAAGAAAAGGGGGAAAAAAGCAGTGGTGTCAGACCTCTGAAGACAAAAGTATGAAAAACTTTGAAAACAAGCAGGCTATGATTCAAGGAACATATAGTCAGCCAATTAGCCAAATCCACTGTTTGCAATGTTCTACTTGATGAACCCACAGACACAGCACCAAATCATACAGCAAAAGATACATCAGAAGGGGTCTTATTGGGCTCCATTGCACCCAAAACATTCATAATTGAGTGTAGCAGTTCCACCGTCGCTTTGGGGTTGTTAAATATTTTCATGATGAGACATTTTATTGTTGTGTTGGCCTGATAGGAGCCACAGAGAAGCCTAATATGAATAGTTGCAGCTTATCTATGGCTGTCAGGCACCACTGTGTCTTTGTCATCAGAGACTTTGAACAAGGAGTATTCAACCTGGCCTTATGCCAAGGCTACAGCCCCGTTGCACTCAGCGTGGGCTGGCAGCTCTCCAAATAATTTGCTATAATGGCAACACAGCTGCTATGAGCATTGTGTCTCACTACTGCTCTCTCTGCTTTTAAATAATCTCATCGAACAGCTGATATGAACAAGGCAAAAAAAACAAATTTGTGCTAAAAACCCCTTAAATACAAATATATCAAATAAAGATCCCAACCACGGGAAAAGCACACACACCTCCAAATTGAACATACATTGGTTGCCTGAAACAAATTGACATTTTCTCTGCAGTTTAAAAGCGAACTCTACCTTTCATGCTGTTAATTACTGGTTTTGTATAAAGCAAGTGTACAGAGCAAGTCAGGAAGCGAGAAAGGTCGCCTGCATGGATGATAAGCTTTATGATACAATTATGGAATATCACCCATGTGACACAAAGAAACTCTTCCGGTTTCAGAGCATTAGTGTGATTGTCTGCATCTTCTCATGGTGCCGATAAGCTACGGGAAATACTGATGGTGTTTGTTCCTCCATAACAAAGCAGAAACTATTGGTGGAGGCACAAAATCATGCAAGGTTTAAATGCTAGAGGTTATTCTCTCACTGGTCAGTATGACTCAAACTGCTCAGCTTTTGTATGTACATGAAAGGACATTTATGCAGATTTAATTCTTCCTTTTTTATCTTTTATAATTTTTTATACATATGTGCATTTATTTTATTACATTTTAATGCCTATACATTGTGGCTACCTGAATTTAACTTCATGCGAGTCAAATCCTGGTTAAATTGCTATATTATATAGCACGGACCAAGAAATTGATCCATGCTAAAAGCTCATTAGCTCTGCTTTTACACTATACACTATATAAGGTTGTACTTTTTAAGCATGTTATCTATTTGTCCGATTTTATTTATTGTTTTATAAATAAAAAAATAAGTAAATATATCATTGATTTATTTATTTGACAGGCAATCCACATTGTTGCTATGTGATCGTGTACACAAACGGACCGTTGGGTATAAGCAAATCCACTTATACAATAGAGCCACTCTGGCCTCCCCTCTAGGTTACAGTGCCTGCCTGGAGCAAATCACGTTAGTGTCATGGTAACCAGAGTGATTTAAGAGAAAATCTATTTTACTGGTCCTTTTATTTGTCATTTATAGAATGTTATGTGTCCTGTTTCAGGGTTTATTTTCTGTCAGATTCAGGTTGTTTGTATGTTGTCACTATAAATCTTCGCCCTCTCTGTCCACTGATCTGCTTATTTTTCAAAATATACAGTTAATAGGAAAGTGCCATGATCATGCAGATAAGTCACAACTTTATTTTACAGGGCTGTTGTTCACATTTTTATGTCTGTTTTTCTAACTGGGCTATAATGCTGCATTATTAATGGACAATAAATGACCAGCAGGTGAATGTACATAATTCAGTTTGACCATTGTGTGTAAATATCCATGACTAAATGAGACTCATGGACTAATAAAACACCAGAATGTTAGAGTTTTAAGTACAGGCACCCTATTGTTGCGTCGTTGGTTCAACAATAAACATGATACTACCAGAGTGGAACAGTGCAAGTCCTATCATATACCTTTGGGTCATTTTAGTTCTTAGACTCCATATTGAGGCTCCCCTGGGGCTTGTATTAAAAACAGGAGCATATATGTGTTTATTTCCTCATAAGATAGGTCATGGGTTTACAGAGTTCCTCTGTGCTTAATGGGCCTATTGGGGGAACCTAAGCTGTCTGTTTGACCAGTATTACTATCAACCTCTGTAAATCAAACACATCCTTTATTTACGTGAACTCACTTTCTCAGTATTGACAGCATAAGTGGTTTATGTTTACCATCTGCTTCTTGTGTTTACTTCATCACATGTGTGGCATCATCAGCTTATTATTTGTCCACATTCGTGGGAAATATTGAGAGCATTTATCAACAAGAAATAATTAAAGTAGTTGAAACTAAAACATAACATCCATTATTTTTACCTAGCCGGGTCCTTTAGTTTAAATGTTTCTGGTGAAGGTTAGGGTTAGTTGACATTCTGTGCCTTGCAAAAGCATTCACTGCTTTTAACATTTTCATTATTTTTCCAGGTTACAACTACAGTACAAACTTAAATATATGTTACTGGAGTTCTATGTAAACCATTCTATGGTATCCATTGTAGGGATGGTCATTTATTTGATGAGGGCAGTTGAACCTCATCTTTAATCTCAAATCATTTGCATTCTTAAACAGATTTTCTTCCTTGACTTTTCATTATTTTCTTCCATTAAATTTACTATGGACTTGCTTCTCTAATCCTGCTAAGGAAACCCATCCCCACACCATGATGCTGCCAAAACCGTGTTTCACAATTGGGAAGATGTGTTCTGGTTGCTGTTCACTGGTCATATTCTTTTGTATAAAGCAATTTCCTATATATGCCAAATACTATTGTTTTGTCTCCTATGACCGCATTATTCTGGTGTCTTTTCTATTTCTTTGTTCTCTCTCTCTCTCTCTCTCTCTCTCTCTCTCTCTCTATATATATATATATATATATATATATATATATATATATATATATATATATATATATATATATATATATATATATATATATATATATATATATATATATATAAAACCCTGCTTTGAAATGTCTGCTTTGTCCCTTGGTTTTCATAATACTTTGCTCATTCTAATCAACCTCTGAGGTCTTCCCAGAACAGATGCATTCATAGAAAGACAGCATTATACACAGGTGGATTCTATTTACTAATTAGTGACTTCTTAGGGTAATTAGTTGCATTCTAGTTTATCTAGACAGCAGGTGTCAAATTCCGGCCTGCGGGCAAAATTTATCATTAGTTTTTGCCCACAAGATAATTCCAAGTGTAGACTAGAGCTGTCTTACTGGTAGACACTGGAATCACCACTAATGCTACAAATCCCAGAATGCTCGATTGGTGCATTCAGGGACCCACACCACCCTTCCTCTGTTGACAATGAGTAGTTATTCTGCAATACAAATGATGAACTGTAGAAGACTTAGCTTACATGAATGTTTTGTTTTAGCACATCTTATTACAATTCCAATGCATGGAATTGTAATAAGATGATAGAGGCCCAATAAGATGATAAATATCAAGGTTGGCTGACAAATTTGTCTAAGTTTTAAATTTGGCCCACTATGTGCTTTCAGTTTGCCCCTCTGATATACAATATCATTAGGTCAAAATTTACAAATTTTCTTATTTTTAAAAATGGTTTTGAAAAACATATATCCTTTTCCTAACCACTCCGTAAATAGTTGTTGCATGGTTTTGTTTAAAATACAAGGAAAAGTGCAGATGTT
The DNA here is from genome assembly GCF_016077235.1 of Cyprinodon tularosa. Lineage (NCBI taxonomy): Eukaryota > Metazoa > Chordata > Actinopteri > Cyprinodontiformes > Cyprinodontidae > Cyprinodon > Cyprinodon tularosa. The sequence continues at coordinate 2,083,432 of NW_024038975.1, read as the reverse complement.
TGTGAAAAAGGTAATTTGTGTGCAGGTCTAGATCCAAGGACACCTAATTGACTTTTTTTTTTATTTTGTGATTTAAAATTGCAAATGGTGTACTTAGTCTTCTTGTTTCATAAAGCTCTCATTTAGGAAACAATCTTAACTGTAAAACAGTATGAATTTTTGAAAATATAATTATGAAATTATAAACACCCTCTGAGCATTTGATCCCTTTTTGTTTTATTGTACATATGACATTATCTCATTGTTTGGGAAACAAAATCTCTGTGTTTTTTTTTTTAACAAACTTTATCACAGTAGGAAGTTATTTGATGAAAGGAATAAATAAGACCAATATCAGTCCTTCTATGACCACATTAAACACATGCAAAGAATCATTTATGCAGATCATGGATTACTGGGAAACTGTGTTGTGATTAATTATATTAATTAGACATTTTGATATAGTGGCAGATGAAAGCATTGTTTCAGACCCTTTATAATTCAGGGTATATCTTGAAATTCTCTTCATATAAAACACTAATGTGAGGTATAATTATTTTTGTCATGGGGATAGTAATAATTTATATCCTTTACATACATCCTGGAGATTAACTTTAAATCACTGCAGAAAGGAATGTTGATCTCTGTCTAAAACAACGGCAGATTTATGCACCTCTTGTCTGTGAACAGGCTGTAAAATGGTTTAAATGTGTCAGAAAAATGGAAAATTAACAACAAATCAAGTTCCACCATTATTCTCTTTAAATCATGTGTATACTATCAGTTTACTATCAGTTTAGATATATACAACAGCACATGGTTTACTGTGTCTTTCACCTTCACATCTTAGCATAGAAAAAAGATGCTGAAAAAATATCCAGTTGATTATTCATAGTAAGCTAAACCAAGGACAACGGGAACAGATGCTCTTTGGCACCATATAACCCTACTGACCTTTGAATCCATTGTTTCCAAAAGAGACCACATATCTTAGAAATTTCTCAACTCAACATCTGTATTTGTGCAGGTCTAATTCAGTCATATATATTTTTTCCTTTGATGTTGTTCTCAGATATAAAGACCTCCTGGTCCCTACTTTGGGAGACAAGAAGAAATTGTCAGCTGAGGAGAAATGTCGTTCCATCCTACAGCAGTCAAAACTCCAAGGATGGCAGGTGTGTTTGTGTGCACGCTTTGCTGCTTCGTCTTTTTTTTTGTTTTTTCCTCTATTAGCAACAAAAGATTTGACTTAATCCCTGACCCTCTGTTTGAAAGATCCCATGGAATCTAGACTGCCCGTTCCAGCTGTCCGGCCTCATCATAATTCTGCTCACACACGCACACGTCCACAACAACACAAACCCCTCCACCCATTTCTCTGTCCTGTCTGCTGCACTGCTGTTGTGTCTGAAAAAGTGACCCTACAGGTCACAGGCAGGCATACACACACACACACACACACACACAATGCCCTGCAGACACTTCTAATGCATCCTTGGTTAACATACACGCTAATTCTGCACTTAAATGGTGTTGCATCAGTCAGCAGTGATCAGTTTCATGCACCTTGTACAGAGTGACCCGGTTTGGCCCCCAGAATGACCCCTAAATCCTGCAAACAACTATACTCCACTCCCATTAGTACTGCGTCAGTACACTCCTATGTCTACATTCACACAATCTTCTGAGATGTCAGTGAAAAAACAAGTAAATAAGGTTTAAGCAATCGGATATAAGCCATATTCAATGTGTTTTTTCGTCTAGATGGGCAAGAGTAAAGTGTTTCTGAGATACTGGCAGCCAGACCAGCTCAATGACCGCTGCTACCAGCTTCACAAAAAGATCATCACCTGTCAGAAAGGTAAACTGTAATAATTATAAAACTGGCTCCTGCATGCTTTCTGTTTGTATCTAACATTTTCTCCATCTCCTTGATGTGTCTCAGTTGTCCGCGGCTGGCTTGCTAGGCAACAGGTCAGTCACAGGCTCTCGCTGCAGCATAAAGAGCAGTGCAGCGTGCAGCGTTTTTTGCAGGGAGCCGAAGACATGGGGCTACAGATCTACGACCAGCTGGTAATCCAAAATGCATCTGACATTGCACGAGAGAGTGACCGTCTGCGCTGTCATGGCAATAGTCTGCTTAGCACCCTCAGTAGCAGCCCACCACTTGGTGAGAGGCCTGAGCCAGTGGGCAAAGAGGAGGATCAGCCAGTCAGGAGGTAAAACAACACATATACATTCACAAATTATTCATTTAATTTGACATGAAGGTGTTCTTGCTTTTGTTTTTACAAAGTTTTTTATCTGAGTTTGGCTTTTTGATTATCAGCATTTTTTTAACCAAATGCGGTCAGTAGTAGCAGCAACAATGCTGGTATGAGATTCTAACAGCATGACTTTGAGTAAAAATCAACCTAATTTCTTATAAGTTCATGTCGATATCCCAATTCCACAAATCTACTGCCTCTGATAATAACTTAGTTGATTAATTGTGCCACCTGTGATGACCAAATAAGTTATCATGTTAGATTCCCTGCACACTGACAATTTGCAGACTCTGCACCAAGATTTATGACTGTACTGGGGAAGCATTTGCCTTACTAAATATGTTTGCGTGTTTAATCAAGTGCACTCACGTTACTGTGGGTGTGGGTACGTGTGTAGCAGATTTTTTTTGTGATTAATGGTGTCATTGAATACCTCTGGCTCATGACCTTTAATTGTAAGCTTCTTCATAGATGGCCGGACAATTATCTGTGTTATTAAATTGTACGGTGCTGCATCAATAGAACAGTAGTCCAGCTTAAACCTCAACTCTAACCAAACAAGAGGAATTCAAAGGGCTTAGGTAATGAAAATGTAAAGTGGATAAATGGAAACTCTCCTGGGATACTACTGCTAAGGGCTTGAATTTCATTTTATAAGTGAACCACCAAATAGAAGTCAGCATTAATAAGTTATCATTATATATTTCTATGGAAATCAGCTAACACGAATAAGTGAAAAATAAATAATGATTATATTGTCACAATAAATCATAAGCTTATCAATACAGTTGATCTTCCTTATATTTACTAACCATGAGCAGTGTATCAGTCGGGACCCAGCTGAGCCTTTAGGGATGAAGACGAACCTGACCAATACTCATGCATTGTTGGTTTGTGCCCCAAATAAAACCTCCTGTGAATAAATATTTTATTCAAGATATTACTGCTACTAGTCTCAGTCAGACCATGTGCTGAGTTTGGTTTTACCGAGTATTGCCTGCATGCGCAGTCAGTGCATTGGTCTTAAATTATATATTCACATTGGGGTTTTTTTCACTCCACAGTGGTAACTGGCCCAGGTCAGGTGCTGCCCAGATGTGGATGTAATGCAGGTCATTTTCAGGACGTAGCACAGCACATCAAATGTACCTCACACAGCTGCAGGATGGGCTCGTGTCTAATTACCTGCTGTACCAGGCTTTGTCACTTTTTAGAAGAGATTAAATCACAACAGTACTAATCATCTATTCTATAAGTGCTATTATGTTTTTATCCAATAAAACTAAATAGACTGTTTGACATGAGAAAAAAAAAACTTAGAGAAAAACTTTCCCACTTAGCCACAAACCATCCTTCATGACATTAAAGGGTTGGACTTGATTCGGGGTCGGGCCTGAATCAAGTCCAACCCTTTAAGATCAATACTTTAAGTCTGAGATACATCCAGTTCATCAGAAGATGGACTTTTTTGATACATCCAGTTCATCAGAAGATGGACTTTTTTGATACATCCAGTTCATCAGAAGATTGACTTTTTTGTTTCTCAGTACGCAAACTATAAGAAAAGAGTCTGTATTGATGAATAATTCCATCCAGATTTCACCGCTATATAATACATTGTTCATGCTTGTCGATGCAACCAACAAAAAGCAATATTATTTCTAATGCTAATAATAATGATAATACATGAAGAATTTAAAAGCAGTAATGGCAGCCATAATGTTTCTGTAACCAAGTGTTACAAAAAAATATGTTATTTTTAGCCCATGTAATAAGGTGTTTTTTAACACAATAGTCAACTTGAGGGAAGCTGTTTGTTCATTCTTCTCTAATAGCCATTTGTAACAATGTTAGGAAACCCAATAAAAGTTTAAGTGCTTTTATTATATGTTTGAATTTGTGGATATTATCATATGATTTATAGCAATACTGAAAACTTCAAATATAATAACTGAAATAAAAAACTAAAGACAAGACATTTTAAAACATTTTGTAAAAATGTAACACAAGAAATGTAGGTTCTGATGCAGAATGTTTTCTGACATTTCCACTTTTATTTCCTCCTAAAATTGTTAGAATAATGTACAAGTGTTTAATATCATTTAGACACAAAAAGAACACCTTTTCTCAGCATTTGGTTAAAGATTTGTCCCTTTAAACCTTAAACATTTAGCTTGGTGAGGTTGTAATTGTTAAACTCAGACTAAATAATTACAAGTGAAAACTGAGACTGAAACAGCTATCTGAGGCCTTCAGGAAGAAGCCTGAATTCTTAACCTAATTGAGATTAGAATATGTACAAACCAACTGGAAATCGGGTCGAGATACCTAAGAATGTACTGAGTTCTTATTTTTGTTTGTTCCTTATGAGATTTTGGGGGAATTTAGGACTTCTGCAACAAATTTTCAATAATTAAAAACTTTTGCCAACGATTTCAGATAACTTCTGTCATTTGTTTTCTATGTTGGACCATGACTTAAAGGATTTAAAGAGGACTTAAATAAGCAATTTCTCCATTTAGAAGACACGTAAGAGTTCAGGACATTCAAAACTATTTCCAATTTACGTTGCTTTTGCTTTAAGAAATTGAAATCCCTTGTCCTTCTCAAAACTGTGTCAGAGATTGGTAGAATACTTAAGTCACACTGATGTAATTATAGCCTTAAAAGGTAAAACTAGTTAACAGGGCAGGGGACTAAGGTTTGAATCCCGGATTGGGAGAGAAGGGCATCCCCCATAAGAACTTTGCCCAGTCTGACTAGCTAGCCATAATGACTTGCTGTGGCAACCCCAAAATAATGGATCAGTAGAAAGAACTCAATCATTATACCTCAACATTGGCAAGACAACACCCCCCTGATTTCTGCATCTTGTCTCTGGCTGGATAAGAGTGTCCGCCCTAACCCCTACATCCCTCAGTCACTATATACAGTAGCAGCCATTCAGAATATCCCTTCCAGGTCAAAAGCCAGTCGAAGGGCAGCACATTTCCCTGCAGCTCCCAGCAAAAACCCCTCCAACTTCCAGCCACTGGCCTTCTCTTGGGTATGCATATTTTTATACTCTGACTCCATCCGTTCACTAAAGTACAGGGTCTGACCAGGTGATAAGGCGTCTGTTTAGATCTTAATGTCCAAAAATCATGACAGACAGAATTTTTTAGTACAAAGATAGATTTTTAAAAAGGAATTATAGGAGACCAGGCATGGGCCCATCAAGGAAAGTGGGGAAATTTTGAACGGCAACTACTTCAGAGCGGGGACTATATAGTGGACTTTATGGTGAATATGGTTACCTGATAGATGACCACTACCTTTTGCTCCCCTCTTGTCACGTGACCCTGCCTCCTCGCATGGTGCCTGCGCCATCTTTGTAATTTGTCACAACAGCAGGCCGGTGTTACAACAAACCTCTTAATGCTTCCGGAGAAGCATTAACAGATGCAGAGAGCTTCCGCAAAGCATTATCCAGGGTATATCTGCTCATCTAGTGACCATAGATCATCACTACTTTTCAAGATGCATTGTGGGAAATTTCAATTCCACTACTTTTTCATGCGCTAGATGTTGGGATACTCATCTGAAATGGCATAATCACTATATAGGGATTAAGGTGGACATTCGGACACAGCCCTTGTTCTTATTCTCATAACATCTGCTTATGGGACAGGAGCAGAGGGGCTAATAACAAACTAACTGTTATCAGCTGAGTCATGTTTTCAGTTGCCTGACTTTTCTTTTTTATTCTTGAAATGCCTTTCTGGATCCCCCTCCTCATATAGGCTTAGTTACCCCCCGACCTGCGTTTGCAGAAGTAACAGATGGCTGCCTCAGATTAGCAGAGGAAATATCAAGTTAGATGTTATCCAATTACACCAAGGAGATTATATTTAAATCCTAATCGCTTTGACTGTTTTCATGAAATTGCTTCTTTGGTTGTTTTTTCTTTAAATATTACTTAATTAGGGTTTATGTTTTAAGTATACTAAATATAAGATACATATTTATTAAGTCATAAAGCACTTTATTATGTGTGAGAGAGAGGAAATTCTCAGTATGTTAATGGACATAAATAGTTTTAGGGTAGTGCTAAAGATACTGTTGGGATCATACACAATTTTAATCTTAGGCCAAGTATTGCTCTCTGCCCCATATTGATTCTTTTTCCTTGTTTTTCAGGATGGTGGAGAAGAGCGGAAAAGTCCATGAGGGTCATGTCACTGCAGGAGGCAGAATTATTCGTCACTTTCGTTCCAGCTCAGTACCCATTCCCCTTGCTTTGGACAATATGGTCCATTTCTCTGCTAGTCCACCAGTCAAACAATCATTGCAGCAGAACGTTGAGGACGGAGCAGGAAGTGGGAGTCTGTCCTCACCTCGCAAGCAACCTCCTCCCAAACCAAAGAGGGATCCCAATACTCGCCTAAGTGCGTCCTATGAAGCTGTTAGTGCAGGGTTGACAATGGCTGCCAAAGAAAGCTATACTCCAGAGGGGTCCAGTTCACCTGCTGGAAGCCCTCCTAAATCCCAGCTGTCCCCCAGTGACCCAGCAGGTACATACATCTACTGCAAAACTAACTATTATCGTTGTAAATTTTTTGTTAGAGATCAGCTAGTGTTCAAAATTTGATTTTTAGATTTGCTAACACCTTTAGTGGTGAATTGTTATTAAAGAAAAACAGAGGTGTAAGAAACTATTTGAAAGTGACACGTCAGATAATGTTTTATAACTTTTTAACTTGTTTTTGAACTTTTTTGGAATGTCAAACACTCTATAACAGAATGCTAGAGTTCTGCAATCACTCCTTATTTTACTTCTTCTCTTCATACTTGTCTTTTGTTCTTATCTTATCTTATCTTTTGTTTCATTCTTGTCGGAATCTGAATGCATTTTTGTTTATTATATCTTGCCATATTCAGTTCATTTTGCTTTGTGGGGTTTCCCCCACAAAGCAAAATTAAACCATTACACCTTCACTCCCATGCTTCACAGTTGACATGATGTTCTTGTACTAAAATGGTTAAATGGGTTTTAAACAGACAAGCCTTCTGTTCTCATGTTCAGATAATACACTTGTAGAAATTTAGCCCCAAAGAATATTTTACCAGAAGAATAGTTATTTCTTTACATTATTTTTTAATAATCCTTAGTGTGGTTGTTATGTGTGCCATTGCAATTAACTTCTTCAACTGCACGTTTTATGCTAGCTAAACTTTGTCAGTCTCTGATTGAAGAAGGAGCCCCAAAATCTTATATATAGCCTATATACACTCTTATATATAAGCTGATGTGTGTCATTTTAGACATTGTAAGTAATAATAATAATAATAATAACTTTGATTTATATAGCGCCTTTCAGGACACCCAAGGTCGCTTTACAAGAGGTGAAGTAAGGGGGGTAGGGACAGGGAGGGGGTTAGGAAAGGTAGGCAAACCAGGAAAGATAAACGGATAAAAGGAGAGGTAAAAAGGATAAGGGATAAAAAAGGTCGGATGCGAGAAGCGGCGACAAACACGCCAGCGTCCTCTCAGCGTCCTCTCCCAGTGAAGTGAAAATAAATGTCTTGTTAAATAGGCTCAATATTGTGTCATGCACAATTTCTCTAATTAACAATCCTTAGATTCAAATATGTTCCAAAATCCAACAGGCCACTATAGAGTGTATGTGTTTTGTTTTTATCTTGCAGATAGCCTTGACTTGATTTGTTTCAAAATCCCTTTCTTTTATCTTTTCCTCAGCCAAGCCCCGCCCCCATAGTGATGACTACACAACTATAAGAAAAGTACCACCACCCAAGCCTAAGCGCAGCCCTAACACTAAGTTGACAGGCTCATATGAGGAAATCAATGCTGTGGCACCTCTGCTTCACCAGCTACGCCCTGCTGATGTAAAACTGGCCCTGCTTTCTCGTTGCGGGGGTTTCGGAGGAATCGGCCCGATGCAGAGAGCGGCTTCTTTAGATGCACCAAAAGGAGTGGCCCTCAGCTTATACAAGGGCCAAGATGAAGAGGATGTATACATAGAAATGTTAGGGTCTCAGCCACGGGCTCGTAGTCTCCAGGAGCCCCCTGACAGCCCAGAGCTGGTTGACTCTGAGGCTGTCTATGAGGAGATGAAGTATCTCCCACCTGAAGATGGCGGAAATCCTGTCCCTGCTATCACCAAGGCAGCCAAGCTGCAAACTCTATCCTTGGGCTTGATCGGACTGGGTTTATCTCCTCCAAAAGGTGGGGAGAACAAACAAACATCAGCCAGTGCCAATTCTGCAATGGATGTTTCTCTTACACCAGGCCTGTCTGGCGGAGTTTCTTCCAAAGCTCACCTTGGCAAAGATGGTAGCTGTGAGATTCCTGCTCCTTTCCCCAACTTACTCCCTCACCGCCCTCCCCTCCTGGTCTTTCCTCCTTCACCTGTTACCTGTTCTCCTGCATCAGATGAGTCACCACTCACCCCCTTGGAAGTAAAAAAGCTGCCTGTTTTTGAAACTAATCTAAACTATGCCACAGGGCCAGACAGCCCTCTGTCCCCACAGTTTTCTCGCCAAAGGGCTGATTCTTCACCTAGTCTTACAGTCCTAATGCCAGAAAAGAAGTCTACTCCTCCACTGACCCCTCCACCACCTCCTCCTCCCCCAAGTGCAGCACCTCCTCTCTACAGACCCCCTTCACACTTCCCCTTCCCACCTGAGGCCAACTTCCTTGCTCTGACTCGTGCAGCATCTGTCAATGGGAGCTCAAACTCCCCCAAAATCTCCTCTCAAAGGGCAGCTGTGGAGCCACTGGGGAAGCCGCCTCCCTATTCTCCAGTGAAGATGTCTCGACCTGAGCCACGGAGGGCACACTCTTGCTCATCGTCACCGCTGCTGTTTAACCCAGCCAATGGCAGACCCCTAACTAGCCCCCTAGATGAGCTCAACACTCTGTTCAGTTCAGGACGCAGCCTGCTGAGGAAGTCGACACCCGGTCGCAAAATGAGAGATGGAGGTCTGTTAATAATAAAATACCCTTGTTAATTTTCTATTTTTTATAGCCACTGGCAAAATTATATTTTTATTCAGTTGCTTAAGATGTAGCTTGCAACATGTCTGTCCTTTAGTTCTTGTTTTGTTTGCCAATTTTGCACAAAAATGTATATGGCAACATCCTGCAATTATTCTCACTAGACATAGTGAACATGTCTCTAGCACAGCCTGTGCCATTACCATTATTCCAGTAGTAGTTAGAAAAGAAAAAAAGTAAAGAAAAGAAATCCCTAGGCTTTGCAAAAACAAGAAATAAACTTCTTAATTAAGTTACAGCATGAGCCAAAGTATATGTAATGCCAGTGCATTAGCATAGCACTTAATTATTAAAAGGTGATACAAGCAGAAAAGGGCATCTAATCATTTGTACAGGTGAATAATATAAATGGAAACTAGTCTGATGGAAAAGGGAAATATATAGAAAATATGTTCAGTGTTCAACTTGGCTCTTAGGTCAATGGAGACAAACTCTGACTTAAATACATATAAAATAACCCTAACGGCTGATTAAAAGGAATTAGTTCCTGAAGCACTCTGTATCCTTCAATGATCAGTATATTAAAGGGGCTTCTACAGATGGTAGATTATTTCCCCTCTGAAACCTGCTGAACTTGGCTTAGAAGTGTGCCACTTGTGGTGCTTGTCTTTCGTTTATTATCGGCTAGACAGGCAACCTCTCCCAACAAACAGCAACTATTAAGCTGCCACGGCTGATAGAACACAGTAGCGACATGCAGAGTTTTGATGATCTCTGCTGTCATTGAAGATATTGGCCACTGGTGTGCAATGTCTCTGTGTGATTGGTCTAGTCCATATTAATACCAAGATGTGTTTCCAGATAGCTAGGGCTGGAGATGATGGTGATTTTCATGTCTTCCAGGCTAGCATGGATTTGCTACCATGGATCTACAGTGTCTAAAGTCTACTACCATTTCCTGTGTAAAGCCGGGGATGGTGGTGGTTGCAGCAGTTAAAAATAATATGATTTTGTCCCTGTACAAACAACCTACAACTAATAAATAATCAGAAACTGTATGAAAACAGGCACTCTTTGGGTTGGAAGATAGATGTATAAAGAATGAGGGAGGATTGTTTCCTGTGGGCCTTCTACCAAATCTCTAAATATGGAGACACAGGTAACTACATACGCTTTTCAGTGGATTGGTATACATTCGGATTTAAATAGATAACTATTGATTGTTACCTTTTCTTCACGTGGGAGCATGGATAATGTATATATTTTTGTGCAGTTGTGTTTTGCATTGACTCTTTCTGATTTCTGTTTTCTCCATTTGAATGGGTTAATGAGATTTATTAACCATTTATTTACCTCCCACGCAGTAGAAGCATATCAAAGTTGAGATAAAACCTTGTTTTGTATACAAAGTGAAAGCTTGTTGTTTTAGTTGTGCTTGTTTTAGGAGGTTTGGGAATTGGGTATTCTGATATTTACAACGTTAACCCTGTTTTCCATATTATTGAAATATACTGTTAGAGTATCTGCACATGTGGATTCTAAATCAGCTCTGTTAAATGTAGGCAAATTGGTTATTGCACCAAGCAATTCAGTGTGCTACATGCAGTGCAGACAAAATCCTAAAAAAGTAGGGCAGACATTTATGTCAAAGTTAGAGCTGTTGAATGTCAGCAGGTCAGAGTATGCAAACCCAAGAACAGATTGCTTTGCAGTGTTGTAAATATTCTGATGCAATCTTAGCAGAACTCTGTCCTATCAGCGAAGATAGAAATTCTGCTATCCAACTGTGTTTCCTCAGAGTGTGTAACTTGGGGCTTTGTTAATAATGTATGAGCAGTAGAATGATGAGGATTAGGCATTAAATATTCAACACCTCACTCATGTTTTACTGAAAGGAGTGTGAATGTTCTGAAGCAGCGAACAGTACAACCTGGTCAAATATCTAGAGTGCAAGTAAAAAAAAAAAAAAAAAAACTCAAGCAGAGTAAAGGAGATATAGCTTTTAGTCCAAACAGATGATAATTTTTCTCTTGCCTTATTAAGGAGCTGCTCGGTGTGCGTATCAAACTATTGCATCATGCGTCTATAATGGTAAAAATTTCAGTGAGCGGGGTGCTAACAACCTTATAAGACACTGTATGCGAGCAAGCGTGTATGATGACGCATTTGCCCCACATCACATCCTGTACTTGACTCTTCGTCAGCACCTGGACTGGAGCAGAAAAAGCACTGGCATCATGGAAAATGGTGTGTGTGACAGAAGGCCGGGCGGTGGAGTATTTTGAGCAGCCAGACCGCGGCAGCCGCCTTAGATCTAAGTGCATAGGGATGCCTATGGGTTTAACAGGACAAGCCACTTCCGTTCCCTCTGGGTAGTTAAATGACTGAATGTGATACTCAGCTCTGGGGAGCAAGCAGAGGTTACAGTTGCTATCCCCAACATCTCTGTGAAGAACAGCTGATTCCCCCGCTGTGTATACCCCTCCTTATCCTCACCCCGATGGTATGAGAAAACCACAGAAATGGCTAAGAAAGAGGACAGGTGGAATTTGGGTTCTCCCACAAACCTGTGTCATAAAAAAGACATATGATTAAAAGAAATGAGGAAGATAAGCTTCCAGTTCTACTTCACTGCGTTCCCTAGAGTCTGACTTTGACTAGATATGATCATTCGTCTCTCGGATACAAACTTTAACCCTGGAATCTATGTTACAGTAGTCGGCTAAGCATGTAGTATATTACGGTATCATGTTACTGGGTGGGGGTAGGTGCAGTGGGGCAAAAGCCAGACATTATTAGTGAAGGACATCGGCTGATGATATACTGGCACACAAGTCAAGACGCTTGTGAACATATAGAAACCTTGATGACTTACAATACAAGCTGTAAAGACACTTAACAACAAATTGCGAAAATGGAAACTTTTCAAATACCCTTTGAAGCTTCTCAAATGTAGTGATGAATTCAAAAATATAAAAGTTTTTCACTTTAGGAATGATTAAACCATTTGTGTACACTAAAAACGATCTTTTAATACTGTATTAAATCACCCTTTACAGTTATTTATTACAAAAGATTTTTAAAGCCCTCAAACGAATAACTCCTCTATTTACCACAGCATCGAGCATGAGTTATCATTTGGTCTTGAATCAGAATATTGATCTAATACATTTGGCCAATTCAACTCAAAGTCAGAATTCCATTTCAAGAGAGCACATGAGAGGATCTAGGACTCTGGATGACCCAGAGAGATTTTGCAAACATGAATGGTGAAAGATCTCTTTCACTGTCTGTCACACGTGTGAAATTAGAGAACTATGTAGAATTGAAAAGTTCCTCAGTTCCCTCTTTAACTAGAATTGTATGAAATAGTATGAATTACAAAAAATGTTTAGGTCAAATTCATTTTACAGGAAAGATGCACTATGGAAAAAGCCCTCGAGACCCTTAATAAGAGAAAGGCTAGCACAGTTCACAATCTAGATGTCTGTTGTCTGGTTTCTGCTAATGTGATTTGTGCATGCATGTAATATATTTCTCTCTGGTTTTACTATTTCTAGGATTCAATTCAAACATTAATTTGCCAGGGAGAGAAGAAAGTGGCTCTGCACCCACTTCACCATCTCTGCAGCTACAAGACAAGAATGCCAACAACCACTCTCTGCACTCCTCAAGCCCTCTCCCTATTGAGAACGGCAACCAAATATCTAATGGTAAGATTACAAGGCTTTACATTTTACACTTTGACTTTCTAAAGCATAATCTCCTGAATTCATGGTTTGCTTAACGGTATACTGTTAGATCAGTCAAGGTTTAGGGAACTCCACATTCCTCTTCTATAGCTTTACAAGGTACAGTACTTCACTACTCCCTGGTTTTATAGCGAGTCAATTTAAATAAAAAATACCACCAGGCTACTCTAACTTTATTGATTGTAACCTCAAGAGTTCACGAAAGTATTAAAACACTAAAAGTCAAGGCAAGAATTTACACCTATTTGGAGTATAGAAATATACAATGCAAAAGACTTTTTACAAAAGGAACACATAGGACAGTCAGTCTGATTTATTTTATCCTTAAGTCAGACCAAGAAAATGGTGAAACTCTTAGAGCTACATCTCTGATTAGCATACCTTCTTAAAGTAGGAGGGTTCTCCAGCTAACACACTTAGTGTTGACCAAAACACAACCAATACATAACATTTTTTTCATTGGACATAATTTTTATAGGTGTTATGCTATATATCCATCCATCCATTATCTGACACGCTTGTCCCAATTGGGGTTGCGAGGGGTGCTGGTGCCTATCTCCAGCTGTCTATGGGCGAGAGGCGGGGTACAACCTGGACAGGTCGCCAGTTATGCTATATATATATCTTTTTAACTAAAGTTTAGATATTCATTAGCTTTAAACTCTAATTAAAACTGACCAAATAATGACTAGATATTTGGTCTAGTCACAAGCAATATACATTCCTTGTGTGATGAATTGATATGAAACTTCACATTAAATTGTTATGTTCAATTACTGAAATAAATTACTTTCTCTGCTATTTTCTTATTCATAGAGATGCACCTGTACTGTGAAAAGGATGCCACTTTTATTTTGACCCTCCAGTTATATGTTTGCTATTTCTAAAATATGCAGGATCACTAGAAGATGATACCAACAGCAAGTCTAACTCTAGCAGCACCTCTTTGCACAGACATCTGGATAGCCACCATACTCAGGTAAACACACACCTATATAAACATCTATGTAAAATATTTACCTGCTAGTATGTTATGTGCCGGTACAGAAAATGTAAAGTTTGTTTTCATAATATCTCCATTTCAGTTTCAAGTGGTGTACAATTCCTGTATTTTGGCCTGTTAGCCCCAGAAGTCAATTTATTATGTTTAGTTACCTCAATTTGCAGACTTTGTGAAACGTTGGCCTTCATTTTAAGATCTGTTTACTTATAGCTGGTTACAGGGACACAAACATTTACTCACACACCTTCACAGTGGCACACACACACACAGCCTCTGTAATGATAGACGTTTTAGTGTTTGGGTTTGTTGACAAGTGAAGAGAAAAAGTCACCTTCTTAGGAACACCATGTACCTCTCATGATATCCGAGCTTTTTCAGACACTACAGACAGGTGTACTGTTACACGATTAAATTCATTGTCCTGTTCACTTGAAGCCAAACTCACACACATTCAAGTGAAAACTAGTGAAAACCGAGAGGTCCAACTAAGCAGTGCTGTAAATGTCAATGAGCCTAAAGCAGTAGGAAATTGAACTTGCATGACCCGAGCCGCAAACAAAAACTGTCAGTTGGGGTCATAAATAGATTCAGGCTTTCATACTGATTATTACGTGCTGTAATTTCACTTCAGGCAAGAACACCCTGTAATAGCCTTTTTTTTCTCCTAAAGATTAAATTCATCTTTTCCTTTGATCTGAGGCAGTTTTGCCATTGTTAACCACTAAATGGGGGAAAATTTGCTGAAAGAGTTCAACACAAATGAAATACCACAACATTCTCAGAATGTGTTTTATCTAACATTTTACACAATCAATTCTATGAATTTTCCCGTGTAGAAAGTTGGACCCAAACTCTTACCATCTCAGGCCTGGAACTGAAGACAGAGCTATCATTTATAGCATATTTTTATTAGTGGGATTTACAAAATGCTTGTATTTCTGGTGTAATCACTAACAACTCCATGAAAACAGGCAAAGTTAGCCCATGGCAGTATTACACAGCACATGTGCTGGTGAAGATTCTCAGTCATCCAGGGCATAGTCATTCCAAAATAGTTAAAAAACAAACCACTGGAATTTGTTTTCCAAGCCTGAAGATGATTTGTTTCTCATCCAGGAAGCATTTTCAATTCAAAATGTCTGGATAAGCGTTGAGTTCCAAGCTAGAGTAGCCCAACATGGTCCAACAAAGCCATGACAAGAATAAATCCAAGAATAGGTTGTATCTGTACTCTTGTTAATATCCTAGAATGTAGATATGAGGATAAAAGGCCAAGAATGAATTTGTAAATAAAAGTATATGAATACAGAAGGCATATAGATAACTATGGCCTGTATTGGCTTTTTATATCTGAAGATAACTGAGAAAATATGAATTCTGCAAAGCTTGGAATATGTTACCAAGCTAATAAACCTAAGATTAAATAATATTCTGATCATCTTATCATCAAACTAAATAAAAAGGAGCTGACACTTGCTTTCTGATTGACTTATTTCATGTTATTATAGAGTTAATGAAGAAATGCCTGTGATGTCATCAAGGTCTACTGACCAGGTGAAACATACCTGTCTAGAATCCACTTTATTATTAATTTAGATGGATATGAGTTTAAATTATGGTAGCAAGCTAAAATTACTCATTTATAGTATATAGTATAATCTAGAACATACAGATCAGAACATAGAGTGTTTATTCAGTAAAGCTAAGTGAATTTTAATCACATATTGGATCTGCACCGGATTTTGCTAAGCTGGAGGCGAAGGAATAAGCAAAGGACATGGTGTACCATTTTAAGACGAGCTCACAGGATTCACCTTTCATAAACCAACTCCACAAGAGGTGTGAAAGCACCCTGTGTTCCTTCTTTAAAATCCTGTGACTGAGGAAACGTTTTTCCCCTGCATTTATAGCCAACTTGTGTGTATGCAAGCAAAATGATAATGTGCTGGTATTGCTATTCACAATATTTCTAGACGCCTGAGGTAGATTCCAACTAACATATCTCATCTTCTCTACAATTCTAACCTTCTTTTTGCTTTTTTTTGCTTTGTTTATTTTCCAGAGAGGGCATCTTAATTTTTCTCCATTTGGTGCAGGGGCTGCCCTCTGAAACAGAGAGGCTGGTCTGGGGGGCTTATTGGAAACACTTTCCAAATGTAGGGATGTGGTGAGTGTGTCACATCCATGCTGCTCTTCAGTGTGACAGTAATAGCAGTGTTTTTCATAGAAATTGGGCAAAATCCTACTAGTTCCTAAGAAAATTGGGTGAAAGTCATTAATAGTCTAGTTATCCATGGAGCCTGAGTTTTTTTATGAGCCATCAAAGCCAAGGAAAGAAGATCACAATGTTCTGATCATTAACTTTTACATAAAATAGGGGAATTCTCTGAAGGGAAACCTGTGAAAAGCACTGCTTCTGCTTAGCTTCATCTATAGATCATCTGCTCCACCAAAAAGAATACGTTGGTTTGACATTCTTCATTCCTCCACCTTTATATGTTATTCGCTTTTTTAATTATTAGTATTCTTTGGTGATTCTGCATCAGTGCATAAGTCAAGAACCATGTTACCTTATTTATGCTTTTATTTAGAGCATAAAGTCATAAAAAAAATTCATTTTGCTCATTATTATTAAACTCATTATTTCTGTTCAGGAGGCAAGAAGAAAACCATTCCAAAAACATGAAAACGTAGCTGTGAATATTGTTACTGATAGAAATCTGAAGATGTGATGCTATTTTGTGTCTTTGAAGTTTGGAGTCATTTTATAACCCTTATTTTTGTGTACAAAATAGGCTTTTTGTCTCTCCTCATAACTGCCCTGGGGATGTTTCGTGGAATTAGTGATTGAGCTTACAGAGCTACCTCCAAGTTTAAAAAAAAATAGTTATGCTGACCAGTCACCAATAAGAGTTTACGTAAAGCCACATCCCTCCATCTGCTTATGACTGTGTCACACCTTTTAGTCAGTGTATGCTGGACGTCCCAGAATCTTCTAAAGTGCTGGCATAGGCTGAGCTTTCTATGTAATTTTTTTATTTTTGGGGCGTATACATAGCGTATGCATAATGAGTCCAGAACTTATGTCATATCTTATGCATAAAGCATGGCAGCATAATGCCCATGAAATTTCACAAGACAGTGTCCTGAGGGGAGCAGCGTTGCACCCAGCCTGCACCCGGCCTGAATAAAATGATTTCTGTGATCGCGTTATTAACCTAACTGCTGTTTGCTGCCTGCCAAGAAGGAAGGAAGGAAGGAAGGAAGGAAGGAAGGAAGGAAGGAAGGAAGGAAGGAAGGAAGGAAGGAAGGAAGGAAGGAAGGAAGGAAGGAAGGAAGGAAGGAAGGAAGGAAGGAAGGAAGGAAGGAAGTTGGATACAGATAGAATTAATGTGTGTCAACGATCACATAACTTATGGACCACGTATGAGCATACGCTGGCATACATGCTTGCCGTATGTCAACATGTGCCAGTGTGTTTCAGCATGTTCATGACTTATACAAAACGTACCCATAACTTATAATGTATGCCAGAGTTTTCGGGAGATTTTTCATACGTCGGCATATGCTGGCTAAATCGTCAAGGTGTGACACCACCATTACAAACACTTGCAGATTAGTTTGCAGCTTTGGGTTTAATTATCTGCCTTAGTACATCTGCATAAGGCAAGAAAGGAAATTAGGGTCCAACTCACAGCTTTCAAAATGCATCATGACTACAATTCCCATCAGGCCCTATTCATAGATAAATAAATCAAATTCCCCACAAAGTGAAGGTTGCAATTCTCAAATACAGCCAGAAAAAGGCCACAACTCTCTGATTGATCCATCTTTGATTTTAATTGCTGATTACCTACTTTGATTTCTGCGTTGCTTAATTCGGTTTTTGATTTGCTTTTTAAACCATTTACAGGCCATTTTCCCTGATTTATTAGTCCATGTTATATGTAATTAGGAACTGGGCTTTATTCATGCATATCTAATGCCTGTAAAGCCTTACACACATTTACATTTGTTAAATATTCTGTCTTTTCTGTTCATCACAGCTGAAATATTGCAAATACTGCAAGGCAAAGATAAGAGAATAATACTTTTCTGATGGATTTTGAAGCAGTTTCAATATAATTAATTTGTTCATTTCCACCAAATTAGATTCATGCTGTGAATATTTTTGTCTTTTAACTCCATTCCAACTATGTTTGCAAAGGATTTTTATAACTAATAAGAAAAAAGGATGTTAGAAGATAAAGGGAGAAAGTTGATTACTCTGGTTTGTATTTCTCTGTAAGTGCAATCAAGGCTAATTATATACCAAATTGACAGACAGCTGAGTGACTGGAGACGACAAAGATTGATAGTTTTGTTTTTCCCCTCAGTCAATGTCTCAGTAAAGGCGGTGACATTTAAAGTAGCAGTCCTCACATGTTTGCTTCCTAGAAGCATTTGGCACACCGCATTCCCATTTCTGAAACGTATGAGAGGGACGAACAGTACGATACTCTATCTCTGTAAAAGATAGTTTTGAGAAAAAATCTCACACAGAAGTGATCTACGTTTGATATTTTTGGTCTTTTCATCTTAATAATCTGCTCTTCTAATAGACAGATTTGGAAGAACACTTGCAGAAATATAATGATTTTTTTTTTTTTTTTTTGTACGAAGTCGTATAAATAAGGTATACCGAAAGTCATGTTTAGTGTTTGGCTGAATACTTTATATATTTTGACATAATCTTGGGATAATAATAAAAAGGATGTTTTTCTTATAATTATATTCCAAGATCAGAATCCAATGTTTTCAGTATATCAGTATAATCAGTATATTATAATCATCAGGTTACAAGCTTTTAGAAAGAATTACCTTAGCCCATTAGCCCATATTCATGTAGCACAAGTAGTTTATGTTAACACAATATTCATAATATTCGCGAAGCTCAGCTTTTCTTTTGATATAAAATGGATACAGTTAGACATAAGAGAAGATATTGAAATATAAGTATATTTTTTCATATTCTATTTCCTCTTTTGTTATTGAATGGGAAAAATGTAATTCTACCTTTTTCGAGAAGTATTCAAACTGAAGGAATCTCTAAAACTGCAGAACACAATTGTTAATTGGAAAATAAAGTAAGTAAGGGTTATTAAAGTTTACCCTATATATATATATATACATATATATATATATATGTATATATATATATATATATATATATATATATATATATATATATATATATATATATATATATAGTCCTAGAATGATTGTTTAAGTTTAATTCAGGATATACAAGCTTAATGCACCAAAATCAGTAAAAACCAATTGTTGCTTTAACACCTACAGAATGGAATATTACTCTGTTTCAGATTACATTTGGTCCCAGTCAAAATTATTGTAAAACTGACTCTGTAGCCAGTGTCACATTTTCAGTTCAATCCAAAACTTGCAGATTTAAGGCTGATTTATACTCAGAAACCAGGTCATCTGCATGTGTGTTGCAGTGAATGCAGATGTGCCGCTGCCCCTGCTGCAGACACTCTGCTGCACCTCTCCAAAACTGTTGCAGACCGCAGACAGTACTGCAAACAGGAGGCCTCTGATTGGTCAAATCTACATCCGCTCTACACTATCCGTATTTCCTGTTTGGTATCTTACCGGCCTGTTTTGTTTGTATGACTGCCATTGCAGAAAACGATTCGTGAATTCAGACTAGAGTGGTGTGTGAAAACGCTGAGACCCTTTTTCCACCTGGATCCTCGCTCTTTTTCGCCCTCATGTCCCTCCTTTGACGCACAAACTTGCCCCCACTTTCTCCCCGCCTCGGCCGTATCTAGACCACAACTAGTTTGTGATTTTCCCTCTTGCGTTGTGGCATGGAATACCATAGTGAAGACCATGTTTCAATATTGGGCATAAATCAAAAATATGTGACAAGCTCACTGCGACACACTGCTGCGGGTGTATAACTACCCCTTTACACTCAGTATACATGTAAATAGGTGGACTTGAAGTCCCATTTTTTTTCACTGTGTTTTTAAGGCCTATCGCTGCCATGTCTTGTCAAATCAATAATTAATCTAAGTTGTGTTTAAATTGCAACTGGTCCTACAGTCCTTTATTTGTAGAAAACCATATAAGAAAGTTCATGCTGATGCTGTACTATCATAACCCAATAAACTTGTTAACATATAGCAGATTGTAACACCTTGTCCCACTGTCATAGGTGTGGATTAACACCTTTGCTAGTGCTTTATCAAGCTGATCCATCAATTTCCGGAAATCTTAGGTTTAATTTAGAATGGATAATTACAGAAGAGAAGTTGGTAAGAAAATGCCAAATTACATCACAGATGCTATCCAATAATTTGTGTCCTAGGAAATGCTTGTATTATTGTGTAATCATTTAATGCCACATTCACATCTTATCCGGTTATGTAGCTAGAAATCTTTTGGAGGTTATTGCATGAATGTTCAAAATTCTGCAACAGCAAGGTTAAAAACTAGAAATCTCTTAATATCAATAACAGTAAAAAAATATTTTCGATCCTTCTTGTTTAGATGTATGTGTGTTTATGTGAGCACATGTGCAGTCATGCTTTGCAGAAGGTCATGGTGTTCCCTCTTGTCTGCTGTTTCAGTAGCTGATGTTCCTGGCTGGCGCCAAAGCATTGAATAACCTAACAGAGATGTGTAAATTATGGATTAGATTCCTTAGCACTCTGCTGCTGCAGATGTTCAATCTGGGTATTTAAGCTTCTAGGGTTATCTGAAACATATGTCCAGGTATGTAACAGTATGTTGTTGCTGTTTGTGTATAATTGGTGTGGTGTTGTGACAATGTCACAGAAAATGTACAGATCAGAGTACTTCTGCAGGGCTGAAATATAATAAGTCCTCCTAAAAGTTTTTTTATGACATCCAATGGGTTTCTAGAGGTTATACAAAAATGCCTTTTGAGTTCCACAATTACCTGATTGATTGGTAAGGATTATAGACATCTTGGACATCCAGTCATCTGCAGGTACCTGGGTTATTGTTAACACATTAAACTGCTAAGTCTGTGAAATCAGGGATTATATACGACGGAGTATTAGGGCCACACATGAAGAGAAAAAATATTTTTGCCATGACGAGATTAAACTCGACATGTCGACTTTAAAGTCGCCCTGTCGACTTTAAACTCGACATTTCGAGAATAAAGTTGAAATGACTGACATGTTCTCAAATTCAGAACTGCGAGCCTGGGTAAGCATAGGGAAAGATGTTACGTTATTATTGGTAGGCCACCGCTTCCTGTGATGATTATATAGTTGCAGCACGTCAAAGACTACCTTCACTCTTAAAACGCAGACTGCAGCTGTTGAGCGCGGTTGCTCTTTTCTCCAAACGCAGACTGCAGCTGTTGAGCGCGGTTGCTCTTTTCTCCAAACGCAGACTGCAGCTGTGGAGCGCGGTTGCTCTTTTCTCCAAACTTTGGAATGTCGAGATTAAAGTCGCCACGATATATCAACTTTATTCTCGAAATGGCGAGTTTAAAGTCGACACGTCGAGATTAAACTCAACATGACATTTCAACTTTATTCTCGAAATGTTGAGTTTAATGTCGACGTGTCGACTTTAAAGTCGAAATGTCGAGTTTAATCTCGTCATGTCAAAAATATTTTTTCTCTTCATGTGTGGCCCTAATACTCCGTCGTAATTATAATATATGGGCTTAACCAAAAACTTAGCAGATCCTCATAATAGGCCCGTAACTCGGCCACGTAATGAATCACACCAGACACAAATGACAATAATTTTGCTGTTCTGTGCATCAATTAAAGAGCATAGTCTTGTTATATGCCCATACAAAAAAATAAAAATAAAAACATTTGATCATGATACTGTAAGAATACAACTATATACCAAAAATAATCCTTCCTGATGGTATTTTCAGCCTAAATAGAATTCCAGCCCTGGGGTGAGCAGACATAAACAGATATATGTGCCACCTGCGTGCAATATTACAGAAAGATCAGAGAGCCAGATTGACACAATGGTAGGTGCTACTTAATAGAGCCCTTCCGTCCTGCAATGCATCAAGGACAAGCAACAGTCTGTCCATGTCAGAGACTTCAATATTAATTTAAGAAACTAATTTGCAGCAATTCTTAGTTCAAGTAAATCTTCCCCAGAACCTCCTATCAAATCAACAAGAAGAAAAAATAGAAATAGAAAATAGAAATGATTGAATTCAGTCCCATCTGAACTTTTCATCCATATTTCTCATGAGCCATACATTTGCTTGATCATCTCATCTGTCAGTGTAAAATGTATTTTTCCTGCTATTCTCTCTTTCTAATCCAATCCAACTTCTCTTTTTCTTTACAATTTGCTACAGCAACTACGTCTGACCAACAAAGATGAAAGCACCACCCTCAGGGAGCTTCTGCGCTGGCGGCAAATGCAGTGTGAGGGGCAGAGTCGCTCTCAGCGGCGTTCTCCTCAATCCCCACCACTGCCCCCCACACTGCTGTGGACCAAAAGGAAGGCCTCCCCTTGATCCTGACACAGCTATGGAATCTGAAGTTACATCTCCCAACTTTTCAGTCAGAATATACTTTTTTCTGTATTTTCGCATGGGCCAAGAACCTTATTGTCCATGGGCTACGCTAATGCCCTGAGCCCAGAAGCATGTGCTTAAGCCCCTGGGCTGAGGCTTTTGCTTTTCCTGTATTTGCACTGACTGTGGAAGATACTCTACCTGATATGATATAAACTCAATGTGCACAGTGTCTATAAATGCATAAACAGCTGTTCCAGTGAAAGTGGGTTTTATCTTTTATTTTATTTATTTAAAAAAAACAGACATATAATAGATAAATTATTTTAACATGTCTATTTATTTTCACCAAAGCGATGATGTCCACATATTGGAGGCTGAACCTAAGAGCAAATAACTCAGGTCCTGAATGGGCCTTTTATCTCCTCAGTCTGTAATTGTGAATTGCTGCTGCGCACAAATGAGTTTCCTCCCCACAACATGGTGCTGATAATAGCAATGATAACATGCTGTCTTGTGATATTCCATTCAGTTCTTACATGTGCACATTGCGGTTCTTGCATGTGAATTTGTGAAGTTTACAAGCAAACCCAACACCTTTAGGAACTTCCAAGATTTTAGCATCCGTGTGGCCAGCTCGGGCCTGCTTAGGACCTAAGTGCTTCTGTAGCTATGGCAACAAGCTACCAGGGGTCAGGATAACCCCTAGTTTTATTCCGAAATGCACTTCTCTTCCTCCTTATTTACCAGCCTTGAATAAAAGCCCTCTGGTCGAATTCCAAGCCACTGCACGTACCTTTACAGTTAAAAAGAGAAACTAAAAAGGACTCTGATATGGTTCAAAGTGTAAATGTCTCAACAGAAAGGTATGTAGTTCATGTTGTGATCATGAAACTGTGCCAAAGTAAAAAATATGGCTGAGGCATTGCTGTAAAATATCTCTTTTGTTCTTTGATGTACAGACTGATTTAAATGAATAAGAAGTATTACCTCTGTTAGGTGATTATATGGACTGAGAAAATCACCGTATATAAAAGAAAAAAGGGATCTAAAGTAGGAACTTAACTCTCATTCTGTCGTCTCATTAGCGCTGTTAGGTCAGAACATATGAGGGCTCCATTTGAATCAAATTAATTAAACCCATAGAATTAAGTATTAAACTTTTTCTTAAAAAAATGCAAACCACTTCTTTTTTTGGTTTAGTTTATAACAGTGTCTTCCCCAAGAACTGAACATCCTGTCTTTTAATGCCTGCAGATCAGAGGTGCTGCTTTATCTAATCTTCAAATAAATTGTTTTTGCAAGATCACACTTTATAACAATGTTTTTTTTTTTTTTTTTTTTTACATCTCAAATAAGTGTTTATAGACATTCATGGGCCTAAAGAGTTTCCTTTTTTTCAGTTCATTCATTTTTTGTAACCCAAGTGCCAAATATGCTCTCAGTAATATTTATAATAATGTTCTGAGGCTAAGTACAACATAGCTTCATAGGTTTTTGTTAATCAATGAGCTTGTGGCATAATTCTGACTGGGTATTATTTATTTGCTTTTATTTGTGGGCCTAGAAGAATTTAAGGTAGCAGATTAGATTCTTGGCAGGTACAAGGTTTAAATAGTGCAGGAATCTTCAGTGAAGTTGTCTTAAAGCTTGGTTTATACTCGCTGCATAGAATGTGCCGTCCCCGCCCTAAGTGCGGACCCCGTGTGCAGCCCTGTTCCAAATGGGAGGATATAAAGTTGTTCTCCACAGACAAGTTTGCATGTACTGACATCAATTGTGGTCAAATGCAGTGTTGTTACTGTTTAGTCAGACTGAAAACAACAAACAGGGGTGAGTTTATTGGCCAAACTTGTGGTACAAACAAGGATTTAAGCTACTTTTTCAATCACATACAGCATACTTACAGTAAAGTGTGAAACAACTACCCTCAATATATATTGCATTCATCTTTTATTTAGTAAAACTATGTTTTTTCATATGTTATTTTTTGTGTGCAGCTGGTAAACCTATATAACCTCTTTTTTCTGTAGTTGCCATAAACACACCTACCATCCTTTAATGATTATAAATTTTAAATGAATAATACTGCGCTGGCCATTTTGGAAGCAGGACGTCAATTGTTCCCTTTTTTTTCTGCATTTCCGCTTTTTTGTTGATCACTGCCCCTCTCTGTCAACACTGGAAAAAATGGAAATCTAGATAAGTAATCTTTTCTTGAAATAAGTTCATTTGTTCTTGAATTGAGGAGGTAAAAGAGACATTTTGCCAATGGAACAAGACAATTTACATTTAAAATAAGAAAACACAATTGCATTATCTTATTTCAAGTGCATTTTAACTAATTATCTTATTTTAAGAGTGAAAATACTCATTCCATTGGCAAACTACCTCATTCACCTACTTAAAATAAGGATAAATACACCTAATTTAAGAAATATTTACTTTTTTCTAGAGCGTTTTTGCAGTGAGCGTGTTAAGCGTGTAGAGTGATTTTATGGGCTCGCACACAGTTCCACATAACAACCCAACGCATGAATATATCTTGGCCTTTAGTGCTTCCTGTTGTAAAAACCTAGTGTTTTAACCATTAAAACATATAAGATACGTCTGAAAAAATAGTGTCTAGAGTTCCTCTTTAATTATAATTTTCTTCCATTTGCACTGAACCTGTATCACTATCAATGAAACACTCACACAGCATGATGCGGCCACCACTTTGCTGATGCACTGTTCTCAGGCTTGTATTCCTTTGTTGTCTCACTGCAAAAAATAAAACCTAAATAAGTAGTTTTACTTAATATAAGTGCATTTTTTCTTGATTTTAAGAGAAATTATGACACACTTGGACAATGGAACAAGACAATTTACATTAAAAATAAGAATAAAACAATTCCATTGTCTCATTTAAAGTGCATATTATCTAATTATCTTATATTGGGAGTAAACATACTCTATTCTACTGGCAAATCATCTTATTTACCTACTCAAATTAAAGGTAAATACACTTAATTTAAAGCATTTTTACTTATTTCTTGATTGTTTTTGCAGTGATCGAGTGCAGATTTATTACATTGTAGATTAACAGAAGACGACATAGGAAAACAACTAGAAATCTGAAATAAAACTTTTTTTACTAGCCAATTAGTCATACATTGATAAGAACATTTAAAGTAGTTGTTGGAGTTTGCATTGCCAATAATTTGTATGATTGTATTTCTTCATTGTGTTTTACTGCTGCTGCCAATTAATGATTAGAGAGCAGGAAAATAATTCAGATTCCACCCATGAAATGTTTTTCATGTTCATAGTCTCTAAATAATTGAAATTAAATTGTGTATTTGTAAAACAGAAATCCCAGGATTTAAAGCTAGCATGAGCCTCTAAAGATTCAAGCTCCTAAAAATGCCTGTGTTGACATCTTATCAGATTTGTGTGTTCAGTGTCATTAAGAAGAGCTCACACACAGATCAAATGGACTTCTGTACAGATTCTTCCACTGTGTTCTTGTCCTCCAGTGACCTTTAACCCCACATCTATCCAGTTATCTCTCCTGCATTTGACCCCAAGTCGCAACCTTGTTTCCAACTCAACCCCCGCCCCCCTCCTGTGATGGATAAGATTCGCTTTACGGGTGTTTCCATGGTAACGTCAGTGTAAATAGTGACTGGTGTTTTAAGTCCTTTGCTTATTTTGCAGAAGAGCATAGAGACTGAAAGATGGACAAACAACACAGAAGTGGTGCAAAAAAAACAGGGTTTATCAAAACCCTGAAATTAAAGAATGTTTTTGGGTTTGATGCAATGACTGAGAAGCTGGAAGAGATTTATTTTAAAAATGTGATTATTTTCTTTTTTTTTTACAATGACTTGTTTATTACCGTTGTTTTTTTTCCCCCTATTTATTATCCCCCTCCCAATCCTGTCACTCTGCATTTTCTGTTTTTCTTTTTTACTGATACAAAACGGATGTTTAATTTTATTATATATGCTGTTGTTTACTCCACAATGTTAAAGTGGTATTTTGGTTGACCTTTGAATGGTGCAAGTGTTTCTCCATAGGTTCATCTTGGGAGATATGCCTGAATGATTAGAGATGCTAAGTATCAATAGCTCTAATTGATTTCTCATTGCCATCGATCACCCACAATGTGTCAGATTGATTCAGCCTTACAGACTAGAAGCACAAAGGTGCATGAGGATTTAGGGGATTTCCACCGACATATTCAACAGAGTATTTTGAAAGTCTAACTGCAAACATATTCCATCTTTGATTGTTGATGATATTCTTTGTAGCTTTGTGGTTATGCTCTCGCTTCTGAAAAGAATATACTTGACTGCTTAATGTGAATTATGTCCTTACCAGTTGTGTATGCAATTCACTTTTATGTGAGGTGGCTCACATTTACTCCATTATGGAAGTCTTGTGTGCCGCAGGAAAACTACAAACTCTGTCAAGAAACGAATGATGCAAACACAAGCAAAAGATAAGCTGAACTTTGCTGTTCATCTATAAAGGATACAAATTATTATTCCTAATGAGCAGCATTCAGGTTACCTGTGTGATTTTTGTGTATAAACCATGAAATGAGGCTTTTAGCTTGCATGATCAATATGTTTGGATTTCCCATACCATACACATGTTGAGGTGGAAAGAAATACAGACTACCGGTATATAATATGAAAAATATGTTTTTACCACACTGTGAACCCTTTGCCTCCTATTCATACTGACTGTCCACATTTAAGGCTGTCATGCACATTGTACACTCTGGCAGGTCAAATACTGCCATTCATCTCTCTTCAGCAGGAATCTATAAAACATCCCCTTAGAGATTAGCTTTCTGGTGCTACTATCAGCGCTAAATGGCAATTCTCATCTAGTTATTCTATTATTTCTGCATCTAAAGTAAGGGGAATGCCACTGCCTTTCATTGTTTTGTTACATGATTTTTTATTGTAATCCTCTTTTTGTACATGACATACAATATATTTTCATTTGCATATGAATGTGTTTGTGAAAAAAAAGAGTGGTATTTCGTAAATATTATCCCAATGTTTTATAATCCTCTACCCTGTATAGCAATAAAGCACAGCTGTGTCTATGTCTGATTCTCTTTGTGTGTACAAATAATATAAATACTAATCTATAGCTTATTTCTTTAGTTAAACAATTGAAACTGAAATCTGAAAATTGTATGGGATGTCCTTATTAATTTTTTTTGACTGGTTCACTGTCACATGATGCTTAAACGGCCTATTTTTTTCTAAAGGGTTAATTGGAAGCATTAGATTTTATTCAGTGATAAGAAAACTGAATATGTTTGTATGTTTAACGTCTTCATTTATAACTAATTATTCTAAATTATTCATTCTAAATTCATAATTCTATGTATTGTTTTGTTATTATAATCAATTTTAAGCTGTTTATTCTAGTCTTTTTTTCTCTTCCATTAGCACTTTCTTAGTAAGTGGTTTCTAAATAAAGCTGCACTATACTGCCAGACGTTTTGTGTCATACTACCAAATCAATGAATATTCCTATCACTCCCATGGATGCATATAGAAAAAAATTAATGAGGAAATATGTGACATACCTTCATGGGGGGGTATGTTCCTTTTGGTAAAACAGGGAAAACGATTCTTATTTCTTTTCAGTTCATAATTTTGTACAACATTCCATGGTCCTATTACATAATATTACCATACAATACATAGCAGTTTGAAATCTGTCCCCATCAGTTTTAGTCCATCTATCACATGCATGTTTTTTTAATGCATAAACCGTTATCTGGATGTGTAGTGATCAAAGCATTCTTCTTTAGCTTAGATTTTACCCCAAAAATTATACATTACTTTTTTCTGACATCTTAATTTTGGGTAGCTTTAAACTCTTTAACCATCATATCCCTCCTGGTTTTGGCTCCTTTTGTTTCAAGGTATTGCAAGTTTCATGTGGCTTTCTAACACCATTTATGATCTAAGCAATTACTTAAGTGCCAAAATTTACAGCTATAACCTCCAGGTTCTACTTTGGATGATCAGTTCTTTATGGGGATTTTTTTCTATTCCTGTTGTTTAGCAGTTGATTTTAGCAAGTTATTTTGAACATGCGATAGGGGAGCGTCTTTGTGAGGGTGTGTGCGTTACTGACTTAACTTTATATTGATTTACAGATGATGAAAGCTTTAAACTATGTAGTGTTGTGTGTCTTAGTGAACAACTATGTAGACTGACTGTATGAGTTTCTTTGAAGGGTTTTTGTTTGGTTAAAACCATCTGAATAAATTAGAATGGGGACTGCAAGATGATGCTTCTTATCCAACATTAGTGTCTGACCTCAAAAACCCTCCACATATTCCTCATCCCTCTTTTAAAAGAACAACTTTGGCAAAGTTTGAGGCGTTAAATCTAAAAATGGAGTCAAGATATCACTCAATTTAAGTGTTTTGTTGAAAATTTTGGGAAACATTGTATATGAGTAAAATTATTACATAAAGGAGGACGCCTATATCACTTTAGAAAAGTTGACTAAGACATATTGGTTGGTTAGCATTTCGGTTCTATTAGTAAAGGGTGCTGTATTGTCACCTGTGTACAACTGCGTTAAAGTACACACTAAATTAGTTTGTAAACACTCATTTGGGTCATGGATAAACTACTGTGTACCAAATCTTTATAGCCATAAAAAATAGCAAAAAAATTATCATTTCTGCTGCATAAGATGCTGACATGCATTAGGCCTATATTTGTCACTTTAGTATTCCTGTTTGAATAGTCATGCAAACATAACTAACCTCCTAAATAATGAATAAAATGTAGGGGGAAGTTAAATAAAAAGAGCTTCATCATACATAATGGTAATAAAGTGATGATACTCTTTCCATATGTAGCATTTGTTCCACTGATTTAGAGAAAGGGCAGCCACAAACAATCTTTAACCTGTGTTGATATTTAATCGTTAAGAAATTTTCTCAGTTGGTCACTTAAATCTACTCCACAGCCTCTTGATTTAAACACATTGGGGTTTCTATTTACAAATGTTCAGCCAAAGAGATTCATGCAGTCATATTCTCACACAATTTTCTTTGCCTTTTCTCTAAAGTCTTTTGGTGTGAAATACATGTGTGAAAACAAGCAGATCTTGTCTTAGTAAAGCGATATTTCCCAGGATGATGGGAGGCTGCACCTGAGGGCAATACGTAAGCAGCGGTAGTTTTTATACAAAGTCACGTCAAGACAAGCACAGCTTAGCCATCTAATTGCTTTAAACCTAAATAATTTGCCAGCATTATTTATTGGAATGTTTCTCCAAGCAGCAGTCGGTTGAACGCTGTGCCTTAGAGAATGGGAGCATGCGTTTGAAGTTTGTAAGTGCATGCCACTGTAAACATCTGCTGCTTCAGGGCGCTGAGTCATTTATTGCAGGGAGTGTACAGTGCATTCTCTGAAATAAAAAAAAAACATTCAGTAGCTTTCATCTGTCAATAAGATGATTCAGTATATATTTTTATCAGTAGTTATCATTCTAGTTATCTCATTATTAAGGGGAGATTAGAAGAATCACAAGAAAGAGATGTTATATACTTCCAAGTGGATTATATCACTTTGGGGGCTTGGTGGGGAGGGATGGGCTAATTTCAGATTTAAACAAATTCAAAATATTCAACGCCACAATGACAAAGTGCCTTCCTTTAACCCTTCAATCAGCCAGAGCTGCAAAGGAAGGATTTGGATCAAAGCCTGTCTGTCTATTAGAGAGGACCAGTCAAAGTTCAACTGACAACACGTACCAAAGGTGAAAAATTACCATTCACAGACACCTTCCTGACAGTCTGACTGAGCTGCTGCCATTTTTAACCATGCTTGGATGAATAATTCTTTCCCTACAGTAAAACAGAGCTGATTGGATATATACCCTGAAAATTTGCTGCTTGAATTGTAATTTAAAAGTCTAAGGTGAGAAATTGTTTTTGCACTATATTATAATTTGTTGCTGACTAAGAGGTAAAGACGTAATTCGATCGATTTTAGAATATGTTTTCAGTAAGAGGCTAGGAAAGCAGCAGTTGCAGCACTGTGTAGCTTGTAAACCTTTTATGATTTTTATGATACATCAATAGTTTAAGGAGATAAAGGTTTGCAGGTTTTGCTGTTGTTATATAAAAGTACTCAGAAATGCTCCCAAGTTCATCTTTATTACAGTAATTTACTACTGAAATACACCTAAAACTTTTTTTCAAAAATAATGTGTTGCTTACAGATGAAAAAAAAGAAAAACATCCTTGAATTGCGGCCTGCTTTTTTTTTTTTTTTTAAGTTAATGCATGCTTTAAATGATTTCCGCTCCAGCTGCAAATATAGTTTGAAGTTATTATGCTGAACACGAGAATGTGAGCAAACAGCATTTTCAAAGGCAGTAAATCAATTAGGTACATGGTACATGTAACTAGATCAGGGAGTAATTTAAAATTCTGTGAGCAGGATTCCAGCATAATTACCACAATCACTGAGGTAATGATTTCTCAACCCTTTCTTTGCCTTTTTTTTTTTTTTTTTGTGGTTTAATTTTCATTATGGAAATCCTGTAATTACACGTGTATTAATGCATATGAGGTTGACACATCACCATGTATGCAAATTTTTCACAGCGTTGTTGCATTGTTCTACATAATCTCAGTTTTCTAAAAAATAAGTTAAAGCAACCAAGATAAACTGTTTTTTTTTTTCTAACAGACATTTTAAAAAACATTTTATAATGCTACAGTAGTAAAGCAAACTGTGATTTATATAAGGTTTATTTAGCTTTGTAAATAAAATTATTCATGCAGTTTTTTACTATAGGATTACACCTGCTGAACAGCAATCAAGGACTTTGTGTTAGTGATTACAACAGCCGTATTCTTTTACTTTAACTTTCAAGACTTTCAATTGTAGATTTGCAGCTGTGCTTGATGTTACTGTTCTGACGAATGATCTGTTTTTGCATTCATGCATAGATCCACAGCCTACTAGTTAGCCTTTAAACTCATACAGAAAGAAAAGACAATTAGAAGTATTTTCATGACATAATTACTTTAGTCTTTGGCACTTAGACCTTGGCAAGAAACATTAGCGCTGAATTTTGCTTTGATATGCATGAACAGGAGTACAGAACAGGGATGTTTCCCCCAGGTCTGAAACTGGTGGTGGAGTGGAGATGGATGAAGTTGGTCTGTCCATGACTGCTATATGGAGAGATCCGGAGGACTGCGTGAGCTGATACTAGTGCTTCACTAGGGGACCTGAAAGATGGAAGTCCAGCTTGGATAACACAGGTTGAGAGAACCTGTCCATGATGAGCAAGCATGAAGCGACAGTGGAGAGAAAAATTCCCCATTGGGAAGAAACCTCTGGCAGAACCAGGCTCAACATGCCAGTCTTCTGCCGGACTCCTGAGATGATACAGGGAACGCTGTAAGAGTCAAGGAGGAATTATGAAGCTTTAGCTACGATGGTGGGTCAGGGTCATCTGAATCAAAGTCAGACATAAGTTCAACCCCAGCCTGCACTTGGGTAGCAGACTGAGATGTGGATTTGGAGACCCTTTTAAGATAAAATCTGGATGCTGATTAGTTTTCGTGGAAGTGTGGTTCAAATCTCATTGGCTTTTGTCGGAGGCAAGTAAGGATATGTAATCAGTTTCTTCAACTGATTTTCCGCCTAGGCTCCATTTAAACATTTAAAAAGGCCAATAATTTTGCGCTGTTTTTCTTTTTTTAAGTGTTTGATTTAAATCTATTTATCAATACCTCCGATGTACTAATGTACATTCATATTTGGTGGGCTTGTTAGATCATTTTGTTCTTAGAATGAAAAAAACATTTAGATACCCTGGTTAGCTTCATAACAGATAATATTTGATAATTGGTAGTCATTTTTTTCTATTATGCTAACATTTTCCTCCAAACTCATATTTAGTGTTATCAGAGAAAAAAAAAAATAAGTTAGACATCAGATTAATTCTCCATTAAAGAGACCCATGAAATGTCAACACATCTAATTGATTATTTCTTCAGGGCTTAGAAGATCCACCATTAGAGGGTCAAAGGTAAAGAGGAAGCTACAAAGTAAGCCCTGAATCAAACAGGGAGCAGGTTTTTGTTATTTGGGCCTCTTGATGTTTTCTACAACCTTTGCCTTTTGCTTTTTTAGATGTTTCTTTTTTTTCCCAGGACCGTGACAAACTACTAGTCCCTCTGGGAGACTTCAAAAAAACATTGATCATTTGGCTTTTATTTGTAATACAATAATAAAACATTTATACAACATGCAACTGCTTATGTATAACATTGGTGTCATAACATAGAAAATACTTACTAATAAAAATAGATAATTTCTTCATATATATACTGTACAGACCAAGAGTTTGGACACAACTCATTCAAAGAGTTTTCTTTATTTTCATGACTATGGAAATTGAAAATTCACACTGAAGGCATCGAAACTATGAATTAACACATGTGGAATGTGAAAGGTTAAATGATAGAAGCTAGGAACATGAGGTAGGGGCTCCAGTTAAAGGTATGAAGAAGGGGCCTCTATCTAGAAAAAGATAACCACAGTCATAAAGGTTGGCAAAATTGGCTGTGTGCTAATTGCTGATTGTTTTTCATTCCCTTATAACCAAGTCTTTTTTCTTTATCTCCACATGTGCCCCTTGAAAAGCCCCGGCGCCCCCTAGGAGAGGAGTGACTCACACTTGTACAAGCCCTGCTCTAGGGAGTTTGATTGGCTGATAAGCTGCTCATCATCATAGGGCAGGGAACATTGGTAATCAATAAAAACATGTTCCCTCCTAATTCTCCCATTTTCAAAGTCTTCTAGCAGAGCAGCATCAGTCACACACCATTACCTACAGGTGTAACAGCAGGATTAACATTTTACGGGTATCAGAGTGAAGTCCTACGTTGGCTGACGGGTGCAAATGCACAGTAAAAGACACAATGAGCTACAAAAACGTGGATGCAGACTGTAATAAATGCACACACACAAAAAAAAATGCAATAGGAAAATGCTGCAACAAAAGAGAAAGGGGCTTCCAACAAGTGAAAATATCCGGCAAATGGCAAAACAAACTGCAACTACACAGATGATGTAAACTCCAAAAATACAAACAATGCAACAGAAAAAATCATCAGGGAGAGAGTGTTGTGATCATGAGAAAAGTTAAGTATTCCCTTTAATGAAGGTGTTGAGCTACTCACAGCCCTTTTTTTTTATTGATTTGACAAGTCCTCATGTAGAGTTATGGAAAGTGTGAGCATGAATTACACTAATACTTGTGATGACATCAGCTAGGATTACTGTTTCATGCAAAGTGAAATTGTAAGTCTGAGAAAAACCTCATCTGGCTCAAGTTCTTTAACTCACCATCTTTGTCATCATTTCCCCCCTACCTCTGAAATGTGAGTATGTCTCAGTTAAAGTTGGCATGAAGGACCAAAACTTACCACACCAAGTTTGTTTTTGAAAGATCACAACCTTTGCTTGGAAAGTGTGGCACAGAAGCTTTAGGCCCCATTTTGTGTGTGTAAGCTAGCTCAATGAATCAGACCCCAGGTGAGCTATGTCTTCTCCTGCCTGCCTAAACCAGTCCTATAGCCATAATTCTTCTCTTCCTTCCACTTCCATCAAAGCCTGCTGGCATTAGTAAGATTCAACAAGTTTTTAGCACAAAGATCAAGAGCAATGGAGCAATGATATCACCACAAAAACAGCCATCAGGGAGCTGTCTCCACTTTGGAATGTGCTGTGAAGTAAATAACAATTTCCACAATTTATCTATTACATCATGTTCCACCTCCTGTTCATTCAAGACAAGAACACCCCTGCATGTACTCCCTCACAATGCAAGTTGTGAAAGCTGTTCTGGCCTTGTGGTATTATTCAGAAGTAAAAATACTCTAACTTGAGTAGAATTTTTTGGCTGCTTTATGTCTCGCAAATTACTACATAATGATAACGTTTTTTTTAAAAAAAACATCAGCAGCAGACCCACGTATATGTCTATTAACACTTCTGGCTTTGAAATAAAACAGTTAGTGTGAGCAGAATAAACAGCTGCAGATTCAATTAAATTCAGTTTATTTATATAGCACTAATTCACAACACAAGTCATTTCAAGGCACTTTACAATTCAACCAGATCATACAGTCAAATTGATTCAAAGTTTTCTATCAAAGGGAAAATCAGCTGATTGCATCAACTCATTGACTCAAATGCAATCCCTCACACTAAGCATGCTTGTAGCGACAGTGGAGAGGAAAAACTCCCTTTTAACAGGAAGAAACCTCCAGCAGAACCAGGCTCAGTGTGAGCGGCCATCTGCCGAGGCCGACTGGGGTTCAAGAAGACAGAAGCAGAGATACAGCAGCTGTAAAAGGCGGCCCCGTCCAGGAAACACAGCCAGGCAGACGAGCTCCGAGCCAACTCCCATGTCAGAGGATGAAGAGAGCACATCCAGCCAGTCACGGTCAGAGAAACAGGACTACAGTGGAAAACAGGCCGATCTCCAGCATCTATAAACAAGGGTGTTGATGGAAGCAGCACAGCTGATATTTTTCTCCAGGATGGTGTCACAGCCAAACAGGAACAGACGAGGCAAAGCTGCTATGAGAAAAAGCAGAGAGAGCATAAGGTTAGAGATTGAACTAACATATTCTGCAGAGTAGGAGAATAGAGAGAGAATGAAGCAGAATGATGAAATGGGGGTCCCTATGTCCTCCAGAAGTCTAAACCTATAGCAGCATAACTATAGAGATAGCTCAGGATAACCTGAGCCACACTTACTATAAGCTTTATCAAAAAGGAAAGTTTTAAGCCTAGCCTTAAAAGTAGACAGGGTGTCTGTCTCACGAACTAAAACTGGTAGTTGGTTCCACAGGAGAGGAGCCTGATAACTAAAAGATCTGCCTCCCATTTACACATTGTTATTTGAGAAACTTTGCATCATTCTAATGTTAATACATTAGCTACTATGGTGGAAAAAATGACGTTGGGAAATTTTATTTTTTTAATTATATAGATTTTTTTTTGTCAGTTTCCATATTTACTGCTTTGAGTACAATAACTCCACTTCCATGCAAAGCAAACTGGATCTTCTATAGTGTTAGTTAATGAAAACCAAAGAGGTATTGTTGTTTTGTAGAAGCTGCATTTTTGAAATGTGTTTTGCTGATGTTAAATCAAAGTACTCATTAACTGCTGCAAAGTCATCCAGAAACTAACTATGACTCCAATATTTGTATCATGTTTTTCTGTCCCTGTTCTTAGGGAGGAACCAGGCTGTTTTTCCAAAGAAATGCTTAACTGCCATGAGCTGGGTGTGTGTTAGTGTGCTGAGGAGGAGGGAAGTATTGTCTGTGGCTTGCACAATGAAAAGAAAGGAGCAAAGTATTGATCACATGTGGTTGTTTTGTTTCTCTCGCAGCCAATTCTGAGGGAATTACATATGGCGCTGTTTGTCCAACAGACTATATTATCCTGCTTAAAATGAGAAAATTAAACATGAAAGTGAATTTTTGGAGAGTAAGAGAGGCTCTTGAGAGATAGTGGAAGAGGCCATAAAACACAAGTGTAAACAGGATTTCCACCTCTATTGATTCACTTAGCTCAGGTTGGAGGGTTGGTTGGTTTGTGTTGACTTGCAAACTGCCTGGGGGACCGCCTTGCTCCAGACTGATCAATGCAGAGAGAAAAAAAAGAAAAAAGACGTCTGAAGGGTTGTTCCCTAAGCTGTAAGCATTTATAGTTTTTACACTCACCGTATCATGAAGTCTAAATATGTTGCTAAAGGAGCAGTAATGTTCGTTTAAACCCACCTTGATACTAACCTGAGTCTCTTATTTGGCTTTCTGAACTCTTCTTTCTCCCACATCGTGTTCTGTCTATCCCAGTCTGACCCTCTTGCTGTTCCTCCATTCACCTCTTCACCCATATCTGGTAGTGGCACAGACCTCCATGCACCACTCGTAGCTGTAAGTGTGAAAAATCAATATCCTTGCAGTATTGCTTCAATTTTCAATTAATGACTTTTAGGTCAGTCTCTCCAGACACATCCATCACATTGGCTCAGCCTCTACTGCATTAGAGCAGAGGAGAAACTCTGAAAGGTATGCCCTCACTCAAACAGTTGACATACTGTTTCCACAGCATCCCCCAATGAAAAATAAAATCTAAAAACAAAAATTAGCGATCTAATAGAATAGTGGAGCAAAACTCTAAATTAAACACTAAACAAGCTCAGTCTGAGCACTGTTTATGCATCTTATTTCTAGTACCACCGTTATGTAACTTTTTTTATAATTCTATTGAAAATACAAATTTTATGAATTTAGCCTTCTAACATTTTAATTTTAGTGCTTGTGATGGCTGTCACAATAACCCTCAAGCAAGAATTTATCTCGTTAAGATTGTAGTTGAAGTCTAACAGGGTTCGCTTTTGTGGTTTTTTTCCCCCTTTAGGTACTTACATTTTGACATGGGTCTAAAACTAGAAATAAATCAAGCCCATTTAGTTAGCATCAAGTCCTCTGATTGTGCAATCCAGCAAATGTTTTCCACTTTTCCCAGAGCAGGTTATAGATGGAAAAGGTCTTAAGAGAAACCCAATTATCCTACACTCCAGCAACACTCTTATTCTGGGCTTTCCCCAGACATTTCCAGGCCAGAGGGGATATCATGTCCTTCCAAAGTTTTCTGGATCTAACAAGGGTTCTTCTGGATGATTGGGGTTGTAAATCCCTGATTACCTCAAGTGAATCCATTCAGTCTAAAGAAGCAGTGCATCCACTCTTAATTTTTCCTAATTTAAAATGGGTCCTCTCTTTTTGCAAACAAAGCTAATTTCAGTCTCTTGTATCTTGGTTTGTTTCTTCAGTCATAATCCATGCTGTATGTCATAAGTAAGAGTCTATGTATTACGAGCAAAGGACATCTGAAGCTTTTCTCAACATTAGTTTAACGAGAGACGACACCTCAAGGTGTTCATCCATCTTTCTCTCTTTTCCTCTGTCGATATCTCCTCTGAAAGCTTCTTGCATCTTGCATTGTTCTACTGCAGACCCAGCTCTGTAGTAAAGCTTGCTAGTTCTCATTGCTCTCTGGTTGTATCTTCTGTTTTTCCATGTTCTGCTTACAAGACATGTTCTCCATAACATGAAGCTGATATAAAGAACTAATCTACTACCAGTATAACAAGCATAAGTATTTATGATAATTAATATTTGAATATTAATGTATTATGTGTATTTTGGTTTATTTGTGAACTCAGCAGCTCTTGTCTTTTTTTTTAGTTTGTTTGTTTTGTTTTCTTTTTTTGGTTCTATGTCTGGTTGAATATTTTTTCAAAGCAGAATGACATTAAAAGCACCGTTGATAGGTTTTTAAAGTTATTTATCTTTTAATTATCTTGGAAATTTTGTGTTTTGTTTTGTATTTTTTTACATCAAATAATAAGCTACAGAACAAAATTCCTGCTTTGAATCATTTTATGTTTTAAAAAGCTTTTTAAAAGCATTTGAAAAGCTAAAAATACAAGCTGTATTTTAATAATTTTTTTTTTTTTTTAAGAATGCAACATATTCCCAACAGCAGATATTTAAGACAAGTAATTGTTTTTGTTTTATTAAGAAGTAATGTAACTTTATGAACTTTTAACCCCTGCACTAGCTGTCCATTATCTGTTCTTCCTGTGACCATTGTTGTAATCTGCAACAACTTTTCTTTTTCCTAATCAACAAACCCTGATACAAGATGCCTGATACCCTCTGTTTGTGGTAGAGGCTGCCCCTCAATCTACAGATCACAAAGAATCTATGAAGGATGCCCATTGCTTATGATACACACCAATTACACCAAGTCGGTCTTCTTTTACTTAAAGAACATCTCCAGGATTAAAGGACTACTGTTTCATGTGTTTATCTTCAGAAGCATCGATTAGTGTAACAGTGACTTTCCAGGCCTCGCTAAGAAGATTCTCAAGCAGTTGCAGCTGACTCAGAATGCTGCTTACCACATCCTCATCGAAATTATGAAAGCGGGCCTCATCATGTCTGCAACGACACAGGCGTCTTTCTGACAACATAGTCAAGATGTAAATTGGGGACACAAGGATCCTTTTCGGCATGCATCGCACCTGTCACTAATCTGAAAACTGTGGTAGTACAAGGACTGGGCTTAATGATTCATATTTAGGGTGCATTATGCATGTAAATCTATTCGATCAGGGCCTGCAAGATAAACATTTCTGGCAAAAATTTTGGGCATGCTCTAAAGCATCTTACCTGGGCCTAACGCTCTAAATATAGGGTTTTAAAGGCATCCCTGTGCCGTTTTTTTTTTTTTTTTTTTTTTTTTGTTGAAGAATGTGCTGATGGAATTGGTTCCAGGTGTATCTCTAAACCTCTGAATGTTTTAGAAAGCTTCACTGGGGTTTTAGGCATAAAAAGGAAATAATGATCAGAAAGCTGCAGTTGATCCAGAATTCTGCTGCCAACATCTTCACTAAACTAAAAAAGAAGAGCACATTACTCCAGTTCTAAAGTATTTACACTGACTACTTGTATATCCGTGTCAAAATACTTCAGTTAGTATATCCATCATTGTATGGCTTGCACTAAAATCCATTACAGACTTGGTATCATTGTATTAACCATCCAGAGATACGATCTTCAGGCCCAAGTCTAATTAGCATTCCCAGAACCAGAGCCAAACATGGAGAAGCATCTTTTAATTTTTATGCTCAAGCATTGAGGAACAGACCCCAGAAAACTTAAAGTCCTGAAACCCTGATTTATTCATTTTATCATTTTTGTATCTTATTTATCATCTTATTCAATGTATCTATTTTTATTATCTTTAATAATTCATGTAACCTTTATGCCCCTGCAATGTCTCCCATCTTTTTCTTTTTTTTTCTCATTTTCTTACTACTGAAATGTGCTATATAAATAAACTTGCCGTGCCTTGCCTATAGAAACATGATGCTGGGTCGTTAATTTCTTGGCCTTTAATTGCTAGGTAGATACTGTGCCATACCAGCTTTATAAACTATTTATAAAGCACTTTAAAACAAACACAGCTGGGGGAAAAAACATTGCACTATACTGAAACATTAAAAAAAATATATATATCAAAAATGATACAGCAATGACAAAGATTTGATACAATAAAAACAGTTAAAACACAGAATATATAAGTCCTTCTTAGGTTCAAATTTAGGTTTCAAGGCAAATATCACAGGCAGACAACAAGGAGCAACGATTCAAATTGAAGACAAAATATTATTATAAAGATTTTATTATGTATTTATGGGTTTTTCTTTTTAGACAATTCCAGCATCATCTTACAGTTTTATTTTGTTGATAAGGAATATTATATTGACCCCAGGATTTATGCTTGTTTGTGTTTCTGAGATGTCCCTGTGTTGGACTTGCTTATCGTCTACTGGTCTTCTTACTCCCCAACTGAACGATTTAAGAAAATTTTTTTCCACTTAAGGAAATATCTTCTGCCTAAGTAATCAGGATTAATTTTAACATAAACATTGAGATTTCAACCGTCTCATTCTAAAATCTACCTATTCTGCACTTGTGAACTGCAATATAGGCATTACTCAAACACCAAAATATGAATCAAGGACATGAGTAGTTTACAATTGCGTTGGCATTGTTTATAATTCCTTTATTTAACAAAAAAAAAGCAGGACAGGCTAAAAATTCTAAAGATTTAATTTGATCATTTCTTTTTAATCATTGTCAAAAAAATTTTTGGACAAAATAAAAAAACTAAATTTCATTAGAAAATCAATCAAATCTGCATTTTAGTAAAGATTATTTCACCAATCAAATACATTTTTCCTTCTTTGATCTTATGAATTAAAATAGAAATTAAAATGGGAACCAAGTTCCAGCTGTGAAACATGCTTGTTAAATAGGTTTGCAGGTTTGACACTATAACATGGTGCACATCCTGAAAACAATCTTTTTTCTGAGCTTGATAAACATTCAGTTTACTCTTCTAAGCAAACCTTTAGTGATCTAATGCCCCTGTTCTTTTTTTAAATACAAATTAAGGTCATAAATCAATGACAGCAGATAAGTGACAAAAAATGATTCCTATTTCCCCCATCCTCTATGAATCCAGACTGCAGTGCTTAGTCATCTTTCTTTTTTATCTCTTCTAGCTAGCGGTCAGCAGACAGTGTCTGGTACTTATGTTGATGAAGTTAATAAAGGTGGCAATTATAGATGCTCTAGTGTTAAAATGTTAGACAGCTACACACTTTCTGGGCAGTGATACAGTGGTGAAGGGGTTAAGCTTCAACCCATGTATGTATACTTTAGTCCTTGATGCGGCCCTCACATTTTAAGGTCCAAGCCTGGTGACCTCTGCTGTATGTCCTCATCCCCTCTCTTATCGCATTTCCTCTCTGCAACCTTTTCAAAAATAAAGGCCACTAAGCCTAAAACCATATGTTCTTAAATATGTCCCCTGGAAAGCCAGATCAATAAGGTGTTGTACTCGGGTTAAGTGCTACACATTACTAAACTGGAACTGCTCCATTTGAACCTATAGGAGGACCATTCAGCGGAGCATGTTAGCCTTTAAGCTGGGCCAAGCGACATCTCTAGTGCTTGCTAACCACAGTTTGGTTTTGTCAAATTACAGCAACACATCAAATAGCAGAACACCATGAGAAACAACTTACACTTTTACAATCTTGTTCTTTCAAGGATGAAATTGTGTATTCTGACAAAACTGATGCGATAACTTTGAGTGTGTATTTTGGTTTATTTGTGAACTCAGCAGCTCTTGTCTTTTTTGTTTTGTTTGTTTGTTTTCTTTTCTTTTTTTGGTTCTATGTCCTGCCTAAACTATAGTTCTGCAATGAAATTGGTCATTTTAGGTTGGATCCTTCAGAATTTATGCAAACAAAGGTTCAGCAGGTTTTTTAAGTGGTCATAGCCTGATATTCTACTTATATAGCCCCTCTTAATTGTCTTTAAATTCTGGTTTAATTATTTTTAGTAGAAAACAATTAAACAAAACTCAATCAAACCCTTTCAATTTGTTTTCTTGCGATGGCACAGCCAAGAATTTCACATGGGTATATGTGTTAATGTGGAGCTTGGGGTTAGCGACATTAGCAGCTTGCCTTTCCTTGTTTATCAGGGTTTCTCTGTCTTCTACACAATAGGAAAAAAAGTTTCACTAATAGCAGTACTAATACACTGTCTGCAGATGAGTCCCTGTTTGTTGGTGCAATAGAGATGGGATTCGTGATAGCAAGGCAGGCTAATGTTAGCACCCTTCCAGGATTGATGTCAATACAACAGGAACAAAATTACGCTTTGTGGAAAGTGTGCTTTACCGGTTTTAATAACAAGCTCACACTAAAAAAAATCAAGCCACTCTCAATATATGTTTTTTTTTTTTTTTGGCAGATTTTAACTGAAGGCCAACACCAAGACATATTTTTTGCATTAAAAAGTCAGATTTCCTTTTTCTGGCTCCTTTAAATGGTGGCAAGTGTTGTTCTGCATTCATGTTTCCTTATATGGTCCTTTTTCAAGTTACCTGTTTTTGCTTTAGTCTGATGAAATGCCCAAAAAAATCGAATAAGTTTGCTATGTTTAGTTTAATTTGAAATGTTTGCACATTTTCTCTTAATCTACAAAAGAAATGTATGGTAAAATATATGAAAAAGCAACAATCTCTGCTAGCAGTACAGCTGGGTTAAAAGGGAAAATGTCAGATGTTTCTCTGCTCTGTCCCAGGGGTCTTTTCTTTATGTGGTGGCCAAGCTTTTACCCGCTCATTTATCTTTGCTGTCAGCTGTAAAATGAAAGATTTGAGAAAATCCCTCAACACCACACATTTATACGTTTTGTGTCCAAGACAGGCACAATGAGAAGTGCAGGAAGGAACACACCCAGCAGTTCTCCTCTGATCCTATGTGCATTTGTTTAGACACAAATAGAACTGAGAGCTCTACAAACCTTCAGCAACCATCCCCCTCTCCAAATTGACCATCAACACCACATATTACTGTGACACTTTTTAATCAAGCTTTAGTTAACTAGCTAATCAACCATTTGCCAACCAATTAAATCTTGTAATTGCCCTATTAAAGAGGTAAAAGTAATTTAATTAACATGGCTATCTTCCCTTTATGACAGAAAGAAGAGCTGCTGAGCAGTGCTACAGGACCATCACCGTTTACTGTT
Source organism: Cyprinodon tularosa (assembly GCF_016077235.1). Lineage (NCBI taxonomy): Eukaryota > Metazoa > Chordata > Actinopteri > Cyprinodontiformes > Cyprinodontidae > Cyprinodon > Cyprinodon tularosa. The sequence goes on along the minus strand of NW_024038975.1, from coordinate 2,040,623 downwards.
AAGTCAACTACAGGCCATCAACATTTACAATATGTCATGGTACTAAGCCATTAGGCTCTGAAATCACATATATGCAAATGCAGAAATTAACACTGTCTCTGTGAAATATAGATATGTTTTCAAACCTGGATGTAAAATGGGAAAAATATCTGCACTGAACACATTGTTTTTCTCACTTAATATATATACCATAAAGGTATTTAACATCAAGGCAAGTAATACATTTATTTTGAATTCAAATATTTAAAAAATAAAAACACATAAGTCAATAAACTGATTTCCATATATTGTTCTTTGAACATACCCTCAGCTGGCTGTTTGTTAATAAAACAAATGAAAGTTTGAATTGAGTCAAACGGATACACTATTAACAGAAGTATTCACTCAGCTGCTTTGACTCACATATTAGCTTAAGCGACACCCATTTCTTCCATCCATCCATCTTCTGCTTATCCGTCAGGGTCACGGTGGGGCACGTGCCTATCTCAAGCAATCTATGGGCTGAAGGAGTGGTACGTCCTGGACAGGTGGCCTATCTATCACAGTGCAAGCTTAATGACATTCCATTCTCCACAGGGGTTCGATATGATGTTGGTCCACCCTCTGCAGTTGGAGCACCTTCAACCTTTCTGGGACGGCTGTTCACAAGGTTTAGTGTGTTTATGGGAATTTGGGAATCATTTGTGATGTCACACACTGAAGTTGGACAAGAAGGCTTGGCTTGCACTCGCCACTTTAATTCATCCCAAATGTGTTCTATCAAGTTGAGGTCAGGATTGTGCAGGCTAGACAAGTTCATCCTAACCTGACTTTTCCATCCATGTGTTTATGGTTCTTGCTTTGTGCACCGTTGCAAAGCCTTATTAGAAGTGGAAGGGGTCAGCAAACGGTTCCCACAAAGTTGGGAGCATTAATTGTCTAAAATGATTTGGTATGATGAAGCAGTAAGAGTTAATTTCCCTGGAACCAAGGGGAAAAGCCCAACTCCTGAAATAAAAAAAAAACAAAGTACTGTATCATTCTCCTGGCAACTGCCAAAACCCAAACTCATCCTTCAGATTTCTTGTTTGAGAAGCGTGATTATTCACTCTAAAGAGCCTGTCTTCACTGCTCTGGAGTCCAGTGGAAGGGCGCTTTACACCCTCCATCCAATGCTTTTCATTGCACTTTGTGATGTACTTAGGTGAAGAGAGGGGCGGAGCTGTCCACCTAAAGCCCTGAACACACTGAATCTGAGTTTGGGGCTTGTGTAGCTCTGAATGAGATAGATTCCAGATCTATTTTAATCGGACTATGCAGCAATTCAGCTGCAACTTTATGGGTCTTACAGGAAGAGAGACGCATTCACAAAGTAAAACACATCCGCTTTGGGGAAAAATACAAAGTAAAATCTGTCATTTGCAAGGGGAAACAGTGCGGTTTGGAGTTGCATGGCACGTATAAAGCAGGCGGGACAGACTCATGCATAACAATCAATGAAAAAAAGAGAATATTTTGCCCATGAAAGCAGTCTAGGAGGACAGAAAACTGATAAAATGGTAATCCTCTTTGAGTGCCGCAAAAACAAGAAGGGCAAGTAGAAAGCTCAGTTTATTAATCTCCTTGAGACAAAAACTTCAGGAGAACAGTAAACGTATATAGTAAAATAGTGATTCTCTTTAAGTCTCACAAAAACCAAAACAAAAGGGGGGAGACATGCAGGTAAGCAAAGCTCATCACTCACCCTTGTTTATGAAAGAGAAGATAAAACGGAAACTGCAGCAAATTTCACAGATCTCTCTCTGAGAATCACATTTCACTTCCTCAGCCAGCAAATAAATCATCCCACAGCCATCACTGTTGCATTTTGCTTTTCTTTAAACATAGTTCCTATTCTATTTTTAATAAAGTCCTAAAGAAAATCTGTTCTAGCTTAAAAGATGCTGCACAGACACATAAAGTGGGGCTTTGCTTTATAGATGCACTGGCTGTTTTTTGTTTTTGTTTAGTTTTTTATTTTCAATAACTGTTAATAATCTGCCCCAGTCAAATGTGGAAAATTGCCGCAAATTGCATGTGGCGCAGAGACACAAGTAAATATTGATAGGTTGGTTAGACTCAGAAATTTAAAACCAATTGACTGAACAAAATAAAAAAAATAAATATAACTACGGATTTGAATAAAAAAAAACGGTTTATTTCAGGGTGCTACATCCTGGGACACCATGCTCACTCTGACCTTGAAATAAATATTTGTGGCACAGCATGTGATATCAATGACATTATGAAAACGGTGAAAACATCTGTTATGTTATTTTCTTTTGCTATTTATACCCTCATCTGTTAACTCCCTGTACTTCTTAGGTATCCTCTGTACTGGCAACCTTCCACATTAATCATTCCCAGTTGCTGCTTGAGATAATTCAGTCCTGTAGGAGTGAAACAATCCTAATGATAACACCACATTATATCTATGTTCAGTTATACAGAGGACACAAAGCAGTACTGCTTCTAAAAGACTGGCAGCACATTTAAAAATGCAGTCACATGTGCATACAGACTGTATATAACCTATTCCTCTATCATCTCATTGTATCTCATTGTGATTCTGCTCTTTTTGGTATTTCATAACCAAAATGCATTAGATGAAATACATAAATTATAGAATTGCTGTACCATAAAGATACTAATTCTGTTTAAATCCTAAGGAAATATTACTGCCAACTAGTGCTGATTTTTACCATGGAGGCTATAACTAGTGATAGAGAGCATAAATATGTATAAGATACTGTATTAAGGATTACATGTGAATAGCTCTGAGAAAGTATTAAATAAACGTAAAACATCACAGTTGATGAATTCCACCTTAACTCCTCAGCAAATATCAATGGAAAAAATTCTCAGTTGAGGCATGAAAACAATCACTTTCATATCACTTTGTTTAATTTATCTATATTTAATATATATATGTGTAATTTTACTTTGTCATTTCACCTTAAAGATAATAATGTTACATTTTTGATGGTATAAATGTCAGGATATCAGCATGTAGGAACCAGTATTCAGGCGAGACAGACAGTGGGAAGTTTAAAAACATTTATTAGCAAAATCATAACTAAGAACGGAACACAGAGCTGTGGATCTGTGTATCTGTCATGATCGGTTCTCTAATGGAGACCCAAAGATGCAGAACACCACTGACGGACACAGGATGAAAAGTTTAACAAGTTTATTTGCACAAGCACATAATATGCAGAAGACTGGTTCGGGCCTGGAATCTGGTTTCACCGGAGTCTGCGTGAGAGACAACACAGTTAAGGACTGTTGACGGGGTTTGGTTTCCAATGGTGCTCTGATAGTACCTTGAGGGTTCTTGAGGTTCTCCTTGGGAGAGTCACTGTTGGTTCTGGAGAAGGATGTGTTAGCAGAGTCCGTTAGCTGCTTCAGCGTCTCACGTCTTATTAGAACAGACCTTGGCTTGGGTTTCCTAACTCTTGCCTTGAGCTGCTTAGAGGTTGACTGAGAATCTTCAGGGTTTGGCTCGGAGGGTCGGCTCGGCAGGTTAGCTCTTCCAGAGCTTTCTCGGAGGAAGCACGAGTCACCTAGAGGCACAGAGACAAACGTTAGAATCTGACTCGGGATTAAGGACATGGAAAAATCACTGAGATCAAGGCTTTAGCGCTGACCAACTGGAACAACACTGCGGCGTTGAGGTAAGGTCTGAAGGCAGCTTAAGTAGTGGATCCTCTGATGGTCTTGATGAGCTGCACCTGTGCAGGAGGCTCCCTCAGAGGATCCACGGCGGACTCTGCTGGAGAAAAATGGTATTTTCTCCAGCTCCCAACAGTACCCCCCCCTCAACGACCGCCCCTTGGCGGTCCGGAGGAAGTGGAAGGACGGGAACGCTCGTACTCCTCGATCAGGGCAGGATCGAGGATGTACGAGCCTGGGACCCACTGACGATCTTCTGGTCCGTAGCCCTCCCAGTCGACGAGGTACTGCCAACCGCGACCTCGTCGACGGGAGTCTACAATACGGCGGACCGTGAAGGCTGGATGGCCATCGACTTCCAGGGCGGGTGGTGGGGAGTCGGATGGCGGGCACAAGGGGCTCGAGGAAACAGGCTTGATCTGGGAGACATGGAAGGTCGGATGGATTCGGAGGGAAGGAGGAAGTTGGAGACGGACAGCTGATGGGTTGATGACACGGGAGATTTTGAATGGGCCTATGAATCTCGGGGAAAGCCACACTTCCTGGCCCACAGAATACTCAGGGGCGGGGCGTCTCTTGGCGTCAGCGAAACGCTTGGTTGATTCAGCTGACTGGTTGAGTGTGGCAATGGTCTCCCTCCAAATCCTTCGACAGCGACGGATGTGATGATTAACGGACAGCACCGATATCTCTCTCTCATCTGCGGGGAAAAGAGGTGGTTGATATCCAAGACTGACCTGGAAGGGCGACTGTCCAGTGGATGCAGAACGGAGAGAGTTGTGGGCATACTCTATCCAGGGAAGGTATAGGCTCCAATCCACCGGGTTATTGGACGTTAGACAGCGGAGAGTGGATTCCAGATGCTGGTTCATACGCTCGGTCTGGCCATTCGTTTGGGGATGGTAACCTGAGGTGAGAGATGGTTTGCAGCCGAGCGCAGAACAAAAAGCCTTCCATACCTGGGATATGAATTGGGGACCTCTGTCCGATAGAATCTCCTGGGGGATGCCATGAAGCCGGAACACATGTTTGATAAGAAGCTGGGCTGTCTGGAAGGCCGTGGGAAGTTTTCTCAGGGGGACTAGATGGCAAGACTTAGAGAAACGGTCGACAATGGTTAGTATGGTGGACATACCTCAGGAGACAGGGAGACCGGTGACGAAATCAATGGCTATGTGGGACCATGGACGCGAGGGAACAGGTAGAGGTTGAAGGAGACCAGAAGGAGGTTGATGCGAAGCCTTGTTGCGAGCACATGTGGAACAGGCCAACACATACTCTCTAACATCACGATGGAGCGTGGGCCACCAGAAGCGCCTGGAGATTAGAGCGACAGTCCTACTCACTCCTGGATGGGTGGAGAATTTTGCGGCGTGCATCCACTGGATCAGACGGGACCTGACAGAAGAAGGAACATATGTGCGGTTAGACGGACCGGTACCTGGATCTGGTTCGGTGGCTAGGGCTGAGTTGATTAGGTCCGTTATTTCCCAGTTGACCACTCCAACGGTGCATGAGGCTGGGAGGACAGGTTCAGGTGTCCATGGATGATCGGCAGAGTAGAGACGAGAGAGAGAATCGGGCTTCACGTTCTTGGATCCGGGTCTGTAGGTGATAATGAGGTTGAATCTGGAGAAAAAGATGGACCACCTGGATTGGCGAGGGTTAGCTTGTTTGATTGACTGGATATGAGCCAGATTTTTGTGATCAGTCCACACAAGGACCGGATGCTCAGCTCCTTCCAGCCAATGCCTCCATTCCTCCAACGCCAGTTTGATTGCCAGGAGCTCACGATCACCCACATCGTAATTTTGTTCAGCAGAGGAGAGCTTACGGGAAAAATAGGCACAAGGGTGTATTCTTTGATCTGAGTCGTCCTTTTGGGAGAGAACAGCTCCAACACCGGAATCTGAAGCGTCCACCTCAAGGATGAATTGTCTCGAAGGATCAGGTTGAATTAGCACGGGTGCTCTGGAAAACATGGATTTCAATTTCTCGAATGCAGCTTGGGCCTCGGGAGTCCACTGAAAAACTCGTTTGGAAGAAGTTAGAGATGTTAATGGCAGGGCGGTTTGGCTATAGTTCCTGATGAAGCGGCGATAGAAGTTAGCAAACCCTAAAAACCTCTGTAATTGCTTTCGATTCTCAGGTACTGGCCAATCTAGGACTGCCTTGATCTTGTCCTCAGAAGGTTTTACCTGGCCGCCCTCGAGCACAAACCCCAGAAAGGTAACTGAAGACTGATGAAATTCACATTTCTCGGCTTTCACGAACAGCTTATTCTCCAGTAGTCTCTGTAGAACGAGACGGACGTGTCTCTTGTGTTCATGGAGATCCTTGGAATAAATGAGAATGTCATCAATGTAAACAAACACAAATACGTTGAGGAAGTCTCTGAGAACATCATTCACAAGGGCTTGGAAACAGGCTGGGGCGTTAGTCAAACCAAAGGGCATCACCAGGTACTCAAACTGGCCCAAGGGTGTCTTAAAGGCTGTCTTCCATTCATCACCCTCTTGAATTCTGAGGAGGTGATAAGCATTTCTTAAATCCAGCTTAGTAAAGACAGTTGCACCCTGCACTGGTTCAAAAGCTGAGGCGAGAAGAGGCAGTGGGTATTTGTTTTTAATAGTTATTTGGTTCAAACCTCGATAGTCAATGCATGGCCTCAGAGAACCATCCTTCTTGCCCACGAAGAAAAAACCGGCGCCCAGAGGAGAGGATGAAGGACGGATTATTCCAGCAGCCAATGATTCGTTGATGTATTTCTCCATAGTCTCTCTTTCTGGTTTGGAAATATTATACAGTCTGCTGCTTGGAAGAGGAGCACCGGGTAAAAGTTCTATGGCACAATCGTAGGGTCTATGTGGAGGTAGGGACGTCGCACTGACCTTACTGAAAACGGGGGCTAAGTCGTGATACTCAGAGGGAACAGAAGAAAGGTCAGGAGAGTCCATCTCCCCCCCACCTCTAGGAGGCCCCGCCATCGGGGCAGCAGAACGAAGGCATGTTTCGTGGCACGTAGTAGACCAAGATTCCAGGAGACGTTTGGTCCAATTTATGTGAGGGTTATGCTTCTCCAACCACTCGAATCCGAGGACCAGGGGGGAACATGCAGAAGGAAACACAAAAAAGGTGATAGTTTCTCGGTGGTTACCTGACAGAAGTAGCTCGAGGGGCTGGGTTTGGTGGGTAATACGATGGAGTCTCTTTCCGTCTATGGCAGACACACTGAGAGGCTGAGACAGGGGAATGGTTTTAATCTGAAGCTGCTGGACGAGCTCAGAGTCGATTAGATTGCGCTCACAGCCTGAGTCGATGAAGGCGGAGAAAGAGAGACTCTGGTTATTACAGAACAAAGTAGCTGGCAGCAAAAGTCGAGGAGATTTACTTGAATTTATATGGCCCGCCAGACTCCTCATATCCTCTGGCGGGCCCCGGCTTTTGATTTTGCCGGGCAGGAGGCGATAAAGTGACCACTCTCACCACAGTATATGCAAAGTTTTCCAAGAAAACGCCTCTGTCTCTCCTCAGGAGAAAGCCTAGTGTGTCCCACATGCATAGGCTCATTATCCCTTTCGCCTGAATGAGAGGCCTGAACAGGCAACGATAGAGTCTGTGGCTTAGATCTCTGTGTGGACATCTGCTCTGTAGAGGGAGAGAGAACAGCCATGTTATGAGTGGCAGAGGAAAAATTACTTTGCTTCTTGGAGCTGTTTCTGGCTCGGATTCTGTTATCTAATCTGATGGCGAGACGAATAAAATCGTCAAGGGAAGCTGGTTCATCGAGGGTAGCAAGTTCATCCTTGATTTGTTCATTTAGAGCCATGAAAAATGCCCCCTTTAGAGCGCTCTGGTTCCATCCGGAAGCTGCCGCTTTAACCCGGAAGATAATTGAGAAATCAGCCACAGAAGAATTACCTTGTTTAAGGTTGAAAAGAGCTCTGGAATCGATCGTTTGGTCCGTCTCCTGGTTAAATACCTGGGAAAATTCAGCAATGAAGTCAGAAAAACTGCAATTTACACCGTCGTCGATGGTAAATCTAGCCTGAGCCCAATCTAAAGCTCTTCCTGTTAACTGAGAGAGAATGAACGATATCTTCTTGTGGTCAGAAGAAAAACAACTAGGAGAGTTCAGAAAAAACAGCCGGCACTGGAATAAAAGACCCTTACAATCTTTCATGTTACCAGAGAATTTTTCTGGGAGACTAGGACGGAACTCTGATGACGTCACAGGTTGTGACCTCGGGGGAGGAACTGGACCCGGAAATGGTTGCTGTGGAGAAGTAGCGTTAGCTCCATTCAGAAAGTTAGAGCAACTCTGTAGCATTTGATTATGTGAACCAACAAGATGGTATAACTCACAAAGTGTTTGGGTTTGTCCTTGGAGAAGAGCTTCCTGCTCGTCCAAACGACGGGTGAGGTGATCTGCTGGGCCTTGAGTTTGGCCGCAGTGTTCTGTCATGATCGGTTCTCTAATGGAGACCCAAAGATGCAGAACACCACTGACGGACACAGGATGAAAAGTTTAACAAGTTTATTTGCACAAGCACATAATATGCAGAAGACTGGTTCGGGCCTGGAATCTGGTTTCACCGGAGTCTGCGTGAGAGACAACACAGTTAAGGACTGTTGATGGGGTTTGGTTTCCAATGGTGCTCTGATAGTACCTTGAGGGTTCTTGAGGTTCTCCTTGGGAGAGTCACTGTTGGTTCTGGAGAAGGATGTGTTAGCAGAGTCCGTTAGCTGCTTCAGCGTCTCACGTCTTATTAGAACAGACCTTGGCTTGGGTTTCCTAGCTCTTGCCCAGAGCTGCTTAGAGGTTGACTGAGAATCTTCAGGGTTTGGCTCGGAGGGTCGGCTCGGCAGGTTAGCTCTTCCAGAGCTTTCTCGGAGGAAGCACGAGTCACCTAGAGGCACAGAGACAAACGTTAGAATCTGACTCGGGATTAAGGACATGGAAAAATCACTGAGATCAAGGCTTTAGCGCTGACCAACTGGAACAACACTGCGGCGTTGAGGTAAGGTCTGAAGGCAGCTTAAGTAGTGGATCCTCTGATGGTCTTGATGAGCTGCACCTGTGCAGGAGGCTCCCTCAGAGGATCCACGGCGGACTCTGCTGGAGAAAAATGGTATTTTCTCCAGCTCCCAACAGTATCTGCAGCGGCTGCAGGGAGAGGCGGGGGGACCATTGATCACTGACACTCTGGAGGGAAAAACACAGGTAAGTTACCATGATAATCTAACGGAAGATGATTATCTAAGTGAGTCACATACCTGATTTAAAAGTTCAGTCCATCCTCTTTGAGGAAGGCAAGATCCAGCAGGTGGACTGCCAAACGTGCTGCGGTGCAGAGCCGCTCAGAGTGTCCGAGCCAGGTCAGGGAAACAATTCAGAACAGTTCAGAGATCCAGGAGTCCGCTGCCCGGTCAGGGGTTCCAATCAGAGCAGGAACAGAGAGACCCAGGGTTCCAAGGAATCCACAGAGAGTTCAGGCAAGTTCGGGGTTCCATGAATCCAACAGAGAGCTCAGGCAGAACAAGCACAGATGCAGAACAAGCAGGCTCACTACTAGAGAGGCAGAGACAAGACATGGTACCAGGAGAACTGTGGAACTTTAAACTGGCTTCCTCCACTGAGCCAAAACAGGAACAAAACACTCTCAATGGATCAGAACGGGGACTGTGAGACTTAAAACTAGAACCCCCTGCTGAGCCAAAACAGGAGCAGAGAGTGCAGAGTGGGCAAGAGCCAAGAACAATCAGGGAACGACAAGACAAACAGTAACACCCTCTCTACCAACTGACCCCAAAGAGCGAGGACATGAACCACCGAAAAATTCCAACTCAAACTAATGAACAAAAATACATCATCAATGATCTGGCCCCGAAAGCTGGGCTTCACCGAATATAAAGCGGCAGACGTAGGTGGATAAGAGGAGTGATGATTAGAAACTGAGCAGAGTTAGGCAGGTGAGTGAAATCAACAATTAGGGCAGCTATCAGGGCAGATCATGACAATAAACGTATGCTAGTTTTTTTCCAACAATTTTACAGTTTTTTAAATTTCAAATTAACTGTTAAAAGGCTGCATATAATTTTGGATAAATGCCAAAATTTGAGCAATTTTTTTAGCAAAGCAGTGTTACGTGCAAAAAAAGAATACAATTAAAATTGTATTAAAAGAGGCCTGAGACTTTATTTTAACTTGATCTTGAATATTTGAAACCTGACTCTGACATGCACCTTCAAAAGTTGAAACTTTACTATGACCATCAGGATAGAGAATTAATTTTCTTCTTTGGAAAAAATAGTGTTAAACACGTCTGCTTTTACTATGTGTTACATCTATTAAAGAATCCAAATCTATTCCTAATTATGTCTCCCTCCATCGGCAGCTCACTTTTTTAGTCTTTCCCAATAGAAAGTAGACTGAATTCTTTACTTTCCAGAAATGGATGACATGGTATTTGTAGGTCACCTTGCCCTACTTGGATAAGGTGTTGAAAAGAACTCACACTTACTCCTGACATAGTGCCAGGGGTCTCACCGTACCCAGATTGGGAACAGGACGTTTTGCAGCTGCAGGCTCGTTTAATTTGGACTGCCTAACAATCTGCATTCTGCAGAGCTGTCACAGCAGCACTAAGAAAATTCCTTTGCCTCACTTCAAGAGGGAAACTTTTTATTATATCAGTCTATAAATTCATTGTGTATTGAACATTGGATGGCACAATAAATGTGACTCCCTAACCAAAAAAGCAAACAAACAGATAACTTAAAAATGAACACATGCATTTTTATCAAATAAATTCTTTAATTTGTCTTTTGTGCAATAAACAACTTTCCTTTTTCATGCTTTCCCTTATGTGAAGTTGTTATTTTTCTTAAAAGTATATATACATTTATATACATACATAAATATACAGTATATATATGCTTTATGTGGAAGTTTTCATCAGGTGTAGGAAATCAATGCAGGAGAGGCCTCTTTCCAGCAGGTATTGGGTGTGAGGCAAGGGTACACCCTAGATTCATCACTCCATCAGAGACATCACAGGGACATACAGTACAGGGCAGACCACCATTAACACACACAGGTGTACCCAAGGCTATCGTTGAATAACTAATTAACCAAACCTGGGTGTGGAGGGGAGATGGGTCCTAAAAATTCCTTCAATATTTTCACATTTCTGCGATGAACTGGCGACCTGTCCAGGGTTTACCCTTCCTCTCACCCATAGACAGTTGGAGATAGGCACCGGCTTCCCTTGCAACCCCACTTGGGTTAAGCGTGACAGAAAATGAATGGATAGAGGGATTTTCACATTTTCCATATTTAAAACATTCTGTTGGTCATTGAGCACTAAATTCTAGCCTTGAACCAGTTTGACTAATGGTTGGATTTTGTAATCTGTCAGCTCCATCTATAATAGAACAACACAATGCTAAATTGGGTTCAAATTTTCAAAGTACAGGACAATTTCCCTGCTCTTATTGAATCTGGATTAATTTAGATAAACTTTATTTCAAAACTAAAGATTAGTTCATCCTAAATAAAATGCTGATTCTTCCAAATCTTGTATGTGAATCTTGGTAACTATACATGCATGTTTAACCTCCAAAAAGTAGCAATTCTGGAGATTTCTTTTTTTTTTTTTTTTTTTTTGGACCCAATTGAGAACAACAGGTCCAATTTTCTATGAGTATTTTGTTTTTAACCTATTGGAAAATCATAAAGGTAAATTATAAGACAACATAAGAATCCCATAGAAAGTACAGTAAGGGTATTCTGAGAGGACTGATGTATGAGTGAGGAGGGAATGCTAACTTCATGCAAAAAAAGACCTAGCTTGGATGCTGATCTTATTATAAGGCAACAGTGCAAACAAATGTGTCATTATTTTGGGCCTGCTTTGGGTTTTACTGAAGGTGGTCTGTTAAACTTTATGTAGGGGTGGACAGACATGTGTAAGCAAGAAGTTAACACCTCTGAGTTGTTCCTGCAGAGCTAGAAGCATGACATTATCTTTTTAGTGGAAATAAGTAATTTAGTAATTGTGCTGAAAAAATAAAATAAATGAAAACTCATGAACCCAATTCTTGAATTTAAAATCATTTCATGTTTTTTTTTTCACATTTAATAAAAAAAAACAAATTGAAAATTAATCAAGTATAAAAACAATTCACTAGTCAAAATCTCAAAGAACTCCAAAAGCCAGTTCATGCTCATTCCCATTCCTTGCACCATCGTACAGACAAATAAGGTTAGATTTTATTACATATATTTATTCCATATTACATGTATATATTCCAAATAAAATCTCAAACAATACTGTCAAATTATCATTTGATATCCGAAAAAAAAATCTAATTTCTCCTCCTCAGGGGAGACATAACTGTGCAAGACTTATTATCTCATGTAAGTGACCGCCCACATTCTTCCAATCTAACAAAGAACTGTTGAATGTTTGAGCTCAGTTAGTGATACTTTTCCTTCTGTTGCCGTTTTCTTTAAGATTTCGATAAAAATTTAAGGCTTGTGTTTGAGATGATCAATTCAATTCAATTCAGTTCAATTCAGTTTATTTATATAGCGCCAAATTCACAACACATGTCATCTCAAGGCACTTTACAGTTCAACCAGATCAAATTGATACAAAGTTTTCTATCTAAGGAAAACCAGTTGATTGCATTGACTCATTGACTCAAATACAATCCCCCAAACTAAGCATGCTTGTAGCGACAGTGGAGAGGAAAAACTCCCTTTTAACAGGAAGAAACCTCCAGCAGAACCAGGCTCAGTGTGAGCGGCCATCTGCCGAGGCCGACTGGGGTTCAAGGAGACAGAAGCAGAGATACAAAAAGCAGCTGTAAAAGGCGGCCCCGTCCAGGAAACACACAGCCAGGCAGACGAGCTCCGAGGCAGCTCCCATGCCAGAGGACGAAGAGAGCACATCCACTCAGTCACGGTCAGAGAAACAGGACCACACTGGAAAACAGGCCGATCTCCAACATCTATTAACAAGGGTGTTGATAGAAGCAGCACAGCTGATATTTTTTTCCAGGATGACGTCACAGCCAAACAGGAACAGACGAGGCAAAGCTACTCTGAGGAAAAGCAGAGAGAGCAGAAGGTTAGAGATTGAACTAACAGATTCTGCAGAATAGGAGAACAGAGAGAGAATGAAGCAGAATGATGAAATGGGGGTCCCTATGTCCTCCAAAAGTCTAAGCCTATAGCAGCATAACTATAGAGATAGCTCAGGATAACCTGAGCCACCCTAACTATAAGCTTTATCAAAAATGAAAGTTTTAAGCCTAGACTTAAAAGTAGACAGGGTGTCTGCCTCACGGACTAAAACTGGTAGTTGGTTCCACAGGAGAGGAGCCTGATAACTAAAAGATCTGCCTCCCATTCTACTTTTAGAAATTCTAGGAACCACTAGTAAACCTGCAGATTGAGAGCGAAGTGCTCTGTTAGGAACATAAGGAACAATCAGATCTCTGATATAAGATGGAGCTTGGCCATTTAAGGCTTTATATGTGAGAAGGAGGATTTTAAATTCTATTCTTGATTTAACAGGAAGCCAATGAAATCAAAGACCCAATTCCATTCTTCAAATTGAAGAAGATGAGGAACTGAGAAGAAATTAACAGAAATTTATTTTGCAAAATATACAAAGATTTAACCAAATCAACAGCTGAAGATCAACACTAAAGTAAATCTAAATCATTTCACACAGAGAGGATAGAGGAATTGAAACTAAACCTAAATGCATTGTGTGAAAATGCAAGCCCAATAATAACCCCACTCCTTTAAATATAATTTAAATACCGATGGAAAAAAGTACTTTTTACCAAAAAAAAGCGCAGAATCACAAAAAATTGCATTTTTGGAATATAAAAACTGAATGTCTCTATAACTTCTTCAGCATAGTGATGACTAATGATACTAACATTATTCTTCAGAAGATATCTTGATAAATATTATTACTATAGGAAAGTTTTATGGATATCTTTGTGTGTCTAAAGGACATATGCATCTTGGGGACAAAAAAATTAGGACACAAAATAGTTAAAAACACTCGCACATAGACATAAACACACAAGCTGAAATACAGCCATAACTCATATGCATGTTATTTCAGGTGATTGCTTAACCAATCAGTGGGATTCCAAGGATCTTTAGGTTCCTATCTTAAAATGTGTTGGTGGCACAGGAAAAAAAAGCCCCTTTAAAAATGTTTCCGACAACAATGAAACAACTGATGTGTAACTAAAAGGCGCAGTATTTATAATGGTAATTAATGTTATAAATCTTTGGGTAAAAAAGAAAAAGGCTGAATGATGTGTCTATTACTTCTTATCCATTCACGTCTAGACCAAAAACACATTTTTAAGGCAGACATAACAAGAGCTGAGCGCCCCCCCACCCCACCCCCCCAGTCTGCCTTGCTCCGCAGACAAAAAGGTCAGCCAGAGCCATTCACAATAAAGGAAGACCATGGTCAATGAGTTCCTCTAAAGTTCAAACATATTCAGGAGAGGCCCTCTCTGTCTCCTTAGTCTCTTTGCTCCATTTTGAGTGACAATTTGTTTCATTGTCTGTGTGTATTTGTGTAGAACCTACTCAGCACTCGAGACAAAAAAGGGGCAGAAATTACTGAAATTTTTAAAGATATCCTTTAATAAACAAAAGAGGTGTTGTTAAGTTGGGGGAGGGGACTTTATACTGACCCTGAGGCAGACTGACCCAAGGGTCAGAACAACAGGAAGGAAGTCACATGACACAGTCAAACCCACCCTGTGAGAGTGAGTGTGCAAAGTGCAGACAAATAGTAAGGGATTCGGGGTAACTGGGGGGAAGGGGCTGATTCTGTTCTTTGCACTCTTGTTTTTTTTCTCCCTCTGACGCATGTGTCTGCAGACATCGTTGGCACGCCTCAGGTGTGGATTACAACATCACGACCACTACAGGGAGAAATAAAAAACAAGGTTTGAAACAAATGAGCAAGTTCAAGCAGATAAAAACAGAAGGGTGGTTTCAGGTGAAGTTTCCATTGTCCTTGTTTAGATCCATGGATTTGTTTACAAAGAGGTAGAAAAGTTAAAGAGACGAAACTGCCTTGCCATGGTTACGCTACAACTGTACTCACTTTTATATATTTTTTCTCTTATTCTCAGACTACAAGCACCTTCTATCTTAAAGAGAATTATGTGATACACGCCAACACAAAGCATTGCATAACAGAAATGGAAAAATTCTCCTTGTACTTGCCGATAAATATCTTAATAGTCTTTTAAGCACTCAACAGGTTTTCCTCCTAAATTAACTATTTGCCACCTTCATCCACATGTTTTCTGTGTTCTCTACGGCTCATGAAAAACTGTAAACATTAATATTGACTTTCAACATTGATCCATTTCCTGCCACTATTTTACCAGGTTCTTTTAATATGCAAAGTAACAGTTTGTCAGATTCTCTCACTCCAAAGGTAGATTGTTACATCTCCTCCATAGTCGGCTTTGTGACTCTCTCATTAAACTCGTACATTAATAACATTATTGGACAGAATTCAAATACAAAACTCTTTGTTCCACTAAAACAAAGATAATTTTAACATTGATCTCTTAAAGTTTTAGGAAATTTAAGATTTCTCATTCAACTATAGAAATAATGGCAATATAAAGAGATAAAGCTGAATGTTGAAATTCTTTCTACAGCTCTAAAATATGTGGTTAAATCCAATCTATGCTTTCATAACTCACCAAAAATAAAAGCAGGCCACATACTCATAACATTTGTACTAAGTAGAAGCTGCATGTAGCTTTCAATCCATGCTAAATGGTTAAGTAGTATAAACAGCAATAAGTAACCTTACACCTGCAATATGTCAAGTGGAGTTTAACCGTCTTTCCCATCAGTTGTGCTGCAATCCTGAATTAAAATAAAACCTTTACACAAAATAATTTGTATGCATACCAACTTCAGAGTGATCTTGGTCTTCGTCAGGTTGCAGTTGCGTAATGCTTTTTTTCTTTTGAACTTATATATTTTTTATTTAACAAAACAATGCTTAAGACATTCCTTACCTGTGTGGCCTGTTTCTAGATCATCATGATGCCTTTCTTTTGTTTGCTAATATTTGGTAAAAAGAAGCACTGCTTTATCTGACATTAAAGTATACACAGATTGACTTTTGAAGGTAATATGCACTGGATTTTATATAGGGGTATCAGAGTAAAGAGGGTTGGATATTTATGCATACCAGTCTGGTAGATTTAGAAATTATCTTTTGTTTGCATTTCAGTATATATTTCAGTGTTGGTCTATCACAAAATCAGGAAATGCTTAAAGGATTCGGATCCTAACGTTTAGGGTACAGCACAGTCAAGAAAATGCTTTTGTGTATTAGAAGCATCAGCCTTTTCCTTCATGACGTACACAGCATCATAGGCAGATGTCATTAATTACTTAGTTTATTGGTCCCTTAAGTCATATTGTGTCACACAATAAAGTCGGGTCATATAAAAGGAGGCTGAAAGAAGTCTTAGTTTATAGGTGGGTTGTTACACTTTGACTCTTTAAATGTCTGCCATTGAAAAAATCACTCTGTGAGTAATGGGTCATTTCGACCAGAGATGACACATTAGTGAAATAAAGGACACCTCAATTTAAAGTTGACAAAAAATTTGACAGCATGCCTTACAAATAGTATCAACTTTAATATTCCTTGGGGTAGATGATAAAGAAATCATAAAAAAAATGTTTTCTAGTTTATTCTGTTAAGATCACATATTCTGTCTTTGCTTTTATGCCTTTCTGATTTATATTTTAAATAACTTTCTGGTTCTGAACCTGTGAGCGGTACTATAAAATGACATGTTACCTATTTTACACTATTATATCGTATAAAGGACATCCCAACTTCTGTTTGGATATTTTTACAGTACTATTTGTTTAGACTTTATATTGCTGTAAAACAGGATGGAGAACGTGTGATGTGACAAATTACGTTACGATGAAATGCAAGTTATTCTGAACCAAAGTGATACCAAATATGCTTCAACATTGCAGAGCCAAAATGTGTAAAAAGATTATGAACGTCTAAGATTTTACAATTGCTCTGCCGCTGTAAAATATGTAATTAAATCATCATAAAAGTAGCAACTTGACATGAACTGGCCCATTAGTGACATTTAGAAATAATCTGAATGTTGTTGAGTGTTGTCGCTTTGCTTGGGTGTCACTATTGCCCTGATCTAGTTTTGCTTATTTACCCTGTCGCTGTTTTATCTCTCCACTCCCTCTGTCAACACTGATAGTGATCAGCGGAAATCTTTATGACTTCCGTTATGGCTGAATAATCATTGTCCTTGGACTTCCACATGCCTCATACCTACTTTCATGCACATGTATCCTTCCCACGTCAGGCCCTGCTGCTGGCTGCCAGGTCCTGTTCAAATAGAGGAAGCAGGTTATTGGCTTGCTGAAGGGCTGATAGGTGAGGTAAGAACAAGATGGGGTCAAGAGTGTAATGGCTTACTTTAAAAAAAAAAAACATTTGCTCCCTCTTGACTTAGACACTTTAATTGCAAACTGAATGTAGGACTAGGGTTTTCACATATTTTTGTAATCAAAACTACCAGGTGATAGCTATTTGATGATTGAATTATCCGATTTAGAGGTCTTTGAAAACAAACTTGGAGTCTGACAGCTTTCTTCGGCTTTCATGTCACATGTAGATGTGTAGATATGCAGTTTAAATAGTGACTGCATTTTCAATTGAGCATTATCTTTACTAAGGGAATCCTCTATTTAAGCAAACCTGGAACACTGTAACTGTCCCCGACTCTCAACGAGGCCAAATTATCTTAAAAATCAACAGTCTAAAACATAAACAATGTAACTGAAATCTGTCATTCTGAAAAAGGTTACAAAATCATTTCTAAGGCTTTGAGACTCCAGGGAACCACCCTGTCATGCATTTACTGCCAAACTTGCCTCAGGTAAGGTCAGAGTTCATGATTCAATGAGAAAAAGGCTAAGCAAAAATGAGATTTATGACAGAGATCATCTGCTGACCAAACAGAGCACACATTTATGTGTCACACGAAAAACAATGTATGCTGGTCACATCCAGATTTTTGGGACGGATTGGAGTAACGTGAAACTTCCATAAATTGAGAAGTTGTTTTTTTTTTGTTCATTATGAGTAAAATTAAGAGAGAATTTTTAAGGAAAAAATCCTAACAACTGTCCAACACTGTGATGGTTGTGTGATGGTCAGAGGCTAGTTTTGCTGCTTCGCGGACTTAACAACTTGCACTAATGGGTATAATCATAATTTGTCACTCTTACATAAAATACTTAAAGATAGTGTCCTGCCATCAGTTTGTGAGTTTAAACTCAAACACCCTTTAGTCATGAAGTAGAAAAATGGTTCTAAAAAGACCAAACAAGTCTATTCTATATCCTATATAGATATATTTTAAACAATCATACTCGACTTTAACATTTAGGATTGATGCTATTCACAACAACAGTAGATAAACTTTCCTACTTTGACAGTTGTTTATTATGTAACCTTAGGTCAGTGATTCCTGCACTACTTTTTAGTGTTTATGTGATTGGATGCTCCAGCGCAGTTTAGATGCTCAGAAAATATACGCCAGTGTTTTTATCATTCTTATGGCAATTACAGTGGCATAGGAGCAATCGAGAATATGAGCCTTCATTAGCGGGGCACAACAACACCATATGAAAGATTACGGGGAAGATCTAAGGTGAGAAACTTCCTACCTTCAGTTTGTACAGTTTTCGTTTTGGAGAAAGATTTCCTCGTGAAGTTGCAACAAACTGTTTTGGAGGCAGTATTTGTCCAGCAATGTGCTGGGAGAAGAAATATTTTATGGGGGGTTTTGTTGCTAATTTGGTGTACAAGTATAGAATGTGTTCAGTATTCCATGTAGCCCCATGAGACATTTTAAAACTATTTAATCTGTTAATTCAAGCTATTAATTTGCTGTTGTTGTTTTTTTCCATCTTTTTCATGTTCTAAAATTTGTTGCTCCCCTAGTTTTACTTTGGGTATGTTGAGAGTGGCACACATCCACACTATGATCTAACAGCACCACAGTCCAGATAAACTGTTGAAATTGATGGTTTAAAATGTATTTTCTGTCATTTCAAAGGTCTATTTTAAGGTCCTGGTTTGGGTTTAAAAAGTGACCTAGACATCAAACTTTGCATGCCAAATCTTTGCTATAAAACCACTGTAAGTGAAGGCTTGTAAAGGGCCAAGTCTTATAATGAACCTGTATGTTACTGAGATCCTGTAGCCTGACCTTAAGTGGGATGTTCATGTCACCGTGGCATATTTTCATAATTCTGTTTTGATTTACAGATTCAGCAACAAAGGAAGTATTCAACTTCTAGTGATGATCCGAAATTCATTTTTTTATATTCCAAAAAGTTACTCCCCTTGTAAGTTTGAATTTAGATTCAGAAAACATATAGTTGTCAGATTAAAACCAGGATGTCTGACAGGAACTCTCATGAGGCTCTTAAATAACAAGTGGATGAGGAGGTAGGAAGTTGAGAGGCTGTCTGAGCAAGGATACATCAGGGCCAAAACACTAAAATATAAAACTACCCTGACCTTCAACCTGCCAGTGCTGTCAGAGCTTGTTGTTTGTATGGATCATTACCAGGGCTCTATTGAGTGTTTGAACGTGCACACATTAAAGGCAACCCATCACAACAAACACATAGCCTTCCAATTTACAAATCACCAAAACACATCCTCTTATTACCAGCTTCCCACCAGTAACAGGTAAATAGAAAAAAAAAAAAAAAAAAAAAAAAAAATATATATATATATATATATATATATATATATATATATATATATAAAAAACAATACTGCAGAAAACTTATATGCACACAGTCTCATAAACAGAAAACACGTCCCCTCCACTGTCTCTTTTTGCCCAATCCTGCCCTCAGTGCAGCTTTGTTCCAGCCAGCAAGTGGGTTTAAAAACAAATGACGTGCTCGGACTTTTATTATGTTCCGGACACTGTTTTTCCTGAGGCTGGAATGCGGACAGGAATGTGTTGTTGCTCTGCAACTGCTCAAAGGGTGAAAAACCTACCATGCTATCAGGCTTAAGAAAAAAGACCAGAACTACAGACATAAGAAGAAAGAGAAATCAAGAGAGGCAGCTTAAAGAGCAGCTTGGGGAAATGTGCACTTGGAGAAAAACAGTCCACTACTGTTTGAGAGTAAACCGAGGGGGGTAGGGAGCTCTCAGAATACTTGGAGTTGTCATTGATGGCTTCCATTGGCCTACTCTGTCTTTCAGTTTGTCTCTGGCTTTCATTACTGTTGTTGTGATTCTTTGCTCTCAGACCCTGCCAACCCTTATGTAACTGCGTTTCTGTCTTGGAGTTGCCCATATAAACATTGCCTCTGCAAACTTCTCACTTTTTGATTGTAGATGTTGGGTTTACTGCTGCTTAAAAAGTCTGAGTTAGAATGGGCCACACTCCTTTTATATTTTGGAGGTTCTCTTGTTAATATACTGCAGATATTCAAAATGTCTACATTTGAGCTACTTGTTCAGGATCAACCCTTTAATGGCACCTTTGGTAAGGATAGCTCCATTCTTATATTTACTATATATCTGCTTGCAGAGACAAATAACTGCCACGGTAAACACAGGCACTCACTCTTAAATGTGATTCAGAGTGGAACTTCAAGCATTTGTTTTTTTAGCCATAGAAAAGCTGAAAAATGAGCCTTTGATGCACCGGAAAAACACACAGACTCAATACAGAGAGTACCCTATCAGGATTTGTATGAGAACCTCCTTGCTGCAAGGCAACAGTGCTAAAATGTGCACCAGCTCAAAGATGTATTAATCAAATGTATCCTTTATTGCAAAAGCAGATATTCACCCTGATACTTTGGAAATATCCTAACTTCAATTTTAGTGTCCGGGTATCCAGAATGTAGGACCCAGTATTCAGGCAAGAAAGATAGTGCCAAGTTTCAAAACATTTATTAACAGAACAAAACAGAACTGGACAGAGCGTGGGCTGCTGTGGATCTTCAGATCTGCAGCGACTGCAGGGGGAGGCGGGGCAACACCCATCACTGGCACTCTGGTTTGGCAGAAACACAGGTGACCAAATAATCTGACGGAAGATGATTTTCAATATGAATAACTTACCTGGTTTAACAGTTCAGTCCATCCCGTCGGGAGAGGCAGGATCCAGCTGATGGACTGCCAATGAGATGCGGCACGGAACCGCCCAGAGTGTCCCCGATCCAGCAGCCTCCGTGACGTAAGGCAGAAGTCCGAGCCAGGTCAGGGAAACAGTCCAGAACAGGGATGGTTCTATTATCTAGGAGTTATGAAACCCGGTCACGGGTTACGATCAGAGCAGTAACAGACGAATCCGGGGTTCCAGGAATCCATAGAGTGTTCAGGCCATTGTGCGGCACCCGGGGAGCAGTGTGGGGTTAAAGGTCTTTGCTCAGGGACCCAGAGACCCAGAGCCAGGACACAATCAGGAAACACCAAGACATGACAAAAATCCTCTCTAACCACTGGCCTCAGAGAACAGGAACATAAACTTAGGAAATCAGCCATGATCTCCAACTGAAACTGAAACTCAAACAAACATCTAACAATTATCTGGCTCTGACTGAACCGAATATAAGGCAAAAGGAGCAGGTGGATTAGATGAATGATAATTAGTGACCGGGGAAGGGTTCCGCAGGTGAGTCAAGTCAAGAGACATTTAGTGCTTATATTCCTTTGATTAATTTGTCTTCTTCTTTTTAGATGGCGCACATGTTTACTATCATGTTTAGGTGTGAAAAAAGGGATGGCAATGAAGGAAGAGGGAAATTGTGTCTGCTGAATCAATTTGTGCCACATATTTTGAAACATTATTTTCCTGAAAGATATAATAATGAACCTGTGGTATAAGATATTTCATATGCTGAATAATCTGGTATTGAAAAGGGCAAAGGACTCTAGCAAGACCAGCAGCACATTGAAATAAGAAAGAAAACCACATAATCTATGACCCACCCCCATATTTAACAGTGGGCATTAGATGATTTTACGTCATTTGAAAAATACGGTTAGCTGTATGAAGCTCTCACCCATACCTGAACGGTTGGCTGGCAAGCCCTCACCCGTTCTACTGAAGCTGATTAGCTAAAATTCAGACACACTGCAGCTGTCCAGTAAGAGACAGGTTCCAAAAGGTTGAGTGTTGGATTTTTATGTAGAAGAAGTTTCCAAAATACAGTTAGGTGTGGTTTTTATAATTCACGCACAGCTCTTTCAGAAACTTCTACCGTTACAGCTGTCTGTGTAACCATCTAGCGATCTGCGATTGTAAACTCGAACGGCAGTTGCTGTGGGCGGTCCTAGAAAGTTCTAACTGGAATGCGATTGGCTGGCTGTGATGATGACTGACAGCTAAATTAACCAATAAAGAACAACAAAACTGTATCAACGGGACTGGCCTTTTTAACATCATTCTTACATTTTTGCTGCTAGAAAAAAAATTATATGTGAAAGAACCACTCAAACTTGAAGTTTCTGTAGCATCTAGCTAATGAAATACATTTCAATTTTTGATGACAGGACAGGAAAAGCCTCTTTTGTCATATCTTTCAAATAACTGATAGGCTTGCAGTTACTCAACTGTTGCTAGGAAGACTTGATAACTTTATTTCTGTACCTTCATAACAGTCCCCTCACTGTGTAACTCTGACTGTCCCGGATCTGATACTAATGCTCTCCATTAAAAGTCTTCAATTGACCTATTAAGTTCCCACAAAATCTAATTAACCTAAAAATGTTTTAGTTTCATTCATTTTTCAGTTAGATTTTCCAGTAGCTGAAACACACAATGATATGCTGTTTTCCACACAGCTATCCCTGATCTTTCACATATGACGGTTAAAGGCTCTCTAAAATCACAGAAATGCTAAACATTACAATTTTATGTGTAAAATATTGTAGGTATGGATCAGGCTTTTTAGTATGTCAATTAAAGAATCCTCCTAGTTGTAACACACATCTTTCCTGTTGGCTCCTCTACAGTGTTGTATTCTCTAAAGTTTTCTTCAGGCTTTCGAGGTGAATTGAAATGGATAGCACCCAGTGATAGAGAGCCTACTGAGTAAGCAGTGGTCTAAGTTGGAAGAGATCCTTGAATTATGCCTTAACACCACATATTTACAGACCAGAATCACACAGGCCCTAAAACTTAAAAGAACAAAGGCAAATCCATAAAAAGTGTTGCAATTTCCAAGTTTCCACGGCAGCATTCAGGCTTTTTGCTGTCCTGCAGTGGGGGTGTCCTGACAAGCCAGAAATATAAAGCTACTTCCCAGAAGTCATACTTCCCAGTTGTGGTTTACCACAGCCCATAGGATGATGGAATGTTACCTTTTGCTGTAGTAGAGAGAGGCTTCTCTTAATGGGAGCAATAAGGAAAGTGTATTTTTTCCACCAGTTCCTATATAGCCTAGCATTAAAATTATCTTTTTTTTTGTATCTTATATTTATTTTAAAGCTTTTGATTTTTTTTTTTGTACCATTATATTGATAAAATGAAATGCTTAGGCTAAAAGCTGCTAACTAAATCCATCTTGCTTAAAGGGGTTCTAGTATGCAAAATTCCTTTTTGTACTTTATTTTTTGTCTCTGCAGCATCTAGATAGAGTTCAATTGCTAAAAAAAAAACATCTATCAATCCATTTGTTTTAAATAGATACATTCTTTGATAATGTCTGGAAAAAAAGACGATCACATCACAATCTGCAGACACTGCCCCTTCCAAAGCAACCAAAACGGAGCTCTGCCCATTTCATATAAAGGTTTGATCAAGTCCTTTTACCATTTTAGTTTTGTACAATTGCTGCTAATAAAAGACTATGTTTTGTTGTTTGCCAATACCCTTCAACCAACCAAGCTCTGTCTAATGACAGAATCATTAGTACTTGTGTGCTTTGGATTGATTGATTGATTGATTGATTGATTGATTGATTGATTGATTGATTGATTAGATAGATTGATCAACTTTATTATTCTCACAGTGGAGAAATGTGCTTGTTACATCAGCTAAAATAGTCAAATGAGAAGAAGAAAGTCTGGGGTCTGACTCGGGGTCAAATGTACTGTTTTACAATTGTGCATCTGTTTAGAGTCATGTTCACATGTATAGAGCCCAAGTATTAAAAATTGAGTTGGATGGCGTGGCCAGCTACAGCTTAATGCAAGTGATAGAGCCCTGAAAAAGATAATTCTGCTAGGAGATCAAACTAGGCGGTACTTAGGAGTTGAAATCTCATCAAAGAATGATTTTGTGATAGATTTATGCAAAGTTATTGTTTAAAAGGAAACATAATAGCTATCAAGTAAATTTCACTTACTATTTGCTGGTGACTATAATATTTTCCCAATTGTTTTACATGTTCACATTTGCCTCACTTTTTAGGGAAAGGGGGTATTTTCAACATACCCATTGCTATAGATAAATTAAACTATATTGCCTGAAGAATGTCTTTTCCTATTCATATATTTCAATAATTTATCCAGTTATTAAAAGGATCATAGGTGCCTAAACGTCTGCATGTATAGTGATCCTAATATTTAAGGGATTCAACATCGGTCTCCTCGATTCCAATCATCAAAACGTTCAACATACCAAGACAATATAAACCATTACATGTTCCCAACTTTGTGCAAAAGCCTCTTATCTTCTCATCAGGACTGCACAAAACTCAGTTTACATAGAGATTATGGTGAGTGACTTTGGTTTGAAAGAGCTTCGCTGACAACAACACAGTTCTGAGCTCAACCCAACAGAACAGCTTTGAATTAATTGAATTGGAGACTGCTTAACACTGAACACTTAACCTGGTGAAAGCTCTCCCAGATGAGCCTCTGCTCCCTATCTTTGATGTTTTGTAACTTGGACTTTATTTTTCTATGCTAATAGCATCCCTCTCCTTTCTGCAGTTATCTTAATTTACTGCTCCTGCCACCTATATCTACTAATTCCAGGAGTTGTGCCTTTTTCAAACAGCTGCATTCACAAAATTGCAAAGAAAATAGAGTTGGGAGCCTTCTTGTACACAATGAATTTCTGTTTCCATTTTATATAACAAAACCCGTCAAACCTTAATTTTGAGCACACAGTGCAAGGAGCCTTTATTGGGGCCATAGGGGCAATAATGTGCCCTGTGATAAAAGTGTATGAGGTCAATTGTGCTGGTTAGCTTGAACTCTATGAACTGAACAAGTGTCTAAGGTAATAGTTTTTTTAATTAGCTGTGCTTTTAAGACTCATCCTTTACTACAAACTACTTGGGGATAACATACAGGTCTTACATTATCTCTTAATCTGAAACCCTGGAAACAATTGAAACTGCCAAGATGGTTGAGAACAGTGTTAAAGTAAAAAAACGGTAATCAAAGGATGGAAGAGGCCTGCATGGAGTAGAGGATGTGAGGGCCAGGGGGTGATAGAATGAGGAATGAGTAGATGGTCTTTCTTATCATGAGTCACTGAGTTTTGCTTCATTATCTGTGTCTCCATTCAAATGCCATTTGAATTAGAGGAAGCATAATGTCATCATATGTTAAGGTTACACTTGGTTATACTAAACAGGAGAAAGAGGTTGCAAGCTAGCATGGACCACAGATCAGTGTGGATCGAGGTGTTAATGAATACGTTGCAATCAGGCAAGTTGTTCTTATTTTACTGTTTCTGCTATTAGTAATGTTAAATGCCACCCAGAAATAGAAATGCAATTGTACAGTAATGGCAAGCAAGCAGTGGAAACAGCTGATCTGTCATGAGAGGCAAATATTTCCTACATCAAATCTCCTTTGACAAATGTGCTTCTATCTCCTCTTATGCATATTTTATTAATGTCGAAACATTTTTTCAACATTTAGCTAGTTGATTCAAATTCTTGACATTTCGATAAAGCACTTCTAATACAATATTTTAAAACATGCATAAAAAATTGATGGAAGCATGTCTATCTATTCTGTTGACTGAGTCATCGTAGGGTACTCCAAGGGTAGCTCTGTACTTGTTCATTGGCAATTGGAGGGGAAGGGGAATTTGGTGCTGACAGCGATATATGGCTTCCCCCGTTAGGATGACTGAAGGAAACCGATGGCTCACTTCCAAAGAGTGTCAGTTTCTCTGGGGCTCTTACTGAACCTGCAATCTGATTTAAATATTAAAAAGCAGTTTTCATTACAAAGATATAGGAGAAGCTTAAAAAGATAATCTTTTGGTTCTTAAGTCTCATTCTGGTGTTGTTGTAATACTTTGGCTTTTCCTTTGGCTCTTCTCTCTTTGCCTTTAAAACAAGAGTCTTTGTAGAGTTCACATTGTGTTTCCCTAATTATTTATTTATCTTGCCTTACCACTACCAGGCACCATTATTCAAGTAATAGGGGGGTAATTCCCATAGGAGAGGCCCCATCCCCCTCACAATGTCTTCTCATGTTCTTCCTCAGCCCCGTCCATCCACCAAATCTTGTTCAACACCTGGCTGAGTATTTTTGTTGAAGACTTAAACGTCATTGCTTGCTAAATATGTCTTTTCAGCCCAGAGGTGAAATAAATCAGATAGTAAATAAATATAATGGGACCATTGTCCTTCCTGTCTCTCTTTTTCTGATTCTCTTCCCGTCCTTTTGTGGCTTATAAACATAGCAACATTAGAGACGATCATAGAGCTATCTCAAGATTGAGTGTTCGAGGACGCCGTCCCAGTGTGGCATAGAAACAGCACGACCTTGATCAACTGTGTGCGTCATATCGACAGTGGCTGAGATAAGATGCAGGCCCAAAGAATTCAGAAAATTATCAGAGATAAAGAAAAAATGTAGATGGAGCGATGCAGAGATAGGTGAAAGCTAAACTTTTGAGGTCTTTAATTAACTTGGGATAAGAAAGCGAGAGTCAAGAAGTCTTGATTCTGAAGAGGTTAAGTGAAAAATATAAGATGCACTGTTATAATACAGAACAGCAGAAAAGAGGAAACCGTCCACAATTGATTTGACTCAGTTCAGGATTCTCCACTGCACATTGTTCTTGTCTCTTCCAACTAATTATTGTGCAACATTAGTAACTGACTTGTTTGTGTCGCTCCAAAGAATTTCCTGGAAAAAAAGATTGTGAAATTTCCCCCCTTAGGTAACATTCCAGCGTGTCCTTCTTTTGGATGTGAATTTTCTACCTTAAGATTTACACAAAACAAAGACACAACATTGTCAGACAGAAAAGAATGAGGTATTATTAAAAAGGGCAAGAACTCTGTAAGTGCCTTTGCTGTTTAACAGTGCAATCACCATACTTCCCCCCTTCATTTGCAAAGTAAACATTAGAAGGCAAATGCCAAAAGCTTATTTAAGATTATAGGAAAAGACAAACAGGCACACGTATTTCCATATGAATCTACCACTTTAACTTCATAAGAACCTGGCCTGTAAAAAATAAATTAAAATGAAGTGTCGTCTTCATTACCTTTAGAATTAAGCAGACAAAAAATGAAAAGGTTCATGGGAAGTCGCTGGACTTAAACTTCGCATATGCATTTACATAATTGGCTCTTTTCATGTAAGGAAATAATAATAATATTAATTGAACTTTATTGATCTCACACTGGGGAAATTTATCATTTAACCCATTCCCTTGGCAAGCAGTGGGCTGCCATTGTGCGTCGCCACTGCTCTAACACACTAGGTGTGGGTTTTGCTGATTTGCTTATAGACAGTTTTTAGCAAAATTATGCAGTTTAAAGATAATTTCCCTTGTTTCTTTACTTTTTTCGTCACTCTTCTTTTTGTAAAATAAAAAAAAATAATATTTATTAGCAAAACTTTCATCCACTATAAAACATACTGCGAAGTAATATATTAGCAGTCCTGGATATTTCCTCTCTGAACTGTATAAAAATGTAAAAATGTAAAAATATGTAAAAAAAACAAAGCCATACCCAGTTGGTCACAAAATGTCAACAAATCAGAATGCCTCCATTTAAGACAACCAGCAGGATGAAATAAATATTTGCAGAATGTTGCCATTCATATAACACCATTGCAAAATGTTACAGCATCTGAGCTCCCTCACTTTCTTTTGTCACTAATCTTGTTTGCATTGATAAGAGCACAAAACAAAATAAAAACTTCTACAGGGGCGGATAAAAAGTCAAACACTGATTAACGTCATGAACCACATTATGTTGCAGTGTAAAGTGATGGTGAAGAGGAGTCAAGTCAAGATGAGTTCCTGTCCTCGGTGCAACAAAATCATTTCCATTGCTTTAAAAAAGAAATTGCCCAAAAAATAATAATCTTTGACATCTGCTTAAAATACGAGACAAGCAAATATTTGGTTCAAAGATTTATAATATGTAAATACACCTTAAATCTGTCAAATGTCACTCTGATGTAATCCAGTCTCAGATATGATAAAGGTCTGAAACAAGGGTTGAAAGGTCCTTTGGATTGCAGACTGGACTATATTTCAAACTTTCATGAAAAAAATTATAGAATGATATGAAAATGATACGCCAAGTTTTCATTGAAACTCCATAATCTCAGTATTATTGAGTTATTCTTTCTTTATATTGAGCCCACAGCTAATCCCACTGCTGAAAGGCGCACAGGCAGACCATGGACACTCAGCATCCAAGAAAGCAGATGTTGTTGCCTTCTAAGGAACTTGTGGCTGGCCGCAGGTTGTGTGCTGTGTCCATTTACCACATCCATCACTTTGAGGCATAAAGTAGGGAGGGAAACAGACTGAGAAATGCCTCTTGCACTGTGCTTTTTGTGATTCTTTCACTGAGTGTGGTTGCTTTCAAGGGATAGAAGACTTAAGGGTTTCCAAATTTAGGACCCTGACATCATAACCTTGGCTCAAAGGGTTCTAAATTTATAGTACTATGCAAAACTCTTCAGCCACAAGGTTTATGTTTTATTTCTAAAAAAAAAAAAAAAGGAAGGTTTCTTTAGCCTTTTTCCACATTTTTTCTCTTTTTGTTGAATTACTTTCAGCAAACTTTGAATCTAAAAAGTATTTCACTCAAGGGATGAGTCACACTTGCATTTAGATTCCTAAGAATGCACACTTGGCATCCTTTATCTCATCACTGTGTGCAACGTGTCCTTAAATGATCCAGTGGAGCCAAACAACTGAGTAATAAAATCGAAACAGGCCCAGATATACATTTAAAGTAGTTGAATAGGGTTTATATTATGATAAATTAGCATACTGGGTACTTAAATACATCCTTTTGCAATTATGACAGTAAGAGTAAGGTTTTTGTTTGTTTGTTTTTTTATAGGAAACTGAAAGTAAAAGCATAGGGAAGCTGAAATACACACTGATGGAAGGAAGGGGATGAAAATGGAAACCGAGAAGCATTGAACTATTTCTCCTAACACATAGAGGTTTGTAGCTAATGACAACAGAAGGTTGGCAGGACATATTCATCTTCTGAACCCTCTCCACTTGGTTAGAAGAGTTGTTGACTGTAGAATATTTAGTAATTAGGAAATTTCAATGGCTTATTATGAGGGTTCCTTTCTATCCCAAAACTGGTGGAATAACCCCCCGAGAGCGATCGGTTCTTTAACATGTGACAGAAACATATTTTTTAAAATACCTGTAGCAAGTGATTGAAACACCTGAATTGTATTATTTGGATAGGGAGACAATGGAGTAAATTTTATTTTTATGTTTTAGCTATGTGGATCAGTGGTTTGCTTCTTGTTTACCATCCAACCTGCAACAAAATAAGGTGGGGGCTCAAAACAGGTAATGCATTACGGAACATGTTTGTCAAATCGTTCCTGTGTCTTCCACATCTCTCACTTTGATTGTCACTTTGATGAGGCCGGCAGAACGGCAATAAATCTGTTGGAACAATGATGTCATGAAAAGCTATACCAGAGCTTGAGAAAACATGTTTAGCGGCAGAGACACTCCCTGAGCTGACCTGCAGCAGTAAACAAACCTTTAAAGCCACCTGCGAAGTGTGAGTCACACAGAGTGGGTGGAGCCAGAGGAGAGCGTGAGCTCATTCTGTTGGTTCCTGAACCTTCTTGCTGTTTCTTTTTAAACCTTCCCTGCCTGTTCTTTCTATTTATGCCTGTTTATCCCAATTTATTCATTTTTTTTCTGCCATTGTGTGTGTTAGTGCATGTTATTCTTTTTTTTTAACCTGTCTTTATTATGGCTGCCCCTCTATAATAATTTCCAGGAAGGGGTGTGTGAGTGTTGTCTAAGTAAGTGTGGTGTTTTGTTTTTTTTGATGTCTTGTTTTTTGTTTTGCTTTCTTTTTGTACCCAGTGTCAAGGTAAATGAGCGGCCATGATGTGTGTATGCTTGGGTGTGCGATCGTGTTTGTTTGGGGGAGGGGGTAATATTGTTAGGAATTACAGTTAAAGCAGCCAGCGTGAGAAACAGGAGATGCACAAGAAGCGTGAGAACACTACCTGGGAAACAGCTGGGAATGCCTTTGGAAGAAGCTGACCATGCAAACACGCATCCAGTAAGGGATGTGAACATAAAACACACCCTATATAACACACACTGGATCTGACCCAAGTGAAAATCCTTCATCATATCATCCAAAACTATTATTTGAAAACCCCTGGTTTCCATTAAGCATTCTTTCATGGTTGTCTGTTATCTTTGACCTATTGACATAAAATTAGTTTATTTCTCACACTCATTTTACAAATGACACTATACTTTCAGGGGTTTGAAAGAGCATGTGCGAGGTGCTTAGTTTGTTTACTCTAGTTTTACCAGCCAGTTGCCGGAGTGTAAGATAAGAACTCTGAAGTATCGGCTGTGTATTAAGGTAAATAAAAAAAGAGAAGAGGGATATAATTGTTGAATATGGACTCACAAGTAGTGAGCAAAATTTAGTAACATTTTAAGAGATATCCATTATTTGAGATAAATCGGTCAAACAGACATGATAGGATGTCTTAGGTCACAGAAGGAGTTCTTTCTATTTATTT
The DNA here is from genome assembly GCF_016077235.1 of Cyprinodon tularosa. NCBI lineage: Eukaryota > Metazoa > Chordata > Actinopteri > Cyprinodontiformes > Cyprinodontidae > Cyprinodon > Cyprinodon tularosa. The sequence continues at coordinate 2,009,832 of NW_024038975.1, read as the reverse complement.
GTTGTACCATATACAGCTTTTATGCAGTCAGATCGCTTAGATCTGATTGCATTTTGTCATATCAGAACCATGAGTTAGCAAATGATCTTTTGATCTAAATAATTCCATTGTAGCTCTAGCTGTTTGTTTAGGACCATTGTGCTGCTTTAAGGTGAATCGTTTCAACACTCTGTACACTATTTTTACTCACTCTTGAAGGTTCCCTGCCAAGATTTTTCTTTCTATCCTTCCATTAATGTTAGTAACTTCCATTTAACTTCTACAGAATAGCTTCCCTGGAGCATGATGCTGCCACCACCTGGTTTTCAGTGTTTATGATGTAGAGTGTTTGCATGTACGGCAACATTTCCTTTTTCCGTCCAACCAGAGAGACTTCAATGTACTTGTACTGTCTGCTGTGGGGAAATGCAAACCGAAACTTGAACAGTTCTTTAGTAAACTTTTTTTTTTGACACCAAGAATTACCATATTTGCTTTCTTTGTAATGTTTTTCTCAGACTAGGTGAAAATGTATTTTTTATCAAATAAAGTTAGATGTAGTTTATTTGAAGTAAATTTGATTTACAGAAGTTGCTAAAACTAGATATAAGTAAGGGTAGTATTATGTTAATGAAAATATTCACAATTTTTTTAGCTTAGCAAATAATCACATTAGACTTATGGCAAGTGACCATTTTACATGTGCGCTGTTAGAAAGTTGAGTTTTACAGCATTTAGGCTAAGGCAAGTTTATTTGTATTGTACCTTTTAATAAAAAGACAATTTAAGAAAGAGTGTAGAAAACACACAGCTTTATATAATACAGCTAGAAACCACCAGCTAAGCTTGAAATCAGGGTGTAGTGATGGATTCATACCTGAACTTTCAGAAGCTAATAAGGACGGTATTAAAGTCAGCCTCTTATTACAATGTCCAGGATTAAAGGTCTAATGTCTCAGCAAGACTTAAAAAGCGAATTCACATCTTCATCATTAATAGAATGGATTAAAGCCATGGATTCTTAATTTCAGGTCTGCCTAAAAAGTCAATCAGACAACTGCAGCTGGTCTAGAACTGCCTACATCCTCACTAAAACTGAAAAATTGGAGCACATACGTCCAGTTCTAAATTCGGTAAACTGGAATAGAGAATAGACTCTCAGATAATAGACCTTCAAATTACTTCCGTTATGCCTCGCCAAAAACCCTGTTTGAACCTTTGAACAATCGGCTTTTAGTAGCAGTTGGAAGAGCTTACTGACCCTCATCAAATTACTCTGCAGGTTAAATTTATTTAAAAAGACTGGGCTCTAATTTGAAAACAGTGGGAACATAAGAGCCGGGCCGACCCGCTAAATCACATGATACCTTGAGTGTAACAAAATAGTCACAACATTGTCATCAGTCATGTCTGAGCTTATACGCCAAAACAACTGCTTACATTTGATAAACATGGCAGAGCACTGGTAAGAGGCATTCAGACAGAGAAAAGAGCCAAATAATGAAGCACACCTACTCTGCCCTAGCTCCCTTCCATGTTGCGTGTCACCAGAGGTAGAGGGATCGAGGCTACGCGGCTTTGCAGCGGGGCTTAGATCTAGGTTTTTTTTCCCAATGGGAAGAGAGCCAAATGCCGATTGTTAGCGTATCGACCCATGTTTGAAAAACCTGGGTTACCTGCTAATTTCAGTGGGAAAGAAGCTTTAGTCCATAAATCTCTGAACAGCTTAGCACCAAAAAACATTACAAACGCTTCTGATTCTAATCTGCTTTGCATAGGACCAAGCATGGAAAAACATCTTTCAGTTCTAATGCTCCACTAATCTAGAATAAACACCAAGAAAGCTCTAAAAGGTTTGCAACCCTAGGTTACATTAAATCGAGATTTAAAACCTTTTTGTTAAGAGTTCCCTTTCACTGTGCTATTTAAACACAATTAGCTATGTCTTAAGTCTAGCTTTTCTTTTATTTGTTTTTGCATTATTTTTCCTTCTTTCATAACATAATCATATTTTAATTATTCATTTTAATTATTTGTATACTTTCCTTTTTTTCTCAAGTGCAGCACTTTAAATTGTGCTGCTGAAATGTGCTCTATCAATAAACTTACCTTTTGCTTTGCCTTCAGAGTACTGTAGATGGATATAACATAAGAAAATAACATACATTAGAGGCAGGTAGAAAAAAGTTGGCTTCCCAACTTAATGTAATGAAAATGGTTTGTTTTGCTGTTCTTTGCTACACCTCATTTGAATCAGGCATTTGCTGAAAGCAAACCTGCAAAGACCAGCACATATTTTACACAGGTTGAAAGGCTGTAAAGACAATTTTCTACTATTGCTTCTTGGGAAACATACTCATCTTTGACAGCAGCATCATATACTCCAGCTCCTTAGCCAAAATGTTGCTTACTTTACAGATCAGTTTCTTCAGACTGATTTCCAACAGCATCCAGAATCGTGTGTGCCACCAGACTTCTAAAACATCCAGAACATCTCTGTGTAGATATTAAATAACATGTGCTGCCTACGTAAGTAGAGACAGCTCAGGTCCTTCCTATAAAGTATAATTGTGTTCCCAGTAAAGTCCAGTTTATTGATAATTTCAATACAGAAATATTTTATGTGAGACAGACAGGTAAAACCAAAAATCAACAAATTTCCAATTTAGCAGGTGAGGGAAATGTCAGCAAAATGTGATCTGTTGTCTGGAGGTACTTAAAGAAAATCATTTTCTGAGCTTAATCATTTTAATTTTGGCCTTACAGTTGCCAAAAATTCAAGGTTTGCTGTCAATTAATAATTAAAAATGTATTTTAAAAAATGTGAGAAGCAATCAAATCTAATGGCAAAATGTCCCATTTTAATACATTTAACGGTTTTGCTTAATTTAAACAGTTACTTGAATTTTATTCTAATTTCAAGTTAGGCCAGTTTCATTGTCTGAGTTTGTCTGAGCATGGTTTCAATGCCCTTCTTCTAAGGCCCCGTCCACACGAAGCCGAACCCTGGCCTAAACGCACAAATTTTTCACCAAACCAGCCTCTCATCCATACGAAGCCGGCGTTTCAGGGGTCTGTAAACGATCTTTTTTTTATTCAGCCTTCAGAGTGTGAAGATTTTGAAACGCCGTTTTCGCGTTTCCATCTTTAAGCTCTAACCGCATTTTTTTTTTACACGCATGCGTCATAGCGTCGCCTCTAAACACGCATGCGCGACACAGTATCACAACAACAATGGCGCCGTACTGTGTTGAATGGTTGTTGCTCATGCTACTCACCCTGCTTTCGGGCTTACAACAGAATCTTCTTCTTCTGGAATATCTCCAGGAAGAACAGAGCAATATCGACGACATAGTTCAGCACCTGAAGTTGACTGAACCACGAAAATGGACCCCCAGGGCAACCATGTATAAATATTAGTGCGCATGCCCAACATTTCGTCGCCTATTTTTGCTTTGGCACGACAGCGCCACTTACAGGCCTGGCATACATTTTGCAGCGTTTTCATGCATTCGTGTGGACGATCACATTTATTTTACGTCTCCGTCTTTACGACAAACGTTCTGGAAAATATTAGCGTTTCGTGTTCGTTTTGACTTCGTGTGGACGGGGCCTAAATTACTGTTAGTTTAATAACCAGATTTATTAGGAAAAAAAGCTTTTAGATCTTAGGCTTCACAAAAAAAAGTCAAGATTTTAGGAAAAGTTGTCAAGTGTCATCTCTTAGGAAAGTTCTCAGTTCTTTTTTTTTTTTTTTTTTTTACTCAAGATATTTTTTATTGAGTTTTACATAAACAACAAGCAGAGCACAGTTATAAGATGTTGCAAGGTAGGCTTATAGAAGTCAATTGAACAAGTTGCTCATACAAGTTTGTTAAAGTAAAGGAAATATAAGCTTCAGAAATAGAGAAAGTAGCATGACAACTACAATAGAACAAGTCAAGTAGTGAAGCACAAAAATATAATACAATAAAACAAACAAAATAACCCCTTCCCCATCACCCAACCCGTCACTGCCAAAACTATATGATCACTCCACAACATTCAGGACCTGCCTAAGATGGAATCAGTGCAGATTAGCTTGTCTGAGCAATTAAAGAGCTGGAAATGCTTTCGAGAAATGGCCACACAAATTTTCAAATGTATCAAGAGACTGTTTAAGTGAGTACCTGACCTTTTCGAGTTTTAGACAAGACATAATTGTTGGAAGCTGGAGAAGTACCTCTCTTCTCCAGCAGAGTCCGCCGTGGATCCTCCTGAGCAGAGCCCTCTGCACAGCTGCTGCTCGTTACCATCATCAGGAGGACCCTCTACTTAAGCTGTCTTCAGACCTTGCCTCAACGCCGCAGTGTTGAGCCAGTTGGTTAGCACCTAAGCCCTGAACCTCTGAGAACTTTGCTTGCTCTGAGATCCTGACAGGATCCTAATCTTGTCTCTGTTTTTCCAGGAAAACCTGATCCTCCAACGTGAAGCTCTGGAAGAGCTTAACCCACCGAGCCTGCCCTCAGAGCTAAACCTGAAGACTTCCCCTGGATTCTCTTGCAGCTCTGGACCAAGAGCTGGAAATCCAAAGTCAAGGTCTGCTACCTTTCTAGAAGCAAGACGCTGAAGCAGCTAACGGACTCAGCTAATCAGACTCTCTCCAGTTCCAACAAACTTCCTCTCCAAGATCCATTCAAGGACCCACAAGGTACAAACCAGAGACTATCAAAGGACAAAACCGCTAAGAGCCCAGCTAACTAACTGTCTTCCTCACAGACTCTGGTGAACCCGTTTGCCCAGGACCAGAACCAGAACAAACTATCATTGGATTGTATTCTATAAACTCTGTTAACTTTTCATCTGTTTCCTGTGTCGTGGTGTTCTGCATATTGGGTCACATTCGTGTACCGATCATGACAGAACACTGCGGCCAAACACTAGGCCCAGCAGATCACTTCACCCGCCACTTGGAAGAGCAGGCGGCCCAACTAAATGGACATGCCTTGGCCTTACGTGAGCTAAACACCCGCATTGAAATGCAGAACCAGGTAATTCAAGGCTATGCTAATTACTTTAATAGTGCTAACGCCACACCGGCAGCGCAACCACTTCCGGGTCCAGTTCCTCCTCCGTGGTCACCAGCAGTGACGTCATCAGAGTTCCGCCCAAGCCTTCCTGAAAAATTCTCCGGTAATATGAAGGATTGCAGAGGATTTTTATTTCAGTGCAGATTATTGTTCCAGAACTCTCCCAACAGTTTTTCGACGGACTTTAAGAAAATAACCTTTATTCTCTCTCAACTAACAGGAAGAGCTTTGGAGTGGGCCCAGGCCAGATTCCCCTCAGATGAAAGTCTCAACTGCCGATACTCTGATTTCATTTCTGAGTTCTCCCAGATTTTTAATCAGGAAACTGATCAAACAATTGACTCTCGTGCTCTTTTCAGTATTAAGCAGGGAAACTCATCTGTGGCTGATTTTTCGATCAACTTCCGGGTTAAGGCAGCAGCTTCCGGATGGAATCAAAGTGCTCTGAAGGGAGCTTATTTCATGGCCTTAAATGAGAATATTAAAGACGAACTGGCAACTCTCGACGAGCCAGCCTCCCTTGAGGATCTAATCAAACTGACAATTAGATTGGACAACAGAATTAGAGCCAGAAGCAGCTCCAAGTTAAGAAATTCTGGGTCTCATGCCTCTACTTCTGCTTCAAATATTATGACTGTTTCTTCTCCTCCCACAGAGCGACCAAAAGCCCAGTCCCTCCCTCTGCCTGTTCAGGCTTCACATTCTGATGGTATGGAGGTCGAACCTATGCAGGTGGGACACACTCGGCTTACTCCTGAGGAGAGACAAAGACGTTTTTTGAGCAGACTTTGCATCTATTGTGGTGAAAGTGGACATTTCATTGCTTCCTGCCCGGCTAAATCAAAAGGCAGGGCCCGCCAGAGGATCTGAGGAGTCTGGCGGGCCAAACCAACTCTAAGAAATCTCCTCGATTGATGCTGCCTGCCACCTTGTTTTGTAATAATCAGAACCTCTCTTTTTCTGCCTTTATTGACTCAGGCTGTGAACGGAACCTCATAGACTCTAACCTCGTTCAACAATTGATGATTGAAACTGTTCCTCTTTCTCAACCCCTCCGTGTCTCTGCCATTGATGGGAAAAATCTCCACCAAGTTACTCATCAAACCCAACCCCTCGAGCTCCTCCTCTCAGGTAACCATCGTGAAACTATCACATTTTTTGTTATTCCCTCCGCATGTTCCCCGTTGGTGCTTGGATTCGAATGGCTGGAGAAACACAATCCACGCATTAATTGGACTGAACGTCACGTGGAAGCATGGTCTACGTCATGTCATGAGACTTGTCTTCGGTCGGCAGCCCCCGTGGTGGGGCCTCCTAGGGGTGGGGGAGAGATGGACTCTCCTGACCTATCTTCAGTTCCCTTCGAGTACCATGACTTGGCCCCGGTTTTCAGTAAGGTCAGTGCTACGTCCCTTCCACCACATAGACCATATGACTGTGCTATTGAGTTGTTACCTGGAGCACCGTTACCCAGCAGCCGTTTATATAACATTTCCAAGCCAGAACGAGAGACAATGGAGAAGTATATTAACGAGTCTTTAGCTGCTGGAATTATTCGCCCGTCATCTTCTCCTTTGGGTGCTGGTTTCTTTTTTGTTGGCAAGAAGGATGGTTCATTAAGACCATGCATTGACTACAGAGGGTTGAACCAAATCACCATAAAGAATAAGTACCCTCTACCTCTCCTAGCCTCTGCTTTTGAACCTGTTCAGGGGGCAACAGTCTTCACCAAACTGGATCTGAGAAACGCATATAATCTCCTCAGAATCAGAGAAGGAGATGAATGGAAGACTGCTTTCAAGACACCATTAGGTCAGTTCGAGTACCTGGTAATGCCTTTTGGTTTAACAAACGCCCCCGCCTGCTTTCAAGCACTAGTGAATGATGTTCTCAGAGACTTTTTAAATGTGTTTGTCTTTGTCTATATAGACGACATACTCATTTATTCACGGAACTTAACTGATAACAAGAAGCATGTCCGCCTGGTGTTACAGAGGCTACTGGAGAACAAGTTATTCGTCAAGGCAGAAAAGTGTGAGTTCCACCAACCATCAGTGACCTTTTTGGGGTTTGTGCTCGAGGGCGGGCAGGTTAAGCCTGCTGAGGACAAGATAAAGGCGGTTTTGGACTGGCCGATTCCTGAAAATCGAAAACAGCTTCAAAGGTTTTTGGGGTTCGCCAATTTTTACCGTCGTTTCATTAGAAATTATAGCCAGACGGCTCAACCTCTGACCTCTTTAACTTCAGTTAAGAGGAATTTTCAATGGACTCCCGAAGCTCAGTCTGCTTTTGACAAACTGAAATCTTTGTTTTCCAGAGCACCGGTGTTAATTCAGCCTGACCCTTCCAAACAGTTCATCCTGGAGGTCGATGCTTCGGATTCTGGCGTTGGAGCCGTCCTTTCCCAGAGACTCGACTCAGATCAAAAGATTCATCCATGTGCTTTTTTCTCTCGCAGACTCTCATCAGCAGAACAGAACTACGGCGTTGGAGATCGAGAACTATTAGCCATCAAATTGGCGTTGGAGGAGTGGAGACACTGGTTAGAGGGAGCTGAGCACCCGGTTCTAGTCTGGACTGATCACAAGAAACTTGCTAGCATCCAGTCTGCCAAACAGGCCAACCCTCGTCAATCCAGGTGGTCCATTTTCTTCTCCAGATTTAATCTCGTTATCTCCTACAGACCCGGATCAAAGAATGTGAAACCAGACTCCCTCTCGCGCCTATACTCCGTCGATCAACCCGAGACACCAGAGCCAGTCCTCCCGGCCTCTTGTACTGTGGGAGTCGTGAACTGGGAGATCTCCGATCTTATTAACTCCGCCCTGGCCACAGAACCCGACCCAGGTAACGATCCGGCTAACAGAACTTATGTTCCGTCTTCCGTCAGGTCCAGGCTCATTCAATGGATGCACACTGCCAAATTCTCGGCCCACCCTGGAGTCAGTAGAACCATCGCTCTCATCACCAGACGCTTCTGGTGGCCCACTCTCCACAGGGACGTAAAGGAATATGTGCTGGCCTGCCCCATTTGTGCAAGAAACAAGGCCTCGCATCAGCCACCCTCTGGTCTGTTACAACCTCTTCCGATTCCTTCACGTCCATGGTCCCACATTGCTATAGATTTCGTCACTGGTCTCCCCATCTCTCGAGGTATGTCCACAATACTCACCATCGTTGACCGTTTTTCCAAGTCCTGTCATTTAGTCCCTCTCAGGAAGCTCCCCTCGGCGTTCCAGACTGCTCAGCTTCTCGTGAAACACGTCTTCAGATTACATGGCATTCCCCAGGAAATCCTATCAGACCGTGGTCCTCAATTCGTTTCACAAGTTTGGAAAGCCTTCTGTTCAGCTCTGGGCTGTAAGTCTGCCTTGACTTCAGGTTATCATCCACAATCCAACGGTCAGACCGAGCGCATGAATCAGCACCTAGAATCCACCCTCCGCTGCCTAACTTCCAACAACCCCACCTTTCATGTTTCTCAGGTCAAGCCCGTAGTCTTTAGCCCTCTGTGCCCGCCATCCGACTCCCCACCACCCGCCCTAGAAGTCGATGGCCACCCGGCTTTTACCGTCCGTCGCATCGTGGACTCCCGTCGGCGAGGTCGCGGCTGGCAGTACCTCGTCGACTGGGAGGGCTACGGACCTGAAGACCGTCAGTGGGTTCCCGGCTCTTACATCCTCGATCCTTCCCTGATCGAGGAGTATGAGCGTTCCTGCCCATCTACTTCCTCCGGACCGCCAAGGGGCGGTCGTTGAGGGGGGGGGTACTGTTGGAAGCTGGAGAAGTACCTCTCTTCTCCAGCAGAGTCCGCCGTGGATCCTCCTGAGCAGAGCCCTCTGCACAGCTGCTGCTCGTTACCATCATCAGGAGGACCCTCTACTTAAGCTGTCTTCAGACCTTGCCTCAACGCCGCAGTGTTGAGCCAGTTGGTTAGCACCTAAGCCCTGAACCTCTGAGAACTTTGCTTGCTCTGAGATCCTGACAGGATCCTAATCTTGTCTCTGTTTTTCCAGGAAAACCTGATCCTCCAACGTGAAGCTCTGGAAGAGCTTAACCCACCGAGCCTGCCCTCAGAGCCAAACCTGAAGACTTCCCCTGGATTCTCTTGCAGCTCTGGACCAAGAGCTGGAAATCCAAAGTCAAGGTCTGCTACCTTCCTAGAAGCAAGACACTGAAGCAGCTAACGGACTCAGCTAATCAGACTCTCTCCAGTTCTAACAAACTTCCTCTCCAAGATCCATTCAAGGACCCACAAGGTACAAACCAGAGACTATCAAAGGACAAAACCGCTAAGAGCCCAGCTAACTAACTGTCTTCCTCACAGACTCCGGTGAACCCGTTTGCCCAGGACCAGAACCAGAACAAACTATCATTGGATTGTATTCTATAAACTCTGTTAACTTTTCATCTGTTTCCTGTGTCGTGGTGTTCTGCATATTGGGTCACATTCGTGTACCGATCATGACAATAATATCTTGCAGCCACTGTGAATGAGATGGTGGGGAGGCATCTTTCCATCTGAGTAAGATTGCACGACATGCCAAAAGTAAAGCAAAGGCTATAGAATATTTTCTAGTAGCACTTGAAACAGCTCCACCCTCAAGGACCCCAAATAGGGCTGCAACTGGATTTGGTTCCAATTTGGTGTTAAATGTGCAAGATAATGTATTGAAGACTGCCTTCCAGTAGTTGCTTAATAGAGGACATGAGAAGAACATATGGTAAAGAGAGGCCTCAGATATGGGGAGACCTATGTCTTTTTCCCAAGCCATCTTGGATTTATCCACAGAGGAAAGTTCTCAGTTCTTATGTTTTATTGTCTCCTACGTGTTCATCCCCATTTTCACTTACCAGTGGTGAGTCTGACATAGTGGAAAATAGCAAATCTTCTTTTGGAAAATAAGCTTGTACTGTATGAGTGATGTAAAAAGCAAGGAGAAGAAATGTATAGTCCCATATTTTCTAGAGGTTTGGATTCCTGGTTTTCACTCAGGTGGCACTGGTTCGACTCATGGTATGGGGACTTGCTTTTCCTCATTATTACAGTGGAGAATATCCACACCTTTCATGCAGAAGACCAGGGTTCAATTCCTCATGGCCTGCATTCTGGGTCACTGAGCAAGACTCTTAACTCCACACTGCTCCACGGGCGCCACACAATGGCAGCTCCCCAAGGGGATGGGTTAAATGCAGAGGTAAATTTCTCCAATATGAAATCAATATAGCTCAATTATTATTATTAAATGGGCTCTTGCATGCTCTGCGTTTAATAGGCGTTCCCTCTCGGGAGCGGGTACAGGGTTGTGTTGTGCATTTTTTCTTTTTTTTAAGTGGAGAGGGCGGGTCTTCTGAAAAATGTATGAAAATCCTCCACTATACCTTTAAGGTTTAACTTCCGAAATATTTAAGAGTAACAAAAAGCCAAACCTGGTAGTACACAGGAAATATGTCAACTATTATTTGTCTCTGAAGAAAACTAAACTCTGCCTGTTTTGATTGGACGGTGGGAATGGAGAATGGAGTTTGTGGGGAACTGGACACTTAAGTCCACAAATGGCCACACAGCCTGTTGGCTTATAAAAAAAAAAGAAAAAGATACACACACGGATACATTCAGCTGCTAATGTGGTGCCCCAGACAGCTTTTCCGGAAGCATACAATTTCCTTTGGAACCACTGTAAGTCCCTGTCCACTAGTCAGATGACTCCCTGGGGGCTATAGGCCACTTTGTGCTACTCATCTGGACCTCTCTCTTACATCTACCCCATCCTACCCCCCACCAACTCCAGATAACGCATATGCTCGCTTGTGTAAATGGATACAGAGACCCTAGCTCTTGCAGACACATGGACGCTATTCACACACAATGAGGTTCAATGGGTTCATATATTCGTATAGAAATTGCAATTTGCATGGCCTTATCAAGAATGCAGTTGATTAAGGCCTAAGGTACGGTACCTTATATCTTTCATATTTGACTCAGTCAACATAAAGCAGTAAAAGTATGAGCCAATCAGCAAACACGCTACTCTTGCAGTATAAGGGCCCAATCAAGAAAGAAAGAAATACTTTAGCATTTTTTCTATCATACATACATTTTGAAAAGAGGAAATAGTGTTTACTGAGACATGAGCAGCAAATCAAACACAGAGATCAAAATAATTTATTCACAGTGAATATTTTACAGATAATGTATATTTTCCTTTACTCTCAAGGATTTTATGCTCACATTAGCCCTCTGTGCTCTATCTGTTCTTCTGGGACATCTGCCTAATGTATGTCATCCACCCCAGGGCTATCATTCAATACCTTCTACACCTTCATTCAGCCGACACATCTCTGCAGCTCAAGCTATCTTTTTCCAGCTGTTCTAAACGACCCCTCCACAACAGATCCTATACTTCAAGGACAAATATGCAGTATTCCACCCATGTACAAAAGCTCACCTCAGAATTCATAATCCTTTTGAACTTACCGAACTTGCTGCATCTGCAAAATGTTGACATATTTTGTTGAATGTGCTAGCTCAACATAAAGGAGGAAATGTTATTGAAAAAAAATGGATGTATGACCAAAATGTCTGAAAAGATTTTTTCTTTTATGTTTTATCTTCATAAAACATAGTGTCCCTGATTCCATTTAAAAATCAACCAATAGGAGTCATCAGCTGTTATTCAATCTCTGTTTAAATGCAGCCGTTCTGTGACGTTTGTTAGAGAACAGACTAACAAGCAGAGCAGGGAATCAATTGTGGAGAATTTGTGGCAACTCACTGAGCACTGCTGTCATCTAAAACTGGGAAGGACTGTGAAGTATGGTACAGCTGTACGTCTAAACTGACAGGCACTGCATTTATCAGAGAGGCAGCCGGGATGTCCATGCTTGCCTATTAGTTAAAATTGGCAAGGTCTTGTAAAGCCCTACAGGGGTCTACAACCTTATAAATCCAAAGAGCCACTTTACCCCAAGCCCAGCTAAAATAAAAATCGTTTAGAGCCACAATTATCACATGACTTAAAAAAAACAAAAAACACAAGTTATTATTTTTGTTTAATATCTACAATAGGAAATCTGTTGCCGTGTTATTTAACACCATACAGTTTATAAGTATTTTTTGTTTTTAACCATTTAATCAAATAATGAGTGTGATATTTTTTGTCCCTGAAAAAACTGAATTATACAATCAGAAACATGGAGTAAACAGAAAATCCATCACAATGTATAAAAAATTACATAAATGACTTATCTAATTTAATATTGAAAGCTGAAAAAAATAGGATATTATGAAAAATATTTCATGTTTGGGGCTTTAAAGGGTGGAAATAGGGACAAAAATAAATGTTTCATTAAGAGGAAGCATTAATTTTGTTCTATATGATATTATTTTATGTAAAAAATAAAAATTTAGTTTCCAAGCTAATGACAAGAAACAGAGAACTAAAAACATTCCCAGTTTTTTAAGTCAATTAGTTGTGAATGGCATTTGTTAATATATTCAAAACAATTAGTTAGTTCTTTATAGTGTTTAGCAACTATTGAGAGCCATTGTAGAGGGTCCAAAAAGCAGCAGCAGCAGCATCATGCCACGGCCATGCTTTTCTCAGCAGTGATGGGATTCTGATGGTAAAGTGGGTAAATCTAAATATAGCACAGTTATGGACAGAAACCTGATTGAGATTAAAGAACTGAGACTGAAATAGAAGTTTGGTTTTCAGCAGGATATTCAACGCTAACATGCAACTAGAGCTACGATGGAATGGCTTAGATGTCCTTCGAATTGTCCTGTCAATGTCAAAGCCTTAATGAAACTAAAAACCTGTAACAAGACTTGAAAACACATTAAAAGTTGCTCTCCCCTCAATCTGATTGAGCTCAAGCATGACTGTTAAAAAAGGGCAACATGTTCTGTCCTTCTTTTAACTAAATATCTAAACCCAGCTTGAGACGATTACATATTAAACTGTAATTGCAGTAAAAGTTGGCTTAAAAAGGTTCATCACAGAGATGAATGCAAATGATCACCACAATTTGAAGATTTTAATTCATATTAAAAGGTTTAAATTAAATTTGCTTTAATGTTGTACTGTTTTTTTTTTTATCTTCTGTTTTTGTGACACTTCTACTAAGAAGTATAAGCACACAAAACATGAAACCATGATTCAGGCAAAGGATTGTGTTTTTAAGATAATTCATCTGGAGGAATGCATGATTAAAAACGGAGGGAGGAATAAGGGTGAAAATATGTTATCAATGTGGTATTTAATTATTTCCTGGTTGTTTCATCATTCTGGTTTGATTGGTGTGGTTGGGGGTGGGGACAACTAGGCACAAAAACAATAACAGCACTAATGTTGCAGCTAAAGCTACATCAGCTCTACACCCAGCTTCAAGGCTGTAATTTGACTAGAGTGATAAAACAAGATGTACTTCCTTTGATCCCTTGTGTGTTTCAATAGGTAATTGATTTGACTCCTCTAATGAGTACACAATTTCATAAAAAATGATTTCTTCTGAGCATCGAGGTGCAAAATAACACATAATAGTCTTCAATTTTCTTAAATATCATTTATTGCATGTATCTATAAAGAATCATTACAATCTAAAGCAATAAGCTAAGTTTAAATTATCATTTCTTATTAGCATCACAATGTGCATGATATGAAATATTTACAATGAAGACACAGCGAGGGATGCCATAGCCCATGTCGTAACCTTTTATGATGCTGAATAAAAACATTTTCCAAAATGCAAAACACTGCTCAAAAACACCCAAAATATTTCATTAGCAAAAAGAAAGAGGGGGAAAAAGCCAAAAAAGCCTTTCATTTCAAATTTGGAGGACAAAAAAATTGTACAAACAGCAAACATTTTTGATTTTAACCTTTAAAAACAGTAACATTGTTTCTACATTTGGTTCATCTCAGTAAACTAATTTTCAAAAAGGTGTAAATATTGCATAGATGCCAGTTGTGTTGTAGTATCAAGAAGTAATTGTGTCAAGTATTAATATTTTTTTCAATTATTTTTTCTTTTTTTTTCTGAATTACAGCATTAGAAAATGTCCTTATAGTGGCATCCATTTTGCAAGACTATCCAATGACAGTTACAAAATAAAAAAATCAAAAGCCAAACCTTGTTGGTTAGCATATAACTTAGTGCTTTTGTTGTATCAGAAGAGTTCACTCAAACACAAACTATGTACAGTACAAACATATTGTTTAACTTAACACCTCTGAAATTTTATCAGCATTTTCTCAGATGCAGTTCTCTGTAACACCCCACTATTTACAGTATATAGGCGAAGGTAAAGTACCTGTGAGTTCAGATAAATAAGAAGACGCTTCCCTTGGTTTATCTTTTTCATTCAGCGAGTGTAAGTGTGGTGGTTCCCGTTTAGTACATCTGGATGTTGCGTTGTTGGAGCCTGTGTTCCTCGGCTCAGAACACGGCACGTACTACATTCAGCATGTCTTGTGTTACAATCTGGAAAGTTTATAAATGCAGAACCGTGCAGAAGACGGCTAATCAAAGGGACAAGCCCAGCCGTCATAGGTGTATATGTGCCACATTGCTTTGGTGGCGAAGCTCTGCAATGAGGCATCAGGTGAGGGGGAAAAAATACTATCCTAGGCTGTATAAATCGCTTGCAAACATTCAATCTCCTGACACTTGTTCTGACTGGGCAAGGACCAGTTACCAGTATTAGGTTTACAAAAGTTCAGCTTTTAAAACTGCTAAAAAAAATTCCGCCATAATGTTCCCTGGCTGGAAAGCGTACCATACTTTAGCCTTGCTTACAAATAAAAACACATTCAACTGTTTGGAAATATTTCTGGTTGGCAAAAACAAGGGCAGTCATTTCTGTGGAAACCACAGGAGTGTTCATTACTCTCGTTGGAAATAAAAAATACTTTACCAGCTAAAGCAAGCGAGCTAACTAAGCAGACAGCCTACATAATTAGCCCACTTACTGATATCTACTGTATATTCTGTTCAATAAGCCCTTGATCAAATTTTCATTGTAAATTTTTGCTCAGGTCTGTTTCAAAATAATAAATAGAAATAAGGGATAAGAATAGTCATTATATACATCTGTTTTAAATAAAAGCAATAGTGTTTTAATTTTTGTTTAGGATTTCAATCCATGTATCTTAGTACCTTAAAACTGTTGCGTTTTTCTTCAAAGTTAACATTAAAACATTAGAATCTCATACCGGCCCATGCTTAGACCAGATGGGTCATAGCGTCCTGCAGGCCTTGTGCAGGAAGTCAAAGATGAACTGAGACTTGTGCTTTAACAATCACACCCATGATGCTCTGCTGCCTGCACCTTAGTAGGTGCTGCTAAGGTTTTTCTGTGTGAAAACACCATGTCATACATAATAATAAATATATTACTATGGATTTTGAATACATATTTTTTGTCATACAAGTGGCAAGATAAGGAAGTTAATCTCAGAGAGGCTGGCTCTGATAAACATTCAGTCACTTAAAATGATCGGGTAAATCTTTGATACTGTATGTAAAGGTCCAACCAAAAAGAGTCCATCAGAATGAGGCTGATGGTTAGAGTAAGGCTTTGGATTGTTGTTGTTTTTTTTTATATATATATATAATTTTTTTCTTTTTATTTTCACATTCACCTCTGAAAATAAATATTTCATATATATATATATCTACTTGTTGACTTGGTGCTGAGGTATTTCTTGTGTAAGCAAACATAACCTTTGACTTTTAAATATGCTCACAAACGCCGTCTCTTTTTGCTGAACAACCCTGTATACAGATTCTCACCCTTTTCATTTAATGCAAACATACACTATTGATAAATAAATAAATATGTGTTCATCAGTACTCATGAAAGGTTGTTTTCTTTTGTTGATTTTTTTCTTGCATGTAGTTGTTAGCTCATGCTCTCCGGGTTTGGTTCACAGGTTTTATGGTAAGAAAAATCTGACTACTACTTGGCTAAAGCCAAAACAAAACAAGTTTCTAAGTCCGGAAATGGACATAAGTTAAACAGATGATGATCTAATAATGTGCAGAACAGTTTGAAGGCCTAAACGCAGAGATAAAGTTATCCATCAAGTGTTAAGAGTTTTATATTCTGTTAGAGTTCTTTTTCTAGCACTACAGCAGCAATGGCACCTGGATGTTTGGGTGCTGAGAAAAAAAAGGAGAGGGATTTAGGTAAAGGGTCCAATGTCCATTTGTCCAAGGTTATGGCCGCAGCATAAAGTTGAAGGGACGTCAGCTGTCCAGCTGTTGCAGTGGTGACCTTGTCATCAGGATGCAGCAGAATTAACTTTCACAGCAAAGGAAGGGAAAGGATGAGGAACGCTGGGAAGACCAATGAGTCTTCACTCTGAAATAGAAAAAAGAAGAAAATAAGACTTTTTAGATTTCTTAACGCTCTGTGGTTAAGGGTATGCATTCATTACTATTTAAACAAATAATGGAAGAAAAAGCCCACAGTTGAAAAACATTAGGGTTCTGTTTCAGAAGGAGCTGTGTAGTCTCTGCAATGAAATGATAATCTAGCATCTTGAGAGGCCTGAGTGCAAAACAACTCAACACTGTAACCTTTCAGAGTGTTTTTAACAACAGAACTGGGTATTTCTTGTGTTTGAGGGGAGTGTTGCAGTATGCTTGTGCTCTGAGAAGGTTGCAAGTTTGATTCCCACACTGCTCCCCGAATGCCGCACAGTGGCAGCCCACTGTTTCCCAAGGGGATGGGTTAAATGCAGATAAATTTCTCCAGTGTGAGATCAATTAAGTTACATTATTATTATTAATCATTATTATTTTTACTTCTCAAAAAGGTCAGCATTTACTACTTGAGCTTCAATGTGAGTCAATGGTATTTAGGCTGTTTGGAGGACTTAAATATTAAATAAATAAAAGATCAAAAAAGAAATAAAATAAATAAAAAAGAGATGGTTTAGTTTAAGGTATAAAGCAGTTTCTTCAATCCTGGTCTTCAGGATCCACTGGCTTACATAGATGTTTCCCTGCCTCCAAACACCTGACTTAAATAAATTGAAGATTAATGGGGCCTCTACAGCCCTTGGTAGCAGCTGAGGAGGGAATTCAATCATTAGATTCAGGTGTGCTGGAGCAGAAGCTTTTCTAAAAGATGCAGAACCCTATTAGAGGCCCCTGAGATAAACATTTGTGTGGCATACCTGCTGGTTGGAAAGGTTATATTGTAATCTTTAAAAGAAAAGGATCTTAAATGGAGGTAGGTGGAAATTTCTCACACCTTTAATCATAATGCTGGATCCCCACGAAACATAAGATGTTACTGTTTAACTTGTTCTATGATTTTATTTTGTCAAACAACCCAGATATCCCATTGACTACCAAAATGGAGACCAGGAGAAAGCACTTCGGTTTTGGAATCCTATAGAAAACTAAAAACCACCCAGTGTACCTGTGTGATCAGCAGCTAACAGTTAGCCGGTCATATATTGTGTCTCTTTCTCCAATATTCTGCCAGATAAATAATTTTAATGTGTTTAATGTTTACTAGGGAATTTCTAACACAATTTAAGGTTTATAAAATTTCTATCCTATCTGAGGAAACATATCAAGATGATGTTAATGAGTCAAAACTAGGCTAAATAATCATTATTGGATCAAAGATAGTTTACAATAGCTGTTTATTTTGAGGTTGCTTTCATAAAAATAAAAATAAATTATTCATTCTCTCCACCTCTATATGTTTAAAAGTTATTTATACAACATTATGGATTTGATTTTTCAGCAAAATCCACTATGAGTAGTTTGCAATTGTGCTGTATTATCCCTCAGATGGCACACACTTGACCAGCATGTGCTGTTATGGAAATGGAAAAAAAACAGCATGGCATTTAAAATCTCCTGATTTGAAGAAAAAAAAAAGAAAACACTAATACTTTACCCATACAAAGCACTTCATCTGTCCCTCGCACTCAAACTTAAGTGTTTTCTGATACTCTGAGAGCAGAGTGGTTGACGTCTAGCTTTTCTCTCAGTGGAAAGCTGTGCTGACCTTATGCCCCTCTGTACATGTTTGTGGGGTTTCATTTGCATGCAGGGCTATCAGATAAAAGCGGAAGTCTTGGCTGGCTGACATAAACACACACACGCACACACACAGATAGCGGGTGCATTTCTTCTCTCATTCGCTGCCCCCTCTGCTTCTTCCTGGCCATGTAGAACAAGAGCTGTTTTCACAAAGCTGAATGTGATCATCATTCTCTGAAACAAGCCTTTCATTCAGAATCTGCTGTATAGCCCCCTCCCACCCTCTCTCCATCCATTCAAATCATAAACATACAAACATACACACTTCTGCTCTCTATCTCTGCTCTATACAATCTGCCCTGAAGGTAAATGTCGATTGCAATGTTAGTTCTACAGAGAAGAA
Organism: Cyprinodon tularosa; assembly: GCF_016077235.1. Classification (NCBI taxonomy): domain Eukaryota; kingdom Metazoa; phylum Chordata; class Actinopteri; order Cyprinodontiformes; family Cyprinodontidae; genus Cyprinodon; species Cyprinodon tularosa. The sequence goes on along the minus strand of NW_024038975.1, from coordinate 1,991,370 downwards.
AGCACAGGGAAGCTGCTTTGGGGGGGTGTCCGGGATGCAAATAACTGGATAATTGATTTTACTCCTGAGGCCACCTGTGCTGGCGGAGACTGAGGAAAACAGACGCAGTGGGGAGGGAAGCGGTGGAAAAACCACAGTAACAGAGTGAACCTGACAGAGAGGAACGGGAATGCAGTGAGGTCATGGGACTCAGAGACCATGCCGATCCAAATGTGTGTGTGAGGGGATGGGCTAGTCAGCAGCCTGTAGAGGCAAGCACTTGGGTGAGAATGACTGTGATCTGCCGGGAAGGCAGTCTGAATCACCTTAACAGCTCAGACCAGCAACCAGGTGTGGTTGTGAAAACAAATGGATGCATCACTTTTTTCTACATCCTTTCTCCGATTCCTTCTAAGAACAATAACTGCAAAGACCAGGATCAGCCACACACAGCACTTTTCAAACCAAAGAAGATTGTGGCAAAGAAAGGGGTGGGAGGGAAGATTTGGTGAAGGGGGGCAGTTACAAGGAGGAGGGGAATGGAGATCCAACAGGGGAATGAACCCAGTAGCCTCTACCCCTCCTCCTTTTTACAAGCACATGCATACACACCCCCACCTCTCCCTGCTACTAAAAGCCCACTCCCCCCCTCGCATACCTGCCCACCCACACCAACTCAGACACACAAAAGCCCTGTTCATTATTTATTTAGTTCACTCAAGCTAAAATTAGCCCCCTGTCCCTTTCAGGGATACAGCTATGTATTAGTAATCTCTTTTCTGGCTCCTTACTCTCTGTTTGTTGATTATCCACCAGTTTATTTGACTATTTGTCTTCAAAACCTGAGCAGTAAAAGATGGAACAGACAGGTCTGCCTTCTTTGTTTACATTCCTGAACCCGGTCAGCTCCTCCCTGATCTACAGCAGCGCTGAGGTCAAACAAACAGCGGCTGACAATGCTGACCTACCACACTTCTGCCGGAGCAACAAAACAAAAACACCAAGAGAGCTTGCGGTCTCTCTCCAATTCATATGAAAGTAGAGATGCACTAATCAATATGCAAAAGCCTGGTTGTTCGTTTCCTTCCAGCTCATACATGCAAAATTTGTGTTGGCATCATTATAGATCAGTTAATGAACAGCCTTTTTTTCTAAATCCAATAAAGGTTCATTTTTGAGTAAGTTTAAGACTAAAAGGCATGTTTTTATTTCCTGTCATCTGTAATAGGAAATATATCTAAAGGCAGAATCAAAGAGTCAGACTTAAGGGAAAACTGGAAGTCGGTATTGGCAAGGCGTGTTGTCTTATTATTCTAGATGAACATACCGCTCATCCTATTTAAAGCCCTTTTATTGAAATGATTAAAAAAGGTGTCATGAGTGACTAAAGTTGTCTCCAACACGGTCCATTACCTTACCTAACCTTCGTTGCACATGGTCGGTAAAATTTTATAAAACCTCTGTTTTTGCTTAATTTGTGAAAATGTTCAAACTAATACATTTAATGATATTTCTGGTCACCAAAAGCACAGGCACCCATGTCATGTCTACTAAGTAACACCAATTTTAGTTGCCTTTGGCATGTCTAAGCAGCTGCCTGCAGGTGCTACATAAGCTGATAGCCTGGTTGATAATCCAGTTAGTATCGTTTGTAATATTCTGCACGATAAAGACCAAAGGACCAAATTAGTATAATATTCTTCATAATAAGCATCAGAAAATGTGCACTACATCTGCTCCATATTTACCTTCTAATCACTATATGATACTCCAAATGGCTATTATGTTACAGATAACAAAGCCCTCACTGTCATGATCAACATCTCATATATTTTGAAAATAGTATTTCGATTTTTTTCTTATTTAAAATGAAAGCAGTAGTTTTTTTATGTGTTAAGTATGCAAAATTTGATATTGAATTTATGAACGCAGCATCAAATTCTCATCCAGAACGATGTCCAGTTTGTAGCTGGCAGAAACAGGGAGGAAGTAACCCATGTAGATAAAATTAGACAACAGTTATTTGACTTAAAGTAATTACTTAATCCATCAATCAATTATCAGCACAACAGCTGCTCTATTTTTAATTCAGGTGTCTGAAATAATGGATGTGACAGCTCCATTCTCCCACAAGAGCATCTTACTGGCGTAAGGCCTATCTAGAGACAGAAAGTTGGAAGCATGCTTAGGAGAACACATGTTTCACAACCTCCCAAACCAAGCACCATGCAGCGGTCCCCTCTCACCTGGCTTGTGTTTGTGAACAGGACAAATATGAATATATAAGGATCGCGTACTTGCATCAAACACGCAGAGCCACTCTATTTGCATCACCTTTCGAAAAACAAGCCACCGAACAATGTCTAATCCTGAAGTGAATGTAATCCGTCTTACCTCCAAGCTAAATTGAGGATACGTGAGGTTAACTTTGTTTTGATCTCGCGCTGGAACATCCCGCCCTACTTTGCTCAAAGAGTTATGTATCAGAGTCGCTGCTTAGGTGTGTCTGCAGGGCAGGGGATGTTCAGGACAGGTGAAGATGCATACTCCACCATTTGAATATTCAAAATGAGCATTAAAAATATGAGGGAAATGAGACGGGGGGAAAAAAAAGAGGCAGGATCCTTTGGCTGATTTTCTTAAACAACTGTCAGTTGTCTGTAAAACCCATAGAACGCATTTGGTAAAGAAAAAAAAACAGAAACCTAAGAGTGCTGCATGTGGAGAAGGTGTATTTTTGTGCGAGTGAAAGAAAAGAAAAGGAGGGCGAGGGGAGAATGAAATCACATGGCCTCTGAAAAACAGAAACCAGGGTCTTCGGAGAGCGACGATAAGGAGAAATGGGGGGAGGAGAAGGACGCACATGAGGAGTGAAAGGGGGGGAGGGTTTGTGGTTGGCTTCTTGAAACTGCTTGGCCACGCCCCCAGCTCCCCTCTGTCTCGCACACATAGACAGGCACAGACACACACACCCTCTCCCTCTGTTGTTGTGGTGGCAGATGGCGGCCAGTCACTGCCGTATTGTCACTCTCCTCGGAGGGGCCAGATAACCAGTGAGTACTGCTTGGAGGGGCAGGTGCAGAAACCCCTGACCCCACTGCACCCCCCCCACTACCCGCCATCTGCTGATAGCTGTATATGTACGCACATGGTAGTGGCACTAAAAGTCAGAATGTGTGACTGGTGGGTGTATTTTTGGGGAGAGGGGGGTGGGCAAGAGGTATGATCCCACAAATGGAGAGCATGAGTCAGTTTTGCCCCTCTGTCCGTACCCGTGCATGACTACTTTTAGTCAGAAAGCCAAATGTTTTTTTAAAAAAAAGAGAGGGAAATTTGGAACAGAAATGAGAAAAGGATGAAAAAGAAATTAATTAAACAAAAGGCTTGAAGAAAAGATGTTAGGACGCCAGACACGCCTCCCGTTTACCTTTGCAGACTGAAACATAGAAATTTAAGTGAGTGGATTTATCGTAATCCTTCTAACACAACACCATCTGACACTCAGACGAAATAATGACAAAGGCTGTGTTTCAATCAAAGTTTACTTCAGGGCAATAGGAAAAATTGACAAAGCAGTCTAAATTTGGCTGAAAACCTTCTCTGGGTTTTCAAAACATGTTTTTACGTGTCCTTCAAAAAGATTTAGCCTCTTTTAACAAAGTGCTGTGGTGCATAAACAAAGATGGACACACCTAGAAGTTTTCACATCTAACAAGTCATCACATTTCATCTGGTAAAAAAGTGTGAAGGCAAAGCTGCACCTACTAGATCTTTTCTTGACTTTTTATTTTTGTTTGTTTTGGCATTATGATCTTTTGACATTTTGTTTTTCTGAAACTATCCCACATAATAGAGGAACAATCTTCTGCAGGTTCTTTAATAGAGGTTGTCGTTTTAAATCCAAAACAATGAAAAGCAATTTCATGCCTGTTCGTATCTATCTTTGTTTGATACTAGTATCAAACCCAAACAAAGAGTATTGAAGTACCTGCTTTTGGTTGATATGTTTATACTGTAAAATCATAGGAGTACTTTACTTAGTTTTAAATGAGTAAAGCTATTAGAAAAAAGGAATTTGGCTCACCAATTGGAGTGGATAAAGGGAATAACTGTCTATTCCTATAATGTATAATTGCCTCTCTAATGTAATGGGTTTTTTTTTTTTTTTTTTTATACAAACATATCTCGATTCTTAAGTCCAATGCAAAAATTTTGACTGCAAAACTCCAGCCAATCTGGACCGTAGCAATTTGACTAACTGGCTTATTATTTCTGCCATTTTTAAAAGAGTTAGTTTGAAATTCAGAACACAAACATAGAGAAATATGGCAACCGTTGGCAGACCAATAACGTTTTCAACTGAAACTTGCAGAACTTCCTTTGTAGACTGGCAAATAGGAAGTGTTTACAAATGTACAGCTTCTTCTTCCCTTATGCAAAACTGTGATCAAGGATGCGAGATAACAACAGGTGATGGCCGAATGTACCTTAAGTATTGCTGGAATGCAAACAATGGCATACCCAACTATCACAGGGGAATGTGGCAAAGCCTGTCGTCTTGTAGTAAAGAGGTGTGGCCAATGTTTAGGATTTTGATGCCAGAGGTTTTTCACCTCCAAATGGAGGGATACTGATTCTTGCTTTCTGCTGTCCAACTAGCCTTTTGCAACTAGGCATGTGCAAACATCAGACTTTGTCATCCTTTTCAGAGAGGTAAAACTGTAGACAGTATAGATAGACTAATACATCAGCCGGCCGATATCTTGTGCTGATATTTGCTTTTTTTTTCTTCATCAGCATTTGCCGACTCATGGTTGTGCAATCAGCTGCCATGCATTGCATTCACAAGCGCATTCATTGTCCTCCATTTGCTCTTTGTTAATGTTTATTTTTTAGTTTTTGTTAACAACTTTCATTTTTTTCTTTTTCTTTTGTTATTGTTATCATTCAGATGAAAGAAAAAAGTAACATCACCTTCTAAAATCAAAGGCACATATCGGGGATTGGTTAGACTGATGTCAAAAATAATCGGTGTTGGTCTTAAGAAAATCTGTGATCTCAATCACTAGTAATTAGCCTTATTTCAACCAGCAGCAAAAGGAAGGGGTGGGAGAGAGCTGCTTTATACAGCCAAGAAGAACTCCACCTCTTTCTCATGAAATGGACGTTTAGATCAAAGAAACAATACAATGAAAAATCTCAGCTGTCTTAAAATTTAACTTTTAAAAACCCCTGTAGTGCTTTGCAGTGTAGTTTACTGCATATGAAAAACAAATTATCATTCTGTTCACATAATATTCTCAAACAAGCCTTCTCATACAGCCTTGTCGTTCTAACCTTTTGGAGGTTTTAATTTGTTATACTTCGAAGTGACTGCAACAAGACAAGATTTATATAACTATTAAAGTGGTTTTTACCAGCATTTGGTCAATAAAGAGTTACGTTTGTTTCATCAAGGCTTTAGTCGGAAATGTTTTATGTGAAGAAACAGACCTAAACAGAGTAAAATAAAAAGTTTTCAGCCAATAATATTAAGAGAACTGATTTATACATAATAAATAATTAATTTCCATTATCACTGTAAAGTTGAGGATATGAAATGTAGAGAGGGATGAAATGGAAGTACAACGTGGGAAAGGGGTGAATTTACTCAGAGGGATCTCCACTCAAAAGCAAACCTCAGTATTTTTCAACCAATCCGGGAAGATTTTCCACAGACCAGGAAGGGCACAAGCTTACAAGTTCACGTGTGTCCTCACACAAAACATGTTTATCAAACCTTGTTCTTCTAAAAGAACATTTCATTGGCATGTTTGTGAAGTTGCTCACAGTGGGGGAAAAGAAAAGAATCCTCCCATTACAGCCCCCCTTTCTAAGTCCATCCCACCAGGTTAGAAAAACAAGTGAGCATTCACCTCTCCCAGCAACCTTTGCACACTGCCCGCATTCCAGCCCTGAAACCCAGTACCTGACAATTGATAAACAACTGACTCACTTGTTTTTCTGGGGAACCCGATGACTTGCACTGAGCTTCACGCTGACTGCAGCTCACAGAACGAGAGCCTGGCTGAGACCAGAGATGGGGAGACGGTTGTGAAAGCACAAACACTAATTAAACTCTACTATTTCACCACTGGGAACACAGACTTCTGTGACTCACAAAGATCCCGACTCTCCCTATTTTCTTTTCAAGCAAACAACAACTTCTGACATGCCCCTGACGGGATCATCCATCTCTGTAAATAATCCCTTCCGTTTACACATGTATGAAAGGCCACTGATGCAACACTGAATGAAATGAGGTGAAAGGTAATATTATGATGGGGGATATGTCCCCTCCCCCTCCGTTCCACGCACACAGAGACATAGCCTTTCCATGGTTACAAAACACTGTCTAACATATGCAGAATGAAATATATATATATATATATATATATATATATATATATATATATATATATATATATATATATATATATAAAATGTGTGTGTACAATATTAGCCAGTGTAGTTCCTTTAAGACCAGCATCATAATGTGGTGCGTCACTGACTATGGTTTTATTTATATATATATATATATATATATATATATATATATATATATATATATATATGTATATATATATATATATATAAATATGTATATTTTTTTTTACATACTGACGTGTTAGAGATCTGCGTCACTGTAAGAGAGCAGAGCAAACCATTCACACAAAACATACAAAGGCAGAGTCAAGCCAGAGTAAATACAACCGTTGGAAGTCGTTTCAAAATAAGACTCTGCAGATAATTATTAAAGAAAATGTAAACTCCTATCAGCTAATTAAGTTAAAATAATTGGCTACTAAAAAAAAGCAGAACGCTGCACACATAATAGACAAGTGTTTTGTAAATGTGCCTCCTTTCTTTACCTAACCAAAATACCTCAAATCTTATTTAGAAAGAAAAGAAAATCTGTTTCCAGGCTTTCAGCTCTGCACTTTAAAACAAGATAAAAGACCTCCTCATCATCTCGCAGCCTTGGGATTTTAAATGATGGGTGGAACTAGTAGGTGACTAATCCTATCTAAACATCACAGCCCACACCCAGTAGCCATGTTAATAACTAGTTTACTTCTCTGAAGCTCGTGTAGCCTGTGTTTACATATATCAGCAGTGGAAGAGTTAAAAATAATAATAAAAAAGAGACAGAGCTGATGACTGGGTGCTGGTTATTTTTAACATTATTCAAAGTCACAATTATGAGATTCTAAAAGAACTTAAAGTTTAAAAATAATACAGAGCATGCTTGCATCTATGATGTTCTTATGCAGATGATAACTTTTATAACAGAAAGAATCTCATGACATGCACAGCCAAACTCTTCAGACTGTAAAGTCCGATAAAGGCGGATCTTTATCCTACTCTGCCCTTACACCACTCCCTTTATGAATGAAAAACCTACTGAATGAATGGGCGTGTGCAATGACGATAAACACTCACCTTTCACAGCAGCAGTAGTAGTCTCCTTGAATCCCAGGCTGGCATAAGGGCTGGCGCTGAAACCATTTAGGCCCCCTTTGCAGCCGCAAGCCGTCTTGAACCTCAGGATTTCGTCGCACCCCCCTAATCTGCCCCCTCCAAGGTTTCCCTCCATCAGGTTTAAGGCAATGTAGTTCAGTCCATTCTGATACCCCGCTGACGTTTCCCTGCACATGGGACTGTTGTGGTCTTCGCCAGGCCCCTCGGAGCTTTGCACAGAGCGGGACACGTTTTCCACAGAGGCGGAGCTGTGCCGCTTGGCGTCGTGGGCAAAAGATGGGCACACTGGCGTCACAGTAGTAGTGGAGGAGAAGGTCTCGGAGCTATGTCGGCGACGCCCCTGAGGGTCTGCCCGGATAACTTTGGCCCCCCGGTTTGGATCTACAACTGTGTGAGATAACGAAGGACCCCCAAGCAGGAAAGAATCTACTGGCACTGGGGGCACGACATCCTCTAAGCTACTTTCAAGGCTGAGTCTCTTCATACATGCAGTGGGGCTGGTGGGAAGGGGGGTGGCATCGGTCATACGGGGAACAGATAAAGGAGGAGGGGGAGCAAAGGTCATCTCTGTGTAGTCACCTTTGGTAAGAGCAGGCGGCTCTAACACAGGACTTCCTTTCTGTCCCATCTCCTTTGTCTCCGCCTCTGTTCTCCTCTCATCCTCTTTGCTCTGATCTCCCTGTGTGCCCTGCCGGCTGCTTCCCACACTGGGACAAATCAAAACTTCAGGTGTGTGGTTCAGACACCCTGCTGAGTGGGAATCCTCTCCTTGGTGTGATTCAAGGTGAACCGGTGAACTCATATCAATGTTAGCATAGTCTGACAATGACAGGGCTCCACCATCTATGCACATTACACTTCCAGGCTCTGAGTTCTCCATCAGCGGGACATGGGCAGCTCCACCAAATTCTATGTTGATGTATTCTCCAGGGCTGCGAGGTTCTGAGGGAAGAGGATGCTCGCTCATACATGGTAGTGTTTTAAGGGATTCCAGAGCCAGGCGGGTGGGGCGACACACCTTACTGCGATGCAACACTCCTCCTTCTAGCCGAGTCAGTCTGAGAGGAGAGGGGAGAGAGGACGGAGTGCCTGGCGATTCTCCAGGGGAGACGGGACCACTGGTGGACTCTTCTTCTATCCGCTGTCTCTGTAAACTCATCACAACATACTGATCAGTGTCAGATGACCCATTTCGCTGTAACTGTCCTTTAACTAATCTTTGTAGAGAGTTGTAACAAAAAGGTGGTCTGTGGTGGAGCTGTGGGTCCCCTGAGGGACTGAGATGGTAGTCAGGAGGTGTGAGAGAAACCGGAGCATCAACAGGAGACATGTACAGGTACTCTCCAGTGTTTGGCTTTCCATCACTGCTTTCCACTGACATCTTCTGCCCACACCACATTGGCATGTAACCACTGTCCTCCAGAGAAACACTGACAGGGGAGTCCTTGCGTGGGGCCAGCCCTGCGGTGCAGGAGTGTGAACGGGGGTTTATGATCTGTTTGGGAGCAGAAACACACATGGGGCTCATGGGCATGTAGGGGCTGTCCTTGGACCCTGGAGTCTGGGGTCCAGCTCCAGGCATCATGGGCATGTAGCCACTGTCACCATGGAGACTGTTAGAGCTGCTGTGAACGTCCCTGTTGTCTTCTAACCCGCTTCCTTTAGGTGAGGCTGTGTGGCACCTCAGAGAAGACTGGCTTCCACTGGTGTACGTGGCTCTCATCAGAGTGTACTCATCCAGAGAAGCTGAAGACACCTGAGGGGGCCGCCTCTGCTGGCGGGGGGTAGTAAGGGAGTATGTCCGCTTTCGATAGACTTTATCCAGCTCTGACATTCGCCGGTAACCATTCTGATTTTGCCTCTCCATCACCATGTAACCATCAAGTTCACTGCCGTCCCTAGAGGGTGGGGTATCGGCTTTGAGAGACTCAGGAGTGTTGCTACGTAGGGTTAGTGGTAACCTGAGGTCCCGTGCATCGGCAGGGCTGGAGCCATATTCCTCACACGAAATAAAGCCTGCATCACTGGGGGAGCCTGAGAAAGATGCACTGCAGCTGGAAGGGCGGGGGACACTGCTGTCCACACATGAGGACACATTTCCAGCACATGGGGTCGCCGCAGGTGGAGAATGGGACAGAGGCATTGACATAGACTTACTGTGCTGGAGGGTAGATGATTCAAAGGTTAAAGACGGCCGTGCTGTTATGGTGTGAGACCGGCTTAGAAGGGTCCTGTGGACCCCTGGGCTGAGGGGGCTCTCAGTGACAGACATTGGGCGTGTCATGGTGCCATCGCCCTCACTGGCGGTGCGTATCCGGCAAGATAAGCATTTACTACTCACTGGAGAGGTGGTAGATGTGCTGTCAGTGCGGGACCTGCGGGAGAGCCCGGTCTGACTCGGGGGGAGATTATTCAGGTGTCTCCTTGTTGGTACAGATATGGGGTTGGTGCTGGATGACTGGCTTTTACTGCGCGGGCGGAACTCCGACAGCTCCTTCATCGCTTTCATGGCCTCCAGGATAGTTTCGTGAATATTTTGAGCCACCACCGAATCGTCAGCTTGCATCCACAGCTCACCGGGACCGATGACTGCAGACCGACCCACCTCGATGAAGAAAAAGCTGTCGGAATGGCCGCACCTTCGGATGTTCATCAGCTGTAGTACGACGGAGGCGACCTCCGAGTTGAGTTTAACGAAGCTGATCATCCGGCTGGAGAGGCAGAGCCTGTAGACGCCGGTTAGATTCCTGCTCTGACCCAGTCCTCTGGATTTTACGTTGACTTGCCATACCTCCTTGTAGGCGGCGGCAACCGGCGTTATTACACCGTAACTCGCCTCGTCGAAGCCAACCAGCGAGGACGCAGAGTTGGACGCCGAGCCGTCACATACTTTGGCCTCAGCCGTCAGGTCCGTCAGTGCGCGGTACCAGCTCTCCTGTTCCTGCTCGCTTTCAGCCGCCACGGCAAAATACTCATCCTTGGTGTAAAGAGCAATGAGATACCTGTGTTTGGCGTCCGCTCTCTTGCTGACGTTGAGGCAGCAGTCCAAAGGAACAACTCTCTTGGCGGCGGACTTGTTTCTCCATTTCTTTTCGCTCTCGTAGTACTCCAAGCGCGCAGAAAACCCATCGCACGGCTCCTTTAAAACGAAAAAGCGCTTGTGCCCGTGTTTCTGTTTCTTCAGATATCCACATTTCTTCGCGCTGTTATTATTGCTGTTTATATTACAAGCGTTGGTCATAAGCGACTGACCGCCCGCGGCCGGCGGACTCGCCATTCTTGCGTCCCTTTTTAGACCAAACCAGAGTGCAGCGCTTTAATTTCCAGGAGCAGCTTGGGGAGAAAAAGGAAAAATAAAGAGGAAAAAACAAACTCCGCGCTTTATTCTTTATCCTCTATTTCCAGAACTATACTTGCGCTTTTCTTCTCCTGCAGCCAAGCAATAAATAACACATGTCGACTGATGTTGAGACTGAAGAGAGGAAACAACATGTGACGGTCTACACATTCAGCTTTGGCTTAAAAAAAAGGAAGGGAAAGGAGAAGGAAAAAAAAAAGCTCACTCACACATACACACCGGCTGTGGGCGGTGCGCCCTGAGCTCATTGGGCTTATTGGTGGAAACGGATGAATGCTGTAGAGAGAGGAGGCGCAGGCCCTCCTACTATTACTCTGCCCTCTTCCGACTCATTTACGCGCAGTCACACAGCAGCGTAGCTTTATTTATAGCCTCTCTACTCCCATGATCTATCCAGATTTTTTTTTTAGCAGGATACAGATCCAAAAAGACAACCAATAAGGTCTTGTTGTGTAAATCTACAGGCGGATTATAAAACACTGTCATCTACGCAGTTAAAAATATAATATTTTTAATTCATATTAATAAAAAATAGCTAAATTATATTGTTGTTTTGTGAAAAACCCATTAGAATAAAGCTTTTTTTCGATATTTAAAAATCATTTCTATAAAATAAAGTATAGGCATATTCAGAATAACTTATAATAGTAATATATGGATATTTATTGTAGTTAATGTAAAACTATCTTTAAGAATCTATAGCCATTGCATTTTATTTAGTAATAATAATGATATAACGTATTCAATATATTTTTGCAGACATTATTTTAGATTTGAATATATTTTTCTATATTATTTTTATACAGTAAATACTATTTCACAATATATATAGTTGAATTATTCTAGATCGAATTTTATTTGTATTTCCTTTTTAGTTATTGTGTTTTATATGCTATTTAGAGGGATGATATATTTTAATATATTAAAATATTGATAAAATGTTTTGTCAAATAAGTTAATAGGTGTAATAATTACAACAGAAATGCTACTACAATATTGCCAAAATTGATTCCAGGTAGTATTTCATATAATGATATAAGGTAGTATAAAGTTCTTATTTACTTTGAAACTTATGTAAATTCTATCTATCTATCTATCTATCTATCTATCTATCTATCTATCTATCATCTATCTAGCATTATAGATACACAGATTTTTATACATAATTTATAGATAGATTTTGCTGTATTGTAATCTTTTTTTATTATAACTTATGTTAAATAATATAACATATTTTCAAAAATGTGGTTCATAAAGGTATTATTTTTGCAGCATTTACATAATATATTAATTTAAAACTGGACCATAACATTAGATTATAGTGTATTTATTAGAAGTAGCACAATAATATGGATTAAATAAAAATACATATTTTTGTTTGGTAAAACAATAATACATGTCTAGGTTATTTTTTTCTTTTCACCCAAACTACTACAGAGATATGTTAAATGTGTCTTGTTGCATAACATATGCTCCTGCTTCACAGTAGTGTTTGCCTAGAGCTGCTCAAAGCAAGGCCATTTTTATCTGCGCAAGAGAAAGACGTTGGAAGGTTCAGGCTTTAATCTTATATTCATGAATAAAACATCTTTACTATGTATGCACCCATATATGGTCAATCCAAAAGTGACGCAAAAAATAACTCTCCTTTTTCACCACGTCACCAGCTTGCAATGTGCGTAATGATGAAATGCTGGACCCAGATTGGTGTGCTGAACAAGTCATGAAGCCTGAGAGAGGCAGAAATCTGTCAGCTTGCCTGACTTCCTGTGGGGAGGGAGAGGGAAAGAGCAATGCAGCTCATCCTGCTCAGCAGAAGGATGGTGCTGTTTCACTGACAAGGCAACCAGTACACCGTGTCCTTATCGTTCTGAATGCAGGTCAAACACAGGAAACAGGAGGCTGTCTCATAGTGGAATTTGTATATATTGTGTAAATTTTCACATAAAGTTTAAACAATAATCCACATTGTGATCATTTTGAACCACACTGTATCCTGAGAAGTGTGGAAAGACGACACCCCTGTCAATTTAAGAGTTATTACAGTCATGTTGTCTTAAATATTTAAATCACAGTGTTCATAATTTCTTGCAAAAACCCTGTGACAATCAAAATCTTAGTGTATATTGGAATTTTACTTAAAAGATTAAAAGACAAATATGAATTGATGTTAAATTAAGCAAGAGAAATAATAAATGCTTTTAGAGAACCAAAGCTCGGCTTAGTCTTGTATGTATTTTCTTTACTTATCTTGAGTCATTACTTGAGAACAACTATTTCAAAGAACTCATATTGATTACTAATAGATTACGTTGGCTTTCAGTAGCCCTTTCTTAAATTTATACAATATTAATAGACTGAACCTAAATAAATGTCACATAAATATACAAAAAGTTTTTAAATACACACAAAGTAATGACAATTTACATCTGTTGATTCAAGCTGCAGACATCTTGAATGCTGAAGTCCATTATGGTTGTTCTGCTCCAACTTAGAACTCATAATTACTGTATGTCTTTCAGTTACGTTCCAGTTGAAATTTCCTACTCTGAAGTTACATAATCTGATTTCTGAGAACCGATAGAATGCATCATTTGTTAACTAATCAAAAGCAACTAGTTACAGAGATTTTTATAAGGGGTTAAGGAGTAAAATGGCCTGAATACCACTTCTCTGTCAAGGTCACAGGGGTGACCCATCACTTTGGACAGGTTACCATTTTTTTAACTATAGGTAAAATTTGTGGAAGTAACAAAATATAAAAACATTATTAAATCTGAAAAAATTTTCTAGGCACCTCCCACCGTGTGACTGAGGTGTCTTATGTGTCTCATATTGGGTTCAATCTTTGACATGAACTGCAAGTGAAAATATTACAACAGTGTAATGTTGCTTTACATTAGGTTTAATGTTGCTTTACATTAGGTTTAAGCTACATTTTTTTTTGCATAAACCTCTCATTATACTGTCAGAAACATTTCAAGTAGAGGTCAACTGGCCTAGTATATTAGTACAGGAAGCACAAACAGAAATGCAGTGGAGTTGGTGTAAGGGGGAAGCAGGGGGAAGTGAGAATGATTCCCTCCTTCTGTATAACCCATGAGGCGTAAGAAATTGAAAGTAGCCGTCTTTAAAATACCAGTCCTGTGTTTATTGGATTGGCCTGGTGCTGTCTGTGATACGTCCCTTTTCTTAGTTAACTACATGAATATTTATTTCCTTACACTTTACATGGCATAGTGCATTAATTTGCAAGTTAATTAAATGGTCGACCGAACATGATTTACAAGGCTTGAAATGGGGCATCTCAGTGTCTCTCACTGTTACCTCAAATAGATCTTTATAAGTTCATTTATTTTGGGATTGCATTCTGCTCTCTGGATATATAACATATTGTTCAAATTCTCATTATTAATGCAAACCAACAGCACAAATTGGTTAAATGAAATTGATTTGCAGAAATTGACCCTGTTAATCTAGTACAGGCTTTTTGTTTGATCGCATACAAACAGCCACACTTGCCCCATTTGCTGAGTCACAGACATGTAATATTCCAGTCATCCCTCCTGCACTGTCACTGTTTGTAACGATTAGTTTGATAAGCTTTCATAAAGTAGATTAGAACGGTCCGAACTGATGAGATAGGATTAAGGACAAAGTGATGGCTGGGGGAAAGGATTAGAACAGTCATGCACCATAGACTACCACATTCAGCCCCTCCTCAAATGAACAGTACAAACATGTATTGTTGGCACCAAAACATCTTACACACACACTCACCATCCCACCTCCGCCTCATCTCATTAGTCAAAGCCCTAACAGATTATAGCCGAAGCCCGTGGTGTCTGATTCATATTGTTGTGGCACTGGTGTTTTGATGTTTTTGATCTCAGTTTAATCCCTGTGTTATTTATTGACTGTTAATTTCTTTCTTTTTCCTCTATCTTGTTTGTTAGTGTTTTTTGTTTTTTTCTTTTAGCATCATAACACATGCAGTTGTGCTTAACATATCTTTTAAAAAGACCTTCGATGATATCACTATTGTTTATCCAATATTACGCATAAAGATTTCTTGTTTTGTCCTCGGAATGCAAAGATAGGGGACTGTTTCCGGGAAGTGGTCATTTCTAGAAAAAAGGAATGATCATTTTTAAAAGCCAATTTCTTACCATTGTTGTTACTTTTTTATTTATACAACAAAGCACCTGTGTGGTTTCTAAACAATTACGAAGTAATGTCAGCAAAACAAACTATACAACCATGGTAAGCAAGGTGGGGACATGACTCCGTTTGAGTAGACATTTTGTAAAATTTTGGTAATTGTGGTAAAATTTTGCAGTATTTTGCACCAACAGACGGCAGTGTACTTAATTGGGATTTTATGTTTGTCAGTGTAAAGTAAAGAACAAAAGTCACAAGAATTTTTATCTAACAATTTATGTGTAATACCAGCAACCTGTTGGCTTAGCGATTTATATAACTAGTAAAGTTTGGCTGTGTTTAATGAGATATTGGTGTGAAACATAGCCTAGGTGCGGCTTGAAAAGACTTGAGACTGGTGCAGCAGTTTGGCCTTCTGCAGGATAATGACATCCCCCTTTTTAGGAGACTGTTTGTCCTTTTGCTTCCTCTGTTGCGTTCACTATTCTAATTAGTATCTTCTAACCTACCACATAAAGTTGTAAAAAGTAATAAATAAACTAGAAAAGCACTCAGAGAGTGCAGACCTCTGACAAGCCGCAAATTTTGCGCCATATTGGGACTTATCATAGCTAAAACTCTAAATTAAATGATCTGGATCTTTACCAAATTGTAACGAACTGTTCCTTCACATGAGGTGCACCTTTGGTAAAAATTTCCTTTAAATCCTTTTATAAGTTAATGAATAAGGCCTAGCGTGTGTCTGCAGCCTCTGGTGTTTGCTCTGTTCTCACCTTCTTCATTCACTCTGCATACTGCTTTTCTTGTTGGATCAGCATATCGAGACTTCAAGCTCAGCATGGTTCATCGTTCCTGTGTTTTTCTCTTCAGTATAACAGTTTTGGACTTCTTTGAGTTCAATCATGAGGCTGTTAATAATCCCTGCTGCGTCTCTCTGGTGTAGGAAGGAAACGCTTGTTCCGTCAAGTAATGTTGAAGAAGCATTAAAAAAATTCCTGCATCCATATTATGACATGGATCATTATCAAAAGTTCACTTATTTTTCCTGAGGTTCACCTTTGGTAAAATTTGATTCAAATCTGTTTAAAACTTTTTTAAGTTATCCTGTGCACAGACAGACAGACAAAATCACACAAACTTGACTAAAAATGAAGCAATAATAGGATGACTAATTCTATATCAGTCTCCTCAGTAAATCATTACATTTTCCAAAAAGGCAACAAGATTGATAACTGAAGTAGATTATGTGCTCTCAAACACATATGGATCATCCAGTTTAGTCTCTCATTACCAATGGTAATTATCTAAATGCTTGAATCAATGTTCCAAAATAAAACCCAAAACTCATCTCTGGTTGATTTGTGAGCTAACTGGACACAGGCAGTCCGGTTTGAAGGAAACATAACATGTAGGAATAATAATGGAGGATTACTGCTGTCATTGGTCTTCTCTACATGAGAGTTTTTTAAGCCACAGCACAAGTGAATACAGTTTTGATGGGTCATTGGTATCGACGTGTTCTTGTGGATATTAAACTGCTCATTTGAACAAAAAGAATACAGCGTTCAGCATTATATATTCCTTAATTGATGGAAGAAGAACCAACCAAGATTACAGTATATGCTTTAAATTAATCTATATTACGCTATAGGAGGAATAACAAATTATCCACCTCTGAATAGTTCAAATAAATAAAACCATTCACCTAGTTTGTTTTCAGAGCGGCCTAGTCAAGGTCTAAACGGATTATATTTCTGATTAAGAGGCTGTTGTTTTGCCTTTAGCAACCCTTTACCAGTTATTACAAATGGTGACTTTTTTGCCACCTAACTTGACACATCCAGTTAGTTTAGATAGCTTTAGCGCCTTATTACGGTAAATTAATTTGTTTTCTTAAAAATAGCATTTTGTACTTTTCAGGTAGTGTTTGTCTAATATCATTTGTTTAATTGTGTGAAACATTTAAGTGTGGGGAAAAAATCAAACTCTAGTAGGGATCAAACAATTTATCAAAGGATTTTCTAGTGACATTTTATCTATCTTGAAATTAATTAATCTCTTGGAGATAAAGCCTCTTTGTAGAGGTATAACAGCAGCAGACCCATCTGAATTCTCAGCTCAATGTTGATTTGGTTAAACTGATATGAATACATAAGATATTCAAGCTCCATCATGCCATCATCCATCATATGTCATAATTATGTATTATCAACAGTCACATAGTTTGATGTGGGTGATAAAGGATCCACGTCCTGCCTCTGTCAGAAGAGGGAGGAAGTTGATGAGTGTGACATGAGGGGGTGTATTAAATGTGAAGATCAAGTTTCTCTCTGTTCATGCTGAATAATTTTATAGTCAGCTAGTGAAAACATAATTCCAAATCTGAGGCGAAACATGGAGGCAACCATTAATTATTTAGAGTTAATTTTTCATTTAAATGCATCAAGTAGTGAGGTTTAAAGGCCTTGTTTACTAAATAGATACAAGAAAACAAACTAAACTTTGTCAACTTATTGAGTGGAAGAGAAAAATCCTCTGGCAATGTTTGGCTCATTGTGGCATTAATGTTTAGTTGTGTAATCTGCTGCAGCTTAATGACCCTCTCCAGATGTTATTGTGTGGAATCGCTCCGTTCAGTAAGGCAAGATTAAAGGGAAGTGTGTAGGTGTACATTATTTACAAAGGACTGGAGCAGGTTTTAAAAAGGAACTGTGTAGGAGTGTGTAGGTAGCTGCCCATTCCTGCTTGCTTGTTTGTTTGTTTGTGTGTGTTGTACATTGATTGCTGCTTCTACTTAGCCTGAACTGACCTTCCGATCTAATATTTATTGTCTTGCCTTCTCGTTGTGCCAACTGCTCCTGTTTGCTGTGGCCCATACAAACACTGTCACATATTTCATGCACAGAAACCAGCTATAAACATTATAAATTATGCATTAGTCCTCTCATTTCTTCAGAAATGTTGTAAATCTGTGGTAAAAACATTGAGATGTACATGTACAGTATAATGCTAGTGTCTGGAGACTGTTGAACTGTTTAAATAGTGAATTTTAAAAATGTATACTCCAGCGTATTCTCGAGAAAAAAAGTTATAATTCAACCAAAAAATAAGTATAAGTAAATAATTAAATTAAAAACATAGATTACTAGCTGTAACACCTTCAGCGTAATATAGAAATTATACAAACTAAATTAATTATGAAATATGAAATAAATTATACAAACAAAATGTCATGGTGATAATTTTAATAAACTGTAAGTGAAATTAATTCTTTCCTAACTGGAGTGACACTAAAACTAACAACTTTTACTAATTTAAAAACAACATTGGCTGCCCAAATGTGAATGGGTTTTGACTGTGCGTCCTTCTTTTCTATTTTATTTCACTGAAAGTTGATATTTGATGTAGAATTTAATACAAATGCATCATTAAAAGCTCCACAATAAATAGTATTAACATCAATTTAAGTGTGACTCTCGACTTAGAAGAAACACCTAACGCACAGGTAGAAATTTAAAAACAAGCACCCAAAAATATATATCTCCTTAAAATAATTACCCAATATGAGTAAACAACTTAGAAAAGTCCTCAGTAATCCTACATGTGTGTTTATTTCCCACATAGAAAAGCTTTTCAGATGATCAGATTATAGGAAAACAGATCTGATCTGATTGCAGTAAAGTATTTAGGGCTTTCCAAAGAAACTCAAGTAGCAAACATCTCAGTCCAATTTGTTCCCAGAAGCCTTTGTGTGTCTTTATAGGGACAACATAGGTGTTTCAAGACTCATTGTTAAATTTATATCATAATCTATCTGCCAAACCAAAACACCACACAGACCCAAAGGTTGCAATGTTGCAATCATTTAGCAGTTCCCAGTAGTTCATAATTTTAATTTGTAAAATCATGATATCTATTTTAGACCATTTCATTCGCCCTTGCAAAACAGAAACAGTTTTTGTTCAGAAAAATATTTTTTAAATTTTTTTTCTACATTTTTCAATGTTATCAAGCTGAGTCTGTGTTGTTTTGTACCATTTAGGTTTTCGCTTCACATGACAATGCCCACTGGTGCCTGTGACGACTACACCTACATCCTGTCATGATAGTAAACATTTTGCTGTGCACTGCAGTGGAAAAACATTAACATTATGCCAGCACAACTTCACTGCATGGGCTGGCTGACGGCAGAGCAGGGCACAGCTAACGTCAGCATGGAAAAACACCATTTGGCAGCAGGTGAGGAAAGGCTGTCTCTCAGAAGGCTAGCAAGCATCACTACTCAATTTCTTTTTACTTTGAAATGAAAGAATTACACAATCCCTTCTCACATAATTGTGAGAAGAAGAACACATAATTGTGTTCTGCCTTGCAAGACTGAATCATGCTTGTCATATTTCAGCAGAAAGCATGCACCAATGAGGAACCGTATTCTTTCATTTGAATTATTTCTTGACATGCTTCATGGGGAGGTTTCAAGAACTGATGAACCTCTAGCTCTCGTTCACCAAAGAACCATAGTGACATTTGTAAGTATAAATGATTCAGGAAATGATTTCAAAATTCAGAGTTTAGTTTTGGCTGGCTGCCCCCACTCTCACTGTGAGAAAAAACGAAAGGGAAAATAAATGTTTGTTTACAGAGAACTACTATTTTCAGCGGACTTCTTTGATCCAGTTCATTGTTCAGTTCATTGCATTAATGACAATAGTGGCATTATGTCAATCATTAAATGTACATCATATATTACTTGCTTTAATTACTAAAAATAGACTTACTCATCCACCCCATATGGATATATTTATGATTTTATATAAACAAATGGGCATGCAACAACTGCCTAAGAAACCATTGTTGTGTTTTTGCTTTACTGGAGGGGTTATGTTCAGTCCTGGTATTTTGATGGATCAGTCTAAAACCAAAATTCAACTGAACTGCTGGCATTTACCCAACTGTCCTAAATAAATAGAAATACCCACCATTGATTGCAAAAGTGAGAATTCCAGAATTTGGAGAGAAAATGATCAATGAATGAAAATAGTTAAGTCTCACTTTAATTTGAAGATTGATTTTTTAGCAAAAAATTAACTGGCACATATATTGGGATGTGATGTCAACAGTAGTTTCTTATAGGGAGATTTCCTCATGATGCTATCTATCCAATAAAGTAGGCTTACACCAGCTCTTTTAGCAACACAACAGCCACACAACGCAATGCCCTCAACCTTGTACCTCAAAGCTGGTGTGGCATTCAGAGGAATAATTGCAAGCTTTGTGATTACTCTCTGCATCAACACGAGGACTGATGTGGCTAAACACGTTTGACTATTTTAGATTTACGATAACAAAGGACCTGTCTCTGGAAATAAAGATCTCTGTAATTGCAAAATCTAATTCAATTCAAAATTGAATCCAAAAAGCAAATTAAATCTTGTAGTAATTTACATGTTTTTATGTTTGAGGATATTCTGTAGTGGTCTGTGTTAAACTGGATTTGTAGAAGTCTCTGACTGAAGACACTGTTATTTTTTAACAGTGCTCTAAATAGGATGTTCAGGGTTGTCCATCATGTTCTCCATTTAATGAAGCATGCTTTTTGAAATCATCTTCTGAGATTCTAATGGAGTTCCTAGAACAGTACCAGCTTTCTTTATTAGCCTGTTGACCTTCCTTAATTAATTTGGTCTGATGCTGTTCCCCAGCAGATGATGGCAGAAGAGATAACACTCTCCACAACAGACTTATGGAGGATACAGAGCATTTTTCTCTAGAAGTACAGTCTTTTCTGTCCCTTCTTACAGAGGACACCCCAGTGGTGTCTCCAGTTGAGTGTTGCGCAAGTGAACACCAAGGTACAGTATTTATGCTCGCCCACCAGCTTCACCTCTTCCCCCATGATGGTAGAAGTATTTGACTTGTTCCTGTTTCTTGTGAAATCTACAATTATCTCCCCTGTTTTGTTCACTTCTGGGATCAGATGATTGTTTCTACACCATGTCACAATGCAGTTCACCAGTTCCCTGTTCTCTGTTGTCAATCTCTGATGTAACGAATAAAAACAGAGTCATCTGAGTATTTCTGTAGATGAGAGGGCTCTGTAGATGGAAATGGAATGGTGAGAATGCCATTCCTGTGGTTCTCATATGCTACTGATTGCCTAGTTAGACACTTAAGCATTCAGTCTCACTATAGTCTTTATATCAACTGGTCTTTGATCCAGGCGACTGTTGATACCTCCACCTATGTCTTCTGGAGATTTTAACAAACTAAATCAGGCTTAACAGTGTTAGATGCACTAGAAAAATAAAAGAACATGATCCCACAAATGATGCCATCCTAGGTTTCTGTTCTGTTTACTACTTCGCCAAGCATGGCTGTAGTAAACAGGAAGTAGAAGGCTGCAATCTAACACTGACCACAGATCATTAATGGAGGAAAGATTTGATTAATATGTTGCTATCTGGCAATTTGTTCTTACATTAACATGTATTGTTTTATTAATTTCAGCTATGTTTATGTACATCTTAGGAACATATGTGAACATGCCAAAAGCAAAACAGCTGATCAGTCATGTGTGTAAGGTTTCGCTACGTCAGAGCTGATAAAAAAAAAAAAAGTTTTTCCATTTCCAGTTTTGTGCATTAAATATTTTTTGCTAAAGCCCAAAAACAACCTAAAACAAGCGTAAAAACCTTTCTGCAATAGTGTGTCGCAGTGAGCTTGTCGCAGACATTTTTGATTTATGCCCAATACTGAAGCATTGTCTGCGCTGTTATTCCACTCCACAACGCAAGATGGACAATCACAAACTAGCTGTGGGTCTAGATACGGCCGAGATACGCTCATCTAGCTGTTCCAACTTCACGAGCGGTTTTCCGCAATGGCGGTCATACAAACAGAACAAGCCGGCAAGATATCAAACAGGAAATGCACATAGTGTAAGAAATAAGTTGAAGAGATATAAAGTATAACAATATTTGAATGAAACAAGACTAAAGTTCTGCTTTGCAGAGTAAAGCAGCTGACAAACTGATTGTCAGTGAGCTGTGATGCAAATCAGCAGCAATCGCCCCAAATGCATTTTGTGGTTGTATCTGCAGATCAACAACAACATGCAGAGTTGGCAACTGCAGCAGGTGGAATATAAACAGTTACCAAAACAACACTGGTGAACTCTGAAGGTAAATAACGTGAAAAGCAAATAACTGCCAACAGTTCAATGAAAGGGCTAAAAACATACAGAAATTTATGAAATTTGAATTTTATTTTCTTCTCCCCTATTTTTCTCCTTGTCTTTGCTCTGCATTCTTGACACCTCCTTTTCAACTCAGCTGGGACTCACAGGAGTAGTTGGAGTGTTATTTCAGCTTTTGAGACATTATGGAGCTCTTGCACGATGTGTAAAAAAATGACATGGTTGTCATAGCTGCACATCATAGTAAATATTAAAAAAATAAACAGTATTACCGAAAATCCTTGTAGAATCAGAAAAAAGAAAATCAAAAATGTTGATCCGTAAGGGGGGGAACTGTAGTTATTCTAAATAAGAATATCAGAAGCAATGTGACAGATCAACACCAATGTGTAGCCACCTTGAGCAAGGCAATTCCACAGTATAATTAACATTTTTTCCATTGTGTCAGAAAAGAGAGAATTATCCTTTAAATATAAATCCTATATAGCCATCTGAGTTTTGTTTAAATAGGCATAGAAATCTGAATACAGTATATGTATACCTCTTTATAGTAGTATTAGGAATAAAAGCAAGAATTTATGACAAATATTCTTTCTCATTATTTTAAACTATTTCAAATCAAAATAGTGTTTTTAATCCTGTTGGAACTTCAGAAACAAAGAAGAAAGTTTAGTTTGATGTAATTTCAGAATTAAAAAGATATCTAAAAAAATAAATATGTTTGTTCAGGCAATTAAATTCAGCTGTCTTGCTACTTCGTGTGTGATTTCTTGTACACTTCACAGGACAAATAAAGAAATAAAATTTGAACAGTCAATTTAAACATCATGTCCTGCCCCACTGCTGCTGCCTTCTGTCTGCTTCTGTCAGCCCCTCCATCTCCCCAGCATCAACCAATCGGCTCTTCATAGCACCTCATTTCTGGAGAGTAGATAGTCATATTTTAAATTCTCCAACATGCAAATGGATAGAGGAGGTTGGAGTCTAAATGCCAAACAGCCTTCTGAGGGATACATTTTTTTTCATGGGTTTGGTCAGTAGGCACACACTCCAGAGGACAGGACTAATCTGACCTACAACTTTTTAGGGTATTAAAAATGAATGAAAAACATTTAAAAGAGTAGTAATGAAAAAACTAAAACCTGGATTTCTTTCTTCTGAAAAAAAAAAATTGTAAATATATATATATGAATATTAAAACTAATCTTGCAGAAATGTCCTTCAGTTTACAAATAAGTACTTATACTGACCCCAAAATGTAGGATGTTTGTAGCCAAAACATGTATCCATTTCATGAACTTGTAAAGCTTTTAATTTTTTTTTATTTATCTTTTTCTTCATTTTTTAACTTAAAATTGGTACCTGGATTTTTAGATCTACATGTAAGACATTTTTGTTATTATCAATTTGTTATTGCACTGAACTCTGTTAACCTCTCAAAACCCACCCGATCATCGGCGACCATTTTTTTTTATAGCGTTTTCAACTAGTAGCTCAGAATACATGAAAATAACAATGATAGAATTCTTACCAATATAGAAATGTTAGACACCATTGGAAAGCTTAGATTGGTTGAATTGTGGAATCCAACCACCAAGTTCACTTTATGGACACAGCGAGCACCAAAGCACAATTAATACAGATATAGCAGCACGTCAAAATGTAACATTACAAAGCAGCCACAACAACTGATGTTTGAAGGCGTCCTGAAGCTGCTTTATAAATCCAGTCTTCAATTGTTTATACTCAATTCGTCCATAAGGGTCCACAAATTAAAAGTAATCCGGAATAAACATAATAAAAATATTCCATGATAAGAAAATCGCCACATAAAGTCTGCTTTTTGATGTCAGGGACATCCGATAAAGTCTCAGAAAGCTCTCTTTGCCTGTCAGACAATGATGCACCGAGTAGAGCAGTATTATGCCTCATAGATTCCTGCTGTTATTGGTTGCGACCACATGGGCTGTTTGGCTCTGTAGCCAATGAAATAAGGTTTCAAACAAGGGTAGACGTGGCTGGGTTGCATAAAGCAGAGCCATGTTACCGGTTTGCATAAGAGTGAAATACACTGTAGAGACTAGATCAGTGTGGACAGTTCAAAGCGCATTACTAAAGTTGCTCCAAGTTTGGACGCTGATTTTGTTCTATCACAATGCCTAAGGTGGAAAAAAAAATTTCATCTCAGAAAAGGTACTGGTTCTTATTTTAGCTTGATAAGCAGCATTTCCACTATTTTTATAGCTTATTATATTATTTTAGGCTTATAAATGTCACATTTTGTTATATAGACTGATTCTGAAAAAGAAATTTGGAAAATGATTTGCTTCTTAAATGTTTTGTAGCCATCAAAAAGATTCAGTGTTATTCTATGGTAGTAAAAGCATTTGGCACAATTTGGTACAATTTGGCACAGTCTGGCACATTTGGAGAGGTTTGGAGGCACCGGTGACACCAACAGTTCAAAGCAACACAGCTCTGGAACTGTTGTAGCTAGAGGTCTAAAATTTTCTGCATTTCTGGTGTGGATGATATATTGTAGAACGAATGTAATACAATAAGACATGCCTATGCTCAAGCATCTCTTTATTAGCGTTGCTCAAAAAAGACCTATTATTTTCGAAAGGAAAAATAACAACTTTGGGTCATGTTTGAACTGATGCAGTTTAGGCTTTGTTTTACTCCCATATTTTCATTTATATTTTCAGAAACTAGAAGGTGTTAGCTTTCAAATTATGTATCACACATGTAATTTGGGCTTAGGGTTCCTTGGTAATTTGCTTTTCCATTTGGGTATGCAAAATAGGCGAGGATTACTTCAAAT
Source organism: Cyprinodon tularosa (assembly GCF_016077235.1). Classification (NCBI taxonomy): domain Eukaryota; kingdom Metazoa; phylum Chordata; class Actinopteri; order Cyprinodontiformes; family Cyprinodontidae; genus Cyprinodon; species Cyprinodon tularosa. The sequence continues at coordinate 1,966,332 of NW_024038975.1, read as the reverse complement.
TAGGTGGTTGTAAGAGCAGATTCCTCTTTGTACTTTGGAATTGGTGGCTTGTCAGACCTAAAACTGAAGTTAGCACAAGAATGGGAATAGTAGGTTTTAAAATGTTCTTCTTTTTATCAGCTGGAGTTTAATTTAGAAATGTGAATTAATTAAAGGAATGGATCAGGTTAGTTGTAAACAAGGTCAAACTGCAGCTGTGTACTTAAAGTAAATTGCAAATAGATCCTCATTCATGTTATTTTGTACAAAGTATGGTCTCCGTATCAAAATTCAGATATACTTAAAACAATTTAGCAGATAGTGAATTTGGAGTCTGATTAATATAGTGTTTTTTTGTTGTTTTTTTGCTCTTAAACCTCACTAAAATGCATGTAAAATTTCCGAACTATGCAGTTTATCAGTCTTCGAAGCAGCTTACAAGCGTTCAACCCCTGATTTGCAGGGGCGGAGCTAGATGGGGGGCCAGGGCTCATTGGCGACCCCTGTGGCCACCCCTAACATTTTTTTCTCTCAATTCATTGACAACAAAAACACTGTGATTAATTATGCATATCAATATACCAACATTAGAGATGATTTGATGCTCTTTCAGAACTAGATTTTGTGTTTTATGCCGTAAAGAGAAAATGAAGTGACTCTGCAAGTCATCGAAGAGTCTTCAGTGTAATTGTAGATACTGTAAATAACAATTTTAATAAAAACCTATTCAATTATCAGTTTATGTAGATATTAGTACTTGTAAATATCAATTTAATACAGACTGATACTGATAAAAGTAGGTAAGTAATGACAATGGAAAAGATGTTTGCTCCAGAACTCAAACCTGAAAGAATTTTATCCAATATACCTTTTATCTAGACGGATGTTTAAATATATGCATCTATTTGTTAGCAAAGGCTGTAGGAAACTATAGTTTGTCATTATTTAGAATATGGACGTTGTGCTTGTTCCTGTTGGAACAGTTTAGATTGACCTTGAGGTTCTGGCGCCTATCCACTTTCGCCCACCCCTCAGTATACATTGGTTATTGCCTGGCCACCCTTATAAAAATGTTCTGGCTACGCCTCTGCTGATTTGCTGCCTTACCTCCCTCTTCTCTTTCTGTTCATTTTCTTCCTGAGTGCTGTCTCTGCAAAAATCTAAAAAAGAATTATGATAATTGTCAGCTGACACAGCTCAAGAAAAGAAGAATTCCATTGCTATATTGGGAGGTGTGTCCAAAGATTGCTTCCACACAAACACAAATTGATATAATGTTTTCAATGATTCTGGTTCTGTTTGTATGGTGCTCAGAGAAAATGAAACATAACTGAATGGGTTGTCAGACCGCATATCACAACCACCTTCACTGCAACACTAGAGCTGTACTTGTTAATTTACCTTACAAGCCACTTCATTAAGGATGGAAAGCATACAGCATTGCACATAGCATTTCCCTGTATTGACAACAAAGACACATATGCAAGTAGATATCGTATTGATTGAAGCTTAGTATATAATGGTCTCATTCCACTTAGACTAGTGCAAAGACTTTTCCTGCTGGGTCTGAACATTTTCACCTATCTCTATATTTGAACTTCCTGAGTGAGAGAGCTCTCTCAGATTACATATAAAAAAAATCTGACTCCTTAAAATTAAATGCCTTCCCATAACAAATGTACACAAAACTATTATAATATTCTGCTAAATTCAAGAATGAAAGTTCTGAAACTCTGGTATTTCAATCACATTAAAAATACTATTGATCTTTTGTTCATGCTTCAACTTTGAAAACAACATGGCAGTGGACAATGTAACCACATGAGATATATCCATTTTCAGCCACAGTTCTAGGGGGCCCCATTACCCTCTAACAACTTCTGCTCTTCTTCTTTGTCTTTTCACAAGGCAGTAAAGTCCATCTGCAGATCATGTTACTGGTGTGATGCAAAAAAAAAAAGTGTTTCCATTACAATTTTTCCACCTCATCAAAATTTTTATTTATTTTTTATTTTTTTATTGTAGTGTTTCCATAAAAAAAAATAAAAATAAAATTATTGTCACTTGTCCAGTTTGACCCATTGGACCATGCAAGGTTGTGTAGTTGATCCATTGGGGATTTTAATAGTAACACAAATAACTGTCTCCACTCTGGAGGAAAACCTGATCATTAAAATTAGTTTTAATACAACAGTAGTGACTTCCTTAAAGGTATAGTGAAGGATTTTCACAAATTTTTCAAAAGACTTGCCCTCTTTATTTAATAAAAAAATGCACATGCACAACTCTGTACCCACTCTCGAGAAGAAACGCCAATTAAAAGTGTGCAAGGTCATACACGAGCCCATTCCTCGTCGTGCACGCTCTAGTGTTTGCATCGCTAATCGCAAGGTCACTTTGCAAAAGAAGATTTGTAATTTTTCTACTACGTCAGATTATGGTAGATGATTTACCCAGAAAAAGAAAATCTTTCACTATGCCTTTAAGTTGATGTTGAACCAATGTACAGGTAAGTAGACAAGCTTCTTGAGATGTTTAACGATACTTTACAGCCTTTTGATTAACTTTCTAAACTACTGCAACCAGGTAAATAGCAGGGCAAAATAAGAAACACATTTCTGCTTCAAGCTGTTACAAAAAAGACATACATAACATTGTGAAGTTTTCCTGACAAAAGAGTTTCCATCATAATATATTAAACATTTTGAAGGAAAATCAACTTGTTTTGTTGTAAGCTTTCAAGTGAATATAAAGTTCAACTACAGTATAAGAAACTGAGAACACAAAACCAACCTTATACATTTCTGGTTTTGTTCTAAAAAATATGGCTATAGCTTAAGGTCTCAGTTTCTTAATGGATGTAGAAATATGTTTTAAACATGTATTTCAAACCATGAGGTGTGCAGTCGTAGGCATAGGGTGAGCTAAATTCTAATAACAGTAAAGATAAACATAAAAGATATACAATACCAGCTTACCCTGACCATTCCTAATTATGAAACACTATATGAGGCTAATGTTTACCTTTGCATATAGATTACTGTGTAGTGCACATAATTATGAGGGTTAGAAAATTAGCTTCAGTGTGTGTATTTGTGTGGTTTTGATTTTAATGGGAACAGAAAAGCTGGTGACAGAGGTTGCATAGCTAAATTATGCATGTTGTTTAATTAACCAATCAAGTGTTGAAATAAGCTGTTGATGACAGCCCCTCAGGTCAAATGAAGTTCTCCCTTAAGAGGGACTCACAGACAATGCACAATTAGATTTGTTTGTGTCAGTTTATCTCCAATTACAAAAACTCAGCTTATTGTAGCTGTGGTTGTTTATGTCTTCATCTGAACTCAGACCTTGTATTTATTGGTTTTCTAATGATGTCATTTGTAAATTATGAGCTGATTTGATTTATGACTTTAATTAGATCCCCAACATATTGCGTGTAACGGTATATATACGCCTAGCAGTTGTAAAGTCACTGAAAAACAACTCCCAGTGGTTGTATTAACCCTCCCTCTAAAAAACGCCTAATACAATCTGGTGTAATCTAATGTTAAAAGCTAAATGTGACAAACAAAAAACAATTCTGACATGGACTAATATTATACATGAGGAGTGAAAAGGGGAGTAAAATTGGAGGGAAAAAGTCTTTAAATTTCTGTGTTATTAAATAAGTGCATTGTAAGGATCCATAAATGACCACATCCCAGCGGTATCAAGCTTCCAGTGGAAATGATGAGACCTATTTTAATGACCCACATCCTAATAAATGGTGTCATTTTTGTTGATCCATCAAAAAATTACTCAAAGGGTGATGGGGCCTGCTAGTACATCATGAAAAGCTTTCCATTCTACTCCAGAGGAAAACATGTATAATCTACAGTGTGAAGAAAAAAAAAAGTGAGTTTTAGTGCGTACAAAAAATAGCCTCTGAACTTATTTTACAAATATTTCAGTCCCTCCATCCATCCATCCATCCATCCATCCATCCATCCATTAGCTTTGTACGCTCAAACATAATGTCCATGCCCCTTGTTGAGGTAACACAATTTTTTACCATTCAACATACCTAAAGTAATTGGTTCCAGAATTATTTAGTCATTTTTAATTAAGACATTATGTCTGAACATTTTATGTATGATGCAAAATAACCTAAAATTCTTGAGTTGCCTTGTGACCTTACAGTCTTTCAAGTAAATTCAAGAATTTTAGATTACTTTGCAATGCTCATGAATATTGGTCCTTGCTAAGATTACCATATAACAGTTTATATACGCCTAGCAGTTGTAAAGTCACTGAAAAACAACTCCTATGGGTTGTATTAACGGAACCACACTCCAAACAATACAAGCTGGATTCTAATGTTAAAAGCTAAATGTGACAACGAAAAAAAAAACATTTCTTACATGGACCAATATTAACATGAGGAGTGAAGAGGGAAGTTAAATTGGAGAAAAAAGTCTTTCAATTTCTGCACTTATTAAATAAGTGTATCGTAAGGATTCTATAACTACCCATATCCCAGTGGTGTAAAGCTTCCAGTGAAAATGATGAGAACGGATAAACCTCTGTGGTGAGACCTCTGATAAATGTCCTTAATTTTACACATACCCAAAATTACTGCTTTTGTGCAATTTTTTAGCTGATAATAATATGCTATTACACATATGCTGGAAGGAGAATTTCTTTTGCCTGCTGCTTTATATATAGTTGATAGTTAGCCAAGAAATTTACAAAAAATGTTTCAGAAAATAAGAATCGAAGGAACGGGCCATTGATGTTTCCTTAAATCAAACCAATCAGCCAAATTTGTAATCAAGTCTACAAAATATGACAATAACCCTCTACCAATATATTGGCCAACTAAATATATTTAAATTTTATGGCCTGCAAGTATTACAAATAGAAAAAGATGAAACGGATGAGTGCTTCTGTCCGTTTTTTTTTTTTAGGAAAAATTCAGCAGTTAGTTTATGTCCCTTATTTATGACTTTCTTTTTTTTTTTTTTTTTTTTTTTCTTAAATTTTGCTGAACCTTATCCAGAGAGACTGGATGATCTGTTCTTTTTTTATTACCTTCTAACACATAGACTGTTTTGGACATCTATAATTCACACAACTATAAAATGAAGAAAATCTGGAACCTGCTTTGGTGTAATTCCAGTTCCCATTATTCATTTCTATTATCATGTTTATAAAGGCACAATGTAGAGTGAATCAATCTACTGCATATTATGAAACAATAATTTAAATGTTTACCACGGTTCTGGTTTCAATTAAATTTTTTCTTAAATACACACAATCTCATAAAATGATATACAACTAAAATAGTTATATTAACCTAATACCTTTTTAAATAATTATATTGTGCCATAGATTATACACTACAGTATAATAATACCACTACAGAAAAAGTCAAACTTGGCCACTGTGGATCCAAAAAGGAGACCCGTAGAATTACCCTAATTAGAAAGTCCTAAGGGCATTTTTTTTAAATAAGGGGTCTCTCACACCAGAGGTTCATGCAATCTTAAGATTAAAATGTATTAACACTTTTCTAAAGCCTGGAAGAGCTAAACTGTTCCCCTCTGATGAAAGGATAGAAGTAAAAAGTGATGGAACCTCAGTGTCACTCTCTGCTTTGCTGATGCTACAAAATGGTGTTGGTGAGATAAACCAGGACATTAAACCAAATACAGTTTGGCTGTGAAACATGCATATCATTTTGATTAGACTATTGTTCGAAAAAACATCTTGAATTTCTATCCTGCTAATAATTTTACCCAGGAAAAGGCTTGAGTAAAAATTTCTATTAAAAGCCTCATACAATTAAAAGAATAATGCTGATGTGGTCTGATGTAAGTGTGCCTATAGGTGACAATAAATGAAAGGAAAAGTATATTAAATGAAAAACCAGGCTTCTTTAAAAATGAAAAACAAAAAACCAAAAAAACAGAAAAATATCTGAACAAATAAAAACCAAAACAAAACATATTGACGATTGTGTTCTATGGCATAAGTAAAAAATCTATTTTTCATTTATTATATTTAGGTGAAATTGCATAGATGACCAGTGCATCGAGAAGAAGAGGTAGGAAGCATAGTTGCTGGCAGGGCTGTACAATAATTTTGTTTAATTAATAAATCATTCTTATTTTGTATTGCCATTAAAACAGTATTAGTCATACAACATGAACTTCAGATAACATCAGCAATTTCATGAAGAAGCTACACATTCACACATGGTACCATCAGTTAAAGTGCAACAGACTCACAGTTGAGCAGGACAACTGTGAAATTAGATTTAGTTAGTAGTTTTTAATAATAATCTAAATGTCGGCCCACATGATTTAAATACACAGACGGGAGGGGGGTTTCAAATGCAAATAGCTGCATACGTTCATGCATGCACAAAGGCTTCGCTAATGGATGCATCAAACATTATGCTATTTCCTAGACACATTCATAAATACAGTCATCCACAGCACAGTGAAAGCGTTCGAGCAAAGAATTTGAAAAATGAGAATATTTGCCCTTACATAGAGTTAGAAATATTGAGCCCACCCATTCTTGGCAGAGCACAATTAGAGTGGAAGTGATGGATAATATGCAAGATCACTTACTGAGTTGCACATGCGCAGAATATAATGACCTCACTATTACATGAATATGTAATGAGGTCGACTGGGAAATTAGGAGGAAGGAGTTTTATATCATTCTACACTCCTCCTTCATTATTCTCACTCCCATCCCTCCTCCTCTATCTTTCCTTTTCCTCCTCCTATTCCTCCTAAGGCCTTATGCTCCCAAATATTTAGAAATTCACAATGAACAATGTCTTCCTCGTTTTTCTTTACAGCAAAGCAGAGAGCCCCTGCCATCTATACCGAGCAGTAAGTCATCTTAACAGGTTATCTGCATACACTCTAGGAATCAGAGGCACATCTTTTCAAGCATGTGTTGAATGGGGATCCCACATGACCACATGTGTGTTGTACAGCAGGGTAAGACATTCTGTTTGTGTTTTCCTAAATCAATGCAGACTTCTTCGGTGTTGAGGAAGGAGTTTGAAAGGTGTTTGTAGCAGGAAGTTATGAGGGGGTGGACTGACAGAGCAGGAAAGATCCTCTTCAGAATATTAGTGATCCAAGTGAGACAGACATCAGCTGTTCCTTACATCATACTCGAAGAAGCATAATCACAATGTGCAGGATTTTTTTTTTAATCACAGCAGTAAATACATGCATTACATCTGTCCATGCTGCATCTTTACAATATGCCAAAGGAGAATGCATCATGTTGTCCTACTGCTAGAGGGCTGTACATAGAATCAGTATGATGTGTATGTATATGGGCAGAGAAATGCAAGAGATATTTTTTCAATCATTTTGTCAAGTGGCGTATCATAGAAACGTTATACAAGTCATAAGATATAGACATATCTTCCTTCCTTTGGGGAAAAAAAAAATCCTGGTCAGGTCTTAAAGACAATAACAAAGACTCTCTAAAGAGATTCCATAACGAAAAGCTGTTGATGATCTGAGCTTCCATGTGTGAAGGACATTCAAACAGAAGGATTAGCGATTGCATCAATGAATTCACTTGTCTTCATCTGCAGTAATGTACTTTCTTACATACTGTCGCCCTTTAATAAATACTGACTAGAAGCAGCCCTTGTTCGTCAGCATCAATTCAGTCCATTTAGAAAGTTTCTAACTGGATATATTTTTAAAATGAATCATCACAAAATGTATATGGAGAAAATCATGAACCGAAGCCTTACTCCATAAACTTTTTGGATGCTATGAATAACATAAACAAGTTAGATTTATATTTGCCAGGTCTCTGTTATGATGATAGATACTGTTTTAATTTCTTTATAGAAGAATTCCCTCATTATGCATCTGGATAATTAATCTGGCACTAAAAAGCCTGCCAAAGGACTAAAAGGAACAAGGCTGCAACAAAGAAAAAATCTAGATGGGCAGAAATGTGCATGACATAAAAGACTAAATATATTGATACAAAAAAAGGCTTAAGGTAAATGCATACTTTTCAGTTCAGTTCTATATATATTGACAAGCCATTTTACAAGTGGTACTATTATAAAAATCTATCCTATTCAGCTTAAGGAACAATATAATTTGTGATTTTCAGTTTAGATGAGAAGGTACAACATATACCATTAAGTTGATAAAAAACAAACAATTTAAACACATCAAGAGGCCACATCTGTTTTATTTTGAAAAGTTGAAGAAAAAGAGGAACGTTTCAGCTTCATTGCTTAAGAGATATAAAATCTGTTCTATTTTATAGATGAAATGTTTATTGCTTATGATTTAAGTTAGTCTAAATGATTATTACAGATCTAGAGGGCATAGCTTAGCATCATTAGGAATACCATTAGCTCCTTGCCGTATAGAGCATTAAGGGGCTCCTCGGTATCAAAGTGATATTGCTAAAGAGTATGGTTTATTTTTTCATAGCATATCCAAGAACAGTTATGTTAATTACTTTAAGTAGGGAAATTGAATTATTTAAGCTTGTTGTTTTGTTTTGTTTTGTTTTGTTTTGTTTTTGAAAACCCATAGACAGCTTAAATGTGAAAGACAAACATTTGGTTGTTGGAATCCTCCCAGCAATGTATAAATGTGTAGAGCAATTAATAAAATTATAAAAAAAAACAAAAAAAAAAAACAGAAACTATTAGAACTAAGCAAAATATAACTGTTTCCCATACAAAGACATGCATGAGCAGGTTTAGAAAGCTAAAATTGCAATATATTTTCTAAGTGTGTGAAAGGGATACATTTCTGCATTGCGCTTGGCATTGGCTTTCCTAACTGGTGCCACTGTTGAGGCTGTGAAAGCTGAGGACAGACAAGGCGGGGAGGTTGGAGGATCCAAATGAAGATAAGATAGATGTGGAAATAGGTAAAATGGAAGGAAAAACAAACACAACTTAAATACATCAAAAACATTAAATTTCTACACAAGACACTAGTAAAAAAAATTGGAGCAGAGCCCAAAGTTAACATTGACGTTGCGGATTGTACGGTCTGTGGCCTTTTCTTCATCGAACATGAAGCAAAGTCCATAAAGAGGAGGAGCATACTTCTTTTTTTGCTGTGTCTGTCCTGCCGTGACTCTGAGAGCTTTTGCACAGAATCCCAACGTGCCTCCCTGTTGGTTAAGCAAAAATGGCAAATCAAAACTTTGAACCTTGACTTGACAATCAACACTGATTGATTTGAACATTTCTTTCAGAAAACTGTTACAGATTTCTTTAAAAAACACTCCTGTTTGTCTGACTGTCCTGTGAGGAAGGAAGGAAGGAAGGAAGGAAGGAAGGAAGGAAGGAAGGAAGGAAGGAAGGAAGGAAGGAAGGAAGGAAGGAAGGAAGGAAGGAAGGAAGGAAGGAAGGAAGGAAGGAAGGAAGGAAGGAAGGAAGGAAGGAAGGAAGGAAGGAATATCTTCAGACTGAAAGGCCAAAGGCATGAATAGAAAAACTAAAGCCAAGCCCCAACATAGGGCTGCTACATGTGACTGTGTGTTTAATATGAAGTCTCTGGAGATGCTAAAGGACAGCCACACTTCTGTAATACTGTTGAGCCAGCATGTGTCACCATAGTGTAAGCACATTTTCTGACGTGCTCAGACCACTGTTGAAAAACAACCATCTCCCATAAGGGCCTCCCCCCCAACTACAGGCGCGTGACAGCATTTGTGTCTGTGTATACGTGTGTATGAGTTTTCTGTTGATGCAGGTGCTACTCTGGCCTTCACAAAGGCTAATGAAAAGGCCCATTAAGAGCACAACAATCCTAATCGTACTGTAAATACTTGGTCTGCTTTTGTAATGATAGCCTCCGTCAATAATTTAGCAGCTGCTCAGAAACAAAAACAATTCTTAGAAAAGAGCAAACAACACTGTGGACATTTTCATCAGATAGACAGGGGACGTGTAGGGGATAAAACACATCATAATCCCATAACATAGCTCCACATAAAGGTTTGTAGTCATCAAAAAGAGAAGCAACATAAAAAGGACTCAGCATTTAGATTGTGTATTTTACATAGGTCATTTTAATGTAACATGTGTTAGGGTTAAGCATAATAAGCCTTTGAGGATCTCAGGATGGCATGAATTTGAGTGAATGTATATTATAGTCTTTGAAGGAAATTCACACTATTATAGATAAAGTCATAATTCACTGCTCACATCTTCCCAACATAAGGTTTATTATAATCATTGAGTATTAATGTGGATAGTTACTGTTACAAACCACATTAACTAAGGCAACTTTTATTTTGTCTTCATTTTGCCTTGCTATATCTTATAAAATATATCTTTATATAATAGACAATCAGGTCAGCTACATCAAATTTGTTTAGAGAACAACTTTTAAAAGAGCACAACTATTAATCCTAACTGATTAGAAATACAGAAAAATGTATTATTTTTTTAAAGACCAAACATTTTACTTGAATTTGTAGGTTTTTAAAAGAAACATAAAACTGTTTATTATGGCGCCTTTTTGGTAACGATTGTTGATATCTGTGAATCATAACATAAAAAAAGGATAACGTTTTTAACCTAATGACAGGTTTTAAAGCTTAAGAACAGTTATTGCACACACAAAAAACCTATCTGCAATTTTTATCATATCTGTATACCATCTATCTATCTCTTCACATATGTATATTTATTTTTATATGTATATATATATATATACATATATGTATATATGTATATATATGTATATACAAACACATACAAAATAGACAGACGGACTGACAGACAGACAGATATTTATTCTTTTTATTTACTTTAATACATTATATATATACATATATATATAGATAGATAGATAGATAGATAGATAGATAGATAGATAGATAGATAGATAGATAGATAGATAGATAGATAGATAGATAGATAGATAGATTAAAGCTACAGTGTGTAATTTTCAGCGACATCTAGCGTCCAGACTGCAGACCGCAGCAACATGAACATCTCCCCCCACCGCTTCTCCCCCCCAACAGTACGGCGAGCGTTACGGGACAAAATGTCTTCCACGACGTCCGCATCACCTACCTTCTCCAGTGATGAGGTTTGTTTACATAGATAATTTTACAGATAGTATTTCATTAGTCTGTGTGTTCAGTACCGTCTCAGTTCATCTCTCTCAACTTGCCGTAGTAACTTTCGAGCGTAATGGGCGATCTCACAATGGCTAGTTTGTTGGCTCTGCGCAAAGATGTCTGCCTCCATGGCTGCGAGACCCGCTCCTATGTAATTATAAATAACGAATTCTAAGGCAACGCAAATATTAAGGTTAAGAGTCTGAGCTCGTAGATGATGATAAATAACATAGTTATGTATAATATATTACATTTCTGACTTTATATCCCTGTAATTATTACACACTGTAGCTTTAAATGCTTAAATGCTTTTTAATTAACTATAATTACAAGTCACTGACAAGTGACATGGTATTTGCAGAATCTGTCTATTTAATTTAACACATTTACAACCCCTGGCAAAAAGTATGGAATCACCAGTCTTGGATGAGCACTCATTCAGACATTTCATGCTGTAAAACAAAGTCAGATCAAAAACATGATACAATATTAAGGTCGTTCCAAAGTGCAACTTGTTGGCCTTCAGGAACACTCAAAGAAATGAAGAGAAAACATTGTGGAAGTCAGTGAATGATACTTTTATTGACCAAACACAGGGAAATAAATATGGAATCACTCAATTCTGAGGAAAAAAGTATGGAATCATGAAAAACGCATAAACAAAAGACCATTCAAAATACATCACTAGTATTTAGTTGCACCACCTTTGGCTTTTATAACAGCTTTCAGTCTTTGAGGCATGGACTTGATGAGTGACAAACAGTATTCTTCATCAATTTGGTGCCAACTCTCTTTGATAGCAGTTGCCAGATCAGCTTTGCTGGTTGGACCCTTCTTGTGGACCATTTTTTTCAATCTCCACCACAGGTTTTCAATTGGGTTGAGATCTGGACTATTTGCAGGCCATGACATCGACTGAATGTGTCTTTCTTCAAGGAATGCCTTCACTGTTTTTGCCCGATGGCACGATGCATTGTCATCTTGGAAAATTATTTCATCATCACCAAACATCTGTTCAATTGAAGGGATGAGAAAACTGTCCAAAATGTCAATGTAAACTTGTGCATTGATAGAAGAATTAACCACAGTTGTCTCCCCAGTGCCTTTGCCTGACATGCAGCCCCATATCATCAAGGACTGTGGAAATTTGGTTGTTTTCTTCAGGCAGGCCTCTTCATAAATCTCACTGGAACGGCACCAAACAAAAGTTCCAGCATCATCACCTTGTCCAATGCAGATTCTTGACTCATCACTGAAGACAACTTTCATCCAGTCATCCACAGTCCATGATTGCCTCTCCTTAGCCCATTGGAGTCTCGTTCTTTTATGTTTAGGTGTCAATGCTGGTTTTCGTTTAGCTTTCCTGTATTGAAATCCCATCTCCTTTAGGCGATTTCTTACGGTTCGGTCACATACATTGACTCCAACTTCCTCCCATTTATGCTTCATCTGTTTAGTTGTACTTTTTCGGTTTTCAAGACAAATGGCCTTAAGTTGTTTGTCTTGACGCTTTGATGTCTTTCTTGGTCTACCAGTACGCTTGGCTTTAACAACCATTCCATGCTGTTTGTATTTGGTCCATATCTTGGATACAGCTGACTGTGAACAGCCCACATCTTTAGCAACCATGCGTGAAGGGTTACCTTCTTCAAGAAGTTTCACAATCCTCTCTTTTGTTTCAAGGGACATTTCTCTTGTTGGAGCCATGGTTCTCACCACTCCACTTGGTCCAGCAGCCCTCCAAGGTGTCATGACTGCAGGTGTTTTGAACTGCACACTAACGGGCACATCTAATCTGGGGCAGGTGTCCATTTAGGGAAAGGAAATAGACTGGGTGTGTCCTTTTTTTTCTACCTCCAATTTGAGTGATTCCACACTTTTTTCCTCAGAATTGAGTGATTCCATATTTATTTCCCTGTGTTTGGTCAATAAAAGTATCATTCACTGACTTCCACAATATTTTCTCTTCATTTCTTTGAGTGTTCCTGAAAGCCAACGAGTTGCACTTTGGAACGACCTTAATATTGTATCATGTTTTTGATCTGAGTTTGTTTTACAGCATGAAATGTCTGAATGAGTGCTCATCCAAGACTGGTGATTCCATACTTTTTGCCAGGGGTTGTATCACCTCAATTTGTAACCGGTCTCTGCTTTGTGGGAAAAAGAAACAAATTCAGGCCAGACTTGTAGTTTAATGGTCAATTTCTTCAGTCAATGTCTTTCTCTATGGAGAAATTACTAACGTCACATCAACCATCAGGGTATACAAGAGTGTCGAACACAACCCATGTGTGCAATAATAGGTAAATGTGGTATGTGCTATAAAGACCACTGAGTGGCCAGTAATACTGGGAAAAAGTGCTACATAAATACAGCCCATTTATCTTCACACCCTTAGGAGCCAGTCCTCACACTTCTCCCACAGTCCTCTTCTCACACACACAGAGAACAGATCCTAACCATTATTCCTTCTTGGTGTGAAGACTCCTCTGTACAGAGCATACCTTTGTTCTCCTTGTATGGCACCAAAAACCTTAATTGCATATGTAACCACAAACAAAGATTTGTACAAACTGTTCCTTTACTCTAAACAACTCCGTTAAAAAGATTCTGTCATAAAACACACCCTCCCTTCAAACATCAGACTTTAAATCATGCTTACCTCTACGTGTAAATGATTTGACTTCTGTATGTGTACCTGTGACATCCAAAGCTTTTGGCTAACAATTAACACTTCAATTTCCTCCTGTTTCGATGTTTTTAGATGTCTATAGTTCTCTTTGGTCTGACATCCACCTACACAATGTCCCATTCTGTGTTCCCATTACTAGACGTGGGTCCCTCAATGCCAACCATCTGATTCTGCAGACGGTCCAGAAGGACCAGACAGAGCATCCTGTGGAGGCAAGATATTTAACAGCAATTGCTTTCCTAAATGTTCATCCACTGATTAAACTCCACACATATCCGCTAAGGGTTTAATGTCAATGTATTGCAATGCCAATGAAGGACCGATACCATTCTGTCATTTTAATATAAAGCTAGAATTATGTATTACTCTGACAGACATTGATGGGTTAATGATCTTATAATTTAAGTCTCTGCAAAGAAGCAAACTTAGGGAACATCAAACTAATGTTTTTAGAACTTTGATTTCACACATGTGATAGCTGTCAGTTTTCTTTTTTTTATTGAGAGAAGTTTGCTATTCCCTCGTATACCATCTGTTGTTGCCTTCACCTAAAGGAGTCCTCACATGGAAATCCGACTCTTTCATGTTAAATTATGTGTATCGTTTTTGGGCCTCAATTAAAACCAGTGGGAAATGTTCGAGTGTGGAAGTAGTTTGTTTTGTTGTTGTGGGCTGGTTGCACAAACCAGAGCCACCCACTGGAGCGCATTTTTCACAAAGTCTGTCCGAATATCTGCCTCCTTTATTGACATATATCAATCATGAAAAGGAGCCCAGCTGTATTCCACCAAAACGGGGAATGCGAACAAACAAGGACTGACCTGCAGGTAGTCGGTAAGCAATGCCCATCTACATGAATGCCCAAATACACCAATCAAATTCTCATGCATACTCATGGGGGAAAAAAGTGTATTATAGTAATAAATAGTAGAATAATAAATATAGTAGTAAAATACCAGGTTATGACTTCTTTCCAATTGTTAGCCCCCCAGGTTAGAAAATTAAGTGTACATAACACCAATGAAGATACTGTCTAATACACATACTGGGCCTTGTTGGTGCTGTGACACTGCCAAAGAAACACAACAAAAACACTTCTAAAAACATTGGGCATGCAAAGACAACTTAGTGAGTTAAATACAGCAACATGGCAGCTGAGAGGTGCATGCTGGTTACAGAAGTAAATAGAGATACAGTGTCACCGTTCAAAAAAAATCAAACCAGTGTTATCTGATTTTTCCACTTTAGGACCAGGTTTCAAAGATTATTGTTTGTGCTCTCCAAAGATGCCTGCTCAGTTTTGACACCCAGCTTAAATGACAAAATAGCTTTGGGAATACATCTAATTTCATTTCCATATCAAAAGTCAAAAGTCAAAGTCAAAAAGCCTTTATTGTCATTATATTCTGTGACAGATACAATGAGATTTGGGACTTCCATAACAGCTACCGTGAAATAAAAATAAAATAAAATATATAAAATATATAGATATATTAAAAGGAAAATGAAAAGGAAATGTAAACAGTTACAAAAAATATATATAAATATATTAAAGGAAATGTAAACAGTGAAAAGGAAATGTAAACAGTGAAAAGGAAATGTAAACAGTACTGGCACAGATTGTGGGGGGGGGGGATAGTGCAAAACAGGTGTAAAGTGACCGACAGTGCAGGTCGGAGTTGAGGGGGGGCAATGGCTTGGGGAATAATGCAAACCAGGTGAAAAGTGTCCGTCAGTGCAGGTCGGAGTTGAGGGCGGCAATGGCTCGGGGGAAGAAACTGTTCTCGAGTCTGTTTGTCCTGATCCTCATTTGCCTGTAGCGCCTTCCAGAGGGCAACAGGTCAAACAGGGTGGAGCCAGGGTGGGAGCTGTCCTTGGAGATGGCCCTGGCTCTGCTGAGGCACCGGGTGGAGTAAATGTCTGCCAGGGAGGGGAGAGGGCGACCGATAATCCTCTGCGCCGCCTTTATCACCCTCTGCAGCCTCTCCCTGTCGGCAGCGGTGGAGCTGCCGAACCATACTATGATGCAGTAGGTCAGCAAGCTCTCGATGGAGGAGCGGTAGAAGGCCAGCAGCAGATCAGAGTTGAGGTTGTACCTTCTCAACTCTGATGCTAATGGATCGGGCATCAATCATCTGCCCGATTTTTTCGTTTTTTTTTTAGTAATTTTTATAATTTCAGAACACATATAAGCTGAAAATAGTCCAAGCAATACCTTGGAGAGAATCCAGGCATGCATGGGAGGCAGACGGATACTCCATGCAGAAAAAAACCTAAGCTTGAATTCAAACCCAGGATTTCATGCCGTAAGACAGCATTTCTAGCTCCTATTAAGCAAAGAAAACAACAAGTGGCATATAAAACACTTTTGCATGATACAACAGGCCTGACTTGACATATTAGTACATTAACAATCAGGGCTTGTGTACTGATCTTTCAAATCTAACCAAGTGAAAGATGTAACTAATTGTTGTTAAATAAAATACATGATAATAATTTGTGTCTACTGAAATTTCTTTTGACTCTTTATATAGATACAGTAAAACATTTTGTTTTTGCTTGGTTGGGTGCTTTACTGTGTGAAAGAAAAGTTCTTAATGAAAGAAAAACATTGTTTTCTTTTTTCAGAATTATTGCCGTCATAAGGAGTAAAAGATAATTCATGGTGATTGGTTACCAGGAAATCAAGAGGGCAGCACACAGAATAGAATAAAGAGCTGCTTCTATGAGGCATAGATTTTTTTTTCCAAGTACAAAAAAAGACAGATTGAGAGTTGTATTGGAATGCCTCCCACAAACCACTCCCACTCTTCGTATCATGCCCACGCACTCTCTGTTACAGTGACGTTCACTCTTCTTTTAACTCCTACGCTGGGCTGCAGAGGCGTTCTGTTCTCCTCTCATTCATGCAGTGGTACACTATTTCCATATCCCTGAGCGGACGCCGGTACACAGAGTGAAAACAAGCGTGAAGGGAAGGCAAAGGAAAAGGAAGTAGGAGGAAGCACCATGTTTGGCTCCATCCAGACACACAGTTCCAATCATGCTGGGATTGTGATCAGACCTTACACAAGTGACAAGCTCTGCAGATGGAATCCTATTTCAAATGCTCACGCTGAGGCACGAGTCCTTGTGCTGTGTAATGCAACATAGCTGATTTTACACACACTGTTATGTCAGCACATCCTGTTACTGATGGGTCAAAATAATGATACTCCTGATTTTCTTTTCAAGACAAATAGAACTATGTACCAAATTCATTCTTTATTTCCAATAAATAATCTAACAGTGATTTTGTGAATAAAATACTGTAAACCTACAAGTTATCACTCCATTCAAGACAGATATTTGTACTTCTTTAACCAATTAGAGACATTAGGGACCATAATGAAATGTTAAAGTTACATCACTCTGTAAGTTTACCAAAACAATGTTGGACTTACCGGTAGTCAAAAATAGAAATCATATTTCTCCTATCGTAGCTTCTCTCCTTTGGCTTCCTGTTGAATCCAGAATAGAAGTTATAATCCTCCATCACACATATTAAGCCTTTTATGGCCAAACACCATCTTATATCAGGGATCTAATCATTCCTTTGATTCCTAACAGAGCACTTTGTCTGTTCTGCAGGCTTACTTGAATTTCTAAAAGTAGAATGGAAAGCAGATATTTAGTTATAAGGCTCCTCACCTTTGGAACCAGCTACTAGTTTTAGTCTGTGAGGCAGACATCAGTTGTGTTTGGATCCTGTGGCTGCCACTCCTGAAGGCCAGATTTGTTGGCCAATTACAATAAGTGAGGCTTGTTTGTTGAGCAGTCAACAAATCTAGCCTTCTTTCTACCCGTTTTAAAACACGGGTCCACTGCATCCTCGGGTATCACGTGATTCGTTGTGAGTCCAAGCAAGCCGGCTGCTCCGTGCTGAGAGGAAAAGCGGAAATGGCAGTGAGCAGTGGTGAATATTGTAAGTGCAGTTTAATATAATACAAGTATGTGAATATCTTGGTTTGAAATTATTGAAAATTATTCTTTTTTATGGTAAGTCAGATATGGTGGCCAATGTATGGTTTATTAAAATGTTTTATTTGTCCCTGTGCAAATGGGTTTGGCTGAAATTTTAGCTCAGATTCCAATATCTCTGCAGTATGGGGACTATAAATCTCATATCTGTGACTACAGTACTGCTGCTGAAGCTCCTCAACAATGTAATTAGCACAAAGAACAGTTGTAAGAAGTTCAGCATCCTTTATTTGCCTGCTCTGTTTGTCAACTGTGCTGAGTGATGGGCTCTTGAAGCCAGAGAAGGCTACACCTGTTGGAATCTAGAAAGAAACTCTTCCTCCTTATTTTCACGGCTCTCGAAGGACCCAGTCCAGGTAGAGGGGTCCTACCTGTATTCGCAGCCACTGTATTCGAACACACCCATCCTGTCTACTTTTAAGGCTTGGCTCAAAACAGAAAAGCTGGAGTGTTGCCTTGAGACAGACTGTTAACCTGTCCAGAGTGTACCCCACTTTTTAGCCATAGACTAATGGAGATAGGCACTAGACCCACCATGAACCTGATAGATAAGCTGGCTGGATGGATACGCTTTTGTAGAGTTGATAGCAATGGTAACAATCTTGTTTGCAGAAGATTATGCTTTCCCCATTTATAGAAAAAAGGCCAAACCAGAGCTAAAAGCAGTTCAAGGTTGAAACAACCTCAAAAAGTAAATTTCACTCATTTTAAAACTAGCATAGCCTCTAGATCAGGGGTCTTCAAGGTTTTCCAGGCCAAGGACCCCAAAACTGATGGCGAAATGGAGCGGGAACCCCTAATTATATATATTGTATTAAACTGTGTTATATCAAACTGCTCCTATAGTAATTCTATTACAGATGGAGTAATGTAACGGCAGTAATTTCTCCCTGGGATTATTAAAGTATTTCTGATTCTGATTCGTCGTTGATGGGACAGGTGTTGTGAATGAAACGGTGCCCATGCTTGAAGGAGCTGTGTGTTCCTGAATGTTTGCATTGATGACTGGAAGACATCTTTTGCCTCCATTTATCTGTTTACTACAGTGTGTTGAATTCATGTTAATGTGTACTTAAAGACATTTCAATTAGTGGAAAAAATTGCAGGGGAAATATAAAAAAAGTCTTATCAACCAAGACTTTCGCGAACCCCATGCAGTACCTCTGTGGACCCCCTGGGCGTCGCAAACCCCCTGCTCTAAATGGTATAGTGCCAATGAATTTTGAAGGCTAATTTGACATTTACACTTTTTAGACAAGCAACCGAGGCATTTAGTTTGACTTGCAAAAAAAAAAAAAAACTATAATATATTAATAATATTGATACATGTCACAGAGACTTAAGTTAGAGCCACAATTGTAAGAAAATCAAGAGAATCTAACTTTTTTGTCCTAGTTCAAAAGTTTTTTAGTTATCTTATTCACTTTGTAGGTAGGTTTTTTTCTGGTTTTTTTTTTCGTCTTATCTGTCTTTTAAACATGTTTAATCCTATTTTGTTATTGCAGTACTCATCACTGTGATTCATTTTGTGTTCATGTAGTCATTTCTCAGCCAATCTCCTTAGATTTCTGTACAGCTGCCAGTTGATCAGACTCACCTGTTTTCTATTTACAAAACAGTCTTCATTCACTCTTTGTTCAATCCTTCTTGTCAAGCTCCTATATACTTCATCCTTTACTTTTAATTTTGCCCCTCAAACCACTCAAGTTTTATATTAGGCCAGTGCTTAAGACTCTGTTTTGATATTCTTATTATGATGTCTGCCATTGGGTACTTAACATCAATAACTAAAATTGACCAGACTAAAATAATTTTAAATAATTAGCAGTTGGTGAAAATTGACATAATCATGAATCCGAAACTCATTAATTGGACTCGTTTCAACATAGATGTGGTGAAATCTTCAAATGTCATGTAGTGAGTATGTATGCAACTTTTCCTTAGCTGGCTTCTGACTGGTCTTGTGTGTTGCGTGCTGTCTAGTACGGTAATCTCAGTTTGACCCGGTCAATAGTCAGATTCAGAGGAAAGCTCACAGGAGGAAACACCTCCTGACCCGTTCCTGCTAAGTAGTGTAGACAGATCTTTTAAAACAAGTTAAGTCAGCTGCAGAAACATGTTGAGTTTGATTTACATTTGTAAGGTTTCTGAAACATTGTAATGTAAACACAGATTCATCTGTCATAAAAAGCTACTTGTTAGGTCAAAATATCTATTTGCAGAGGGTCAAATTCATGGCTATGTAACATTATAGGCAGATTAGTTCAATGGTGTAAACCTCAAGCTCTTCTGAAGGTGATTGTAATTCTTCAGTTGGATCTCAATTTAGCTGTGTTGGCAAACAAGCTAAAGGATTAAGTTGCTTAAAGACGTTAAATCTTTAAAAGCCCCTAAGGAAAGCTACGCAAACTCCATGCCATTAGGGACTAATCTGATGTCTGTTGATTTCAATGTGCATATCCCTCTCACTTCATTGTTATGTACTGTGTGAAAGCTCAGTACATTACAATACTCAGAGCATGTCAAGAATATGTTTCAATCATTTCTAAGAATTTGAATTTTTATTATTCTCAGCCAAATTTAATAAAAACAAAGCAACAAAAAAACATCTTTTTACTGAGGCCAAATTCCTGATTAGCTCAAATATATTGACTAAACTGATTAATAATGTAATGTCATTTGGTTATTAACTCATTTACTGGTTAATTCTTTGATTTCCTGTTAAACCTAAGTTTAGGTGAGGCTGCTTAAAATTGTTTTATCTACTTAGATTAAGTCATTTAGAAACATTGTCCTGAGAAAGCTGAGGAGGATAGATAAGGCTGTTGTGAAACCAAGAACATGCTTAAGCTCATTGTGAGGACCGACCAACTGAAGCACAAGATCTCTGATGCAAAACATTTTTCCCATTGCAGTAATTTTTTCCATGTGTCTTATGCTAGAGTTGGATGCTATAAATACTTTCTTCTAGATAAAAAAAGAACAATCTTAAAAAATGGTATGGACTTTTTAAAACAACCTTATGAAGGTTTAAGTCTTTTGGGAACTGTCTCTATTTGTGTGAAATACGGCTTAAATTTGTGAATAAAGAGGGCCTCAAGACACATCTTTCAAGTTTTGCCACATATTCAAAACTGGATTAGAGGTTGGACTAAAACTTGGTCATGCTATCACAGCCCTTAGCATTTTTCACATTCTAACAGGTTTTTGATTGATTGATTGATTGATTGATTGATTGATTGATTGATCGATCGATCGATCGATCGATCGATCGATCTGACGGTGGAGAAATTTACTTGTCACATCGTCTCAATAGTCAAAAAGAAAGTGTCAAAGGAGGAAAAGGTGTATCATATAGTATATACAGTGCATCCACATATATAAGAGATTAAAGTCTCTTATTTAAAAATTGTATTGCAGAGTTATTGCACATGGGTATTTATATAAATAGGTAATTATATATATAGTTATTGCACTGGTTACTAAATATAAACAGTTATTGCACAGGATATTAAATGGTGATTGCACATTAGTTATTGCACAAGTTATTGCAGCTATAGTACCAGATTGTAAAGTCTAAGCTCTATCCATCTTCTCATTACCTCTGACTTGTTTCCATGTCTCTGTTGGATGCATTGCATGTTTTCAGTACAAAAATAAGGCTTTGTTGGGCTACTGTATAAAACCTTGAACTCAATGCTATTCCTGACATTTTGAATTAAAAAAAGCTTCCTGGATTGAAACGTCTTCAAACATGGAAACCAAGTCCAGTGGATTGTTTTAAATTTTTTTTGGAATGATTATGACCTGGATGACTGAGAACCTTCACCAGCACATCTCTATGGATAATAAAGCAGTTCCACAGCATAATACTTCAGTCTTATTAAAAATTGGATTATAAGCATAACACCCATTATTTTTTTAAATATAAAACAGAATGTTGAATAATTGTTTGTTTTTTTTTTTTTTCTTTACCAGAGAATCTTCCACATGTTTGCTATTCCCTATTGCTTAAAGAAAACCCTTAAAGATTTCTTCCTTCTCGCCTCTTCTAAGAAGGTCAGAGTGGTATCAGTTGAGCAGAGCTCCAAGCGATGATGTTCAATGCTTTGGATATTGTATTATAATCCAACACTGTTTTAAACTTTTCCAAAACCTTATTCCACTCCGTTCCTTGGTCTTCTTGATGATTTTTGTTCATTAATACTCTCTAAAACCTGACAAGGATTGCAGAACTGGTCAGCTGAATTTATTCAAGAAATAATTTGAGAACTGGAAATAACTTTATCAACTGTATCCGATTAAGCTCCCAATATTACTAAGAGGTGTTGCATACAATATATAAGCTAGGTTATGATTTTTATTAGGTTATGAAAAGCATCTATCATATTCTTTCCTCCTCACATTTATACTATATTTTTTATCAAAGTCAAAATAAGATTGGCAATTTTTTGTTTTTAAATAGGCATTATCTTTTTAAGTTTAAAAAAGTCATTTATTATAATTTCAAAGGACTTTCCTCATTTAAGAAGAGCAATAAGCAGAAGGACTGATTCAGTCAAACACTGAAGGATTACTAAGTCATCTGACAGTGTTTTCACTCTTTTTTTCTTGACTCCAATCTTTCCACAGACTGCAGTTAGTTTCTCTGTAACACATCAGTCTCTGACTTCCCCATGCCTCCAAACCCACTCTCATCCATATGACCTTACGCTCACCGGTCAGAGGTTAAGGCCTTATCAGAGATGTTTATGAAGAGAGTCTGGGGGTCAAGGGCTCTGTTTGTCTCTGCGGTGGCTAAAGAGGAAACAAGGGATAGGATTCCGGCACTAAATGAAAGACGAGATCGGACTTGAAAGGCGGGGTTATCTGCTCCTCTGCGAAACAAATCGATCCATTTGTGCATTCGTTGGGGTAAAAGGGTTCATTGGCCAGACTCCTGGCAGAAGTGCTGAGGAAGCGGCTGCATCATGTTGTAGGCCTCAGCAAGTGTTTCTGAAGACAGCACCTAAAATATAGTTTTAATATTGTGGTTCATATTACTGAATAAATATATAAATTAATACAATGATGATTAACATTTAAAGGAGAATTTAAAATAATAAACTGAAACATTCAATTGGTGAAATACAGGCATCTTTCAACAAAAGTGGGTTAGTGCTGCCCTCTTGTGGCATTAGAATTGCAGAGCTTCAGCTTATAGATTTAAACAGAATTTAAAGGGAAATATATTAGTGATAAACTTTTATAGATTTTCTATAAACATGATTTGATAACATCAATCATCTAATCAGGATTATGTCTATACATATATGTTATGTAGGAAAAAAAACACCTGGCACATGTAGACAAACGCTCTAGATTGTGATTCCTTTAGCCTTGCCAGAAAAGGTATGACTGGACACATAAAAACAAAGCTTACTCAAACTTGTAATAGTCTGTAGACAATGAGTGAAGAACATAATAATTGCAACTATATTGTCAATTTATTTAAAATAAAACAACTTGTAGGGCTTACAATAAAACAGATTCAGTATACAATAGAAATGTATTAAAAGGTTTATCTATTTCACTGTATAGATGCATTAGTGCGGTCGCTGACAGCTGCAAATGAACTAGCAGCAAATTCAAAAAGTACTGGAAACACAAAACACGAGAATAACAAACATAAAAATGAGTCCAACGAACAAAAACTGACAACACAAAATACATTAAACAAAAAAAAATGCTGCATTCACAGAAAATAGAGAAAAGCAAAGTGAACACACACTGCAAATACATAAATGCTTCAAATACATCTGTATCTGTCTAATGTGCAATGGACGACACTGTGAGGGGGAGACGATCACCATCCCTTGGGACCAGACCCTTAATAAAGGCACTAAAGGCTAATAGAGATAGAGAGTGTTTTAAAAAGAAAAATATCTTTTCTTCCCACAAAATCACCTCTGGGTTGAAATTTTTTTTTATTTATCTATCCATATATCTAGTTTATATCTATATACATATATAGATATATATATTACTTTGTAGTAATGAGTTGATGATCGTCTCTCCCTTCTGATCTGGAGCACTTCTGTAATGCAGAGGTCATTTGCAGCTTTATTAATCTGTCTTACCATGTTTATGTATTTGCAGCTTTCTGCACCTTGCTGCTCACTACTTTCTGTGATTATTGCAACTCTCTTTTGCAGCAATTTCTTTGCATGCTTTTTTGTGTTTGTCTTAATGCTAGTTTCATTTTTGTGTCTGCAAGCATTGTTTTTGCAGCTTTTGTGCTTTTTTATTCGCTTTTCATTTACACATTTGCAGCAAATGTAGGCCCCTCTGCAACGGCACTATAGACACAAAGAGATGCATTTCGGATGGTGTGCAATGATAAATTAATAAGTAAGATTTCTAATTCAAGGCTGCTGAACTCATAGCTGTCTTGCAGACCACTACGTTTAAGCCACAGGGTTAAAAAAAAAGCTAGCTGTTCAATCTACACATGATAATGGAAAGTTGAATGAAAGAAAGAAATGTGCCCATTCGATAATATTCACATGATCTTGTCAGCAGCTGCAGAATTAAGAGCCACAAGACACAAAAGTCCACTGTGCTGTGTTACAAAATATGTTACATTCTTTCTATGAAGCTTCTCCTGATCTAAAGAAACGTCAGCATCATTTTACCAGACCTAAAGCAGACATCGACCAGCAGGCATTAAGAGTTCCTTGTGCTGTGGTCAGTTGATAAGTTTTATGGTGACACTGATTTATTTCTCCACTAAGTGCCAAAAGCACATACGTATTCTGTACAGTACTGGGGAAGAAACACCGCTCATTTGTCTAATGTAAGATTCAGATAATAAGGAAACACTATGTGGGTTTTATTAGCTGCAAGTCAAAATTCTCAAAAGTAACAATTCCATTCTTCAATATCACACATTGTGTGATGTGATCGGATATAAATAATCTTAATTTAATAAGAAGTATTTTTTTAAGATAATGTACTGTTATTGACTTTGACAGCAGCTGGTCAAATGCAGTTGGGAGAATGCTTTTGTTTCCTTAGGAACTGAAAAGGGAATACAAAATAAGAACTGGCAGAACTCTTCTTTTCAGTCTTCTTTGTCGGATCATTTATTTCAGATAAAGCAACAAGAGGGGTGTGCAACAATAGTATATGCAAAAACATTGAAATCCACACGATTCCCTATCCATTCAGATTCTCTCTCATAATGTATGTACACACACACACACACAAGCACCCACACACACAAACACACACACTTAACCTGTCAATGAAACTTCAGTGCTGTTTCTACGTTAATATGGCTGTTAAACAATGAAACATTAATCTTGAATTCGCTGAATTTCAGATAAACAACAAACATCATTTTATAAATTTTATAAATAAAAAAATGGGCTTAATAACACACAAACTGATACAGTAATAACCTGAGGAGAATATGTTTGACTGTGGCATACAGGAATGCTTTGTATTTACAATGGTGTCAGCAGCATCCAAAGGGGATTTGGAAAGTGAAAATTGTGTGTAAGCAGTGGTAAGACCCATCATTTTTAAAATTATAAGGTGTGAAAAGTTATATGGTTGTGAGGTTATATGCTTGAACTGTGTAGCACTGAAAGAGGAAGAAAATTAAAAGGGGGAAAAAAAAGGAAATGCAGACACTTAAAATTCAATAGCACCAAACAGCCCTCTGAAGATAACACCAGTTAAACTTTTGAGGGGGTTTCAGCTCAGTGCAGTGGTAAACCGGGCTCCATTCTTTAGAAACACGGTGTGTGCTGCAACTTGGAGGGGGAAAAAAGCATTTAAAAAAGCCCCTTGGTCTATGATTTCTTTGCAAAGTCCAGTCGCTGATTTTTTTGCGACCCACACCTCTTGATCCTCTCTCATTTTGCACATGAACACACAGGAAAATAGCACCATTAGAACAGGGAGTTTAGCTAAGTTGATGATGTTGATGCATGTTCTTTTTTCTGTTTATGTCTTAAAATGGAGAAAAGCCTTTGGTGTTAAGTGAATGTCCTCTTCATGCAGACTTGACAGCGGCTTATGTGTGTCCGGAGGCTGCCTGCTTTGAGTGTCGTTGGCTCAGGTTTCCTGGAGGAGAAAATAGAACAATTACCACAGGTCAGCATCATAGGTACTATAGCTAAGGGTAAAGCCTAACAGTTTCAAAATCTTAAACTTAATCTCTATTCCATTTCAGCAGCAACTATGTAATAGCTCCCTCTACATCTAGGAGAAGCACACAGGCGTGCTCACACCTGCAAAAACAGATGTTTGGATTCAGGTGATTGCACATACTTAATACATACATATAGATATACTTTGCTTAGAGCTGTGTTTGCCCCTATAAGTACATTGTGTATTAATTAGAACAGTTTACTTTTCATTATTGACTTCCTGTTAAATCCAGAATAGAATTTAAAATCCTCCTTCTCACATATAAAGCCTTAAATGGCCAAGCTCCATCTTATATCAGAGATACGATTGTTCCTTATGTTCCTAACAGAGCACATTGCTCTCAATCTGCAGGTTTACTAGTGGTTCCTAGAAGTTTTAAAATAGAATGGGAGGCAGATCTTTTAGTTAACAGGCTCCTCTCCTGTGGAACCAACTACCAGTTTTAGTCCGTGATGCAGACACCCTGTCTACTTTTAAGACTAGGCTTAAAACTTTCCTTTTTGATAAAGCTTATAGTTAGAGTGGCTCAGGTTATCCTGGGCTATCTCTATAGTTATGCTGATATAGGCTTAGACTTTTCGAGGACATAGGGACCCCCATTTCATCATTCTCCTTCATTCTATCTCTATTCTCCCACTCTGCAGAATCTGTTAGTACAATCTCTAACGTTATGCTCTCTCTGCTTTTTCTCATACTCATAGAAGCTTTGCCTCGTCTGTTCTTGTTTATCTGTGACGCCATCCTGGAGAGAAATATCAGCTGTGCTGCTTCCATCAACACCCTTGTTTATAAATGTTAGAGCTCGGCCTGTTTTCCAGTGTAATCCTGTTTCTCTGGCTGTGACTGGCTGGATGTGCTCTCTTCATCCTCTGACATGGGAGTTGGCTCCGAGCTCCTCTGCCTGGCTGTGTGTTTCCTGGACAGGGACAGCTTCTACAGCTGCTTTTTGTGTCTCTGCTTCTGTCTTCTTGAACCCCAGTCAGCCTTGGCAGAAGGCCGCTCACACTGAGCCTGGTTCTGCTGGAGGTTTCTCCCTGTTTTTCCTCTCCTCTGTCGCTACAAGCATGCTTAGAGTGAGGGACTGCATTCAAGTAAATTAGTCAATGCAATCAACTGGTTTTCCTTAGATAGAAAACTTTAAATCAATTTGACTGTATGATCTGGTTGAACTGTAAAGTGCCTTGAGATTACATGTGTTGTGAATTGGCGCTATATAAATAAACTGAATTGAATTAAATTGAGTTGTTTTTATATGCGTTTGTGGTAAGTCACTGTGTTCTTTTATTCTCTGCTATATTTATTTTCCTCTTTTAATCTTTTAGCCAACCTCTTTCCTTTTATTTATTTTTTCTCTTTCACTTTGCATTTATATATAATTAATATATCCTGCGACAGACTGGTGACCTGTCCAGGGTGTATCCCTGTCATAGACTGCAAGAGATGGGCACCGGCCCCACCGTGACCATATAGACACAGACACATATAGACACAGACAGACAGACACATATACAGACAGACACATATAGACACAGACAGACAGACAGACAGACAGACAGACAGACAGACAGACAGACAGACAGACAGACAGACAGACAGACAGACAGACAGACAGACAGATTTATGGATGGTAGAGGACAATAAAAAAAAACAAATTTGTTCATCTTTAACTTAAATCAAAAAAGTATTATTTGGCGTTAAAGCAAAGAAATGACCCATAGCAGAAGTCAAAGAAGGTTGAACTTCATTTTTAGAATTTACCAAAATAAAAAAACAAAAACAAACATACACCCTGAATTATGCCAGAAGCTATTCGAAAGCAAAAAAATTTCAGTGTTTGAGGTGAAACTTGTTCATGAACATTTTACCTAATTGTATTTGTAAAAAGTCTCTATAAGTGTGACTGTGTCTAAATTGGAGAAATAAATGGATTCAAACCTGTGCACTGTTTCTTTATTTTAAAAGTCACTAAAAATGTATGTTAAGTTGTGGACTGAAAACAAAACAAAAGAATACACAAATTTTAACTATTTTGTACTGATTTTAACATGGCTTTCTGTTGCATCCTCTGGCATAAATAACCCACCTTATCAACTGATGGTGGTTGTGTGTTATTATACTTACGGGTGAGGTATCTACCCATAAATGTTAGGTTTTAGGTGTCATGGTTAGACTGTAGAAAATGAATGAAAGTCAGGGATGTGCGCATCTTAGGTCCTCACTGTTTATTTAAAAGAAGTGCCCTGGGGCAGCTGTGGCTATAACTTAGCTTGCCACTACTAGCATTAGAGAATAGGTGAATGACACGATGTTGTGTAAAGCACTTTGGAGTCCCCTGACCTTAACAGACCATCTACTTATTTTTATTTCTCTTAAAGTGTAATGCCCTAATGCATTGTGGTTGTTATATAGTGTTGTATAATGAAGCTGCCTTCATTATACAACACTATATAAAAAATACAAACCAATTAAGACCACAAAAAGCAAACCTTTAAAGGTCTTTAAGTTATCGTGCAAGAAGAAATTATTAGTCTTACCTAAACATATCCTCTGTCTCAATGGTAGCGAGCCAGAAGCTGTAGGAGTTGGCATAGTAGTTGCAGGTTCCTCGACCATGACATTCAATAAATGGAGCACTGCGGAACTCCTCCAGACAGGAACCAGGAGAGGCCAAAGCCTGACCTGAACCCTCCGCACCCGCACTGGTGTGCTGCAGAAAAACACACAAAGCAATAAAGATTAGATGGGGATTACGTTAATTTGTTGTTAATAAGAGAGCTATTAATTATATGTTTTTGTTCATCTTGCATTGATGTGAAATATTGTTAGAAAACACAACATAAAACAAATCTATGGATACTACAGGTGCTGGTCATAAAATTAGAATATCATGAAAAAGTAGATTGATTTCAGTAATTCCATTTAAAAAGTGAAACTTGTATATTATATTCATACATTACATACAAACTCATATATTTCAGATGTTTATTTTGTTTAATTTTGATGATTACAAATGACAACAAATGAAAATCTCAAATTCATCATATCAGAAAATTAGAATATTACTGAAGACCAATAAAAACAAAGGATTTATAGAAATGTTGGCCAACTGAAAAGTATGAACATGAAAAGTATGAGCATGTACAGCACTCAGTATTTAGTTGGGCCTCCTTTGGCCTGTATTACTGCAGCAATGCGGCGTGGCATGGAGTCGATCAGTCTGTGGCACTGCTCAGGTGTTATGATAGCCCAGGTTGCTCTAATAGTGGCTTTTAGCTCTTCTGAATTGTTGGGTCTGGTGTATTGCATCTTCTTCTTCACAATACCCCATAGATTTTCTATGGGGTTAAGGTCAGGAGAGTTTGCTGGCCAATTAAGAACAGGGATACCATGGTCCTTCAACCAGGTACTGGTAGCTTTGGCACTGTGTGCAGGTGCCAAGTCCTGTTGGAAAATGAAATCTGCATCTCCAAAAAGTTGGTCAGCTGCAGGAAGCATGAAGTGCTCTAAAACTTCCTGGTATGTGGCTGCGTTGACCCTGGACCTCAGAAAACACAATGGACCAACACCAGCAGATGACATGGCACCCCAAACCATCACTGACTGTGGAAACTTTACACTGGACTTCAAGCAACGTGGATGAAGTGCCTCTCTTCTTTTCCTCCAGACTCTGGGACCTTGATTTCCAAAGGAAATGCAAAATTTACTTTCATCAGAGAACATGACTTTGGACCACTCACCAGCAGTCCAGTCCTGTTTCTCTTTAGCCCAGGCAAGACGCTTCTGACGCTGTCTGTGGTTCAAGAGTGGCTTGACACAAGGAATGCGACAGCAGAAACCCATGTCTTTCATACGTCTGTGTGTTGTGGTTCTTGAAGCACTCACTCCAGCTGCAGTCCACTCTTTGTGAATCTCCCCCACATTTTTGAATGGGTTTTGTTTCACAATCCTCTCCAGGGTGCGGTTATCTCTCTTGCTTGTACACTTTTTTCGACCACATCTTTTCCTTCCCTTCGCCTCTCTATTAATGTGCTTGGACACTGAGCTCTGTGAACAGCCAGCCTCTTTAGCGATGACCTTTTGTGTCTTGCCCTCCTTGTGCAAGGTGTCGATGGTCGTCTTTTGGACAACTGTCAAGTCAGCAGTCTTCCCCATGATTGTGTAGCCTATAGAACTAGACTGAAAGACCATTTAAAGGCTTTTGTAGGTGGTTTGAGTTAATTAGCTGATTAGAGTGTGGCACCAGGGGCCATCAATTTTGAACCTTTTCACAATATTCTAATTTTCTGATATGATGAATTTGAGATTTTCATTTGTTGTCATTTGTAATCTTTAAAATTAAACAAAATAAACATCTGAAATATATGAGTTTGTATGTAATGTATGAATATAATATACAAGTTTCACTTTTTAAATGGAATTACTGAAATCAATCTACTTTTTCATGATATTCTAATTTTATGACCAGCACCTGTATATGAATAAAAAAACATGATAGCTGCTCAATTTTCAAGTATAGTAAGGTTATAATTTTATGTCATTTTTGAATCAGAATCAAGTTTATTGCCAAGTAGGTTTGAACTGACAAGCAATTTGACTTTTAAGTGCCGCATTGGTCATGATTTAGAAAGCAATAAAAATCTAGATCAGAGCATCTATTCAAACTACATAAGATGAAGAACATGAGAAGAGAGGTGAGGACAGCAGGGAGGATCATCGGGGCTCCCCTCCCCTCCATAAAAGACATTTCCTCCCAGCTCTGCATGTCCTAAGCCAGTAACATCAGCGACCCCTCACAACCACGCAATGGACTGATCGCCATGCTGTCCTCTGGGAAGAGGCTTTGCTGCATTCACTGCAAGACCAACAGGTTCTGCAACAGCTTTTTCCCCACTGCCATCAGACTGTTGAAACTCTAATCAAGACTGTGCGTCACTTTCAACATTATTTTGCACTACCCACGTTGCTGACATTTTATAATCCTTTTAAATAGGACACAGCTAAATGTTCTACTGCATTTCGCATGTATTTTGCACTGCACTGAACTTTTTCACATTAATGCCATTTTGCACCATTATTGGTTTGGTACCAGTTTCTTTTTTCTCTACATTGTTACTTTCTGATCACTGCTGCACTTTATATTGGTAATGTTTATCTTACTCCAACTGCTATATACCGCTTGTCTAAGTCCAAGGAAAGTGTTTTTGAAATCATAGGATTATGAGCCAAGAGACCTAAAGAACTTGAAGGGGCCTAATCACGTACTTTGACTTTATGAAGCTTTATGTCAGAAGCTTACACTGGTTGTAAAAAAAAAAGTCTTCCGATTAAATAATCACACCTTATTGGTTAATTATATTTTATGACATGTTTTTTTCCATTTTGCTCTATTTGTAGGCAAGTGGAGGTGCAAAAGGAAAGAAGAAAAGTCTTAGATTGGTGTAAAAAATGTGAGAAAAATAGTTGAGTCTACGATTCTTTTTTCATTCAGTTTGTTACTGCTGAATAATCTTACCAATGTTGAAGAGGGGTTTTTAGCTAAAAATCCCTCTTCTTTCCCTAATTATAATGTTTGTATTATCAGAGGTCTGAACAACCTTAGAGAACAGAAACCTACCAAAATCATCTGGCTTTAGAAGGCAAGCAAAGTTTCTTTGTGTGGCACTATTTTTACACAAGCTGATTCCAAGTGTAAGTGTACAAAGATGATCTTGCCTTTTTATTTAATTGGCCTTTGGGATAATGAAGTATTTTTGAATTTGAATTGAAATGAAACTACATTCAGTTACCATGACAAAGGAGTAGCCAATCCAAAGAGAGCTCCAGCCTTCAGGGCATGGTGGGATCCTGATTGTCTGGCTGTGGACTGCTATCACCATAGCCGGAGCTTCACATACAGCACACCTGCATACACATGAAAACAACAAAATATGTTGTGGATATTTGGTATGACGCAGGCCAGCCATAGTAGAACAGGGTCGAAAGAAAACCTGCTGATGAAGGGTTTAATGCTGTCCCCAGTGATTGGTGCCATGCTCATTGGCATCGGCTCCGGTGAGGTTAGCCAGTAGGAGTAATCATTACGAGATGCAAAGTTGCACACATTGTTGATGTTGCAGAATAAGAATGGCATGGGGCTGAACTTTCGGAGACAACTGCCTGCTGTACCTAAAATAAAAAAAATAAAAAAACATACTTTAAAGATTCCTCCTCTAATTCTCCATATGTCCCATCGCTTTCCCATTTCCTTTTTTCCTACCTAAGTCTTGTCCATGGGAACGCTCATTGCCTTGCACATAGAGCAAGGAGTATCCATCATAGATTAACCTGGTACCCCCAGGACACAGTGGAACCTCAATACTTTGGCTGTGACGTGTTACCAAGAAACCATGCTCCATGGAAGATGGTCCAGGAGGACCTACTTGACCTTGAACACCATCAGGTCCTGGGGGACCTGGAAATCCTCTGGGTCCTAAATACATAGAAGAGTTAGAAAATGGAATCTAACTTCACATCACTAAAGATCTCCACCTCTTATCTTGTCGCATTCTCACCTTGTGGTCCTGGCATACCAGGTTCTCCTTTAGCTCCTGGCTGACCATCAAATCCATTAATACCTGTTTCTCCTTTCAGGCCCTGGATACCCGTCACACCTAAAGGGAAAAAACAAAAATCATTTGCAAGAGTTGAAATGATCAACAATTAACATCAACATCAACCCCAACAATAGGATTACGATGAAGAGAAAAAGCTCACCTTGCTGTCCCTTCTGTCCAGGAAGCCCTGGTGGTCCCTGAGGACCAGGTAAACCCTGATCACCTGGGAATCCAATATCTCCTTTGATCATTATTCGAGGGCCAGGGGGACCAGGGGGGCCTTCAGTACCTGAAAACAGAATACATTTGGGTATAAATTAGGGAAAATGTGAAAGAAAACAAGTGTGAAGAGATCCAAAAGATTGCTGGTGCAACTTCACCAACTATCAAGGTAAATGAAGAGGGTCAGCAAACTGGTAAGATGAAAACTTTAGCAACACTTGAAGTCCTTGTAACAAACTTTATTGGTATACCAAATCCTTTTGGCTTTTGGCCTTCTCTAGAAAAGAAATGTGAAAGAAGATTGTAGTTACCCTTTTCTCCAGGGAATCCTCTGTCACCAAGTTCTCCTTTGAATCCAGGGTCGCCAGGTGAACCTCTATCACCTAGAGATAGAGGCCATTCATGTATTAACCAGTCATAACTTACTTAAACTGATTCTAGGTGTTTTAGAAAGCACATACATACATACTACAATAAAATATGTAAACCTTAAAACTAAATAAAAACGAAAGGATTGAATCTTTAAAGCCTTTTGAGGATTTTTTTTTATCTAAACACATTTTAATCTGATAGTGAAATCTTGTGCATAAAAACATTGCTATTCTGAGCATTTGGGCAACATAAATCCACTTGTTTAGAGCATAATCTTCATGAAATTTTGACTTTGGCTCCATCTCTGTCAGATGGTTTTGGAGGAAGTTTTTTATGTTTTATGACAGATTTCTAATAAACTTTTGTTGTTTTAATGTTTGTTTGCTTACTTTTGTTTGTAGCACTTTTTGAATCTTATGATACTTATATAAAGCACATGATTGACAATATTCATCATTATTCTTTTAATTAATAGACTTATTACTTCTAACTCCATGACTAAGAAATGTATCTTTTTTACAACCTCAAACTGCTAGTACCAGACAGTTGGCTTTAATTTCCTACATACTATCAAAATTTGCAGCACAAGCTATATAGAACAGGCCACTTATTACACAGCAATCTTTTTTTTTTTCGCACTCACAATTTAATAAAAAAAAAAGTGCTACCCATATTTTCACGACCATAAGGCGCACCGTACTAAAAGGCGCAGTCTCAGTTACGTGTGCCATTTCTGTATTAAACACACATAAGGCGCACCGGACTATAGGGCGCGTTTTTTATATACAGGTACATGTCCTCTACTACCTTTAAATACCTCTACTGCGTATTTAAAAATACAGCGGGGGCAAAATTGAGTATGACTGTGCTTTATTCATGTATTTATTACAAAGTATTAATCAAACCTGGGAGCTGGCCGTGAGACAGACACATCGCAGATGACAGAGCGCTGTGATCACTTCTAAATTAAATTAAACTCCTGAAACCTGCTGACGGAATATGTTCGCTTTTATTACAGGTATCCTGGTGCCTGCAGTTTAAATTATTTAGATGAAAAACACCTGCCAGTCACCGCGGTGAACCAGGAGGCTACCCGGCCTAGAGGCTGCTGTTGAAGGGATTTCTACTGTCGGTGCACCACTGGTATGTGGGGGTCTGAGCGCCTCCGACAGAAATAGATAATCCGACGTCGAGGTGCTAACGTCTCTGTTAAACACTTTAAAAAACTCTGAAAATGGAATACGAAAGGTGGATTCTTGATTCTCGACGTCGGAGTACACAGAGGGAAGCGAAAAGACTACAACTGTGTAAACAGGCCCCATTTCCGTTTCCGGTGGCAGGGGAATATTGACTATTCCAACAGAACTCAATGGGATTTACAAAATGCTAAATAAAACACTACAGGAACGTTTTTTCTTCACGAAACTTTTTTTGGAACGTCATTGAACAGCGCTGACGACCCGGTGAGTAGCATATTTAAAAAAAAGAACGTTTAAGGTTGTTTTAAGGACATTATCGGACATGCTCTATGGAAGCCATTCTAAAGCAGCCAGGGGTGGATTCTAAATGAGCCAAAAAGCAGAGACAGGACCAATTGTCAAAATTTTGGTGTCGATCATTCGATTTCATCCTGGACACTACAGAAAATGGGCTAAAAGTGTTAAAAACCGAACTTCTCCTTTAAGTTTTCAGGTGGACTTTCTCACTTAAAAACATATTAAAACTACTTTATTCCCACTGATCACAGCAAATATAGCTGCAAGATTTAGATTATTTAGATGAAAAAACACCTGCCAGCCGCCGCGGAGAAACCGGAGGAGACCCGGCCCAGAGGCTGCTGTTGAATTAAGTTTTCAGGTAGAAAAATAGAGCGGGAGCAAAACTGAGTATGATTGTGCTTTATTCAAGTATTTATTACAAAGTATTAATTGAACCCATCAAAGTCATCATCCTCTGTTTCTGAATTAAACAGCTGCGCTAAATGAGACATGCCAGTTTTTTCCTTCTTCGCTGTCAGAGTCACTTTCCGTGCCGGGCGGCTCCTCAGAAATAATGCCGGCTTTTGCGAAAGCTCGAACAACAGAGCCAGCAGACACGTTAGTCCAAGCATCTACAATCCATCCGCAAACTGTGGCGTAACTTGCCCGGCGCTGCCTTCCACTTATCGTGAAACTGTGGTCTCCGTCTGTCATCAATCGCTCAAACGCCGCTCGCAGCCTTACTTTGAACGGCCGCTTCACACCGATGTCGAGCGGTTGAAGTTCCTTTGTCAGACCCCCCGGGATAACAGCGTTCATTTGATTCACCTTTTTTTTCACATCGGCTGTGAGATGGGCACGCAGTCACAGATTAACAGCGATGGTGATGCGTGGAAAAAACCACCTGGTCTCCTCACATACACCTGCCTCAGCCACGCTTTCATCATCTCCTCATCCATCCAGCCTTTTTCATTTGCCTTAATATCATATGTCATCAGAGCGCTGTGTCTGTCTTGCTGTCAGCTCCCAGATCAGCTTCTCTGATTGGTTGATGCGGCACGTCCAGCAGCTAAACATCAATTTTTCCATCTCGAGCAGCAGCAGCGCGTTGGCAGATGCTTAAACGCTCCTGACGCGCAGCGCCTGCTGCTCAAAACGCGCTGCGGGACCTTTTGCTGCGCCTATGCGCGCGTCAACCATTGACTTTGCATGTAAACACGCTGCTTCTGCTGCACCTGCTGGGTCCGGTTCACACCGATGTCGAGCGGTTGAATAACAGCGAGCACAGCGTTAATTTGTTTCACCATGTTTTTCAAATCAGCTGTGAGATGGGCACGCATGTAGTCACAGATTAACAGCGATGGTGATGAGTGGAAAAAAAAAACACCTAGTCTCCTTACATTCAGCCACTCTTTTATCATCTCCTCAATGAGGTGGTCTCAAAAGTCGCAGTTACAACACACATAGGGCGCACCGCACCAAAGGGCGCACCTCACATTTTGAGGGGAAAAAAAGACGTTTAAGTGCGCCTTATAGTCGTGAAAATACGGTAATTAAATTTAGATTTCTTTGCCAAAGCATATCATCCATCATCAAATTAACACAGTAGTCTTCAGTGACGGGGCCCAGGGCTAGTTCTATGGGGGCACCGGGCTAGCCCCTGCTAGCAGATATTTGAAGTGTAAACTGATTGTGCAAAGATAAATTATCTAAACCCCAACCTTATGCTTCATTTGTACCATATTAATGATTTTCTCAGCTTAGTAAATGTTTCTAAAGGTTGCATTTTTTTAAGCTAACAGTGATATTATGCTGCAATCTTAATAGCTGATTCTTTTTTAAGCTTTAACTAATCTTTGCTGCAGTATAAGGTCTTTGGATTAACCAGTTAATCTATTTTATGCTAGTTACTAAAAAATAAAATTCAGCATTGCTCTTGGCTATATCAGTTAGGTCTGTATCAGGTAGTAAAGCTTTTATTGCTAACTGCAGTGTGAGCTCTAATAGCCGTTTATCGGGCACTCAGTGAAATACTTTGAAAAATAAAATTTCAAGACGATAGTGTTACTGGAATCCAGGACAAGACCTTATTACCTTTGCAACATAAAAAATATGGATATTTTGATCGCAAAAAGGGATGTCAATGTAATAACAAGACACTCCAAGAAAAATAACAAAAGTGTTTCTATAACAAATTCATGAAAAACAGTCAGAGTGAAAGAAACACATTTTTTTTTTTTTGATACAACTACTTAGAGCACATGTGTCAAACTCAAGGCCCGCGGGCCAGATGTGGCCCGCCACGTCATTTTATGTGGCCCGCTAGAACTCCCACAGCCGTCATTTTGATGGTTCTGAGATTTTAAAGGGAAAGAACTATATTTAAAATTAAATTTATGTTGCTCATGTTAACTCAATTTTCCTGTTTCTAAATTTCCTTCATTTTCACTTTTTTTTTTTAATACAATTAAAACGTAAAAAATAATTATGGTTAATTCTACCTCGATCCCCCACAACCGCCATTTTGACGGCTCTATTAGTTGCATTGTAAAGTCTTCCCGCGGTTGATTGACGATTGGTACCGTTGCCTAGCAACCAACATTCTACCTAGAACTTTTTGGCTAATATGGAAAAAGTGGCCTTCAGAAGAAACCTAACAGTGAAACAGGTTTTAGAAATGCTTCAAAATATCGATGATAGTGATTCGGGCGGAGGGGGAGAGACCGATGAGGAGGACTAGGCAGGAAGCGGCTGTGTGACACGTGTGTGTTAGAGCAACAAGCAAGCATATGTTTTCTATGCAACTGTAATTGTCACTTGAATAAGTTATAATAAATAATGAGTTATTTAACATTAAGGAGTCGTTACATTTATTTTACATTACATTCAATTACATTTAGTTACATTTATAAGTTACATCTGGCCCTTTAAGGACAGCAATTACGCTGATGTGGCCCTCAGTGAAAATGAGTTTGACACCCCTGACTTAGAGGCATTAATGCTGACACTGGTACTTACATTTTTTAGTTTATAAACCTAAATATAATTGTTAACTAGGCTTATTAACTTGTTAAATTCATCTTTTAACTTTTCTTTTTATCTTTTTTATCTTTTTACCTTTTTTCTTGACTTGTTAACTTTTTTTTCCAACTTAATTTACAATAGGTAATATATCATTCAAAGGCTCATCTAATTGGTCAAATGCCAAATTAAGATGTACACCCATGTAGCAGTATCTTTGCTGAACGGCTGGGTATAGATCTTGTGCTTCTAGACCACACTGAGGGAGTCCATTAGTAAGTGTATGCAAGTGAAGTGATCAAAAATGTTAACCTGCCCTATAAAGGGATAAGCCCATAGAATAAGCTAATAGGAGACCAGTTTTGCACACCGCACACACACCACTATGCAGGACCACACCCCAGCTTTATATATATATATATATATATATATATATATATATATATATATATATATATATATATATATATATATATATATATATATATATATATATATATATACACTATATTGCCAAAAGTATTTGCTCACCTGCCTTGACTCACATATGAGCTTAAGTGACATCCCGTTCCTAATCCATAGGGTTCAATATGACGTCGGTCCACCCTTTGCAGCTAGAACAGCTTCAACTCTTCTGGGAAGGCTGTCCACAAGGTTTAGGAGTGTGTTTATGGGAATTTTTGACCATTCTTCCAGAAGCGCATTTGTGAGGTCGCACACTGATGTTGGACGAGAAGGCCTGGCTCTCAGTCTCCGCTCTAATTCATCCCAAAGGTGTTCTATCGGGTTGAGGACAGGACTCTGTGCAGGCCAGTCAAGTTCATCCACACCAGACTCTGTCATCCATGTCTTTATGGACCTTGCTTTGTGCACTGGTGCACAGTCATGTTGGAAGAGGAAGGGGCCAGCTCCAAACTGTTCCCACAAAGTTGGGAGCATGGAATTGTCCAAAATGTCTTGGTATGCTGAAGCATTCAGAGTTCCTTTCACTGGAACTAAGGGGCCAAGCCCAGCTCCTGAAAAACAACCCCACACCATAATCCCCCCTCCAACAAACTTTACACTTGGCACAATGCAGTCAGACAAGTACCGTTCTCCTGGCAACCGCCAAACCCAGACCCGTCCATCAGATTGCCAGATGGAGAAGCGCGATTCGTCACTCCAGAGAACGCGTCTCCACTGCTCTAGAGTCCAGTGGCGGCGTGCTTTACACCACCGCATCGGACGCTTTGCATTGCACTTGGTGATGTATGGCTTGGATGCAGCTGCTCGCCCATGGAAACCCATTCCATGAAGCTCTCTGCGCACTGTTCTTGAGCTACATGAAGTTTGGAGGTCTGTAGTGATTGACTCTGCAGAAAGTTGGCGACCTCTTCGCACTATGCGCGTCAGCATCCGCTGACCCCGCTCCGTCAGTTTACGTGGCCTACCACTTCGTGGCTGAGTTGCTGTCGTTCCCAAACACTTCCATTTTCTTATAATACAGCTGACAGTTGACTGTGGAATATTTAGGAGCGAGGAAATTTCACGACTGGATTTGTTGCACAGGTGGCATCCTATCACAGTTCCACGCTGGAATTCACTGAGCTCCTGAGAGCGACCCATTCTTTCACAAATGTTTGTAAAAACAGTCTGCATGCCTAGGTGCTTGAATTTATACACCTGTGGCCATGGAAGTGATTGGAACACCTGATTCCAATAATTTGGATGGGTGAGCAAATACTTTTGGCAATATAGTGTATATATATATGTGTGTGTGTGTGTGTGTGTTTATATATTTTTTTTAACACAAAAAGCCCTAAAAAATACTCTGCCTTGTTGGAAGAGTTATTAATCTACCAGATGGGGGGAAATTGAACAGCACATAGGGAAGGTGAAGAATTATAGCAGAAATATCTCCATCATAAATTATGTGTAGTGGCGATTTAAAATTCGAGATTAATTATCAAAGTTATGCTCTTCGATTGAAAGTTACCTGGGAAGCCAGGAACCCCCTGCACTCCTCGCTCTCCCTTCACTCCATCGATACCAGGGAGGCCAGTCGGACCCTGAAACCATCACAAAGCAAAGGTCATCTATATTTGTAGCTCTTAGTGATTTGTCACAGGGATTTATCAGGTAATTAAACAGTAACATACAGGAAGTCCAGGTATTCCAGAGTCACCCTTTTGTCCAGACTCCCCCTGGAAACCAGGCCGACCAGCATCACCCTTCTCTCCCTTTTGGCCTTCTCTTCCTGGAATTCCATGAGGACCTGGTTCTCCTGGGGTTCCTGTTTTGTTGTTGTTTTTTTTTAACAGAACACAATATATTAAATATATCACAGTTAAAAATCTCCTATATTACAGGTTCTGAAAACTCTGCAGTGTTTCAGGACCTCTAACACATGCAATACTTTTGTCAGAATTTTCACATTACCCGCTTCTCCAGATGGTCCTCTCTCTCCCTGCTCTCCCTTGGGTCCCTCCAGGGAAAGGCCAGGAAGACCACGTTCTCCTGGCTCTCCCTGTGGTCCCTGAGGGCCAGGGAATCCCTTCTCGCCTTTTATACCAGGAATACCTGACTGACCAGGCATGCCAGGCAGACCTGGATCCCCCTTTTCACCTGAAGAGGTAGAGAACAGGCTGCACAGTGAGATGCTGTTGTCTGATAGCATCATGAGGGTCACATGAGTCAATGTACAACAGGTTGTTACCTTTTCCACCGTGAGCTCCAGGTGGTCCGGGAAAACCTTGACCTGGTAAACCTGCAGAAAAGAGCATATAGAAGTTTTATTTTATGTCATTACAATGTTCTGTGGGTTTAAAAACAGCAGTAATATAAAGAAATGAGAAAATAAACATGTACATATTAGTAATGGTTATATTTACCTTTTTCAAAATGTTTAATAAAAAAAAAGGTAAATCATTTTTTAAAATTGATTCAAACTAAGTTCCTTTTTATCTAAGAATATTTCTGCAATATTTGCTGTAGCATACTTATGATATTAATAATAATTTAATAACTAGGCAAACTATCCCCTGAAATAAGATTTCTTTTGTATTGAGTAGGATGTCAAGGGTTTTTATAAAGTATAGAAAATATAAAATATTTAACAAGAGAAACGGGATAATATACTTTAGAGAGGATATACAATTGCAGCTAAAACCTTTGGTGTACCATCAAGTCCTTGTGATCAGATCATAGATTACAGCTTTATATTGCTGGATAAACAAAAAATAATGAAATGCATCCTTTTGGAATCCCCTTTGTGAGACGTCTACAAACTAGACCATTATCATTTAAATTAGGAAAAAAGTCTACCTGTTTTTGAGCTGGCCCAAAAGATATGCATAGACAGAAGACTGTACAAACTATTGACTCGAGGTCAGACTTATTTAGTCAGACTAAGACTTACCCCTCCTAAAATAATATTTCTTTAGTAGTGTGAAATATATTGTTTATTTGTTGCTCTTTCAGCTTTTAATAAAAAGGACCAACCTGGGTCTCCTCTCTCCCCAGTGGATCCAGGAATGCCATCATTTCCGGGTTCACCCTTCTCTCCCCGAGGACCAGGAGGTCCTTGGAGGCCTCCTTCCCCTGAAGAAAAATCCAATTCAATCAACAGCATTTCATGCATCTTGTTTGTCTTAAAAACATGCAAATTTACTTATTTAAAGGAGAAATAAGTGAGAAATTTACAGTCACATTAACCCAAATGATTAACATTTGTAACCAAGGATAAATTGAACATTCCCCATAAACAATCTACCCTCTCCATCAACAATATCAAGTTTTTCTCCTTACAAACCAAGAAGTACAATAAGGAACTACTTCAGTGCAGTGTTTAAACCGTCTCTACTTCCTTGTTATGAGCCAATCCCCTTGGATACCAAGACAAAGCGCAGACAAACAAAGAATAAAAATGTTTGACTGATATAGGCCTATATATCAAACAACTTATCTATTTTTATTCTTCTTAAATAAACATAGCTCCTTCTTGCTGAGAAAACAGGAACCCTACATACCAGGACGGCCATCACGACCAGGCTCTCCAGCAGATCCAGGAAGTCCGGGATTACCCTTCTCTCCTGGCCTGCCTGCTTGACCTTTATAAAACAGAGACACAAACAAGAGTGGGTACTCACCAAAAAAAAAAAAAAAAAAAAAAAACAGCAGGTGTCATGGTTGAGAAAAGTGCTGGAAAAATCAGTTTCACGTCTAACCTGGATACCCAGTGCTTCCTTTGTCTCCCTTTGGTCCTTGGTGTCCAGGTTTTCCAGGCATTCCTTCCTGACCCTTCTCCCCTTTGTCTCCACGGGGCCCTGGAAATCCTGGCTGACCTGTCTGACCCTGCGAGAATTAAGAGGACAGTAAGTGAGAGATGGGCAGTAAAATGTGAGGTATATTTTAGTAACGGCTTGAGTCTCTTTTCTGAACTCTACAGTACGGGTGTGAGCGGTCTCTGGTTTTAAATGGGGACAATTAGGGGTAATGGGTCAGGTCTCGGTTCTGAACTCTATGGGTGTGAGCGGTCTCTGGTTTTAAATGGGGACAATTAGGGGTAATGGGTCAGGTCTCTCTTCTGAACTCTATGGGTGTGAGCGGTCTCTGGTTTTAAATGGGGACAATTAGGGGTAATGGGTCAGGTCTCGGTTCTGAACTCTACGGGTGCAGGCAGATGCAGTTTTTTAAAATCAGACCTGTGCAGAACTCTGCACCACCATGTTTCAAAATGAAAATGGAGAGGTCAGTGCAGTGTGCATCATACCATCACACAGTAATTTGCTTGGCTAAACAGATCAGATTGTTGCACCTGACCAGATGATCTTCCTCAACATGTTGCAGTTTGGCAAACTAATAAAGTGTATTCTTGAGGCATTCTCTCAACAATGCTTTTACATCCTTATACTTTTCCATAAAGGCCAGATGTGTGGAGGGAATGACCAATAGTTGCCCTATGTTAATTTTATGTAATTAAACTTCAACTGATAGCCTTATTAAATCACACACACCTGGTTTGTATTAAATTATCAAGGGGCTTTTTAAGGTGTGCCTCTGTGGCGCAGTGGGTAGCACTGCTTCCTTGCAGCAAGAAGGTTTTGGGTACGATTCCTGGCCCGGGGTCTTTCTGCAAGGAGTTGGCATGTTCTCTCCAGGTACTCTGGCTTCCTCCCACAGCCCATAAAACATGACTGTTAGGCTAAATGGCTTCTCTAAATTCTTCTTAAGTGTGGGTGTATGCTTGTCGAGTTTGTCTCTGTGTTGCCCTGTGATTGACTGGCGACCTGTCCAGGGTGAGCCCATCTTCTTCCCATAGAGACAAAGAGGCACCACGCCCCCCTTGTGACCCCAGCCGAGATAAGGGTGACAGAAAATGGATGGACTATTTAAGGTGAATAGTGGAGTAGGGGTATTATGGAAAAAGAGCAGTGTAAAAATAAAAAGTTTGCAGGATATTTTGTGAAAAAGTTTTGAAATATTTTTTTCCCACTTCAGAATTTCCATGCTATATATGCAATATAATGCACCGAAGACAGTGTAAAACATTAAAAAGCTCAAATATGTTCTAATACAAGAACTACTAGTTTCATTCCAGTGTTTTACCTTGTCTCCTGGATATCCAGGAACACCAATACCTGGTTCACCAGGTATTCCCGGGTCCCCCTTTTCACCATCTGTCCCTTTGAACCCAGGATGACCCGGTGTACCAATATCTCCTTTAGAACCCTTTGGACCAATCGGACCTATACATTATACATAGAAGCAAAACAAATTAATTTACAAGCACTTATTTGAAAGCATATATAAATATTCCACATATATACGCGTACATATATACTAAATGTTTCCTAGAATGCATCTACCTGGTATGCCCATGTCTCCAATGCCGCCTTTTGGCCCAGGGGGTCCCATGGTACCAGGATCTCCAGGAAAACCAGGGTCTCCCTTCTCGCCTTAGAAGCATCAGAACCATTGAATCGAAACAGCCATATATAAAATTGGATTTCATAAATGTGCAGTAAAATAGTCTGTAATTAAGTTAGTCATTTAGGCTACCTGGCTGGCCAGGTGATCCAGGTTCACCATCTTTACCGGCCATTCCGGGGTCTCCTTGAATGCCAGGGATACCCTTGACTCCAGCAACACCAGGTTGACCTTGTTTGTGGAGAATTTATATTAATATTGGATTAAGTAGAAAATAAAAGGAAACTGCCTCTGTTGCTAAATATTACCTGGGTCACCAGTGTCTCCCTTTTCGCCTTTCATGTGCTCCATATCATAATCAGTCAGTTTTCCTGGAGGTCCCATAGGACCTTGATCTCCCCTCTCACCTTTCTCTCCTTCTTTTCCCTCCTCTCCTCTTGGTCCAGTAAGACCAGGATCACCTATGATTTAAGGTCACACAACAAGATTTTTACTGCTGCTGAGAGAACTAAAAGAAGGGCTAATAAGCCATTTATGATCATTTTTGTTTTGTGTGTCTAACCTCTCAGACCAGGTGATCCAGGTTGACCTGCTGGTCCAGGAAAACCTGGTGTTCCTGGAATTCCCATAACCCCCATTTCACCTTTGGGACCTAAAACAGATACAGAACCACATAGCGTTTTATAACCACAACTCAAATCTGAGGACGGTGGGCTGGAGAGGCTAAAAATCAGATTAATATAGGATTAAAATGCAACGCTTTTATTACACTACTCATAACTATA
Source organism: Cyprinodon tularosa (assembly GCF_016077235.1). Classification (NCBI taxonomy): domain Eukaryota; kingdom Metazoa; phylum Chordata; class Actinopteri; order Cyprinodontiformes; family Cyprinodontidae; genus Cyprinodon; species Cyprinodon tularosa. Next base: position 1,921,922 of record NW_024038975.1, on the reverse strand, counting down.
TCTTTGTTCATCAAAAATCTGGAAATTAAATAATTTGAGCATCAAATTTTAGACTTTTTAAAAAAAATTCTTAGGTTTAATATTTAGAAAAGGTAAAACATAAAAACAGCAATTAAACTGTTCTATAGCAATTACACTGTTAATACTCCATGGCTGTCAACCATAGAACAGTGAGCACGTATCTGCATGGTTGTTTGCTGAGCCCCTCATTTTAAATGGACTACACACCTCAATGAAAACTGATCTGGTTATAAGTGGAAAATGGGACAAAAATTTAAGTACTTTTAAGAACTGAACTTGCATGGGGTTCCATAACGGCCACATTTAGAACTAATTGATGAGCTTCCAAAAGCTACCAAAGGCATAAACATATCTCAGAGATGTGTAAAATTAGATTAATTCTTCAAAGATTAATCCAGAAAATTAAAACCTATGGGTTATTGGTGGTATTACACTTTAAAGAGCACAATCTGCTAAAAATCAGAAGAAAAAAAACATCTCAGTCCTGTTATTATGAAATGATTTATTTTTTTTCGAGCTTGGAACAAAAAGATGAATTATGTTCAATCTGGATTTAGATTTTTTTATATAATGCCTTTTCATAACCCAGTCATCTCAAGGCACTTTAAATAGACAATACTGACAGATTGGTTAAGAAAACCAGTTACTTGTTTATGGTCATAGACTTGCAAGATATGCTCCTTCTGGATGAGCCTGCAATGACGATTTTCGCTTGCTTTATGTCATTGATGCTACATTCACACTGCACGCGATTGAAGCAGCAGAATCAGCCCTTTTACATGCAAAGTGAATGGTTGATATACGCATCAAGGCGCACCAAAAGCTCCTGCAGCACGAGCATCTGAGCAGCAGGAGCAGTGCATCATGAGCTTCTCAGCATCTGAGGCGTATGACGAGCTTAACAAGCAGCAGCTGCTGGAGTTTGAAAATTTGTACTTTTGCTGCTCGGCGCGCCACATCAACCAATCAGAGAAGCTGATCTTGGAGCTGACAGAGAAACCGACACAGCACTGCTGATGTAGAGGTATGACAACTCCCCTGAAACAGTCTATTAACGGCTAAATTAGCTAAACATGTCGAAACCTGCCGGCAAAATATGTTTGCTTTCATTACTCAGGTGCCTGCAGTTTGTACCACATACCTGAAAAACGCTAACATCTACTCCCACCCACCACAAACATTAGGGGAAAATCCTCCAAGAATTGACTGGGATTGAGGCAGCAGCTGCTGGGGATTCCCAGTGACAGGGCACTGCTGCTGCTGTATGTGGGGGTCTATGCGGCTCTGACAGCAAAATAAAATTTGAAGGCAGGATCGTAATCTTGATGAACTGACTACAAAGACGATGTTTTAAGATTTACTGTCTCGCTTAAAAATATATTAAAACTACTTTTTAACCAGCTTATCACAGCAAGCTGTCCTCTGCCATTGAACACAGGAGCAGCAGAAGCATCAGATGCATCTGGACACACTTTACTGGACGCTTTAGGAGCATCATAGATGCTCCTGACGCACCTCTGCCTTTAATGTGTACAAGCATAAAAAATTAAGTAGCAGGCACTTTTTTTGCTGCTTAAAGGACATGCGTTGTAAACGTCACATGACTCTTCAGCAATCCCTCATATCGAGCATGCATGCAGCAAGATTGGAGAGGAAAACTCCTTTTTAACAGGAAGAAACCTGCAAAACAACCGGGCTCAGTGCTAGCGACCATCTGCTGAGGCCGATTTGGGTTCAAGGAGAGAGAAGCAGATATAAAAAAAGTAACTATTAAGTAGTTAAACAGGCGGACCCCATCCAGGAAAGACGCAACCAGGCAGATGAGCTCCAAGCCAGTTCTGATAATCACAGTCAGAGAAACAGGACTACATGGAAAAACATGCCAAGCTCAAATATCTATTAACTAAGATGTTGATGGCAGCAGCACGGCAATATTTCAATCTAGGATGGAGTCACAGCCAAACAGGAACAGACCAGATGAAACTACTATGATGAGAAAAAGCTGAGAGAGCATTAAGTTATGAGTGGAACTTGACAAATACTGCCAAATGGGAGAGTAGAGACAGAATGATGCAGAATAAGAGAAAGTGGTCCCTATGTGATCCAGCAGCCTAAAATATAATGAAAGATGATGAAAGATTTAGCAAGATTTGGTTTGACTATCCAAAATAATTTTATCTTTATCTGTAACACAAAACTGTAAGTATTGAGACAAACAGAGCTTGTTTTGAGTGAAAACAGAAAATAGAGAAATTTAATTATTTTTGCTTTACTGAATCTCAGCTGATAAAGATGATTAAAGAAAACATTTTAAAATGTTTTAGAACTAAAAACACTTCTGTTTGATTCACTCACCTTGGTACCCAATCAACCCATCTCTGCCTGGCACACCTGGTAAACCTGGCACTCCTTTGACCCCTGGGATTCCTTGGAGGCCAGGGCTTCCTTTGTCTCCTTGAGGCCCCGGCATATCCAGACCTGGAGGGCCAGGGTAGCCCTTTGCTCCTTTTATACCTTCTCTACCTGTATAAAGAAAATGCCGTTCATTTTCTTTGAATTAAGATATACTTAACATAATATACTTTCGATTAATGTATAAAAGTATACTTATTCAAATGTTTGTTTTTCTACTTAAATTGCAGCATTACCCGCATCATTAAAGGTCCTGGTTTATAAAAGTAAAAATGCTAGGAAAGGTAGTGAGTTTGTGTTTACCATGGGGTCCTGGTTCTCCACGTGGTCCCTGGGGTCCTTGTGGTCCAGGTAAGCCTTTCCCTGGAGCCCCTGGTTGGCCAATCTGACCAGGTGGTCCTGGAGGTCCAACTTCACCTTTTTTTTAATGAAACATATTCAATAATGATTAGCTCACATTGTGTACAAAGCACAATTAAGCTTGACTTTTCACAGCTTCCATTGTTACCTTTAACACCCTGAGGTCCTGGGGGTCCTGTCTTTCCTTCTGGCCCCGGAATACCTGGGAAACCCACGCCACCCTTGTCTCCTGGGAAACCAGTGACTCCTGGGTTGCCCTGTGAACCTTTTGGTCCAGGAAGACCCCGTCCAGGTTCACCCTAAAATGTTTGAAAAGAGGACCTGTCAAAAATCTAAAGATATTTTTAAGGAATTGCATATATTTCCTAAGTAATTCTTCACTGCCAAATTTTAGATATGTGCGGCAATTAAAAATTTTTTTTAATGGTTTTGTGCAATCTTTATCAGAGGCTATAAAAGAATATACTAGGAATTTCACAGCTTAGGTTTTCTTTTCACGTGTTTAATCAACAGCACAAATACATGTGGAAAAATACACACTTTTTGTCCTGGTAGACCAGGTTTTCCAGTCAGGCCATCCTGTCCTGGTCTACCTGGCACTCCAGGTGATCCTTTAGTTCCAGGAATTCCACTGAGTCCTGGAAACATACAGATCGTTTTCTCATGGTTACTTTTGAAATCCCACAGTGGGGTATTATATGTCATCTGTTTTACCTTTAGGACCCGGTGGGCCAGGAAATCCAATTCCAGGTGGTCCAAGTTCACCCTTTTGTCCAGGAAAACCTGGTAGACCTTGGTCACCTGGCAGTCCTATTTCACCTGCAAGAAAAAAAATACTTAGCATTATAAACTCAACGAAGATCAGTGACCTGAGTAGGATCTGAGAATTAAATAAGAAACACCTTTAAAATAGATGTATTTATGATGACCGTGCTGCTACTTACCTTGCAGTCCTGGTATTCCATTAAATCCTTGTGGTCCAGGTGGCCCCGGGGGTCCTGGAGTGCTAACACCTTTACCGGGTTCTCCCTTTATGCCTTTTACATATGGACATTTTCAGTGAAATGCTAAAGTTTTAATGCAATAACTCGCTGTGTTTCTAGTGTTTATTCTAATGATTACCAGGTTGTCCTGGAACTCCTGGACGGCCTGGTGTTCCCTGACTGCCTTTCTCTCCAGGTTCACCTGGTCGGCCAAACCCTGGAATCCCAGGGGGCCCCCTTTCTCCAGGAGGACCAGTCAGACCAGGTTCCCCCTCTGGTCCACGTTCTCCTTTTATACCCTCTTTGGCCTGTGATAGAGACATGACAAAATAACTTAAAATGCACTTGCCTGTGCAAAATTCTAACCATCACAGACACTTGGATATTTGTGAGTTTTTCCGAAAATGTTTAAATATATCCAGGAGTCTTTATCAATTCTGGCGGTTCGGCAACAGCAACCTGCAGTTGGAACACTGCTGTGTTAAAACAGGCTGAGGCTCAAAGGTACTTTCAAAGTCAGACAAAAATGTATGACCCAAAATTCATCCTCCTGAGTTGCTGAAGTCTGTCCATTAAAATGCGTTTGCTTTTTAGGGACATAGTTTGACAAAGAAAAATGCAAATTGAGATACAACTTTTTCTTCAATACAAAGGAGAAGTCTCAGACTATGGTTACAAAATGTATGTACCTGAACAGTTTCTACAAGCTACAACAGAGAATGGTCCAATAGGTTCCTCAATTCTCAATAGCAAGCATTTATAACAGCTTTTCTTTACTTCAGCTTTAGCAAAAAGTACTGAGTTACAGCTTAATGATTTAAGTACATTTAATATACAGAGCCCTGCCCCCTACATGGTATTTGATCTGGTTTACTCCTCCTCGATTCCACTGATGTATGGTGTGCCGCAGGAATCCATTCTAGGGCCTTATGTAGCTCTTTGCATTACACATACAATTGAATGGCTTTGTGTGAAAACCCACTAGACCAGCAGAGTTTTATGGTCTGCTGGCCAATATCTGCTGGAGGCCTGTCCCTCTAGGGGTAACCGATGTGAGGATCATTCATATTTAGTGGCTGGTCTAACATCCTGGAATAGTCTTCCCTAAGAACTATATTCACTCACTGACTTGCATCTGTTCAAAGCCCAAAACAAGGGTTATGTATTTAAAAAATCTTTTTAATTTTCAGTAATAATTTATATTAGTATAGTGAAATAATATCCTTCATTAATATTCTGTAAACTGTTTTGGTCATTATAATGTGGCGTTGGAAGGTGCACTGTAAATCAGGTTTATTTGATTTGAAAAAGACTCAACAGCATCTTTTTCTTCCCGAGAAGACAGACAAATAAACTCCATCCACCTCTGCTTAAAAGCTTTAACTGATGTACAATACAAAGTGTCCTGACATATGACTGCACAGTGTGTGCACAGGGCTGCATCCAAGAAGAAACAACAGCATTGAGTCATTAGGGGTCCGTTTCAAGAAGCAGGTTTACTGAAAAGTTTTCTAAAATTGAAATCAGGGAAACTTTGAGTTTTCCGTTTCACAAAGAGAGTTAATTGAACCTCTGTTTCAGTCACCGTACTATCATTCTCCCCAGGGCTAAACTGGTCGGGAACAGGTTTTGTTCCCTGAACTCTGTCTCCGCTCTCCTTAGAGCCAGTCACTTTGTTTTATTTCCTGATTTGGTCAGATTTATCTCACAGATTTGTGCATTAAAAAAAAAATGTCCGTTAGACACATTAGGTTTTAAAAATAAACATTGCATGTCCGTTTGACGAGGAGCTTATTAAAGACTGATCAGCATTTTTTCACAGAGATTTAAATATTTATAAGAAGGGGATTCTACAACTCAGTTGACAGGAAATTAGATTTATTTGTTTTTGGTTTGCTTAATATGAGCGACATGCAGATCATTCTTCATTTTCAACTTTATCATTCAGTGATAACAACCTAATGAGCCTACTGGTACAATCTGAAGCCATTCTATGGGAATGATGATCGCTAATAACGACCATTTATTGGGATGATAACATCCAAAGTAGCGCAAAACAGCCACTTAGCATTTACTGTGTAAAAGACAACAGAATACACATTAGGAGGAACCCATGAGATGATGCACAAGTTCTATCTATTAGAACAACATTTTTAGACTTAATTATCACCTGCTGCCAGGTAAATAGATACATTGATACACTACCATTCAATAGATAAACCCGTAGTGTTATTATGGTCACAACAGGATTTATATTTTTTTGACTATGAAGAAATGTAGATATATGCTAAATACATATTCAGTCAAGCTGATAAATGTAAAAACAGCCACTTAAAATGTGTAAATATTTTTAAGTATATCAAACTTAATTCTTAGAGGTATAATTTAGTTTTTTACTTTCTGAAATTCAGTTTCTGCTGCAAAAATGTATTGTAGAAAATATATTATTACAATACCGTCGAAGATTGTGATTTTGATCAGGAAGAATCTTATTTTAGTGATCTACAAATGGGACAACAGAGAGGAGAGTGCTTTTAATAAATGTAAAAAAGGCCTGGCTTAGCCCACTTCATATAAACCCTTGCATTAACTCGAGGAACAATCTTCATGTAATTCGATCAACAATCTTCTTCTTCGCCATCTTCCTCTCCTTTGCAGCTGTAGTGCTGTTTCTTTGTCCTTTAAACACATTATCCATTTTTTTTTATTTCTGCATTAAAATCTCTGGTTCCAGTTGTGTGAACTGTTGCCTGTTGTAATGGTGACTCATTGAATAGGTGCTCCACTGATAATGGCGTTTCATACTTGCCACACACGTACTCAACTCTGAGTGGACCTACTAAGAGTTGATTGCACTAATTCATAGCAGCTGTTGTGAAACAACAAGTTCCCAACATAAGACTAGATCAATTTAGAGTTGCACTGTTAAAAGACTTGTAGATAAATGAATTTCTTCCCATGCTATGGAGGGGGGAATTTTTATGTATGATAGCATGTTGTATACTAGAAACTTCTTTAATCCAGTAATCTGTCATATTTTACATTAGAACGGGATTTAGCAGAAAGTCTACTCTCTCATCTTCACCCTCAGGGCTAAGCCCCTGATCTCCTAGAATCCTAGATCCCCCCCTGCTTCAGAGTGATCAGTTACATACTTAATAACTAAAATAAGCATAGCTGCAGGGCTAAATGACTGTATCAATGCACTTACAGGTTCTCCTTTGAGACCTGGTTGACCTGGAAATCCATCTCTCCCTGGCAGTCCATCTTTGCCTGGTTGTCCCTGTGATCCAGGAAATCCAGGAAGACCTTTCTCCCCCTTATACCCGGGCGCTATAAAAATGTCTCCAGGTTCACCTACAGCACCAGGGGCCCCCATCAATCCAGGAGTTCCTGCAGGACCCTGCACAAAAATACATGTGGTGGTACACATTACTATCAGTTAAAATATGGATATCATTTAGATATCATGTATTTCTTATTTATTTTTGGATCTGTGCAACTGTTATATAATTGACATGAAGACATTGTTTTAAACTCACAGGAATTCCAGGTTCTCCAGGTGGCCCAGAACGACCCTTCTCTCCTTTACCCCCAACTGGACCTGGGGGACCTGTCAAGTAAAACAGACCATTGGGTTCAAAACTCTTTTATTTTTACCTGCAAAACTCTAACTAATTAATTTCAATGTAAATAAGAGACACCTGAAAACAAATATCCAAATCCTATTAGATAAAACTGAAGTCCAGTTTACAGAATTTAACAGTTGCAATTGTCATGACATTTTCATAGCAGCTCATGAACTTCCATGTGCCCCTGTTGCACAAAACAGTCATTATTACAATAGTCAATAAATTGGAATATGTCTGCTTATGAGGCTCTTTGTCTGAGTAAAATCATCTTTTTGAAACAAAGCAGGTATTAAACACTGTACAAGTACTATTTAATATACAAGTAGTATTTTTATGAACTATCAGGGTACATGTAATTAATCAATATAATTTGTTTCTCTTAGGAACTGAGTTTTCTACAAAGAACTTTTCACAAATGATGGTACTTAATCTAATTGGAAAGCATATGCTACACAATGATCAACATTTATCTTTTTTAGGTAAACTGAACCTTTACACTGAAATTTGGGTTTTTCCACAGGAAAGCGGATATTATCATTGGGAGAAGACCTCTCATCCAGGCAGGGCATATAACTGGCTACATGGTCGAGAGCCCAATCAGCAAAGACCAAAGGCAGGATCCAGGAACCAAAAGATGAGAGCAACTTCTGCTTCTAAAAAAGCCACTACCAGCCCTCAGTTCCTTAAGAAGTTTTCACTAATCAAAGCTTTCTAAAACCATCTCCTTTTCAGTTTGAAAACAGCAAGAAATTAGTTTGCAAACTGTTTACAGCAGGACAGATGTGATTGGAATATATAAAGGCTTAATTCTTTATGTTCAAGACCAGAACAGGTTTCTTTCAACAACTACAAAATGACTGACCAGATACACACTAGAAAAAACAATTCATAGAAACACATCTTCCATGCAGGTAACAAAGGAACTGATGGCGCCTTTCCATTGGTACAACTTTATTTGCCTCATTTGTGTCAGGTATTTTCTACACAAGTGGAGAAACCAGATCCTCATGTCAAAGGGCATAAAAGAGTCTTATGTCTAAAGACAACATGATTTACGTTTAAACAATGTCTACGTTAGGTTGAAAAGCTAAAGGTGAAAAGCCGTAATTTCCAGATCGATGAAAAGCCTGTTTGCAATGTTTTTTCAATATCTATTATTGGACTACAGTGGGACAAAATCAGATGGACCAAATACAGCACAATTTTCAACAAGTATTTCTGGACTAAATCAAGAATATGACGGACCGACCAGATTTAGGCTGAAAACCAACGTCTCAATGACGTCTTGTGTTTGGGGGGATTCTTTCAAAATTTAAATAAACTCATGAAAACTTATTGCTGTGTGTGTGTGTGTGTGTGGGGGGGGGGGGGGGGGGGGGGGGGTTACACAAGCCGATCTTAATGTTCATCAGCGGCAGCAATGCAAGGCAATAATGGAGGACTTTATGCTCAATAGAATTGGTTCCACATGGAATGGAAAAGCCTAGAAACCACATTGATCCTTGCAGAAAAGGAACCTTAACCTAACATAGTGTATTACTGAAGCTAATGCAACACCTACACATAAAACTAAGAAATGTGAACTAAGACCTGAACACAATAGTTTTCTTTTTTCTTTCTGGGTAAGAAATTTTAGATGTTTAGTTTATGGCAGCTCTTTAGGTAGTACAATGATTGATAATACCTTAAGTGGGTTGCCATCTAGTTTTTCCCCAAAAGTGGAAAATACTGTGTTGGCATATCAGCAACCAAATGTTCTTCTTTTAACTGCACACAAGCTTTTTGAACATTGAACTTAAACATTCATCATTGGTTTGTGCTCATGGTTTACCTACCTCGCTCTCCTTTAACCCCTGCTGGGCCAGGTAATCCAGGTGTGCCGCTGCCTTCACAAGTAACACAGGCATCTCCTTTCTCACCTAAAATTAGGCAAAATTCTATCAAGAAACTATGCTGTGCCTTAATGAACTTGTTAAAAATTTGAGCATCAGCAGCCGCCGCTGTCCCTTAAAACCGTTGAAACATATATCAGTAATATCAGCAATCATTACCTTTTTGCCCATCTTCCCCTGATAATCCTGGAGGTCCAGCTGGACCACGGTCTCCTTTCTCCATATTGCACTCTTCAGGGTTAACTACGTTAGCCATACATGCACGTGGTGAATTACAAAAAACAGTTTTGGAAGCACAACAAAGTAAATGAAGTAATAAATTAGCCCTACGTGGTGGACCCGGTGGCCCAGGGGCTCCGATTTCCCCCGGTCGTCCTGGTGGTCCTGGAAGAGATTGTCCATCGAAGCCTCTGTCACCCTTTTCTCCCGTTTCACCCTTCTGACCAGGCTCGCCAGGAGGACCCTCTATGAAACGGCCTGTCATACAAAACAAATCCATTAATTTTGCATCAGATATTCTTATAAAATATTCCCTACTTTTTATTTCCATTGAGACTTCGAGTAATTTGTATGAATATACATCAAAATAAGACAGAGCTTTGAAGTAAATGACTAAAATTTCTTACTATATTATCAGTTTAACATAAACGGACACATTTGCCAGTGACATCCAAACAAATAACCACCTTCCAATCTAAGATTCCCCTTAAACTCCTAAGATCCTGCATTATGAAGCCTTCTACAACTGCCTCTGTTACATAAAAACGCTGATAAACAATTAAAATTCAAATGAAACTAGAGTTCTATCGTTAGCATGCTCAAAATAGATTAAGGTCAAGAAGTGTCTATTCTAACATTTTACCTGGTGGACCTGTTTGACCTGGAAAACCACGGTCACCTGTGGTTGGAAAAGGAATTGAGCAATGAATGAAAGTAGGTCATGTTAGAAGCGATCTATTGTGTCTGTGAGTTAATGGACACATAAAAGTATCGTCTATACCTTTTGCTCCGTGTCCCCCTGGAGGACCAGGAGGCCCAGGGGGGCCACGTGGACCTTCACCCTACAGTACAACCACATAATTAATGACATTAGCTCATACTTTTCTACTACATTTTAACAACAGTATCAATTATTCTGCTGCCAGATGAGCATATGAACATTATTGATTAGTGGATTATGTGTAAAAATCAACATAGTCTGTATTTAACACTGATTATTTTTAAAATGACTGAAATGACTCTATATTTATGTTTATGAAGTTTTTTTTTCTATCGCCAAGCGACTTGAGAGGACATTTTTTGTAAAAATGGAGTGTTGTCAATAAACTGGGAATGATTACTTCTATTGCTTTTATTAATTAACCAAGACATTAACAAAAAAAAGGAAAATAAATCCAAGTAAACACCAGAAGAAGCAGAGTAACTCACAAAACCCGGTGGTCCTTTATCTCCCTTTACACCCTAAAATCAGATACAAAAATGTCAGAAGATTAATATAAATGACTGGATGGGTTAATTATTGGAATATATAAACTTGTAAAGCATGGGGTAGTTACAGTTGAACCAGGATATCCGGGAAGCCCTTGGTTGCCTTTTTCTCCCTGCAGTAAAATAAGTTGATGATTAATTAGAGTTGAAAACTTTAAAAGAAAGTGTTTGTTTTGCAGATAGATGATAAATATTAGTTTTACCTTTGTGCCAACCTTTCCATCTTTACCAGGTTTACCCTAAACATTGACATAAAAGGTTAAAACGTAGATAGTAGATACGCTTCCAAACAAGTATTTACTCTTCCGGGAGAATCTAATGTAAATTATCTCTTCAGTTCTTATTTGTTTCAAAGGTAAAATTGACCATGACATACCTCTGCTCCAGGTGGGCCAGGTTCGCCTTTGAATCCTTTCTGATAAGGGAGACAGAGGCCCTAAAAAAAAGAAATGAATGTTTTAATAAAAGGTCAATAATAATAAAAATACTTTTTCTTAAAAGCAAAGGCTACATCGCATCATATTAAGATGAAATACTTACTTTCTCTCCTTTGTCACCCTTGTCTCCTTTTATATGCTGTGGGAATTAAATGCAACCAGAAGCACAATCAGTTAATGACACATTCTAAATGTTTTAATTTGGAATTTCAGTTTCAAAGCACTAAGTGAGTAGCCATGGTCGTACCCATGTGGTGTTTGCTTTCACTTCTTCATATCTTCCAGGTGGACCAGGTGGGCCTATGAGTCCTTTTTCACCCTGCAAGGAAACATTAACACTATAATGGTCACAGGTGAACACATACCAGTCCTTTTAATATAGAAAATTGAAATTAATATCCTCAAAAGACAGCATATAAGCATTATTTGATATATGATAAAAAACACTGAGAAAGTGGGGGCAGGGGCCACCCTAAATGGAATATAGTTTTTAAGAACATTTTCAGACATTGTTTAGGTTTATAGTGAGGCGGGCTCAGTTTGAGTCCTGATATCTACAGATATTAATCAATACAGCTGAGTTTCACCAAGTAAGGACTTTATTTCCATCTGCTGTCGGAGGCAGGCCATGCTGCTTCCTTACGCAGGATCCAACAGCTGACTTTTCCCTTAATATTTTCCTTCTTCCTGCTCCTCTGTACTGTTACAGGTTGTAATATCTGTTGTTACTTTTCACAATAGTATGTCAGCCTGGATACTGTCACCGATGGAAGTAGGCCTCAGTGCTAGGCCTACTTAGTTGTGCAGGGAAATGATGTACAGCTGTGAACAGAGTCAGATACCTAATTACGCCTTGATAAAGCTTGACCAGCTTCTTAGAAACTAAGTAATCTAATCTAATCCTCTGACCTATGGACACACAATACCTTGGAGCAGACAGATATGGTTAACAACAATGACCTTTGTTGTGCTTACTGTCACTGATGGAAGAAGAATCAATGTTAGGATTGTTTATTTGATGAAGTGCTCGACTGAGTCTTTATTACAAGTTATAATAATTTCAAGTAAAATAAAAAATAAAAAACAGTGGAAAAAGCAGGTAAACCTATTGTTCAGATATTTATTGCACTTTAATGAGATGCAATCTAATTTAAAAATGGTTAATTTATTTAAAATAATACCAGACAGGTTAACCTCCTATTGATTTATTCTGGAGTGTTAGTTGAATTTAAAATAAAATTTGAATGTTTTGCCAGTATTTTTTCCTATGTTTTGTTTATGTGCATATTTATTTAATTTATAACTAAGTTTCTTCAAAAGAAATAACAAAAATCTAGGAGATTTATTTCACAGTCACATTGGTTACATTTTTGATTCAAGATTTACTGAGTCGATTTCGAGTCAGTGAATCATCTCGTATCGGATCGTTCCAAATCAGGAGTTACCAAGGCGGGCACCAAGAGGCCCTAAGGGACCATGTGAAGGGCCCTCAGCATCTTCTAAAAACAGCACAACTCACCTGTGGGATAAGTTTTAAATTTTATGTTATTCAGTTTCTTTTCTTTTTTAATTATTTATAGAGCATTTCGTCATATTAATCATAGAGAGCATTTAAGAATGTATAGAAATTGCAAAATGACAGGATCTAAAATAAAATTTATGATTAAAAGAAACAATAAAAGTATGCTTATTGTGCTTAAAGTTTAGGTGAACACTGACCCCTCCTTCTGTTGACTCAGTAGCTCTCAGACTAAAAGAGATGGGTGACCCCTGTTCTAAATGAACCAAAATTGTCCATTAATCACCATGAATCATGATATGAATCGAATTGTTGGTAAAATAAATTGTTGGATCCCCAGTTAAAAAGTTAGCCTGTATAGTTCTTTTGAGCTAATCGCTGTCAGCTTTGAAGAGGCTGAATTCGAAATAAAGATTTGGACAAATATTCAAATTTGGTCTAATGTTTGTAAGCACCTGTATTGCTGATTTAAGATGCTAAAAATTCCAAGATTTCTAAGTATACACAAAGATGACCTATACTATGTGCCTATTTCACACATTTTTGGTGTCTGTTTCAAGTTTAATATATTCACATTACTATGTCAGCGGAAAATTTGTTGGAAAATCATCCAAGTCCCATGTTAGCTAATCTAAAATTCCTATTAATTAAAAAAATAACTCTCACCTTCTGTCCTTTTTCACTCACAAAGGCCAATCTGTCACCCTGGAGACAAATGATAAAGTTATTGTAAAATCATTGATAGAAAAAGGATGAAAAATGCTGAAAAAGGATCTTACTTTCTCTCCTGGAGGGCCGGGCGGTCCAGGATCACCCTGTCAGTTAGTTATAATTAGTTAAGAGGATGACTTCAGTGAGATCTTCAGTTTGTATTATTGCTTTGACTTTTGTGTTACTTACTTTGAGTCCTGGATATCCTCGGGGTCCGGGGGGTCCAGTTGGTCCAACTTGTCCAACAGTTCCCTTGGAGAGGAAGACAGGTAGAAGAAGGAAATCATTACAATCCAATATGGTTTCTGACATGCCTGAAGTTGCTCAAACCAACATGCTACAGTACGCACAGGTAGTCCAGGTGTGCCAGGTAGCCCTCTGTCTCCTTTAAAAGGGACAAACCCAATTACACCACCAGGGTCTCCCTGTAGAAGAGAAAGTCATTGTCAGGTTGTTGGAGTCAAAGGTTTGTAAAACTATAGAACAGATATTAAAGCCAAAACTCACTTTCATTCCTTGCAGTCCTGGTAGGCCCTGAAGAAACAATAATAAATTAAACCAACCAATTAATAACTAGAAAGAAATCCAGTTTCTGTAACAATCATTTAAAAAGTGAACGGTTCTGCTTACGGGCGGCCCTTGAAGTCCAGGAAAACCATTCAGACCGTCCATTCCTCTTTCACCCTGAAACACAGACATCAAATCATTAGAGGGAACAAACGTATCAGTTCATAAAACAATATAATCAACAATGTTCTTCCAAATCTATGAGAAACAAAGGCAGCTTACTTTGGTCCCATTGCATCCTGGGATTCCAGGCGGACCTGGGGGACCGTCATTTCCGTTGAGCCCCTAAGATTAAGATTATAGAAAAAGTCAGTTTTAATAGTTAAGCATTAAGTTGTGATAGAATTTCTAAACAGACATCAACACACAGAAAGGAGTATAATAATATATTTAGCTGATAAAATCCTCAAATGGAGGCATTCTTAGAATAATTCAGTACAATGGAACAGCATGTGTGATAAACATACTGGTAGTCCTGGATTTCCTGGAAACCCTGGTTGCCCAGGAGGACCCTGAAAAATAACAAGCATCCGGTTAACACAAAAGCTTCTACTGAAGCAGTGGAGTTAGGGTCGTGTAGTTTTATATTATATAGTTGTTTACTTACGCGCACTCCTTTTAATCCCGGAGCACCAGGTGCTCCTAGATCACCCTATTGGATAAATTATTTCATTATTACAATTATATCTGAAATATTTCTGAAAAAGCTTAAATATCAGTTCAAAAGAATAAAAATGTTGGTGATGTATAAAAGGGCTATATGAGTGGGTTTGGTAAATCCTTAGTCATCCAGAGCTTACTCAGTTTCACTGATGTAAAATCTAACAGCTGCTCTGCTGATTTGAATAAGAAATTAACATGTGTCATGTGAGAGTAAAAAATAAAAACAAAAGTGTCAAGATTGGAGCTTCTTTGGTGAAGAGATGGGATTCCATTTATTCATTAACACAAGTTTTGGATCGCTAGGAAATGCTTCCAATTTTTTCAATAATCTTAAAAAAAGATTCCAATTTAAATAGTCTAAAAGTGTGTACCTACCTTGGGGCCCATTGGCCCTGGAGGCCCCTCATGCCCCTGCATTCCTGGGAATCCCATATTACCCTGTAGACCAGGAAATCCACGCTCACCCTGTGATATGCAAGACAATATAAAAAAATAAAATCAGATCCTTTAGCTCAGGAAAAGCCGCACCGACACAGTTAACATACATTTGCACCAGACATAACCAGATGGGCACGTAACTTTAAAAAAAGGACTAGATATAGTTGTCAATTACTTCCTGAAAAACATATCTACATCACAAGTTCCTAGGCAAAATAAATATTTACCTACTTTTTATGATCCTAAATGTCTATGAATTTGGATTTTTAATTTAAATTTTTTTTTTTTCAGTTTTAAACCTGAATCCAACAAAGCTAAACTATCAAATGTGTGTCAGGTGTGTAAGGTGTGTCATTATATATATGTTTGTAATCAATGTGGAGTCTTATATTTCATTGTTCTCAACAAATAGATGCCAAATCACAGGATCATTAAGTTTTTACTTCAGTGAGCCAAGGAAAATGTCTATGCCTCGAATTTAGAAATGCAATCATTGAGTTTGCAAGGCTCTTTGTCATCCGATGCATCTCTCTTGATCATCTCAGTCTGTTTAGGCAATCACTTAGAAGCAGTCAAATCCAGGATTTAATAAGCCTTTATACTATAGGGATTACTTCTAACCATTTGGATATGTTGCATACCACCATACCGTAGACAAGCAAAGCATGGCATGGCAAAGCTAATCGTATAGCACATTACAGCAACAAGAGAATTGAAAATATTGTACAAGAACAAAACATAACAGGAAAACACACAGAGAAACTCTATTATCTGAGATACAGGGAGTAAATGTAACAACTATAGAATTTCTTAGTTTTAGTGAGAACACAGGCATTAGCATTCTGGATCAACTACAGCTGTAGGGTTCAATCTGTAAGAATGCCAAAGCAGTAATCTAGTCTACTTAAGATAAACGCCTGAGAGCAGCTTTTTCCAGCTGAGATATTATTCTTTCAATTTTTAAATCCTGGAAATGCTCTTCAGGTGAAAGAAGGCTGACTTTGTTAATGTCTTTATGTGTCTCTGTAGGTTCTGTTCATCACTACACCCTGATTTTGAGCCTGACTAGTAACCTACATTCTAACCATTCCTCCTGTTATTCAAAAATTATTATTTCAGTTAAGTTTTTATTCATCAGAAGACTATTTGTGCACATCCATGCCTTTACTTCCTCTATGCATTTACAAGTGCTTAAATAGGTTTACAGTTACTTTGTGACATCGTAATAAAGAGCTGTTTCGTCTGCATAGTTATGGTAACTTTTGTTGCTTTTTATTATAATCTGTGCTAGAGGGAGCTAGAGGGAGCATGTAGAATACAATGAGCCCTAAGAATGTCACATGTCACTTTTGTGGTCTCTGTTTTAAAGCTTCCCTTTGAACCAAAAAGTTTCTGTACTTGATGTAAACCTCTAGCAGAAAGACTGACCCAGTTTTCCAGGCCCTGCATAGAATGGAGTGATAAATAGTGTTGAATGCTGCACTTAGATCCAAAAATACCAAACCCCCTAGTTAAAGGTATAGTGAAAAATGTTTTGCACATTTTTGAAAAGACCTGCCCTCTCCACTTTAAAAATAAGACGGGTGCAAGAGCATGCATAAACCCATTTCTCCTTGTGCACGCTCTATTTAATGTTGTTTGCTTCGTTCATACAATCTTACTTTCCTAAAGGAGATTAGCAATATTTCCACTATGTAAGACTCTACACCGGTAACAGAAAATTGGGACCAGCACATAGGGCAGCTTTATGTAAACATATCATCAGTATGATTGACAATTACTGCAGCAGGACCACTTATTTTGATGATCCACCCGGAAAAAGAACATCCTCCACTATACCTTTAAATGAAAAAGATAAAGGAACGTTAAGCATGGTTTTAAGTTTCTAAACCTGCATTGTCTACCTCTACAATCCATACAGGCTGAACCAAATGCCCACATTACGCCTTTCAGACAGTTGGCATCATATATCTTAGCTCTCCTGCCCTGTCCCTGCATCTGCAACAAATTCCAGTCATCTCCCACAGCAAAATATATTCACTGATTGTATGTAATGCCATTTCAATGTTATTTTAAACAATAAGGCTGGAAAACTATTCTTTTCTAACTCAGTTACTCCTAACATTGGATATTATATACAGATGGGATAATAAAGTCTACCTGAATGTCATATTTTTTCATATAGTTAGAGCTGTTCTACTATGAACCACTAGATGGCAGCATCGTTATGAGGTGAGACTGGCTTCAAGAACAAGTGTTTATTTTTTTAGGGTGGATTTCCACAACACCTGGCTTTCATCAGTAGAGAGATAGAGTGACTGCATTACCTCTTGGTTACCGTGACAACCTCCACTGTAAAACAAAAGGAAGTGATGGCAACACTAATAAAAACAAACATGTCTAATGCACATTTAGCACAAAGGAGCTCTGGAATCACAGCATGTGGATGACCACTATGCTGTCAGTTTGTTTTTTTGGTTTATATATATATATATATATATATCCAGGGAGGTCATTGTTTGTCCTCTGCCATTGCTTTAATTAACATTAAAGGTCAGCATAATCCACAATCTAAAGCAGTCTACTCTGAGATCACATCATGATGCACAGGTCTTCTCAAACAGGAAGAGCTCAGGTAATTACTAAATCAGTTAAAGAACCACAATACTGAATAGCTTATTCTAACTTCCTAAAATTACTGATTATTATTGAAAAACCATGAAAGGATAAAAATAAAAATCAATAAGAAAAGGCTATCAGAACAACATGCATCTTTCAGTAGGGCTGTACCTTTTAAGTCTTTCCTTAACAACTTCAGCAAGTTAAAATATAAATTACCTTATTTCAAAAAAAGTACAAAATACTATTATTTAATGGAATAAAATAAAATGCTTTAACCTTCTTAGTGCTGTCTAGAGGGACAAAACATATTACTAAGCAAACTTCCACTGGTCAATTGTAGCTTAGCAGACATGTTCCAGTTCAGCTATTATCACTAATCTCAAAGCGATGACAGATGAACAGCTCATTGGTGTTTTATGGCCTCCGTGTTTCTCTAGCAGTAAGCTTTTTTCCATCTGATGGGTTTAAGACCTGTAACCGAGCTGTGTGCCCCGCCATGGTCTAATAAAAAAAAAAAAAATCCATATTAATGTATATTTCTTTGGGCCAAATGCCTTTTTACTGAACCTGTAGGTACAACCCCATGATGTTCAACCATTGTTAGAAGCAACCTTCTCTAACGATGTCTTCCTTTTGATCTTTTGACCTTTAAATTAACCTTTAAATCAAAACAGTTCCACAATCATTATAATTTTTAGAATTGGTAAATGAACACCAAGTAGTATATTGCCTGAAGCAAAAAGAAAAGAAGCCAAACACACAGTTTTGTTTTCTGTTATCATATTATTTTAGGGGGCTAAGTACTGGATTTATTCTATAAGCTGAAAGTGTAATCATTTTGCCCACTCTTTCCTCTAAAGTAGCTGCTGTTCAGTGAGCAAAAATGACATCTAGATGCTTCAGTGATGATGTTTTACCACTATGGCTGTATGTTTAGGGTCATTAAACTGCTGGAACGTAACTCTGCTCTTAAATCTTTAACTCTCACATAAAGGATTATTTTCTTAAAGTCTGCTTTGTTTCCAACATGGCCTGAAAGAAACACAAAACATGATTTAATCTGTTTCTGGCATATTGGACTGGTCACCAGTTATTGATTGATTGATTGATTGATTGATTGATTGATTGATTGATTGATTGATTGATTGATTGATTGATTGATTGATTGATTGATTGATTGATTGATTGATTGATTGAGAAATTATATAATTTGTGCTTTTGATATGAAACAGCTCAGGGGTATCAATACTTTTACAGGATGCAAGTGAACAATGAAAACAATAAAAGCATGAAGATCTTACCTTTGCTCCCTTCACCCCACTGCAGTCACATTTTCCACATGAAGCTCCACAACCCTGAAAAAGGAAATAGCCCAAGTTATGATGGTAAAAACAACTTTTGGCCACACGGGGGCAGTAGACACAAGCAATAAATGCCATTGACCCAAAACACAGGTTAATATGTTTCAAAATGTTTGTTTCACCTGATAATTATTAAATCGTATTTCTTGTGTTTTATTGTATTTTTCCCACCATTTAATAATTATAGGTTTAAAACTATTTCTACCACAGGAAACAAGAGATTGCTAGAGTGAGGCAATGAGTGATTTCCCTGAATCAGTTGAAAATCTTTATTTAAAAGGATTGAGGATTAGATATAAAAACTTGTATTTGGAACAGCTTATTTTTTAGCTGCTCACCTTCGTCTCTAAAGCTACATAGAGGAATCACCTTCTTGCAAAACTACTTGCAACCAGAATTGCTCAAATACACTTGAATGCAGCTGGTGTGGGCCCTCCACCGTCCTCCACCGACACCCACCCTGCTTCCTTTCCTCTGAGGTCTCCAGAGGCCGGGGCCTGGGAACTGGCCTGCAGTCTCTTGGCTCTGCTGTTCTCTTCCTTTTCTCTCCCTCTTCCAGCTGTTGCTAAACTCACGTGTGAGGCTTACAGCCAAGATACTGTCAGAAGCAGGAGAGCTCTGCATGCTTGGGAAGAAACGTGCACAGCTACATTCACCACACTTATGTCTGACTCTCTCTGGTTCTCACAGACATAGAAGAGACAAATAACTGTTTTTATGGAAAAAAAAATTCTTTTTTTTTTTACTTTCTAACTTGGGAGGAATTTACTGTTTTCACCTGATAGTTTACCACACCTTACCAATAACTCAGGCTAGCATCATTCCTGTCTAACACACCTGCTAATTGAACCAATATGCAGGCCTATAAAACACCAGAAACCACAGCCTACCCCTGGCTTTTAGCAGCATATCCCAGTGCACTTGTTCTATTCATTTTATTGCACACATGTGCCCTGCTATTTGTCAGCCCATCTATTTAAAACACTTATCACTCCCTCATTCTCACCACCCTGGTTTTGGTTTCCTAATTGTTTAAATTTACCATTTACTCTTTATAACAGCTTACAAAACACTCCTTCTCAAAGCACATTAGAGTCAGATCACAGGGAAAGCTATGTAAAGGTAGACATTATGTGGGTTTTATTATGGCAAACTCTGTCAAAGTGTTAACAGGCCCAGCTGTTGATTCAGAGCCAACTGAACCCAAGCAGACATGCCTGCATGTTGGGCTGTGTGACAGGGGGCTTCCTATCTAGAGTTTTCCATGAAGAGCCCCACTCTGTGATGTCTACAGGATCTCCAAACACAACTCAGTAAGCTGCAGGTAGATAAGAACAATAGTTTTCTTTGATCCCCCCCATCTTCATCCTTTACGCATCATCTTCACAAACCCAAACAGCAGCTGGATAGTGATGGCTCAAAAGCTTACAGGACATCTGCACAAAACGTCTTGTTAATGACTCTCGCAATGGTAGATCAGATCTCTGTGATTTTGGATCTACGTGCTTTTTTGCTTTTTTGCTGTTTTTAAAGAAGATTTGGAGGGGATCTTATCACATAAGTCCATGGGTAGAGAAAGAAGGCACAATACCAAAAGGTGGGAGACTTAAATACCGATTTGCCCTCATGGAGATAAAATGCTG
This sequence comes from Cyprinodon tularosa, assembly GCF_016077235.1. Lineage (NCBI taxonomy): Eukaryota > Metazoa > Chordata > Actinopteri > Cyprinodontiformes > Cyprinodontidae > Cyprinodon > Cyprinodon tularosa. The sequence continues at coordinate 1,901,173 of NW_024038975.1, read as the reverse complement.
AAGCACAGATAGGCTCATGCAGGCTGGGTCCTTCATGCACACCACAGCTTTAAGTTTTTTTTTATCAGTTCATAAACTGATTTTTGTTCAACTTTTTCTCCGATTAAGTATATTTCGAAAGGAAAGTTAACATTCTACGTTATGTGTATTTTACAAATTACATTATCAGTATCAATAAGGAAACTATAAACAAAAAGAAAACATTTAATCTCATCTTTACTGGGACTGTGCCTTTTAAAATAAATGAACAGACTGAAAAATAAATAAAATGTAAGGTATTCATTTCAGTTTACTCTTAAGAAATCAGGGTTTTATAATGCTTTGAAACTATATTTACCCAACATTTATTTTATTTATACTGTTTTGTTTCTCAAACAAACAGATTAGAGCCATAAGACAGTGGTGATGACTGCTGTACATGGGACAGTAAGGAAAGTAGGACTGCATTAAGTTTAAAATGGAAGTATTATCAGAATAAAAAGAAAGCTGTACACGCAAGACCAGCAATGTTGTATAGTTTAGAGACAATGGCACTGGGGAGGAGATGGGGGGGCGAGGTAGTAGAGATAAAGATGCTGAGGTTCTCTTTAGGAGGGATGGGGATGGATAAGATCAGAAATAAGTACATCAGAGGGATAATTCAGGTTATGTTTTTGGAGATAAAGCCAGAGAGGCCAGTCTGAGATGGTCTGGGCTTGTACAAAGGAGGAACAGTGAGTACATCAGTAGAGAGGTGCAGGGATGGAAATCCCAGACAGGAGGCCCAGAGGAAGGCCATAGGAGATATGTATGAATGATGTAAAAAAGACAAAGGTAGTTGGAGTGAAAGAAGATGATGTAGATGATTGGGGTTAGATGGAGACTTAGAGTGACAACCCATGATAGAACAAAGAACAAAGAAATAAAATAATCCAATAACTTTTAATATTAGATTGCTTGAGATAATTTTCCTATATCATTTGGTTATCTTTAGTATAGTTTAGTTCGTTATATTTTTCATTACATTTTAGTCCCCTAAATCTACTGCAGATTAAGTTATGAATAATATCAATTAATGAAGAAAAATTTTTTTTGTTTTGCATGTTTGACTATTTTCATGTAGGTCAAAGATACTCAAGCTTCAGTTTACAGAGAATCCGCTGAAACATGTGACCTTCACCTTGTTCCTAATGAACTCCCTAACATTTAAAATTATCTTCAGACTCATTTGACTGTATGAGGGAAAGTAGATCTTACTGAATTAGATAGCCTTCCACCATTTTTGTCACATCTAATGATGATGTCAGATATTTTCTTACTGGTCTCACTTTAGTGAAAATCGTAAACAACTCGGATAACAAAATCAGTTCTAAAGATTTAACAAACATCTTTGCTGTATAAAGGCTCATGTTTGAACTTCTCTCAGTTTCAGGCGGTGCACCGTGGCGCAGTGGGTAGGACTGCTGCCTTGCAGCAAGAAGGTTCCGGGTCTGGTTTCTGCATGGAGTTTGCATGTTCTCCCTGAGCATGCGTGGGTTCTCTCCGGGTACTCCGGCTTCCTCCCACAGTCCAAAAACATGACTGTTAGGTTAATTGGCTTCTTTAAATACTCCTAAGGTGTGAGTGTGTGTGTGAAGGGTTGTTTGATTTGTTTGTCTCTGTGTTGTCCTGTAATAGACTGGCAACCTGTCCAGGTACCCTGTCTCTCGCCCATTGACAGCTGGAGCACAAGCACCCCTCGCTATACCAGCAGGGATAAGCGTGACGGAAATTGGATGGATGAATACAGTAAGTTTCAGGTTTCTTTCCAGCACAAAATCAATTAGGTTAATTGATGACATTGTTTATTATTATTTAAAAATCACCTTTCAGCCAAAATTCTATTTTACATAGAGAAATTGAAAAAGGCTAAAAAACAAACCAATGGACTTTGTTATCCAAGTTTGAAGACATTTCACTTCCCATCCAGGAAGCTTTTTCAATTCAAAATGTCTGCATTAGCGTTGAGTTCCAAGCTTTAGGCTTAGAAAACATACAAATGGAACCAGAAGAACAGGTCTATCCCTCTGAAATGGGGAGTACAGTAGTTGAGGTCTTTGTTAGCCACCTGATTGAAAAAAGCTTTGTGGGTGGGAAGCGAAATGTCTTCAAACTTAGACAACAAAGTCAAGTAGGTTTCTTTTTTTATTTACTTTTTTAGAAATAATGACATGGATGACTGAGAATCTTCACCAGCATATTGGAATAAATATTTAAACTTTCTGCTTTGTTGAATCTAGCACGTAATGACGTGGACTTGTAGGAAATTTCCTCTTGAAGTATTATCAGTATAAAAGTCCTCCAAACTTTTACGGAAACTGTACTAAAAATGTTGTTGCGTGTGTAACTATATGAAGTATTTCTGGAACTGGAGACGATGAAAATGGAAAGAAAGGAAGATACTAGGCTCTGTCCAGGCGGCTCAATCTCTCTAAAAGCAAACACACTTAGAGTTTAGGCACAGCAGTAATGAGTATTAATGTCTTCAGTCAGTATTCAGTTGCTGGTGAGTCACTGAGTTCTGTTTCAGATCCAGTAAACCTCTGCAGTAAAAGGTCTCACGTGTTCCAAGACAAGCGTTTGTTTCATAGCCGAGTCAGGACAGCAGGTCTGGATGTCTCCAAACTGTGAAAATCTCCATGGCCTGCGCTGGCAGGTTGCTTACATTAACTGGGTGCTGCACAAAACAGTGCCTTATCATGACTGTGTCTCTATGACAGTGTTTGTGATTGTTTACTGTGGCTGGAGCTGGCAGGGAGAGACCAATGCTGAAGGTTTGCTTTAAAAAGAAAATGTTACAGATACAAAAAAGGGCCGACAGCAAAGAGATAACGGAGTGGGTGTAGCTGCTGGGGTCGGTGGCACGTTCACAGAATAAATTGATGCAGACAGGAGTCAGTTGAGAATATGTATCACATGTGATGAGGCGCCTTCCTAAATTCTCTGATGTTTGATCAACACTAGCTTGATAAGTCTGACATCATCGGATAGAAAACCGAAGCTCTAAGACAATCCCCGGAGAGAGGAATTGATGAGTAATGTTTGCTCTGGAGATTAGAGGCTTCAGTCTGCAGGGAATGCTGGTTGAAAGATGTTAACATTGAATTCAGGATATCTGTCACTCCAAATGTAAATCAGGACTGACTGTATTCAACGTTTTTTTAGTGGTTTCTAATAAGAAATGGGGCTAATTTAAAACAAAAGGAAAGAAGAGATGGTAAATGATGTCTTTGGTTTGGTTAGAACAGGCAGTCAGATGGACTGATGGATTCAAACTGCTGGTCTTTACCTCTACATTCAGCCAAGATAGTTCTGTAGATGCTAACATTAAAGTTTTGAAGGCTTGGGAATGCAATGTGATGGCAACCTCTGGACTGTTTTTTTCTTTGCAAATCAAACACTCCAACATTTCAGTTAAAGTGGAAATGACATTTTCTAGAAAGGGTTAAAACAAAAAAGACGCTTGCTTGTCTTCTGGTTTTCATTTAAATTAGAGTTTGCTTTACACTGATTTAAAAGGTCAGGGTCCACTGGATTAGTTCCACATGTTTTAATTGCAAGAAAACTAAATCTCCATGGTCATTTGAATCTCATTCCTTCAGTTAAACATACTTGTTTTAGGCAATATCCAGTTTTAAAAGAACAGTTCTGATCTGTTGAGGGAAAACTCTGATTGAAAACAGTCCGTATCTAACTTCCAGAGGATTAACTGAAAAAAAGAGGCTACAGTGGAACCTGCTATGTCTAAACTCCAGGCTAAAAAATATCAGACTGATATTAACACCAACCTGTAAAGCAGTAAACATGAGTTTAAAGGATAATATTCAATAATTGCTGCGACAAAAATGAAATAAATACAATTTTGTACCGACCGGAAAAAGGTGGCTTGTCCCGTTCGGGTTGGAGGGGAGTCCTTGCCTCAAGTGGAGGAGTTCAAGTATCTTGGGGTCCTGTTCACGAGTGAGGGAAGAATGGAGCGGGAGATCGATAGACGGATCGGTGCGGCTGCTGCAATAATGCGGACGCTGCACCGGTCTGTCCTGGTGAAGAGAGAGCTGAGCGAAAAGGCAAAGCTCTCAATTTACCGGTCGGTCTACGTTCCTACCCTCACCTATGGTCATGAAATTTGGATCATGACCGAAAGAACGAGATCCCGGATACAAGCGGCTGAAATGAGCTTTCTCCGCAGGGTGGCTGGGCTCTCCCTTAGAGATAGGGTGAGGAGCTCGGTCATTCGGGAGAGGCTCAGTGTAGAGCCGGTTCTCCTCCACATCGAGAGGAGTCAGTTGAGGTGGCTCGGACATCTTCTTCGGATGCCCCCTGGACGCCTCCCTCGGGAGGTGTTCCAGGCATGTCCCACCGGGAGGAGGCCCAGGGGACGACCCAGGACACGCTGGAGAGACTATGTCTCTCGGCTGGCCTGGGAGCGCCTAGGGCTTCCCCCAACAGAGCTGGAGGAGGTGTCTGCGGAGAGGGAAGTCTGGGAGTCTCTGCTTAGCCTGCTGCCCCCGCGACCCGGTTCCGGATAAAGCGGGAGACGACGAGTACGAGTACGAGTACGAGTACAATTTTGTACATATTTAAGTATTAATTTAGTATATTTCATTAAGGGAATTTCTAAAATTTTTATAAAGTTATAAAACAAAACACATTCTAACTTTATCGTTTTTTTACTTTAAACCAAACCACTGTTCTATATTGCATAACATCATATATACCTGCTGAAATGAAGATATCAAGGGAAATACAAAAGCCTCCAACGGAACAAGCATGGTGGAAGAGGAGCCAATCACAATTTATTTTTCAATTCAGTTGTTTGATTCATCTTTACTTAAGGAGAGGATGACCTGGGCCATGTATTGTGAGATTTTGAGGAAAAACCTCCTTCCCTCAGTTAGAGCATTGAAGATGGGTTGAGGCTGGGTCTTCCAGCATGACAATGACCCGAAGCACACGGCCAGGATAACCAAGGTGTGACTCTGGAAGAAGCATATCAAGGTGCTGGCATGGCCTAGCCAGTCTCCAGGCCTAAACCCAATAGAGAATCTTTGGAGGGAGCTCAAACTTCCATGATGCCAGCAACACCAGGAGGATGTGTCAAGACATATGGGTAATCACAGACTACAGCACATCCTCAGTCCCCAATGGATACAGCTGATTTTGAATTCATAAATGAACTAAACAACTTCTTTGTAGGGTTTTGAGACACTAAACAGCACTCCAGCAATTAAAGCCATTGCACATCAGGGAGAGGAGGCACTCAACCTTGACATAGCTGAAGTGAGAAAACTCTGAGGAGGGTCAACGCAAGTAAGGCCCCAGGCCCCAATAACATACCTGGGCGGGTGTTCAAGGGGTGTTTAGGTCATCTGGCTGGTGTCCTCACAGATATTTTTAACACCTAGCGGGACCAATTAATAGTGCCAGCATGCTTTAAGTCTGCCACCATCATTCCAGTCCCAAAGAAGCCTCAGGTCACCTCACTCAATGACTACCTGCCTGACTCCCATCATGATGAAGTGCTTCGAAAGGCTGGTTAAAGAACAAATCGTCTCCACTCTCCCCCCAACATTTGACCCGTTTTAGTTTGCCTATCGACGGAACCGCTCTACTGAGGATGCCATCTCCTCTGCTCTTCACCTGAGCACACATGGAGGAGGAGAACATCCATGTTTGGATGCTGTTCCTGGACTTCAGTTCAGCTTTCAACACCATCATCTCCCAGCATCTGATGGGCAAACTGGAACAGCTGGGCTTTAATACACCCCTCTGCAATTGGCTTCTAACTTCCTCACAGACAGACCTCAGTCAGTTTGTGTTCTTTCATGCTCGAAGCACCCTGCTGTTCACTCTGATGACAAACCCCTGCATCCCCGGGCTCACCACCAATAACATTGCGAAGTTTGCAGACAACACTATGGTGGTGGCCCTAATCAGAGATGACAACATCCAGAACAACAGAGAGGTGGTGGAGATTCTGGTTTGCTGTTATAGAGAACAGCCTGATCCTGAATGTGCTCCACTGCTCATCAACAGCTCCGCTGTAGAGGTGGTCAACAGCACCAAATTCCTGGGGGTGCACATCCCCTGGACTGTAAACACCACCTCACTGGTCAGAAGGGCACAAAAGTGCTTGTACTTCCTGCAGAGTATGAGGAGAGCCCACCTGCCCCCACCCATCCTCACCACCTTCTACAGAAGGACCATAGAGAGCGTTCTGACCAGCTCTCTCACTGTGTGGTGTGGAGGATGGTGGATTGGAAGAAAGTGGGAAGAGTGGTGATCACTGCTGCACTTTATGGAATGGAAATGTTCTAAAAGCTGTACAAAATGAAATCTTGTTTTGCATACACTGTTGTATACAAAATGACAATAAATTGTGTTGAAGTTTTCTAAGTCAAAACGCTGTGTCTCTCAGCGACAGCACAGAAACCCGACTCCTCTAGAGAAGATCTCTGTGGTGGAGTAGGCCAAAATTCCTGCAATGTGTGCAAACCTGGTGAAAACTACAGGGAAATCTTTGACCTGTGTATTTGAAAACAAAGGCTACTGTAACAAATTTTAACATTGGTTTTCTCAGATGTTCAAATACTTTTTTGCAGCTGTATCATACAAATAAATACTTAAAAGATCATATATTGTGATTTGTAGATTCTTTTTTACATCATGTCTCTCACAGTGGACATGCTCCTACGATGGCAATTTCAGACCCCTCCATGATTTCCAAGTGGGAGAACTTGCAAAATAGCAGGGTTTTATACGTACTTGCTGTACCAATTTTGACACAGATTTTAACATGGTTTTAACTAGAAATTAGGTTATGCAATCTAAACACTTTGCACTAATTATTTCAATGTTCCTTTTCTCTTTTTAAAAACATGCACACTCTACTTCATTAACAGTGATTTCACAAAAATGCTACATGGTAATATCAATGTCTAAATCTGTTTTCTAAGTATAAAAATCATGGTGTTTGAACCATTCTAGACCTTATTTAGCACAAAAATGTTGCAACATTCAGAAGACCAGCTGTTAAACCTAGAAAGCTCATGTGACTCAGTACTTCCAAAACTACATAACCAGAATCTTACTCAAAGGGATAACAGCACAACCTTTCCACAGCTAATTATAACGGTGTGTTTATTTAACTACCCACACACTTGATTTCCTGAACATAAGTTCCTAACAGTGTTGCGTCAGATGTAAAGTATCTTGCTCTACTTCTTATACAGTGTGTAGAAAATACACAGAAAGTTTAAGGGCATTAAATTAGCTTTGTATTTGTTTTAAGTAGTTGCATGAGTCAGAATCTCTGTTCTTTCATAAGGATCTGAATCTACTGATTGAAAAGAACAGTCAACCTCAAACAACAGCACTAAAAAGCTTCCTTCTTTTCCGTGAATGCATATTGTGCACAAGTTCCCATTGCTGCTCACGTTATTCCCACAGTACAGAGCATTCCCATCTCACAGCTGCTCCAGACGAACTGTATGTAGCACAACAGCTGGAGCTGCTTCACTGCATCCATTGCTTCATGTTAAAGGAAACAGAAGATCACACAGACATCTGGTCAGCGTCTTCAGCAGGTTTTTCTTTAAATCCACAACACATTCCCAGCACATTCCTCATAACGTAACCTCCCACTACTGCTAAAGTCTTTTCTAAAGCTCCACTGTGTTCAAGCTGGTCTGGTTGAAATTTCTCAATGCCTGTTTTTCTATTCATATTGGATTAATACTGAGATAACACCGTAAGAAAAATACATTCAATTTGAAATTATTAAACAAACAAAGAATTGTGCACAAAAACATTTACTTTGTACTTTAACATAACCCTTATATCATGGGATCACTAGTTTGAAAAGTGAAAACATTTGTTTTTAACTGCTCCCTTTCATCTCCTTTGATTTGAGCAATAAGGAGCCTTCCTTCCTCCCTGATATGGATTTCACTGATAAATAAGGGACATAAATCATTTCTACATTTTAACTGCTGCCCAGCATGCTTGGGATTCCTCACACAATTCCACTGTAACAGCCACACAATAGGTGTCCTTGTATCAGAGTCGCAGGATCAGCCAGCATTTTCCAGTTAGGTCTTAAATTAATTTTCAGTGTTGGTAAAAGTAGGGGGGTTCCCCATCTTTTCTGTGCCCCGGACCCCAAACTGCAGCAGCCTCTGACTGGGGACCACATTTCCAAACCTACAAAGTTATAAAATATATGAGAAAAAAATATTAACTCTAAAAATGTTTTACTTATTTTTTTTCATATTCAGTATTTATGTTTGTTTACCAAAGGACTATTAAGTGGTATATATTTCTAATGTTCTATTATATTTCCAATGAATAAAACAATCTGTTGTTTATAAGATAAAACCAAAATTAATCAAACCTCTTTCTAATGTCTGTGAGTGGGAGAGCTGGGTTTAATGTCTGTCAGTGCCAAATAAATGTTACTGTCCAACAGTAGACATCTTCATTGTTTGGTTTTCTGTACCTTTAAAGTTAAAATCGGACTCACACAATTATATTGCTATATATTATATATTATATACAGAGATGGGAAGTAACGAAGTACAAATACTTCGTTACTGTACTCAAGTAGATTTTTCTGATATTTGTACAGTACTTTACTTTACTACTTATTTTTATGGCGACTTTTTACTTCTACTCCTTACATTTTTACACAAATATCTGTACTTTCTACTCCTTACATTTTAAAAAATTGGCTCGTTACTTTAGTTTTGAATCATTTCAATGGAGTTACCGTTATTATTTTTCACGTCATCAATACCAAATTTAATCTAATTGGATGGGAATCTACGTTGCATTTGACGCACCACTACAAGATGAATCGACAGATTCGGCGGTATTCATTGGCGGCAAATCATTGCAGCTTGGTGGCGATGGCGTTAGCATAGTAGCATGGACGACGAGATGATTGAAAATGAACACAACGGAGATCTAGTCCTATTGGCAGACATCCATTTAAAATGTAGGCAACGGCATGAAAAAAGTGGTTTCTACTTTTACTTTTATACTTTAAGTAAATTTACAAGCCTGTACTTTGTTACTTTTACTTGAGTAAAGAAATTTAATCAGTACTTCCACTTTTACCAGAGTATTTTTTAACACAAGTATCTGTACTTTTACTCAAGTACGGAAAGTGAGTACTTTTGCCATCTCTGATTATATATAGCAATAGGGAGGGATAGCCAAGGTGGGATAGACCTTTTTATAATAAAATTATATATTATCTCAAGTTATTGTTTCTAATAATGATACGATAGAAATGGATATAGAAATCTGTTTTATGATCATTAAAAAGTAGAATTTTTCTGCATGCATTTTTTTTCTCTCCTAATTTGCTCAGACCAAGCTAGCGCCCCCTGGCGGCCAACACTTTTTTTCCAGTTTTTTTTTTTTTTTTTTTGTCATTATACTGTTACAAGTGAACGAAATGAAATGAACTCTCTGCATTTAGTAGGCTTCCTAAGGGGGAGTTGGCTACCATTGTACAGCACCCGGGGAGCCGCAAAGTGGGGTTAAGGGTCTTCCTCAGGCTCCCAGGAGGGATCGAACCGGATACTTGCAACCGTCTCAGAACACAAGCGCATTGCAATTATTATTGCAATAATTGTGTGAGCCCGATTTTACTGCTAAGCACAGTTTAAAGCAGTAGTCCCACTCTCTAAAACTTTCAACAGTACAACACAAATGCACATTTTTATATATTTCAGTGAATAATTATCATAATTGTTATAAATTTTATGGTAAAATTATGGAATATCCTTTTTTTGTTTTCAAATTGCTTTACAAATAAAATAACAGCCTTCTCTTCTTTACAGTGATACATTAATAACCAAGCCATAATTTATTTAATTTTTTGCACATTGTATTTTTCATATAATATACCTTCAGAAAAAAGTATTTAAGTAAATATTCATGGTCTAAAACTGTAATGTATAACTGTGAACAGCATAAGTACAGCTGTACCTTTAAAAAATCAGACTTTTGTTGGAAATTATTAACTAACAATCACAAACAAGACCGAATGACACAGCAGATCATGTTGTGGGGACATTTATATAAAAACTGTTACAAAACAATATTCACACCCCTAAATTTCTCACATCATACTGCTCAATCTATCTATCTGAAACCGAATATGTCAAGACTACAAATTCACTAAGACATGACTATATACTGAAAATGACAGAAAATGCTAGGACAGAAATAACCAGAAAAGCATCCAAAAAAGATCCATCATTACTCTGGAAAAGCAGAAATCATAAACGTAAGTGAAAACTTATCACAATAGCAGACATGCATCCTACAAGTCTGACTTAATGGAACACTGGCAAGAAGAAAGCTATTATTAAAAGAAAGCAATTCAAAGTTTTCATTTGCAGTTTGCTTAAAGTCTAAAGGGAAGTAATAACAGTTTGCTGGACACATTAAAAATTAAACTTTTTAGCAAAACATTTAAATGCTTCTTCAGCAGGGACAGGTAATATAAGATTTTAAACATAAACACATTACAAAGTTACAACACAATGATGTAGATCAAAGTATGTTCATGTGTTGCAATGAGCAAAGTGAAGTCCAGGCTTAAGTCCAATTTTGAATCTTTGGCAGCATTGAAGAAACATAACCCAAAAGAACTGCAGCTGTCGTGGCAGCGAAATATGTATCCAGTGAAAAAATAAAGGATTACCTTTTTTTGCATCCCCAACCAATCAGAACAAGTAAAGCAAATCATCAGAGATAGGGAGGGTTTGTGGAGTTAAAGTTCCATGCAGTTCCTCACAAATCCATTTACCTAGTTTCCCTATTGCCAAGAGGATGCTACAGCTGTTCAATGGCTATAAATGCATGGAAAGAACTGGCAGAGAAATCACATTTCTTCCCATGATACTTGTAAGCCCCAAATGGTCCATATTTAGGTTGTTCTACAATAATTTATTAGGAATAATTTTTATTTTCACCTCATAAATATGCACTACCCTATGAAAGCCAATAAATAAATAAAATTAAATTAAATTTGTGAAGTACGTTATACTGTAAGGTATGAAACGGCCAGTTTAATACTCCAAAACACTTTTTCTGTCTACGTTTAACATAAAAGGTGGATTTGACAGGTTTGAATCCATATATCAGAAGGCGGATAAGATAAACCTCAAACATTCATGCAATCTAGACTGTCACAATCCCTCTAAATACAGATCTGTCCTGTCTGTTTAGCCATATTATTGCATCACACCGTTTTGGTGTTTACATTTTGCGCTGTGTTTTGGGCGTTTGGCTGTTTGGCCTCTCAAGTTGGCTCATCTAATTACCCTTGATGACATCCGATGAGATTTTAGTTCTGTGTCCCAGCAGTAAACATTATGCATACTGGCTAAGTTGTTAACATATCTGAACTTTCACAGAAACATCTGGGTCCTCTCGTAGACTGACTGAAGTAACCAGCCCAGTTACACAGCACAATTTTCTCCTAACATGCTGAAGTGGAGCTTACAGGCTCCTGTCTTCCCTCAAACTCAGATAAAATTCCTAGAAGACAATTACAAGGCAATCTTCTGTACACAGAATCCTCATTATGAGCCGCAAAATGGGATCCTGCTCTGTCACAGCCAATTTGAAGCATTTTACATGTTTAACCTGGTCAAGTCATCCATATAAATGTACTTACTGCATTTCAGCATAGATTACAGCTTCCATATGGAGACAGTTAGGATAGTTTTACTCTATAAATGCCTTTGGGTACCAAAATGGCAGTAGGGCTAATAGGGTATAGAGAAATGGGACAATTATGGGTAAATAAACTGTAAAAATAAATCTTATAAAAACATGTCACCTTATGATATTATGCCCCTCTTTGGTTACTAGTTGTAGTTCACTCATTTAAAGAAACACACGTTTTTCCTTAACAGATGTTGACTAAAAACAGAGGATAACAATAAATGAAACAAGAGGGTGATCATTTTTTTGGTTAGCTCATGGTTGAACTGTGCCACCCAAGCATTCCTAGTGGCCTTCTCTTGCTCTGAGGCCAGAGGAGGGAGAAGAAAATAGCAGAGGAGGGGATTTTTCTGTCTGACTGCCATACTTGGAAGACAAAGGTTCTTGCTCTGTAAACAAGCACATGTGTGTGTGTTTATGTGTGGATAGCTGCATCTAATGAAACAGAACAAACAAAAAGCATACTGGTTGATTTAAAGCACAACACAGGATTTTATTCAGAGAAATATATATTTATTCCTCTACTTAGCATGTGATGACTTTGTAATGGTTTTAAGGAAGTTTGTTTTTGGCTTTTTGGGTTTTTTTTTAATGATCTGTAGATAGATAAGGAATAAGTAACATGTGTTACATGTTTTCAGAGTCCGTCTAAAACCAACCATTGATTTTCCTAACCTCCAATAGTTTCTGTACTGTAGTTAAACCATGTGTCAAACCTAACCTAACCAAACCTAACCAAATAAAAAGCTTACAGTATAGCAAGTGCAAACACTGGGGATCGATTTAAACTACAACAACAATTACGTTTAACAAGAGATCTAGAGGTTAAAGAAAATTCTGCAGCCACCTTAAAAGTTTCTACCTACTGTTAGAGGCTGCCTGTCTATCTGTGGGATATCACAGAGGGGTGCAAGTGGTGACAGTCACTCATATGGTTCGTTTAGAACCCAGAGTTGACCTTATCTGCATGGTTTTGGATTCAATAACAAAAGTATTTAGAGAAAAACAAACTGTGTCCAGCTGAAGCACACAAATGTCAAATAAGAGACCTTCTTGCTTTAATGTGATTGCAAAAACCACTGACCAACTGTACAGTTCAAAATATTTGCTCTAAACAACCACCTCTCTAAAACCAAGGTTTTGACAGACTCTAAACAAGGGATGAAAGGTACAACATGTTATAGCTTTGAAATAAGTACTGAGAGGAAAATACATGCAAAAGAATAAAGATATCCCTATCATTAGTGGGGAAAGAAAAGACAATATTTCATCAACAAAATATGTCGCAGTATAATTTAGTTAAAGAACTATATTACATTTCCAATTTTAATATACATTAGTCTATGATTAAAGTTTAAGTTTTTTTTATAAAATGAAGAATTTTTTTAATATGGGTAAATAAATGTCACATGTTTCTAAAGGCCTCTGTAGTTTGCCTTCTTAGCAGTCTTTCACAGGGTTTAAATTTGTTTATATCGGTATTGAAATCGTATCAGCCGAAATTAAGAAATATGTCTCAGTTATACTTACAGAAAAGCCAGTCTGGTAAGGCTCAAGTCTACCTGGTCTAAAACTGACTGCACCACTCGTGGCAGTCCCATAATGCCACACACCTTCTAACCATATAGGCCAAGAAAAAGTAGTAGTATTTTAATAATGCCCCTTATCATGTCCTAAAAAGCTCTTTATATTTTAAAATAAAAAAAAATAAAAAAATGAGCTTTTCTTTCTATAGTTACCTGATTGTTTCTAAACGACCTTTAAAACCAGGCTCTGCCTGTTCCTGTCCAGAATGTTCTGTACCCGGACCAATAGGCTAATATTGTCAAGCACTAACCTCTAGTAATTTTTTTTTGTCCTATATAAAACCAAAAAATTTCTAAATACAAGCTGCTCCAAATAGTTTCCAATTACTAGAAAATCTAAGGATGTTTTCTAATCCAAATAACACTATAGGTTTGGACAACATCAGACTGGAGCAATATGATGTTAAAAGGTAGTAATTTGTTAGTGTTTTACCCATCTAACAATCCATGGGTGCAAAAATGTCTCTCTGTCCTCTCTGGTGCAAGCAGGTACCATCCACTGCTGGGTGGCCTCCAACAATCAGTGGGTTACCCCTTATTCTGGACAGGCAACAGGTCAGATAAAGATCCACACAAAACATACAATTCCTGTTTGGATACAACAGGAATTGTTACTAATGAGTGGCTAATAACAGGAGAGTTATGGGCAGTGCATACAAACCTGATGCAAAAATTATGATCTATCTGCAAGATAAAAATGTTAAAAACTTCACCAGTCATTACTATTTTTTACAGAACTACCTACTTTCAAGATTTATGATACAACTTTAAAGGGTTTTGCATTTAACTTAAAAAAAAGACCAGAAAGGTCTCTGTAGATACATATATGACCCTAGTTTTCAGCTTTTCTTAATTTAGATCAACATTATCAAAGAAAGATGACCACACTGGCACCAAGAATGACAATTGGGTTTCTATCAAGCTTTATAAAAGGGAAACTGACTCTGTTTAGAGAGTTTCTTTTCTTAGGAAAGAGCTATTTGATCAGTTGCACATAAAACATGCAGATTAGCCCTCTTAAAACCAGTTTAGCAGTAAAAAAGTAATGTTAAATTAACAAGCAATCTAATGATAAATTGAAAAGAGTACATAATAAATTGGTTTTATTTGATAAATGTATAGGTTACTTCATTCTAACACAATAAAATTATTATTTTATGCAATGCTATTTTTGCTTTTATAATTACAACTGGCCCAGTGGTCCGCTGCAAAGCCTGCTTACCTCAGGCTAATACTGCATGAGATTCAGTAGTTATACATCAAGGATTCAAATGGGAACAAGATGACAGTTTGGAACCTGAGAGATATTCTCTTTTTGCAAAAAAACAAAAACAGAAAGGCTGTTTAACAGCACTTTCATGGTTACAGCCTAATTCAAAACATGACCCACAACTCTGCAGCCAACAGGTAATTATTCACACCACAGATATTATCCAAGGCTTCTGTAACCAAAAGCAGATTATCAATGCAGAAAAGTTCTCAAACATATGGAGGCAGCTCAAGCTGGCACTAAATAAAACCACGTACATGCAATGGACATAAACAAGATCAATTCCAGACGTGGTGAAAGTCTGCAAATAATTAAAGTTAGGCAGGATTCATTGTGTTTTTGTTTCTATGCAGAAATACATGACATGACAACTTACAGACAGAAGGAAATAGGCAAGGAAGTAAATAGTTTAAGGGAAATAAAGATACAATGACTGGATATTAATTTAAATAACACAATACAGTCATTATTTTTAAGCATGTGTAACTTCAGATAGTCATGTTCACTTCATATCTAACATTATCAAAAAAGTCAACTAAATAAATACCATTCAACTACAATTAAGTTTAAAAAAAACGAGTTTAAACGGTGTGGAGATGGTTGTATCATTGCTAATGGTGAAGCTCAAAAGCTTAAAAGATTTTAACTCCCCTCCTGGGTGGACAGGCAGAAACCAATATGTCTATGGGGTGACCCAAAAACTGAGAGGCACCAAGAGCACTTCGTGGTCCATCTACATTAATTACTATGTACCAACAGGAAAAATGAACCAGGAAAACATCTGTATCTTCTAATTAAATCACTGAAAACAAACCATGGAACCATTTTTATGGAATCTTTGTTAATAGATATCTATACACATATATATCGTTACATCTACGTTGGCTAAAACAAGCAATCGTTCTGCAAAACACATAAAATTTGTTATTTGTCTTTAAATACACAGCTGAATTCTGAAAAGGATAAAACACAAACATTCGAGAAAAAAGCAGGAATTCCACCTTTGTAATCTTAAATATTTGTAAATTGATGTGAATAATTTGTGAATGTATTTTTGTTGGGTTATGGTATATTTACGAACAATTAAAATTGCGTATTTAGTTAGGACAACCCTTAGAGTATCAGTCCTGCCACCCTCTTTTTTTAGAGGGGGACTGCTTGTTTCTAGAGAGATTAAATACAGTTCCCATGGAAACAGCAAAACGCCTTAAAGAGGTGGACACAGTGCTGGACAATGATTGGGGGCCCTGGCCAACCACAAGCTCCACCCCAACTCATTGCTTCAGAAATGAGTAAAGCAACAACTTTCATTTTCCGCCAGTCTGCCCAGTTGTTTTTTAATTGCTTTAACTAATTATATCTTCTTCCCATGATTCTTTTCAAAGTAAACAAGCAGCTAAGTTTCATTTCACCTGACAGGACATGCTTTTTACCAAAAGGCACAACAGCAGGTATAATTCTACCTATACCTGTTCTGATATGAGTCACCTGGAACTAATCTATAATCCTCTGCCACACCTATGTATGATAGAATCTCCAACTAAAACAAAAACAGAATACAGTTTCCCATGGTGTGAGAAAATCGTTTGACTAAACTCCCCAGGCTTTGTTGCGTGGTACTGTGTGCTTGGGTCTATGTGTACATGTAAAATAAAATGTGAAAGGAATCAAGAGGTTCCCTGGTGGGCAGATGGATGGAATAAAGGGAAAGGAGGAGATATTTAAGCCTAAAGAGTCACTAAGTCTGCTACTTCAACAGCCTGATACATGTATAATTCATTACTATTCCATTCTTGAAATGATCAAGAACAGATGGTTTTATTTGAAGCCTTGGTGCATTTTAAAGTTCGTCAACATGTATCAGACAGCTCTAAACTATCCCTACCTTATATCACAGAGAAAGCTGATTGCCCTAAAATCAGATCCTTCCTTCATCAATCAAATGACCCTCGCCGGATCATCTTGTGACCTATGACCCCTACCCAGACCATTAGAAGGTGATTTACCTTAAAAGTCATATTGATAACTCTGTCCAGTTCTTCTTAGAATGTGCATGTCAAGATGTGCATGTGTGCAAAGTAAATCCCCTGTTAACACATAAAAAACAGACTTCTGCAACTCATCTGGAATAAGATGGGACTTTCCAGCTCCAACAAGTGCACAAACACACACTCCACCCATATCACAAAGCTATACCCGTGTCTAGGGATTTGAAAAGTGATTTTTTTTTTTTACTTATTCCATAAAATTACATTTTAGCTCAATCTTAACTTTGGCAGACTAGCCTGAGATATGGCAAGTATGGTCTATATATGTAAGGGGCTATTCCTTTGCTTTGCAGAAGTTTGTTTATGTGCCCACACACCACAGATTTGGCCAGTCATTGTTTTGCATAATTAAAAAGATAAAGTCCTCTCCAGTTCCACAGGAACATGAGCGCTAAGTTGCCCAAACATCTCTTCACTTTTGCACTCTTTTCCTGCCATATAAATTGTTTAGCTAAATGAATAAATAGTTTGGGACAAGAAGATAAACGAAATTGTTGAACTATACAATGGTAGAAGTAGTTGAACGGTTCATTTTCATTTTACTCTAGAATTTCAATTAATGTGCCATAAGCTTCTCTATGAATGTGCTGGACTCAGCCACCGGATATGGGAATAAGAAAGCCATTCTTTCTTTAAGGAGGAAGGCCTCTTCCTTGCCTTTCATGCTAACAAAGACAAGAAGGGCCTGGGCCAGGCTTGGGTCTGCCTCAAGTTTAACAGTATCTGGGAAGAATGTCAGTACCTAAAGACAAGGACTGGCCTCTGTGACTTTCTGACTCAATACTTACACTCCAGACATTTCTGACACAGGATATGTAAATAATGTAAAACAAAAAATAAATCAGACTGAATGCATATATATTTATTGTCAGTCTTTTTTTCAGTCTGTAATCAATCAGTCAGACAGTTTCTTGCAATTATTCAATCATGTCTATTACTTATTTCTTATCATCGGGATTCATCATTTCACTTCAATTCTCTGATACTAACTAAGTTCCCTTTTTGGTCTTCAAACATTGATGCTGTATAACCAATGTTAGAGGTATTCAAGGATGACATGTGTTCTGATCTTTCCATTTAGAGTTTTTAATTTCCACAAGGCCTTTTGTTTGATTTGTTTTCTGGTATCAGAGGACTAGGCTTAATACCAGAGAGAGAGAGGGAGTTCAGAATCGCAGTGTTCACAAAATTGATGAAGATTTTGCTTCTAACTTCAAATCTTCTTGTCTTCAAATCCCAAATGAGAAATCTCAACCACTCCCGAAACAGACAAGATGAAGCTGTTTACCATGATCGATTGAATTGTCTTTAACTGAATCAGTTTCTTCCGAGGGTAGTGAGTGTTTGGAGCACCAAACAGCAAGATGGTGTCTATAGAGGAGAGGCTTGTTGATTTGAAATCCAACAGCTAGCGTGCAGAAGAACACAAATTGATAAAGTGAAAAATTCTGTTAAGGCTGGGTACGCACTTAACATTTTTTTTTTTTGCCCTTTTAAGGCCAATTCTCCAGTCGTGCAACAATCTTTTCGATCAGGCTCAGTTTCAGCCTCATTGTGCTTCCTGCGTCGTGTAGTATATTAGCCTCTCACAATGATTAGCCTCTCACGACTACCTCCCGATCAGGAATCGTAAGCTCAGGAGAAAATCAAACATGTTTAAATTTCAATCAACTCTTGTGAGGTGTTCGTGTGAAAATCCTGTTGTTGAAGATGAGCTACGAGCATCTACGAACCGATTTACCAGAACCTCTAGCACTGCGCATGTGCAAACAAGGGAGTTCTTCTTCCAGATAGACGAGTCCGACCAGCGCCATCTCTCAGTACTGAGTCCGACATGTGGTTTTTGGATGTAGGTGTGAGCAGTTAGACCGCATCAGTTGAAGAACAAACATCATGATGTGTGAACCTTTAAACCCTGAGATTTCATTGTGCAGTTTGAGCTGTAGCTGAGTACAACGATTGAAAATATTGTACAGTGCTTGCCCAGCTTTATGGTTGGTCATTCTTGAGCTAAAACCACCAAGAATCACGGAATGTTCTCACTAAATAAGTTCACAAAGCTGTTTTTTGTTTTTATTATTTATATTACTTATTACCAAGAGCCTTATGTTGTTTGAACATCCTTGAGGTGCTTCGATGCTCTAACGTGTGTAAAGTGAAAGCATGAGAGCATGCAGTCTTTCTCATGAAGGTTTGTGATTTTGAGTTTTTACTTTTTTACTGGTATCTAATCACTTGTTTGCTCTCACATACTAAATTCTTCTTGCAGCATTGTGGTCTCATTGTTATCAGTTGGAGCTATGCAATAGCAGCCAGATTTGGGTTTTGTTATGTTTTTAATTGCTATTTGTTCTTTTGGTTTAAAAAATATTGTTTGCAGCCCTGCAATTTATTCATAACACACAAAAATGTGGTTTTCAGCTACATGCAAGACTCACTATAAAATGATCTGTGGTAAACTTATTGTATCATGAGTCAACAATGGTTAGACTTAGACTAACTTTATTGTCATTTTGTATACACAGTAGTGGGCCGGATCTATCAAAGGTTTGCGTGTATTAAAACGTGAGCTATTTCACTGCGCACGCTAAAAAATGTACAAACTGATCTATCAACAGCGTGCTAAAAGGATTTGGTCTTTAAAACGTGCTAAATAGCGCCTCTTATCCATTTAGTACTTTTTCTGCAATGAATATGCAATATGGGGCGTTTACACGCTAAAGTGCGTCTTGTGGGAGGAGAACATGTAAATATATTAATTTAGCACTCGCAAAGTGATTTATCAAACCTGAACGCAATTTTGCTAACGGTATCTGACTCTATATTTAACACGTTTCAAAAGAAGGTGCAAATGGTCTGTATGCGTAATTGCGCACACATGGCAGCGGTTATTGTCGCAAGAAGGAGACATGGAAATGAAGCAAGGAGACGCAGAGAACGCATTTTTTCACTCCGTGTGAATATTTCTGCAATGAACGAGGAAACGATCATCAAAACATATCGTTTATCCAGCATTGCCATTTTGGAGCTGTTGGGGGAACTCCGAATGGATTTGGAGCCAGCCACAAGGAGGACCCACGCAATACCAGATATCACAAAACTCCTTGCAACATTGCACTTTTTTGCATCTGGGTCATTCCAGCGTACGGTTGCAGCGAGAGCTGGGATCTCCTAATCTCGTTTTTTCAGAAGTGCTGTCCGACGGGGTCGGGGTTCTCCCCCTGCGCCTGTGGAGCAACGTGCCAAATGCTGCGGGGATCTCATCCACAGTCACAGGTTTTTTTTGTTTTTTTTTACTGCAGCACATACCACCTTAGGGAATAAAGGTTGCCAATTTATATATATATATATATATATATATATATATATATATATATATATATATATATATATATATATATATATATATATATATATATATATATATATATATATATTTACTTATTTATTTTTTTTGTTGGGGGTCACTGTAAGATTTAAATTTCTTAATGCACTAGTTTGTACAGACTACAAACTACTTTGCCGCAAACCACAAAACGCGCAAAACCATCATTTAAATAGGGCGTCTCATACAGTTTTGCACCTTCCACCAGTTACGCAATCACTCTTGTTAAATCACCCGCAAACCATGGTTCAGCCCCTCGCGCAAAATTCCAGTTTGCGAGCGCAAATTACTGCACGCAAAATTGGATCTTGATAAATCCGGCCCAGTGTGTATACAAAACAAAATTTTGATGCTAACAGCTATTAAACAGTGAATGAGCAGCTTAGCAGTGAAGTGAACATTACCATTTATAAAGTGCAGCGGTGGTCAAAATGTAAACAGCGTAGGAGAAAAGAAAAAGTTTAAAGTCATGATGCAAAAGGCATTGATATGGAAAGGTTCAGTGCAGTGCAAAATAAATAAATAGATATGGTGCAAAATGCAGTAGAACATTGAGATGTGTTCTTTTTAAAGGGATTATGAAAAAAATCAGGGTAGGATAGTAGGATAGTTACTTTGAAAATTCATCATAACATTTTTTGGAAGTACTTTAATTACATTAAAATTTTGCTGGTCAGTGTTGTAAAGCGACTATTTGATTCATGCTATTTTATTTGAATTGTTTTAACTTTTTCTTATTCTGCCATTAATTATGTTTCACTGGCTAACTGACAATCAAGGATCCTGAGATGAACCTGTATAACATATTTTTCGTCATATGGACAAAGCCGACCTCTTTTGATCACCAGTTTTCCATACAATTTATCATCAGTCACATCAATCATGCATGATTTTTGTAACTGAGGCTGAATTCCTAATAACAATGCCACAAGTTACTGCAAGACCCCTGAAGAATGCTCTGCATTGATATTGCTGTAATTTTTCCACATTTAAAGAGATGAAGAGATTGGGTATCTTCTTCCTCTGAGATGCATCATGTGAATAGCTTAGCTTGTGTCCTCCATTAGGTTATCTGATTACCGGTAAGCCATTCAAAAACAGCTTTGAAACAATGTTGTGCAGAAGGAAAGACCAGCCAGCTACAGACACAAGAAAGACAGATGATGAATAAAGCATCTGTTCTGCCAGGAGAGCAACATACAAGTCATCTCAGGTTCTCTGAATTACAGCAGGATTGGAATCACATTCTGCTACTTTGATCAATTCTCCAAATAATTTGTAATAAGTAAAAAAAGAAGGTTAAGTTTTCATAGCTATGATAGGGAGAATGGTCCAAGCTGATGTGCAATAAGCCCACAAAATATGGATTTACTGAATATTATGCTCAGCTTACAGTACTTACTGAGAAGTTAAAAATAATAAAAATAAAAACATCTTGAAAGAAATTAAACATAACGCTTTCCATTTATAGGACAAATACGAAGCATGTGCCACTCAAAACTGTACCTTAATGATGTATTTAACATTTTAACAAAAGTGCATCAGCACTTATCATACAGATTAATCTTTATTATGGTTCTCTCAATTTTATTCCTAGCATTTGCATTTACTGGGCTTGGACCTTTGAGTACCAAACCTGGTATTCAGGAGACCAAGAATACCTGATGGTCTATAGAGAAGGAAGGAAAAGAAGTGGACCTTTGCAACAAACTTGACCAACTGTATCATGCATCAAATCTGAATAGCAACACTTCTACATGTTTTACATCTCTCAGGAAACGTAATCATCAGCCACTGCAAACAGTAACGTAAAAGTTTTTCACTGGCTTATAGGCACCAATGCATGATTAATTTTCAGATAAAACAGCCTAATTTTGCAAGTCTTTGCAACATTAAACATAAACTGTGGAATATAACTTTGAATGAAGCTCGGAAAGACATATTAAGAGTGAGCTACATGTATAACAGGGCCTGTGTGTGCCTAAGAGGTTAAAAATGGCCCAAGATTGTGTCTGTAAAGGAAAAATAAAGGTTGGAATGCAGAGTTTTATTTACAACATTGAAAACTATGAGTCAACAATATACTTTAATTTTCTTTTGTCACAGTCAAAGCAAGATTTTTATAAGAACAATTTCTATTGAAACACTACAGCATGATGTTGTGGTTTGTCGGACTCTAAAGTCATTAAGTGATCTTCTGATTACCAGATGAGGAACGTTTAGTTCTTCCTGTGTCCTGTGGAATATACTAATTAGGTCATCTAAGTTTGATTAAATCTTTGTTTGTTTATTTCTTTTTATGAGAACAAACTCCATTGTACTTTAAATGCTGCAGTAAAAACATGTTCAAACATTAACTCACTCAGTTTTCTTTTTCTTTAAAGTGGCTGCAGTCTTCATGGTTGTTTGGTGCAGGGCTGAGATTTTAGAAACAGTGATGATGAGAAAGCATTCAAACCATCTGACTGCATGTCTCATCAAATAAAAGCCTAGCCATTTGTGAGGGCCCTGTCACACCTTGTCGATTTAGACAGCTTATGCCTGACGTCCAAGAATCTTCTAACATGCTGGCATATGTGAACTTTTTGTATATTTTCAATTTTGGGCGTATACATAGCGTATTCATAACAAGTCCAGAACTTATGTCCAACGACAGCTTAATGTCCCGTTAATCAGTAATGCACCCGGAGTACGTACTTGCTGTATGTTGATGTGTGCCAGTGTGTTTCAGCGTACTCCAGCATGCTCATAACATGTACAAAACTTATCCAAAATCTATCCAACGTATGCCAGCATTTTTGCACTTCAGGCACACACTGGCTAAATCATCAAGGTGTGACCGGGACTTGAACAATAAAAAATCCAAAATGGCCCATATGCTTTGTATCTACAGTTTTTAAAGCTAACTATACACTTTATCATAATATTTCAGGAAAGACTCCAACAGGGCAGCGATGTTATAAAACCCTAAGAAAAACAGATTAAAAGGCTTCTCTGTGGATTAAAACTAAAACGTATGAGATGACCTAGTTTCTAATATTTTTTATTGCTTCATCCTTTAGACATAAACACATTATTAACAGCAGGTCTTTTTGGTTCTAAGACTCTTAGAATTGAAAGAGACCAAAACAAAGAACAAGAGGACTGAAGACAACAACTTTAAAAACTGAGAAAGCAGACAGAAACCAAAAATCCACTGGAATTAACATATTAAGAGTTAACGGGTGGAGAGTCAGTGCTAGATAATAGTTATATTTGTAATGCCACTAAGACTAAAACAACTCGTATTAATCATTACTAATTGATTATTGAAATAATCTTCAAATAATTTATAAATTGATTAACCTATAGGGACTCTAATGTCATGTCTTTAGCTGACAAAGCAGCCTACTTAGCACAGTTTGTGTTTCACCTGGTTTAATTTCGTGAAAAGTGTTCTTTAATGAATCTTTGGCTATCCGATTGCTATTTGAATAATCTAAAAATTAATCCACAGATAAATTGATTTGTAAAATAGTCATCAGTTGCAGCCCTAATTGCCATATACAATACTGTTATAGTGAAGACAATAACAATCCAAGAAGGTTGAACCTGCCAAAGAGGCAAAACTACTATACCCCAAGTATTTTATTAAGATGCTTTTTTTTCTGGAGCTTTTTTTATCAAACCTGTATTAGAACTGGTTATGTACTTGAAAATATTCTATTAGATGGCATTAGATGGTAATCATAACAGTGAAGATTGGCATGACAGAAGTTGTGGTTTGCCCAAATATTCTCTCTTTGACCTGATTTACCTTTTTCTTATACATCAAATTCTTCAACTTAAGTTTTAAGTTTATTTGAAATAGAGTTTGTATAAGTATAGAAATCATGAAAATGCTGTCAGAGTTGTGGAATTTTGTATAGAGAATGGTAGTGCAAATAAGCAAAATGGCTCCTTTATCTTCTAACAATCTGCACATCTAGTTCACATTTAAACTAGTGTTGCGCCGATGCCATTTTTTGGCCCCGATACCGATACCCAATACCTAGCTGTGCAGTATCGGCCGATACCAATACCATAACAATGTAAAATTATTGCCATCATGGCTTTGTCAAGCTGCTGCCTACCTTTGTGAAGCAGGAAAAAATCTAATACAAAGTGAATCCAGTAGAACTTTTTATTGCCTACCTGCAATGGGTGACAATAGTTGAATAAACTTATGGCTCTCAAAATGGTATCGGTGCCCTATTTGTTTGTACTCGCCGATACCGATACAACCATTTTAGGGCAGTATCGGGGCCCTGTCCGATACTGGTATCGGTATCGGTGCAACACTAATTTAAACCATATCCAGAGTCAATAAAACCAGAGTTACACTGTGTTCATAGTAGTTTCTTTTCATAGGCGTGTTACTTTTACTGATTGGGTAAGCCTTTAGCCCAAAAGATGACCTGTGATGTTGGAGGCTGATAGAAAGGGACAGTTCAAGAACACAGGAAAGTTTAAATCCAGCACATGTCAAATGATTCTTAAGTTTATCTTGAAATTTGTAGCTCAGCATCTGGAAATAATAAGCGGTTACTGCCCCATCAGCATAATGATATCAGAGTACCTACATCTCAAAGGAAAACCTCCAACTATATCTGTATGAAAGGACTGGAGGATTGTGTGCAATCAAGAACTGATTCTAAACACTGAATAAAAGATGAAAAACAACAAGCGGCATTAAAATGCATTAACATCGAATACAATTTATGTTTAATTGTACTTGGCTGATGTTGCTATGACGCATGTACAAAAGGCATGCTTGTTTTGTTTATGGACATGAACCTAAGTTTTGGTGACAGAGAGGAGGTTTTCTGGTTTAGGAATTTTCCTGTTCATCTTTTTTACATAATATGGTTCTCCTGGTTTCTTCAAGGCATGACCATCAGCATGCACTAAACTGGTTCAAAGCCAATAGGGAAATTGCCAGACAGCGTTGCTAAGTCTATGGTTATGGTATAAATGTGAAAAGATGGATTCCTTCCTCAAGGTCAAGGGTCAGCGTTCTGGTTTTCCTTTAAAGATAAGTGGGATTGATATATCGGAGACTCATCTCCCAACATGTAGACGTTGGTATAGTTTGTGGTGAAACAGAAAATTCGGTTTTTAATGTAACCTTATGTGTCTATGTTATGAACATTACACATGACACTGGCAAATAGATAAAGTAAATAAAATCAAGATTTTGGACACACAGCTGAAATGAGTTGTTTCTACACCAGTAGGAGAAAATTATAAGGCAGACTGATGAGTGTTTCCCTTTAGAGGTTATCCTGACTATTTGAGAGAGACATTAGGGGCAAACAGACAACCTGTTTGGGAGATTATATCTATCCCTTCAGTTTTGTAAATACATCAAGATTTATCAGAGTAAGCTGAAGAGTGTTGCGAGAGAGAGGGATGTGTGCGTCTCTCTCCTGAGCCAGTGATAGTTCGCAGACAACTGATCGATAAATGGAAAAACAGACGAATTAATGGCTTTTGACGTGTATAGAAAAAGGCAGACTTTGTTGAGCTCCTAAACTTCACAATTTTTCAGGGGAATGAATAGAGCAGTCACATAGTAGGCTGGCTCTGCTCTTCTGGAAAAGCTATGAAAATCAAATAAAGCCTTTTGTTTTACATAAACACTGTCTACACACCTTATTAACTGTGAGGCTGAGACAAAAGAAATCCTTTTTTTAAATTAACAAATGGAAGAAAACCCAAACTAAGTTTATACAGCGTTAAAAAGGACACCATAAATTTAAAGATACTTTAACCGTTGTCTTAGATTTGATCAGTTAGACAGTTTGGCAGCAAAGGATCAATGTCTTGGTCAAAGACCAGAGACCAAGACTAAAAGATTTGTCATGGGAATTATCACTGGCTCCAAACAACATTTTTCCACTTAAGGGTCTCACAACCTTGTATCCTCCTCACAGTCTCCTAGCAGCCTTCCCCTCCATCACTCTTTACTTCCAACCTCCATGTCAGATGGACATATCCATTTCACCATCTCTGTCCAAACCACAAATGTCATTTATGACTCACCAATTACACACTGGAATAGCTAAACTGCTTTTTCAGCCTCCACCAGACACCTCAAGAGATTAACCAATCCCAAGGCTGAGGGTAAAGCCCCTCCTTGGAGTGGAAAATATGTGTGGAGGAGAGAACAGGTGTTTTTGTGTGAGAAGAAAACAGTAGCTAAGACAGATCTGAGACAAATGCATCTCTCATGATGCAGAACTTCGACCAAAAGGAATTGTAACATAATTTACAACTTTAAAGTACTTATCTACTCCTTTCTGTGACAGAAAGAAGGAAGACAAACACAGGCAGCTGAGAACATGACATACCTGCCAGGTCTTTAAATAACAAGGTCAGAGGAGAGTTATCTTCGTAACCCAACGACGCCTGTTAAAATAAAAGGACTAAACGACAAGCACAACTCTTCTAAATCCAGTCATTTTTACAGCAGACAGGTTGTGAACTCCCAGGGTTGCATTACTCGGTTGGTGGTCATTGGCAGGGGAAGATTCAGCTGTTACCCGCCGTGTGGGGGGCTGTCTACAGGATCAGACCTGCCCTGTCAACGCTATGGACAGCAAGAACAACAAATCAAACCTTAGCCTTCAACACATTGTTGAAGAAGTAACATAAATGCTGCTTCTGTCAGTCACTTTGAGGTTGCATTGATGCTGCCATTCAGCATTAAGTTTTAAACTTGGTGGCGGAAAGAAGCTCATCTTTCCCAGTTGTCGTCTCACAACTCACACATTAAATTTCATACAAGGAATTTTCTTCCTCTTGGAAAAACTCATGCTTCATTCTGACCAGAATAAATGCCTACCATGGGAGAGACTCTGATTTGTGGGAATCAAATCAATACATGAGTAATTTCCTCACATTCCAAGAATCACAAGAAAAACTAGTAAGCAAAGGTCTGCTGGAGCCAAAAATCGCCCCCGTTGTTTCACTTCCTGTATGTCGAGAAGAGAGGAAAGGGGAAGAAATCTTGCCTCTTATCTTTTGATTGCAGCTTTTTTGATGTCAGCCTGACCTGCTTTGGGTCAAAGGTCATAACACTGTTTGGTGCATCTTCACTTGACCCTAAAGTGTTTCAACAGACGTTTCTGGCGACTGTGACCCAGTCCAAAGGTGCTGATGCTGCATCAGTGTCATGTGTCTCTACATGTTAATGTCTAAGAAAAAATAACTGAAGCTCATTATGAAAACTACAAAAATCATATTAAATGTTCTGCCAAGTTTGAAATCAGCTGGTTAGCCTAGTTAGTCTGCAACAACCAAACTGTCCTGGATAAAAGATCAGCAGAGCAGCTTTGGATTAATGGGAGGCATGAGAGGATAGCAAAGCTCCAGTTGTGGACCTCCCATGGGTGGATGGGAACACATTCAACTCCCAACAATAAATCCAGAGTGTTAAAATACTCCAGTTTCACTGGTGTCATCTGATCAGATACAAGTTGTTCAGCCAGATACTAACTTAACTTTAGTCCAGATGTTCTGCATCTGTTACGTGGTTAGAGATCTAAAATATAAGTAAAAGCTGGATAAAAGCAGAGCTGCTTTTTGCAACTTTATGTGTGTAATCACTTTGACCTTTCAGGAATTTATATATATATATATATATATATATATATATATATATATATATATATATATATATATATATATATATATATATATAAAACGCAATACGTCTGCAGCCAATCTAAAAGGTCTTGATACATTTTTGTTTAATATGTTGTTTCCAGCAGTTCACAAATTTATGCATGTGTGTTGATCATGTTTTCCTCTGAAAACACATGATAAAATATTTACAAAAAATGTGAAGGCAAACTACAGCTTGTGAGATACTGTACTATTGAAAAGACAAGATAGACGTTATAATCAAAGCTATAAAGTGGCTGAAAATAACACTAGAAGACTTATAGGATATAGGGACGTCCTGTATCCTGCTTATATCTAAGGATAAGAAATGCTGGACAGAAGCGTTTTATTCCACAGAAAACATCCAGACTGGTTTAAAATATCCCAAAAACCTTGTAAGAGAGAACCGATTACCGGTATGTTCTGCTAAACAGAGCTTGACAACCGTTCCAAAAGGTCCAGTAAGACTCACCCAAAAACAACCATGAGCATCACTAAAAAACAAATAATTTAATGCGTCAAACATCGAAAGCATCATGCTTTAAGTATACTTGACTTCAATTTAATCTAATCCTTTCTAAGCTGAATAACCCATAAACATTTTTTAATAGCTGCCAGTTGTGCCTCAACACCTTCAGATCTCAGGAAAGATGAAGATGGATTTTATCTTTAAGCTTCACTGTGACCAAAGATTGCATCAAAACCAACAACAGAATGGCTTGACAAAAGCGGAGATTTAGGTTTTGGAATGGCTAAAAAAAGCAACAGAAATCTGCAGTGTCACTTTAAGGGAGCTTTTGACAAAATATTTCCTCACAAATCTGATAAAGCTGGAGGATTTTTCAAAGAAAAGTGGACCAATATTCCCAATTCATGGTTTAGGATACTGCCAGATTCCTAGAAAAGAAAAATTAAATGGAGTCAAATGGGTCTAGTAGCCATTAGTAGTTTAAGGGCATACTCACTTATGAAACAGCATCAATGCACCATTTAATTCTTTATGATTTACCTTCTAGTTGTTAGGATAATTATCATAGATTAACTTTTTTTTTTAAATGTGCAGGATAAACATAAAATAAAATTATGCATAGACTAAAGCTGGGTATACACTGTGCAAAATTTTCAATTATTGTATGCAGCTACAATTTTAACTGTAAGATGAAACTGTAGGGTTTTAAAGTTCACAGCTCACAATGTGCGTTCCTAAACTGCATGACTAAAAACCAAACGCCGAAAGATGGCGCTGGTCGGACTCGTCAATCATGAAGAACAAGGAGGACTCCCTTGTTTGCACATGTGCAGTGCTCGAGGTTCTGGTAAATCAGCTCGTAGCTCTGCTTCAACGGCAGGATTTATCCACGAAAACCTTATGAGGGTCTACTGAATAGAAAAATCTTTGATTTTCTCCAGACCTTACGATTCCTGATTGGGAGGTGGTTGTGAGAGGCTAATCGCCCCTCGTTACCCCCTGTATACTACATGACGCACAAAGTCGAGGCTCAAAGTTGGCCCTATTGAAAAAATTCTTGCACTAGAACAGGCCTGGAAAGGGCAAAAAAAAATCGTACAGTTTATGCGCGGCTTAAGCTTCCTAAAGATTTTTTTTTAACATCTCATATGTAATTTGATATCTTCCAAGTTTTAGATGTTATCTGTAACAATGCGTAATGTGGCTAATGGCAATCCAAAAAAAAAAAAAAATGTATTAACTCATTGCAGATAAATGGTAGGAGGTTTCATCATAACTAAATATCACATGTTGTGTCACAGGGCAGTTTTTTCCATCACTCTATTTATGCTTCAGAGGGAATTGGATGTTTTTTTTTTTTTTATTATTTCATTCCTTTATTTGCTTAGTTTTTCTTCCAAGAGCAGAAAAATGTTATTTTTCAGAGTGAGTCTGAATAAGGAAGCTGGTTCTGTTTCAAAACATCAGAATTCTACGCTAAAAAAAATAACTATTTTACTATGATCAGTCTCCGGTCTGGTCTTTTTTCTTTAATTTGCAGAACAACCTTTCTCATATTTGTCAATATGAGAGTGGAGGTTGGTTGAGGGCCCAAATGCAGAGATAAGGGAGACTGGGTTTAATAAAAAAAAAAGGCACGAGAAACAAAATCCAAGAACCAAAAACCAGGAGACATCAGGGGAAAACGCACACAGGGAGCCAAGTAACAAAAAGGAACCGGCACAGGTAGAGTATATATGGGAGGCAGAACAAAGACTAGGGTAACCAGCTGATATGGAGCAGGTGTTAATGGAAGTGACTAGAAGGGAGCTAGAGAAGGAGACTGGCACAAAGGGGCAACAGAGAGTAACTTAAATATATCACAGAAAAAAGGAAAAAAACAAACCAAAGATCAACAAAATAGAATTACTAAGATTACTGAAAAGTAAAAACTCAAAGTCCAAGAGGGGAGAACCATAACGATATTTAGACTCTGAATTCATGAAATCTTTATTTTCTCTTTCAGAACTCACAAAAATAAGCATTTATTCTCTTATAATTTTTTTTTGCTATTATCAACAGTAAAGGTTTAGAAAAACATAATTTTACAAGCCATTCAAATCTCTATATTTATTAAATGAATGATTCTGATTAATTCCCATACATGGGCATAGAATAGACAATTTTGAGGGAGTGGGTAATGCACTGTTGTGTTTGTCAATGAGAAGGCGGGGCTCATCCAGGGCACCAGTCATTGCCAGTAGTTGTTTGTATAAGGCCGGAATCAACCATGAAGCATCCAGTCATGAAAAAATTTATTTAAATGTTGTATTTTCAGAATTATAAATGGATTTCATAAATTGTACTTTGATTTAAAGTCAACAAACACATCAGGATATTTGTTGTCAGTTAAAAATGATTACACTGAAATAGGAAAATGTAGAAATGATCAAATGCACATTATCTAAAGTTTGTTTTGCTTACACAGTAGATTTCATGTAATGTAGTATTTATGTAATATGTAAGTTCTGGTTAAAATCCAATAATTAAGTTAAAACACGATCAAAAGCTTTCCAGAGTTATTAGGACAGTTTTAGTTTAGCAGTGTATCAGAGCTGCTGCATAACATACAAACTTCAGTGTTTACAGATAGATGTTCTTCTACAACCTTTTCTGTTCAAAACGCAAATAAGACTCCAATTTCTATTAAAATATAACAATATCAATAATAAAAAACACTAATCAACAAACAGTACTGACTAGAATTCAGGTTTGAATAGCATAAATAGTTTATATTTATGCAAAAACAGGATTAAAACCACTGACATAAGCCATGAGAGAGATGACAGTTATACATGACATACAAATAAAAAGTATGTAGGTAAATGTTTTTTTAAAGTGTAAAGGGAACAAAAACATTAAAAAACGATTTAATAGTCTAACAAGATTAACTGCACAATGTTCCAAGCTTCTTATTGCTTTGCCAGAACTTCCTACACATTCAGTCCCACACAGAAAGTTTAGCTACTGGAGGCGCATATTGGGCCCCACCCTCTTCCCTTCTCCTCCTTCTCTATGGATCAGTCCAACGGAGGTGAAGGAGACTGAACTGAGCAGATCTCTGAAAGTTTCAGACCACTAAAAAGAGCCATGTTTCTAACATAATGACTTTTTAGAAATAAATATATCAGTACATGACTATGATTTTGGTATAAGGGGTCCTTAGAAATGATGAAACAATGTTTTGCCTATTAAATGTATAATTAAACTGAGGGTTTGATATAAAAAGTCAAATGTAGACTTAAAAGCTAGGTTCTATGTGTAACACATTTTTTATTTAAAAGTTTGCATGCACTCACCTCAGCCTGTGTGACATGTAAAGTGGAACAGAGCGCAGCCAGCAGCAGCAGCAGCAGCTGCGGCTGCAGCGCGCAGGACTGGAACAGCATCGCTGGATGTGCGGCGCGCGCGAACAGCTTCCCCTTCAACCCGCTCCTCTGTCCTCGGTTAAACTCACAGCTTATCTGCGGAGCACAGACGGTACGTTCGGCTGCATCTTTGTCCGAGACGATGTGAACTTCTGATCAATGCAACTTGCTCTTGTTCCCGTTGCACCACACCCCCCACCTTCCTCCAAAAACGACCACCCTCTCTCCCAGCCAGACCGAGTCTAAAACTGCTTGTTTCAAACACTTTGACTTTTCTCTGTACGGAGAGGAACTACTCGGGACACTTCTGGGCTTTATGTGGGATATTTGGGGGTCCCTTTTTTTTTTCCTGACACTGGGGATGATTCCGTGTCTTTTCTAGGTCTGGTACTAACCCCTCTCTCCAATCTGTGACATCTCTATTCCAATAGGACGCGCGTTACTAAGGCAGCCGTAAGTTATAAAAAGTATTTTATGCACTTCTGTATGAAGGTGATTTCAAACTATTGTTGGTTTATATAAAATTTTAATTGCTTAATCACATTATTTTCTTCTATGATGAACTCCGATTGCGTCTGCAATCAACAGGTTGAGTGAACATGCTTTAAGTCTGCATCCAAAAGTGGGGACTTGAGTTTGATCAGCAGTGGGACCATGCAAAGGCAGCACAGAGGGGGAACAAACCTGAGGTAAAACATCAGTAACTTAAGAATTTAGCTCATTTTCTGCTTTTTATTCATTAGGATTTACAAGAGTGTGTTTTATTTAACAGGCTGCTGCTTCTTTGCCTTTACATCGCCATCATCGCCTCTGGAGCGCAAGCTGTAAGTTTTATAGATTTTTTTTTTCACTGCAAAAAAATGCACACTGCTGACAATAGTGATAGAAAATCAATCCCATTCCTTTTGGGTTGGAATTGTGCTGCTTGGAGTTGTTCGTGTTTTTCAGCTGCCAGTGGGAGTGTCTGCTATGGGGAGTTCCTTCAGTAGGAGGGCTCTTCCGTTTCTTAGGATGATTGGTAAATAAAAAAAATAAATAAATAAACTCTACAAAAAAGATGTTAGAAAATTGAGTCATGGTTTGAAGTTTTAGTTATGAGCTTTTTAACAAAGTAAAAAAAAAAAAAGATGAGCTCTTGATGTCTGATGGGAGACACCTGACCCTTTGACCTGGCACCAAGGGGGTGGGAGTGGGATCATGACCTCTGTCTCCTGCATGATACCTTCCTTAGCTCTGTATGCATTCTTAAAGGTAAAATTATAAATAAAGCTTTTTATTCCGGTTCCAATTATCTTTTTCTTATCTGTTCTTCATTCTCATTTTTAACACTACAAACAAATCACTTTAAAGTTTTGGATTGACCTGCTAAAACTTTGGTATTAAATGTGAGAGACTTTACCCTGCATGGATATAATTATGGGGGTTCCCTGCACTTTGTCAAATGTCCATTTTTGTCCCTTGCGTGCTTTACTGTCCAAAAACATTGTTACACTACAGTACAAAGATATACGTCGAGCACTCGGACCAAGCAGAAAACCGCAGCTCAAGCTGAAGCCCGCTTACCAGAGTTTTGATGAAATGTAATTAATCTTTATTCACATTACAGCTTGTAAACTTTTAACTTAAAAAGTCTGTCCTAATTCCTGTCACCCTAATTCTCCATATTAGAAACATTTGAGTTTGACATAAAAACAAGAGATTTCCCAATCCAATAGTGATTTCCGAAATCGGTCCATTCAAGCAAAAAAACAAATATTAAACTTCGTGATAGAAAAATAAACTTAGTTCCACCTCCCACCAAAGTCCCTAAAATCTTTGTTATGTGCAAGCTAATAGAAATACTATAAATGTAACCTGTTGGTTGAATAAAAAAAAAAAGAAGGGGGACACAATCACAAAGTGGAAATTCATTGGATATTTTAAACTTTTAAACAAAACTTTAAAAAATTGACCGTGCAAAATTATTTAGTCCCCTTAAGTTAATACTTTGTAGCACCACCTATTGTTGCAATTTCAGCTGTACGTCACTTGGGGTATTTCTATCAGTTTTGCCATCGAGAGACATTCCCCATTCTTCCTTGCAAAACAGATGGATCTCAGTGAGGCTGGATGAAGAGTATTTATGAACAGCTGTTTTCAGTTCTTAGCACAGATCTTGGGTTGGATTCATGTCTGGACTTTGACTTGGCCACTCTAACACCTGGATATATTCATTTGTGAACCATTCTACTGTAGCTATTATCCCGGATTATTGTCTTGTTGAAGATAAAACTCCATCCTAGTCTCAAGTCTTTTTCAGACTCCAACTGGTTTTCTTTCAGAATGGTACTGTATTTGGCTCCATCCATCTTCCCATCAATTTTAACCATCTTCCCTGTCAATGATGAAGAACAGCAGGCCCAAACCATGGTGTGGCCTCCACCATGTTTAACATAGGCGATGGTGCGTTCAGGGTGATGAGCTTTGTTGTTTTCACGTCAAACATGAAGTTTTGCAATGTGGCCAAAAAGTTAGGTTTTGGTTTATTCTGACCAGAGTGCCCTCAGTCACGTATTTGGTGGGTCTACCAGGTGGCTTGTGGCAAACTTTAAACAAGACTTTTTATGGATATCTCTTTGGCTTTCTTCCATAAAGGCCAGCTTTGTGCAGTCTACCACTACTTGTTGTGCTATGGACAGATTCTTCCACCTCAGCTGTAGATCTCTGCAGTTCATCCAGAGTGATCATGGACCTCTTGGTTGCATCTCTGATCAGTCTTCTCCTTGTTTGTGCTGAAAGTTTTGAGGGACAGCCTGGTCTTTGTAGATTTGCAGTGGTCTAATACTCTCTCCATTTCAATATTATCGCTTGCACTGTGCTCCTTGGGCCTGCTTGGTGTGCTGCTTGTTCTTCATGATCTTCTCTGCGCTCTCACCTCTGAGACGATAGCAGAGCGAGTGCATTTATACAAGGCTTGATTACTCACAGGTGGATTCTTTTTATCATCAGTCATTTAGGTCAGCAATGGATCATTCAGAAATGCTCACTGAACTTCTGGAGAGACTTTGTTGCACTGAAAGCAAAGGGCAATTCATTTTGCACCCCTCACTCTTCAGCCTTTTTATTTGTTAAGAAAGTTTAAAATATCCAATAAATTAGCATTTTATTTCTTTATATTTGATGACTGAAATATGGAAAAAAAAATCTAAAAGCTCCCTGGGGCCAAAAAAAGAGATAGGTGATGTTATTGTATGCAGTAATTCCTGTTGTGGTTCAGCACTTCTTTGACATATTTTATGTCAGTACAATGAATGAAGAAATCCCAACATAATTACTGTACAATTTGAGCTACATTCAGTATGTAGGTCATGAATTGTTGCTGATAATTTCCCCCTTTGCTATTGTATACATTTTGTATTGTCCATTTTTATTCCTTAAATATTATGTTTAAAAACACAAGCTCTAGGAAAATGTTCCTTCTCAGGAGAATCCCTCTTAGCTACACCCTCAAAGACCGGAGTTTAAGACCCCCTGATCTACACTATTGAAATTAGGTAGTGTGTATGGTGTTAACACCAATCAACAGCCTCATAGTTTTATAATTGGTCTTAAAATATAAGAGTTGGGTGGCCATAGCTGTGATCAAGAAACAACCAACAGAAACAGTAAGTAGTGTAAAATGGTGTAAGAGTGAAAATTGCCATACATTTCACAATATTTTGTATGGAGGCACAATGTTTGCAGAAACTAGTGAATTATGTAGTTTTAAAAGTTTTCGAACATGGAGTATGATATGCATAATTTCAAATAAGCTGCTGGCTTTTAGCTTTCATCCATCCATCTATCTTCTCTCACTTATCAGTCATGGTATCTCCAGCAGTCTATGGCTGAAAGGCGGGGTAAATGGTGAACAGGTCGTCAGTCTGTCGCTGGACAGCCTTTTATCTTATTATTCTAAAATCATATAAATCAATTTAATAATTATTTTACATTTACTTGACTGTGGCTGGAACGTAGGAATAATCATCTTTACCCATGGGCAAGCCATTGAACTCAGAAGTTGCCTATCAGTTTTCATATCTCTGTATGAATGTGTCAAAGTGTTGAAGTGTGACTTAGTAAATGTAGCTCAGTGCTTTGAGTTGTAAGTATGACCAGTAAAGTGGTTTATGAATTAGGTCTGTCCACAATTTGAAGGTTTTTAAAATGTATGCAACACGATTCTGCCTCCCGATCTTAACGTATGAAAAGACCAACTTATTTTTTGTTTAAAGGAAATTCGTCAACCGTTTGCTGTCAGTGCGTGAATATGTCTTTTAAAAAAAGCATGGGCTTTTAATGTGCATCCTAAAGGTGAGTGCTACAACACTTGGTTTTCTCTGTCTATGAGAGTCTCATTGAATAGCAAGAAGGGAAATAGTTGTTAAGCTGAACGGCTGCATAAAAGAACCTGTACCGCAGAGTGCAACCAAGTTTTAAAATCAAATCAATGCTGGAAGTACACACCAAAGGTTTTGGACATTTCTTCTTATTATTATTATTAAATACAGAGACTTAGAAAAAGGCAAGAAAACCTTAAATTAAGTTGAGTGGCTTTAACAGCTAAACCTTACCATACATTGATGAATGAGAGACCTAAGATCAGTGGATTTAATGTGACTTTGTTAACTTCCTGTTAGGCGGACTCCTGTTGATTTTGTTGGGAATTTCGTTGGTATGTCCTTCCTGGACTACAACTTTATAATCAATCAATGAATCAAACAAGTATAAAATTGTGTTCTGCTCAAAATTGGACTGGACTGTTCTACACTTAGCAGAAATGTTGTCTAACACTTTTTTTAAACCTTTAATTTATGTCTTATCTTATGTGTTGGAGGAATCGTTGCATTACCAATTATAAAAAAATAGAATGGCTCATATAATGAAGGTAAATTGCAAATTATAAGTTATCCAGATGTTGCCTTATTATATAAAACATTTCCCTGCCTAATGGGAAATAATGAAAGAGTTACTTGCCTTTTGTGTCGTGATGTTTTAGTAACTACTGTATGCACTTATATATCATCAAGCTTAATGTAATGCTGAAGTCAAAGTCTAATTTATTTGAAAGACCATCATTCACCATGTGAATGTGTTTTGCTTTTCTGTTTATTTGTGCAGGCTGTCAGCTGTTTGGTGCTTCTCCAAGATATTTAATATCATACTCAAGGCTCTCAGATGAAAACTTATTTCTTTAGTCTGATGAAAAGGCCCTGTTGTCCCCAGCTCTTATCGAATTTGCCTAGCTCTTTATCAGGAGCGTATGACACGGCTTAGCTCCTCTATTTATCACATAGCTTCTCTTAACAACGCCAGAGGTACAGCAATCTATTTTTAGTTTGGTACAACTCATGCTCTTTGTACATAATTTTAAAGTCAAATGGAGGATTAAAAAACAAAAAAACGTAGAAAATTTTTCATCTTTTGGTGTGACGTAGTTTAAGTATCTGATTTTACAAGATTTCAAAGGGAATATTTAGTAAAAAAAAACAGAAGAATAGAAGTTTTAATCTTATGAGTCTTATCTTTTCTAACTTTAAAAGCTATGATTTTGAAATATGTTTCTGTTTAATATCAGACTTTAGATCTGACTCATGGGACTGCTTGGCTTCTTTGAACCAAACCAATGTACAACTGCTTCCCACCATCCGTCTCTGTTTGATGATTTAAATCTGGAATTCCTCCGCTGACTGAAAGCTGCTGTTCTCAAGATGGTTTTCTCATTACTGTTCTCATTGGGATTCTCACAATTTTCACAATCATCCACTTGATTTAACTCAGTGAATCAAATCACGTGGTCTCAGTAAAAGAGTGTTTATGATGTCGTATAGACTTTGTTCACTAGCAAAAAATGGCAAGTAGGTACAACTGCAACAAGACGTAGTTAAGTGAAGTTTAACGCAAAGCGAATCACAAGATTGTATGAGCACATCACCATATCTTTTCTTGGAAACCTGTTTGAATAAAGTTAAAGAACTGCAGGATACTTCTCTCTATATAACTAAGCCTATTAATATAAACACACCATTGTAACTATAATTCGGAAACAGTAATTTCATGACTGAAGAATGCATACTTTTAGGGATGTATGATATGGTTAATATAGCTCTTTATTATTTAGTTTTTTTGTATTCCTGACCATACTAAGTGTCCTTTTACCTTTAAAAAGAGGTCAACCCTATACTACCAGCCTCTTTAGATTGGCTGTGAGAAATTTATAGGTTAAATCCTGTCCTCTGCCTTTGCCATACTGTTCTAATTAAGAGTTCAGTGAAATTACACTCAGTTCTATCTGACATATTTGTGATTGATTTTGATATTGATTGATTGGGTCCCAATCAGGGCAGGTCTATAGACCTAATGGTCCCTATTTTATCTGCTTAGATCATTCATCAATTTGGTAACTAAAAACAGCAATTATGCAATTACATCTTTGAGTTATTTTCATTACATGCTACCTCCTATTTATTTAAGTGTTTGATGTTTAATATCCAGTTTCAGAAGCATTATAGATCAAATATGATCTCTAGTCAGCCTGTTAAGTCTACAAAGTGGTACTTTTGTCTCCCCCTTCTGTTTGTGAAAATATTTTCACAATTTCCCTATAGTTACTATTTTAGGATATTTCTTAAAAATAAGGAGTAAGAAACACAGTTTGACATTTATTAAACCGGACATCATTGCCTTCTTTTTGTAAAGGAGTTACGGCATTAGCTATTGGTGTGGCCTGTCATCAGTATTGTGTAAATTAAATGGTTTTAAGGCCTGAAATGAAACAGATGTCTGCTTGCATTAGGGTTAAGGTGCCAACATCTGCTGCAGCTATACATATTAATTGATTCGTTGTAAACTTTTAGTTTCAGTTGCATGTGGTTTAGGGTGCCTGTTTTATCATTTTGATTAAAAACATTAAAAAAAAAAATTGTTAATTTCATGGCTTGAAGTATTATATTTTTTATTTTGACACCCCTACTGGCTTCACATAATAAAACCAAGAATATTATCATGACCTCCTTAGGGCATTGCTCTAGGATCTATAGGTTGAGCTGGTTCCAGTATTGGAGACAATGACATCCCTGTTTGTCTCATTCAATAAAAGGACAAAAAATCAGAGGTTAGTACATACAACTTCAATATAGGAAAAATGGAAATATATAAATATATTCTCCTCAATCATATGCCCTATCTATAGGGCTACAGATAGTCAACGTGCTTTTCAGTGACATGGTGTGTACCACAATCAATGTGGACTAAAAGAAGCAAAGTAAAAGTTGTCTGAGGAGATTA
Organism: Cyprinodon tularosa; assembly: GCF_016077235.1. NCBI lineage: Eukaryota > Metazoa > Chordata > Actinopteri > Cyprinodontiformes > Cyprinodontidae > Cyprinodon > Cyprinodon tularosa. Next base: position 1,862,254 of record NW_024038975.1, on the reverse strand, counting down.
CAGTAGAAAGAAAATATATACTCTCATGTTAAAAGTAAAGGCTATAAAACCATCTTCAAACAGATTCATGTTTCTTCAGTTGCACATTTATTATTTAGAAATGTATGATTCATTGGGCTGTAGCCAATCTCCCAGGAAATGGCTGCTGGGGGAAAATTGATGACAGATCAAAGAGGCAAATAATGTGGATGGTAACAAAAGGGCCCCGAAAAACTAAAGAACTTAAGGTGAACCACAAGCTCAAAGAATATCAGTGTCAGATCACATTATCTGTTGTTTGAGCCAAATTGGACTTAATGGGACCCTATACGTCCGAGTGCCCCCTTTCAAGGGGTTATTGAGCTTGTAGCTTGTAGCTCAATAACTCATAGACTGACACACTCTTATCATATGTCCAGATCTTCAACTAAGACTCCTCTACAGGACTATCTGCTTCATTCTAATATCCATCAACCACAGCTCCAACACCATGCCAAAGAGCACCAAGGTAGCAAAAATGCAATTTTTGACCAAGTTGTATGTGAAAATGTTGGGTTTTTTTTATCACAACAAACTTGATTTTATAGTAAAAAAAACAAAAAAACAACAACATCTAAAGAATTGAAAATTGGCTTATTCTCAAGGTCAACCCTGAAGCTTTAGGACAAGGTCGAATTTATAAACTGTTTTAAAGAAACAATATCTGACAAGTTCTATCAAAATCAATCTAAATCATTCCAGTGGAGTCCAATGATATAATTAGATGCAGATTATTCAGATACAGAAGAAGCTTATCATAAATGTCAATTGGTAATAGTTTTTCCTGCCATTAACATCTCAGCTGGTTGCACTGATTGACTTTGCAGCAACCGCTCACTTCTTTTTGCTCCACAGCCTTTTTACACTTATCTGCCCCTGAGTTGACTACAATGTGCATTCCTGATCGTTGGGAATATCCTGTTTCCTTGTGACTTGCTTTAATTTATAAAGTTTTCCTGCTCTGTATCTAATTTAACCTGCTATGGGAAAACCATTTTTTAGAGTCTCAAAAGCAAATCATGATTTCATACAGTATAGGTGTTTAATGGCCTCCCCAATTCATAAAGATACGCTATGCAGAAAAAATATTGTTTATCAGCGTCTTTTGACAGAGGAAGGAAGGCTCTTGAGGCAGAAATGCTAACAGGATGTTTCATATAGTTGCCTTCATGACGCTTTGATGTGATTTCATGTGTTTGAGAATAGATTTCAAGATGTGTGTGAGAGTATGTGGTGGAATTTGGGAGGCTGTTCTGGCAGAGGATGTGTGACCTGCAGAAATTTTGTATGAGGAAGAGACATTTTTGGCAGCACCGTAGCGCCTGCTTTAACAATTAACCTCTTATCTATAAGTGGATGGTTGGTTGTGATGGATCTTGTTCCTATTTTGTTGCTGTATTCCATTGCAACACACACCAAAATAAGTACAGATCGGTGTGTGTGGGATTTTAATGTGTCCATGGAAGTTCAAAGTACTTTTCTCAAGGGCTTTGCTGGGCAAGGTTCAAAATTTTTTACTGTATTTGAATGAGAGATGTTCACTAATAAAAGCAAACACGTGACTGACCTGTTGAATGTGACTGCTTTATCAGGGAGGAAGGTGCACCTCTGGGGCGAGGGGAAGATGTCTGCTTATGATAAGAAAATAGAAACATGGGCAAAACAGTGGCTGTGACAATCGGGGGAAGAACCCATTGTGCTGTTATGCAGGAAGCCACAGCCTGGGATGAGAACTGTAGGGCTTCCCTGACATTGATGTAAGTATGTGTGTGTTTGTGTGTGTGTGTGTGTGTGTGTGTGTGTGTGTGGGGGGGGGGGGGGGGGGGGGTTAATGTTTTACTGCTTAGAGTGTGAAGCTGGCTGGCAATTTGTTTCCATTGATGTGTTTAGCCACGCCTAAGAGACAAACCCTGTGACCTTTCTGCATTTTGCTTTTTTGATAGTTTGGCATGCCCTTGAGTTCGTGTGTACACTGTGTTTATTTTGTTGGCAGGTTGTGCTAGATCAGAGGTAGACTTTGTTGTTTGGTAAAACATGACTTTCTGGTGCTGATTATTTGATTAGTCTCTGCTGCAGCGCTGCATTGTAATTGTGAGGAAAGGCTTGTTGCGCTTGGCTGCTTGTCCCACCGGTGCACAAATATCCTTCTTAAACAAGAATGCATATGCAATGATGGACCCCAATTTCCATGGTGGAATCTGGAAAGACAACATACAGGAAAATTTCTCATTGGTTGTTAAAAGCACTAAATTACCCCTAAAGGTATCTGTTTCTTATTGGCAGAATGTGTTAGCCTTATATTTCTTCTTACATATGCGCACATTAAGGAGTGTATATTTCAGCATGTCAGTTTATTTATGCTCTGTATTAGGGGAAACATCCTGAGTGAATGGAGAAATATGCTAAAGAAAATATTATATTCAGAGGAGCTTACTACACAGGAAAGGGTAGAGGGGTTGAGTTACGGCCATGCAAGACTTCACAAAGTTTCACTTCTACAGAGTTTACTTAATTGTACACTGATAGTGTAAATATGTAAAATGAAACAGGTATCCAATTTGATTCCGCCTTGTGTAATGAAAAGGCATTCTGCTTGAGCCTTTTCACATCACGAACAGCAGTGGACAACATCATAGAGACCAATAAACACAGTACATAGTTCATGGATAAAGTTGTGGAGACGTTTAAAACAGATTTAAATAGCAAACCTATATACATGCTCTGCTGTTTAATCCGTTGACTAAAGGGAGCATATTGCCTGCAAACTTACCAAAAACAAGGTTGTCCATCAAACAGACAGACAAGGAGAACACAGCCATTACTGAAAGAAAACCATTAGATGTCCTTTTTGCAGTTTTGTACACATTTAGATATGCTTTCCTCATTGAGACCAGTGTCTTATGATTAATGTTGTTGATTTCAGTCTTCTTCGGAACATCCCATGTTAAGACCTACAGTACGATCTAATAATCTGTTAAAATACATAATGTCCTCTAACAGATTCCAAACGTTTTTACTGGACTCGGGATGTCTGGAATAGTTCACAAGGCACACTATTGGCCTGCTACTGGTACATGTGACAAAAAGTACTTGTGCGACACAGCAGCATCCAGTTGAACGCATAGTAATGGCTTGCTATGTGTACCCATGATGATATGCCAATGTGTGTGTTTCAGATGTGTGTGTCCAGATATTATGCAGGGCTAAAACTCAGATTTGGATTGGCAAAATTGCCACAACTGACTGATGCCCCATCATAGAACCAAACCAATAGAATCAAACTTACATCAATAGGTTCGATGGACACATACACATGATTGCCTTTCGCAATCGCACTTCAGAAAGGGCAATTAAGCCAAATCAGAAGTGTGTAAAGGGTAAAAGAACCACAAACCACAAAAAGAAAAAACCTTTGTTTTCTTGTAGTTCTTTGTCAGAAGGCCCTAGTCTGGGACTTGAATCTCCTAATCCATGTGGATTTCAGTCCTGTAAGGTTGTGTGGATTCACCACAGCTGTCTGGAGTTCCTTTCCTACCCAGGATAGTGTTCTAGTGTGGATGAAAGGTGAAGTGATAGGAGCTAGGATAGGAGATTGTATCTACAATTTCCCCAAGTTGGTATCAGCCTCAGAATCAGAAACAGTCATCTTAACAGTTAGCATTAAAGTATAAGCAAATATTACTTGGTTTCATTAGCTGTGCCCATCCCTACATTGTAGAACCTTCAAAGCGCTAAATGACTTATAAGGGGGAGTTATTGATTTTTTTTTGCATTGGTCTTTATGGAAGTAAAGTAAGAAAATCCAGCGTTGTAAAGAAGTATTAAGATTTTGAGACTTAAGGGATAATCCAGCACTACAGTCATTTTGTAATGAAATGGATAGGCACTTTCTGTGTGTTCTTGACAGGCATAGTTCTAGGTCACAAGCCTATGATAAATAACGGTAGTGAAACGTTTGTAGGAAGTATTTTGTATGTTTCAATTAGCATTCAAATAGCATTACTTTGAGATAATCCTACATCCAACATTGCTAAAGAAGCAAAATTGTAATATTTTTGGCATTTTATGTTTGGGTTTGTCCATGTTTATTTACTATGGCAACCCTCCAGTAATGCGTGAGAAGTTCCCCTTGGAATGAAGTTTAAACATAAGGTTGGTGGAAAATCCCTCTATACTACCTAGACTGTATATCCTCCCCTCTCCTTTTCCCTTAGTCCCTTTTACAGTGATTAATGAAGGGACACAGGGGTCCCATCAGGCTGTGTTGAAAGAATTCCAAAGTCTCCGTCCACTCTGTCCTCCCAAGCTTCAAATATTTCAGTGCAGCACTGTCCCTCACTTCCTTTTATAGCCTCATTCCATCACTGTTTTTTATCTGTGCCGTATTGTGTCCCCTTGCTCTCCACATTTATCCCATAAGGAGAGACTTGGCAGACAGTCTGTCTTCCCTCTGGCTCTCCCAGCCTGTCCTGTTCACATTTCAGCAGCCTCCTTATCCATCCTCTTCCTCGTGCCCTCCTCTAGCACGTGCGTGTCTGGCTGTCTGTCTATCTGTCCTCAGTAGAGGTGAGGCTCTTTGGTGAGCTCATATGGAAGAATTGCCTGAGCAGTGTTTATAGAAAGAGGATACATACTTTGTTCTCACAAAACAGACGGATTTGGTCAGTGAACTTCAACAGGTGTTTGCACATTACATTCTGTAATTTGTTTGAGATTGACTCATAGGCTACTACAATAAAACCCTGGCTTAATCTCGTCATATGTTATTTGAGAACCTTAACCAAGACAAAGCTATAATGTCTTGTCAAGACAGGGCACTCACTGATCCCTCTTGACTTTTTTGTAATGTTCTTTCCCCTGGAAAAATGACAAAAACTGTAACTTTGCATTCCAGCTGTGCTCTAATTGATAGGAAAGAATTATGTCTTGTCATGGGAAGAATGTTAACAAAATTAAACGCACAATTTGTAATAACATGATCATGTCCAATTGCTCTCTTTTGCATTCCCTCTCTCGCATGGCCTATTAGCTTTTCTTTTTTTCTTAGATGTCTGTTAACATTTTGTTCCAGACAGTTATATCTTAAAACGTATTTAATTACCTGACATAATAACTTGGCCAGACATTCAAAAAAATATTTTTCTCCTGCATACACAGAAGTGAATGATAAACACTATGGTGCTTTTTGATATGGGCCATATGGGCGGCTATCCATGGTGCTTCTTTAGAAAAAGCAATGATAAAACATGAATAGTGCTGATTTACACGTCACAAAAGATTCCATATGTTGGGTTTATGCATGTGCAGTCAATGATTGGTGGGAAACTCTACAGTATGTTGTGGGAAGGGGCCCCGTTTTGCTTGTAAATATCCAGGGATATTATGGCTATAAATCAGAAAATGCCCATGTTGGGTTGGGACATTTGTTTTGTAATGTCTTTTTCTGTAGCCAGTGTGATATTACGGATAAATCAAAAAAGGTAAATATTGACAAACTGGAATAGTTACTGCAGATTTCTGTATTATTCAAGATCTGTATGAAGTAAAGAACTGGGGCAGAGTTTATTTGAACAAATGTTGCAAAAATTATTACACAAGGGACAACAAAAGGTTGAAAAAGTTAGCTATTGGGTCTATTTTGCAATCGGATACTCCCAATCATACCAGAACCAACCACCGGTTACAAAATACCAGGCAACAATACGCCTGAGAATAACATGATCAGATTTTTATAAGAAAGTCAGTAATCACCTTTGTTTTGATCGTAAAAGCATAACATAATATAATATTTTAAAGAGGCTAATAGTTTAGGATATTTTTCTACTGATCTGAAATACATCCAACCACCGAAAAACGAAAAATTTATAACTATAGGTTTTCAAATGGTGTCAAAACAAAACTGTAACAAAAAGTTCTGTAATGTAAAATAAGGATGTTTTTATTTGGCTTGTATTATGATGCCACAACACACTGGAGAACCTCTACTTAAGACAAAAATTTGATTATTCTTGGTAAGACAAGCTCATTTTAGATGAGAAAAATTTTGTTTTTTCTCGTATAACCCCTGCAGATCAGGATTCCTAAAATTCTCTTTGTCGCCAAGAACAATCTTTTGTCGTTCCCCATTGTACCAGAACTTTCATCATACTTTTATCCATTTGTTGCAATAGCAGTTTAAGAAAAACAAGCACTGCGGTTCTCAGACCTCTCAAGTTTTCACATAAGTGAATGAATCCCATCTGTCATTGATCATCTTATTAGTGGAGTGAGCAGAGGGACTATCAAAATGGAAACATCTGACAAGTTTGTCTCATTTCTTCAAATCCAGAGCACAAATGTGACTAATCCCAGGTTAAATTAGTTCAGGTCGTGACAGGAAGTCCTGATTACAAAAGTGGCCCGCAGGGTTTTAGACTGGAGTCGCTGTTTGACCTAAGGCCAGTTATGGAGATGTAAGGTCGAGCCTTGTCAGAAGGCAGAAACCAGAGCCATGTTTATGCTGGAGCTCAGCCACAGGAGCACTTTTGGAGTTTCTGCTCTGCCCTGTCTTAAGGTCCCTTTGCTCCAGTTCATGTTCTCCTTTAGAGTCATGTTTTACACCCCGGAGAGTGACCCTAACCCACTGACCCTTCATTTCCCTTTCCCTTACTGGACTGCTTGGATTTCAGGATATGTACCTTGTATCTGTAAAATTTTCACTAAATTTTATGGCTTATTGTGTTTGACTATGCCTTATAGTCCTTTGAAAACATATTCAGACTCTTCAAAAACATTTAAACAAATCATCTCCATAGGCTGATAAGGATACAGAGAGACAGCAACTTTTAAACTTGTAAATAGAAAGTTAGTGGTGTTTTAACTAGAAACTGAATGGGTTATTCTGCTGATGAAGAGAAAAAAAGAACTGTGAAAGCTTGTAATGGGTTTCACAACATTTCCACCATCATGAAGGCATTTAGACAGCGTTTGTTGCTTATCGCGATTTGACCGAGTTTAACTATGCCAAAACAAGCATGCTGATGTTTGATGTTTTGGTTCAAATGTGTGTGTATAAAAGTTAAAATCTGATTGTTTAACTAAGCCCAAAGTTTACCTTTTGTCTGTGGAGAAAACAGTAAAAGAAAATATGAACTGTTCTTCATGACCTGCTTCCCTATTTTTTGACCCATTTTCAAACTTTGGATGACATTTCCAACCCCTTTTGCTTTTAAAAAATAAAGCAAAGCACATAGATCTTATTAAACTGAAAAATTGCAAATAATTTGGTTTGGCACTTTATATAATTCAGTTCAAGCATTTGAAAAATGTTAAAAATTCCAGACTTGCATTTGCGATGGAAGCAATTACCGAGCCCACATGTGAATCACTTACACAGACAACAACAGTAACATGCATTCTCTGTGAGAAAATGCAACTGGTGTTCTGGATTTACTATAGACACAAGGAAGCTCTAAACGGCTGCAACAACTCAGTCAAAACAGTAGTTTTGTTGGGGTTTTTTGCATATTGTGAATGAATCCCCTTTTGAAGGAGAAAAATAACAATAATACTGAATGAAGTAAATTATCAGAAGAGGTTTATTCTTAAAAGTAGTTGGTAAAGACTTTTTGAAAGACTTTTCAGCTGTTAATTTCTAGCATTAGAAATATTTCACAGAGATGTTTTTCAGCTGGCAAAGGGAGTATCAGCTGGGAGATGATATAGTGCAGAAGCCTGTCTGGTCAAATCTAGCAGTGTACCTCCATCAAATTTTTTTAAACACTTCCCTGAACTTTATGTAGTCCAGGTGTTTTCAATTGAACTGTCTTGCTGGCTCTATTTGATATCTGTCTCTTTAGTGTGAACGAGGACAGCTGTGGCCTTGGCACATCGTAGTGCTGACAAATAGGCTGAAATTTTTCTGTACATATTTTCTGTATAAAAACCTGTTCAAACACACAAAGAGGGAAGTGATATTAAAACACACAGATCCATAGTCCACTTGGGCTCTGAAAAATCCCTGCATAAACATATAAAATTCTATTCTTGTCTATTCTATTAGTTATTAGGCTAATATCACTGGTTTTAATCTTGCCATGCATGTTGGTGCATGACAAAATGCAAGTTACCTTAGTAAAAAGTCTAAAAAGTGAGTCAAATGGCTTATTTTAAGGAATAGGGACTCCTGTTTTGATAATGTTTGTTGCATTGGATAGCCCCTGTGTTGCATAGGGGGTGTATTTACATCAGAGACTTAAACATTTATTCAATGCAACTTCATTGGAAGGTATTTTGAGCTTTTAACTCATTTTGGTAATTTAAGTTCAGTACCCTGCAAATGCCACTAATAGATCAGACATTGATCAAGCAAAGTACTCAAAAAGTATCTCATACATTCGGTTTAAATTTTAAGGTGAAGTGAGTGAAACTTCACCACCTATGCTCATTTCACTTTGCACCTGGGAACTCCAATTACCTTCTTATGAACAGAGGGCTGCTGCCTATCTGCAGCACTCTATAAGCAAAAGGAAGGGTTCACCCTAGACAGGTTGCCTGTCAAGCACAGAGCAGAGACATACAACCATAGAATTAGAATTCAACTTTATTGTCATTACATTGTCACAAGTACAAAGCAAGGAAATTAACTCTCTGCATTTAACCCATCCCCTTGGGGAGCAGTGGACTGCCCTTGTGCAGCACCCAGGGAGCAGTGTGAAGTTAAGGGTCTTACTCAGGGAGCCAGATTGGCAGTCTGTGGGAGTGGGGCTTGAACTCAGAACCTTCGGCACTCAAGCACAATGCTCTAACCATTTAACCACCACTCCCCCGTGCACACAACCTCACTACCTAAGGGCAATTTCATGATGTCATTGAACCTAACCTAATCCAGATTATTTAAAGCGAACTTACACATGCACCTGAACAATATGCACACCCCCAAGCCAAGACCCTAGTAATCAAACCTAGGACCGTCTTGGTGCAAAGCTACAGTGCTACAAATTGTGTAACCCCACGTGAAAACACATGGTTACCTCCGCCAAGGATGTTATATTTTTAGGAGAGATTGTGTGTCTGTCTGTGTGCAGGATAGGTTGAAAAGTTATGGATGGATTTTTTTTTTTTTTTTCGTTTTTATCAGCAGCTCTTTAACAATGGCTCAAGGCAGACTTGATTGATTCTTTCATTGTGTTTTTATTATTATTATTATTATTGTATTCAGTTTCTGTGAAGCTACTCAATGTGAGGAAAACTATCTTGTCCAAAGTTGAAACTTAAGATCACACAGTCCTTAGAGTCAAGGTTAAAGTTTAAAGGTTAAAAGTCGGAAATGTGGTTTCTGGCAGGCAGCCAGCAGATCAGCCTCATATGGTCCTTTTTGTGGGATTTAGTGTCTGTCTCTGCCTTTAATCACACCTTCAGATGCATTTTGCATCTTTCATGCCCATCTGATACCTTGACGACCAAGGCCACCACACAAATGGTGATTATGCTTCCCTGTCCTGCTGTCCTGTGTGAAAACTGAGAAACCATCACTTAAAGGCTATTAGTCATTCCCATCCTTTTAGACTGGATGTTCTAACAAGTCTGATCCGTGACCATTTAGACTCTGAAACGTGATGGGGTCTTTTAAGCAAACGGGCATCCTAAAGATGTCTGTCACAAGATCTACCCAGGGAGTTTGTACTATGTGAAATATGTTAGTCCTTGAAGTTAATCTTTCTTTATCAGGATCAAGAACCTCTTGATGTATGTTCATGTTTCTAGGATATGTTTTTCAGTTTGATGGTAAATCTTTTGTAGGATGTTAAACCTTTAAAGGGTAGATAAGGAATGTGCAGCTGTGTGTCAGCATGATGAATTTAGATATGTCTCTGACTGTGATTTTGTGTTTCTTTATCTGGTTTATGACATCCTTTGGACTCCATGGTTTCATGTACAAAGCTGATCTAACTCTTTTTTTATGTCTCTTTTTGGGGGCACCTGTAAATCGTGCAGACAGCAAGTCCTTGTTATCTATTCATGTCAGTAATGCTTCTGTGCCACCCTTATATTTCAGGATATGGTAAATCTTCTTATTCTGCTATGGGGATCTTTAGACAAATGTGTGGTCAAAGTCATATGAAGGCTCTCTAATTTTAGTTTCATTTCAGTACTTGCTCGTTTTTTTTTTCTTTAATATCCTTTAAGTTTGTTTAGTCTGTATTTGTTATGTATATGTGTTTGTCTATTGTCTTGTCATCATCCTGTCCTTCCATCTGAGTCTCCTTGTTGGTTTTGGCTACTTTTGGACTCTGAAAGGAAGTGTTGGGGAGCGGATATGTCTGTGGTAAACCTAATCTACACAACATGCAGTGATTCATATAAAGCAGTGACTGAAACAGACCACAAGCAGTCCACACAAACCAACTCTTTTCATGACTTACTGTGTTGTATGATACTAAACAAAAAGGAGAAATGCATATTTTTAATATATATTTGGGAGCATTGGGAATTTATTTCACAGCAGTGGAATAAAAGAGAAAAGCAATGAAAACTAAATTATAAAAACTGTTGGTTATCATATCTAAGAAAGTGGTCACTACTTATGCAGACAACAGGTTTATTTAAACTCAAACACACTTTACAAGGCCATAGACAGATCTAGAATCTAGGGCACATATTAAAAGTATTAATAGCCTAAGTCAATCTACGGTCAAAATCTAAATCAACATGTTATTTATTTTTATTTAGTACAGCGTTCAGTGCATAGGTCCTGTTACACTGTTATCAAATTTATCTTTGTAATTATGTTGTGTTTCTTTAGCGGAAATAGTCAATTTCCTCTGAATGATATGTATCTTAATTGTTTTCTCTACCTTTTTCTTTCTGAGCCTAATGTTTTATAGTAATGAATATAATGGGTGCCACACTTCATAATTTAAACTGTTTGAATATTAACATTATTGACATCATAGCATACCCATTTTGAAACCAGCTTTGATGTATAGGATCATCATCCTATAAAATCGAAAATTCAGGAGGGAGTTCTTAATTCCTATTGTTCCACGCAGTTTGTCTACAAAGGACAGTGGCTGAAAATCACAGCATGATGCTGCCACCACTGTGCCTTACAATAGGTATTGTGCTGTTTTAAGGTTTGAAAGTATCATCTTCATTCTTCTCAGCATCATACTTGTCATTATGGACAGTCCTTGTCTCATCTGTGCAAAGAACTTGTATATATATATATATATATATATATATATATATATATATATATATATATATATATATATATATATATATATATATATATATATATATATATATATATATATATATATATATATGTTCTCAGAAACAATAAATGTGGAGTCAAAGTAGATCTAATCTTAGGTGTTGCTCATGTCACTTCGTTTTCTGGCACCTTTAACTAAAATTGGAATACATTTTCTCCTATCAACTCAACATCTTTTCAGACCAAAGATAACACAAATATTATTTTTATATAATAAAAGGAAACAGTCCCATCTGGTTGAGTATCCTGTTGTTTAGACTGTCATTTGGCCCTTTGTCATTGTAGTTTGACATGCAGGGCTGTTTATGCCAGAATAAAAAATAAAAAAAAAGCAGTCTGGAGGAACCGGGGTCTGCATTCATTTATTCCATTCATTGGAAGCGGTTTGTTAAAATTTGTTAAGATGGTAAATAGAATATATTCCTGGGAAATAAATGGAAAAATGTTGACATATCAGCAAAAAAGTCAAATAAGATAGGAGATAAAGTAATATTTTGTAAAATAGTGGTCAGGATTTGAAAAAAAAATGTATTACCTAAAAATGACACAAAACTAGAACAATTGAACCAGTAGAAATACTTGTCCCAGATAGGACTCTAAAAAAATCTTTATTTTCAAAATAGTTTCCAGAAATTATACAGCATATTCATCTTAAAACAGTTACATGTCTTATTCTAACTGTATATCTAATTAAATGTATTTATAACTTTTTTGTAAATTTGTTTGCTGTTGCAATCAAAAGTATTCCTGCCGCATACCTAAAATATGGAAAAGGTGACTCTGCCAAAAGTCAAGGAATTGTGACTCTGGGTGGAGAAACAGGATGCTGTTGCTCAGTCCCATTGTCCTTTGGTCTGACTGTTATAAGCTATTTTGAGCTCGTAAACTGTAAAGCTGAATTGATGTTGCATTTCTTACTGAGGTTTAATTGCCTCTATGGGAGCCGGTCCTTTGTGCATCCGCTCCAGAGTGATGCAGTCTATTGTCTGTATGTTGGATTTCCACCTCAGTATGGAGAAAGGTTATGGCTGAATGCCTTACATCCGTACCGTGATGAGGTGACCTTCATTATTTTTCATATCCCACATCCCCCAACAGACCCTTGTTGATTTTGCTATTTCATTTTTACCTGAAATTAAAAATGTTGCTTTGGAAAATCAAATGATTCCTTTTTGTGGACATATGCACTCTACCATATTTGACGGATGCTAATTTGAATCTAGAATTTGCTAATTTTATCTAAAAGCATGAAGAAAAGAGGTCTTTGGATCCAATAAGAGTGGAAATAATGAAATTCCGCCTTGTGCATTCCATAAGAAGAGGAAGAGGGTCTTTTGTTGGAGATCTGGGATCATTTAGTATGATGGCTGTGCAGTGAAAAGAGTTTTTTGTGTGCCTCAATACAGCCTTTGTAAGTGTCAGACCGAGGACGGAGAATTATTTTGATTATCTTTTTGTTGCCTCTGTGGGAATAAAGTAGTCTTTTAGATTTGATGAACAAGAGGAGGAGAAGGTATTTGCTTATTTTCTGACTTTGCAGACTATGGTACTGGTGCGAAGGTGGAGGATGTAGGAGGGTGTTCTGCCCAAGGTTAGAAGTTGGAGGTATGTCTTAATAATTTAGTTTGAAAAGAAGAACTTTTACAGTATTGGTTTATCTGTGTTTTATTTTGAAGGCGAATCTTGAGGAAGCATTGCATTGTGGGTAGCAGAGGCTGTAATAGTAAGGAAGTGGTGCTTACAGAGAGAAAAACCTGCCTGTTACAGAGCAAACTTCGCCTCCTGTGTTGTCAATCTTTTCCAAAACCTCCGAAAGCAATGGCTGTGAGTTCAATCTGTGTTTTGTATGGCAGTAAATATTTTATTAGAGTTTATTTAGAGATCGTTTTTTGCATATGTTTATTCCAGGAATTAGCCATATCCCAAAGGTTTTCTTGTTTAGTTGTAACTGCTGGAGTGACTGTTTCTTAGCAACAACTTGAGTTAATTCTAATTTATGTTTTATATTGCTGGAAGTTTGTTCTGTGCATTTAGAGCTGATGCACATTTATTTTCTGTTTCTGTTTGTAGTTTCACTCAAAGCTTTCATCGAGCTTCCCACACAATTGTTCAAAATTGTAAGAAGACCGTAATAAAGGAGCAAGACGCTCATCTTCCTGGCTCATGAAAACTGAGTTTGGCTTGCTGTTAATCTGCGTTAACATACACAGTGTATCCAACACGTAGTGATAACAGTACAGTGAAAAGCCATACCAGCAGTTGGTGGAGGATAAAACATATGACACAGCGATGGATAACGCTCATGAGGAAAAGGCAGAAGAAATGTCTAACTTTGAAGCTAAAGCATCATCTAAAGCTAGCTCAAGATCCAGACACTCTAGCTCTAAGCATTCATCCCACAAGTCGTCCTCAAAGCCCAGCGTATTTGAAGCAGCCATTTTTGCACGAGCCGCTGCCGAAGCCAAAAATGCAAAAGCTTCCTACAATAAAAAACAAATAGAAATTAAAAAGCAACAAGCAAATCTAGAGTATGATTTTAAAATGCTGGAAATAGAAAAGGAAGCCGCAGCTGCTACGGCAAGAGCAGAGGTTCTAGAAGCTGCCGCAGCTGCTGAACAAGATAAGGAGGAGAGTGTAAAGAGTGGAGTCCCACCACAAGTCGTCAGACAACGAACCATGGAGTACGTGCAACACCAAGAACAGCTAAAATCACATTCATCAAAGGAAGAAATGCCTCTCGTCGAATCAGCATTAAAAACATCATCAGTCGGCCCAAGAAGATCTGTTAAAACTCTCTCTCCACCGGTGCTCAAGAAAATGTATGTAAAAGATGAACCGTTTGACACGCCAAGAGACAATGTCAGGCTAAACAGTTACCATGATCCCCACTACAGTTACCCACCTATGACTGACTTTGCTAAGTTCCTAGCACGTAGAGAGTTAATTACAACGGGGCTCTCTAAATTCGATGACACCCCTGAAAATTTTAGAGCATGGCAGTCATCATTTTTGAATGCAACTCAAGACATTGACCTCACATGTAGTCAAGAGCTGGATCTCCTCGTGAAATGGCTTGGTAAAGAGTCCTCAGAGCATGTCAAGAGAATCAGAGCCGTTTATACCACCAACCCCAAAGCTGCCCTCCAGTTAGCATGGGACAGGTTAGAAGAATGTTATGCTACACCAGAAGTAGTAGAAAATGCTTTGTTTAAAAAACTAGACAGCTTCCCTCGCCTTACAAATAGAGACAATATAAAACTCAGGGAACTAGGAGATTTGCTCCTAGAGCTTCAGGTTGCTAAAAACGAAACTTATCTCCCAGGCCTCGCTTACCTCGACACACCACGAGGTGTTAAGCCCATAGCGGAAAGGCTACCTCCAAGTTTGCAAGATAAATGGCTTCAAGCAGGCTCAAAATACAAACAAAAATATCAAGTAACATTCCCGCCCTTCTCATATTTTGTGAAGTTTGTCCAAGAGGAAGCAAAAGCAAGAAACGATCCAAGTTTTGTGACATGCAGCAACCAACCTTTCAACAGAGGTGAGAGACCACCATTTAAACAAATCGGCTACAAACCTCTAACTGTAAACAGAACAGAGGTTAATACAACCACTCTTCCTAGTACCAAAGAGGACGATCTAACTCGTTATTGCCCAGTCCACAGGAAATCCCATCCTCTAGCGAAATGCAGAGCTTTCCGGATCAAACCAATACAAGAAAGACGAAACATACTAAAAGAACACAGACGATGTTTTCGTTGTTGTTCTCCTACGCACACAATAAAGGACTGTGATATGAAAGTCAGTTGTGAGGAGTGTCAAAGTGAAAAACACTGCTCTGCCATGCACTTTGATGTGGTTCAACAACCCCGGCCAGAAAGCACAGCCGAAGCAGAGCTACAGCTCCAAGATAGCACGCCACCCGAGGTAATGTCAAGGTGCACGGAGATCTGTGGTGAAGGCTGTCCCCCACGTTCTTGCTCTAAGGTATGTCTAGTTCGAGTTTTCCCTAAGGGTCAACCAGAACGCTCTGTCAAGATGTATGTGATCCTTGACGATCAGAGTAATTGCTCGCTGGCTCGCCCCGAATTCTTTGAGCTATTTGACATCAAGGGAAGTCATCTGACATACCACATGAGAACGTGTGCTGGTTTAACTGAAATGTGTGGCAGGAAAGCAGTTGGGTTCCAAATAGAGCCAGTAGGTGGAGGCCCATGTCTAGACCTCCCTCCTCTCATTGAATGTGACGAGATAGTGTTTAATAGGGATGAAATACCTACGCCCGAAGTTGCTCTGGCCCACGCTCATCTGAAACACCTCGCTCCTCTCATACCAAAGTATGATCCAGATGCTGAGATAGCAGTTTTACTGGGCAGAGACATCATACAAATCCACAAAGCAAGAAAACAAGTAAATGGACCCCCAAGTGCTCCCTTTGCCCAGTGCCTGGATCTAGGTTGGGTAATTGTGGGGGAAGTATGTCTCAACGCTCATAAGCCAACTGTCAACGTCTACAAAACGCACATTCTCTCCAACGGACGTCCATCTTTCTTTACTCCTTGTCCTAACAGCATCAGCCTCAAAGAAAAACCATGCTACGGCGGGGAGCACAAGAATAACTTCGCTAAACACAGCTCAAAACTTCCCACAGCTGAAGAAAAGCTTGGAGAGAAGGTTTTTGAGCGCACAGAGAACGATAACCAGCGTGCACTATCCTTTGAAGATGAGATGTTCCTAAAAATAATGGAAAAGGAGGTTCATCAGGATGAAAACAACAACTGGGTTGCTCCTTTACCTTTCAAGTCCCCTCGTTTGCCACTTCCAAACAACAGAGATCAAGCACTGTCTAGACTTGGCTCACTGAGACGCAACCTAAACAAAAAACCCCAAATGAAGGAACAGTTCTCAGAGTTTATGGACAAGCTGTTCAAGAACCATCATGCAGAGATCGCTCCACCCACCATCAACAACACTGAATGCTGGTACCTGCCTATTTTTGGGGTATACCATCCCCAGAAGCCCGGTCAGATACGGGTAGTTTTTGACTCTAGTGCAGAACAGTGTGGTGTGTCACTCAACTCTGTACTGCTAACGGGCCCAGACCTTAATAATACCCTCCTTGGTGTGCTGATTCGGTTTAGGAAGGAGCTCATTGCAGCTACTGCTGACATCCAGCAAATGTTTTATGGATTTCTAGTCTCACCAGACCACAGAGATTATTTGAGGTTTTTGTGGCATAAGGACAATGACTTGTCAAAGGAGGTCCAGGAGTACCGTATGCGGGTGCATGTTTTTGGTAACAGCCCGTCACCAGCGGTAGCCATCTATTGCCTACGAAGAGCCATTCAGAAAGGCGAGAAAAAGTTTGGAACAGATACGAGACACTTCGTTGAGAGACACTTTTACGTAGATGATGGATTGATTTCACTTCCCACCGAAGCAGCAGCCATCGATCTGCTCAAGCGGACATGTGAATCCTTGGCTGAGTCCAATCTCAAGCTCCACAAAATTGCCTCCAACAGTGTCTCAGTCAGGCAAGCCTTCAAATCAGAAGATCTGGCCTCTGGCATCAAAGACTTGAGTCTTGGTGATGACCCTTTACCAGATCAGAGAAGCCTAGGAATGTGCTGGGACATAAACACTGACTCATTTACATTCAAGGTAGCTGTTAATGACAAACCCTACACTCGCCGCGGGGTTCTCTCAGTAATCAACAGTATCTTTGACCCTTTGGGACTTGCATCTCCAGTCACAATAAAAGGTAGACTTTTGTTACGTGAACTCTCAAATGGAGTTGAAAACTGGGACGCTCCTCTCCCTCCAGAAAAAATGGACACATGGGAAACATGGAAATTATCCCTCCAAGATCTGAGCAGCCTCAGAGTGCCACGCTGCTATGTTCCAGCCTCACTTTCCAAGTCCATCTACACTGAATTGTGTGTTTTCTGTGACGCTTCAAGTTGGGCTATTGCAGCAG
Source organism: Cyprinodon tularosa (assembly GCF_016077235.1). Taxonomy (NCBI): domain Eukaryota; kingdom Metazoa; phylum Chordata; class Actinopteri; order Cyprinodontiformes; family Cyprinodontidae; genus Cyprinodon; species Cyprinodon tularosa. Next base: position 1,845,002 of record NW_024038975.1, on the reverse strand, counting down.
TAGCATACTTGAAAACAGTAAATGCAGAGGGAAAGTGTGAGGTCGGATTTGTGCTTGGAAAGGCAAAACTTTCACCACAGCCAGAACCTACAATACCTCGCCTGGAACTCTGTGGAGCAGTTCTAGGAGTAGAGATAGCAGACCTCGTTCTGGAAGAACTTGACCATAAACCAAACGCTGTTAAATTCTACAGTGACAGCAAGGTGGTTCTCGGCTATGTGTGCAATGATGCAAAGCGCTTCTATGTCTATGTGCATAATCGAGTTCAAAGAATACGCCAGTCTACATCCCCTGAACAGTGGCATTATGTTCCATCAGAGCAGAACCCAGCCGATCTAGCTACCAGGTCAATACCTGCACCCCAGCTCATGGACACAATGTGGTTTAAAGGACCAGACTTCCTTTACAAACTACCTGAAACAGAAATACGTGAGTCATTCGAGTTGGTGAAACCTGAAGTGGATGCTGAAATCCGACAAGTTGCAACCTTCACCACGCAGGTCCAAAAGAGTGGACTCACACCAGAACGCTTCCAGCGCTTCTCGAAATGGAAATCACTGGTACGAGCCATTGCCTACTTAATTCACCAAGCTCGTTCTCACTCTTCAAGCAACAAATCAAACCCTTCATGCAGAGGTTGGCATGAATGTAGACAGCTGCACTCTCCAAAGGAGCTGAATGCTGCCAGTAATCTCATTCTCCAGTCTGTACAGAAGGATGCTTTTCCTGACGAGTATGCTTCTCTCCAAGCCAATCAAACTGTCCACAGCTCAAGCTCCATCGCAGCTCTTGACCCCTATATGGATGAAGGCCTAATAAAAGTTGGAGGCCGCCTCAAACATGCTTCATTGGATGCAATATTCAAAAATCCAATCATTCTGCCAAGCAAACATCATGTGTCAAAGTTGCTTGTCCTGCACTATCATGCCATGGTTGTGCATCAAGGAAGGCAGTTTACAGAAAGTGCAGTTAGGCAAGCCGGTCTGTGGATTGTAGGATGCAAAAGACTGGTCTCGTCTGTTATCCACCATTGCATAACCTGCAAGAAACTCCGGGGAAAATTAGAGACTCAAAAGATGGCGGATCTTCCACCAGAGAGACTCAACACTAGCCCTCCATTTTCATATGTTGGGTTAGACGTGTTCGGCCCCTGGTCAGTCGTCACTCGACGCACACGAGGAGGAGCAGCACAAAGTAAGAGGTGGGCAATACTTTTTACGTGTATGACCACAAGAGGTGTACATATTGAAGTTATTGAATCTCTGGACACCTGCAGCTGCATAAACGCGATACGCAGATTCTTTGCAATAAGAGGTCCAGCAAAACAAATGCGATCGGACAGGGGCACCAACTTTATTGCAGCAAGTGTGGAGCTTGGTATGACACAACCAAGCATAAACCCTCCCAACATTATCAGCTATCTTCATGCTAATGGTTGTACATGGGAGTTCAATCCCCCTCATGCTTCCCACATGGGTGGCGTCTGGGAAAGGATGATCGGGGTAACTCGCAGACTACTGGATTCCATGCTCCTGCTGAACAAACACAGCCGTCTGACACATGAAGTGCTTTGTACCCTAATGGCTGAGGTGTCATCTATACTCAATGCAAGACCATTGGTTCCTATCACAACGGATCCTTCCTCACCATTCCTACTATGTCCTGCAATGATATTGACCCAGAAGCAGAGCGTTCCTTCTTCACCTGGAGAATTCTGTGGAAAAGACATGCTCAAAAGCCAGTGGAAGCAAGTGCAGGCACTCGCCAATGAGTTTTGGAGTCGCTGGAGGAACGAATATCTAAACACTCTCCAATCAAGACGCAAGTGGCATAGATCGCACCGTGACCTTCAGCCAGGCGACATTGTGTTGTTAAAGCAAAATCAAGCACACAGAAACGAATGGACAATGGCCATCATCACATCCACTTTTCCAAGCAGTGATGGAAAAGTCAGAAAGGTGGAAGTAAGGACATCATCTCAGGGCGTTTCTAAGACTTATTTGCGTCCCATCTCAGATGTTGTTATGCTCTTAGAAGCGGAAGTGACTGATAAAAAGTAGTGGCATCTGTAATGCCAGGCGGGGAGTGTTCTGCCCAAGGTTAGAAGTTGGAGGTATGTCTTAATAATTTAGTTTGAAAAGAAGAACTTTTACAGTATTGGTTTATCTGTGTTTTATTTTGAAGGCGAATCTTGAGGAAGCATTGCATTGTGGGTAGCAGAGGCTGTAATAGTAAGGAAGTGGTGCTTACAGAGAGAAAAACCTGCCTGTTACAGAGCAAACTTCGCCTCCTGTGTTGTCAATCTTTTCCAAAACCTCCGAAAGCAATGGCTGTGAGTTCAATCTGTGTTTTGTATGGCAGTAAATATTTTATTAGAGTTTATTTAGAGATCGTTTTTTGCATATGTTTATTCCAGGAATTAGCCATATCCCAAAGGTTTTCTTGTTTAGTTGTAACTGCTGGAGTGACTGTTTCTTAGCAACAACTTGAGTTAATTCTAATTTATGTTTTATATTGCTGGAAGTTTGTTCTGTGCATTGAGAGCTGATGCACATTTATTTTCTGTTTCTGTTTGTAGTTTCACTCAAAGCTTTCATCGAGCTTCCCACACAATTGTTCAAAATTGTAAGAAGACCGTAATAAAGGAGCAAGACGCTCATCTTCCTGGCTCATGAAAACTGAGTTTGGCTTGCTGTTAATCTGCGTTAACATACACAGTGTATCCAACACGTAGTGATAACAGTACAGAGGGTATAGAAAAAGAAATGTTATAAGTTAGAGCCTTTCTGTGATGTCTGCAATAAAAGCTTAGCACTCACATTGTATTCTTAAGTCTGATTGGTTTTATATCTTAAAAGTCAGAATAAAAGTCAAAAATACATAAATCACAAAGGTGTTGCCATTTATGTATGTTTTATTTGAATTTGCCGACAGTTCACAAATGAAAGCTGTTTTGAAAATTATATGTCAGTATCAAAATAGTTTTATTTTCTGTTAGTTGGTTTATTAATTAGTTGAAATTCCCAAATTAAACTGTCTGTCATGGTTTTAAGGTATTTGGCCCACATGCAGACATAGACAGGGGAAAACAGTAGCAGTTTAGGATGTTTATTTACTACATAAAAATAATGAGGGGAACTCCAGAGCAGAATCTGAGCAGCAGGGATTCAGAGACCAGTCCTCAGAGCACGGAGACAGGCGGGTGAGCAATCCAGATCTCAACGAAATGAGGGAGACAGGAGACAGGTTAGAACCAGGCATCCAACACATCAGGTTTCAAAGATCCGTCGACAGGACAGAGGCCTAGGCGTACAGCAACAGTTTAACACTCTGGCATCCTTCAGCTGACTGAATGCTCCTCTTAAGCTCAGCAGAGCAGCCTCAACGAGCCGCAGGTGCTGGACCACGCCCACCTGTCAGAACACCGAACCCTGACACTGCCATGCTTTTTGTTCTGTTTAAGTTTTCTTTTTGAGTTTTCATTGGTTTCATTTCCATTTTGTAGTATTTTACTTGTTTACTGGTTGCATTTGAGTTCTTATGTATTTCTTGTTTGCCCTCTGTTGCCCTCTTGTGTCAGTCTCCTTCCTCTAGTTAGCTTCTAGATCCTTCTGTCCACACCTGCTCCCAATCAGTTGATTACCCCAGGCTTTGTTGTGTTTGGCATATACTGTATATTCCTCTCTTCAGTTACTGCTTTGCTGGTTCCTCGTCATTTCCTTGCTCCTTATGTGTGACTTTTCTGACGTCTTCTGGTTTTTGGTTTCCTGTATTTTGTTATTTTTGGATTTTTTCTTCAGTTGCCATCTTTTGGTCATTACATCTGCAAGAAACCACCTCAGCTTCCATCTCTGCATTTGGATCCTCTAAAAAACCTTGACACAACCTGACAAAAACTGGTTTCTAATTTATTTTAAATGATACTGAATGAGAATCCTTATTTCAAGTTTAAACTGCGGAAATCTGTATTATAAGCCAATCAGGTAACTATTCAAGGTTCAGTCAATGTCTGTGAGTTGACTTAGTGCAACAAAAGCTCATTAAATCAAATAGTAGAAAACAGGCTGTGCCTTATACAGTGGAGCTTGCTGCAAAACACTTAAATCAAGGACAGGGTTTCAGAGCTCATCAGTTACTGAAATATCTGATTAGGGATGGGTTTTTTTCTTATTTTATTTAGGTCAAAATTCTGACTGTGTTTGTTAAGTCTAGTCATTGTAACTTTTCGGGTTGTATTTTTCATCTTACTTGTTTTGTCCATGACACTGTTGAAATAATTTTAGTTGAAAATAGTTTTCAAAAGTTTAATGAATAAGTTCTGAATAAACTTTTTCTAGTCAGAAAAGATTAATTGAAATAGAGCTTATCACTATTTAAACAAAGGCTAAACTCTAAGCTCAAAGCAGCACATCACGCTGTCCTATCACCTCAGATTACTGCAAATTTTACTTTATTGAACACATAACTTAATCTAATCTGCAAAACTAAGTTTTGTGGGAGTCCATCAGTTTATATGAGCTCTAGAGTCATTTCCATCTGGGTTATTGTCACCAGTGATCTGAGCTTCATTTGGGTCTCGACCCCCCTGACCTTTAGGAAGCTGTGACGGATCTCTTTGATCATACCAAGTCTACACAGACCCCAGGCATTTTTTGAGTGTGTTTCTTGTCTCACACAGATCACCCTGTGATGGTGGGTGGTTTGATTGGAATGTGGACATCTAAAGAGGAATTGTTCTTGTCAGTCATCATGCAAGTCTTTTTTCATAGATCCACAAGGGCCCAAACTTTCTACACGACCATCGTGACTCATTTGAGCCACTTCTCGGTGCTTCAAACTAACATGTAGAAGTGTGCAGACAGTGGTGTGACAATCAGCCGCTCTGATTCAAAAGAACTGAGTGGCATTCGTGAACCACAAACCACACAAACACAGCTGCTCACACCAACAGTTCAGCCCCTGACTGTGTCCCATATATTGCACATAGAGGAACATCATGCTGTGTTTGTCCAGATGTGGTAAACATGAAATGGTGGTGTTGATGTGAATATGTGAAATCTCTGCTATGGACTGATGTTGTCTGCTTTGTGTCTAACAGGGTGGAAAGAAGCACAGTGGTCCATGTGGGGGAAGAGACTGCAGCGGAGGTTGTAAATGCTTTCCAGAAAAGGGTGCCAGGGTAAGTCCCTATCCGTATCTGCTGCTACCAATAGTTGTGCAAACACTCCTCTGCTTCTCTCTCTTCTCTTTGCTGACTTCACAACTTAACCATCACCAACCCCCGGTTCTCAGTCTAAAGAGCCAAATAAGGCCCTGAGGCCTGAAAGCTGATCTGAAAATAAAACTTTTTTTCTATAAGTAAAAGCAAGACATATTTAGAGCCTTGAAACTGTATTTATAGTTTATATTTTCTCTATTTTTTGTCTTTTTGCAAATGCTAACTAACTATGATGTATAGAAAACATTTGAGAAACATCTTTCACTGCATTTTTACAGCTTCCCTTTTTTTGATTAAGCTATTTTAGTTTCTGCCATTTAGAGAAACAAAATTGCCTCTTCATTCATAGCGGGAGTTTTCAACCTTGTGCAGTCCGGGACAACATCTGATGAAAAGTAGGGATGCATAGACATACAAATTGGGGCAAATATTGATATTTGATATGAATATTTCTGTTATGGTGGATAAGCACTATTATTTTATATATATATGCTTCATTATTCCTTTGGCACTATGAAAAAAGGACCACATCACTCTTCTGCTTAAAGCCGGGGGCATACACAGTGTGATATTTTCAATCGTTGTACTCAACTAAAGCTTAAACTGCACCATGAAACCGCAGGGTTTAAAAGTTCACAACACACGATGTGTGTTCTTACACTGTGCAGCCCGACAATCTGATGCGATCTACCTGCTCAGTTCCGAGAAATGGCGCTGTTCAGACTCGTCAGTCTGGAAGAAGAAGAAATCTGTTGTTTGCACATGCACAGTTTCTAATAAATCAACTCGTAGCTCTGCTTTAACAGCAGGATTTGTCCACGAACGCCACATGAGGACCGACTGAATTTCAAACATGTTTGATCTTCTCCCGACCTTACAATTCCTGATTGGGAGGTGGTTGTGAGAGGCTAATCGCCCCTCGTTACCCAATGTGCACTACACGACGGAGGATGCACAATGAGGCTGAAAAGGGCAAAAATTCTTCAGGTATATGCCTGGCTTTAGTTAAACATCCACAATCCTGCTCTGAATAACTTTCCCTTTGAAATCACTAACCCACTCCCCTCGTACGCCTAGTTCATAGATCGAAATAAACATCGGTTTTTCATGTCAATCTAGGGCTGGGCGATATAGAAAAAAAGCTTATCGATAAAAAAAAATGCATATTGATCGATATCGATAATTATTGAAAAGATTTGAAACCATATTTTATGTGCAGCTCTGCCTGGACTTTTTATGATATTGCTAAATGATATAATTTTAATAAAGAACACAAACACAGACTTCCAATTAAATCTTTATTTAACCAAGTTTTTTAACCATAATAGAATTGTTTTAAAGAAAAATAACTTAAGAGACCTGGGTTATGTTATTAAATACTGACAAAGAATAAACTAAAGTGATCAGAAAAGTGACCAAAATAAATATAACAAATAAATAAATGGACGCCCCCCCTCCCCCCGCCCGTATTCTTCTAAGCTGAACCTGGTTCAGCTTAGTTTCCTGCTTTAACCTTAGTTATTACTTTGAAGTTGCTGGCCCCTCAGCATTTTTCTCTCAATCGTTAGAACTACGTGGGAAACTGCCCAGAACTGAAAATATATATACCGTAAATTCTCTAATATAGGCCCGGGCCTTTATTTCACTCAAGTGCATCGCGGTCCAGGCCTTTATTGGATACAGGCCAGAATTAGAGACAGGCCTCTATTGCTATTTGAGCAAAACAGACTACCAGTGGAATGAATAAAAATGAGATTTTGTGTCTATTTGAACCTATAAAACACTAGGTTCATTTATTGAAAAAGTACAGTTACCATGTCTCGCTTGGTTTGAAGTAAAAAAAAAAAAAAAATCCTCCAATTCTGTTTAATTCTCCTCCTCAGTTTTTCTCCTCCTCTTCATCTCTCCCTTTAATCTCCTCATCACTCGCGCTCCTCCTGTTCTGCTGCGTGTCTGTTCTCTTCCTCGCGCAGACGGGCAGCAGTCAGGGCCTGTCGTCTAGCTGCGCAGGGCTGTGGTACTTGTATGTTACTTACTACCACAAGTATAATGTTGAGGTATGCCCAGAAAAAACGTTTATAGCCCCGGCCTGTATTAGAGACCGGCCATTATTTACCTCCTCTGACAGCGAGACCGGCCATTATTAGAGACCCGGACGCTTTTGGAATACAGGCCAATATTAGAGAATTTACGGTATATTTTCCCGAAATTCCCGAAGATTCCTCGGAGGACGACGCAGATGCGCGCCGGGGCCTTCACAGCTCGTACTCCTGCGGGTGTGAGCGGCCGAGATGATAAAAAAAAAGTTGGTTGTGTTACCAGACTTCGTTTTCACTGGTTCCCTACACATTTTACAGATGACTGTGGTTTGTTTTTTGTCCGACTTGCCATGACCGAAATACTGCCAGACTGCCGAACTACAAAACCTTTCTTTGAAACAGTTTCCTCCGCCTCTCCTTGCTGCAACATCTTCATGTGCTCTGTGTTGTGGTTTGAGAGGGCGGCGCTTGGTGACGGCGTGCCTGGGTCCGCGATTGTGATTGGTTGGGAGGAAGTAGCGACTAGCATAAACCAACATGCTAGGCTACAATGAGAAGGAAGGAAAACTGAGTTTTTTTTATCGAACTTTTATCGACCCTCTTTTTTTCTATTGCGCTACACGTCTATCGATTGATATATATCGTTATTGAATTATCGCCCAGCCCTATGTCAATCTATTTTAACTTAGTGAACTGTTAAAAAATAACTGATATTTTATCGTACATCACTAATGGTGAGGCTGTACAAGATGGCGCTGACAACGGAGGAGGTTGAGGATGCTAAATAAGGTGTGTCACAGAGATTTCAACAAAAGTGATGGAGAAAACATGATGCTAACATCATTATGTTTCCCCTTAAAGATTATCAGAACAATGTTCAGTTATTTTTGGTCTCCTCTACATGTTTAGAGATTAGAGGTCATATTTTGGTCATCTGTTTTTCAATTCTAAACATGCAAACTTTTAGATTCTGTGTAGAGGTGAGAACTTTACACAAAAGCAAATTCAAATTTTCACATTTTTACTTGAAAATGATTTTTTTTTTCACTTCACAATTTTAGTTCTGTTGAATAGGCCTGTTGCAGCAAATCTAAAACCTCCTCCTAGAGTCACCTCTGAGCATGCTCTGCAGCATGAGTCACTGTAATGTATAAATCATTAAAACAATCTTTTATAAACATTCTAAATAATATGAATCCGTCAGACTGATTCGGCTCCATAGGCATATGCATTATCTCTGATAATGTGAGGCACCTTCCTTCTGTGAAAAGTGTTGAAATTCACAGCATTAAACATTACGAAACACATTTCATAGCAAAGAGACCATCTGGACTTTGGGAGACTGATTAGAGTAAAACAAATGTAAAAGCAAAAAAAAGAAAGAAGGTTTTAAATCAGACAGACATAGACTAAACATCTTGGGATAACAACCTAAGGGTGAATAACAGAGGTTCTGCATGACTAAAGGCTTTGTTTTGATTTGGACACGTGATGCTGTAGAGTTTAACTTCCTTAATGACTTTTCAATTCCATGCATTGAGGGTTTGAAAAATTACTTCTACATCTAATGCAAACATTCTTCAAACAAGAGAAGGTTTCATTAAAGAGGGTATAATTTGACATTACAATCCAAGTTTCTCTTTTTTTATATCAGGGTGGATGTTTTGTTCACACAAACAAGGAATAAAAATTATAATTTAGACTCTGATAAGAGTAGATTAGAAAAGAAATAGGAATATAAAACTGTGATAAATAAAGCCAGTGTATATGGAAAACATTCCCATATGCAAAAGAGCACACAATGTGCTAAAATGTGAGGTTTCTTGCAGGTGTAACTTCTCACATTAAGACATCATGCAGCAATAACATAAGTGAAGAGATGGGGGGCAATGAGTCCAGATTAACAGCATCATTTTAAGTGAGGTGAAGGTTAATGTACCTAAACACATGATAATCTCTTTAACCCAGCTCTAATTTAGCTCTTATATTTTACCCTTTTCATTGATTCATTGTTACACATTCCAAGTCCAAATGATGACAAATCTGTCCTATTTCCTTTCTTTCTTTCATCTTATGAACAATGATCATGGGAATAATAAATGTTGTTGTTCAGACGTAAAACGCAGTAAACTCAAGCCTCAAATCAACACTTATAAACCATGCCTATAAACTGGTTTGAACAGCTCCTGTGGGAGCTTCTCTTTAAAAAGACAGGAATGAAGACGGGAATGTCTTCCAACTGTACTTTGTCATGCGCTGAGAATTTATTGGACGTTCTTAACAGTTAGTCTGACCTTTGAAGTGCTCTCTGGATGTGTATACAGGAAGCCCATGTTCAGAGAAACAGAGATACGGAGTGAGGAAGTTCTACATTCCACATCTGAAGACGCAAAAGTCTTATGATGAGGTCATCAGTCCACCTATCTCTTCCTTCCTTCGTATTCCTGACTACTGCCCAGCATTGCCCAGAAACAAAAGAAAACATTTTCAGTAACAATGGGCAAGAAGGAGGTTTTATTGTTTATTGCAAGAGTTTGGGTTTGATGTATGAAAACAAAAAAAACAGCTTCAGCATCCTGCTCTACTTGAGACGGGTAAAAAAATTATTCAGTCTTTTTATTTTTCCAGTTATATGCCACTTGTTTCCTCTTTACTAGCTTTTTGGTCCCAACGATCTCTCTGTTGTTTTTCTAATGTGTCTTGTTGAAAAGTTTCCATTAGGGAGAGTTATGCAGTTATGCTCTTCACTGGAGGTTTAAAACTGATCCACTGCAGATGTCTGGATTGGCTACGATTTGCTGCAGCTGTTGTGATTAAGTGGTGATTGGTAATGGGCCCAAATGGTGGTTTGATCACTACATGGAAACAGACAAATTTGCTTACCAAATAACCTTAACGAATAAATAAAAACTAATTTGATCATGTCTAGATGTTAGATGCAATTATCACATTTGTTTTACAATTGTGGGGGTTTCAATTCAAACTAATGATGTTTCTAAGTTGTTGTTTTTTCTATTGGAACTTTTCTGTTTCATGTCAAAATCCCTGAATAGTAGCATATAGAAATTTACAATGTAATCCAATGATTTCATTCTTTTTAAACTATTTAATCATGCTTCAGGTTGATTGTATAATAAAGTATTTGAGTTTGCAGCATTGTCTTTGTTTAAAGACAAATTATGGTTTGCATGAATGTCGATAAGTTCAACGCTTTTTGATATTTTCCCAAATAAGGGAAATATTTTATTTTAAATATAATTAAATCAGAAAATAATGAGTAACATGAATCAAAAGCTGAATAAATAGTAGCAGGAAAGGTGAGATGGGGAGAAAAAATGAAGGTGAAGAAATATATATACATCTATATATCTACTGTATAAGAGCTGTGTGTTTTATTTTTGGTGAGATAAAAATTAATGTCTTGTAAAACCAAATATCATAAGAAACAGCATGAAACAAAATATATATATATAATTTTGAGAAAAATTACACAGGTTTTGTCAATAAATTGATTTTTTTCATGAACTGAATTAGGAAAAAAATCCTGAATGATATGAGATGCACCATTTTTGCTGAGGCGTGCTCAGTTCTCAAATCTCAAAAAAAAAAAAAAAAAAAAAAAAAAAAAAAGAAAAGAGCATCAGAGAGCCTAAAAGAATGAGGCTGATTCTTTATTGGGGAACAAATATGTTAATTTGAGTGGGGTTTTCTGCTTTAGGCTTGACAGACTTTTCTCCTTCTGCCAGAAAGCAGATAAACTCCAGTTTCTCAGTGTTCTCTTCCAATGCCTTCATTGTTTTCCTGCATCATTAGTGGGTTTAATTTATGAGATCTACAATAAAAAGAAAGGAACGCACAGTAAGATGGAGACAATGATTAAAGCTTCTAAAGTAGTTTAGAGGTCTGTTTTATAACATGGGAAACATGGGTTTCATAGAGCTGGCAGCCTTACTCACAAAGAAAAATGAAAGATTAACGAGCCCTGCGAGGTAGGTGGTTTTTAGAAACAGTGACGTTTTGTTGCCTCTGAAGCCGCAAAACTAGAAATCAGAAGAGTATGAACACGGAAACGACGCCAATCATCAACAATAACTAATATTACAGATGATTCCTCCCGGGCTTCCAGCCTTTATGAGAACACAGCTACCCATGGCGGGTTTTCTGCTGAAAACAATAAGCGTTGGTAACGTCCTGTGGATGAGCTCAGTGACTCTTTCTTTCCACACAGTGAACATGCAGAGAAAAACAAACTCTGAAAAAGAAACAGAGGAAAAAACATGTTACCCGGTATAGACACTGTCCAGATAGGGGGATGCTGTCTTTTTTCCATATTGGACAGGAAAGGACAGGAAGTTATGTACAAACAAACATACTGATCTACTTTTCATATAGTCACTCTCTGTTTTGTGGGAACAAGACTCAATGTAAGTTTGACCCATGCTATAAATGGCAGATTTCATTTTTCCATAAAAACAAGCCCATACAATCTGAATGGGACACAGAATGAACACTGATGTTAGTCATTCGTAAAATCTGATAGGCCTCCTGTTTTTTTTAGAGGCTCCGTGTATTTTCTCATTTTTACTTTAGTTCAAAAATTTAACAATATAAGCAGTTCTTATTTGTTTAAACCAATGTGTTTTTTTTTTCTTTCTTTACCAAGGCTACATTCAAAGCAGTCATGACTCTATAAGGCATTGAAAAAACTCATCCTCAAATTCAACTGAAGGGCTTGTAAAAAAATAAAATAAAAAAAATAATAATAAAAAACTCTGACAATGATTTAGTTACCTAAAAGATAAATAATATAGTTTTATGAAGTTTGCACCATATTGGAAATATTTATTTGAATTAACCCACATATTTATTATTATTCTCTTTCTTTTTCTTTAACACAATATACTGACCACTTGGTATTTCTTTATTTTGGCCACTACAATTTATATGCATATTGACCGTTCATGTATAGCATTTTAAGATAAGGCACTTAAAATAGCCTTTCAAAGTGGCATCTAAGTAGTGCTTTGCAAATGCAGTATTTAATAGGGATGTCTGATATCAGCCAAAAAATGAATATTAGAATATACTGGCCACCCTCTAAAGCCTTTGATATTAGAAGCATAGCAAAGTGATAGAGACATTTTGCTTCTTTCTGTCCATCCATCTATTTTCCTTCACGCTTATCCCTGCTAGGGTCGCAAGGGGTGCTGGTGCCTATCTCCAGCTGTCATTGGGCGAGGGGCAGGGTACACCCTGGACAGGTCTATCGCAGGGCAACACAGAGACAAACAGGACAAATGACCATTTACAAACACACTCAAAGCTAAGGGGAATTTAGAGAACCCAATTAACATAGCAATCGGGTATTTGGACTGTGGGAGGAAGCCATAGTACCCGGAGAGATTGTCATGTCTAGCGATGTGGCAATAAGAATAATTGTCTTGATGCCAAAAAACAAGGCCCCCGCGGTGCAGCCACCAGGAATAAGCCAGTACCAAACACTGAGCACCACCAGTGCACCAGCGAACCCAGGCGCCAGCCAGCGGGCGGGTGGCAGGACGGGGGGAATGGGCTCCGCATTTAGCGGACACTGGAGATGTTCTTGGGATAGGGAGCAGTTTTGACCCCAACCTGACAAGTAAAAAAAATCAAATAAATTTTAAATCAAATCAAATAAAATAAATCAACACATCTCTGTGAAGAGAAAGATAAATAAATAGATAAATATATAAATAAAACAAAAAAATTTAAACGCGGACGCACATTCACACGTAACACTCATCCAATAATCCCTCAGTTAATAACCACATGTTATTAAGGGTTAATCTCACTTGATCAAACCTTTTCTGTCATTCCACCCTGTTAAGTAAGTTATAAAAGTATGTATGATTAATGCTGATATCCTTTTAGGTCAAATCATCATCAGTCAATCTGTGTCATATTGGAAATCACACCACTCTGTACCTATTTAACACAGGATTGTAATTCAGTACATATGATCTCATCCTTTCCTGCAGATGTTTGTGGTCTGCTCCTTGTTTAAATACACCAGAGAAGACAACGTGATAAAAATAAATGGTTCATACGTGTGAGACTGTGGGAGGGAAGGGAAGTAACAACCTGCTACTATCACTAAAACTCTGGAAGGGAGGATTTTTCTCTTCCTGCAACTGCTAGAAAGAGGAATTCAGTAGGGATGTCTGGCTGGCAGAGTCCTGTGTGAAAATTAAGCTGTGGATTTGGAGGGAATGTGCAAGGAGATGCTTGAACTGACAGACAGAAAGCAGCTGTTGATTAGAAGATGGACAGGTTTATGTAAAGCTAAAGTGTTGTTCCAGATTCCACGCACATAAACAAGACATTTTTATGTGCAGTATTGATTCAATTACAATATTCAAAGGCAGGAATTGTTTCTATGGTCCTTATTAAAATCACAGGGTATTAGTAGAGCTGTGAAGCATCAGACAGCAGTTTGTTTATATTTGATTAGAATATTTTTAACACTGAATTCCTCTAATAAATTATAAAACTCTGCTGATTGACGTTTTTAGCAAGTAATGTAAGACTGGAGAGTTGGTGCCTGGGAAAATATAAATAAAATGTTATGAAATGAAAGTTTCTATTTTTATTTATTGTGGTTTACAGAGCAGCTTTGCAGCTTTGCAGCTCCTTTATAATTGTACAGATCTTAATGACATTGTTGAGAGGGTAGAAATAGTAGTAACATGAGTCCTTTTCCATTCATTGTGTTTTGGGTTTTTTTTTTTTTTTTGCTTTTAAAACAGGATACACCCACTAATGCATGTTGCAGATCCCCTTCATTCATTGGGGAAATCATTTTCCTTTTCTTTTCTTCTCTTTTTTAAAGAAAAAATGTTGGCAACCATTTAAATCCAAGATTTCCTTCCACAGTAGCACAATGTGTTGGTAAAAAGTACACTCTGAAATAAGTTGCAGAAAAAAATGAAAGAATTTAAACCCGTGTTTCAGTGTGGGGCCTTCAGCGCATAACAACAAGCCTCTTTGAAAAGATAACAAACAAGATAGAAAACAAATGGCAGCTTATGCTTCTCCTATTCGACGTAACAAGAATCATAAGACCTTGTTATTTTTCTCCAAATACAGTTCAGCAAATTAAAAAAATCAATAGTTTTCCATGTTTCCTTTGCTGCTGTCTGGTTTGACCAGCAGCTGTCCATCTTTAGGGACCTCTAAAAGTCTTGGACATATTTTAAGAAGATGGATGTTTTGGAACAAGATGTCTATTGTTTTACTAGACAAAAGAGTTTCTGTTTTCACTACTGATTTTAAAGGAATGCTCACACATGACAATTACTATGCAGTACGAAGGAGATGTATCAAATAGAAAAGTACAAGTAGAGTACATTAGTATGGTTCCAACATATTAATCACACCTCTCATGTAAAAAAAATGCATAAAGTTCTGATTATGGTAATGTGCTCTTATTATGTGAAAATTATTTAAATAAAGCCTGGATTAACAAGTCTGGGAGGATAGCTGCTTTAAAAAAAAGTTTTAGAAACATTTACATCACATTTTAACAGATATTAACAATATATAATAAAATATATAAATTGAGATTCACTACTTTATCTTTATTTTCATATACACATCAGTGCACGCAACCAGGGGCTGTAACAAAGACATCATCAGTTGACAGGTGAATATATGTGCTATTAATTAAACTTCCCAAAAACATTATAACATAGCATTGGTTGCTTTTATGAACCTGAGTCACTGTGTTTATTAAACAGTGACTATATTAGCTCCAAAATCTTTTTACCAAAACCACAAGAAAATAATTATAATATTATACTATTTAATCATTAACGAACATTTCTCCACATCTGTTACACAAAAAACACAGATCAAAATAAAACTCTCTAAAATACTATGCTTATGTTAAACTGCACGAATGGATATGAAAGTGCTCGGCGGGACCATGCTCTTACTTCGAGCTACAGGCAGGGTGCCCTGGTCAGACCCTAGGTTGCCGGTGCAACTGCCATCAGAGGCGGACAGACAGTCTCCTCACTAGGCTACTCTCTATTGTCGTGGTTGCGGTACTAGTGTTCTTCTTCACTGGTTGTGGTTTTCCAAAAAATTCTGAAATGCGTTTTTATGCCATATTTCCTCCTAATTTTCTGTCATCAGACTTTGTAAATGTACCAGTCTGTTGCGGTGAGTTGCCGTGACAACGTAACTTCAGTGAACCTGTGTTGATTAGGCCTCACAATAATTTAATTAAAATCCAAATGCACGTAATAGTCAGATATAAAAACAGGCAAAATACTTTGCATAAATGTATAAATTGCGCAAACTATTTTAAGTAAATTTTTTTAGAAATCTCCCTCTGGCCATTAAGGTATGCTGCAGCAACCGAATTCCCGCAGCCATGAATGACGGTACCAGTGAAGGTTCATTCTTTGTGTATCATAGTTTTTATCATGTAAATGTGACGCTTATAGCATAAAGATTCCTTCCTCTATTTTGATTCCTTGAATCAAAATAGTTATCATACTGTTTAAATATAGTATAGTATATATAGTGCTGTCAAATTATTAGTTAAGTTCAATTTCTAATTATTCAAAATGCTTTGGGCAACTAGTTTTTTTATTTTTAGATTTGCTGTATGATTATATTTTCCATTTTTAAAGGCAAACATCTGATGTCTTTTTGATAGTTTTTACCAAACTTCACTCTACATATCTTGAATTATCCCATTCATCCCTTTACATTCAGCTACATAGCCTTTCGGTCTGTTACATGTGTAGCAGTTAAACCCACACTTGGGATCAGTTGGATGGCCTTGACGTTTAAAATGAGCCTGCTTGAAACATTAAGGAGCTGATAAATCTGCAGCAGAAGCTATTCTGTGTGCAAAGTTCAGAAATCCTGTTTGCGTCTTTCTCAGTCTAAACACAACAATGGAGTAGCAGTAAATCTAATGCTGCATCTGTGTCACTTGAGAGCTGAAAGCATGACAGGCTTACAGTTTTTCCAAAGGAAGGAAGGCGAATTGTTTGAACAGATGTGAGTTTGAGGGGGTGAGGCTGGAGCAGGCATGAAAAGTGGTGATTTTGTGTTTCAGTATCCTGAAGTCGGTTAATGACCCTGACTCTGACCTTGTCTCCCTTACAGTAGGGGAAAGGTTTACCTCTCAGGGTGCAATAGCTCAGTGTTTGTATAACTGTGTGTGTGAATCTAGGGCACATACCCTGACCTTCTTACCATCTGTAGTCTGCTTATGTTATCATAATCTGAGAGCATAGGGTAAGAAGAGTATTAGCAAGGACAGGTGAAATGATGATGAGCAGAGTTAAATATATATAAATATTTGATTTAATGTTGTGGCTGCAGCTCTGAACGTCAGCATTCCTTAACCATAATCCCTCAAAAATAGTGAGTTATGATCAGTTTATTTTATCCCATATACAGTCATTTCTGGAGGCCACCTCCTGGTACCATTTATCTCCCTCGATGTTTCATTTAAAAACATATACACACACCTCATACTTTATCTCAGTTTAATCTGTCTGGTCTGTTTAAAAAAAATGTTTTATCGCTGCTCATCTCCTTTCAGGTCTTCAGGGCGTCTCTTTTTGCCATCAGAACGTTTAAACTTTGAGGGCACACTAAGAGCTGCTTGTTCACCATCAGGCGCTATGATATAGACCCCCATCAGGGTGACGGAACTATCAGATCATCCCCAAAGAAAGGCGCGTTTTGAGTTCAAGCGTGAGATTTGAGTCAATTTCACATTCCGTTATGCTACATGTGACCAGTTATTTTGTAAGTGTTTAAAGTACTGTTTTGGAGGCAGTAATGATCATGGTTATTTCGATGATTATTTTAAAATATTGCACAGTTAGGAAACAAACAAGGCATTTGTTGTAGTAATGAAAGTGAAGTTTTTTACATTCCAAGTTTACAGGGCAATAATAAAAAAAAAAAAAAATTTAAATCTAGATAAGTTATTTTTTCTTAAAATAAGTGCATTTGTTCTTGGATTGAGGAGTTAAGTGAGACACTTTGCCAATGGAGCAAGACAACTTATATTTAAAATAAGAAAACACAATTGCATTGTCTTTTTTCCAAGTGCATTTTTATCTAATTATCTGATTTTAAGAGTAAAAATACTAATTTCATTGGAAAATCATTTCATTTACCTACTCAAATTGAGGGTAAATACCCTTAATTTAAGAAATGTTTACTTTTTTCTAGATCGATTTTGCAGTGCTCCTGGTTTCCACAATATTATCCTTTACCTCTGTTCAAATCAAGCCTAAAAACTCACCTGTTCGAGGCTGCTGTTTTTAATATTGTGTATTGTTTATGATGTTTAATGCACGGAATCCTTCTGCTTTTAAAATGAAATTTTAACTAGAGATGTCGCAATCTGATATCAGCCAAAAAACTCATATGGGATTATACCAGTCTGAACCTATAATATTGGCAAGCTGGTAAAAACAGAACAGGTTAGTCTAAAGTTAATGTTGCCCGTTAGTGAATAGCAAATGGATCAGTTGTTCTCATACCTGTTGTTATTGACTGTTTTTCTCTGTTTGTGTAATATCACTTGATCAAACCTTTTCTAACATTCCACACTACAAAAAAAGGTATTAAAAGCATGTATGATACATGCTGATATGGTGATATAAGGGTTCTCAAAGGAGCAATATCAGTATTATATTATATCTTAAAAATAAAACAAGAAAAGGAAAAAATATATTGAGGCTAACCAATTTCCAAGTCGTAAGCAGTGAAAATCAGTTTTTACAGGGAAAAGGTTTTTTTTCCAAGCTGGTAAATCTACACAAAGCTTGCCTGCACCCTGTGTGATCCATAATATGAATGCTGGAAGCTGTAAAAGCTTTTTAATTTGAGTAATACATTTCAGAGAGGGATTGCAAAGGTGAACCGCCTAGCTGGACCTCATTAGCCACTCAGACATGCAGACAAACCATGAAGGCATGCAGGTGGTTGATCTCTGAGGAAAGGGCAACACCTCATTCTTTTTCACACACACACACCACAGCTGTGTCCTGCTAAGGTCTAAATGCACTTGGAGCTCAGACTCGAGATGCCTCATTCTTCTGATGTGAGGCAATTGCGCAGGTGTCGAGCTCCAGAGACCCATGGGATAGCTGGAGGTCCGGACTGTTCTGTTCTCAGGCCGGTATCTCCCCCTCCAGCTTTGATTTGCAACACACACCCTCGCTACAAAAGACACAAACACACATTTAAATCAAGCTGCTCATTAGCAGCCCTCCTTTCAGTCTGAGCACTGTCAGTTCGCTGGCTCATGCATGACCACTTGCACAAATAAGAGCTTAAAAACATATTTTTAGTGTAAACTAATGTCTTTGTGTTGATTGATTGAATAAATATCAGCAGATATTCATGAGAAACAACCCCAGCGGCAACAACCTACTGATGCTTCTCTGCACGTCGTCAGTTTTTATCCCCTGACTCCGTCACCATGTTGAAGGACAAGAAATATTTCCAATGCATGAGTCAGAAGAACTGCTGCACTGAATGAAAGCATCACGTTTATATTTTTGGGTTTCCATGGCAAAAAAAAATGAACTTTCTCACAGAAGATCTTTCATTAGACACTCTTTTTCCTTTTAATTCTCATGTGACCAACTTTCCTCCTCTTCACCTCCAGAGTTTTTTTTTAATTCAATTTATCACAGCCGTCAGGGATTTCCAGAACATTCTAAGAGCTCTCAGAAAGCTGAGCTGCAGACGGGGGATCTAAACACATTCTAATAGATATCTAAACATCATCTGCAGATGTTTATTTACTCTCCTCAGGGGATCCAGATGACTGGCCTGTTTGCCCCATGAGCAGAATCCCTCTGGCCTGCCTCTAAACCCAATCTCCCTCCAACCATCCGTCCAGGAAGGGGGGGAGCAGAGCCCTAGTTTTCCCTCTGAGCATCATGCCTGCAAGATGCAGCTCTTCAGGAAATGAGTGAAGGAAAAATGTGTCCAAGAAAAACACCAGATAGGGTCGCCAAGCAGCAGGACCAAGTCGACCAAAGAGCCTGGGTCCAACTGAGGAGGTCACGGAGCAAAGGCTCAGCTTTAGGGTGCTGATCCTCTGCTTCATGCCGACCTCTCTTTTCATTTTTATATTTTCTTAAATTAAACTGTTTAGGTTTTTATCATTAATTAGAAACTTTCATTTTAACACTTCTTTTTTGTTCTAATAAAAAAAACTAAAACAAATATTGTTGTTTTAAGTGCATGATACGTTTTGAGCTTCCATACATGGTTTTCACTCTCATATAAAAGCCTAATTAAAATAGTGCTGAAATTCTTATCTAGTTTGGCCAAAAATATGTTGTTAAAAGAAAAATATTTTTTAAATAAGTCGCAAACACATTATTGATAAATAAAAAAACATGCTCCTTATAAAATAATATAAAAATCATCTCTGATCACCATTTATGTTGGTATTTCCTCCTCAAACTTTGCCGAGAGGCTCTAACAAGTCTATCAGATCTTATACTGCCACCTGCTGACAACTTCTTACCACTAAGCTTTTCCCCCAGCTTTTTATTTCCTAATATGCGGCAGCAGATTTAGTCATCACACTAAATATTTTTTATATTTCTCTATTTTTAATCTGATGGTTTAGTAAAGAGGCTGTAAACATTTGGTCAAAGGCTCAAATAGTCCTTAGATGGTGTCTGCAGCATCTAGGGATGAGCACACATCAAATAAGTAAAATAAGTTGCACTTTTTCAATTTTAATCCCATAATTTTCTAAGATTTTAGTAATTTAAGCTACTGATTTTCATGCCTCAACACACAGACTGCCTTTATTTACTTACACAAATAAGTGAAGTGACTGAATTATCAAACCTAATAAAACAGATGTCGCAGAAATCTACAACACCAAATTAGCACTGTCTGTCTGACAGCATAGATTTATTTTTAGCATACTTTTTTTTTATTTTTTTTTTTATTCATTGTATTTTTCGATACAATTATTTTTTCCTCTTAGTTGTCAGTATGATCAAGTTTAATGGTTGGCGACGAGATTTTAAAAGACATTAGACCACAGTCACAAATGTCCATTTGCAATCATTTCTATCATCTTAATTTTTTTCTCATTCTGTGGTTCCTATCTGTATTTCCTATATTATTAGTCATTTCTATTTCTGTCTGAATCTGGATTAGGTTTTTGATCATCTCTAGTTTGGCAGGTTAATGGTTCCTTCAGTAGCTGCATATATATATTTTTTTTTTTTTTTTGCTCAGTTATTCTTTATAAGCTGTGTTTTTATTAATCACCCTGGCCCTGTGTAAATACTTCCAGAATGTCTTCAGCAGTCCAGTTTCTCTAAATAACAGAGCAGGTTTCCGGGCAGTTAGTCTATTAGTTTATTATTCCTCTCATCGGTCAGAGCTTTTCCCTTTGGGCTTTCAGTTCCCATCCTGCTCTTTATGGACCTTTCTCTAAGCGGCCACCACATGGGACAGTCTAACCCCAGATAAAATGTATGATGTCAGGCAGGGAGAACTTTAAATAGAATGACAAACATGCCCAAATACACAGAGTGAAAGCTGCCAAATTGGTTTTTATTGCTTCTGTTATTGAGTGCAAAGACGAGGGATTTTTTTTTTTTTTATTTAGTTGTTTTGTTTCTTTTGGGGGGGGTTCCACAAACTATTATACATAATTAGAAATGACCAGTCCTTGGTGGACTGAAAGGTATTTAGGAAATAACTTAATATCCTTCAATCAGATTGTTACCCTTTAATTTGCATCCACTGTGCCTTGTAAATGTATTCACACCCCTTCTTGTGGTTTTCTCATTTTATTGAATAGAAACCATAAACTTTAATGTTTAGTGTCAAAGAAACACAAAGCTGCAAGTAAAAAATATTTTCAATGTAATTACATATTTCAAATGTAATCAATTAAACGCCCTAAAAAGGTCATGTAATTAATAAATACAGTCCATCTCAGTATAAAAGTTGCTGTTCAGGAAGCGCTAAAGACTCCCTACATGTTTCAGTTGAAATTGAATGAATATAGTGAAACTATTACCTTTAGCGTCACTATTAAAGTGTTCACACTAATATAATATATATTTGGAATATATATGATGAAATAGCCTATTCGGTGCCACTGTTGCTGTCACTGTGCAGATTAGCTGCTAAAAGAGAAACTTTGACTCAACAGAGGGAGCAAAATTCATAAGGGTTACTCAGATATGCACAAATAAAATTCAGAAATTGCATATTGCATAGTTATAAGCTCAGGAGAGTTGATTTTGCTTGATATTGTCCTTTTAATTATTGATTAGAAAAGACAAAAAAAATATATATATATAATTTAAAGAAGAAATTTCAGATGAAATTTAGGCAGACAATATGTAGTTGAACAAAGCTTGGAGGAAAAAACGGAAAAAATAAACTCTAGTTGCTCCACTGGTGGTCCCCTAGCTCTGACCTCCTTAAACCACAATAGCTGAGTGTGTGGTCACTTCATTTTAGTAGCTGAGTTTGACCTTCAGCAGGTGCAGTTCCCACTGAAAATTGTCAACACATATCTACAGACTAACTTAGGAATTAGCAGAGTTAGTCATAAGAAAAGCTTTTATATTTATTAATATGTTTTCAAATGAACATTTTATCGCAACATCTAGGTTGTGAAAAGGTCACTGACCACATATTGATCAAAGTTTGTTTTGGGTTTTTTTGTTCAGTTTAATGCCATAATGAAAGTAATCATGTGTTTATTCATTATGTATAAAAAAGTCACATTTCTGAAGATATTTAGAAAATGAATGAACAAACAGAACCATAAACACCATATATCTATCATGAAGTCACCTAATAGGTTAGATATAGAGAGCTGCAGGGGAGTTTTGTTCCATCATCTACCCTCATCTAATAAATTGTACAGTAGAAAAGGCTCCTATAATGATGGAGCATCATTTTGAAGAAGAAGATTCTTATTATTTTTAGGGGAAAATATATTTTGTGTCACGTGTTTTCTAAACTCTCTGCATAAAAGCTTTCAGGTATGCTGCTAAAATAAAAATATGGACCGTTTGACACAGAAGAGAACTTTAAATGGAGATATCAGAGTTACAGTTCACAGAAAATACAGCCTGACTGTTTTACATACTTCTCAGGCTTCATAACCAACAACCATACCATACCAAATTTATTTAAAAAGCACTTTTAACACCCAACAGGACCAAAGTGCTTTACACAATCATAAAGTACAAATAATCAATCATAAAACAATAAATAAAGTGATGTATAAAAGTAGTAATAAAAGAAACACAACATTAATTGGAGCCTTTAGAAGTATGTGTTCATGATCTTTATGGAAATCTTCATATCTGTTTAATGTGAACCACAGTTCCTCTGATCAGAAGTTCATAATCATCTTAAAATTACTATAAATTTTAATGCTTTACTCTTACATCCTATTGTCAGAATTTGGTAGGAGGAAGGAAAAGCCTGATGGACGTAGAGAGAGCAGATAACACTGGGGAGTATTCCTTGAAACGGAAGCAGTGTTGTGAAGGAGGGATGTTTGAGTTGGAAGAACTGCAGAGAGATTTCCGCTCAGGAGCGGTGGGTTTCACTGGAACAGATCTCTTTATTTGCCTCTGTAAATTCTTACTCATCCAGGTTTAGGGCAACTATAAACAGGCTTAAATTAGAAGGCAGCCAGACTTTCACTGATTTTTTTAAGACATTTCGACACCTATCCAGGAGTTTCTGTCAGTTCTGTTGGCTCAGAGAGCAATCTGTAGTTGGAGAGCTGATGTTTTTAAGCAGCATTGAGGTCTATCCTCCTGCACACATTCCAAGTCAGACGCAAATCAAATATCCACCTCTTGTTCTTCTGGATTGTTGGAGCTTTTGTTGTGTATTGGTTATGTGATTGGTCTTTTGTATTAGAATGAGAGTGCTTTTGTATTTTCTTTGGAATAAGTTTGATGACTGAATTTCAAATGCTTGGAAGATGAGACTGCATCCCACCCCTTCTGTTCAGCTTTTCTCTTTTCTCCTTAATTCCAATGCAACAGTTATGATTGGATGGATTACAAAAATCTTTTAGCATATTTAAAAAATCTACGCTGACATGCAAAAGGTTTTTTCAACACTTTGAGTTTTTTATTGTAATTTTTTTATCATTTCGAAGTCAAACTTCAGGGTTCTTTGATGGACTTTAAGTGATAGACTAATGCAAACAGTTGCAGAACTGTGAAACGGAAGGTTTCTGAAGGTTTTTACAAATAAAAATATAAAATGTGTTTTATGCATTTGTATTTAGCTCAGTTAATAATTTGTAAATAACACATCTGGCAGTTATTGGAGTGACTCGTGTTGGCTCTCTTACTATTAGCTTTGCAGTATAACAGGAAAATACCTTATTTTTGCCAAATATTCTAAAAACAGAAGAACTGGATCACATCTGACCACAGCAAAGCAAGGTAACAATTGGGTAGACTATTTTATTATTAATTTATCAGTTTTCTCTTAAACCCAGTTAGTTGCTGTGGGCCCAGAACACAAATATATTTATTATTTACTCGTCTGAAAAAAAAATCTAAAATCCTTTATAAAGTTTCTTCTATTTTAGGGTTAAGTAAAGAGGTGGTATGATGGCCTTTCTCATGAAATGTGTGACTGTGGTGGAACAAAATGTGGATAGAATAAACGGATATAAATATTTTTGGAAAACACTTTATTGGAAGAAATATATTAGTCAGGCTCGTTACATAATTTCATCATGAGCTAAATATGTCGTTTGCTTGTAACACAACTAGGTTGTAGTTCACTAGGATTCTTAGCTTAGTGGCTCTAGTCTCTACGATACAATGCAAAACGTTTCTGTCAGGGGACTAACAAAACAAGAGCTTTTTGGTTCTCACAGGAACTGAATTACACTCAGACCTCTTGAGTCATCACTCAGTAACCTTAAAAGCCCTCCAGCCCTACATGAATTCATGTTTTATGACTATAATGGCTCTCATATGATTCAGTTTTTCCTCTCCTCCTCAGGATCTCTCTTGGCTCTTTTAGTGATTGTCCTCATGTACTTAAAAGGTACTCCTCAGGAGGTCATTTTTGAGTTGTAGAGTATTTTGCATTTCCAGATTTCATAGATTAAACATTTGATTAAAGCTCACATATGCTTGTTTTTTCTCTCTTATTGCATCTTTTTTTTTTTTTTTTTGGTAATCAAATTATTACATTATACTAAAACTATTACTCTTATTAGCACAAAAACTGTATTTTGCATTTTTCTATGTTTTAAAGATTCAATGATCTTGTAAGTCCAATTTTCAATTTTCTCTTTTCTAATTATTTATGTCTGAATTTTTACTCTTTTTATTTATTCATGTGTTGAAATCCCTCATCTTATACTCACTCGTGTAAAATGAGAAAAGTGTGAAATGCAGTTTGGTCACTAGGTGGGTATAGAGAGCAAAAAAGAACATAAGAGAACAGAAGGGTTTCCGCTCCCCCTGGTGGTTAAAAAAAAAGTTATCCTTTTGCAGGCGTTTTCAGTCCAGTGGACATTAGAAAAGTTCAGCTGCACTTTTTTAATGTTTACACTTAGATGTACAACACATGTTTTGATTTTAAAGTAGACTGACTTAAACAACTTAGTACAACAAATTTTTAAAAGATCCCTTTCAGTACCTGATGTCTTGCTTTTGTTTGTCCTTATATAATCTCCTTACCCTCTTTAACATTTTCAACCATACTGCCTGAAAGTGAGTATATTTCTTCTGCATAGAGAGACATTTATGGAATAGAAAAATAGAATAGAATAGAAAATCCCTTTATTGTCCCGAGGAAATTAGGAAATTGTGGCATTACAGCAGCAAAAGCTTATAGCAAAAATTGTCCCACAATGTTGACCTTAGAAAAGTGTGTAAGAGTAACAGATAAGTAAACAAACGAAAAAAGTACTGTACTGTGTAGTGTTTCTACAATATAAATACTCTGTACTGTATCTGGAGAACAAGTCATCAAAACACAGCTGTGGACATTTTTACACTTTTAGGGTTAGGGTAGTATAGGGGCTGTATTACCTTTCTAAGACATTATACTGTAATACGCTGCACTTCTGCCTCAAATAACTAAAATACATCTTTGACATGTTTGCAAGAATGAATATTTTTATTGGAGTCACTATTTTTGAATTTACTTGGTATGTACAGCACTTTGAGGCAGTTGTGGTTGTTTTAAAAGGCTTTAAAAATAAAGCTTCAGCGTAATATTTCATAAACTGCAGAAAACATTGCTGTTATATGGTGGCCTAGTAGTTAGGGCATTGCGTTTGGAATCCTGAGATTCTGATCTCACTGCTCCCAAAGGGGATGGGTTAAATGCAGAGGTAAATTTCTTCCTTTTTTTCCCTTTTTTTTCAGAAAAAAGAAAAAAAAATGTCTTCAATTTGGGATCAATAAAGTTTATTATTTCAAGAGGATATTTGTTTATTCTGCATTAAGATCAGTCACACTGACACCTACTGTCAGTGTGACAAGCAGCAAAAAACGACATATATGCAAGGACACTATCAACACGCACCCACATACAAGGAAGCTGTTTTAATTTGAAGTAACCGTCCTCTTTATAGACCAGTATTCACAAAGATAGAATAAAACCTAGAGGGAACAAGCTCTGCTTTACTTTTTCTTTATTATGGCATCTTCTTCCTTTATCTGTCTGTTGATAATTGACACTATTTTCAAGCCTCCCATCTCCATTAACTCCTCTTTACACTCCATATGATCTCAGTCTCACGGAACTATCTCAGATTTTTCTGCTTTTATCAATACTGAAATGTTTCATGATATAATTTTCTGAATTATGCTTTAATTGTACATCACTTTGAAATTTGGTAGATTTTACTCTTTTTTTTTTTTATAACCTTTTCACACTCAGGGTCTCCCAGGGCCTCTTGGTCCTCAGGGCCCACAAGGACCCCTAGGGCGACCAGGGGATCCTGGTATTCAAGGACAAAAGGGGCAGAAAGGTGACCAAGGAATTGGTGGCATCATAGGTCCAAAAGGCGGCATGGTAAAACTCATATGATACTAAATAAGAAAAGAAATGATTAAATACGAATATATGAAAATAAATCTGCTGTGTGTGATTGCATGAAACCTTTTTCCTCTGAAGGGAATGACTGGTGTTCCTGGGTTCTCTGGAAACGATGGAATTCCTGTGAGTATTGTTTCTCAAACTGCCATTGAACTTCGGTGTATGCTATCAGGGTGTCTGATCCTGTTTGTGTTCTTCCCCCTGCAGGGACACCCAGGACAACCTGGATCCAGAGGGAAGCCAGGAGCAGACGGCTGTAACGGGACCAAAGGAGAACCAGGGTTCTCAGGACTACCGGGTTATTTGGGCCCCCCTGGAAATCCTGTATGTGACATTGAATCAATGCAGAAATCTGTAACTGCATCTACTCTCATGGAAACCTTTTTAATTGCTCCTGTTTCTCATTTCAGGGACTATATGGCAAGAAGGGAGAGAAGGGGGATTCTCTGGATGTCAACGTTTACATGCTGCGCTTCAGGGTGAGAATCAAACATTTATAACATCACAGTTATAAATAAAACTGCTATTACCTCTTTGTTCTCTGCTATAATCTGTGGGCCTCTTCTTAGGGAGACCCAGGGACACCTGGAGAAAACGGATGGCCGGTAAAACTCGTTTAATTTAATTCTGTTGAATATCTTAAACTCATACTTGCCCTTAACTCTCTTTCATTCCTTTTTTCATTCAGGGGCCTCAAGGAAGACCAGGGTCCTCAGGTAACAGAGGCCCTCAAGGACCCAAGGTGAATGTCTCCATGCATCTCACAGCTTTAATCATTTTAGTCTTTCTGATACTGAATCCTTTGTTAAAAAAACAGATTTTTAAAGAATGTATTTGTCTTCTGTTAGGGTCCTCCGGGTCCTCCAGGGGTCCGTGGACCGAAGGTAAGAAAGCACAAGAAAGAACAAATGTATTTGGTTACATTTGTGTGTAATACTTCTGTATATATGTGGAGATTACAGCCATGCTCTGAGTCTAAAGGTAGCAGCATGTAGAGATTTGATCAGCTTGCTGTTTATCATTTCTGTGCAGGGTACCATGACCAAAGTGTTGAAGGGAATCAAAGGAGAAGCAGTGAGTACTCATGCTGATTTTATCTATTATTGGTTATGACTGAAGGTTCAAGGTCATGAAGCATAACATGTCTGACATGGTTTAAAGATTAAAATGTGATTCTCCTGCTCAACTTCAGTTTAATGCACAGAAATCAAATATAACCTGATATTTTATTGGTAAACTAAACAGGCAAAATTCTGGCTCCCAGCAGTCGATGAGTACTTATGGCGGTTAGAATAACTAATGCTGGTGGCAAAAAAAACTTTTCCAGAAATTATTATTTTAATGAATGATAATATTTCTTCAAGTGACCATTTTTAATGAATTTATTGATAATGAAATAGTAATGCAAGTGCACTCGCTCGAAGGTCAATGGACATTTAATACTGAAACTAAAAAATATGTTGAATATCTTCATTTTTTTTTTTAATGAATGACAAGGATTCTTAGTTTCTGTTGACAATTTTCCCCTAAAAATATATTTATTATTACACTCATACAGGGAAAACTAGCAAAACTGGCTGTATTATCAATAAAAACAGCAAACTCACACAAGCACACTGCATTTCTAGTTTGGAGCTGTTCTTAACTTGTTTTTTTCTTGCAGGAGTTTTTCGTTTTATGAATTGAGCATGTTTTTGTGTTCGCATCGTTAGGTGTTTGTAACAGCTTTTGTGATTGCACCATTTTCTCTTTTTGCTGTGTTTTGTGTGTTTTTCTCACTGAAAAGTATTTTTTGTCTTTACAGTACTTGTAAAGACAAAAAATACTTTCCAGTCCAGTATTTCATTCAAATGCTCAATAATGTATTTGAATTACATTTAACCCCATGGCAATTTTACATTACACATAGTAATCTGTAGTAATTCAAGAATATAGTTGAAAGGTAGTGATATATCTATATCTATGGGAAGTTGAGTGGAAGGAAAAACTGTGGTCTAGAATCAAAAGAGATACCTGTAACCTTTAGAGAACCGCAAAGCCAAACCTATTTCTAGTTTATTAGCTTAATGTGAGATATATTCAATTATTTTCCAGTTCAATATACAGCATTTGGCATATATCAATGTTCTTCTCCAAAACTGGGCTCTTTGATCCAAAGCAGTCTGAGTTCCACTTAAACATGACAGCTAACGAACCAAAAAAAATGTTTGTTTGGCAGCAAAATGACACCTACCTGATCAGACTTATTGTTGGTTTTCTAATGTAGGATTTAATTTAGAGGGCTGAATGCAGCGTCGTCTTTATGAGTAACTCTATGATTTCTCAGTCTGTTGGTACAAACCAGGTCTGCGTTTAGATTCCAGAGACACCAAAGGAGATTGTTTGATTTTTTAGCACAGCAGTGTTGCCATTTGCTCTCAGATAGCCTGGAAGTTACAGGTCCAGAGCCCCTAGTGGCTAAAAGTTACACAGCGCTGCTTTAGGAGTTTGGGTAAGATTCATATTGCTGCATTTCAGCTGGAGAGAGATATCCAGGACATGAGCTAGAACTGCTCAGCTCCTGGTGTTGAGCCGCTTCTGAATCAGAGATACTTGAGAAAAGGGACCGTCACTCAGTGTTTAATAGAGCTCTTTTCAGATTCCAGCTAATTTGGCTATTTTGGAATCAAGTTCTCAGAGTGAGAAAGAAGGATTTTCCCAAGTCTATGATGATTGTTGGAGTCATGGCATCTGTGTTTCAGTCTAAAGTGGGTGCAGTAATCTAGGAGAAATTTCATTTTGCCCATATGCTGATTAAATTTGATTAATAAAAAAACAAAATATTAGTGTCATATTCTTTAAAATGTGTACTTTACTGTGATACTCTAACTGAAAGTCAGGCTTGTTTATCCCATTATATAATCCTTTACCTTTAAGCGTCAGTAGATGCCTTTTTTTTGAAGTTCTGTTTTTTCTTGCCTTTGACTACGTCCTCTTTTAAGCATAAAATTAATGTCTTTGTTTAGTTGAAGGGAGTTTAAATGAGCAACGCTGACACATAAATATATCTCTAGCCTTTATAGAGCTGGTATTCACATTTTGTTGCTTTTTAAACACATTACTGTAAAGAAGTGATGCTAATTTCTGATAAACAGAAGCAAAATTAACCTTAATGAATTCAGGAAACAATTCAAAACTGTTCTTGTTCTGAAAAGTTATTCTTTTTCATATATTTCCGAACGTTGTTTTTTCAATTATCAAATTGGCAAATTTGATTTTTAAAAATAGATTTAGGTTCACTGAAGATAATCTAAGTTACAAGTGAACCAGCTGCTTTCAACTTAAATGGCTGACAGCTTTTGTGTCTTCATTTTTTTTTCCTCACTGAATGTGTTATTAATTAGAGCTAAACCCGCGGCTAAGTTGCTAAATCTCGTTGTGATTTCTACTTTGTCCGCAGGGAGAGATCGGACTACCAGGCCCACCAGGAAACTTCACTGAACAGTATCGTCTGCCTCCCCCTGTAATCAACATTAAATGCTCATTTTTTAATCCACAAACCCACTCTGATTTAAATTAAATTAAAAAAATTCCAACGTAGCGATAAAAGATTAAGAAAAATCTGAGTTACAAACACGTTGATGTATCATGAGAAATATTTTACATTTTCAGGTACCACCTCAATTCAGAGGGGACAAGGGAGAAAGTGGAGATCTGGTATGGAAGAAACATATGTATATATATGTCCACATAATTATTTTAGTTTTATTATCTTCAAAACAGAAATAAAGTTTCCACTGCTAATCCTTTGGTTGGTTTATTCCAGGCAGACAACCATGACAACAAAGGAGAAAGTGGTGTAACGGGATTCCCTGGGCCCCGGGTAAGCAGGGTCACCACTCTACACGTTTATTTTCAACCTTCTCATTTTTTACTAAAATGTTTATTGTTTGCTTGATTAATACTTTCTTCAGGGTGAAAGTGGTGCAGATGGGCCTCCTGGGCTGAGGGTATGGTAAAACTTTTCCAATTAGCATTTGATTGGAGGCCAAACTTTATTTTCTGACTTGTCTTAAAAAACACTGTTTCAGGGTGAGCCTGGAGATCCAGGGCTAAACGGCGTAGATGGTCCTAAGGTGAGACAGCAGCTAGAGTTCCTGTATGGAAACTTTTTTTTAAGTGACCAATTAGGTTTCTTTTAAAGGGGTCATAGAATGCAAAACCGAGTTTACCTTGTCATAGATGAATAACGATAGTTCAGTGGGTAAAATGGACGTACAGAGAAGTTCAAACCCCATCAGCACCTCCTTTCTATGCAAATCTCACAATTCTAAACTTCCACCATAAAAACGGGTGAATTCAAACAAAGCCTTGAATTGACATAAACTCTGGGATGTTGCCTTATTTGGTTCTGGCCTGTACTTTTTTCACGCCCTGAAATTGACATACAGACCAGCCCACTGGTTCACGGCCCCAAGAACATGAATAGAGGTAGATGTAAGACACCAGTTTATCTGTTTAGCCTGCAGCTGAGTTTACTTTTACAAGAATTACAAAGCAGGCAGTTTCTCTATTGAAAATGAGCCTGAACCACGGGTGTAAATGCAGTGTTCCAGGCTGCACGGAGAAAGAGGAACATTTTGAGTCTTCCCAAGGATCCGAAGACTCGACAGGCATGGATTATTTTTGTGTATCAGAAGATCCCTGCAAAGTTTAAAGCTCAGCGTTTCATTTGCTGTAAGCATTTTACTGAAGACAGCTTTCGAAATCTTGGACAGTTCAAAGCAGGACTTGCTAAACTTCTTTTATTGAAACGGCGGGTGTTCCGACCTTAAGGCCATCACAACCGCAGGCTGGAATAAATAAAATAAATAAATAAAATCAAGTAAAATAAAAAAAAGTATTATTTTTGTTAAGCTGTTTATAGCAATGCTAGCATATCTATGGTGACCAGTTTTGGGTTTCTGAGGACAGAATGCTTCCAAAATCCTGGACGATTTTTTTTAGGTATGAAAAGTAGGACATGTCCAGGAAAAAGGGGATGTCTGGTCATCCTACCATATTAACAATTTCAATGTTAGAGTGTGTTAGTGTTTGTTGCTATGATGCTATGATGCGTCTTTGCTCAGCAGCTTTGCTCGTTGTAAACCAACCAATTAGCGCACAGCTCATCTAAATATTCATCTAAATAAGCATACCATAAAAGGAAGAAAACCTGTTGTTTCATTCTAGGGCTTTTAACCAGGCTTGCATTAGGGCTCATAGAACAGCAAATATGCCATTTTCAGCCCAACCAATGTTACACATCCTATTCAGAGACCTTATGGACCAGCACCAAATGCTCTATATAATCATTCTAAGACCCCTATCAATTTATCTTAGTGAATATATTTAGGATTTTGTTAACATTTTGTGTCCTTGTACAATATTTTCCAGCTCCAATGACTTAAAATGAAAATTAAATGCTGTTAAAATCTCTAAGAGTATGCATTTTCTCTGTTTCAGGGAGTCAGAGGTGATCCAGGAGAGTTGCTTACTTCAGGAGGTACTGCGCTTCCTGGTGAGATGATTAAAGACTGAACAAAAAGTCAAACTTAAAGCTCTGTGTTAATATGTTTAGAGACATGTACAAAAGGTAGTGAAGCATGCTGAGGATAAACTGATATAACAGCGTGTGAATAAGCAGCAATTCTTCTGCAGCTCATCCAACTTCATTATCTTGTCCGCTTAGCTGTGCTTTGATTTGTGTGTAGTAATTTATAACAATAATTCTGCAACATCTTTGTTTCTTGATAAGGAAACACCTTTTTGTATACACCTCCTTAGCTCATTTTTCACACTGTAAATATACCCCACCACATGTATTATTTCCTTTCTTTCCTCACAACTTCAGCAAATGTAAATAAAGCACATGATCAGCCGCTGTCATAGAAGAAGTGAAATGTCCTGTTTCACATTTGAGAACAGCTCAACAATGATGTTGAAGGTGACTGAATTATAGTGAGACACTGCGAGGAAAAAGGATCATTAGGCTGAGTAAGAAATTAACCTTAGTGAAGCAAATTAACTTCCTAGTTGTAAAACCCAGAGGGAGAAGTTTAGTTCATGTGGATGAACCACTCAATGAGATCCTGATCCTAAATATGCTGTATCTGGTTTCAGGTGCATCTGTCTCATAAGACCCATATTTTAAAATGACAGATGATGAACTTGTTTTAAAAAATGCTGAGACAGGTAAAACTGAAAAGGTGCAAACTAGTTTACCCTTTCACCTCCTGAGAAGTCAAGGTCCCAGTGTGTCTAACTAGCCACTGTTAGGGGTTGGTGGAAGTTGGTTGAGGACCAAAATCCAGAGATGAGGAGGCAGAGATGGGTTCTCGAAGATTTTATCAATCGGGGTGTGGCGGGGGAGTGGGGGTGCGGGGGGGGGGGGGTTGGGGCGTTTCCCCGAGGTGCGTATCGAGGCTTCTTTCATTTGGGGGAGGAGCCAAAATTGATGCCGTCTGAAGCCTCACTACCCCGCCATACTTCCCGACCATATCGGGAAGTGGTTCAGCCCGCCCTGAACTTCTGCAGGCATCTGAACAGCCTCAGTACTCAGTGAAGATGTGGGAGTTTGTAGGAAAGTTGCTGTCATTGGTTGAAAAATCAACCAATCTAGTTGGTTAAAACTAGTTTGGTTAGATTAAACAATGTAAGGATCAAAATCTGAGCAAGAAAATTGGTTACAGTTATGACATTGGTTTTAAGTAATATTTCTTTCAGGGGAGTTGTTGCTCTGCTACTGTGGTCAGCTGTATGATATGTGCTTCCTCTCCTGTTGTTATTGGTTTGAAACCCACCTCACACTTTTGAAAGTTGTGATAAAACACCAGTATTTTGGCCGATGTGACTAATTTCTATTGGTTTGCCTTGGTACAAATATAGATTTGGTAAAAACACTACCAAAGTTAGATTGGTTGGTTTGACCAAAAAGTTGGTTGAAAACATAACTTACAACCCGATTAAAACTAAAAACTGAGGAAAAACTATTATGCTTGGAATAAAAATGACTAACACCTTTCATTTTGCTCATCATTGCCCAATTTGCACAAACACTTTCACTGTCTGCTTCAGTTTATTTCCTATAAAATGTAGGAGAAGTTTTGGTGTTAGGTTTGGAACTAAGGTGTGGATTGAGGTTAGGTCGGGTGCAGGGTTAGGTATGAACCAGTAATGGTTAGCTTTAGAGTCATGGTTAGGCTGTAGAAATGGGTAAATGAGTGGAAGTAAATGTAAAGTCCCCACAAGGATAGATCATTTTATACTGTGTGTGACTGCACAAATAATATTGCTAAAAAAAATAAAACCGGGTGAAACTAAATTGACATTTATTTCAGTAACTTGGTTCATTAAGTGAGACAAATTTTAAAATGAATATTACACAGCCTTCATTTCTGTTAATTAGGATTTTTCATTTAGAGTTTTGAAAACAGGGCATTTAAGATTGGAGTGTTACATCAGACCAATAATAAAAAAAAACATTTTGTGCAAGAGATATGTGTTTGATAAGGAGTACGTTTAATACCTGCTTTTAGGTTGTTTTTTTTAATAGTTGCTTTTAATCTAGGTTTATCAAAACTAGGTTTATTGGATGGCATATTCTACTCTATAGAATACTGTATCAGTGCAGGTCAGGTCAGGACGTTAAATAAGTGCTGGACTGATGTGCTCTCTGAATAAAAAATATTTCAGGTTTCTCATCAAGTTAAAACCAGGACTAGCCATAGTCGTTATCTTATACACCTGAGTCCTTGTTTTCCAGGAATTTGGGCTGAACCTTTGGTGTAGGTTGGATAAATGTGTTCCACTAACTAGACAGTGTCTGCTTAAGGTCCTCCTGGATACCCTGGTGAGGAGGGGCCACAAGGAGAGAAGGGTCCAACTGGAGACCCAGGCTACCCCGGACCTCCCGGACCCCCTGCCTCTAGCACACAGCAAGGTTTGTAAAAATAAATTTATAACTTTTTGCTATTCAGTTCTCATCATTCAACAAAATGTCTCAGCTTTTTATGCAGTTAGGTGTGGTTGCCTTGCTGCACTTTGATCTCTTTGGAAATAAGCAAACTTGCTGCTCTCTGGCACTAAACTGTTTTTTTTTTTTTATGATAAAGAAATGCAGGTTTAGTTGCATCATTATGCATTAAAAAGTTGCATAATAATATGTTTGTTTTTTTAAGCAACTCCCATATTTGTCATTTCTAATAAAGCTATCCAAACCAACCTGGCCCTATGTAAAAACTTAATTTCCCTCTGAACCTTAAAGATGACTGTACCACCCTTGGAGGATATAACCAACATGAAGCTTTTGCCAGAACTAAGTCTTCTGCATTTTATCTCACTTCTTTAAATATCAGTGGCCCACTTTAGGTCAGACAGGACCATTTTGCTTGGATTTAGGTCCAGACTTTGAATTTTCTGCCATACCATGATCACTTATGCACCACAAACAAAAAGTCGTACAGGATCTTTTGGGTTTTCTTTTAAAGAGCACGTTGAATGGTTCCGTCAATCACAGCAAGTAATCAAAGGCCTGAAGCATCAGGGCAGTCTTGGATCGTTTCAATACCACAGCCTTGTTTAAATGTCGGTATGGTTTTCGTTTTTTTTTGTTATTTTCTGCAGTTTCATCAGTTTTATGCCATATTTAGCAAAGTTCTCTAACACTATAGACAGCATTTTGGGGCTCTTTAGTGAACTTAATGAGCTTTCTATATGGTCTTTGAGTGATTTCAGAAGGTCAGCAACTCCTAGGATGGTTCACCATTATTTAATGGTAAATGGCATGTACTTATATAGCGCCCTTTTTGAAGTCAGGAGACTTGACCAAAGCGCTTTACAATACATTCATTCACCCATTCACACACACTCACACACTGATGGTGGCAAGCTACATTGTAGCCACAGCTGCCCTGGGGCTCACTGACGGAAGCGGGACTGCCGTACACTGGCACCACCGGGCCCTCTGACCACCATCAGTAAACAATGCAGTCGAAGTGTCTTGCCCAAGGACTCCACGACACTGAAAGTCGGAGCCGAAGCTTGAACCGTCAATCCTTCGATTTCAGGGACAATCTCCTACATTCGATGCCACTGTCGCACTGTTCGCCAACTGTTCTCACAATGATTCATAGAGGCCTTAGAGCCTTAGATTTGGCTTTGTTATCAATTTAATAACAGCTGGTTGTCAGTGAATTTCTTTCTCATCTCTTCTAAATTTCCTCAGGGTCGGGATACTTAGTGTTGCCTTTTGAGACATTTATCTTCTTCATGTTGTAAATCCCTTTATTTTCCCACAATGGGGAAAAAAATCCTCCCCCTCCTGTCAGACAGAAGATGTTAAAATAATTTCTTGTTTTGGCTGAACATAATCAAGTCTGCCTATTTATAGTATTTAAGCGTTGTAATTTGTGATTTTAGAATGTTGGGGGAAAGTTTTGTTTTTTACATGGGTCCATGTCAATCACCAAATAATTTTAACTTTTTAATGTAATTAGGTTATCTTTGTCCAAGAATAAATTTTGATTTAGTTAAAATATAGGAAAAAAGCTATTAAGGGGTAATTACCTTTTTATATGAATATAACTTCTTATTTTTCCACCATGCTAACTTTTCTAGATCATCCTTCTGCTATAAAATGAAAGTAGTGAACTGCATTCAGTTCTCACCTGTAGTGTGGGAAGAATGTACTTTAACTGGAAGCTACTTAATAAAGCAGGATTCTAAAGAGCTGTTTAAACATGAACATTGAACTAATAGAAACACCTTTTTTTGTTTGTTAGCTTTCGTTTCCTTTGGCCCTTTTGGTTTTAAGGGGGAACGAGGAGATAAGGGTCTACCAGGAGACCCAGGAAGACCTGCTGTCTCTCCAGGATCTCCTGGACCGGATGGAAGGCCAGGGAGCAGAGGCCCTCCTGGAATCAAAAGATCAAGTAAGTTATAACATGGGAGGGGAGAGTCATTTCAGATTTGATCCCATGTTTCTTTGCTTTAACTCCTGTTTTTGTGGTAGTGAAAGAGTTTTTCAAAGGAGATAAAGGATTCAGGGGACAACCTGGCAATGGAGGATTCAAAGGAATAAAAGGTGCCATTAGCACACAAAGAAAGAAGATAAAATCATTCTTAACCTGTGTGACATATTTCCAACCTGACAATGTTTTGCTTAAACAGGAGATCATGGAGAATGCAAGTGCAGTGGTGATAATTTCCCCCGTGGTTTAGCTGGTCCTCCCGGTGAGCCTGGTGATGCTGGGATGACTGGGGAGTCTGGGTATGATGGGGATATAGGAGACCCAGGTCCCCGAGGAGCAGATGGTTTACCTGTAAGGAAAAGATCACCACAGTCCTTTTAGTTATAATCCTTTTAAAAGTCAGGTCCTTCACATTTAACTGTTTTATGATTCATTTTAGGGACCTGCTGGCATTAATGGTTTCCAGGGGCCCAAAGGTCGAAAAGGAGAAACAGGTGTTGCAAGACAAAAAGGTGCAGTTTGTTTATTTCTGTTCATCTTAAGAGGGAAAAACCTCTGCAGTGCATTTTGTTTATAATCAGGATTACATGTTTGCAAACATTATTATTTTGATTGGACTTTATCCTATAGGATATCCAGGGGACCCAGGAGACCCAGGGAATGATGGAATTCAAGGGATACCCGGTGCTCCTGGCCCAAACGGCCTTAATGGTTTCCCTGGTAACCGCGGCCTTCCAGTGAGTTCATATCTCCAGTCTTAGGCTGTGTCCAATGTCCGCTCTAACCCTGAGATCCCTCAATCACTATAAAGAGGGGGGACTATGTAGCGGACTTTATAGTGAATTCAGTTAACTGACCGTTTGGACAGATGATCTTTACATTTTTCGCTTCCTGTTGGCCACATAACTCTGCCCTCCCCACGGTGCCTGCGCCATCTTTGTTATTAGTTGCCACTTGTTATTTGTTGTTAGTGGTCACTGTTGGATAGCAACAGCTATCATGTGGGACAACAAATCCCATGATGCTTTGCGAGGCGAGCTCACCTCGCAAAGTATTCCGGGTTATATCTGCTCGTCTATTCACTATGGATGATCGCTACTTTTTCAAGGTGCATTGTGGGAAATTTCGAGTCTACTACTTTTTCATCCACCAGATGTTCCAACAGTCATCTAAAAAGGCGTAATCACTATTTAGTGCCCTATATAGTGATTAGAGGTCATGGTGGGAGGAGGTCATGGTGCCCTATATAGTGATTAGGGCGGACATTCGGACACAGCCTTAATTAGCTTTTTCTATCGCGTACTTTAAAGTTAAATTTGTTCCTCCAATTTGTTTGCTTACCTGTATTTGTTTTGAACATTATTCATCTTTGGTGTTCCCTCATACTTAATCTCCAACTATGTCTATATTTGTGTGACCAGTGTTGTTTTTGACAGCCACCTCAAATTTATTCTTAGTCTTCAGGATGAAAACTATTATTAGTCTTAGTCCCATTTTAGTTATTACGATATGTGATAGTTTTGGTCGGTTTTAGTCGACTAAAACTTAAAAATGTTTTAGTCTAGTTTTAGTCAGTTTTATGCTGCAAAAAAGTGAACCTTTACAATTTTGAAGCAGATTCTTTACCAGACTGACAGCTCTAGCCTAGTTACTACATTGCTGGGTATAGAATGCTACAGTTCATCATTGATGTTGGGCAGAAAACTTTGATTTATAAAATTTAAAATAAAAAATATAATGAATTAATGCCCTATTTATAAAAAAAAAGTGTCTTAAAAAAGTTGTGAAAAATAGCAGATCTAGTTCAACACATCATATCAGTTAATATAGCAGACAGTCAAGCTGACAAAAGGTACAATACAGGAATGCTTTTAGACGTACACAAGGTTTCCATTCCAAAGCAAACACTTCCTGATCTACTATGAACTATGCATTACCCACACAGATATATAAAATCTTCATTACTCCAAAAAAGCAAAGAACAAAAACTTTATTCTTTCCAATTTGGCAATTGTGGCTTTATTTCTTCAATTCCTCCCTTGGTTACTGTTGCTCAGGGGTAAAAGTGGATTTAAATTCAAAGGGTTTTGATATAAAAAAAAAAAGTACAGAAAGACCCTACATAATTACACGGTAAAGCCATGGCAATCCAGACCTAAATTGAATTAATATGCTAACTAAAAGTTTACATATTTAAAAGAAACAGAGAAAATCTTTTAATAACAATTCAAGGAGACATTTACATCATAATTAAATGGATAGAAACGATTAGAAATAGTTAGAGAAATATTCAAAGATCTATGTACCTTTTCACCTGGCTCTTTACCTAAAAATAAACAAAATGTAATGAAATATTTTATTTGGATATGATTTAGAGATTCTTTTTGGTAGAAATTAAAGAATGTTTAGCATCATCTCCTGTGAGCTGGAAGAAATAAAATCTTAAAAATTAAACTGAAGGATTTTTTACGCTTTGCGGAGGATAATCAGCCACATATAGTTTATTAAGTAGTGAGAGCAGGAAGAGCCATACTGCTGAGAGCGAACCATCGGTGTGGAGCGAGAGAAGCGCAGACTCTGAGCTACGTCCGCACAAAGACATTGTTGATTAGGAAGATCAGTTTGTCAGAGTTCAGCGTGCAGTGCTGGTGTTCTGTCAGACACCCGGACAATTCTGGATTATTTTCACCCCGCCACTGCGGCCATGATCCATCTGTTGTCATGCAGAATTAGCATCGCTGCACAGCAAGTGGTCTGCGTGATCAAACAGGACACAGCAGCACGGTTGATACTGCTTAGCAGATTGCAGCACAATGATGCAGTTTCTGACTGACGACTCACTCATTTTTATTTAGTCTCTTCTTGTTTATTAAAACTCACACCTATAACTCTCAAGTTTTCGTCAACAAAAATCCATGGTTAGCTTGTCAGTTTTAGATATTGTCATGAAAAAAAGGAGCGTTAACGAAATTATTTCATCATCGTCATTGTTGACGAAAACAACACTGTGTGTGACACATGAATAAATAGCCGCAGAATAGTTAAAAATTGGTGCCTAAATTGGAGATTGTAGAAGGCTCAATTTTTAAGACTTTGGAGATTATCACATTGCTCAACACTATTGGACTGATCTTCAAAAGCTATGCATGTATTAAAACCTGTGCAAAATTGCTTCAAAACATGTAACAGATGTTCATACAGCATTATATGTCATTGCTGCTTGAGCAATCTTTCTAGATTATCTACAAATTATTGCACGCACAACATTTATTTTGCTTTCCTTATTTGGAATGTTTAAAGATCCGGCTTTATATATAAAGTGTATTTACAATGCTAACCCTCATAATTTTGAAACAAATCACTTATTTTCACCTTATAATTGAATGTTTTTTGTGGTAGCGTGTGGTACAAATGGTTTTTAGATTAACACATTTTTTTTTTCATTATAAGAAAATCAAAGATTATTATACTAGAGTCCAGAATTATACATGTCAGAAAATCTATGAGCTTGTTGAAAAGAGAAATTCCCACAGTCAGACCATTTGCAGGCCTGTGTGGGCAAATATAGTCTTGCCAAGATGTCAGATGCGTAAACATTTCTTCAAAATGAGGATGGGTTATTGTAAATAGTTTATTTTAAAGAGATTTGTCTGTTTTATAGTTAACTTGTAAATGATCTATGTCTATGAGAAAGTTTAGAAATGATTTATCTTTTTCAAATCACACAAACCCGTTTTTTATAGATGCCACTGTAGATTGAAGCATGTTTCGTTTCCTTGTGTGTCTTTATTGTTTGGGTGATATTAACAGGGTGAAGGTCCTATAGGAGAACGTGGAGACAAAGGGTTCCCTGGATGGCCCGGTACGGCTGGTCCTTTAGGAGAGATAGGAAAACCAGGTGAAAACTTTGCAGGTATCAAAGGACTGCGTGGTCCTTCTGGAGATGAAGGCCTCCCTGGCTATGATGGAATTCCTGGTCCGCCTGGAAGTCCCGGTAAGAACCAGCTAACTAGTTCCTTTCCTAGCACATGTTTAATGCCATTTTTGTTTTGCATATTTGTTTAATGTTTTTTTTGCTACCAGTTTGTGCTCTATTTTTTGTTCTTTATGTAATTTTCACCTCTCTTTTCAATGGGTCCTCTTTTTAAATTCATTACAAAGGAATGAATTTGGAATAAAAGTGGCTTCTGGGTGAAATAGGGGCTTTAAGTGAAAAATAGAAGGGGGCATGAAATTTAACTTCGCTTTCATCTGCTATCTATTTCAAGTAAAAGCTGCATCCCCTCAAACCTGCTGAGCTTGTTTGAGACCAAGCTTGAGCTTTTGAATAACTCTTGTTCCAAATGCATCTCTTTCATTCTCCCTACTTTTCAACTGAAAGGCGGCTGTATACCAGATGGAGATGGAGGACAGGTGGATGTGACAGGTAGCTGGTATAATCATGTTTTCACCTCATTCCTGCTGTTATAGCGCTTCTTTTGTGCTTTGCATTTCAGTCGTTTAACTGGTTTGCATGATGATTTTTAAGATGATATTGGTTTGTGGTTTTCTTTGTTGAGGCAGCAGCTAATGTAAGAATGATGTGTAATTATCTTAAACCTTCACGCTGGGCAGCAGTCAATACCACATGCACCTAAACAGTCATCAGTGGCCTTATTAAGTCGCTTATTAAAGTTTTTTCTTACATTTATCTTTCAGGTGCTTGTGAACCCATCCCAGGTCCTCCTGGCCTGCCTGGACCTCGTGGATTTAGTGGAATATCAGGTTCCCCAGGTGGGTTTTTTGACTGATTCGTGTTAAATTTTCTATGAAGCGGGACTTTTTTGAGGTACTGCTTTGATTTCCATCCAACAGGGGATCGTGGCCCTAAAGGTGTAAAAGGTGCAAGTGGAGTGAAGGGAGAGAAAGGAGAACAAGGGGACCGGGGAACAAGCGGCTTTCCTGGACCACAAGGTTAGAAGGGACCAATGTCTGAATAGTTAGCACCTTTTCGGAGCTATGTTAGAGTTTTGCTCACATACTTTGGTACCAGGTTTGTTTGTAGGAAAGAAACAGAAATTGACTTGAATAAATGAGCTGTTTTAAAAACGATTATTTCATTTCATTTATTTCATTTCATTTATTTCAAATAAAGGTGAAAATCAAAATGATCTATTTAGCCCTTTTTGCTAAAAACATTTCCAGATTTTGAAGTCCCAGGATTTGGTTTCAGCAATTCAAAGAAACACTGAGGATTTGGGTTTCTTCTGTTTGCACTGTCAGAAGGACAATTTTTTTTTTTTCAGATAAGCCTGATGATGTTTGGTAAAATTGCAAGGAAATCTGCATTTCTCTCTCAGTCCTGCAGGTGGAAATAATGAGAACACGCAACTGGCTTTACTCCCTTTGAAAGGGGCCTAGATGCTAGCATCGCCCATTTAAAGAAAAACAAATGATTCTGATTGTATTTACTTTGTCTTTTTAAAGATAAAAGAATACATGCACTGTGTGCAGTGCATAAAGATTGTTTCTTCAATCAATAAATATCAATCCTAATTGCTGTTATAGAAAAAAAAGTATAAAAAAGGCGAGTATATGCTAAAAAAAATCTCCTTCAGTGTTGGCCTCCTGGCAAGCTTCAGTCTTGTCCTTTTTATCTATTTATTCTATTTGAATTAGTACAGCACTCATCAATCAATGCATCAGCAAATGCTTCCATATAAATATGCTGGATTTAGCACCAGAGCTAAATTGAATCCGTTAAGGCAGGTTCAAATACTTAATAATACATTTAACAACACAGACATTTCTACAGGAAAGATTTAGACATTGGAAATATAAATAATATATATGATCTACAATTGTATATCCAGTTGTGTCCAGTTAAAGCCAATTTATGCTTCTGATGCATAGCCTCTGCAACCGTCAAATCTGTCTCTGTGCGCAACCACGCCCCCCGCGCAGAGGTTCTGCAGCCGTTGTCGCGCACCTCAAAAATCCTATCCTAACTACGCATCAGACGGACGCAAACCTGTGCAGACCTCAAGCCAAAAAGCAGCTGTGATTGTTCTTTGGTCTGCCTTTACGGCTGTCGGTGTGTTCTTTCTTCTCGATTGGCGCCATTTTTAAAAACCGAGGAACAACTACAATGGACAACTACGACGAAAGGTTAATCAGGGAGGTTCGGAAGTACAACCACTTGTACGATGCCTCAGACAAATTATATAAATATGCCAAGGTCTCTGCCAACTCCTGGAGGGAGATCTGCCAGATCCCTGAGCGGGATTCAAAGGAGTGTTTACAAAGTTGGAAGAGACAGAGAGAATAATACGTGAAGTTCTCGCGAGTTCTCAAATAGGCTCCCCCTTGCGCTTTGGCTGGAAACTGCTGTGCTTGCCTAAAAATTCCAGATCGATGGTGCAGAAGCATAAAAGCAAAACTGGTT
This sequence comes from Cyprinodon tularosa, assembly GCF_016077235.1. Lineage (NCBI taxonomy): Eukaryota > Metazoa > Chordata > Actinopteri > Cyprinodontiformes > Cyprinodontidae > Cyprinodon > Cyprinodon tularosa. Next base: position 1,802,207 of record NW_024038975.1, on the reverse strand, counting down.
CACAACCAGACCCAAGCGACATTTGATATGTGCGGCTGCAGAAGTCTAATCTGCCCTTTAAAAGAAATACCTAATGTATATCATTTTCATTACTTTTTTCAGTTTTTGTTTCTTTTGGGTTTATAAGAATAATGTACGGGTCGGTTGATGGATATGATTAACAACCTTTTTAACCAAACAGTCTCTGTGCAAAACAGTCTTGAGTACTTCTGAAATCAAAAAGGCCTTTAATGGTTTCCTGCAAAGCTCAGCATAGGTCACTTTCATATCAATCTCACTTTTGATCACATACTTGGTTTTGGCACAAAACACATTTGTCTTATTTTGGTAGAATCCTTGCAACACATAGGATCTCCACTTCCAACAACAAATACCAAAATACAGTCCCAGCAGGGAATCTCAAAGGCTCTTTGAATGAGTGACTGGCTCTTCTGAGATTTACTCACTATTGCTTTCTGATGGTGAGGGACAGATTTTAAAACATCCATCCTCCCTCCTCATTCTTTTTGCCTCCATAGCTATTTAGTCCCATATCTGAAACAAACTACGACACTAAAATTAATGTTTTAGAGATTTTAAGGAGATAATACTAGTATTATATTGATGTATTATTTTAAATACAGGGTACTTTACATAAACTGTCCTATACTAAAGCATTAAATACTCTTTCATTTAATAATAGTTTTTTATAACTTCTGTTTTGTTTTGTTTTTTACTTATAATAGGTTTTGTCGGTCCCCGAGGAGAACCTGGGATTCCTGGCACCAGGGGTTCAGAAGGTACCCCTGGTAGCCCTGGTATTCCTGGCCGAGACGGGTTTCAGGGTGATAAGGGTGCCCATGGAGAAATAATGGATGCATCACCTGGACCTCCAGGTGACCCAGGAATACCTGGCTTGCAAGGAAAAAAAGGCCAGACAGGAGAACCGGGACCACCAGGTTTTGCAGGTAAGCTGTGTGTGTTTTGTTTTCTTTTTTTGTTTTTTTTCAATAGTGTTTGGTATTTGCTTGAATATTTTTCTTAAACATATTTTCAGGAATAAATGGAATGCCTGGAATGATTGGCTTCAGGGGGCCCAAAGGTGCCCCAGGCCTGCCTGGGGAAGAGGGAAGACCTGGGCCAGCTGGCACATATGGCTACCCTGGTGATCCTGGTCAGTCTGGTCCACCTGGTCCGACTGGCGCTATTGGAGAGACAGGTTAGAGAAGCACACAACCACAGGAACAATCCATCAAAAATAGTTTTTCTCACTGCTCTCTGCTGGTACATTCCTCTACCTTATCAGGAATAACCGGAGAGAGAGGTCCAGATGGAGACCCAGGTCCTCCAGGTCCAATAGGGTTAAAAGGAATGCCAGGTGCTTATGGCGATGATGGCACCGTTGGAGAGCAGGGCCCACAAGGTGACCCTGGACAACAAGGTGCAACTGGAAGACCGGGAATTCAAGGAAAGAAAGGTCTGTATCTTGAAAGGTTTTCCTGCTTATTCATAACATGATAAAACAGAATATCTACCAAATGGTTTCAGCTAAAGTCAGGTTGGTGTTTCTGGGACTTTTTTCTTCATAGGAGAGAAAGGTTCTCCTGGAACGTCTGGGTTTGGGGGTGTCGGTGGAAATCCTGGTCTGAAGGGCTTTGAGGGGCAAAAAGGAGGGGCGGGGGTGCCTGGTGAGCCTGGCCTGAAAGGTCAGACGGGAAAAAAGGGAGAGAAAGGTATGTTGCAAAGTCTTTGAGTGGAGTTCCATATGTGATGGGACTGGAGCGTATTAGAGTCATTTTAATTAATACCTGTTCCTGCTGGCAGGTGAGTCCGGTCTGACCGGTCCACGGGGGATTATGTCCCCCAAAATGCTTGTTGACATAAAGGGAGTCAAAGGAGATCACGGGCATCAAGGCGATCCAGGTTTTACCGGGCCAAGAGGTCTGCAGCTTTTATAATAGTGTTGCAATTTGCTCCAAATTCTATGTTGCCTTATCTTAATCATGATATAAATCCAAATCTTTTCCCAGGTGCCAAAGGTGTACAAGGTTGGCCAGGCCTTGATGGAGCTCACGGTCTGCCAGGAGATCCCAGTACTGAAAAAGGTGTTTCTGGAGATCCAGGTGCACAGGGCCTGCCAGGGGTAAAAGGAATGCCAGGGTCACCTGGTAACCGAGGCATTCAAGGCTTTGAAGGAATGCATGGTAACAAGGTGAGCAGAAAACTAGAGGATGTACCTTGCTTAAGTCTTTGCTCAGGAAGTGATGCTTCGCTGAAGGTCCTGCTTAAGCAAAGCATCCTTCTTGATTTTCTTAGAGAACAAAGGTTTCCTTAACTTTCTATAGCAGTTGAACTGGTGCAGTCTCTCTATGACTTCCAAGACATGCACTTCAAATCAACAATAGCAAAAACCCTCTGTAGGACTGGTAAGACCACAAGACCTAGGTGTCTAATCTTATGGTATGTCTAAAACCCAAGGTTTTCTAATCAAAGCAGCAATTTAAAAGTGAACAGATGCCTGCACCCAATTTCTTACTGCTTTTTGACTTCTTTAGTCTTATTTTTTTAGATATGTTGTTGTTTTCAATTTATTTTCACAAGCTAGGTGTTATTTTTGTATCACTTCAAACAGGTATTTTACCATCAATGAGTTGATAATAGAGAGCCACTGTATATGAATAAAAATGTTACTAATGGGCAAAACTGAACGGCAAATACAAGTCAACAAATTAAGTGTGAAAGTAAACTTGTTGGGAGATTTAATCTGTTTCATGTTTTTCTCTAGTTTTGCCTATTTTTTGTTCTAGTAAACTTTACATCAAATCAGTCTTCTTCGCTTAACAGGTTTAAAAAGATTTCAATTGACTTGGTTTGCAGGGAGGCAAAGGAAGCCCCGGTGCCTACGGTCAGTCAGGATTGAAAGGAAGGAAGGGGGCCAAAGGTGAAAACTCAAATCAAACCATAGAACATGAATTCATTGTATTATGTAAATGTGAGAAAGTTGTGTGATATGCTCCTAAATACAATAAAATATTACAGGCGATAAAGGCATTCGTATAGACCTTCCAGGATCTAAAGGACTGAGAGGAGAGGATGGATTTGATGGAGAACCAGGTACCAACGGGCCTACTACAGGTGTCCTTTATTCTTTTGTAATAGTTTTGTTGACATCAAAGGTATGATATTACCTCCATAGGTGTGAAAGGAATACTGGGACCAATTGGGGACATTGGTATAACTGGTTTTGATGGTGTCCAAGGAGTAAAGGGACAATCTGGAGATCCGGGAATAGTGGGTTACCAAGGTAAAAGACCAAACATGTCCTATAAATAATATAATCTTACAGATTCACATTCTATTTACAGGATTTTATTTATTTATTCAGGGTTGGACGGGGACAGGGGAACTCCAGGAAACCAGGGTCAAAAGGGTTTTCCTGGTATTCCAGGGAAAGATGGTCTGCCAGGCGTTCCTGGCTTCTCTGGAATTAAAGGTAACACAAATGAACCAAAATATACGTATAATCTATCTAAGAGCTTCCATATGTTCTAACTTTTCACAATAATACACATTTCAAATATTTTCAGGTTACCCCGGCCTTAAGGGTCTTTTTGGATTAGATGGACTGAAAGGACAACAGGGTGTCAAAGGAACACCAGGTAAAAGCTCTGAGGACCTCAGAGAAATTATTTCTCTTCAAGATTTTAAGAAAACATGTCAAGAATTTCTCCTTTTTCAAAATCTATTCATGTAATCTAGACCATAGCTCAAATTCAGAAAAAATGTGCACATAGTATTTAAGAGATTATGCTTATAATTTGACGCCCATAAACAAACTAACCACATTTTTATTGTTTTTATCTTTATATTGGCTAAACTGTTTAGCTTCTATAATGCTAAAGAGTTAATATAATGTTTTTATGCAAAATAAATGATACACCTTTAACTCATTCAAATTTGATCAAACACAAACTCTAATAAATTGTGATGGTATTTTACTGTATGTAACAGAGCAACATAACTTGAGAAAAAAAATTCTTATGTTTTAAAATGAATAAAAATATCAAAAATTTGCATTCATTTTTATGTATCCCCTACGAATGGGTCAGTACTGGATAAAACCACTTCTTTTTTTAGTTACACATGCAAGTCCAGAGAGGTTTCTAGCTTTGATGCTCTTAATATTAGCATTTCTGACCCTCTTTCCTTGGAAACAGTTAAGGCAGATAGAATGGAGAGCTCCTTGTTTTCTCAACTTCATAGACATGTTTTAATCTAGACCAGGGTTTCTTAATCCTGGTCCTCAGGGCCCTCTGTCCTACAAGTTTTAGGTGTTTCCTTACCTCCACACACCTGACCTGAATAAAACGGTTATTAACAGGCTTTTGCAGCATTTGAGGGTTGTTGACGAGGAAATACAATCGTTTGAATGAGGTGTGTTTGGGTAGAGACACATCTAAAACATGCAGGACAGTGGGCCCTGAGGACCGGGGTTAAGAAACCCTGATCTAGACCATTGGTGTCAAAATCAGATCCTGGACGGCCAGAGTCCTACAACTTTTTTTTTGTGTCCCATGCCTGACACACCTGAATCTAATGGCTAAACTGCCTTACAAGCCTGCAGTCCTTAACTTAATCAGAATAGCTTAAACAGGTAAGGAAACCAAAGGCCCGGTGAAATTGATCACCTTAGGTGCTATCCAAATAGTATTGGCAGTTAGGAAGGACCTAGAGACAGGAAGCAGAATCCTTCCTAGCGCCAATTCAAAGTATACAGTTGAAGGGGTTGGCACATCCCACCTCATAAAGATTACCAAAAATAAATGATTTCATGACATGCAATGTCTGTTACACATATCAATATCCTCACCTTTATATGTGTTAAATTTTACACTAGTGTAACGTTTGATTTTTGTAGTTCTTTACGGGAAGGATTTAGTCCCAACTTTATGGGCGTGTCCTTCGTGTAATGATGTCCTTAAGACTGAAGACTGTCTGGATTCAGCATAGTAGTCTGGAGCACCTTCCCTGCCCTACATAGTGATCTTACTGTTGCTGCAAAAGGAATGAAGGGATAGGAGCTAAGAAGTTAGGAGCTATAATTCGAATTATTCGGATCAAGCCAAGCTTTGCAAAGCTCTACTAAAAATGTCCAAATATTCAGCCACATCTAATAGGTTGAGGACACCTTCCTTCAAAGACTGGAGTTTAAAACCACTGATCTAGACTATAATATTGATTTTTATGGCTCTATATTAAGGTCTGTCATCCTGCTGGAAGTGAAACCTACTCCAAAGTTTTAAATAATTCCATCCTCTTGCAGAGATTCTTAAATAATGGCTCTATAGTTTCATCTAGATCCATTTTTTTAATAGTTCAGACCAGCTTTAAAACCTGCTGGACAAAAAAATGCTTCTTCAATATGATGCTACCGCTATACCTTATCTTCTCATAGTATTTATTCTGTAATTAAAATACTCGCATGTGAACTGGAACGACTTTTTATGGGACATCTGAAGAGAAATGATTTAAATAGATTTGATTTAGGTTTCTCAATGTAGTTGGAGCTGCATTGTAAATATAAAACAAATTTGTTTCAGATTTTCAAAAAGTTTTAAAAGTTTTGTTGCCCATCCTCTTCACAGTAACATTGTGCTGGTCTAAAATGTAAATTCCTAATAAAATTCCTAATAAGTTCATGAGGATATATATGTTTTGTCTATATACAGATTTCCTTTTCTAAATAAGGAAAACATAGATCTAATTCATGCAGATGGAAAATGTTGTCTTGTCCTGTAAAGATTTCTCTCTCTCTGGTCCAATCAGGTCTGACCGTTTATGGACCCATTGGAGAGACAGGAATTAAAGGGAATAAAGGAGAAAGTGGTTTACCCAACAGCGAGCCAGGTGCTCCAGGTCCAGCTGGTTTGAAAGGCTACCAGGGGCCTCCGGGTGAGCCAAAATCTTTATCTGCAGTATGCAACAAGCGCATGCTTCTGTGGGACTTCACTTTCACAAAGCTTGACAAAAACTTTACATTTTTAGGTGACTTTGGTCAACCTGGAGAACCAGGACTCCGTGGCCTTAAAGGACCAGATGGGAGCCCAAACATTCCTGGAAAAAGGGGGGATCCTGGCCTTCCAGGAGGTCCTGGATTGCAAGGTAAAAAAATAAATAAATAAATGTTGCAGGAATAGTTGCTGTATCATATTTTCAGTCATTTGGATTTTTTTGTTTCTCAGGTTATCCAGGAGCAAGGGGAAAGCCTGGTTTGGATGCTTTTCCAGGAGAGAAAGGTTTACAAGGAGACTATGGGTTCCCTGGTTCACCTGGTTGGAAAGGATATCAAGGAGATCCAGGTCCAGCGGGCTACAAGGGGGCTGATGGCGTCTTTGGGAAGAAAGGTCAGCTGTACACGAACATTCTCATACCATTCATTTATGGAAAGAAAAATAGCTTGGGAGCCTGAAAACAGAAAGCCTTTTACAGCTGCTTTTTGTATCTCTACTTCTGTCTCCTTGAACCCCCTTGGCCTCAGCAGATGGCCGCTCACTAAGCCCAGTTCTGCTGGAGGTTTCTTCCTGTTAAAAGGAGTTTTTGCTCTCCACTGTTGCTACAAGCATGCTTAGCGTGAGGGATTGCATTCAAGTCAATGAGTCGATGCAATCAACTGGTTTTCCTTTAATAGAAAACTTTGAATCAATTTGACTGTATGATCTGGTGAACTGTAAAGTGCCTTTAGATGACGTGTTGTGAATTGGTGCTATAGAAATAAACTGAATTGAATTGAAACAGTAAAGAAAATTAAAAATGTTTAAAAAAAAAAAGGTTTCTAATTGTGATCTCTTTTTTTTTTTTAACAGGACCAAAAGGAGACCAAGGTTACATGGGATTTCCTGGACAGATAGGTTTAAAAGGAGAGAGAGGACCAACTGGTCCAAAAGGAGACACTGGAATTCCAGGTCAGTAATTCCTTAATTATGATATATGCCTAGTATAAATCACTCAATGTTTTCAGATGGCTTTTTTTGTGTATATTCAATAAAAAACTCTACAGTTATTACTACATACAATTATGCAAAAATGTACCTATAAGATATCTTTGCTCTGTGGCAGACTGTGATGTATTAAGGATGAGGCTCATTACCCAGAACATCATTCTGTCTAGAGACAACAATGATGCTCTGTACAGTTGTTAGCTAAACACATGATAGGATTTAAATAAGTAATTTGCATGTCTAGGTATGAAAGAGAAGAGGCTCCCCTGTTTTTTTTGACAGTATAAAAACTCTAAGGGTTTATATATGTATGCTGCGCTGCAGTGTTTTAAGCTGATTTTACATTCTTTTTGGCAGTTTTCTATTTAGTGGTAGAATTAAAGTTTTTTTTTAAAGAATGTGGACTGCATGTTATTATCTCTAGTTCAAAATCTGAAATGCTTGAGAGCGAGGATTCTGTAATTTTTAGATGTACACCTTCTCCAACTCACCTGAAACAAATAAATAAAATTGTTTATCAGCTTAGATAAAGCAAATAATAAAAAACACTAAATTTAGACTTATTAAAATTGAGTGAAACAGGAGCATCTGGTATAATTTCCTAACTTACAGGCAGTATAAATGCTATGTCTTTGGTTTTTACCTGAGGTAATAAAGGAACCGTCTATTCCGCAGGTTATCCTGGGGCAGCTGGCAACCGGGGTCCTGCTCCACCTTCCATTCGAATTCCAGGAGAAAGAGGTCCTCCGGGACCACGGGGTATCCAAGGCCCGAAAGGATCTACAGGGGAGCCAGGACCTCGAGGCCCACCTGGAGATCCAGGTTGGTTATAATAGCGTTGTTACTGTGAAATATTAACACATTTTTTTACTCCAGCCTACTGATCCCGAAAGTGTTTATGTAATCAAATATTTGATTGATAAAGTACGCAGAATACAGGGAAAGCAAAATAAAAAAAATGTTTTTATAAACAGGGTTCATGGGACCAATTGGAGATAAAGGTATGCCTGGGATTAGTGGCACTCCAGGAGTCCCGGGTTTCCGTGGAGACGTTGGAGAAGTTGGACACCATGGTCTCCAAGGAACGGAAGGTATGCCTGTGTAACACATAATCTTCATTAGTTACTGTGCATAATGAAAGCACCATAACTGAAGCGATTTTTCCTCAATAGGTCAAAGAGGCAGGCCAGGTATCCCGGGGTTACCTGGGATGGCTGGCCGCAGCATCAGCGTGGGCTACTTGCTTGTGAAACACAGTCAGTCAGAGCAGACGCCGATGTGTCCGGTGGGAATGTCTAAACTCTGGGACGGTTACAGTCTGCTGTACCTGGAGGGTCAGGAGAAGGCCCACAACCAGGACCTGGGTGAGTTTGTGTGAGCTACCGAACTGCTCTGCGCTACTATAAAAAAGTTAAGGTGGATTCTGTCAAAATTGTTGCTGATCTAGATTTCAGAAAACATTAATCATGTTATCATATCATCAGATGTACTGTGAAACTAAAAATAAGATGAAACCCTAAAACTTTCAGAAATCTCTTCAATTTGTTGTGTTTCTCAGCAGGGAAAGGCTCCCTCTCAGCTTGTTTTCTTGTCCACCTTCTTTAACTCATTTACTCTGAGGACTTTAAATTAAACAATTTAATCATCCTGAAAACTAATTTCTGCTTTGAATGTTTGCCAAAAAGTGATTAGAATCAGAGAACCTTTTGAGAAACAGAAATTCCTCCGATTTCTATTCTAAAACCTTTCCCACTGGATCTAATTTCTTTGAAAATGAGAAATATTCCAGAGGTGAAGCAGCATGAAGATAAAAAAAAAAAGTCTCAAAGCATAACAATGTTAATTTATTTAATCTTAAAATGTGCTCCTCTGATGTTTGTTCCCATCAGGTTTGGCTGGTTCCTGCCTCCCACGGTTCAGCACCATGCCCTTCCTCTACTGTAACCCTGGAGACCTTTGTTACTATGCCAGTAGGAATGATAAGTCCTTCTGGTTGTCAACCACTGCTCCCCTTCCCATGATGCCTGTAGAGGAAGGAGAAATTAAGCCATACATCAGCCGTTGCTCCGTTTGTGAGGCTCCATCAGTCGCTATTGCGGTTCATAGCCAAGACATCACCATTCCACAGTGTCCCGTGGGCTGGAGGAGCCTGTGGATTGGCTACTCTTTCCTCATGGTCAGTTTCATTTTGGGTATAAATTCTAGAAGTTGATCTAACCCTGTGAAACTTTTCACACCTTTGATGAGTTTTATTGGGAGTTGATGTGAGTTACCCTTACATTACAAAGTAGACATGCCTTTATAATCTGCTGCAATTAAAGGGATTGTCTCTACCAGCTTTCCACGTCTGATGATACGTTCAGTTCGCACGAAATAGAAGAAGGAAAAAAGCTTCTGCTGCTTCATTTTTGATGCTTGTACACATTAAGGTCCGATGCACCTCAAATGCATCTTTGACGCTCCTGAAGCTCGTCCAGTAAAGTGTGTAAAGATGCGTCTGATGCTTCTGCTGCTCCTGTGTTTAATGGCAGAGCGGCTTTGCTATATTTGCTGTTATAAATGGATAAAGTAGTTCATTTTTTTTTATTCTTTTTTTTATTTAATATTTATTTACATTTTTGCAACTTACGTAGCTAATCACATACAAGCCCAAATTTCGCCTGCTGTTCTTCACTTTTATAAATACTGAAGTAGCGTTCCCATCATACTGTTGCTCGCCGCCTCGGTCCTGGGCTTTCCTCAGAATGTCCAAGGCATCTCCCTCGTTGGGCAGCCTTGCAGTGATTACGCAGGCCTTATCCCCGCTCCTCTCCGCACCAAGCTGGGGTGGGAGCGCTCGACAATCACTTCTTTGTCCATCAGAAAAACTTTTTAAGGAGTTTTGAAACTGGATCCCAAGCGCTCCGCAACCCCCGTGATCCGGTTATTGCCTCTCCTCCTTCTCCCCTCTGGGTCCTCACACTTATCTCTTAGTTCACCCATCAGCTTCTCAAGGTCTTTTACTGTGTGTTGTGTTGATACAACCTCATCCGTCCATGTTGATAAGCCCTCCTCGACTGCTCCGACATTAGCCATCACATGCTCCAGCTCAGCGTGGATAGCCGTAGCATTATTAACGATTTTAAATCTTACTGCCATAAGTTCCCTCTTAAACTTTTCAAAGTCATCTGCCAGAGCAATCTTCAATTCCTCTCTTATTGCCATGGATATATCTTTTCTCAGTGATGAAAGGATGTCAGCCTTAATTGACTAGGTGTCCATGGTCGGTGTGTTACCGCGTTGTCGAGGTGGTACTACCTGAACTTTTAATCGAGGAGGTGTTTGCCGTTGTGGTGGACATGCCTCCGCATTTATATTTTCAAAGATTTGACACCATTGACCGCACTTGTACACACTTTGGGTCCTCCTTCAATGCTCTGGTTAACTTTTTGCGTGGTTTTGAATATAGTTTATTGATTGAATGTTGTTTAATTATGGAATTATAGCCTACTCCGCCTAAGCTCCAAGCCCCTTATATTATTCCATCAGTTCCTCGCTAGCGCCCCCCTAAAAAGTAGTTTTAATATGTAATTATATTTCAAGTGAGAAAGTCCACCTGAAAACTGCATCTGTGTAGACAGTTAATCAAGATTATGATCCTTCTTAAAATATCAGACTAGCACGAAACCCTGTACATCTGTCACTGGAAATCCCCTTCAACGGCAGCCTCTGGCCAGGTCGCCTCTTGGGGTTTTTACACTAATGATCGTGGAGGCTGGAAGGAGATGTTAGCAGTTTTCATCTACATAATCCAAAAGCAAGCATATTTTGCTGGCAGGTTTTGACATTTTAAGTTCATTTAGGCATTAATGAACTGCTTCAGGGGAGTGATCATAGCGATCTGCATCAGCGGGGCTGTGTCTGTTTCTTTGCCAGTTCCCAGATCAGCTTCTCTGATTGGTTGGTGTGGCACGTCGAGCAGCAAAATCAAAATTTTTCAAACTCCAGCAGCTGCTATTTGTGCAACGCATCCAGCGCCCCAGATGCTCAGAATCTCAGGAGGTGCTGCTTCAGCTTTTCAGATGCGTCAAGATGTGCTCCTGCTTGAAACGTGCTGCAGGACCTTTTGATGCGCCTTGATGTGCGTCAACCATTGAATTTGCCTGTAAATCAGCTGCTTCTGAACATAGAATAAAGACTAATATTTATCTAAGCTTAAATTGATTCATAACATCACTTATCAGCAAACCTTTAACTAGGACATTTTAACAAAGTAACATTTGAACACATTTTAACATACATCCTGAGATCCACCGTGTCTCAGGATGTATGTTTAGCATTGTTACCCTTCTTGAAGGGGAACCTTTGTTGCAGTCTCAAGCCCTGAGCAGCTTCTAACAGGTTTTCTGTCCATATATTTTCCTGTCAACTCTGTCAAGCTTTGCTACAAATGCCGAAGAAAAGTTTTCCTCAGCTCCCATATTAAAACTTGCCAAGGCTAGACAATTACATTTGCAATATAATCACTATGAAAAAAAAGACAAAGCTTGTTGATCTTATTGTCATTTAAGACACTACCTTTCTCAGTCCATCCGTTTATATGGGAGGTAATGTCCTTAGAGTTGACTTGCCACCACACAGAAAGGAAACACCAGTACCAGCTGTCCTCTACATATGTGCATGCAAACTAGAAGCACATCAGTAGAGCTCTGTCATCATTTACTTTGGACAATATAGCATTAAAGGCTATGTAAGCACTGACTCACTGGAGCCAAACATATATATATGCCAGTGGTTAGTGCAAAAGTGAAATTAAAAAAAAAAACACATTATGTAGAAAAATGTAATCATAATTTATATTATTTTTTTGCAAAATCTTGAAGCCCTAATTCTAGAGTTTCTCCATAGGGACAATGTGTTAGGACCTGTGTTGGCAGTTTTTTGTAAATAAGCAGATATCGCCTCATTAAGAGCACTACATCTCCATTAAATATACACCTGTCTCACTGGAATGCCCTCTCTCTTTTCTCTGCTGCAGCACACAGCAGCAGGAAACGAAGGCGGCGGCCAGTCCCTGTCGTCGCCTGGCTCCTGCCTGGAGGACTTCCGCACAACACCGTTTATCGAGTGTAATGGGGCCAAGGGCACATGCCACTACTTCGCTAACAAACACAGCTTCTGGCTGACATCTATAGACCAGTCTTTCCACAGCCAGCCGTCCGCGGAGACATTAAAAGCAGGCCAGCTCCTTTCACGCATCAGCCGCTGCCAGGTCTGCATGAAGAACCTGTGAGGAACTTTGCTTCAGTCTCAACAGAGAGGCCCAAAGTTCTCACCCGACAACAACTTTCATCCAAACCACAGTGCTCAGATATGCAATGACTGTGCAGTTCCTCGAGCTTAAATGTGCACTACAAATTCATAAAAAAAAAAAAAGCCATAAAAAAGAACAACTTCATCATGGAACAACTGTATTTTTATTTGTTATTTTGTGTGTTTAACTTATTACCTCAGTTATAATGACACAATGTTAACCACCTAAGGCCACAAAGTACAGCTGAACCAAAGATGCTTCTTTTAAACTATATCGTTCTTTAGTTTGGATCCTGTAGACCTGCTATAAAGCCACTAACGCTGCATCCCTGCCAGCTGAGGGTGACAAAGAGGTATTCTTACATTTCCGCCATCATTTAAACTGCTTGTAAAAAGCCTATTTTTTCTAAAAGTATACAAAGCTGTGCTCTTTTCTATGCATGTAACAACTACTGTTAGTTCATCTGTTTTTCATATGTTCACACAATGCACTGATTCTCTTAAGACATTAAAATAAAAGAAACATGACCCCTCTTTGGTTGTTTAAATCTGTTTCACGTCACTCACATTTTGCTTTAAGAAAAACTGAACAATTTTAAGATGGGACACAGCTTTGAGCCATATAGGATGTGATAATTATTCAGTTATAGCTAGCAAATTTTAAAGCTGAATGCATTTCAGTTCTCTGATTTTTGTGTTTTGTTTTGGCTAGTAGTATCTATTCAAAATAAAATGCAGTGATCTGCAAGTTCATATTATTTTTTTGAATGACTGATTGTTTCTGTGAATGAGAGCAAACAAATCAACATTTGGGAAGCCTGTATTTTTTAATCGCATGTTCTCCACTTTGTTTCGTTTGGGTTTGGGTGTTGATCTAATCTGGAGTATCAAGGACAGCAATGTATGGTTGTGTTGGGAAAATATAAATATACTGATGTAAAAAGAAAAAGAAAAGAAACATATACTTTAAGCGAGAACTGGGGATTTATTCCAAAAAAACTGGACTTCATGGACCTTCCAGGCTTGTAGTTCATTATTTAATGTCCCCATTTCCTACCCATAAACCCTGTTATAAAAACATACCTAGATAATGGGGCATGAGCTTTTATTTCATTGTTCCACAGATTGTTGCTCCTTTAACTCAAAACACTTTAATAGCTGATAAATCAGTTTTTTTAATGATGATTTAATGTATTTGGGGTAATAATACTATTAACCCATTATAGATTTATGTGAGCAAGTCTCTGCCCTGTGATGCTAATACCTGTTTGTGTAACCTTTACCTGGAACTGATGTCAAGTTTTAATATGGTAATTAACCACAGTCTTTTAAATCTAAGGTTTGTTAAAATTGGGCCATTTAAAGATTTTAGAGTAAGAATGGCCTGTCAAGTGAGGTCATAAGTTAGTCCTGACTGTAACTAAATCATACTGAGCTCTACAGGTGCTGGTCATAAAATTAGAATATCATGAAAAAGTAGATTGATTTCAGTAATTCCATTTAAAAAGTGAAACTTGTATATTATATTCATACATTACATACAAACTCATATATTTCAGATGTTTATTTTGTTTAATTTTGATGATTACAAATGACAACAAATGAAAATCTCAAATTCATCATATCAGAAAATTAGAATATTACTGAAGACCAATAAAAACAAAGGATTTATAGAAATGTTGGCCAACTGAAAAGTATGAACATGAAAAGTATGAGCATGTACAGCACTCAGTATTTAGTTGGGCCTCCTTTGGTCTGTATTACTGCAGCAATGCGGCGTGGCATGGAGTCGATCAGTCTGTGGCACTGCTCAGGTGTTATGATAGCCCAGGTTGCTCTAATAGTGGCTTTTAGCTCTTCTGAATTGTTGGGTCTGGTGTATTGCATCTTCTTCTTCACAATACCCCATAGATTTTCTATGGGGTTAAGGTCAGGAGAGTTTGCTGGCCAATTAAGAACAGGGATACCATGGTCCTTCAACCAGGTACTGGTAGCTTTGGCACTGTGTGCAGGTGCCAAGTCCTGTTGGAAAATGAAATCTGCATCTCCAAAAAGTTGGTCAGCTGCAGGAAGCATGAAGTGCTCTAAAACTTCCTGGTATGTGGCTGCGTTGACCCTGGACCTCAGAAAACACAATGGACCAACACCAGCAGATGACATGGCACCCCAAACCATCACTGACTGTGGAAACTTTACACTGGACTTCAAGCAACGTGGATGAAGTGCCTCTCTTCTTTTCCTCCAGACTCTGGGACCTTGATTTCCAAAGGAAATGCAAAATTTACTTTCATCAGAGAACATGACTTTGGACCACTCACCAGCAGTCCAGTCCTGTTTCTCTTTAGCCCAGGCAAGACGCTTCTGACGCTGTCTGTGGTTCAAGAGTGGCTTGACACAAGGAATGCGACAGCAGAAACCCATGTCTTTCATACGTCTGTGTGTGGTGGTTCTTGAAGCACTCACTCCAGCTGCAGTCCACTCTTTGTGAATCTCCCCCACATTTTTGAATGGGTTTTGTTTCACAATCCTCTCCAGGGTGCGGTTATCTCTCTTGCTTGTACACTTTTTTCGACCACATCTTTTCCTTCCCTTCGCCTCTCTATTAATGTGCTTGGACACTGAGCTCTGTGAACAGCCAGCCTCTTTAGCGATGACCTTTTGTGTCTTGCCCTCCTTGTGCAAGGTGTCGATGGTCGTCTTTTGGACAACTGTCAAGTCAGCAGTCTTCCCCATGATTGTGTAGCCTATAGAACTAGACTGAAAGACCATTTAAAGGCTTTTGCAGGTGGTTTGAGTTAATTAGCTGATTAGAGTGTGGCACCAGGGGCCATCAATTTTGAACCTTTTCACAATATTCTAATTTTCTGATATGATGAATTTGAGATTTTCATTTGTTGTCATTTGTAATCATCAAAATTAAACAAAATAAACATCTGAAATATATGAGTTTGTATGTAATGTATGAATATAATATACAAGTTTCACTTTTTAAATGGAATTACTGAAATCAATCTACTTTTTCATATTATTCTAATTTTATGACCAGCACCTGTATCTTGTTTTTGTTTGCTTTTGTTTTCTTTTGGTTGTCCAGATGTGGACTTTGCAGTTTGCTTTGGATCAGTGTCCTGCAGGATAAAATGCTTGAATGCAGGTAAACGTAAAAAAAAAAAAAAAAAAAGGCACATACCCCCAACACTCTTTGCTTTAATTAAATAAAGAGACAATAGTTCAGAAATATCAAGTGATTAAATCTGGTTGCATCCATCTATAAAAACATTGTTTTTGTTCTGATTCAGGTCTTTTCATGGGTTGACTTTTTTTCTAAACAGATCATAACCTTTCATCCAAACCAGATGTCCTTCTGGTCACAGACACTATTTACATACTACGAATAGATTTTAGTTGCAGAGGGAGAACAGAGATGGCAGGGTTTATATGTGACACAACACAGCTGAGTCAGTTCCTTGTGTCAAGACTGAAAGTGTGCTGATGTCTCAAGTACAAGGAACACTTTTAGAGAGAGTAATATGCTCACTTTAGACATATTAGGATCTTTAAAAATATATCAATGTTAAACACAACCACCCAACATTAAAGAAAGGAGGGGGGGCTGTAGATTTATCTTTCTAGTCAATGAGGAAGCACTTCCCAGGTGAAAATGACAACTTACCTCATAGGAGGAAGGCATAAGCCTGACTTGGATTACAAATCTGGAAGCTTCATAAGTACTAAGAAGCACTTTAATAATCGATTAATCATAGACTTGAGTATAGAGACTAAAACATACCATTAGCTGACAAAGTAACCTACTTAAAGCAGTACTTTTATCAAAATTGTAAAAAAAAAAAATATATATATATATATATATATATATACATATATATATATGTATAAACATTTTGCATTTAAGATAAATATTTTTCTCTGTCAACCTACTCTTTCCAAAAGTTTTAGTTTCACCTGGTTTCATTTAGCAAAAAGTCTTCTTTAAGGAACCTTTGACTACCCGATTAATAATCGATGAATTGAAAAAAAGAATCAGCAGATCCGTGGGATATTTGTTTTGCAAAATAATTATTTGCAGCCCTAGTTGAAAGCATCTCCAATAATCCTTATTTCAGTTAAAAGCGGCCCTTATCAATAGTCGTCTTTAATTGAAAATTAGTGAAAAATCTTTAAAGACCTTCTGAAAACCTGGAGGCTAAAAAAACGAAAATTAAATTTAAAAAAATCTGCATCTGGAAGCTTAAAAGACTATCAGAAGTACAAAGGATGACACACAGATGGACATCTTTTCCAACGGTATCAGTGTGGCAGTTACATTCCGATAAAATTTGACTTCGACAGTGATAAGGAAAAAAGGAGTTAATTTTATAATTATAAAGGTGGTAAAAGCTGATTCAATATTTTCATTCTCTTGATGAGGTTATGTACTCGACAGAGCAGACAGGCATCAAAATAAAATTCTTTATTATGACGGCATATTTTAAAAAAATTTTCAACACTGACAGTTTTCTCATTCAGTTTCAATAAAATATAAAGATCAGCATCAATACTTGTAAAAAAAAAAAAAAAGTTGATTAAAGTGAAATGTGATCAAAGTTCTACAATAAACTGTGAAATGAAAGATTAGTGCAGTTAATTAAGTGGGAATACAGAAGTAAAACATTTACCAACAGCAACAAATCAAACAAAGGCACATCTTTGGAGTCTAGAGTGCAGTTTGGAAGGTCCTATTGCATAAAGGGATATTTTCCTTCCTAATGTCTACACAAACTGGATCTACACTTGTGTTCTTCACATCTCTGGGAAATGAGTCTCAGTCAAGGCTAACTAAAGCAGTACCATCACGGTGACGTTTAGTGATCACAATGATAAAAAGGAGTCTGCAGGTGGAGGCCTTAAGGATTTATTTTTGGCACCGCTAACAGCAGCTGGATTTCCCCCGCTTCCCACTGGCCTCCCTGCAGTCCTCTAGATCCACCGTCGGAGAGGCCTGGTTCTCATGCCTCTTTCTAAGGATGGACGGCAGGACCAGATCAAACAGTGTCTCAAACAGGGCGTCCACATTGTACCCGGTTTTGGCGCTGGTTTCAAAACACATCCTATCTGCTGGGAGGCTGCCCTTTTCGTCTAGGCCTTTGTATCGCAGTATTCTTCCGTAAAGGGCCACCGCATCCTCCCGTGCAACCTGTTTGTGAAGCAGCATACCAGACAGGGACGCGGGGGAAGCGGGAGGTGTGGGGCAGGCGGACAACACCTGTGGTTCTGTCCTCGCCTCCTCGCAGTCAGTGCGGTCCTCGGAGAGTACATCAGAGTCCTGACAAAGGTGAGCTTTGGGATCGGTTAGATCTGCCTTGTTCCCCACTAAGGCATAAATGCAGTCATGGTTGGCGGTATCAGTGAGGGACAGGAAGCGCTCCTCCAGCTCAGCGAGGCTCTGCCAGTTAGTGACATCATAGGTGAGGATGACAGCTGCTGCACCACGGCAGTACATGGAGCCCAGACCATGAAACTGCTCCCGACCTGGAAAGACAGACAGAGGAGTTAACCGTTTACAAGAACCCAGTAAAATGTCAACACATAACCCAACATAATCTTAGCTCGATTGAATGGAGAGCATCTGAACACCAGACTTTGACTGGACCCTTATGTCATATAAAATGAAGGTAGTCTTTTAAAGTCTTGCTCTGCAATAAGCTCCATCACTTCATCTACTAGATTAACCGTCTCTGTTAAAAGGGCACCCTCACTGCATGACGCTGCACCACCATGCTTCTTCATGGATGCCAACTCTTATGAAATCCTAAAAGCCATTTTTTTGTGTCCTCTGCATGAAATCTGGAAAACAGGACTCCAGTTTTTTAATGCAATTCCTCCATAGAGGACAGACCTATTTGGTGCATGGCTAATAACTGCCCTGTCCAGAGATTTTCCCATCAGAGTTGTTGAGTCCTCATGACCCGATCGGTGTCTTCTCAGATTAAAAATCTCAATCCTCTTCGCAAAACTACAAATTCACAGGTTTACGAATACAAATCACAGATTTACAAGTTTGAGTAAAACTTAGGGCTGGGCGATAATTCAATAACGATATATATCGATCGATAGACGTGTGGCTCAATAGAAAAAAAGATAGTCGATAAAAGTTCGATAAATAAACGCAGTTTTCCTTCCTTCTCATTGTAGCCTATCATGTAGGTTTATGCTAGTCACTGCTTCCTCCCAACCAATCACAATCGCGGACCCAGTCACGCCGTCACAAAGCGCCGCCCTCTCAAACCACAACACAGAGCATATGAAAATGTCGCAGCAAGAAGAGGAGGAGGAAATTGTTCCAAAGAAGGGTTTTTGTAGTTCGGCAGTCTGGCAGTATTTCGGTCATGGCAAGTCGGACAAAAAACAAACCACAGTCATCTGTAAAATGTGTAAGGAACCAGTGAAAACCAAGTCTGATAACGCAACCAACTTTTTTTTTTTATCATCTCAGCCGCTCACACCCGCAGGAGTACGAGCTGTGTAGGCCCCGACGCGGCTCTCCTCCGAGAAATCTTCGGGAATTTCGGGAAAATATATATATATATTTTCAGTTCTGGGCAGTTTCCCACGTAGTTCTAACAATTGAGATAAAAATGCTGAGGGGCCAGAAACTTCAAAGTAATAACTCAGGTTAAAGCAGGAAACGGGGGCGGCGGCGGCGGTGGGGGGGCATTTATTTATTTGTTATATTTATTTTGGTCACTTTTCTGGTCACTTTAGTTTATTCTTTGTCAGTATTTAATAACATAACACAGGTCTCTTAAGTTATTTTTCTTTAAAACAATTCTGTTATGGTTAAAAAAGTTGGTTAAATAAAGATTTAATTCGAAGTCTGTGTTTGTGTTCTTTATTAAAATTAAATCATTTAGCAATATCATAAAATGTCCAGGCAGAGCTGCACATAAAATATGGTTTCAAATCTTTTCAATAATTATCGATATCGATCAATATGCATTTTTTTTATCGATAAGCTTTTTTTCTATATCACCCAGCCCTAGTAAAACTTATAATTACAACTTCATACTTGTCAATTAGTCATTCTGTACTGCTTTCATGTAAATTAGTGATCCCCAATTGTAGATCAGTAATCCCTACTTTTATATTAGGGATCCCTACTTGTAAATTGGGGATCCCTGCTCGTTGATTGGTGATCCCTGCTTGTAAATTGGTGATCCCTGCTTGTAAATCGGTGATTCCTACTCGTACATTGGTGATCCCTACTCGTAGATTAGGGATCCTACTCGTAATTGTGTCACTTGTTTATGTAAATTTGTGAATTTGCACTAGTATTTTTGCAAAGTTTGAACTTTCTAACTTGTATTTGTAACTTCTAAACTTGCATTCTTACAGATGAGGATCTGATGGCATGTGTATTTGAGTTGGCAACAAGGAACAAACACAAACCCTAAATCTAATTTAATCATTGACTTTCACTTACAAATTCAGAACTCTATTTAGACTTTTTTATTGACAATTATCTTGCTCCATGCACTTGAGTTCATGTCTAATGAGGCAGCCTTGCTTTAAACTTCAGTTTTCCTGACCTGCCTTTGTGTAATTTGTCTTCACAAGGCTGTTTGTCACAACTTTCTCCAAAGCCTTTGAGGTCTTCACAGGAAAAACTTTGGTGATACCAAGTTTAAAATCAGTTTACTAGTTAGGAAACTTCTGAGGGCAATTAGTGGAGCAGAACTATTTACACGTACCATCGTAAAGGGTGCAGATTTTTTTCCTTAACCACATTTCCTTTGCTGCCACTGTAAAACTACCCTCCACTCTGTGTCGATCAATTACATACAATCCGATCAAGTACATTAGGTATGTTTTTTTAGTTTGATGAAATAATGGAAAAGCTAAAGGAGTATTCTTCATCACCCACTATTGCAACATAACCAGTGTTGCAGCCAGTTAAAATGAGTTGAAGTGATTCATCCTGAAAAAAAAAAAAAAATCAAGCACTGAGGCTCATAGGACTGCAGCAGATCGATTGATAACAGGTAGCTGATCGAAGTCAATTATGTAAGGCCCAGGAAAAGAAACTAGACATACTTTCAACAAGACAGGCAGAATTTAGTCAGTGGGTGACAGAGGAGTGGGAGTGATAATAGATCAAACAAACTGTTTTCTAGCTCTTCAATATATCGTCAATCACTTGTTTCGATCTCTAGTTTGTGTATTACGGTCCTTCTTTCTCAGTCCAAAGGAAAAGATTAGAACAAATAAGTGTTTTGAACATATGGTTGATTCATTTGCAAGCAAGACAGGAAAGAAGTCTAATTATAGGTAGCATGTAAAATGCAAGTCTCAATGTTTCTCACTGCAGAAACATTTGGTGTCAAAATCCATTTGGTTTGAAGAAAGTGGCTGAAAACATCCTCATTAGACCAGTTAGCGGCACCGCTTTGTCTTTAACTGGAGGATCTAAACAAGAGAATCAGGAATTATCCAAAGCCTCTTAAAACAGAACAGGTGAGAGTAAACCTACAGTTTTCCTTCTACAAAAACCCTCAAAGCTTCATCAGTAACAGCAGAGGTAAAACCAAGAAGCTAAATTAAATAAAGGGTATTTACAGCAAGTTTTTTTCACTAGCATGCAGCACTGCAGAAAGTTTTATGCAGGGCAGTCAGCAGTTTAACAACAGAAACAAGCTTTGTTGTTGAGATATGTAGGATGCATAAAGGGGAGCATTGTTAGTGGAACTAAATTCCACTGGGGCCAATTCTGGATTAAACAATTAGTTGTTTAGTGATTGGATAAGCCCAGCTAAAACAAACAGCATTTAAACAACAGCACAGCGATTAGTCACATATTTATGGAGTATAAAATGTTTAACTACTTAAATAAAAACTGATTTTTTTCCCCCCTGGTTTTCCTTCATATCAAAATAACCCCCCTGAGAAAAAAAAAAAGATTTTGAAACTTCTAAACACTCACGACTCTCACGGCACGGTGTCTAAAAACAAGCAACACTGATTGCAGTTTTTGGCCCGAATGTCGGAAAATTTCAATTTTCTGGAATTTTTTTTTTTTTAATAACCAACACTGCAGGTTCACTAAGATCACTTTATTTAATACACTTTATTGTATAACACTGGATAATATCTGTGAAACAGTCCAAACTTGTTTTAACAACACTGATACGGTAATTTCACAAGTAATATAAAAATGTGAGTGTTGACTTTCTCTGATTTTCAGACCTTTCTGGAGGGAAATATATATCAGATAAACTGCAGATAAACATGAACATAAGATGGCCAAAAGGCCATCAACCAAAATGAGGGAAATTCTGCCCAATCGATGGCTGCATACCTAAAAACTAAAATCATTTTTACATCCTCCTAATGAAAAAGTCTAATATTTCCCCCCGGATTACATCTCACAAATCTACAGCCAGAGAAAACAAATCAGTGCCAGCCCCTTTCTCTGAGGGCATAACACTGAATGTTAGAGGGTCAGTTAACTTTTAAACCATTTATATATCCTGATACTTGTATCCTTACAATACTTGGAAAGACATGAATTATGCAAAAAAAAAAAAAAACACAAAATCTGCTGCAAGAAGAACTAAAATTCTCATTTTTTTCTACCTAAAAAGATTTGTCATCTATTGGCTATATAAAAAAAAATGTTGCTTTTTGGAAATACTCCTGTATGTATAGCACTGAAAAAGACTGAGTAAAGCAGGGAGTCGATTCCTCAGCGCATCAGGTGACTTAAGAGGAACTGGGTTGGTTTTCTTTTGAGAGGCCAGGCCTGGGAATTACACTTAAGGAGGGAATAGGTCACCAACAGCCATCAATGTACAAAAACTACAACAACCTCCCTTACAGCCACAGCTCTGCTAGGTGTGTAAAAATAGCTTTACAATGACTCAGCGCTGCTGATCTGGCATTTTCCCACAATGCTGAGGGAACGCAGATAACATGGGACCTGCCAGAGGAGGTCAGAGAGCGCAGGGACAGAGGCAGGAAATGGCTCATTGGTGACCAGGCCGGTCTTTCCTCATCTCTGCGGCTCACCAGCTCAACTGCAGGAAAGTTTGCGTTTGCCTCAGATGGTTTACGCTTCATGAAGGCACAATATTTCTACTAATTTGTCAGAGCGGCATGGTGTCTAAAAAGAATTACAATTTCTTAGGTCAATAGGAAGCCTTGTTTGATATAAAAACCATTATCTGTCACTATAGTTCAAATGTGGATCTAAGATTTAAGAAAAACAAAACATACAGGAGGCTTTCTGCTATAAAAAGTTATCAGGAGATATACGAAAAGGAATCAAGGTGACAATGTACTGTTAGCTTTATGCCATGGATGGAGCAATACAGTAAGAAAATGAGTGGCTGCATTAAAAAATTGGATTTTTATTTTTTTTAATGCTTTGGATTAAGATTTTTGTTAAAAATTAAAACGACTTTGCTTATCTCTATTCATTGCTGCAGAATCTGCCTTCAGTTTTGCCTTTGCCTTCAATCGGATTATTTAGATTAATCATCATTAATCAATTATTGAAATAATTGTCAACTAATTCAGTAATCGATTAATCGTTAACTAGAGTATAGAACTCTAAAACCTGCCTTTAGCTGACAGAGTGACCCACTTAGAGCAGAACTATAATTATACCAAAATGGTAAAATAATATAGATTCTGTCAATATGCTCTATCCAGAACTTCTCAAGTGGAAAGGTTTTAGTTTCCACTGGTTTATTTTCGTAAAAAATCTTTAAGGAACTGCTATCGCTGTCCTTTTATTAATCGATTAATCGAAAAAATCATTGTCAGATTAATCAATTCGAAAAATAATCGTTAGTTGCAGCCCTAATTTTCAAATGCCCCATTGAAACTTATAGTGAAACTTGCATTTCTGCAAGAAGACCTTCACATGAAAGATGAGCGTGTGTTCAGAAAAAACTCAGGTATGCAATGACAAGATGACAGAGCAAAGTTCATTATGCCAAAATGAGAAACGTCATCTCAGTTCACTGGTTCACTGTGGCCTTAAATCAAACGTACACCTTCCCAATATATGCAACTGCAATTAAAAAAGGCTTAGATGTAATATTTTAAAAGACATCCGCATTCAGCTACTTAGTTTTTGTTTAATTCCTTGATGCACACATCTGATGTGGTTTTAGTGGCTAAGATTATAAAGCTTAATAAGAGTGGTGGGAAACCAAGCGGTAACCATCAAAACTAATGTAAACTCCCACCCCGTAACATAAGGAGCATATGTTTAACTTAAACAAGCTCTATCTTAAAGGTATATTTTAAAATATACTGAAAGAAGGGAAAGATTTCTGTTTATATGTTCAAGTTTAGTCCTGAAATGTTCAAAGGGGGAACAACCACTGACTTTCCTTCATTTTCTGTAGTGATAAAATGTTTATTGTGAAGCTGGAAGTGATATCAGCATCAGATTGGTCACTTTGCTCACTGCACTTACTTCATGAAGTCTGTTTTTCTAAATTATTCGAATGGATTCCCACAAAATACTTCATTAAAACAACTATCAGAGACCAGAGACTTTATATAGATCTGTGGAGCCACAACTATCTTAAACAGAAACTCTCTGTCAACATGAAATAGGCTAAAAGATTTCTAACTGAATCATAGCCAGATTTAAAGAAATTAAAGGACAGAGGTCATTATTGTCTAATGGTCTGATGGGGGTGACCAAGATATTTTTAAGGCTTCAAAAATAACTATTTTTAGTTTGGAAGATTTTAGACTGAATTATAAAATGCTTTGAATTTTGCCTCAGAGAGCTATCAAAAGGTGTAAATTACCATTGTTGCAATAAAAGCAGAAGGTGGGGTGTATGAACGTATGTGAAGCCTTACAGTGATGGAAAGTGCTTTGATTGCATCTCATTTGTCCAAAATTGAGCAACACGGCACATGACAAAGGCACACAGTGATTCTATGACACATCAGGCAGCAGCGACTAAAATGACTTCACACATTGTTTCATTGGCAAGCAATGGGGCTGCATCTTGATAAATAAATGGGTTATAATAAATAATCTTCTATACTAAACAATATACCACAAGATAAAATAGTGATAAAGCAGAAAATAGAAAAAAAAAAGTCCAGATCAATGCTGTATGAAACCAAAAATGGTAATGCTGTCAGGTCAGGTTTCATATTACTGTCTCAAAGAGTCTGAATGACTTATTTTTGTAAAATGCATGAAAACAAAACTCAAATGTAGTCTTACTGGCATCTGTTTCCAATCGTAGGGTTCAGGCATACTCAACTAAATGTACATTATGCATAAGCTGTTTGGTGAGCATCTTTAATAGAAGTTAGAACTGAAGTCAGACACTAATTAGTACTTCAGACCTCCGGTAATACTAAAACTTTCTATCAGACTGTTTCAAAGGTCCTTTTAATAAGATGGAGAGGTTCTAGATCGACCTGCAGTTCCTATGGATGCTTGGACTCTAAAGAAACAGTATTGCCCCTCCTCCACCTGTTGTGCACACTACCTGTCAGCTGGCTGAAAGAAGCCATTATTTTTCTCTCCAATTTGAAAAACACTGGGAAACAAAGCTTGGAAACTAAAGGCCTCTTAATTTAAAATGTATGTTAAAAATAAAAATAATATAAATTCATTCCATTTATGTCTTCTTAACAGAAAGTCTGAATTCTGACTTTTTTTCTTAGAATTCTGACTGAATTCTAACAGCTAACAAACATGTTAGCATCAAGCTGTAGCCATGTCTGTTTTAGAGATTAGCTCTCTTGTTTCAAGGACGTTCTGCTCTTCCATTAATTAAATAGCATCACAGAGGACCCCTCGGGCACGTAAAAAGTGGCCTAATTTCGGAATTTTCCACCATTGTGTTACTGGCCCCCACAAACAACTCACATCTTTGTCAGTGAAGCGGAGTGCTCCCACATCTCTTCCTTCATGGTGCCCATCTACATTAAGATCCACAATTCTGAGAAAAAAAAGTCAGAATTCTGAGATTAAAGTCCGAATTCTGAGATTAAAGTCCGAATTCTGAGATTAAAGTCCGAATTCTGAGATTAAAGTCCGAATTCTGAGGAAAAAAAGTCAGAATTCTAAGACTAAAAAAGTCTAAGACTAAAGTCAGAGTTCTGAGACTAAAGTAAAAGTTCTGAGATTAAAGTCAGAGTTCTGAGATTAAAGTCAGAGTTCTCAGACTAAAGTCAGAGTTCTGATATTAAAGTCCAAATTCTGAGAATAAAGTCCAAGTTCTGAGAATAAAGTCAAAATTCTGAGATTTAAGTCAAAATTCTGAGAAAAAAAAGTCAGAATTCTGAGACTAAAGTGAGAGTTCTGAGACTAAAGTCAGAGTTCTGAGATTAAAGTCAGAGTTCTGAGATTAAAGTCAGAGTTCTGAGATTAAAGTCAGAGTTCTGAGATTAAAGTCAGAATTCTAAGACTAAAAAAGTCAGAGTTTTGAGACTAAAGTCAGAGTTCTAAAATTAAAGTCAGAGTTCTGAGATTAAAGTCAGAATTCTAAGACTAAAAAAGTCAGAGTTCTGAGACTAAAGTCAGAGTTCTGAGACTAAAATCAGAGTTCTGAGACTAAAATCAGAGTTCTGAGACTAAAATCAGAGTTCTGAGACTAAAATCAGAGTTCTGAGATCAAAGTCCGAATTCTGAGAGTAAAGTCCAAATTCTGAGAAAAAAAAGTCAGAATTCTGAGACTAAAGTGAGAGTTCTGAGACTAAAGTCAGAGTTCTGAGATTAAAGTCAGAGTTCTGAGATTAAAGTCAGAGTTCTGAGATTAAAGTCAGAATTCTAAGACTAAAAAAGTCAGAGTTTTGAGACTAAAGTCAGAGTTCTAAAATTAAAGTCAGAGTTCTGAGATTAAAGTCAGAGTTCTGAGATTAAAGTCAGAATTCTAAGACTAAAAAAGTCAGAGTTCTGAGACTAAAGTCAGAGTTCTGAGATTAAAGTCCAAATTCTGAGAATAAAGTCCAAGTTCTGAGAATAAAGTCAAAATTCTGAGATTTAAGTCAAAATTCTGAGAAAAAAAAGTCAGAATTCTGAGACTAAAGTGAGAGTTCTGAGACTAAAGTCAGAGTTCTGAGATTAAAGTCAGAGTTCTGAGATTAAAGTCAGAGTTCTGAGATTAAAGTCAGAGTTCTGAGATTAAAGTCAGAGTTCTGAGATTAAAGTCAGAATTCTAAGACTAAAAAAGTCAGAGTTTTGAGACTAAAGTCAGAGTTCTAAAATTAAAGTCAGAGTTCTGAGATTAAAGTCAGAATTCTAAGACTAAAAAAGTCAGAGTTCTGAGACTAAAGTCAGAGTTCTGAGACTAAAATCAGAGTTCTGAGACTAAAACCAGAGTTCTGAGACTAAAATCAGAGTTCTGAGACTAAAATCAGAGTTCTGAGATCAAAGTCCGAATTCTGAGAGTAAAGTCCAAATTCTGAGAAAAAAAAGTCAGAATTCTGAGACTAAAGTGAGAGTTCTGAGACTAAAGTCAGAGTTCTGAGATTAAAGTCAGAGTTCTGAGATTAAAGTCAGAGTTCTGAGATTAAAGTCAGAGTTCTGAGATTAAAGTCAGAATTCTAAGACTAAAAAAGTCAGAGTTTTGAGACTAAAGTCAGAGTTCTAAAATTAAAGTCAGAGTTCTGAGATTAAAGTCAGAATTCTAAGACTAAAAAAGTCAGAGTTCTGAGACTAAAGTCAGAGTTCTGAGACTAAAATCAGAGTTCTGAGACTAAAACCAGAGTTCTGAGATCAAAGTCCGAATTCTGAGAGTAAAGTCCAAATTCTGAGAAAAAAAAGTCAGAGTTCCGAGACTATAGTCAGAATTCTGAGATTAAAGTTCGAATTCTGAGATTAAAGTCAGAGTTCTGAGATTAAAGTCAGAGTTCTGAGATTAAAGTCAGAGTTCTGAGATTAAAGTCAGAGTTCTGAGATTAAAGTCAGAGTTCTGAGATTTTGAGTCAGAATTCTGAGATTTTGAGTCATAATTCTGGGATTTTTCCCCCATGCTAAACTGAAATAATATTTAAAAATCAGTTAACTTTATTTTTATTTTTTTCAGTGGCCCTAACCCTCTTCCTTACTTCTGGCAAATAGTGATATTATTTCTTTTCTTCTTATCTTTTTTTTGTGCATGGACAATCCAATCCTATCCAATTCTAATCTTTATGTTTGCTTGTGTGAGAAAGCTGCAATCTGGCTGGCTAGACCTCATTGTGTTGGATTATCAGGTTGTTTTCCTCCTGTCTGACCTGAAAAGACTGGATTGTGCAAGGCTGTCAGAGGGCCATGGTTCTCATGAAGCAGGCCGCCTGCCTGTGATCACTGAGCGGTCACAGGCTGTCGATTGCTCCAGGTGGCGACAGGACGTCACATCAGGTAAATATTGATGATGAAGCAAAAAGCAACAACAAACAGCTCAGTGAGAAGCAAGCAGAGGGAAAGCACGGGTTACCGGCGGTGTCCCAGATGGAGATGTTGTGTGGCCCCCACTGCTTGAGGAAAAACGCCCCTCCAACGGTGCTGATGGTGTCTTTGAACTTCCTCTCCATGTATCTGTGGAGCAGCGACGTCTTCCCAACGTTCATGTCTCCCAGGAAAACAAGCTTCGCGTCGGGCTTCTTCATCTTCGGCACGTCGGGCATGATGGTCCTCAGTCCCGCTACTACTGCAGCTCTACAAACGCTTCTGTGGGTTTTGTTATTATTTATATGCAAGCACAGATAAAAAGTAGCGGTCTAACTCTGAAATATAAACCCACGCAAATGACTAATTCTTGTAACGAAAAACATTTTGTGAGGTAAAAAAAAAATGCTTTTTCTTCACTGTCTGACTTTTTCACTTTCTTGCTGAGTTAGACTGAACTTCAAAAAGTAACTGAGTTGAAGGAGGAAGTAGGTGAGTAAGTAAAGATTAGGGAGGAGCTTTTGCAACTCTCCCATTGGTTAGACAGGATTAGTGGGTTCACAAACTGACCAATGAGGGAGCTGGTTACCTCTGCGGGGCGATTGTTATTGGCCGAACGGGGTTTCAGTCTACTCAGGGACCAGAAGGGTCAGAGAAAAGGTAAATGGAGAGAATTACGCAAACGAAAAATGCAACTGCAAGGATTTGAAAATGCAGGGTGAAAAAGAAAATGGAATTGGGATAAGGAAATACTTATTTAAATGTGTGCTTAGGAAAAGTATTTATAAACAGATTTATAAGTTGTGTTTTTTAAAATCTCCATTTTTAGGTTAGAAATACGATTTGAAAACACATTTTCATTTTTCAGATTCATTAAAAGATTAATAGATACAATTTACATTCTTTCTTCAATATAACAATTGTATGTTTGAAAGAAAAAAACACTTTTCTAGTATGATTTGAATGTAAAATATGAAAAGGCTGGTTTTCTTTTTTACTGATTCTTTAAAGGAATAGTACACCCAAAACATGATTAGCCTTCATTTTCTACTCACCCCCATGCTGAACAACACTCTGGAGTACTTTTTTGATATCTCAAATGCATCTGGAGATCTGGGAGGCTTCTTGCTGTCTGCTGACATTCAAATAATGGAGGTCCATGGTGCCTGAGACAGAAAGGTCTATAAAAGTCCACAAAAAACGTGTCAATATTCCTCCATACTGCTCGTCCAATGTATTCCAAGTGTCCTGAGTGGGTGGCATCCAGAATTTACTCGAAACGAAGTCATTTAGAATGTTTTTAGAGCATAAACAGTAGTGTATAGGATTTCCTGAAAGCGCGCACATGCGCGTTCACGACGCTACGGAAGCCGGCACACCAAACCAGATGAAAGTGCGCATTCAGCGTCTGCTCTGCCAATAATGCAAGCGTAGAAGAAGAAATGTGCTGTTTACCTGTGCAAAGAAAGAAACAACGAAAGAAAAATGTCTGAGGACTTCAGTGTTGAGGAAGAGCATGAGTTCTTTGCCGAGCTGAATGCGTTTGGTCTGCCGGCTTCCGTAGCGTTGTGAACGCGCATGTGCGCGCTTTCAGGAAATCCTATACACTACTGTTTATGCTCTAAAAACATTCTAAATGACTTCGTTTCGAGTAAATTCTGGATGCTACCCACTCAGGACACTTGGAATACATTGGACGAGCAGTATGGAGGAATATTGACACGTTTTTGTGGACTTTTATGGACCTTTCTGTCTCGGGCACCATAGACCTCCATTATTTGAATGTCAGCAGACAGCAAGAAGCCTCCCAGATCTCCAGATGCATTTGAGATATCAAAAAAGTACTCCAGAGTGTTGTTCAGCATGGGGGTGAGTAGAAAATGAAGGCTAATCATGTTTTGGGTGTACTATTCCTTTAAGTCCTCCATACTCAGTAGGGGAGCTAAATGAAATGTTTCTTTTTGTTTGTTTGTGTGTTTGTTTTTTCATGGGGGCACAGAGCAAAATAATAACAAACACATACAAAAAAAGGACAAGACTGCATCGTGGTGCATGATGCATGGGGGTTGTGAAAGTTTTGGCTGATTTAGACTTTTTTATATATATATTCCCCCCTGTAGTTTCTTCCACTAATTGAAACGTCTTTAAAGTTTGGGGGTCCTTGGCCTGGAAAACTTTAGACCCCTGGTTTAGTGTAATAATGAAGCCATAAAGCCAAGGTTGCAGACTCCCGATCTAACAGAGGAAAACTAAGATTCTGTCTTAGTTAATTTTAAAGCTGACTGTAATTTCAATATAAATTTTTAGGTAAATTTCAAAGGAGAAATATTAAATTTGTCCTAGGGACGAACAAGTGACGGTCTCCCCTGTCAGTAAATATGATCATAAGAAATTCATTTCGTATTACACTGTGAAAACTGACTTCAAATTTCATAATATCAGCGTATTTACACTTAATTTTAGCAGGTAGATAAGAGGAACTCTCAATTGAATGAGAATTTTGCTCTTAAAATAAGATAATTCATTTTATGTATGTGAAATATATTTGAAATATTTTTTTCTTATTTTAAACATAAATCCCCTTATTCCATCTGAAAATCGTCTTACCTCCTTAAATTTAAGTGGAAATACACTAGTTTGAAGAAAAATGTACTTACTTGTATTTAAATGTTTGTAGTGTATGTTTCCAGTACAGGGCCCATAACAGAGGCCAGGACCAGCTCTACAGGGACACTGGCCCCAGTTGGCCCCTGTATAGAACCGCCCATGGATGTACTGCCTGGTAACAAAGTATGTATTTCCACTGCAGGGATGTATGAAAACATAATAGTTTTTGAACGCACATGGAAAAGAAACTCGCCTATACTGTTTTATGTCAGGCACACTCGTGTCAATCACATCACAAGAGCCACAACAAGCAATCAATAATTAGCATACATGGTGGCAGTTGAATATAGATTCTCATACATTTAAGTTGCGAGTGGTTCCACCTTACATATGAACGCAGCTTGCAAGCCATTTATTATTTGTCCTTGTATGTATTTTCATCTCATAGGAAGCAGTTTCTAATCCCGACTTGATTAATAAGTTCTTCTACTTTAGCTCTTAATAAATGGTCAAAGATTATATGAATATACAATATTTATCTGTATACAATACCTATCTGTTGTGGATCTTTATCTCACCTAAAGAAAATGCCATAAAGGTGTAATGTTTTGGGGTTTTTTCACCTAAACCATGGTACAGAGATTTCTGTTTTCGCCTTATAATTCTTGAGAAACAGCATTTTTTCTTTTCGTTCGCAGTTAAAACAAAACTAGTATAACTGAGTTGTTGAAGGATACAAATTAAAAGGGTAACAATATAATCCAGAGTTGTGTTAGTTTTAAAACCATTTCAAACTGCTTAATCAAGTATTAAATTATTTTTTTCATCATTTGAAAATAGCTAAAAATCTTTTTTCAAGATTATAAATATTTCCTCCACACAATTTGAACATTTGCTTTCATTTTTTGACTTGTTTTAAATGACATTTTTACCTATTGTGTATTTTTAAAAATCATAAAGAGATCAGAATCCAAACAATGTTCTTCAAAAACCGAGACTACTTGTTGTACTGGCTGCTTGGTAGGTCTGGCGTTAAGTTTACTGAATGTTTGACCCCAAGAAAAATCTCAGGGCAAAGTAACACATCACCTAAGCATTCACATCTTCACAGGATGTTGCACCCAGATTTCCCAGGGGAGGATTTTACTAAAAATAATTTGATTATGTCATAATGCTCACTTCCACTTGTTGTATAGATAATGCAAATTCAAACGAATTATTTATTTTAATGAATCAGTACGTACTTATTTTGATATAATTACAATGAAAATTGGCTTAAAAAATTAATTTGATCTTGATTATTATCTGAATCATATTAAAAACTGCCTTTTATATTTAGGCTATATATATATATATATATATATATATATATATATATATATATATATATATAATTGGGAAAAACTCCATTGGATGTAATACATAAGAGATTATTTATTCTCAGTAACCTGGTCATAAAAAAAAAAAAAGATTTGGTGAGTTTTGAGGATATTTTTGGCCAAGGTTATACAGTTCCAAAACAGTCTTTAGTATCAATAAAGTAAGACTGTAACGAAGAGCAGTAAATGAAAACATATACTATGAAATGTGTTGCTTAAGCTGTTGTAATTCAATTTGAATTTAATTTGTATGTTAAAACTTAACAACAGTTATATATAGTGTGGTAGGGAAAAAATCAATGGAGGCCAATCATAGCTAACATTTGTGTGAATCAAAACCTCATGATATTGGCTGGATGTCTTCCCTCCTCTCTTTTAGATCAGTTCCTGGCTTATTACTGTGAATGAATCCAAAATCTAAAAATAAGCAAAAGTATGATATTGTGCAGGAGAGTTGTTAAAACCGGCCAAAATTAGATTTTTTTTTAAATTAGGGTACCTTTGTTTCCTGTCAAATCATTGGCATCAATCGTAGAGACAAACACTATTTGTACATAGGTTTATCTGTGTGCATAAGATGCAGCTACTTGGTAAGTGGTAAGAACAAAAGGGTTGTTGCATTTTATATGTGCTCAGAAATCATAATCTTGAAGCTCAGTTTCCAATAAAACAACCAGAGATTACACTTTAGAAGTGGAAACAGCAGCATTAAAATCCACTGTTATTACCATATAAGTGAAATAAACTTTATTTGCCCTTTTGTGATTTTGTTTTCTATTAAATGGGTCACCAATATAGTTTGATGTTATTAAAAGAATGCCGTACTTTTAAAAATGAAAGAAATGCAAGAAAATTATTTAGTTGATTTGATCTGTTTTGGGGAAAGATCTGAGAATTTGTGTTGCTGCAATCTTAACCACACTAACTAAGGCAACACAGGTAGAAATGGGAGACATCCCTCTAGACCTGAAAAGAGATAAACTTGAGCTCACATACAGGGGTGCTGGAAATCTAAATGTTTTAAAGGTAGTAGTTTTGACTGAAGCAAAGGCTAAATCAGGAGACTAAAATAATGAATAAATGGTTTACACTTTTACTAATATATCGGGTTGAGGTATATTTAAATATAATGAAACTAAACAAAGAGTAGGAAGAGAGTACAAAAGGACACCTGGCAGGTCAATATTTAAGAGGCAAATATTACACTTACTTCAATATTTATACAGCCGGGTCCAAAGATAAAAAAAAAGACAGGGTGGGAATAGGAGTATAAAAATTAAAAATTAATGTAAGTATTGAGGATACACTCAGTTTTCTGTGTAGACAGCAAAGATTATTGCAATTATTGTAAAACTGCAACGAGTTAAAGAAGTAAGACCAGGCAGAGTAGAGTGTTGATTGTTTATTGTTAGAAATTCGTAAAAGTTCATTTAGATCACAGAGACTTCACAGAAAGGTGAGATTTTGCTGGATACCAGCTGATGCAGATATAAAAGGATATGGGAGAGCAAGCAAAATAGTTGAAAGATCAACTCGGATGATCGATATTATAAATATGATAAGGGAGGAGCAAAGACAATAAATGGCAGGACAAGTGGGGCATGAATAAAAGCAGAAGGAAGTATTACAGTGTGCAGATATCTAGTGGTAAGAATCAAAGAGGGGTGAGGGTTTCAAGCAGATTGAGATTTGATCATACGAGGTTTAAAGCAAAACCAACATATTATCATCTCATCCTAAGGAAAGAGGATGAGATGAAATCAAAAGATATGATAGCAAAATCGGTTTATTAGGAACAACATTAGAAAGGCTTAAAGCAGGTGTATTCAACTTTTTCCAGGCCAGGGACCCCCAAACTGATGGCGACATGGAGCGTGAACCCTCTACTTACATATATTGGGAAAATGACGGCCTAGTGGTTAGGGCATAGGACTTTGAATCCTGAGATTGGGAGTATGATCCCCCACTCTCCTAGACTGCCACTCTTAGACCCTTAAAGGAATAGTACACCCAAAACATGATTAGCCTTTATTTTCTACTCACCCCCATGCTGAACAACACTCTGGAGTACTTTTTTGATATCTCAAATGCATCTGGAGATCTGGGAGGCTTCTTGCTGTCTGCTGACATTCAAATAATGGAGGTCTATGGTGACCGAGACAGAAAGGTCTATAAAAGTCCACAAAAACGTGTCAATATTCCTCCATACTGCTCGTCCAATGTATTCCAAGTGTCCTGAGTGGGTAGCATCCAGAATTTACTCGAAACGAAGTCATTTAGAATGTTTTTAGAGCATAAACAGTAGTGTATAGTATTTCCTGAAAGCGCGCGCCAGCGCCTTCAGGACGCTACGGAAGCCGGCAGACCAAACCAGATGAAAGTGCGCATTCAGCGTCTGCTCTGCCGATAATGCGAGCGTAGAAGAAGAAATGTGCTGTTTACCTGTGCAAAGAAAGAAACAACGAAAGAAAAATGTCTGAGGACTTCAGTGTTGAGGAAGAGCAGGAGTTCTTTGCCGAGCTTAATGCGCTGGTTTGGTCTGCCGGCTTCCGTAGTATCGTGAACGCGCATGTGCGCGCTTTCAGGAAATCCTATACACTACTGTTTATGCTCTAAAAACATTCTAAATGACTTCGTTTCGAGTAAATTCTGGATGCTACCCACTCAGGACACTTGGAATACATCGGACGAGCAGTATGGAGGAATATTGACACGTTTTTGTGGACTTTTATGGACCTTTCTGTCTCGGGCACAATAGACCTCCATTATTTGAATGTCAGCAGACAGCAAGAAGCCTCCCAGATCTCCAGATGCATTTGAGATATCAAAAAAGTACTCCAGAGTGTTGTTCAGCATGGGGGTGAGTAGAAAATGAAGGCTAATCATGTTTTGGGTGTACTATTCCTTTAACCCCACACTGCTCCCTGGGCGCCGCACAATGGCAGCCCACTGCTCCCCAAGGGGATGGGTTAAATGCAGAGATAACTTTCTCCTATGTGAGATTAATAATGTTAATTATTATTTTTTTTTTTTATATTGTATGAAATTGCGTCAAATCAAACTGGTCCTATAGTCACTCTATTACAGATGGAGTAATGTAACAAAAGTAATTTGGCCCTGGGATTATTAAAGTATTTCTGATTCTGATTCCTGGTTGATGGGACAGGTGTTGTGAGTGGAACTGTGCCCAGCTTGAAAGAGCTCCTGTGTGTCGCTGAATGTGTGCATTGATGACTGAAAGATATCTTTTGCCTCCATTTATCTGTTTATCAGTGTGTTGAATTCATGTTAATGTGTATTTAAAGAAATTTCAATTACTGGAAAAATTTGCAGGGGCAAATATAAAAAAAAAGTCTGATTAACCAAGACATTTGTGACCCCCTATCAGTACCTCTGTGGACCCCCTAGGGGTCGTGGACCCCCTGTTGAAGACCTCCGACGTAAAGCAAACAGAAAGCTGTTAATTAAAAAATATATAGATATAGCCCCTATATTAGGGGATTTATTTAAAACTGTATCCTTAGAATTAGTATTATTCTTATATCTAAGATATAGCAGGCCCCGATACAGTAGGTGGCAGCATGTAGCTTAAAGTCATTATAGCAATCTGCCACAAACCAAAACGAAGAAGAATGAAGTAGACCCTGGAGTATCCGAGCAGCCCATAAACGCACCATTCCTGTACCTTCCCCTCATTGCTGGCCTGCCCCAGAACGCCTCATGATCCGGAGCTATCGTTCACTTTTACCAGCGTCAAAACGCATTTTCCGTTCAGGTAAGAAGGGGAGCTCACATCCCTTGGGGTATTCCACGCGCTTGGGGGCTCCGAGGTTAAATGGCTGAAATTTTGCTTAAACAATGGTTCCTCAGCAGATTCAGACACAACTCTGCTTTTGGTTTGTCACGGTTGCGCTGTCTGTCGTCGCAACGTTCATCTGTTTGAACGAAAAAGGTAACGTGAAGGAAACTTGCTAAATTAATTTTTACTCGCATTGCTAAATGTCTGTAGCTGTAGTTGAAATTTCGGGTGCGTTCAAAGACCTGATAAGGGGTGTATTTTAGGACCCAGCAGACACCTAGCATAATACGCGGAGATAGGTAACGTTAACGTCAGAGGACTGATCAGAGGTCAGTTTGGGAATCCGTCTGCCTCAGTTAATGGCTTCACTAAGTGCTGCGGAAGCTGATCCCCATTCCTCTGACCTAAAAACACTTCGCTACGTACTTTTACAGCGACGAGTGGCCGCTAGCAAGCAAGTAGTTGACCAATACGTCGTTTTGTTATGAAGCTAAAGTTTTGCTCTGTGATTATAAGCTCTTCCAAGCTATCAAAATGGCAGCTGATAAATGTTTGGGTTAGCTTTCTATGGAGCCCCGACCGACATTCCTCGGAGTCTGCCTCTCCATTCAGCCCCAGTGGATAGGGGACAGGCTATAAACTGGAGCAGCTATGCAAGCCAACACGACGCGAGGCTTCCTTTGGTCGGACATAGAGACCAGGACCCTCCTCAACATCTGGGGGGAACAAGACATCCAGACGGCGCTGGATGGAAACTTCCGAAACAGCTTCGTCTACCGAGACGTTTCCCGCAGGCTGGGGGCCATGGGCTTCGAGAGGACCCCAGAGCAATGCAGGGTCCGGATTAAAAGCCTCAAGAGGCAGTACCTGCTAGCAAAGGAGGGGAACCTGCGGAATAACGGACAGTACCACAAGATCTGCAAGTTTTATGACATCATGGAGGGGATTTTGAGCAACCGAGCGGCTCTGGACCCGCAGGAGTTGATGGACAGCGGGGCGGGAGATGGTCTGGAGGAGGATGGAGAAGATGCTCAGGACGGATACTCTGAGGGCGCAGGGGAGGCTCCTTATCCTGCTGAGACTGAAGTCAAGCTGGAATACCCAGCTGCCCCCATCCCGATCCCTGTTAAAGTCACAGTAGGCAACACCAGTAAGTACATCCTGCTCATTTACTGCTTGATCCACAGTTTTATTGTCATTACACTGTCACAAGCAGGGGCGGAGCTAGATGGGGGGCCAGGGGTTGCCATGGCCACCCTTAGCCAATAATTGGCCACCCCTGTGGCCATTTCCCCCTCTAATACTGACTGGAAGCAGTAATACTCTGAAGGGGAATGTTCAAACTTATTTAACATTTAATTTTTTCATATATTAACAACTACTTGACAACAGAAATACTGGTTAATTCTGCACATCAATATAAAAATATTAAAGATGATAGATACAGAATTCATGCTCTTTTTAGAAGTACATTTTGAAGTATTTGAGGGAAAAAGAAAATTATCATCTAGGAGTCTTCAGTGAAATCATAGATAAATAACTACTCTAATAGTAACATAAAAATGTGTTAAATGTGGATATTAGTAGATTTAAATATCATTTTTTTTGCAGAATGATTATCGAGAAAAGTAGGTGACAATTGAAATATGTTTGCCCCAGAACTCAAACCTGAAAGAATTTTGTCCACTGTACCTTTTATTTACACAGCATAGACATTTAAATATATATGTCTATTTGTTAGCAAAGGCTGCAGGAAAGTATAGTTTGTCTTTATTTAGAAAATATGTAAGTTGTGCGTGTTCCTGTTGGAACAGTGTAGATTCACCCTGAGGTTCTGGTGCCTTTCAGCCACCCCTATTAGGATTTTCTGGCTACGCCTCTGCTCCCAAGTACAGCAAACAATGTCCTTATTCCCCCTCTGAGGAAAATTAATTTATTTAAAGAAATTACCAAATTAGAAGTTGTTTTTGTATCTGTTTATGTTGATGATTTTAGATTACAGCTGATTAAACCCATAAATGTAACTGTCATAAAGTTTGATAATCATAAAAAGGAAGCATTGCATTAGTTGATATGCTAAAGCATCAACAATCATTTAATTATTAAAGCTTTCTCAGAGATTACGTTTGTATGCACAAATTCATTGATTAGATCGAGCAAAAACTAAATCAATATATAATCTGGATAGGTTTATACTGGAGCATACAATTAAATAATCCGAGTATGGCCTGTGTTTACTTGGATCAGGCTTTATTCAGAATATGACTCTGAAAACAACAAAGCTGGAAATGCTTTGGAATAAAAGCACGTCATGGTCAGATTATTGGTTTTTGAGCAAATGTAAACATATTTGGATTTGTTCCTCTTTTTTTTTTAGTCTGAATTGATTTTTAATCCAATGAAGGAGTTTTGTGTTGTCAGCTTTCACTACAGGGGTAAAAACCATAAATTAGGATAAAGTCAGGACAGACCACTTTATTCTGACCTCTGCTGACCAGCTGTATGGAAATCCTTTGGGGAAATTAGTTTTTTTGATTAATGGTGAGGATTTATTATTTCAATGAACAAAAATAAACACTTTAAATACATCAACATGTTAAAATCTATATTTTTAAAATCTTTTTCAAAGTTATTTTAGAATCCATTGAGAATATGGATGGCTCTGATTTAGATATTGGCTTTAAATCCAACAGAAAATCATACATTTTCAAAATGTAGGTATCAAAGCACTTTCCATAACCCTTCAGTTATTCTGCATGTTGGTGAATGTATTTGTAAGCACTGTGGGATTTCAAAGTTTGTTCAGTATTTGAACCACTGATCCAAAAAAATAAATAAATAAATAAAAAATAGCCAATTTCTTGCACATTTAATCGGTTTGTCTCTTATCAGAAATAAAGTGTATAATATAAAGATGCATTTATGCTGGCTCACTTATGTTCTGAAATCCTTTTTCCAGGCATTTCTGCAAAACCAACTAACAGTAGCCAAGTAGCTGGTAATTTTCCACCCAGAGCCCCTAAACGACCCAGGAAGAGGCGCTCCAACTTCCCCATGGAGAAACTAATGGAGCAGTTCCTGGAGCAGAGCGCCCAGGCTGAGGAAAACTTCTACCGCATGGAGGAGCAGCGCCTGCAGGCGGAGGATCGGCGCAGAGAAGCGGAGCACGCCAGAGAGCTGCACATGCTCCAGATACTGGCTCAGATGTTCTCCAGCAGAAGCAGCTCCTCCTCGTCATCTGCTCCCCCCAAACCGACCCCTCCTACCCGACCTCCGGTTATCTCCAGCACCCCCCCGTCACATCATACCCGGGGCTCCACTGGGCATCTCAAACACCCTGCATCCCTGACAGACTATTTCAGCCAACCCGTGAGCTCAGATCCTCAAACTTTAGGTATCAGATCGGGCAGCGTGTGTGAGGAGAGAACAAAAGGCAGCGCAGGTGTGATGTACAGGTGCTGGTCATAAAATTAGAATATCATGAAAAAGTAGATTGATTTCAGTAATTCCATTTAAAAAGTGAAACTTGTATATTATATTCATACATTACATACAAACTCATATATTTCAGATGTTTATTTTGTTTAATTTTGATGATTACAAATGACAACAAATGAAAATCTCAAATTCATCATATCAGAAAATTAGAATATTACTGAAGACCAATAAAAACAAAGGATTTATAGAAATGTTGGCCAACTGAAAAGTATGAACATGAAAAGTATGAGCATGTACAGCACTCAGTATTTAGTTGGGCCTCCTTTGGCCTGTATTACTGCAGCAATTCGGCGTGGCATGGAGTCGATCAGTCTGTGGCACTGCTCAGGTGTTATGATAGCCCAGGTTGCTCTAATAGTGGCTTTTAGCTCTTCTGAATTGTTGGGTCTGGTGTATTGCATCTTCTTCTTCACAATACCCCATAGATTTTCTATGGGGTTAAGGTCAGGAGAGTTTGCTGGCCAATTAAGAACAGGGATACCATGGTCCTTCAACCAGGTACTGGTAGCTTTGGCACTGTGTGCAGGTGCCAAGTCCTGTTGGAAAATGAAATCTGCATCTCCAAAAAGTTGGTCAGCTGCAGGAAGCATGAAGTGCTCTAAAACTTCCTGGTATGTGGCTGCGTTGACCCTGGACCTCAGAAAACACAATGGACCA
The DNA here is from genome assembly GCF_016077235.1 of Cyprinodon tularosa. Classification (NCBI taxonomy): domain Eukaryota; kingdom Metazoa; phylum Chordata; class Actinopteri; order Cyprinodontiformes; family Cyprinodontidae; genus Cyprinodon; species Cyprinodon tularosa. The sequence continues at coordinate 1,762,584 of NW_024038975.1, read as the reverse complement.
ACACCAGCAGATGACATGGCACCCCAAACCATCACTGACTGTGGAAACTTTACACTGGACTTCAAGCAACGTGGATGAAGTGCCTCTCTTCTTTTCCTCCAGACTCTGGGACCTTGATTTCCAAAGGAAATGCAAAATTTACTTTCATCAGAGAACATGACTTTGGACCACTCACCAGCAGTCCAGTCCTGTTTCTCTTTAGCCCAGGCAAGACGCTTCTGACGCTGTCTGTGGTTCAAGAGTGGCTTGACACAAGGAATGCGACAGCAGAAACCCATGTCTTTCATACGTCTGTGTGTGGTGGTTCTTGAAGCACTCACTCCAGCTGCAGTCCACTCTTTGTGAATCTCCCCCACATTTTTGAAGGGGTTTTGTTTCACAATCCTCTCCAGGGTGCGGTTATCTCTCTTGCTTGTACACTTTTTTCGACCACATCTTTTCCTTCCCTTCGCCTCTCTATTAATGTGCTTGGACACTGAGCTCTGTGAACAGCCAGCCTCTTTAGCGATGACCTTTTGTGTCTTGCCCTCCTTGTGCAAGGTGTCGATGGTCGTCTTTTGGACAACTGTCAAGTCAGCAGTCTTCCCCATGATTGTGTAGCCTATAGAACTAGACTGAAAGACCATTTAAAGGCTTTTGCAGGTGGTTTGAGTTAATTAGCTGATTAGAGTGTGGTACCAGGGGCCATCAATTTTGAACCTTTTCACAATATTCTAATTTTCTGATATGATGAATTTGAGATTTTCATTTGTTGTCATTTGTAATCATCAAAATTAAACAAAATAAACATCTGAAATATATGAGTTTGTATGTAATGTATGAATATAATATACAAGTTTCACTTTTTAAATGGAATTACTGAAATCAATCTACTTTTTCATGATATTCTAATTTTATGACCAGCACCTGTAAACTGTCAGCAGTGATCCTGTTCATTTTCAAAACACATTGTATCAGTCTGTGTCCTGATTACTCAGCAATTGTACAGAAAAAAAAAAAAGCCTCTATTCAATTCTTATCGACACCAATTTATTTATTATTTGATCTGGCTTTTTTTTTCCTGGTGGACTGATGATGCAGAAACAAATTCAAAGATTTTTAAGAACACAGTTTTGGATTCATTCTTAATTTGCTGTAATCCACGGATGCTCTAAAACAATGCATCTAAATGCTTAGTTGCACCTATGAGACTAACATACTGGGCCTGTTCCTGCCCTCAAGAACAGCCCATCTAGGTGATGTTTTCTAGGTGAATCTAAGGGTAGGCTTTCTCCTTCATTATTTCATCCTTTTTGTGTTTGAAAGTTACACTAGCTGTAAAACTGACCCTCTGCATGATGCTGCCACCACCATGGTTGGCAGTTAAGGATTCTTGGGTTTAAACAGCTTCAATAGTGAATCTTTGTTTTGACTGAATGTAGAACTTTTCTCATTAAAGCATTTGGGTGCAAAATATTCATCAAAATGAAAGTTGCCAGATTTGGAACAGGGATGTTTTTTATGGTCAGCACCCTGTGAGTCCATCAAGATTTTTTAACGGGTTTCCAGTTCCTAACAGATTAGGGCCTTGGTGTTTTCTAAAAATCAAGCTTGGGCTTAATTATCTGTTCTAACAGGACAAACTACTTACTGAATGGATAAACCACGGTTGATCTCGATTTCGGAACACTGTTGAAATGGTTTGCAGGCTGCTTGGAATGAAGCTTTCTGTCTGGAAACCAACCAATTTGCATGAGCTAAACAGAGTGGTCGGATATCCAGCTGTACTCTTCAACTCCTGCTTTCTCAGACTCTGTTAAAGCATCCGAGTTACGAAGCCGGTCAGTTTTTCCAGACTTCTCTGTGAACCTGAATCTTCTGGCAACAGAGTTTGGGAGTTTGGAAAAGCCATGTCCACACAGAGAGCTTAGTCTGATTAATAAGTTTGTCTAACAAGGTGAACTTTAGTACATATGCTCAATAATGTGTATGAAAGGACTGTAAAGGTAGATAATTATGGAGTAAAAGTCCCCTTTAGCTAACACCTGTTGTATCATAAGCCCACCATGAAGAAATGCTTTGACCAAAGGCCAAATTTACTGTGATCTTCATGCAAATACATGGACTTTTAACTTTAAATTAAAACTGGTTTGTTGTATTCTGCTCTGAAAATCTCTTTTTTTTTTCTTCCCTCAGTTTTTGAGCATTACCACGGTGTGGGCTCCTCATCACACAGAGGAATGGACGATGACATCATCTCACTAGTAAAGAGTATTGTTCCTCCACTGACGTCAAAAAAGCACAAAGGACAAGATGGCCGTATTGGGATCATTGGGGGATGCAAAGAGTAAGTCACATGAAGATCCACTCCTCTTTCTCACACTACCTGCAGAAAATATTTGGCTGGAATCTCATCTTCTTTTTTCTTTAGTTACACAGGAGCTCCATATTTCGCCGCTATTTCTGCACTCAAAGTGGTAAGCTGTAAATCTTATAACTTATGTTGCATTTTCAGCATCAATATTAGATGGATTTATTTCTTTATTTTTGTCTTAAGGGGGGTGACTTGTCACATGTGTTCTGCACCAAAGAAGCTGCGACTGTGATAAAATCCTACAGCCCTGAGCTCATAGTGCACCCTGTCCTGTAAGTACATCAGCTGGGCTGTGGTTTGACAGGAGACATTAAATATGAGAATAAAAATCTGATTAAAGATACCAAGACAATATTTCTGTCATAATATGACAGGTGGACAACTTACAGAGAGGATATCGTCACATTAAGCAGATAACTTTGTGTGTTTATGAGCTTTCCTAGTGGACTATAAAATATCCAGGATATTGTTGTTAATTAAATTGATGCTGAGTAATGGGCATAATGCTCTACTGATGGATGTGTCTCTAGAACATGGGGGAAAATCCATCAAAATGATCTTTAATGTTTTTATGAAGGGAATGTTACATCCATAGATGGTATCATCCTCACTTTTGATCTCTGTTTTGTGTTACTCAAAAAAACATAAATATGTTTGTATGTCCTTTAAAAAAACAAACAAAAAAAAACATGTCACTGTGTTTTATGATTATTAAGGGACAGTCCAAATGCTGTGGAAGAAATAGAAATGTGGCTCCCGAGACTCCATGGCCTTGTAGTCGGACCAGGTCTGGGCAGAGAAGATGGCTTACTGAAAACAGCCAAGGTATGTGGAATAGATTAATTCCTCTAAACATCCGAGCCTGGCGTTGAAATCCACCCTGAGTGATCAGATCTCTGCTGGCTGCTTTTACATGCAAAGGAACACATGCTCATTTTACACTGCAGGATATCTGCTGGGCAGCAAACAGGAAACTGACACAGTCCTTTCAGTGGTGATCAAACCTCCCAGACTCTTTACCTCATTGGTGTTACCTCTGCTGTGTGTGTTTGTCCATTTGTTTTTCCTTTTTTTTTCTTACAATACGTCTGGTTTGTTACAGACTTTGAATATTTTAATCCCTAAATCCTGCAGTAAAGATCCCACCACAATCAGCAGCTCAACGCATTTCAGTCGCCACCTCCCATAATCCGCCGGTTAATATAATCCAGTTTGATTATTTTGAATTATACCCTTACAATGCTGTTCCTTTTTTTCCTAGATTATCCATCAGCTGTTTTAGTTCCTAAAAGCAAGGTTTAATGAATAACTAGTTGAGCAGCTTTAGGGGAGTCTCAGCAGGTCGGTGTTAGGGCTCTCGGTTTGCCTCTGAATAGACTGTGTTTAAACAACTAAACTGATGGCAAGAAAATATTTTCCAGACCAGCTGTGAAGAAACACTCCAACGAGAACTGTCCTTGAAAGGGTTTGAGCACATTTACACCTTTAATCCCCCGGATGCAATCCGGATTAATCTATCTGCTAGTTAGGGAAGGAGTCACATGCTAACAGTTTGATTGCAGCTACAAAATGCACCAGTGTAGCCTTGGCTAGACGTGATTTAGTTTGACTGAGTCTTTGTTTTGTTTCTTAAGTCAGGTTGTTGGATATTATTTGAATGAAATATTTACTGTCATACGGTTTCATGGCTAAAGTCTGTTAAGTCATGATGTTGCATCTTTTTTTCTTACAGGAAGTGATTGAAAGGTCTAAGGCAAGGGATATTCCTATTGTCATTGATGCAGTAAGTCTGAATCAAATTCAAGTTCCTGTTCCTGGTCTTCATTTGAAAAGTCATACAGGCTTTGGTTTTCAACAGGACGGATTATGGCTCATCACACAACAACCGTCTATCATCCAAGGTTATCAGAAGGGCATCCTGACCCCTAACTTCATGGAGTTCACCAGACTGTTCGAGGCTTTTGTGAGTTTACTTTTTATTTTCTTGCTGGAGCTGTTTTGTTTGTGATTTCTTGACACGTTGAGTTTATCTCTGACTTCTAATTTCAGCACCATGAGCCCTTGAATAGCAGCGACCACAGGCGCAGTGTCATGCAGCTCAGTGGAGCTTTGGGCAACCTCACCTTGGTGCTAAAAGGGGAACAGGACCTTATCTCAGACGGCAGTAAAGGTTGGTTTTATGAATTCTACAAAATCTTTGTTTATTTAATGCAAGAGGATTTTAGACTTCTAGTTTGTGAGCACTTATTCTGGGTTATTTCCTTTAGTGTACTCCTGCAGTGTGGAGGGCAGTGGGAGAAGGTGTGGTGGACAGGGGGATCTTCTGTCTGGCTCTATGGGAGTCCTGGCACATTGGGCTCACACTACCTCAACAGCAGGCCTGATCAGAGGGTGAAGATCTCTTATATTTCTATACAAGGAACTACATTACTCATGGTTTTTAATTGTAGCAAACCTGTAACGGTGTTTATCTGCTTGTTTTTTATTCCTCTCCCAGTATGAACCCTTCAGTGGTTGCAGCGTTCGGTGCCTGTTCCCTCACCAGACAGTGCAACAATCAGGCGTTCCAGCGGCACGGCAGATCCACCACCACCTCAGACATGATCCAGGAGATCGGTCCGGCCTTCAAGAAACTGTTTGAAAGCTGAAGCAGTCAAACGTTCAATAATGATCTGTACACTTAGTCTGTAAAATGTGCTTTCTTCAGGTAGACTTCAAGTTTGGTAGTCACATGCAGTACACGCACATGTTGTTTTAAATGTTTTAAATAAACCAGAAATAAAATCCAACACGTACCCGATGTCTATCACTTAAGTTGTTGTTTTTATTTAATTTAAGCAAAATCCCTCTTTGTTTCAACAAAAGACTGATTGGGCCAAAATAAAAGTGTAGAATTTACTGCTATTATTTCTTAATATTCCAGTAGACTTCTTTTTTTTTAGGTAAATATTTTTGGGATGGAACATAAAGTATTTATCAAGATATTTTCATAAACATTAAGAGGGACCGTTCTTAATTTGTAACGATTAAGATCAAGGTTGTGAAGCTAATGAATTTAGTTTAATGGTACACATGCAGTAAAGCCTTATTTATTTGCATCCTCTTTACTCGTGCAGCAGCTTGATCTTACATTGGAAAAATTCAACTTTGAATTACAAAATATTTATTTGGTAGGGTAAAAATTGTCAGCTGGGCAGGCCAGGCTTAAACTGGAAGGCAACTGGTCTTTCCTCAGCTTTTTTAAAGACATTTCAACAACAGAAGTCTTATGTTAACTCTGCCGTTTTGTAACAGAGCAAGCCTGGTGCGAGTCGACAGAATTAACAGACTCCTGGAATGGTTTTGAAAAGGAATGCATAAGCATTACCATAAAAACCATTAGATAATATCAAAATACAGATCATTTGTTTTAGAGTGATGTCAGGAAAAAAAAGCTGTTTCCCTCCTCATCACAAATGTAAACAGGCAGTTTGCTAAAATGAGAGAAGCAACATGGTGACAAATCAGGCCTCAGTAAAATTCATGTAAATTTGTTGAAACTAGGAAATTTTAACTATCATCATTCATTGGGTCGCTTAACAGGAAAGAACACCAAAGTTTCCACATCTAAACCCTGTAAAAAAAAAAAAAAAAATGGGACACAGGACTATAGATGTTACATGAACAGTTGAGCAAAATGATACCTCTGCACCAAATAAACTATAGTAGTATTTTTGCATCCCTACCAAGGATGCCAAATGGTGTGGTTGTGGCTGTGTAATGCAAGTTAATCTTATTTTATAATTTAAAAAAAGAGAGCTTTTGCATAAAAAAAAGAAAATAAAAATCTACTTTATTCATCCATAAAATGTTATACTTTCTTTTATTAATTTAGAATATAGTCAAACAGAAGGGTTAGGGGAAAAAATGTACAAGCTCCCAATAACATATTTGAAAACCTCTCGCATGCTTTATCCAAGGCTGTTTGCCTTAAATTGATATAAACCTTACGAATTCTTAATTAAAATCACAGCTATTCAAAACCAGTTCTTCAATTTTACTTAAAGTCTCAAAAGTGCATATTTCCTCACTAATTTGCATCTATTTTATTGCTTTTTAAGGTGCTAGTTTTTTCTAAGGATGCTGTTTTTTAGTCACAACCTACATTTAACTTGATCTTGGGCATAAAAAAAAACACTTGTCAGAAGACTTTTCCATAAAATTCTTTCTGGGTGCCTATGGTCTTATGTTTTTGTTTTTTTACTACAAGCTTAAGACGAAAACAGCTGAGTATTTAAATCTCATACCAGAAGAAAACATTGAAAGAGTAACATCTAATTTTCATTTGTTGTCAAGTAAGTTAAATATTCTTCCATTAAAAAAGATACAAATCCTAATAGTTTAAAATTGTAAGATTATATATCTGTTTTGGCAATATTCCTAAGCAGTGCTTAAGCCTTGGTCCATGGTACACTCTTAGCTTAGTTTGCAAACCATAAAGTGAGATTCACACATCAAATTGTAACTTTTATACGATTTTAATTACTGGTCATTTCCTATGCTATGAAAAAATCTACAATATCAATATACGTAAATGAGCGTCTACTGCAATAAAGAACACTATGATGTTGCAAAGTAGCAGCTTGCCTAGAAAAAAACGATGGGATTATGATGAATGAAGATTGTTGTCGGAAAGCTGGGTCCTGTTTTAAAGGTTAATGCAGGTAGGAGATGCTGCGAAAGTTGTTTGCAGAAGGTGCTTCAAACTAGAGGGTGTGCGCATGCGCAGGCTCCGTTCTATTCGGAGTGCGCATGGGCGCACACCCCATTCTTCTCTGGCTGTGCGCATGCGCACAAGTCGTTCTACTCGCGGTGGTTTTTAGCTTCACCCAGCGACAGTCCTCTGGTCATATTTGTTCAGCAGGGAATTAATTATAAAGTTTTAAATATAAATGAAGAAATAGAAGTAATAGGGATTGAGGTATGGATTAGTAAATCAAAATTTAATATAATAAATTATTATAATCCATGTAAAAAAATAAGTAGAGAAATACTGGATAGTATTTATGTGAAGGAAAATGTTAAAAATATTTTATGTGGAGATTTTAATGCTCATAATACCTTATGGGGAAGTAAAAGGAATGATGAAAATGGAAACATAATTGAGGAATTTATGGATGATTATAACTTAACTTGTCTAAATGATGGAAGAGGTACTAGATTTGATGTAGGGCATGGAGTAGAATCTGCAATTGATCTTACTATAGTCTCAGATCAGATAGCAGGAATAAGTCAATGGGAAGTAATGAATGATAACTCCCTTGGAAGTGATCATTATCCTATTCTGCTTAAATTGAATAATTTTAAAGTAGCAGTTGAAGAAAATTGGTATCCTAAATGGAGAATGAGGGAAGCTAATTGGGAAATGTACAAAAAGATAGCAAGTGACATGTTTATGGAGATTATGCCAAATTTAAGCAATAATATTGAAGAATTAAATTCAATGATTACAAATATAATATACGAATCTGCAGAAAAGGCCATTTGCAAATCTACTGGATTGAAGAAAAAGAAAATGGTTCCTTGGTGGAACAATGAATGTAAAGAAGCTATTAAAGTTAGGAATAAAGCATTTAAAAAGTTAAAAATAAATCATTCATTTGATAATTTAATATTATACAAAAAAGCACAATCTAAAGTTAGGAGAACAGTTAAACTATCAAAAAAGAATTATTGGAGAAGTTTTTGTAGTACAATTGGAATGGACGTTAAAATAAATGAGATCTGGGGAATGATTAGAAAGATGGGAGGAATTAGAAGGGATTTTTCTTTACCTATAATTAAAGATGATCAGTGTGAAGCTATAACAAACAAGGAAAAAGCAGAGATGTTTGCAAGGTCCTTTGTGAAGGTGCATAGTTCAAAAAATTTATCAAATGAAGAATTATCATGGAGATTGGAAATGATTGAAGATAATAGAGAAATTTTAAATAGAAAAGAGATTGATGGAAGTATTTTAGATAAAGAATTTACATTGTTTGAAATGAATAGAGCATTGATAGGAGTTAAAAATACATCTCCAGGTAAAGATGGCATATGTTATAGGATGATTGAACATTTATCAGATGATGCTAAAGGAATAATTTTAAAGTTATACAATAAAGTATGGAAACAAGGTGAATTGCCCTTAAGCTGGAAGCATTCAATCATTGTACCAATATTAAAGCCAGGTAAGGATAAAGGAGAGGTTAAAAGTTATAGGCCTATAGCTCTTACTTCTAATTTATGTAAATTGATGGAGAGAATGATAACTAGGAGATTAATGTATGAAATAGAAAAAAGAGATCTTTTATCCCCTTATCAGAGTGGTTTTAGAAGTGGACGGACAACAGTAGATCCAATTGCTTGTTTAGAAAATGAAATAAGAAAGGCTCAGGTAAATAAAGAAATTCTCTTGGCTACATTTTTTGATATTGAAAAAGCATATGATATGCTTTGGAAGGAGGGTTTATTAATTAAGATGAATAAAATGGGAATCAAAGGAAAAATGTTTAATTGGATTAAGGATTTTTTAAAGAATAGAAAAATAGAAGTAAGAGTTGGGGTAAATTATTCAAACATTTATGATATACAAAATGGAACTCCACAAGGTAGTGTATGTAGTCCAGTGCTTTTTAATATAATGATTAATGATATTTTTGATAATATAGATTTTAGAATTAATAAAGCATTATATGCAGATGATGGGGCATTATGGGTGAGAGGAGGAAATCTTAGTTATTTAAAAAATAGAATGCAATCAGCAATTAAAACGGTAGAAAGATGGTCACACGAATGGGGGTTTCGTTTGTCTGTTGAGAAGACACAAGTATTATGTTTTTCAAGGAAAAGGGATAATCCAACAGTAGATCTTAGATTATATGGGCATGAATTGAAACAGGTAAATATGATAAGGTACCTTGGTGTATGGTTTGATGAAAAACTTTCATTTAAGATACATATGCAGAAGATTATTGATAAATGTAAAAAAGGTATTAATATATTGAAATGTTTGTCAGGGAATGACTGGGGGGCAACTAGCTCATCCTTGAAAAGAATATATGATGTTTTAATTCGATCTGTGTTGGACTATGGATGTATTGTTTATAAATCAGCTGCAAATTCTTTGTTGTTAGATTTAGATAGAATCCAAGCCAAAGCGCTTAGGATATGTAGTGGTGCTTTTCGAACATCTCCAGTTCCTGCTCTTCAAGTGATTACTGGAGAAATGCCACTGGACTTAAGGAGGATGAAACTGTCAATAAATTACTGGTTAAATTTACAAGGGCATGAGGAAAATCACCCTACTAAACAGATATTCAGAGAATGTTGGGAATATGGCCATAATATAAGGAGTTGTGGATGGGAAGGAAATATTTATGCAGAGTATTCTGGGATAAGTAATATAACATACTGTAAAACTGTAAGTACATCTAAAATTGCTCCATGGTTTTTCGAAATGCCAATAGTAAATTTAGAAACTAAAAAAATAGAAGAGTCTTGTGGAGGTTTGTATCAAATTATTCAGCAGCATTTAGAAGTAAGGTATGAAAATATGACACAAATATATACAGATGCATCAAAAGAGGAAAATGGTAAAACAGGAGTAGCAGTATATATTCCAAAAGAAAATATTTCTATCAAGAGAAGAACAACAGATAATTTATCAATTTTTTCAGCAGAGATGTTGGCAATTATTTTAGCATTGCAATGGGTGCTGGAGGTGAAGCCTAGAAATGTAGTTATCTGTTCAGATTCAATGTCTTGCCTGACTAGTTTTAAAAGTGGAAAATCTGAAAGCCGTCAAGATCTTTTAGATGAAGTCAGTTATTTAATGTATGGTATAAGGCAACAAAATATAAGTATTCAATTCACATGGGTTCCAGCACACAAAGGAATCTTAGGTAATGAAAAAGTAGATAAGTTAGCTAAAGAAGCAGTTAAAGTAGGAGAAATTGAATATGATGTCCCGCTAAGTAGAACAGAAATAAAAGTAATTATTAAAGATAAAATAAATAAGGTATGGCAGAAGAGATGGAATTTAGAAAAAAAAGGAAGACATTTATATAAAATACATAAAGATATTAGCATAGGATATAACAGTATAATGAGTAGAAGAGAGGAAATATGGATAAACAGGTTAAGGATTGGGCATACTAGTTTAAATGCAGGTCTAAAAATAATAGGGAAACATCCAACGGGTAATTGTTGTTATTGCGGAGAAATCGAAGGAGTAGAACATGTGTTGATCTATTGTAGCAAATATACAAAAGAGAGGAAAGAACTGGAAAGGGTAATGGGGAGTTCAGTAAAGATGGCAGATTTATTAGGGAAGCATCAATCAGATAAGATAATTAAAGCACTTATTAAATATTTAAAAGATACAGAATTAGCTGGGAGAATTTAGTGTGTGTATGTGCGTGTGTGTAAGTATAGATAGAATTTAGTTTCATGAAGATATAAAGATATACAGACATTATATTTCTGAATTACATCTCCGTCCAGTTGATGGCGGTAATGCACACAGGATGCAAACTGCCAGAAAACTCAATAGAAGAAGAAGTCCTCTGGTCTCCTTTCTGTAGTCAGCGTTACCTGGCGTTAGCAGAGCGGTACCACCGAGGAAACAAAGTTACCAACAAGACGAGAAGCATATCCAGAAGTAAGGTTTCCTGTATATTTTGTGTTACAGACTTACGATTAAGCTGTGCTGCTTTTGACTTTTTTTTTGCCCCATTTCGACTAAAAACTGCTGAAGCTAGCAGGCTAACTTAGCTAAAAAAAAAAAAGGCAGTTTAAAGTAGCTTCATGCCTTTGCTTGCATTGCTTTGGCTACTGTAGATGAAATTGTATTCATAGTCAAGTTGTTATGCGCACTAGTTTAAGAGTTTGGCTGAACGTAGCCCTCTAAAATAAGATAATTGCCGTAAAAAGCGAGCTTTTTAGGCTAGCTAATAATTAAAATTAAAGTAATTTCGGTTACAAATAGAGATAAAGGAATAGTACACCCAAAACATGATTAGCCTTCATTTTCTACTCACCCCCATGCTGAACAACACTCTGGAGTCCTTTTTTGATATCTCAAATGCATCTGGAGATCTGGGAGGCTTCTTGCTGTCTGCTGACATTCAAATAATGGAGGTCTATGGTGACCGAGACAGAAAGGTCCATAAAAGTCCACAAAAAACGTGTCAATATTCCTCCATACTGCTCGTCCGATGTATTCCAAGTGTCCTGAGTGGGTAGCATCCAGAATTTACTCGAAACGAAGTCATTTAGAATGTTTTTAGAGCATAAACAGTAGTGTATAGGATTTCCTGAAAGCGCGCACACGCGCGCTCACGACGCTACGGAAGCCGGCAGACCAAACCAGCGCATTCAGCTCGGCAAAGAACTCATGCTCTTCCTCAACACTGAAGTCCTCAGACATTTTTCTTTCGTTGTTTCTTTCTTTGCACAGGTAAACTGCACATTTCTTCTTCTACGCTTGCATTATTGGCAGAGCAGACGCTGAATGCGCACTTTCATCTGGTTTGGTCTGCCGGCTTCCGTAGCGTCGTGAGCGCGCGTGTGCGCGCTTTCAGGAAATCCTATACGCTACTGTTTATGCTCTAAAAACATTCTAAATGACTTCGTTTCGAGTAAATTCTGGATGCTACCCACTCAGGACACTTGGAATACATTGGACGAGCAGTATGGAGGAATATTGACACGTTTTTTGTGGACTTTTATGGACCTTTCTGTCTCGGTCACCATAGACCTCCATTATTTGAATGTCAGCAGACAGCAAGAAGCCTCCCAGATCTCCAGATGCATTTGAGATATCAAAAAAGTACTCCAGAGTGTTGTTCAGCATGGGGGTGAGTAGAAAATGAAGGCTAATCATGTTTTGGGTGTACTATTCCTTTAAAGCTAGGTTCTGATAAACTTATTTCAGCCAAGTTAGCATTTTGCATGAAACCTCAGTTGCTTTGGTAACCTTTCATGTTTTTCGGTTTTGTAGTAAAGCATCTGTTCCTTGCTCATTATGAAATCATCAATGTACGTTTAAGGCAGTGCGGATTTGAGATCAAACTTATAAGCGGGCCAGGGTGGAGGCAGTGTTTTTTCATGGAAAGGCATATCATAAGAAACTGATTTAGTATTCGATCGATGGAAAATTAGCTGAAAATAATTGAATTTGCTTTTGCAGGTAAATAAGATTATCTGCCAAAGAAAAGAGGTATTACTTTTAAAATAAGATATTCAGATATTATACTCTTTAAGTAAAATAATGGAGTTGATGTTTTTATTATTTTAAACTCAAATCTTTCTGTATCTACATATTTCCTCGACTAATTGTTCAAATTAAAATAAAATACAGTTATTACAAGTAGAATCCACTTACCAATATTTAAAGTTTGCTGTGAATGTTTTCAGTACAGGGTCCATAATGTGCCAAGACCAGTTCTACGGGGGCCAAGAGGATTTTAGGTCAAAGCTAATGCAGCAGTTTGCTTTTTCACACATAATTGATTTATTACTATACATCTAAAGTTTGAGATTTAACTTTTAAGGTAAAATACCATATAGTACCATCTTTATTAATACGCAACTATGAATAAACAAGGTCAAAAGTTCTATATATACATTTATATATATTGTACTTGGTTGACCTTATTTATATAGATATATATATAATTTGTAACAAAATAACATGTTTTTTTTTGTTTGTTTTTTTAACCCTACCATGTTCTATTATGCAGTAAACTTTACTTAAAGCCATATTGTGTTTGCAGGTGTTGGACCCACAATGTTGAACCCAACCAATGGGGACCCAGGTCATGTTGTGGTGAATTATGCTGAGGAGTATTTGGACCTAGTGGAGTCTTTACCTTTCGACTTGCAGAGGAGCGTGTCTCTCATGAGGGAAATAGATTCCAAGTACCAAGGTGGATTACCTGTTTTTGGCTTGATTTTTTTTCCATATTACTCTGCATTGATGTGGACATTTAGCTGTAAAATATTTCTAGGGCTGCAACTACCGATTATTTTGCAAATCGATTAATAGGTCGATTATATTTTCGATTAATAATCAGATAGCCAAAGGTTCCTTAAAGAAGATTTTTTACGGAAGTAAAAAGTAACTCAAACTTTTCCACTTGATGAAATTGATGGACAGATTTTTTTTTTTTTATCTTAAATGCAAAATGTTTATATATTTCTTAACAGTGTTGGTACAATTATTTCCCTAATTGGGTTCTCTGTCATCTAAAGGCATGTTTTAGAGTCTCTATACTCCAGTTAATGATTAATCAGTTACTAAATTAGTTGATTATTTCAACAATTGATTAATCCAATTAATTGTTTCAGCCCTAAATAATTCTAAATGAATGATTAATATTTTATTGTTGTCTATGCCTCAGTAGTTGCAGCATATTAACAGGAACTAATAAAATTTACATAAAGGTGACAGAATAAATAGTAACATGTATCTCATGTTATGTGAATCTACAGGTGCTGGTCATAAAATTAGAATATCATGAAAAAGTAGATTGATTTCAGTAATTCCATTTAAAAAGTGAAACTTGTATATTATATTCATACATTACATACAAACTCATATATTTCAGATGTTTATTTTGTTTAATTTTGATGATTACAAATGACAACAAATGAAAATCTCAAATTCATCATATCAGAAAATTAGAATATTACTGAAGACCAATAAAAACAAAGGATTTATAGAAATGTTGGCCAACTGAAAAGTATGAACATGAAAAGTATGAGCATGTACAGCACTCAGTATTTAGTTGGGCCTCCTTTGGCCTGTATTACTGCAGCAATGCGGCGTGGCATGGAGTCGATCAGTCTGTGGCACTGCTCAGGTGTTATGATAGCCCAGGTTGCTCTAATAGTGGCTTTTAGCTCTTCTGAATTGTTGGGTCTGGTGTATTACATCTTCTTCTTCACAATACCCCATAGATTTTCTATGGGGTTAAGGTCAGGAGAGTTTGCTGGCCAATTAAGAACAGGGATACCATGGTCCTTCAACCAGGTACTGGTAGCTTTGGCACTGTGTGCAGGTGCCAAGTCCTGTTGGAAAATGAAATCTGCATCTCCAAAAAGTTGGTCAGCTGCAGGAAGCATGAAGTGCTCTAAAACTTCCTGGTATGTGGCTGCGTTGACCCTGGACCTCAGAAAACACAATGGACCAACACCAGCAGATGACATGGCACCCCAAACCATCACTGACTGTGGAAACTTTACACTGGACTTCAAGCAACGTGGATGAAGTGCCTCTCTTCTTTTCCTCCAGACTCTGGGACCTTGATTTCCAAAGGAAATGCAAAATTTACTTTCATCAGAGAACATGACTTTGGACCAGTCACCAGCAGTCCAGTCCTGTTTCTCTTTAACCCAGGCAAGACGCTTCTGACGCTGTCTGTGGTTCAAGAGTGGCTTGACACAAGGAATGCGACAGCAGAAACCCATGTCTTTCATACGTCTGTGTGTGGTGGTTCTTGAAGCACTCACTCCAGCTGCAGTCCACTCTTTGTGAATCTCCCCCACATTTTTGAATGGGTTTTGTTTCACAATCCTCTCCAGGGTGCGGTTATCTCTCTTGCTTGTACACTTTTTTCGACCACATCTTTTCCTTCCCTTCGCCTCTCTATTAATGTGCTTGGACACTGAGCTCTGTGAACAGCCAGCCTCTTTAGCGATGACCTTTTGTGTCTTGCCCTCCTTGTGCAAGGTGTCGATGGTCGTCTTTTGGACAACTGTCAAGTCAGCAGTCTTCCCCATGATTGTGTAGCCTATAGAACTAGACTGAAAGACCATTTAAAGGCTTTTGCAGGTGGTTTGAGTTAATTAGCTGATTAGAGTGTGGCACCAGGGGCCATCAATTTTGAACCTTTTCACAATATTCTAATTTTCTGATATGATGAATTTGAGATTTTCATTTGTTGTCATTTGTAATCATCAAAATTAAACAAAATAAACATCTGAAATATATGAGTTTGTATGTAATGTATGAATATAATATACAAGTTTCACTTTTTAAATGGAATTACTGAAATCAATCTACTTTTTCATGATATTCTAATTTTATGACCAGCACCTGTACAGATTGAAAAGAAGCTTTGTTTTGCTTTGTGTTCTTTTTTCCTAGTTTCTATAAAAATGTCTCTAATATCTTTATTCATTTGCAGTTTTTATTTTCAGTATGATAGACAGGTAGTTGTGCAATTTAATAAAGATAAGATTTAAAGACTGAAAATTAAATAAAAAGTGGAAATATGAGGAATACGTGCTGAATGACGAACCCAGCGATGGTCTTGTATAATAAACGACATGCTGATAAGTTTTTAATTTGTTTTATTGCAGAGGCACTTAAGGAGCTTGATGATGCCTATGAACGGTACCGCAGAGAGTTGGACTCGCTTCAAAGGCGCAACCTTCAGTTATCCATTCAGAGGGCGCTGATCCGCAGCCAGGAGCTTGGAGACGAAAAGATCCAGATTGCGGGTCAAATGGTAGGTGTGAAAATCACGCTTCAGCTGTTCTGATGTAACTTGCATATCATTGGAAAATTCCCAAACAGGACTGTGTGCAAATAACAAAGACCGAGCAATACCTCTGTGTCTGTATGGGGCTAATTTACTTTGAGTATATGTGGGTCTGATGCTTTTTTAGGTCTAGAAAATTATGATTAAAGAGGAAATCCCCGACCGGACAAAGATGACTCCAAAAGAACCAGAGGGTTACACGTTAATCTAAATAAAATGTAGAATTTAAGTTTCTTTTTTTGTCACTTTTTGCAGGAATTTTGCAAAGATCTATAAAGTTTTTAAATACATTTTTCCAAAGTTTGAAATCATAATAGATTTTCTGCTCTCCTTCCACATATTGAGAAATTTGATTGCAGTAAAAGCAGTTCTTTCATAAAATAAGAATGGTAATATGTTACTCAGAGCACATAAATAATGAAAAAACACTCACTAGTATCAATGAGGTATTTTGAATTGGAAGTAAATATAAAAAATGTACTGAATACCATTTTGAGTTGCTGCAATGAAATTTCATCAAAATGGACGAGCCTGCCGCATAATTTTTTCACTGTAATTTTTGGGGTGTCTTTGAATTCAGCCCTCTATAGGTTGATCATTTTCATTTCTGTTAAATGATGTGGCATCCTTTTGTTCCTAACACATCACCCAGTCCATATCAGTATAAATTAACAGCATGATTTTTTTCCCCATTGAGACCTGATTAGTTTTCAAAGTGTTCCTTTAATTTTTTTGAGCAGTGTATTTTACTGTTTTCTTGGCAACTCATTTTCTCAGGTTTAGACTTTATACTCTTCCTGGTTGTGATATCAAAGGCAGCAGGGAAAAGATCTCATCTTAAATTAAAAAAGAAAACATGGAAAAAACGACTCCTCACTTGACCAATCTGAAGTATCCTCAAACACATCTAGTTTCCTTTCTGTGTATTAGTGATTCAGAAAACAACCGCAGCATTGTGTTGTTTCATAATATGGACAAAATATGGCTGACAATAAAACAAAACTGATATTCAAATAGCCCATATAAATGATTGTCCTTTGCTTAAATTCTCATTGCTTGTTGTTTCAGCTGGAGTTGGTGGAGAACCGAACCCGAAAAATAGAGTGGCTTTATGAGCTTCTCCTCTCCTCCCAAGAAGTCCAAGAAAGTCATGTTACACCAACGACCCCCGTTACAACCGCTTCCGCATCCCGGATGTCCTCTTTTTCAGCTCCGGTCACTCCAGGCAAATCAGGCCCCCATGAAAAGAAACGAGACGAGGTCACTCCAGGCTCAGTCGGTGGAGACAAAGCCGGAGGGAAGCGCTCAAGGCGTCAGAAGAATGGAGAAAACCGTGAAAGCTACGGGGGTCTGGATCACTCAGAAGAAGTTGGGGCTTCTCGAGAAAAGAGAGCCAAAATGTCCTCCAAGAAGAAGAAAAGATCTAAAGGGAAGTCGGAGAGAGAAGTGTCACCTCCTGACCTGCCCATAGATCCAGATGAGCCGACATACTGCTTATGTGAGCAGGTTTCCTTTGGAGAGATGATCGGCTGCGATAACGACGAGTGTCCGATTGAGTGGTTTCATTTCTCCTGCGTTGGGCTCCATCATAAGCCCAAAGGAAAGTGGTACTGTCCCAAGTGTCGGGGTGAGAATGAAAAGACCATGGACAAAGCCCTGGAGAGGGCAAAAAAGGAGAGGGCTTATAACAGGTAGCTCGCTCAGCTGGGCCCAATAAACACTGAATAGAAAGTTCTACCATCTGTCTTTTTCATTCATAATCAACTCTGTTAGAAAGTATTCGGCTGATGAAGATAACCTGAATCATTTTTGTAGCTGCTGCAGATCTGAGAAAAAAAGATGTCTCCATCTGGCTTTTAGTATTTGTAAAAATGTTAATGGAAGAATAAACCCCCACCTGCATGTTTTAAGGTCTGTTCTGCCTTTGTGTTAAAAGTTTAAATATATCTGCTCAAATAAAATATTTCTAAACTGATACATTATTTTGTCCAGTAAACTTTCCCAGCAGATCTTTGTTTTCAGCACAGTGTGCTTCAAGTTGAACACTCTAGAAACATGATTTATATTTATCTCTGGGATAATATTTGAAAAGAAAAGTATACATAATGAAGTGGAAGAAAAGGAATATAGTTTTATTCTTAGTGGCATGTTTTTGAATCTGATCCCTGAAGTCTAGTCTGCAGCAAAAACTTGTTTCTACTGCTTTTACAGGCTGAAATTTGAGCCCATTCTTTTTAAACCAGCTTAATCTCAGTAAATATGGAAACCATATATGATCACTGGCATAGATTTTAATACCTTTATTCTAAGGATTTAGGTTTAGATTTTGAATTCAAGCATGAATATAACATTGTAGTGTAGCTCTGGTTTAGAATAGCCTTTATGTGAACTCAAATTGCCATTTTCTCAATCCTGTTGTGGAAAAATTTAATTGATCTTGATTCTCCCATCTTTGCTGCAAAAATAAGCAGCTCTGCCAATTGGTCCATTTGGCAGCTTTTGATGAACTCTTCCTTTAGATTGATAGCCATGTCTAAATATACCGCATACTCCTTCAATCAGTGCCTTACTTATAGATGCTACTTTTGGTTGTCATGACATTGTGTAAATCTAATCTGAGGCTTAAAAAGAAACTCAGACACCCTATTAAGGATGGTTTTATTTACAAGAACTGGAAAAAGTGACATGAGGGACAACCAGTGCAAAATCTGTATATAATTTCAGCTGCAGATTTGTTTATATACACGAGAACTCGATGGGACTGTGAAAAAACTACGTCATGCATGTAACAGTTCACAACACAGCAAAGGACGTGCTGCAGAGATATTTGATTTAGCTGTAGTAGGTGATGTATAGGGCTGCTCATAATCCCACTGCATTGTGAAAACTGACTGAACCAATCAGGTGCAGAACAGAAACCCATGACTAAAATGATGCACCCTTGGAGACATTTACCATAGCAAGTCATGGGAAGTTATTAAAGCAAGTAAGAACACACCAGATTGCTTTTTTTTGTTGTTGTTTTGATGCTTTATAGCCCAAACTGACAACGCACATTTCCCTGGTTGACTAGAACAGGAAGGAACCATAAAAAGAACCTCTTGCTAGACAAGAAAAAAAAAAGAAAAAAAAAACGCTTTTCAGAGAAGTTGAGGGTAAAGTGCATAAAAGCGTAAAAGGAAAAGATTGGGCGAAAAAAAAAAAAACAGTTTAAAATTTCGGTTACTCCACTAAAACTTGCAGCACACACAGCTTAAGGATGAGGCGAGCAGCAGCTGGGATTGTCAGGTCAACTGTCCCTCCAGCTTTGTTCAACAATGGCAGACACCCGCTTCTCGTACTCCCGTTTGTTCTCCTGGTACAGCTGGGCTGCTTGACTGTTAGCTGGGCTGTTGGGGTTCGGCTCATCAAGCAGAGACTGGAAAAAGCAACAGAAATAACAGGAAATTTATGTTGTTTTTTTTGTCTCAGCTCACATTAAAAAAACCTACTAATGTGTTAATATACTATTCCAACACTTCTAGGTCACAAAACCGGAACTAAAAAAGTGACCTTTTGTGTTAAACTTTTGGAAAAACAACTGTTAGCTAAGCAAAACAAGATACCAGAACAAAAAGTTTAATTAGTAAAATGTCTAAATTACCTGATGGATCTGTCTAAAAGTTCAAATTGGTTGGCTGATGTAACATTAGTTAAATGTTATGACTGAGAAATATTTTACTTTTGGTTCACAGCTTTCAGTTTATTTTTTTTAGAGATTGCTTTTCAGCATTTCTTCCAAGTTTCATTAACTTTCATTTCAGATTTACTAGTTTTAACCTTTCTTGATAGAAAAAAGGACTATTTTTTATCCCGGTGCTCTGCAATGTTTATATTTCTTACCTGAATGGAAGTAAGAATAGAGGACACATCATAAGTGGGACTCCATCGATTTTGTAGAATGTCTAAACATATACTGCCATCTGCATAGACTGTAGACAAACACAGCATGAAACACAGCCCATAATAATCCCAGAGGTAATGTGACCACATGTTCCGGTCCTCCTACCATTTGGATGAAACATCTTGGAGACAAATCGTACTGTGGGGGGTTTGTTGGGGTATTCTTCTGTAAATTCTACAATGAGCTTAAATGTACCTGAGGAGGAAGAAAAGGAGGAAAATCAATGAAGTAGAAAAATGTCAGTTTTGACCTCTTTTAACAAAACATTTTCATAGAAAATAAATTAAGTTACAAAGCTGATTCATTTCATTGGTTAGAAAATACCCTGAAAACAGCTCCTGATAAACTAGAGAGGAATGCAGTAAGCTATAATAACATCGCTGTTTAACTGCTTTAATTAAAAGTATAACTTAAATATGACTTTTTTAAAGACCAGTAAAACAAAAACGGTTTATCCAGCAAAAAAAAAAAATTAACAAAAATAAACCAAGAATTGCCAGATACTTACCATCCTCAAAGGGAGTTCCTTCGGGCCTGCAAGATTATACATAATTTTACATTTTCTTTTCCGTTTCAAATAATTGTTATATTTTCTGGATAAATACATTTTACTCACTTACCCAAAAATCACTGCATTCCACACCATTATGTTGTTTTCAGATGGGGCCCCACTGACTCCAGCTGGAGGATCTTCTTGAAGCCTTTTTCAACCAAAATAAAGAGGGAAAAGTTGAAAATCAGTTCTTCCATCCAAGAGGGAATTTACTAAAACTATCCCTAAAGAACTTTTATGAGAACTACAAATATTAGGACTTTTTTTCCCCATCACACAACGGGTTTATTCCTTCAGCCATCCATGACCCCTAAAAATCCTGCCCAGTGTTGTGAACAAGATTCCAGCGACCGGAGCAATCGATTTACATTTTATCCCAATGTAGAGGTGCATTCAGAGCACAGCAATGCAACAGGCACACTGACTCTTAACTTGATCTCTTAATCTGAATCTTTCCGTCTTGTGTTGCAACAACCAATCAGGGACTGGATGTGGCTGTGACACAAGGTAAAGGAGCACAGCTTTTTTTCCCAATCAAAATTGATAGAAAAAAAAAACTTTTTGTAGACATAGGATGAAGTAAGGAATGCTGTTTTTTTATGGATTTTTAAAAGCCTGTTTCAATTTTCACCTTGAAAAGGCCCAACCGCCCACCTCATGGACTCTCTGATCTACAAGCATCTCTGGAGGATGTGGAGGACCCAGGGAAGCTGTTCAGCTTTCCATAATGAATAAAGAGCCTTGAATCGCTCAGTAATACCCAGGTCTGCCAGGCTGAGTTGAAACCAACAAGCAGCAGCATCCCCTGTTTGATAAGGGGGTGAAGACAGAAGAGGAGCACATGGTTGGTGACGTGATGTGACATGTTTGATGCCACCGTGATCCAATTGTTATTCTCTAAAGTTAACTCCAAACTTCTATGTTATTATGCAACTGTGGCTGCTGTTTTCAGATAAACTCCTTGACTGCTATTGCTGTAATAGCTGCTCAATATGATGCTTGATTAGTCCACAAAGCAGATTTCTAGTCCAAAATTGGAAATAGACCTCTGAAAAACAATGTAAACAGCAGGCCCCATTATTTCAATACATATTACTCTTTAAATGGCAAAATGTCATGCTACTATTTCAGCACTGAAAATTTTTTTTTTTACAATTTTAAATCTTTTGAAATGGCACAGATATTATTTGTTCAGCATTTAATGCCAAATACTAAAATTGAGAATTTGTTTTTAAATTATAGCTGAAAACCTTTTAAAAGATTGCATTGTAATGTAATCTAAACTTGAATTTAAAAATGAACTTGTTTGCTTTATCTTAATTTTCCAACATTTTTCCATAAAAATGTATAGAAATATTTGGACCGAACCGTGTGAAGAAGAAATAGGAGATGTGTTTCAGGACGCAGTGAAGCTCGCTTTTAACACACAAACAACTCTTTTCGTGAACAAAATGTTCCTGTTAAGTCAGAACAACAGCTCTGTTAAAATTCCCCTAAACAACACGCAGGAACGCCTGTTCATGACTTCCTCCGCGATTTTAAGTCAATCTTCATGGAATTGCGCTACTTTATTATATTAAACACACCAACTTGAACTAAAAACAATCTAATTGTCCAAAAACTGCCTTATCTAGTTATTATCAAGATAAGGGCTAGTTAAATCAAACTTTACATTAAAAAAATGTCCTTTCAGTTACTCTTGTCCGACATTTAAAAGGTAGTTCGTGAAGAGTAAATTCTTACCAGTAAACCAAGTAGGCTAAACTGCTAGCATCTACCATAGTTCGCTTATCCGATATTTCTCGCTCCTCAATATTTAACAGTACCTTTATGTGTTATCCACACTCTCAGATACTTAATGTAAACAAAAAACATCTACATGGAAAATGTAATTTGCAACGGAACTGAATAATTCCCGTTTTTTGTGAAATATCAAGCTGACGTAAGCTAGGCTAATGTTAGCTTGTTTTGACAAAACGGCTAACCAGGCAGAGTCGGCAGAATTCCATAGCTTGGACTCACCGTTTAAAATCTCTCATAAGTCTTCGTCTCGCCGGGGTGGACATGGCTTGACTTGTGAAACCCTTATTGATAGCACATCTATATTGAAAGAAAACGTTTTATTGATCGAAATAATTTATTGTACTTAATGGAATTTTGAGTAGAAGGGGTGAAGCCTTCCCACCGCCGCCGACGTTTTACGTCGTTCCTCAGAAGGCTCCGACTCACCGCTAGGCCCAAAGAGATTTAAAGGGCTATACCAACCATCTAGGGGGAATTAAAGCACAATGTCTTATGTTTCTATAGTTTGCAGTCTTTGAAGAAAATAGAACGGTAATTATTTTCGTATGACCAGTTTTAATGTGGGTTTTTGATAAAATGCTTAAAGCAAGTGATGTTATCCTAATGGATTTACAACATTACCCCTCCATTTTGGTTGAGGCCACAGTTTCTTTCGAGGGCGTGGTCACCGACACATTACGTCAGTGCAGCCCAGCTAGAATGAAGGTCGTTGCACTGGCAGGTGTGGCGTGTGCTTCCACGTGAATCTATTGATCCTTTGCAGTTTGACGTTGGAATGCACATTTCAGATAATGAAATACATTCTTTCTTCATCCACAAAAAAGTAAATTCTGCCTCAGAAAAAGAAAACAAATTGATCAAATAAGTAGATAAAATAAAAGTCAAAGGTTAAAGATTTTCTTTATGACCTCAATTTTTCTACAGCAGCAAAAGGAAGACTAGTCATTATTAGCCCTTTAGTCCCCCCCCCACCCAAAAAATTGTTAGATTTAACAAATAAAGTGCACATCCTCTTCATAAGTGATATTAATAAGACACATCTAAATGTATAAAACGTGCATTTTTCCTGCCTTAGTTCCATCATTAATAATTGAGCTTTATATCTCAGAAACAAAGGCCAAGTTTGAAAAAGTATTAAACTAAATAATGCAATAAACACAATTTCTATCTAGGGTTCAAAATGTTTACCACCTCATTGTTTAATTTTTTTTTTTATGAAACAGTAACTTATTGAGTATGGATATTTTGTTTTAAAACTGATGTTTGGTAGAACTAATTCAGGTCAGCATAGAAACGGCATCTATTTGCAGCAACCATGAGCAGGTATTTCTGTTAAGGACAATTTGACTTGATTCCACATTTCCAGGATTTCCTTTAAGTCCCAGAGATTGTGCTGATCACTCCTTGGCAGTCTTCTTTTTAGATTGGAAGGAAAACATTTACTCATGGGTTTGTTTTCTTTTTGAAACACTCCATATAATGAAGCAGGGCCTTTGTCTTCAAGCTGATCCACATTCTGTGTTATGCAACATACAGGCCCAACAACATAATATGAGAAACACCTCCAGAACATGTTTGAGCCACCGTGCTTTACAGTCAACTGTGGCCCAGAGGCACAAAACAATGTTGCCTTTGTCAGTCCATTACATTGTGTTCTCTATCAATTTTACATTGAACTTTTCTTCTTGCCAGTAGCTTGGCCACAAAAAGGGGTATTGTAATTGTTATGGTATGGATAGGCAAATCATTTTATCATATGAACCAATGGCAATCAATATAATTCCAGTTATTTAAATATTCTAAATGAATACTATTATTATAATACACCGTCAAAGCATAAAAACCAATGGAACATAAAAAATCAAGTATCAGAGGAAATTATATGGTTAATTTAAGATTTACCATTAGTTAAAATTTTTTATATTAAGTCAGGGTTCACACTACCTTTTCTTTTATATCACATATTTTTAGTATCCAATTGCTCCGAACTAAGGTATTCTACCTTTCCTAAACAAAGACGGGGAAAAAAAGGAGTGTACATTTGCAAAACTTTTAATTTTGTTACGATATACAGTGGATGTATTCAAACTGGAAACAAATGTAATGTTGGCAGTGCTTCTTCATATTCTGTAGTGTTATGAAGAACCTAACGCATCCAAACATGGTTTACAGACACTTGAACATAACAATTACCTTTTACTTACAAAAAACAAAAAATATTCAGTCATCCACACTGTCCCTTGTTTTTAACCTCCAAAAACCACTTGAAACAAAAATAATATTCCACTCGGTGGTTTTAAGGCGAATAAATGCTTAATTTGGCCTAAATGAAATGAATCTATATCCTTGTTAGCTTAGCATCCGTGGTAAAGAAGCATGGTGCTGTAGAGGGTATGGTCATACAGCTGCTCTGCTTTGACAGACTTCTGGTGCTCCACCTGGCTGCCAACACTGCTACTGATCTCACTGTAGATCTGCCGACCATGGAGCATTCCTGCTGTTGGGATACTCGAGGATATATCCCCGCAGTGTCTCTCACCTGCCATTGTAAACAAAAACAATTGTCAAAAAGCTAATACACATCGACTGAACTTGGTCTTTTTACGGATGAGATGAGCAAAGGAAACATTTGGGCTGATTTTGTTTTGCACAACTGTTTTAACTCCTTAAAAGCAGCAAAAAGAGGCAATTTTGAAGTAAAATGAGGTCGCTATGTGACCCAATTTCAAAAAGCTAGAGGTGGAAAAAAAAGAAGCTTTCTGGATTGAACAAGAATCCGATCAATACATTGTGAAATACAGGCAAGATCCTGACGTAACTCAATATTCATTTAAACTAAACAAGATGCTCACAAACAGTCTTAGTTATCCACATGTTCTTAGATATGAAAGCAACATCCACATACTTTATAGAAGGCAAAAATAATGAAATATCTAAAACAAAACAAAGGCCAAAGACCATGTTTATAAAAATCATCCATATTTAATGCTTTCACACAGTCAAGTACAAAGCTAAGCCTGCTCAGTACAAAGAACTGCATTTTTTTTTTTTCAAAATACACACTTGCCTTTTTTCATAAAAAGTATGAACAGAAAAAGAACATCGGAATGGAAAACATTCTATTCAAAATAAAAAAAAAATCTTTCTGCATCTAGAAAAAAAACAAACACTTAAAAAAAAAAAAATCATTTTCAAATATAGCTCAGGTTGTAAGGCTTTTTGAAAACCATGCAATCTTCCTTGAGCGGTTGTTATACAACAGTGAAACACAGATTAATACATCTGATTATTACGTATGAGATTATGCTATAAAATGACAAACACACACACAAGTCCCGTTGACTGCATAAAAACACCTAACATTTACACAGTTACTAGTTTTTAAACCAGATTAAAACCAAATGGAGGGACAGTCATATGTTCAAGCCCCAGAAGCTTTTTAACAGCTAGCAACTACAGAAAGGCAGAGGGATTTTTTATTTCTTAAGAGCTACATTCATGTTGGAATATGCTTTGGCTGATCATACAAAATGCTTTAGGTTCATGAATAACATTGTGAGGGATTGTGTTACCATTAATGTATTTATCTGGCAGTCCTCAGGGAATATAGTATATCTAAAAAAAATTTAAAAAAAAACGAGAGCACTTAACCATTTCCCAAATAGATACTGTAAGTGGAAAACAGATTAAATATGTACTATTTTTTTTTAAATAATCTGACAGGTAAACAAAATGTATCTTTTAAAAGAAAAATATCTAAAAACAAAACAATCTAAAACCAGAAACTTATACAGAAGTTCCTTGAGAAAGATAAAAATCACAAACTACTTTGTATTTTAAAGAAGTACTTACTTGGTTGACTCAAACTTCGCGTCTAATGGGGATACAAACTTCCATAAAATTGTGCAAAACAAAATCAGACTTTAAATCCAAACATAGGGGATAACATGTGGGTAAACTTGAAGCAGAAATTATTAGTTTATAAGAGATATAACAACTAGAAAAAGTCCTTTATCCATCCAAATGCTAATTACACAGATAAGTATGAAACATACCACTCATACACGTCTACACATCGTTTCATTTTAACTCATCACCAAGTCATAAGAAATGCATCCTCTTGTGTGCACACCACATAACAGGAAAATCTGACATTACAAACAATTTGTATTAGTGTGCCATTTTCCACACAGCTCCCTCTACAGGTAGGCATAGGAGTTAGTGCAGCGACAGGGTGTCTGCATTGACGCCACAGTGATGACCTCCAGCTCTTTAGCAGCAGGGCTCAATTTGTTCTGTGGCCCCTGGTCCTCACACTGATCCACAGGCCCCAACCCCTGAGGGGGTCCAAACCCATTCATCCCAAATGTAAAGCTCCCCGGCCCACCTGAGGTTACAGCTGCTGCTGTCTCCATGTTCATGCTCTCCATGTGGGCCTCTCTGGGGCCATCTAGTGGCCCGTTCCCATTCAGCTGTTCAGGTTGCATGGACAGTCCTAGGAACAGAGAGAAGCATTAAACATTTGCAAATTAAGACTCAATAACTCACATTTTATTACCATCAGTTTTAATTGATGTCCTTTATAGAAAAATAAAACAGACTGATTACATTTTCTCCATTATAAAACAATAACACATTCAGAACATTGATCTGCACTTTTTTATGAAGTAAAACTAAATATTTTTTTTAGTAAACATCAAACATATCTATTGGCTCTAAAAAATAAAAAAAATTATTTATTAGAGGATGGCGGAAAAATATCTCACATTATTTTACCAAAACACATCAAAGTGATCCGCCTAATCTCTGACACTATGCTTTTGTTATCGTATTTCAATTTATTTATAGCCTGATGCATCAACATGTTTAATCAAAAACATTAACATAAAGCTTACAAATTGATTTTCGCTATATTTATCATAATGGAAAACCTGTGAAACATTACAAAGTCATCCCTTTATAGACACTCTTAAAGTCAGAGGTGTAGAAGGTGAAGTCGAAAAAATATGATCTATGGCTGAAAACTAAATCTTCAGATGAATTTATCGTCCGCCATCAAAAAACAGCCTCTCAGTCAGAGAAACTAGAATATTGTCTAAAAAGTGAGGCGTGATGAACTCTAAAATAAAACAGCTGTTGCCATGGCGCAGCCCAGGGCAGGTTTTCTGTTCATTGGGTCTCTAAGCTGTTGCTCAAACATTATTGCATAGATATTTACAATGTGAAGTCAATTGGAGTTGATTTTCCTGATACAAAAAATGCTTTTTTTCTCAAATGTTTAGAAAAACTGCATAGGGGTCGTGGTAGTAGCACACATTCTTATATAAAATACCTTTATATAAAGGGGAACCCAGAACATAAATGAAACGAATCCAGTGACCTACCATTAGGTCTGGCCTTTTTGAATGGGTTTGCCTCATCGCCTTCGAAGGACCTCTTTCTGTTGGGCACACCATTCAAGAAGCTTCGTCCTTGGATGGTGGCATGAGCATGGCCACCATTTTGGGTCATGCCATTTAAAAAAGCCCCATTAAGGGACTGAGCCATGTTTTGCTGCAGGTTCTGGGCATTGGCGAGTATCTGAGCGCACTCCTGGAATCCCTGTGCGTGGGCCAGCTCAGCGGCCGTCAGCCCATTGGCATTCCTCATTCTGCACAACGGGAAGAGGGAGTGTCAGAAGCACTTAATGCACTTTTGATTTACATACACAAAAAAACAACAGTAGACAAGCCCAAGCACACACGCACGCACACACTGACACACACACACACACACACACACACAGACTCACCAAGTAAAGATACAGACAGACATTCATAGAGGTATAAAAATAGCCTGTTCTGCTCATCCCTTTCATATACTCTCCATCATCTTCATGAGAGATGACGAATGATCCTCTCTGGATCAACCTCACTTAGAGCTTAGTTTCCCCATTTCCACAGAATTTAGGGAAACATATCTGCTGCAGAGGGACATGATTAAGACAACTGTAGACATTTAAAGCTAAGTTTGTGTATCCGAGGCTCTGAAGATGGATCCAATCAGCCCCCATACCACAAGCATTTATGGGGGCTTCAAAGCTTGGCTTCTATGCAAGAGATGGGAGCAAAGAGAGTATTTTAATGAAACTCCATTTTATGTTTTCCAGCGCTGATGATGATCAAGGAACTCAGCTTCCAAATCCCCATTGAGATTTTCCAGAAGAAAGCCTTTTCTCAACAGCAAAAGCTGCCAAAGTGGAGAAGTCTTCAGAGACAAACAAAAGCACAAGTCTCTGGGTCCAAAGTAAGAGCGGTTTTGACCAATCCACACAAGAGCAAGGAAGGGAATAAAACAACAGCTTCGGCTGTAAGAAATTATTGATCCCGACTTTTAAGAAAAGTAAACAAGTAGAAAGGAGTTGTGTACCAGTTTTTAACAGGAGTGTGTACTGTAAACAGTTGTGTTAATCATGTCCAGCTGAAGCAGAAATAATGTGATTTTCTGAGTGCAATAATGAATGAGAAAACAGAAGTGCCAGAGATTATCTTTCATTTTAAGCACTGAAGTCTGTGCCGTTAAAAGTGTGGAAGCAAATGTCACAGCTAAACAAAAAGTTGAAGCCAGAATGTGTCATTTTCTGGTTAAAATCTTTTAAAAAAGTGATTGAGGTTTATTAGATGGACAAGGTACAAAGTAGACAATGTGTGTGGATCTAGTTTTCAATAAACTCAAAACTGCAGTGGAAATTTCTGGCTCTTGTTTGGCAAATAAGACAATAGCGCCTTGTTCTGAGCCCACATATCATACAGCAGTGGGTTCCCTGATTAAAACAAATGCTTCTTTGTCAAAGAATTAGAGCTACTTCTACACCCTATCCTTTATTATCAGTCAAAAAAAAAAAAAAAAGGATGAATGGACTGGAGGAGAATAACAGTACAGTGCTAGAAATGCATAGCCTTTATAAGCTAAATTATACTTAACAATGTTAAGGATGAAATCCTTAAAAAATAAAAATAAAAAAAAAGAACATGACATTGGCTTCCACACCAAGTAGAATTTAAAGCACATTTGCTGTTTAATCATTCATTTCAGATTAGAAATTGCCTAATTCTGCATTCTGATCTAAACAGTAATGCAAAATAAAACAGGTCAAAAGCTAGTGCACATGATAAAACATTCTGTAATATTTCAAGATTAAAGAAAAAAGATCACAAAAACTTGCTGCACATTACCCATCCCCTTTTAAAATTAACGCTTCCAACGTAAGATCGGATTTATCCAAGAAACCCTTGGGTAGATGAACTGGTCTCACTCCAGGAATACAAACGGATCTTAAATCAACAACTGTTCAAAGCCTCCATACTCAATAAGTTACTGTTACATTCCCTTTTAAAAAGAAATACAATTTCTAAGAACAGGAACAAGGAGTTCTAATCACTCTGATAAAATAAAAATAAAAAATGGCCGCTGCTTCATTCTACAAAAACATTTGCCATGTTAGCTGCATGGGAAACATTTCAGTATATTTAGGAAACTAGCTCATATTTGAATCCACATGGGATCATTTAGAACTCAGACTCAGCTAAATAAATCCTAAAAATTGCACTTTATTAAGACTTTATTTTTTTATATAATTAACCTTATCAAGCAATTAATATTTGTTACTATAATAGCTTTAAAACAAAAGTAACTGATCACTAACACAGAACGTTAATAATTATTTTCATCTTACAGAAATTAGCAGAAACAAGAAATGTCCAGAGTAAGAAATTAATTTCTAATCCGACTTCTAATTTTCCCACATATTAAAATCTGCAGCTTTTATTCGACTCATCATATCCTTCAGATGCAGTTTGAGTTGGACTTATACTTGCATCAAACTAGTATTCCTTTAGTGAGACCTTAACATCTATGGAAAATAGTGATTCAATAAAATTAATAACTGTAATAATTAGCATTAATCCAGGTTTCAATTCGAAATTTTGAAAAGGGAAGCGTTAATTCTTTGTAAATGCCTGGTATGCTTTGCTTTTCAGTCCTAAGCACACTGTATGCATCTTCACTAACTATTGTCTAACCTTCCAGAAGCAGCCTATAGTCATGCTACATCTTGACATGGGACTCATGTGATTAAAACCTGGCCATTTAAAAAGGATTCTTCTGGTTAGTTCAAAAAAAAAAAAAGGCTAAATACAGGAACATTTATGGATAAATAAGCAAAGCATGCAGGTCTAAAAAATAAAATAAAAACAACAACTTTAGTTTTGATTCATTAAAAAAACCTAGCATTAAAACCAATCACCGCAAGAAATACCTCAACAGTTTGCCAGTGTGTAGATAGGAAGCGATAGTGAGAACACTCAATGCCACAACAGTGCGGCTATCCCAGGGAACGGGGCAGACTCAGCAGTGTCTATTCTCCCCCTTTCTAGGATTACTTGAAAAAACCAAGTCATTTCCAATTCAATGGCTGCAAAACAATTAAGATGTATGGTTCTGGTTTTAACATAGCAAACTTTTTTTTTCTTCTGTAACTTATTGTCACTTTCATAAAGGAAAAGGTGACAGATTAGACGTCAAAACAGACTATGATATTATATAAGGTTAATACTGTGACAGACAAAAGAAAAAAAAACATTTCTGTGTATAAAGGAAGACATCTGGTACAGTGAAATGACAGTGCATAACCATAGCAACAGGATGATGTTAGCATTAAACAGGTCAGTACATGATGCTGTGCAGACTCACTCAGCTGCTCTAAGCTACTCTGATCACCAGCAGCCTCTCAGCACTGTCCTCCCTGCAGCTAGTGTCATACTGAACCACCTGCATACTCTGAGGCTCATGACAATTACAAAGGCCTTAATTGAAGGATTTTGATCGTTTTTTTAAATACAAAAGTTCATGTTTTGGCAGTGACACAAATGGATTTTGGAAAGTTTGCCAAAATATTGGTTTAATTGAGAAATAGACTGGCTAAATTCACTTTGGCTGCACACTGCTATAAAAAAAAAAAAAAGAAGCAGCAAAAGTAATGTATCCTCTTGTTTCATTTGGGGTTCTCTCCAAGCAAGATTGGGCAGCCATCATTGTTTGGCATCACATGTGTAAGGACACTGCAGCTTAGACATCTGCAACTGAAAGATAAGTTCACTACTTCTTGAAGAACGTCCAGGAAATGGTTAAGTTGCAGAGACCAAGACCTCCCAGCCAGATCCAGGATGGTTTACAACAGAGGTGAGCACTTATAGAGCAGAGCTTGAAGACCGGCAGGAAGGAACGGATGCATGAGCAAAATTAAGAAGCGGCGACCTTAAAAGGACGCCTTCTGACAAAAATGTCAGAGATAATGTCTGACTGAAAAGGCATCCATGACAGAAAGGATGTAAAATGCTGGACAATAGGAGACATGGCGAAAAGTTAATTCCTCTAATTATCAATTTATCCTCTAAAGACATAATCTGGGATTAAAATAATCCTCAAGACTTATTTTAAAGACCAAGTCCCAGCTCAGTTATGGTGAGCTAAAGAGAGAAAATCTGAAGACGAAAGGTTGAAAATGCCTGTAGGGGCTACAGGAGGTAGTGAAGAGGTGCAGGCGCTTACTGAGAGGGCCATTTATCTCTGTCGCTTCGATCTTCTTCAGGCTTTTTTTTTTTCCATACTTGAGAAGGTCAGTACAGGAGAAATACTGTGGCAAATCCATAGTATGGCTTTGATCTAAAATTGTGCAAGCAAGGTACGCACACAGAAAGTCTCCTTTCACTGAACTCCTGCCAGGACCAGCAGAAAGCGTAGATTTTTGACGTTGAGCCAGAAAACCTCCAAGATCATATTAAGAACTTTTGAGTTAATTCAGAAAATGAGTGGCTGATATATCTCCTAACACTCGTTAACATAACACTTTTTTTTCCTCAATCTAAACAAAAAAAAGGTTGAATAAATAAAAAACGCCATTTAATTCACTGCCAAAATATTCACTTATGTTTTTTCTCTATTAATTATTTATTTAATTTAGTGCTCTGATCTTATATTGGTTTTGCTTATGTCATTTAAGCTTACCTTGTTCTTTTCGAAGCTTTATAACAGTTTTTTTTTTCCTTTCTTTTAGGCTGCAGTGCAAGTAATGCAATATAAAATGGATGGTAACGGCCTCTTTAAAAGGTATCTGTATGGCTAAGCTTTTATATAAAGCAGAAAATATCATACATTTTCTAAAAAGCTAAATTGTGAAATAGATTAAGTATTAACAACCTAGTTTATTTAATTTATTTTATTGTGACGTTATTTTCCCAAAGAACAATGCATTTAAATTTTCAATGACATGACCTGCTCTTTAGAGTCTAAAGTACTAAAATGTATTTCGCATAAGTGTTCATATAGTTTGGTTATTTAACTAAAGATCTGGACCCTGAATTTCAAAGAATTCTTAAAACTGATTCCTTTTAAAAAAGGTACATTTTCTAAGAAACGCTGGTTCTTTAAGCTATATTTATTTGAAAAGCAAGGTGTAGACAAATTAGCAGATAAATATGTAAGGTTTCTAAAATGATCACTTAAAATTCCATCAGTCGTATGTGCACGGTCTGGCTCTGATAGTTTATCATAACATCAGTTTCTTTCGTCGGCAAGCACGATGTCAGCCGTCAGGTGCCATTTGACAAATTCCTCATCAAATTGATCTAAGATTTTCTATATTTTGTTTTTTTTAAAAAGCAATAAAAATAGTCCACTCAAACAATTTTACCTTAGTTTGTAAGGACAAGCAGTGAAGATCCCTTTCACAATATCTAGGGCACACTGTGACCCATTTATAAAAAAAAACCTAAATAACTTCCTCTTGTGGATTCATAAGCCAGAAGGTTGACTGCAATTTTTTAAGTTCGAAAAGAGCAGGGAGAGGAAAATAGGGAGACCAAAGGTTGTTTACTCAGGAATCCAGAAAAATGTCAAGTGTTGCAATAAACTGGGGCAAGACATCCAGCGAAGACCGAAGATAAAAACCTAACAGCAGGAGTTTGTTTTTCCAAGCGTGGGAGGACTTATTGCCTGGCAATAGGATGAGTAAAGCCTCCTACTGGTGAGAGCTTTCATCCGCTGCCAATGAAAATGTGGTAACGGGGGAAGCAAACGGATTCTCCAGGACCAGATCGAACGCCACAGTATGACAAGACAGTCGGTGCAGTTTAATAAATGGTTCTTGGGGCGACAGCGAAT
This sequence comes from Cyprinodon tularosa, assembly GCF_016077235.1. Lineage (NCBI taxonomy): Eukaryota > Metazoa > Chordata > Actinopteri > Cyprinodontiformes > Cyprinodontidae > Cyprinodon > Cyprinodon tularosa. The sequence continues at coordinate 1,729,165 of NW_024038975.1, read as the reverse complement.
GGAACTAACCGATTGTTTATTTCTGACGTTTAACCAAACCAGATAACAAGTAGATAATTAACAAAGAGTTCAAAAATAAATAACGGATAGACGTTTTTTTTTTCTCAGAAAAAATACACAATTGTCTCTACTGACTAAAAAGTGTTTGTTTACCTTAAATTACCGCAAGATTTAAATGCTGCCTTTTTAGTTTTTTTCCAGTTGAAGGCTAAAACATTAAGCAAACTACCTAAACAGACCCATCTGATAAGCTGTGTTTGATTTTAACAAAAACTAAATTAAATGGAATTTAGTTACTGTGTCTTTCCAGTATCTGAATTCTTGTTTAAAGTAATTTAACAATTTGTCATGAGCCTCACCCCCACCTTGTGTACTGTAGTGTCCCTCCCAGGTTCACCCCACTATAATCCTTAAATAAAAAAATTAAATACAAGTCAAACTTCATAATAGACTGAACTAAATAGCTGTGATCTGCAGGGGGAAAAAAGAATAACATTTTAATCATAAGGAAATCTCATTAACTGATGACCAAGTGCACATATAAGAGGCTGACATAAGTTTGCAAACGATCAAAGCAACTAGGGGGTTAAGAGTATTAGGAACATGAAAATAAACCCTCAAAAAATAAAAAAGCTAATAAAGTTGGTCATACATCAATATACATAAATTAAAATTTACTTTTAAAATTCCATTACTAGTAAATGACACCAAACATTAGCTTTTCCATGGCATCTTAAGAAGTAAGTGTTCAGGAACGGCTTAATATTAACAAACTGTACTGATGTCAGAGTTTGTTTGGCAACAGCCAATTTTTTTCCTGCTGAGTTTGCTTATTTCTCTCATATTATGAAGCAAGCTCTGTAATATTAGACCTCCAAAGGTTCATAAACAAAATTGTTCCTTTTACTGACCCCCCTGGTAGCTTGGACTTATTGTACTGTACTGCTTCATCAGAGAAAATGGAAAAACATTTGTTGCAGAAAATGAAAGCGCTAAAAAAAAAAAAAAGAATAACACTTTGGATTAAATGAGAAAATACATTTTATGCATCATGTTAGAAATGTTTGATTTTAACTTTTTTTTTTTTTTTTCCTAAAGCGAAAGCAGTTGTACAAAGTTGGTACTATAGCTAAAACGTTCATTACAAACAGGCTGAGTGACAAGAGGCATATTTTCTTTTCACAACACTCTACAAACAAACAATCTAAATGCTGTAGAGCTGGTTTTGTAAATTGCTTTAGGTAACAGCAGTTCAAACGTGTATCGTATAATCATTAACCTGCTGCTCTACATGTGTTAGACGGAAATTTAGGGAAAGTATAAAGTAGGAGTTTCTTAATCGTCAGGCTTCGGCTACATCAATCATAAAATGCTTTTATTTAATGGAATGAAGGCCGCCAACTTCAAAGCTGTAGTTAAGTATCACCCTTGATGACAGTGTTATCTACATTTTCCTGCCATTTATTCAAACAATAGCAGGCTTTGTATTTCTAAACATAAAACTGCAGAAACTATCCAGCAGCAGGGAAGTTTGTAATTGTTTTGTCTATGCATTTTCATCTTGTGCAACAAACAAGCCTGTAGCTTTAAAAAAATATATATAATAAAACTGCTTCTAAATAAGAATGTGCATTTGGTCATCCAGTCAAAGTTTTTTTTTATGTAAAACAATAGAAAAAAAAATGTTAAATAAAATGACACTCTAGTTCAACAAATATCATGCAACATGACCTAAGAGATAATCAACAGTTTATCAACCTTTACATTAAGTTGTCCTTTTGTTGGTGCAATAATGATGCCATATTGCTAATACCTTCATTAAGATCAGAGGTGAAGGTAGAGTTTTAAACTCTACTTTTCAGGAAATTATTTCTTAAAACTGCAAAGAATCTCTTTTTCTTTAAGTCTTCAGAAATGGCCTGTTTTTGGCGATCTGGTTGTTATACCAATAGATCTTCATACTAATATTACACACAGAGGACAACTTAATGCCAATTGTTATAAACAACAATTTTAAGGAATAACAAATACATCACATTTCCAAGGGAGCACCATCAGCTAGGTTTATATGTGGCAATAAAACTCACAATTAAGCTAAAGAAGCCAACAATTTACAGAAGGCATCTCTGACGTATTTCAAATTGTATTTAAATGTAAAGATGTGCTGTTTCCTGCTCTCTAGCAACATCAAACCTCAGAAACACCTTTATCATTTTAATTTCAGTGTTTGCCACTGAAATAAAATCAATGTAGTAGATCAGACATAATCTACAACATGAATCATCAGGAAAAAACATGAAAATATAATATATTTACTCACTATGTAGTTAATATACATGCAATCTCAAACTGATTAAGATGTTTGAATAAAGAAGCTCGTTTTAAGCTCAGAACTGTTTCTTAAACAAATTCAGTTTGTTGACAAAATCTTTTTTCAATTTACAGATTCCTTCATTTATCCATTTTCACATGCATCTTTGAAAAAACAGAAAAAAATGGAAACATTTAACCATTAATGCCGTCGTGAATTTGATGGTGGTCCCTTGTAATGGAGCAAATAAAATGTTGGATGTTAAAGAGGAAAAGAAGTGTGGACGAGACTGATGTCAAGACTTACTCAGCTTTCGCTCCCTGAATCAAGAGAGCATTGATGCATTCCAGACTGCCCGCTCGAGCAGCCTTGTGGATGGGCGTCTCGCCCACATAGTCCTAGAAGATGACGAGAAAAGCTCAATCAGAAGACCTTAGGCATGGGACACCAACATTCAGCTTTGGCTGGTTTAAAAGTGGCAATTTCAGGAAAAAGGGGGGGCTTTAAATAATGTTTACTTTAATTGTTTATGGTGCTTACATTTCCAAAAGAAAGCTGTAGATTGACCCGAGGGCATGAAGCCTCCTCACCTCATTTGACTCACCTACAGGTCAATTTTGAACAATTCTCTTGCTAACAGAACTAGCAGATTGCATAGCATATGAACCCACTAAATCGAGTTTGTTATGGTTCGACTGGTCTAGATGCGTTCAATCTGATCCCATTCAGTGATCACAGCATGGACCCTGTCCAACTGGTTCTATCTGTACTTTATATTTACAACAACCTCTTTGGATGACATACTTTTTTAATTTTTTTTGGTGGCATAAAGGGCTAAGGCAAAAAATGACACAACGCATCTTTTAAGCATCTACATTGACTGATTGCCCCCTGTAAGCAAAATGCTACCCATCTTTTTATCGATTTTTTAAAATCCTATACAGCACATTTTTACTGGGAAAATCCTTTAATACTTCTGAGAACATGCCTCACAACCTACAACAGGGTGTGACTCAATACTGCCAAACCTGAACTTTTTACCCAGACATCAACACCGCCCACACACATTTACAGTTACAACCGTCGGAGAGCAAATGGAGGAAGAAAAACAGGCTACCCTCAGAAGGCTCCTTCTAACCACAAAGCAATGAAATCAACACCAATAACTTTTCTGTTCTCCACTCCAGCACTAGACAGCTGATATATTTATAATATCCACTAAATTCAAAACTCAAACCTCTTAGCAGGTTGACTCAACAGAAACACTGAGGAATTTTCAAGGGCTAAAGAGATCAGTGCGCTTTGCCGTGACGACAATATGTTATGTCATTGTGACCTACTAATCCAATCTCTCTCAGTAGAGCAGCAGAGCATAAAATATAGCCCCAGTGCATGAAACGACACATACAATCCCAGAGGGAGCCGAAAAACAATGCAAAATGCATATAAATACACAAATATGCCTCACAGGAATTTGTTTTGCAGAAACAGTTTAAAAAAAATAATAATAATTTCTGTTTATTTAGGTAAGAATTAAGAAACACTTTCAGGACAAAGATCCTGAGTTGGGATTATCCTCTCGGATGGGATCATATAAAATCTGCTCTGCCCTTTTCATTCACTTCAGTAGCTATTCTTTGTCATTACAATACTATTTATAAAACAGTCAAAATAAAAGATCACATTTCAAATGAATGAGGACTGAAACTTTTCCCCAAACAAACTGCATCTTATTATGTGTCTTGTGTGAAATGTGCATCTGTTATCATACCCGTCTGTTAATATCTGCACCAGCTTGAAGCAGCCATAACAAACACTCAGGGTGGCCCCCAAAGGCAGCGATGTGAGTGGGCGTCTGTGCAAACCTGGATGTAACCGAGTTCACGCCGCAGCCCACTTGAACCAGGCGCATCACACAGTCCAGCTGTGGAGGAAAGCAAAAATCAGTGGGGAGAAAAAAGAGGTGGGGGTCAGATTACACGCAGAGATGTGCGCAGTGCTTTCAAAGAAACACGACCGACGTGAAAAACTGCAAATATAAATAAAATGTATCGTGTTCAATCATTTTTTTTAACTTTTTTTGTTAAATAATTACAAATATAAATTATCTTATGATGCAGAAAATAGCTCAGTTAAAGTTAGCCTTAGAAAAATGTCACGTAGTCTTCATTTTTTAAAACACACATGCCAGTTTAACAGCTCCGTTTAGCTTTTCCTGCACAGTTCAGCTTTATTTATAAATAGTTTTACACACAACGAATACAAAATGTTAAATTTGTTCAAATAAACAAACGTTATTTGGGATTTCTTTAGCTAGCAACGGCTAGCTCTAAATGTTAGCTTCGATTGACACAAATACCAGGAAATGGCCGAGAGAAGAGACCTCAACCGTTCTGGTTATTCATAAAAAAAAACAACTAGTCGTTTTTTTTTTTTTTATACCTTTCCAAAATGAGCGGCCCAGTGTATGGGCGTCCAGCCGTAGAAAGTGTCCTCAACCGTGAGGTCAGCCGGGTTCGAGGTGCACTGAAGGAGCGAGCACAAGGCACCGACGTCTCCATCCCTGCAAGCCCGATGGAGAGGGAAGCGGCTGTTCAACACCTCCTCGCTAGAGAATCCAGACTCCACTCCCAGAGACATGGTAACAGAACAATAGAAACAAATGTCACGATAGCAAGTTTAAATAACAGATAAATTTCTAGCTATTGATCTGTTTGAGCTAGCTGTCTGTCTGAGGACACGCGCCACCCTGACTACTGAGTCTTTCTGCCTGACAACAAAAGAGATCAGCACAGCCTGGAGAGCCGCAAGGCGAGCCGCAAACTCTGGACTGGATTCCTCATTCCAGTGGAGCGGCTTATGGTGTTGGTCGTATGTTTGGCTGTCTGGGCATTGTGGGCAAAACATGTAGCTCAGAAACACAATGTTAATGCTCATCAGTGGAGTCAAAAGTACACACATTTGTTACTTAAGTATAATTATTGATACTGCAATTGTTGATAAGTACAATTATTGATACTGTTTAAAAACACAAAAGTTGAAGTAAAAACTTGACCTCTTTACTCTAGTAAAAGTGAAAAGGTATGTATGTGCTCAGAAAAAAACACTTAAAGTATAAAAGTATACCATTAGCAAAAAGTAGTATACTTGAAGCAAATTCTCTTAGGAATACTTAAGTATAAGTATAAGTTTAGAAAGTATACCGAACAATGTACTTTTAGTGTACTTAAAGTATTATTTAAGTAATACTTCTTCAAACTAAATTGTAACATTTTTAAGTTTACTAAAGTATACTTAAAGTATACTTTAGTAAGCAATAAAGTAAACAATAGTATAGTCAAGTGTACTTGACTATACTATTGTTAAGTATATGAAATATAGTTTAGAATAAGTAAATTCTAAGTACACTGCCTGATTTTAAGTGTGAAATTAGTGCACTTTTAGTATATTTGAATAAACTACTTTTTGGCTAGGGTAAAGTAACCTTAAAAAAAAACAAAAAACAAACCAGCCAGATGCCACTATATTAATTAAAAGCTTAATGAGGGAGGTCTTGTTGGTCTCCATCTCCCGATACGCTCTCGCCTGTGTCTGACCTTTGAGACATTTCAACATCTTTTTCTGAATCCGACATTGTAGCATGGCATAGACAATTCACGTTTACAGTTTGAAGAAAACCTGCTTGCTTCTGATGATTTCCTTTAGACAACCAATGAGTGTTTGCTTTATATGACTCATCCAATTACACTAGTTTTCACTAGATGTGGATGGAGCCAATGATCTGCATTGGATGGCGCACATGACGTCAAATAAATATTTATAAACATTAAACCGAAGCCAAGGGTAACGAGTAACATTTGTTTTAAAAATGTAAGGAATAGAAAGTACAGATACTTGCGTGAAAATGTAATGAGTAGAAGCCAGAAGTAGAAAGAAAAATAAGTAATGGAGTAAAGTATAGATACTTCGTTACTGTACTTAAGTACACTTTTTAGGTATCTATACTGGAGAGATCTGTACGCCTCCAAGATGTACAGGGAAGATTGTGGCTGATCTCTCGCACCACAGCCATAAACAATTTCAGTCACTTCCCTCTGGCAGGAGGCTGCTGTCCATCAAGACCAAAAACCTGACTCCACAAGAAGTTTCTTCCCATCCGCTAGAAGCCTTATCAACAAGACCCAGAGACCCCGGTGACACTGACACTGCCTCTCTCCCTCCCTCCCCCATTCAGGACCTACAAGCTACACCAACATAGCATCTCCAGACCTTCTGCGTTACACAGTCTATACTATTAACACAGTCTACTGTGTATATAGTATATAGCTATATACTATATATTGTATATAGTATATTGTATGTTTTATTGTATATAGCTATAGATTCTGTATATATATATATAATTTGTCTGCACCATCAACACGAAGTCAAATTCCTTCTAATTGCAAACCTACTTGGCAATAAACTTGATTCTGATTTTGATTATTGTTGCCCTCATTGGGCGACAGTGGGGTCAGGTGCAGGAGTTTGCCCTGCAATTGGAGGGTTGTTGGTTTGAGCCCCGGTGTTATCATTGTCGATGTGTTCTTGGGCAAGACACTTCACCTGCATGCCTATTGATGGTGGTCAGAGGGCACCTGTACAACAGCCTCACTTCTGTCAGTGAGGCCCAGGGCAGCAGTGGCCACAATGTAGTTTGCCATCAGTATGTGTATGAATGACTGAAGTAAAGCGCTTTGGTCAAGTCTTCTGACTTTAAAAAGCGCTATAAAAGTACTGGCCATTTACCATTTTGACATTTCGCCAAATTCAAAGCAAGTAGTTCTACTCTAAAATAGAGGATGGCAGAAGATATACTTGTAAGACATTTTAGTTGCAAGTATTTTAACCATAAACTAACAACAAAAATGCAGTAATTAATTACTAGCATCAATGCACAACAATTAAGATAGATGGTACAGATATTGTGCTTGTCCATGGTCCTGTTGATACAGTGTGAGACCTGGTAGGGTCATATAACCATGATATGAATATTGAACATTGGTTAAAAGGATCAAAATTACTTTCCAGACTAAACTCTACTCTCAGAGGAGTATCAAAGATCATCTGGTGGCCCCCTATAGGCTGAGCCTGCTATAAAGCCTGCTCATCCTATCACTGAAAAAAGTACCGTAATGTAACCACTTTTGGCATTCACTTAATCGTATTTAGTTACTTTAACACAATTGTTTTATGTCCTACCCTGCTAACATGAAACAATTGTGTTAAAAGTAACTAAATATGATTAAGTAAATGCCTTTTTTCAATTTTCTTTGCCTGTGGATCCAGTGAAGAGAACATTGGGAAAGAAGAACCATCTGAATGCTTATCCCTGCAGCAGTATTATCACATTCTTCAAACTCTATTCAAAGTTAAGTAAAGCTTGTAGCCTGCATTCAAGAACCAGATGGTTCAAATGGGCCATATAATTGAGGAACAGTGTGGACAACCCTAAGCATCCTCTTTCAGAGAGTGTCATACAACAACCAGTGTCTACAGACAGAGGCTTCTGCAGGTCACTTTAAACCAGCGGAACCTGAAAAGCTATCAACATCCACAAAAAACAAAACAAAAAAAACTATAATATCAATTTAAATAGCATTTAATTCTCCTTTGTGATAAAAAATACATATTCTTTATTAAATTGAGTTGTATTCGACTGGAGTAACAGCACTGAAGCTCTTCACAGGAAAGGTCAAAGCAGAGAATAGTATATGACTTGTACTTAAATATTTTTTTATCAGGTCTGATGACCCCAAAGCACTTTAGAAGTATTTAAATGCTATTTACCATCATAACATACAATCTACAGAAGGCATGTTGGGTGAGGTGTCTTGCTCAATGATGCAACAAATATGTCAGTTGGAGCAGGAGCTCAAACCAGCAACCCACCAGTCACAGAACAAACATTAATCTCCTGAGCCCCCATCACTCTGCTAAAGAGGCTAAGATCCATTGATGTTCATGGGGCGCTGCTGAAGACTTTCTTTTTTTTCTGTGTTGGCGTCAGCGGCCTTCTTTGATACTGTTTATTGGAGCAGCAGCTTATCTACAGCTGAGAGGAAGCCGGTAAATAGGCTTATCACGGAGGTTAGCTCTGTTCTTGGATGCCCTTTCGACCCAATGCGGGTGGTGGAAGACAGAAGGACTCTGTTCACTGTTAGTACATGTCTTCCAGCCTGTGCATGGAGATGTATACATATGACATAGTGCTGCACCCTATGTGCACTAAGGTGTATAACTGCAGATCTTTCTTCCCAGCTTCTTTTTCGACTCTATAACTCTTACCACAGAAGTTGTTTGGCTCTCTGCTTGATTGCAGAGTTTTTGATTTTCTTATAAAAACTCTGTTTCTGCTTTTCATGTGCAGTTTTTAAAATGGCATTTTATAAGTGCACCAAATGTTCTTCCTCAGCTACACATTAAATTTGATCTGACAATACTGCTTCTGGTAACTATACAGTATATTTTCTTCTGTTGTCAACACATTTCTTACTTGTTGCCAAAAGTAACTGAATTTCCCTTAATTGGGATGAAAAAGACTTATTATTTTCCAATTTGCTTGTAAGATCAGCCTTTGTGTGTTCTTTCTTGAGCTTGAAAATATTTTTCCAAAGCTCAAGTTATCCTTTCCAAACATAATGGATCTGGTTTTGGAAGAGTTGAAGGATGAAGAAGAGTATTGGAAATGGGCTAAAGCACACCATTGCTAAAATTTTATTTCAATTCAGTTTATTTATATAGTGCCAAATCACAACACATGTCATCTCAAGGCACTTTACAGTTCAACCAGATCATACAGTCAAATTGTTTTAAAGTTTTCTATCTCAGGAAAACCAGTTGATTCAATTGACTCATTGACTCGATTTGAAGTAAAATAGAGCTCCTATGTAGCATACTAGACTTGCACAGTATGTATAAAAAGTTTCAACAAAAACCTTTAAAGGCCATTATCATTATTCAGATACCTAAACCTGGGCGTGTTTTTATTTTTATTTTAGAACTATATTTAGGTTCCTAAGTAATGAAGCAATAAACTTGATTCTCTTTTTCCTTCTGTAATCCACTTGATGGCAAGAAAAAAAAACTGACAAAAAGGATCCTCTCCATTAGGTTCAAGCATTTATGTCAAAATATAAACAATACAGGTATGAAATATCCATAAAAAACTAATAATATTAAAAGAAGATTAGGAGAAATGTAAATGTAGGTCAAAAATCCACTCCAAACCTGATTAACACATAAGCAGAAGCCACACCCCTAAACATCTAGAAACTAATGTGCAACAAAATGCACATATTTGCTAAAGAACCTCAGTACTATTAGAAATATTGAATATCCTTACATATGAGAAACTTTTAGTTTCAGGTAGATATTGTAACTTACCTATAATCCCTTTTATCTTAACTTGAAGTGAATTTAGGCTTCTACACTAGACACAAAGCAGATTTGCTCCAAAAATAACTTTCTTATTCTTCAAAAGCATTATGGGAAGTTTACATTACATAAATTGCATGAAAAATTACAATTTGCTGAAAGTTGGAGAAACAGAAACATAAAATAAAACCTTATGCTGCTGTGCTGGCTTTACAAAAAGCAATCCAAGTTTGTGTGACAGGCAAATCCTTTCTCTAAGAAAAATAAATGATCTAACTTTTAAAATTTAAATCTTTAGATCTTTTAAATACAAAATAACATTTTCATGATAGTATTTTCCGTCTGTAGCCGATCTTCCCAACAGATTATTCATGTGTAAACAATAATAAAGAAATTTTCACTATATAAACAATTTGAAGAACATGTCTGTGTTTCGACTTCTAGTCAATCTCTGCTCCCCCCTCTTGGCTGCAGTGTTAAAGAACCCCCTGCTGAATTCAAGAGGATGCAATTGGTGGATTGACTTAGGAAACAAATAGTGATGCTTCTGGTGTACCACTAGATGAATGCATTGAGCTTAAATGGGGCCTCTATATACTGGTACCAAGGATATAATAACAGACACCTATCTTGCTCTGACATAGGTTATCTGCAAACTCTCTGGTAATAGTAATTAATAATTTGTGACATCAATGAACTATCTGTCCTGCTAGGATCAATATCTGAAACCCTAACCCAGGGTTTCCACCCCACACTCTTCCATAACCAATGTTTTCATATGCTACTGCTTAATGAATCATATATGCATTTTCTGATTATTGCCTTCTCTTTGGGATGTCTGGTGCACTTTAAATGCAGTGGGCTCCAATGAATTAACATAGGATAGAAACAGCCACTGATCCAATTGTCACATACAAATGTATTTTAAAAGAGTCTTTAGGCTAAAAAATATGTAACAATTTCCTAAAATATAATAATCATAGTTCCTACTGTATATCTTAGCAAATTGCATATTAACTTTTAAACTTTTGTCCACTAGAGGAGGATAAAGACCACTGTATAAAACCATTGAGCCATGACCTAATGTAAGAGACCCACCTGAGGGGACAGATATCACTAATCATCTCTCCCTGCTCCAGTAATTTATTTTAGATCACGTTAATTTCTGGCACCTTCAAGTTCTAACGTTTTAATTAGTTTCAGTTTAATAAGCAAACATCGTTCTGACTGTACACCTGGTCCAAACAAGCAAAAATTATAATAAAAATAAAAAAAATTGATAGACATTGGGTAAATGACTTTTTCCTGCATTCCACTTTTTAAGATCATTATCAAACAATCAGCATTCTCTTTTACAGTGCATTGAATTCATGAATCTTAAGTGTCTTGTATTGAAAAGAACAGAGGCAAAATTACAATTCAGGGCTCTGCGCAACTCCACACTTTTGCAGACAATCTGCAGGAAATCTTTAAAATTTGCTTCAGGAAAAAAAAAAGACAAGGTGAAATGGTGAGAGCTATTTATTTTTCTTTCAATCAACATATACAGTTTTACTCTCAGTGGCTCATAAATCTGCTGCTGTATGTAAACTCCATCTGAGCTCTGCGCTGCTTCTTGGCATGCAGCACAAAGATCTGGAGCTGTTTTCTCTCATGAGCAGAGCTGTGAATGCAGGGAATGTTAATGAACCTTGATGAGGTGCGTCATCCTGAAACCGTTCCGATGATGTCATGCTCCACTTCCACCATTCTGTATCCTCTGAGCGGGTCCTTGTAACCCAGTTTTCATAAAGTCCCCCTCAGAGGCTGTGGCATTAGTATTTATGGATGTAGACATTATTTATTATGTGATACAGTGACAATATGGTGAGACTTTAAAAGCAGAATGAAGTTGATTCAGGGGGGTGAAAAAACACTCCTCCCATTTCTGCTAATGTGCTCGGTCCTTTTCATGTGAAACAAGGTGTGTCGCACACACACACACGCACACACACACACACGCACACACACACAGGCACCGCCCACTATCTAATGAATATAGATGAAAAAGAAAATCTACTGATGTTCCAAATATAGAACACTGTAAGTGGCTTATCAAAAATATTAAAAGCACTAGCTTTTATCAAACTCTATTTAGCAATCTAAGCTATGAAACATATTTAAGCCATTCCCTGTAGACATACTTTTTTGGAAAATTTCTTTACTTAATGTAAAAAAAAAACAAAAAAAAAAAACAGAGGTTATATTGCTCCTTGAAAACGGATTTGATGCATCGATTCTTATTACTCCCATTACTCCACTGCACCTGTAGATGCTAATGGATTTCAGTTGGACTTTGCATTACAGATTAAAATGAGGTAGTTCATATATATTATATGCATCCTCCTGAGTCAACATTCTGTAAAACCGTCTTTGAATGTCATTACAGCATTAAATCTTCTAAAGCATGTCTATCATTTCTGTACGTTTAGAGAAATTGTTGCTCATTCCTATTTGAAAAATAACTCGCTGAGGCAGATTGGATGGAGACGGTCTGCTTACATCAATTTTTAATTCCTGTCAAAGATTCCTAATTCGATTTCATTTGGCCCTTCTAACCAATAAAAATGGTTTAATCGCAGCCTGCTGAAATGTGGATGACAAAACCTTCGATATTTTACCCATGCTGTAAGGTATTCTAGCAGGCTAACCCTCTTTTTTAGCCTCATTCACCTTCACATTCATTCTGACCATCTTTCCTGTCCCTGCAGCAGAGAGGCATCCTCTAAGCATGATTACCACCATGTTTCACTGCGGGGCTGATCTATTCAGTATGGTGAGCAGAATTAGTTTCCTGCCACATATAGAATTAAATATGGGGCAAAAAGCTTAACCTTCACCTTCGTACATGTTTGTTGCATCTCCCAAAACAACCTGTGGCAAAGCAGGACTTTCTTTTTATTTATTAATTTTCATGCTATCTTTCTTGCCTCTGATCCAGATGAGTTTTGTTGATTTCCAATCTTGCAGTCCAACCTTAATTGTCAGATTTCTGCATATACTCCAGAGTTGCCATGAGCATCTTGGTCAGTTTTCCAGTCATCTTGCAGTTTTGTCATATCCACACTTTTATATTATGAATTGAACTGTACTTTGTAAATGCTTTTCTTCTGCAGTGTTTTTTTTTATGATACTTTAGTTCATTAATGTTATCCCACATACCCTTGTGCTTTCCCAGTTCAGCTGTATTTTAACTGAGAATACATTTAAGTTCAACTCTGCTGATTTTGTGGACTATTGAGGGGAATTTGTTGCACTAAGTTGCATTGAGGAGTATTATACTGATTGGTTAATTGACTTTATTGATCTCCCAGTGGAGAAATGTACTTGTTACATCAGCTCCAATAGTCAAAGGAGAAGAATGTGCCAAAGGAAGAAAAAGGTGCATGGGATATACCGGTATAAAATATATACAGCGCGTCCATATATGACAGCTTTTTTTTTATTTTTTTTATAGTAGGATCATTATACAGGGTTATTGCACAGGGTGTTTACATGACTGTTTATATAGATGGATATCTATATTTATATATATAGTTACAGTAAAAGAGCTCCAGCTTAGTTTGAATCCCAGCCTTCGGTCTTTCTGCAAGTTTGCTAGTTCTTCCTATGCCTAACTCCTTTTTCCTCCTATATTCCCTTTCTGTCAGTTACTTAGTCTGAATGGCAGGTTGGTATAAATTGTGTGTGTGTGTTTGTGTGTGTGTGAGTGCATTGTTGTCCTGTTTGTTTGCCTTTGTACTGGCTAAATGGTCTGGCAACCTGTCCAGGCTGTACCCTACCCAATGAATGATGCAGCTAGAGTAAGAAAGAGTAAATACTAATGTCAAACATTAGTATACTGGGATGATTTTTAATCATTCTGAAAACCATGTATCATTAAAGCATTGTTGCCTTGCAGGCCAGTAGATCCTGCGTTTGAATACTGGACTGAGCTCATTTGGTATCGAGTTTCATACTCTCCCTGTGTGTTTGTGGGTTCACCTCAGGTACTCCGATTTACTCAGTCCAAACATATTACAATTAGGTAAACTCAGTTCAGTTTAGTTCAATTTCTCAAGACACTTTACAGAGACAATTCAACCAGAACAGCTGATTGCATCAAGTCACTGACTTTGCAGGATACACTTCTTGTGGATGGCGACAGCTCATTCGCTTCCATTTTTGTTGCTGAATCTCAAATCCCTCACACTGACCATGGATGCAGCAACAGAAGAGAGGAAAAGCTCCCTTTTAACAGGAAGAAACCTCCAGCCGAACAGGGCTCAGTGTGAACGACCATCTGCTGAGGCCGACTGGGGGCTCAATTTTCAGATTTCTGTTAAATATGTCTGTGTGTGCTTTGTTGGGTGTCCTGTGTGTTTCTATGTTGCCCTGTGATTTATAGGCATCATGCCCATATTATCCCCCCACCTCTTGCCAACTGATGTCTGAAGATAGACACCAACCCTGCAAGAGAAGCAGATATAGACAGTTGTACCACATGGATTCTTCTTTACCCTTATGTACACACTTGTGTTGCTCTTTCAGACAAAATTAAGAAATATCTAATGAAGTTGAAGCAGCATAGGCTACAGGCTAGTATTCAGTCTAACGTTGTCATAAGGAAATTCTTTCTAAGGCTTTCTGGGTTATAATAAGAAAAAGATCAAAATTCAAACCAAGCACCAATGCTGTTCGCTATGACTCGGTACAAGCAAGGAAAACATGACAATTTCATTATTCAGACTGATTCAGAGGATCCCTTGTTTCGTTACGGCTTTGCATCTAAGGAATGTTTTTTGAGTGTCGCTTGCATTCCTATCGTCAAATACGATTATATGAAAATTACCAGAGAAGTTGAGCAAAAGATGAAAAAAAAACCCTACATGTAAACCTAATTCTGTAAATTGACAAGATATTGGTTGCCTCAAGCAATGCTCTGTTGCCGCTAAGTTGGAAAACAACATTCAGACAAATTTCTCCAGATTATACACTATGGGCCGGATTTATCAAGATCCAATTTTGCGTGCAGTAATTTGCGCTCGCAAAGTGGAATTTTGCGCGAGGGGCTGAACCATGGTTTGCGGGTGATTTAACAAGAGCGATTGCGTAACTGGTGGCAGGTGCAAAACTGTTGGAGACGCCCTATTTAAATGATGGTTTTGCGCGTTTTGTGGTTTGTGGCAAAGTAGTTTGTAGTTTGTGCAAACTAGTGCATTAAGAAATTTTAATCTTACAGTGACACCATCCCCTCCAAAAAAGAAATATATATATAAATATATATATATATATATATATATATATATATATATATATATAAAACTGTTTTCTCACCCCTCGTGGGGTGGTATGTGTCATCCTCAAGCTCGGGTCCTCTACCAGAGGCCTGGGAGTTTGAGGATTCTGCGCAGTATCTTAGCTGTTCCTAGGACTGCGCTCTTCTGGACAGAGACCTCTGATGTTTTACCTGGAATCTGCTGTAGCCACTCTCCCAGTTTGGGGGTCACAGCCCCCAGTGCTCCAATTACCACTGGCACCACTGCTGCTCTTACTTTCCACATCTTTTCTAGCTCCTCTTTCAGCCCTTGGTATTTCTCGAGCTTCTCGTGTTCTTTCTTCTTGATGTTGCTGTCGCTTGGGATTGCCACATCTATCACTACTGCCTTCTTGTGCTGTTTGTCGATCAACACGATGTCTGGTTGGTTAGCCATCACCTGTTTGTCAGTCTGGATCTTGAAGTCCCATAGGATCTTAGCTCGGTCATTCTCAACTACCTTAGGAGGTGTCTTCCATTTTGACCTTGGGACTTCCAGCCCATACTCATGGCAGATGTTCCTGTACACTATGACAGCTACCTGGTTGTGGCGTTCCATGTATGCACTTCCTGCCTGCATTTTACACCCTGCTGTTATGTGCTGTATTGTTTCAGAGGCATCTTTGCACAGTCTGCATCGGGGGTCCTGCCTGGTGTGGTAGACCCTGGCCTCTATTGATCTTGTACTGAGTGCCTGTTCTTGTGCTGCCATGATTAGTGCCTCTGTGCTGTCCTTCAGTCCAGCCTTCTCCAGCCACTGGTAGGATTTTTTGATATCAGCCACTTCTTCTATTTGTCTGTGGTATATGCCGTGCAGTGGCTTGTCCCTCCATGATGGTTCTCCTTCCTCTTTCTTGTCCTCGCTTTCGGTTTTCTCCTGCCTGAGGTATTCACCAAGCCATTTGTCTTTGGGGGCCATCTTTCTGATGTACTCCTGGGTCTTAGTTGTTTCATCCTGGACAGTGGTCTTGACACTCACTAGCCCTCGGCCTCCCTCGCTACGCTTGGCATACAGTCTCAGGGTGCTGGATTTGGGGTGGAACCCTCCATGCATTGTGAGGAGCTTTCTTGTCTTGATGTCAGTGGCCTCTATCTCCTCCTTTGGCCAGTTTATTATACCAGCGGGGTATCTGATGACTGGTAGGGCATATGTGTTGATGGCTTGGATCTTGTTTTTCCCATTCAGCTGACTTTTCAGGACCTGCCCTACTCTTTGTAGGTATTTAGCTGTGGCAGTCTTTCTTACCATCTCCTCGTGGTTTCCGTTAGCCTGTGGCACCCCAAGGTATTTGTAGCTGTCCTGCACATCTGTAATGTGGCCTTCTGGTAGTTCAACCCCCTCGGTTCTGATCATCTTCCCTCTCTTTGAGACCATGCGACCGCACTTGTCCAGTCCGAATGACATCCCAATGTCGTTGCTGTAGATCCTGGTAGTGTGGATCAGTGAGTCGATGTCTCGCTCACTCCTGGCATACAGCTTGATGTTATCCATGTAGAGGAGGTGACTGATGATTGTTCCGCTTCGGAATTGGTATCCGTAGCCAGTCTTTGTGATGATCTGGCTGAGGGGGTTCAGGCCTATGCAGAACAGCAGCGGGGATAGTGCATCACCCTGGTATATGCCGCACTTGATGGTGACTTGTGCTATTGGCTTTGCATTGACTTCCAGACTGACTTCCAGACTTTATTGATTTGAAGTCAATATATATATATATATATATATATATATATATATATATATATATATAAACTTTGGCAACCTTTATTCCCTAAGGTGGTATGTGGCTGAATTTCTACTTCACCGCAGTAAGAAAAAAACAAACAAACAAAAAAAAAACTGGTATTTTGTATTGGCCTGTAGAAAAATGCACATACCAAATGGCTCACAAGAAGTGACTGTGGATAAGATGACTGCATTGGCATGTTGCTCCACAGGCGCAGGGTGTCGGGGTTCTCCGGTAGGGCGTCAGGGCGACATGGCATTTAGAACGTCGGACAGCACTTCTGAAAAACGAGATTGGGAGATCCCAGATGCAAAAAAGTGCAATGTTGCAAGGAGTTTCGTGATATCTGGTATTGCGTGGGTCCTCCTTGTGGCTGGCTCCAAATCCATTCGGAGTTCCCCCAACAGCTCCAAAATGGCAATGCTGGATGAACGATTTTGATGATCGTTTCCTCGTTCATTCCAAAAATATTCACACGGAGTGAAAAAATGCGTTCTCTGTGTCTCCTTGCTTCATTTCGATGTCTCCTTCTTGCGACAATAACCGCTGCCATGTGTGCGCAATTACGCATACAGACCATTTGCACCTTCGTTTGAAACGTGTTAAATATAGAGTCAGATACCGTTAGCAAAATTGCTTTCAGGTTTGATAAATCACTTTGCGAGTGCTAAATTAATATATTTACATGTTCTCCTCCCACTAAACGCACTTTTGCGTGTAAACGCCCTATATTGAATATTCATTGCAGAAAAAGTACTAAATGGATAAGAGACGCTATTTAGCACGTTTTAAAGACCAAATCCTTTTAGCACGCTGTTGATAGATCAGTTTGTACATTTTTTAGCGTGCGCAGTGAAATAGCTCACGTTTTTATACACGCAAACCTTTGATAAATCCGGCCCTATGTTTATATGTGAAAAAGACCTAAAGTAGTATCCTACTGGCTGTCAGCTTCTAGTAGCTTAATCAAAATGCATGTAAAAGATAAGATAACCTTCAGTTCATCACCAGGTTGATTTTTACACTTCAGCCGTTCCAAATAGAAATGTATCGCACCTTAAGCCTAACAAGTCCATTAGTTTCACACTGTTTGCAGAGTTATTTACAGATTAAAGGTGAATCACTGTATTGCATCTTCTATTTGTTGGTGAATCACATCCAGAAGAACAGAATGTCAAACTCTCTAATGAGTAATCTCTGCCTCTTCATGCGTCACTCCAATGTGAATTTATGGACCTGTTGCCGGTTCCTGTGTCTTGATCCCTGCTGACCTTCAATACACACACATACAGGTGCTGGTCATAAAATTAGAATATCATGAAAAAGTAGATTGATTTCAGTAATTCCATTTAAAAAGTGAAACTTGTATATTATATTCATACATTACATACAAACTCATATATTTCAGATGTTTATTTTGTTTAATTTTGATGATTACAAATGACAACAAATGAAAATCTCAAATTCATCATATCAGAAAATTAGAATATTACTGAAGACCAATAAAAACAAAGGATTTATAGAAATGTTGGCCAACTGAAAAGTATGAACATGAAAAGTATGAGCATGTACAGCACTCAGTATTTAGTTGGGCCTCCTTTGGCCTGTATTACTGCAGCAATGCGGCGTGGCATGGAGTCGATCAGTCTGTGGCACTGCTCAGGTGTTATGATAGCCCAGGTTGCTCTAATAGTGGCTTTTAGCTCTTCTGAATTGTTGGGTCTGGTGTATTGCATCTTCTTCTTCACAATACCCCATAGATTTTCTATGGGGTTAAGGTCAGGAGAGTTTGCTGGCCAATTAAGAACAGGGATACCATGGTCCTTCAACCAGGTACTGGTAGCTTTGGCACTGTGTGCAGGTGCCAAGTCCTGTTGGAAAATGAAATCTGCATCTCCAAAAAGTTGGTCAGCTGCAGGAAGCATGAAGTGCTCTAAAACTTCCTGGTATGTGGCTGCGTTGACCCTGGACCTCAGAAAACACAATGGACCAACACCAGCAGATGACATGGCACCCCAAACCATCACTGACTGTGGAAACTTTACACTGGACTTCAAGCAACGTGGATGAAGTGCCTCTCTTCTTTTCCTCCAGACTCTGGGACCTTGATTTCCAAAGGAAATGCAAAATTTACTTTCATCAGAGAACATGACTTTGGACCACTCACCAGCAGTCCAGTCCTGTTTCTCTTTAGCCCAGGCAAGACGCTTCTGACGCTGTCTGTGGTTCAAGAGTGGCTTGACACAAGGAATGCGACAGCAGAAACCCATGTCTTTCATACGTCTGTGTGTGGTGGTTCTTGAAGCACTCACTCCAGCTGCAGTCCACTCTTTGTGAATCTCCCCCACATTTTTGAATGGGTTTTGTTTCACAATCCTCTCCAGGGTGCGGTTATCTCTCTTGCTTGTACACTTTTTTCGACCACATCTTTTCCTTCCCTTCGCCTCTCTATTAATGTGCTTGGACACTGAGCTCTGTGAACAGCCAGCCTCTTTAGCGATGACCTTCTGTGTCTTGCCCTCCTTGTGCAAGGTGTCGATGGTCGTCTTTTGGACAACTGTCAAGTCAGCAGTCTTCCCCATGATTGTGTAGCCTATAGAACTAGACTGAAAGACCATTTAAAGGCTTTTGCAGGTGGTTTGAGTTAATTAGCTGATTAGAGTGTGGCACCAGGGGCCATCAATTTTGAACTTTTCACAATATTCTAATTTTCTGATATGATGAATTTGAGATTTTCATTTGTTGTCATTTGTAATCATCAAAATTAAACAAAATAAACATCTGAAATATATGAGTTTGTATGTAATGTATGAATATAATATACAAGTTTCACTTTTTAAATGGAATTACTGAAATCAATCTACTTTTTCATGATATTCTAATTTTATGACCAGCACCTGTACAGGAATGTCTGCTGATAACTTATCAGCCTGGGTCAATAACCCGCCCGACTACTGTCTGTGTGCTAGGAGAAGGCCGACTCCATCTTTATTGTCTCTAGTCTGGCTTTGCATCTAATCACCTTGAGATAAATTCTAAAAAAAAAAACAGAGGCTGTACATATAAATGTGTTAAGTATTTTCTTTTTTGGTCCATAATATTGGCCAAAACTTATTTTGAATGTATGCAGTTTGGAGCTTTACAGTCTTAGTACAGAACATTTCTTCATGTTCTGTCAGGTTTGTGTTGCAGAAGCGCCCAAGATTATTTGCCCATGTCTGATAGCCGAACCCTGTGCCAGCTCTGCTCAGACCAAAGAGGAACAACGAAAAGGAGCTCTAAGATAAACAGCTAGTGGCGGGGGTCGTTCATGGAAGTGGGATAATACTAACGTTCATGCAATGGAGGAAAACATGCTCCCGCTTCCCTCCATAGCAGATGAGATGAGGTTTCCTGGTTGATCTAGCCTTTCTTTCTGGCAACCTTCTATCTGTGTAAGATTGTCCCATTTTGCTCCAGCTTGACCGAACACTAGTGATAAAAGGAAAGTAAAAAAGACATGGTATGACTGGCCTGCACATAACCTATAACTCAATATGAAATCATATCTTTGGGATAATTGAGAGCAGAAGCTGAAGGCCAGGCCAACATCATTGTTTGACCTTACATTGTTTGACCGTGCATCTGGAAGAGTGGCCAGAAACCTTGTGGAAAGCCTTCTCAGAGCAACTGAAATCACACCGGCTGCTAATAGTTGGCCGAGGTCATTTTAAACTCTTTAGATAAAGGATGGGATGTCACTCGATTAAAGTTCTGGTAAATGCAAAGAAAGAAAATCTATTTGAGTTATAATGTTTAACACTATGCAATGCACATACCTTTGTTTATTAAGTTGTTTATGTAGGACCAGAACATCTACTCAGTTCTTTCAGGTCATGATCAGGAAAATATAAAGGTGAGCCCTTCCTATTTTGTTCAGACACTTTTAATTCACAGTTAATTTTTGCTTTTTTTGTTTATAATGATTTTAAAATTTAAGTTTTATCATTAAACCATTAATTAATTGAAAATGGGAAATTTAGTTCTTGCTCTTAATGCATTAGCAACGATGATGAAGTTCAACTTAATTTCACGTAAAACAACTATAGCGCACATGTTTCTTATGTTAGCTCAAGGAAGCATTTAGACACATTCCAAAGGCACTGTCAACATCCAGCACATGTTGCAACATGTTCCAGTATTTCCTGCTGTATTTCAATCCTCCTGCCTTTTGGTATATGGGTGAAAGGTAAAAATCTTTGCCCGAAGGTTCCAGCTTTATCCTGCTTTAAATCCATTCCCGGCTGCAGAGTGCACTGTGTTGAGAACGGCAGCGTCACACGTAGTTACACTCCAGACAAGGGAGCAGGCTCGCAGATTACAGTCTTCATACGTCAGATCATGGCAGAGATACAAGATTGGGTCCCTTGCTTCTCAAACTATACAGAATATTTCTAACAAACTTTCTTCTTGAATTAGCAATGTATATATATTTATTTTTCATTACAACCACATCAGATTTTAGAATACTAAATTCTCCCCACACAAACTGCAGATCTCAGAATACAGTGAAACATATATATATATATTTTTTAAACATTTCTGTCATGGTTAGATTCCAACACATCTTGAGCCTCTGTTTGGGCCTCTTATAGTAACCTATAAACTCGGTAGGTGTAATTTAACCTGTGAAGAAAAATCAAATATGGGTGAATGACAACAAATTAATATTTCTGCACACAACAGCATCGAAGATCCTCCAATGTACTAAACAGTAGCAACAAGGTGGATTTATAGATATCCATTCCTTAAAGGAAGGAAAGAGGATTCTGTGGTGGAAGATATGTCAAACGGCTGTCTGTGTATTTTTGAATCGTGCATATGCGTCAATGCACCCTCCTTCGTTAAAGTTCTCTATGCTGCTGTGGTACCCAGTTAATCGCCTCATCTTCAATTAGCCGCATTTAGCTATTAGATACAGCTAGGCAACCAACAGGGAACACAGACCTTTGTTGTAAACATATTACTTTATGAATTTTTGACTGCATGTTTCATAATTTCAAAGAAGACAGTACTTACTACAAAATCAAACACAATTCACCTGTCCAGCAAAGAATCTGTTTACATATCCTTCTGCTCCTTCAGGGGACACTATCTCTGAAAAGGATCTCCTAAACACAGACTTAGCCGGCTCTGTTCTATTCTACTTTCTCCCCTCTTTTCAACTACATCGAAAAAAAGCTTTATTTTCCGGTTAAATTTGCCAGAAGTCTTTTTAGCCAAGTCAAGAAAAAAAAAAAAAAAGAAAAAAAGCAGCAAACAAGCGTAGGAGTACTTCTTCGTGCTTCGGCGTAATGACGGATTGCTAGTCAAACAGTGAATGAGTAACACTTGGAGCACATGTAAAAAGATACTGGGGGCACGTACTCAAAATGTTTGATTGAAAAAGAAGTAGCTAATCCACTTTCGACAGTAGACAAAGTAGATTGGCTAATGTTTTGTAGGCCCCACTACGGCCGCACATATGGTTTTAGGGGAACCATTAGTGCAAGAATTCCAGCCATTAATTAAGTAACTTCAGATGGACATTGGAAAAAACCATCTTTTATACCTTTAATTTTTAAACAATCTTCACCAAAAGTGTTTGTTACAACAAACACATTTTCTCTGTAATATTTCTTGCAGTCTAAATCCCTGCAGGTGTTTAGACTTAAGGCTGGTTTATGCTCAGAAACCAGGTTGTCTGTGTGTGTGTGTGTGTGTCGCAGTTAAGGCAGATATTCCCCCCACCCCCTTCGTAAAAACACTCTGGTGCACCTCTCTGAAATTGTAGGTGAGCGCAGACAGTGCTGCAGATAGGAGGCCTCTGATTGGTCAAATCTACATCCACTCTACACTATGCGTAGTTCCTGTTTGGTACCTTACTGGCTTGTTTTATTTGTATGACCACCATTGTGGAAAAAGACTCAGGAAGATGGACCAACTAGAAGAGTGAGGTGCGTGAGAACTCTGGGACCCTTTTTCCACCTGGATCCCCGCTCTTGTTCACCCCTCTGTTGTCACACAAACTTGCCCCTTGTTGGAAGCTGGAGAAATCCCACCTTTCTCCAGCAGAGTCCGCTGTGGATCCTCTGAGGGAGCCTCCTGCACAGCTGCAGCTCATCAAGATCATCAGAGGATCCACTACTTAAGCTGTCTTCAGACCTTGCCTCAACGCCGCAGTGTTGTTCCAGTTGGTCAGCGCTTAAGCCTAGATCCTCAGAGTAATTCGATGACTTTTGAATCCAGCTAGGATTCTAACCCCTGTGTCTGTTTTCCAGGAAACCTGTGCCTCCTCTGTGAAAGCTCTGGAAGAGCTAACCTGCCGAGCCGACCCTCTGAGCCAAACCTGAAGATTCACAGAGAACCTCCAAGCAGCTCTGGACTAGAGCTGGGAAACCCAAAGCCAAGGTCTGTTCTAATTAGACGTGAGACACTGAAGCAGCTAACGGACTCTGCTGATGAACTCTTCTCTAGAACCAACAGTGACTCTCCCAAAGCTAACCTCAAGAACCCTCAAGGTACAATCAGTGAACGTCTGGAAATCAAACCTCTGTTGGCAACGCTAACTGAACTGTCTCTCACGCAGACTCCGGTGAACCAGAATCCAGGCCCCGAACCAGAACCCGTATATTCAGTGTGCTTGTGCATTAATAAAACTGTTAAACTTTCATCCTTGTGTCCGTCAGTGGTGTTCTGCATTCTTGGGTCGCTTTCAGTGAACCCATCATGACAGAACACTGCGGCCAAACTCAAGGCCCAGCAGATCACCTCACCCGTCGACTGGAGGAGCAGGATGCCCAAATTCAGGGACAAACCCTCTCTCACCTCTGGTTACCACCCCCAATTGAATGGTCAGACTGAGCGTATGAATCAGCAATTGGAATCCACCCTTCGCTGCCTCACGTCGAACAACCCCGTGGACTGGAGCCAATTTCTTCCATGGATAGAATACGCCCATAACTCCCTCAGATCTGCATCCACTGGACAATCCCCTTTTCAGGTCAGTCTCGGCTATCAACCACCTCTTTTTCCCGCAGACGAGAGAGAGATTTCGGTGCAGTCCGTCAACCATCACATCCGCCATTGCAAAAGGATCTGGAGGGAGACCATCGCCACTCTCAACCAGTCTACAGAATCCACTAAGCGCTTCGCCGACGCCAGGAGACGCCCAGCCCCCGAGTACTCCGAAGGCCAGGAGGTATGGCTGTCCACTCGAGACATCCCCCTCAAGGGGATGTCTCGAAAACTCTCCCCTAGATTCATCGGACCCTACAGGATCACCCGAGTCATCAATCCTTCAGCCGTCCGTCTCCAATTACCTCAGTCCCTCCGGATCCACCCCACCTTCCACGTGTCTCAGATCAAGCCTGTCTCCTCGAGCCCTCTGTGCCCACCGTCCGACTCCCCACCACCCGCCCTGGAGGTCGATGGACATCCGGCCTTCACGGTTCGTCGCATCGTGGACTCCCGTCGACGAGGTCGCGGATGGCAGTACCTCGTCGACTGGGAGGGTTACGGACCGGAGGATCGCCAGTGGGTTCCAGGCTCGTACATCCTCGATCCGGCCCTTATCGAGGAGTACGAGCGTTCCTGCCCATCAACCTCTTCCGGACCGCCAAGGGGCGGTCGTTGAGGGGGGGGTACTGTTGGGAGCTGGAGAAATCCCACCTTTCTCCAGCAGAGTCCGCCGTGGATCCTCTGAGGGAGCCTCCTGCACAGCTGCAGCTCGTCAAGATCATCAGAGGATCCACTACTTAAGCTGTCTTCAGACCTTGCCTCAACGCCGCAGTGTTGTTCCAGTTGGTCAGCGCTTAAGCCTAGATCCTCAGAGTAATTCGATGACTTTTGAATCCAGCTAGGATTCTAACCCCTGTGTCTGTTTTCCAGGAAACCTGTGCCTCCTCTGTGAAAGCTCTGGAAGAGCTAACCTGCCGAGCCGACCCTCTGAGCCAAACCTGAAGATTCACAGAGAACCTCCAAGCAGCTCTGGACTAGAGCTGGGAAACCCAAAGCCAAGGTCTGTTCTAATTAGACGTGAGACGCTGAAGCAGCTAACGGACTCTGCTGATGAACTCTTCTCTAGAACCAACAGTGACTCTCCCAAAGCTAACCTCAAGAACCCTCAAGGTACAATCAGTGAACGTCTGGAAATCAAACCTCTGTTGGCAACGCTAACTGAACTGTCTCTCACGCAGACTCCGGTAAACCAGAATCCAGGCCCCGAACCAGAACCCGTATATTCAGTGTGCTTGTGCATTAATAAAACTGTTAATTTTTCATCCTTGTGTCCGTCAGTGGTGTTCTGCATTCTTGGGTTGCTTTCAGTGAACCCATCATGACACCCCTTGCTTTTTTTTCAATTCCTCACCGCCTTAGCCGTATCTAGACCCACAGCTAGATCATGATTGTCCCTCTTGCGTTGTAGCTTGGAATAATAGCCCACCACCATACTGTCCTCTGCAAACTTCACAATGTAAATGGTGGTGAACCTGGGGACGTAGTCGTGTGTCATTAGGGTGAACAGCATGGGGCTCCGGATGTAGCCCGGATGGGAGCCTGTGCTCAAGGTGATGAAATCAGGGCTGTTCTGTCTGACCCGGACGGACTGAGGTCTGTTTGTGAGGAAGTCTAGCAGCCTGCAGACGTTTACAATTATGAGGGTAAACATGTATGCTAGTAGGTGTTTATGGCTATGGATGTAGGGTAGAAGGAGCTTTTTCCCTTACATGCCTTCAAAAACATAAACACCAGGTAGAAAGTGTATTGTTTAGGGGCCAAATAGTAAAGTTTGCAGCTTTTAGTGATTACTCTGATAATTTCTACTGAGAGTGGTTTCAAGCTAAACTTGGAGCTCTGTAAAGGCTCATTTTATTGTAGTTGAACTTGTTTTTATATTTCGGCTAATATCAATTGCTTTTAAAACAGATATTGGCAAGTTTAGGCAAACATCTTGCCGCAATTTCTTAACAGTCTGGTCTTGCTTTAATGACCCGTAGTTATGTCTTTCCCATTTTGAAGAGTAGAGGGGAAAAAAGTCAGAAACTGCAGTAGAAATTTCAACTGTGTTATGTCATATTAAAAGTTATAGACTTTGATTAAAACAGCAATAATATAAAATTAAATGTTTGGTGATTTTGTTTAAACCAATTGCTCCTCCCCCCCAGCTGAACAAAGATTGAGATTATACAACTGCAGAGTTGCATGGGGTTGCTGAAAAAATAATTAATTGAGTAAAGTAAAATGTCCTTTATTTAGCTCCTTTCAAGACACAGTCCTGAATATTTGCTCTGACTTCTTGCATTCACTTTGGCAATGCCAACACAACTGACACCCTTTGACACCCCTTTTCCATAATGCCATTCAAAGACAGCTTTTCAGGTAATTACCAGTGGTGTCAAAAGTACACACATTTGTTACTTAAGTAGAAGTATAGATACTGCAGTTTAAAAACACTCTGGTAAAAGTTGAAGCATCAATTCGACCTCTTTACTCAAGTAAAAGTGAAAAAGTATGTGCTCAAAAAACTACTTTATGTATAAAAGTATAAAGTAACCTTTAAAAAAAACAGCCAGATGTCACTATATGAATTGAAAGCTTAATTTTTCAACTATTAAAAAAAATTCTTTGAGATAGGGCCAAGGATGAGGGAGGTCTTATTGGTGTTCGTCTCCATCTCCCGATAGGCTCTCGCCTGTGTCCGACCTTTCAGATATTTTGACCGCTTTTTCTGAATCCAACATTGTAGCATGGCATAGACAATTCATGTTTGCAGTTTGAAGAACACCTGCTTGCTTCTGATGATTTCCTTTGGCGTCAGCACAAACTTGACGAATAGCTAACCAACAAATATTTGCTTTATATGACTCATCCAATTACACTAGTTTTCACTAGATGTGGATGGCGCCAATGATCTGCATTGGATGGCACGCATGACGTGAGATAAATATTTTTATCTCAATGTTTTTTTTTTAATGTAGTAATAGAAAGTACAGATACTTTTGTTAAAATGTAATGAGTAGAAATCAGAAGTAGGAAGAAACATAAGTAATGGAGTAAAGTATAGATACCTAAAAAGTGTACTTAAGTACTTGACACCTCTGGTAATTGCCTGCTATATTTCTGCATTTGCTTGTTATTAGATGTAATCCTTGATACCCCTAAGAACATAGAGATACGCTTCTTCAAGTTTTGTATTTCTCCAAGCACCAAATTTCACACCAAAATAAAGTGCTCTGATAATGTAAAGGCTCTAGCAATATGCTGGTGCTAAGCACATTTAAAATGATTGGTTTAATTGAAGTAATATTACATCATAAATCATTTGATCCAATTAAACATTCACAAAAACTTCAAATGAGGTTATAAAGTTTGCATAACAGTGTAGATTAATTAAATTGTCAGTCAACTTGAAAGTAATAATTCATACAAACATCCTGAAAGTAAAATGAGAGATCTGATGCTGCTGCTTTTTAAACCATTTCAAATGTATATTATGTTTTATTCATCACTGCACAAATAGTTAGTTGGCTCCACAGTGTTTGACATTAGCCACAAATTGTGATGTTGCAGCTACGTAAATCAAAGATTTAATTACATAAATGCATCATCTATTCCCTTTGAGTAATTGTGGTGTATCTTTATGGACACGTCTTTTGGCATATTTCACTTCAAAATGTGGGAGGTCTATCAAATTGTCAGAAACAACCTGAGATGTTGTAGTTTCTTTGATTTTGATTACAAAACAAAATAAATACAAAAGGGAACGGTCAAGCCTGCACAATTTTATTATTATTTGTTTGATTTTGAAATACATTTAATAAAATTTGATTTATCAGGATGGGGAATAAAGGAACTTCTTTTGACTTGAACCTTTACTTGGTTTAAATCCCAAGCTGCTGATCTACAGGGATTTTTTTAATCTCACATTTAAAAAAAGTTGGTCTAGAGAAGGGACAGTACCCATTGTATAGCTGCTGTATCAAACAAAATGCTTTGTCGACATTACAGACTGGAGGAAAATTGACAGATATAGTTTCCAAGTTCAGAGGAGTCGGCTAAAATAACAGGAAACTGAGGGTACAACATTTGGGCCGCTTTAAATGTACCAGGGTTGGTCTTCTCCGTGGTAGTTGTGAATAAAGACCAGCAAACTATAGTCTGGACCAAACAAATGGACCGAGACACATTTTTTGAAGCGGTCAGTTTCCAAACAGATTCTGGTCCAGTCCGCCTCAGGAATTAAGCAAGGCTAAGGTTCAGAAAGCATAGCTTTCATTGGACTTAGCAAGCCACTTTATTAGTAAAGCAATTTTCAATTCAATTCAATTCAGTTTATTCATATAGCACCAAATTCACAACACATGTCATCTCAAGGCACTTTACAGTTCAACCAGATCATACAGTCAAATTGATACAAAGTTTTCTATCTAAGGAAAACCAGTTGATTGCATCGACTCATTGACTCAAATACAATCCCTCACACTAAGCATGCTTGTAGCGACAGTGGAGAGGAAAAACTCCCTTTTAACAGAAAGAAACCTCCAGCAGAACCAGGCTCAGTGTGAGCGGCCATCTGCCGAGGCCGACTGGGGTTCAAGGAGACAGAAGCAGAGACACAAAAAGCAGCTGTAAAAGGCCGCCCCGTCCAGGAAACCCACAGCCAGGCAGACGAGCTCCGAGCCAGCTCCCATGCCAGAGGACGAAGAGAGCACATCCACTCAGTCACGGTCAGAGAAACAGGACCACACTGGAAAACAGGCCGATCTCCAACATCTATAAACAAGAGTGTTGATGGAAGCAGCACAGCTGATGTTTCTTTCCAGGATGACGTCACAGCCAAACAGGAACAGACGAGGCAAAGCTACTCTGAGGAAAAGCAGAGAGAGCAGAAGGTTAGAGATTGAACTAACAGATTCTGCAGAATAGGAGAACAGAGAGAGAATGAAGCAGAATGATGAAATGGGGGTCCCTATGTCCTCCAGAAGTCTAAGCCTATAGCAGCATAACTATAGAGATAGCTCAGGATAACCTGAGCCACTCTAACTATAAGCTTAATCAAAAAGGAAAGTTTTAAGCCTAGCCTTAAAAGTAGACAGGGTGTCTGCCTCACGGACTAAAATTGGTAGTTGGTTCCACAGGAGAGGAGCCTGATAACTAAAAGATCTGCCTCCCATCCTATTTTTAGAAATTCTAGGAACCACTAGTAAACCTGCAGATTGAGGGCGAAGTGCTCTGTTAAGCAAAATCCTACCTTCTGCTCTTTATTCTTGCTTAGTAACACTGCTATCAGCAAGTGGTCGCTTTTCTTATTTGATGCATTCTCTTACATGCCACAAAGTTAAAACCACATTGACATTAAAATAGCTGCTTTTTCCAGCTGCAAGTGTTTTTTTTAGCTGTAATAACAGCATAAATATGCTAAAAACAGGTGTTACATGTAGGACTTACATAGTTGTCGTATATTTCCAGGTCTGTGCTCTCTCCTACCACAGTCATTTCTTACCAATACACGCACCAATCGTCAAACACATGGCATTTAATCTGCAATATAGTTATCTTGCACAGAGTACCATTTGAAAACAAACAAACAAACCCAGAAGAAATAAAGTCTGCTTTTGGTCCGGACCAAACAAACAGACCAAATGACTGTTCTGGTGTGAATACACCCTAAGACTATCCTTTATCATGCACAGATCATAAAACTATAATTTATCATTACAGATCATAAGACTGTTCTGTAGTCTGGTTTATTTTAAGCCCCAGTATGAAATTCAGATGGTACAGACAGAATTTGGCTTAAACAACAATATGGCATTGGTCCTTTACCATACATCAACCGTGTAGGCTGGATGAACACTTTGCTTAAACCTGAAAAATGCCTGAAAAACAAAACATAAGGAAGAAACTGAGAAGAGCTATGCATTGTTCTACATTTATCTTAAGGTTCTGCTTTTTAAATGTGCAGTTTGAAGATGTTTTAATGATGATTCACTCCCCTGAAATCTACACATTTAAAAGCTGTATCCATGGTTTAACTTCTCTTTAACAGTTTTCTTTATTTCCTTCATCAGCTTGTTTAAAGTGTCACACAGACATTGACAACTTATCTTCTTTAGAACAATGGTTCATTGTTGCTCATAACAGCCTTTGCAAGATGTTGGCATTTATAAGGTTTCGCTATTTTTTGTGTGGATTTGAGGTCTCTTTGCATTAGAGATAGATCATCTTGCAGAAGAAGGGGCTTGCTTGGACAGAACTTAGTCCAGAACAGTTTTAATGATGTAGCCAGGAAGATCTTCCTTCTGGAGGCTGATGTGCTTGATGCCAAATTAAGGTCCTGGTCTAATGGGAACAGACATTTAAAGTTTTACAGCTAATCTGATCCTTCATTGGAAGGATGTGTTTTGTTTTTTCTGCTGCCATACGGGTTCTTTTGTGATTCACTCTGTCATATGCGTTTCTTTTGATTCATTGTACCACTGCAGAGAGGAAGGATGCTATACTGCTGCACACGGTCAAACCATCTGTTGTTTGGCCATGAATTGTTTGTTTCTCTTTTACCTCATTGTCACTTTGTCTGCATGAAACAATCTTTCTCAATAATAGACTGAAGAGCATTTGGGACTGCAGACTGTGTCCATTAGATTAGAGCAGATATAATACTGTATCTGCCATTGAATGCCTCAAATACACAGGGCAGCGGAGATAAAGCTGAAGGAGGAGGTCATTAGTCAGTGTGCTGCCCTTCAGGGAGAAGCAGAATAGTCATAAGACCCTGCAGCGACACAGCCATTCTGGATACAAATGGGGATGGGGTGAGGGAAGCTTTGCAGGTGACATCAGCTGCTTGTGACGCCAGCACTAAAACTGCTCCTCCTTTCTATACCAGAGGTTTATTTTCAGGTTTTGGAAATGAAATGTCAATAAATGTGAGCATTTGCATTTTAGCTAAGATATTTATTGGACCAAGCTGAAGATTTCTTTGTGTATGCACATTTAGTCATCTTATTTATGTTTGCAACCTCATCATCTAAAAAGGTTTACATAGAATGAGAAACACATTTTTCTATGACAGGTTGAAATTGAGGTTATGGACACCACAATTAAATTACTTGCTAGGGTGCATTGCAACACCTAAAAAAGAATAGGCCATTTAAAATCCTTACAGGCACAGGGAACTTACAGCCGATGCATTGCTTCATTTTAGATAGACTTATTTTTTTTGTTAATTTCTTATGCAGTTTTTTTTTTTCCTTTTTTGATCATCCTAAGTTTCCCTGCCTCCATAAAACCTAACATGGCAAAACTCGCTTCCACAACTTGACAGTCAGTGCTGATAATAAAAAATGTCACCATGGCAGCTGGTGTGTTAAATTAAATCCTGTATTAAAGCAGAACCCAACTCTACAATTAAGAGTTTGACCTAGTGAGAAAACCTTAATAGAAAAATGCTCATGATCAGCACTTATCTCTGTTTGGGACAGCAGAGAAAATCTACCCATATGTATATATATTTTTTTCCTACTTGCTTTGTTCTGTTTTATTTTCCTATATTTTAATCATGTAAAGCACTTTGCATTGTCTTGGTACTGAATTGTGCTATACAAATAAATTTGCCTTGCCTTGCCTACCTTAGACTCTGGCTTTCTGGTTTTGCATCAGAGAAAGAACATTGGACAACTCTAAGGAGATAATGTCACAACAGATAATTTGGATAAACTTAATTTAAACCAAAAATCTTCCAGCCAATAGTAAATCTTCTAGCAACATAATCTGTTTTATTCTCAGAGTTTTTTCACAAATTAAAAGTTTGCAGTGAAAATCACAGCAAAATGTTAGAACGCGTCACTTCATGCTCTGTATAATTAAAATGCTAAACATCCTTCATAGCTCTGCAGCCAAATATTTTTACGCCCTACTGCATTCTTGCATTAGCTACCAGACGCACATAAGCTTAAACCAGTCTAACTCACTTTTAAACATGGCACGACACCTGTTATGGTAGCTCTGCTTTGTACAATAAATGCCAAGCAGGATTATAGCAGATGTCATGGATTATGGATGGTTTAGGGATACGTGTGCGTGTGCAGATCTTTTATAGGCACCTCCACAGGAAGGCCATGAGCAATCACTTAAAGCTCTTTTGTGTGCATGCATTATGGCGTATATCAGCAGGTCTCCAAATGCAAACACTTCCTTGTTTTTCTGTCCCTGTCTTAAGGCTGAGCTGGCAGGCTTCCATGCTATTGAAGAAGGTGGGAGGGATGAACCGCAGCTGCTGTCTGACGTACATGCAGCACAAACGCTCTGTGTGTGCGGTCCCAGCCTCTTTGACAGCTCTAACCAGCTAATGGGTTACTTCAGAGTCCCTCCCTCTTCCCCTTTGACTTGTTGCTGCAGGGCTGGTTCACCAGGCTTACAGTCAGGCCTCAGCAGACGCTGAGAGCCCAATGACAATCGGTGTGGAAAACAGCAGCTGTCATCTGTCTGGAAGTTTGCCATTTAAGGTCATGTAGTGCATTTTGGTTTGAGCTGGCCGCTCAGAATACATACGCAGAAGTTCATGCAGTCGAGCTTACAAAGAAGTTTTAGCCTTATTTTAAGGTTTATTAAAACACAAATTCTAATGTTGGTGATGATCAGTACTTCATATCTCAAGAGGAAATGATGCATGTGAGACCACTGTTGGCAAGGCATATTTATTTATATAGCACATTTCAGTTACAAGACAGTTCAAAGTGCTGTAAATGAAAAAAAAAAAAATATATAAAAACACATAGGGAAAGTATCATGCAGTGAGTGCCATAGAGGTATTTCAATATCATGAATAACTTAGGAGAATAAAATGAATAATTGAAATGACACGAACAATAAAATAATTAATAAGGTCAATAATTCTAAAATAACAAAAAAGTAAGTTAGGTTTATTGCATGAAGGACTGCCACTCTGGGTCTCTGAGCAAGACCCTTAATCCCTGATTGCTCCTCAGGTGCTGCACAATGGCAGCCCACCGCACCCCAAGGGGATGGGTTAAATACAGAGGTAAATTTCTTCAATGTGAGATCAATAAAGTTCAATAATTATTATTAAAATAATTTATAGTTTGTTAAAACATTGGATGAAGCTTAAACTAAACAGCTTCATTTCAGTTTTAATTTCTTTCATAACTACTATAGGGTGCAGCCCAAAATAAACTTACAGGAACCTTTTGTAGGAGGGGGCCTTAGCAGAGTTGTGTGGGTCCCCACTGTATAGTGGTTTGCTAGTGGTGGGGGGGTTATTCGACCTTGATCTGACTCAGCTGCCAGGTGTGTGCTGCAAGCTTGGGGCAAATGCCTTCCTGTGCCCACATATGTCGCATTGTGGGATGTGGTAAAGAAAACTGTTTGCTTTATATTTAAAAGAAACAAACAAGTTACCAAACTCGTCATCTGATTTGGCCTGAAGTGAACTATACGTAAAAACATTACAGATGAAAAGATGATATTTAACTCAAACAACTTTACTGCTGAGCACTTTTTTTATTGTTGCATTGTGTTGTGTTCAAAGTTTTGGAAAATTTATATATTCATCAACTTTTATGGGACCAGATCATAGACATTATCCATCCATCCATCCATCCATCCATCCATCCATCCATCCATCCATCCATCCATCCATCCATCCATCCATCCATCCATCCATCCATCCATCCATCCATCCATCCATCCATTTTCTATTAAGCTTATCCCAAGCGGGTCGCGAGGGATGCTGGTGCCTATCTCCAACTATCTACAGGCGAGAGGCGGGGTCCACCCTGGACAGGTCGCTAGTCCATTGCAGGGCATCATAGACATTACTACAAAGTAATATCTATGGACTAAATGGGATCCCTGCCCAGAAGAAATATGGAGGAAGAAAGGAAAATGTAAGTTTTACTATAAATCCTTTAAACATTTGCATAGCACTGAAGGATTTGGTCCCATTTGAGTTGATGATCAGCTCTCCCTAGAGGTCTGGAGCATTGATGTTATCCAGAGCTAGTTTGCAGCTTTTCTTAAGGTGCGTTTTTTTTTTTTTTGCATCCCTTTACATTTCTTATTTGTGGGTTTGCTATTCTTATTTTATTTTTGCTTGCAATACTTATGCTTTTTTGTTGTGCATTTAAGCATTTGAAGTGCGCTTGCACCTCTCCGCAACCGTAGTTATAGTTTTGAGGTCAATGCAAGCATTTTTCCAAATTGGCGGAGACTTCATAGATTAGAAACACAAACAGCTGAGCTCACAGCATTTAGATTTTAAGTTTTCTGGTCTTGAGCAATATGCAACACTATGTCTGTTATTCATGGTTCAGTCACTCTGGACTGTAAAACTTCTAATTTGTCAGTATCTCAGTTTTCATGTGTTCATTCGTGTTTTTACAGCTCTGTGGGAATTAACCCACTACATATAAAATACATTTGTACACCATCAGCTCATTTGAACGGAGTATCATGTTCTATCCTTTGAACAAACAAATCTAATTACTGGACTCATTGACGTCTTTTCTCCCCACCCTGCGTCTCTAACAGCTTTGAAACAAAACTTGTGTTGTTACTCTTAGGTCAGTGTTTATGCCACTCTGTGATGCAGTCAAATATAATGGCAAACCACACTCTAGATGACTCATTTCACTCAAAAACCCAACAGCCAGTAGCACGCTACAATGTTAGTGTCTGGGCACGGCATGAATATTCAGAAGGAAATATGCACTGTGAGGCAGAAAATCAGATGTATCCATCTATTTCTTCTTGTCTGAAAGCCATGGCCCATGGGGGGGTTTAATGATGGATGTGTTCATTCAGACCAAAGAAGATTCAGTCACCTTCATAGAAAAAAAATAAAACAGCAAGACCATAACTATCCATTTCTTTTTTCTAACAACTGCATTTTTTCTGTGTATACGTAAGGCCATGGATTGCTTACAGGCTCGTCTGCATGTGTCAAACTTGTGTTCGCAGAAAGACCATCCATACGTTTCTGCTTCTCTCAAACTCAAGCAGGAGACAGAAATTGACGTGGGTGCACAGAAATTCACCGTCGGCGCTGCAGATTTGATTACTGTGCAGTGATGTCGATCGCAGGCTCAGCTTTGGTTGAGGAGATTGTAAACGCTCCCCTGAGGTTCTGACGCAGGCTGCAGACATCATTGCTTATACCTCTCTTTGACCAGGCAGCCTGCTCAACAGTCTCTCCCAGAGAGGAGAGGGAGGAGGATGGAGGTGAAAGAGAAGGAGAGAGAAAGAGAGAGAGAGTCTGATAGGTTATTGATTTGAAAGAAGGGAGAGTAATTACAGTGACACAACCAAAGCAGGTGTATGGAAAGCTATTTGCACAAACAGGGGGGGAAAGTTACAAATAAGGATGCAACACACCCTTGCTTCCCCACCCCCCTTCATTTAAACTTGCACCAGCATCATTAACACTCCAGGAATGCCATCGTATGCATGACACTAATTATACACTGGGAATATCAAGCTGGGATAATGATACTTGGCCCACACTGTGTGAGGCATGGTTATCATGAACAAGAGAAGGAGACTGCTGCAGAAACCTGCTTAGGTACTACGCTTTTCTTTTCACGTCATATCGCTCCAGGTGGTGCTGTCTACAAGACCAAAAAGGAAATGAAATTAATCTTGATGAGCACTGTTGTATTTAATGAGAAATGTGTTTGCAGACTTTTTTTCCCACTCTAAATTCCTTTGCTTTTTAACAATGCTGAGGTTTGACTGTGGCTCCTCAAGCTAAATGTGCAGGTTATAAATTTTCCTGCTCTGACATTTACTGACTGAAAAGAAAGCAGAGCAAGAACATAAACTGGGGAAAGAGAAAAATAAAAGGCTTGTGGGAGGGAAAAGAAAACAAGAGGGGGTCTTTGTGCTGTAGTTTACCTTGGGTAATCATTAAAGTGGGTGGTCGGGTGTCGGGTGAGGAGAGTGGGTCAAACTGGACGAGGAACAGAGAAGGACTTGTGTAAAATTATCTTTTGGTTGCTTTTATCTCACAAGAGCCATGGCAACAAACCGAAACATGGAGCAAAACATTCAAACAGAGCCTCCTGTGTTCTCGCAGACCTCATGTCATTCAGGATGGTGTGAAAGTCCCAGTTAGGCCACATGTAAAGAGAAATGTTGGCTCAGAAATCTTAAATGATCCTGGATGTTCCAATCCAGGTGTATTTGTCTTTGATACTGACTTGAATCATTTAGGAATCCATCTGATAATCAGTTACCAACTTAATACTTAATATCTAAATATGCTTCATAAAGCATTTCTAAAATGGAGTCAAATTAAGTATTATGAGTATTCCAAGCTCTGCCTTAGTACCATGATGGTAAAGCATATATGTTTATCAATTTATTATTAGCCTTCAGATATTATTAAAAATGTGTTATACCTGGACAGTGCAGAAACGTCTTTGATGCCACTTTACAAAGAACGCAAAATTCCAAAATGTACATTTTTTTTTGCTAGAGCTAGACCATGCAGATATTTTACGGCAGTTCCTTTACACTGATATAATCTGCAGCCTAAAACAGCATAACTCAACACAAAAACATGGATGTTTACCAAAAAAAAAAAACTGTGATAAATTGCGATTTGTGATCATAGTTTTGTGCCTCGCAGCCATGGGTAGAATATAAAAAAGGTCAGTAAAAGATTGTGGATTGGTGGTTATCAGGGTTATGCACCCCTTAGAAAAGTTACATTTTTGATAATTTAATCAAAATCAATAATGCATCAAAGTAGGTGTTAGTAAGCCATATCCTGGTCAAGGGTAGTAATCTTTCCTCATTATGCATATATAAGTGTATGCTCACTGTTGTTTCAATAGTTAAAAAAATTATTTTCTAAAACCAATTAGCATTTATGCAATAAAAAATAAATAGCTAGTTAGACAGAAACAGTCCTTGTTCTGTCATGATAAACCTCTTTAGTTGCTTTGTAATAATAGTTGGATCGTTGTAACAATTGCAAAAACAAATCCATTGCATCATTATTTTTCAGGTACTGAAAGCGATACAGTTTGGGAACCACTGGATTAGCTAACATTGTTTGGAGAGAAATGACGCTTGAAACCACCAGTCTCAAAATAAGTCCTCACTAGATTTCAAAAAGTCAACAAACATTTTCACAAACCCACCATTTACCACCAAACGTCGCAGAGTGATACCCAGATTTAAAAACAACATTCACACACACTCTGGCAACCTTAAAACTTGGACTTCTTGTATCCAGTTTAAATCCCCAAATCATAGCAATCCCGCTGAGCTCTTGCAACAAAATTGAATTTGACAAAAACAACGCATGCGGGACTAAGTGATCCCACATTCTTGCGGCTCCACAGGAAATGTCTGGATTTCTTGTTCTGGCACATGCAAAACATTGACTTACAAGGAAAGAGCAGCAAACACTTTGCTGTGCACTAGCTGTGGTTGTGTGTGTTTCCGTGTTTGCCAGTGATTACAAAATTGATCTCTTGCAGGGAAAAATTCAGAAGTGGACGTCGAATGATTTGTGTCTAGTCCAAAACAATTACTCTCTATTTAGCTGCTTCAGTTATCTAAAACAATGCTTGTAATTAACCAAACAGTTATTCTTGCTTTAAACACTTACCAATAGACAATGCAACTGATTTAGACACAAATAAGTCTGTAATTTGATTGGCCTAATAATACGAAAAAGATCCCAGTTAAGTTATTGCTCTGACTGTCTGACGAGTTCTTTATCACGGTAAATGTTTCACTTTATCTTAACTACAGTAGGACATTGTCTTTGAGGTTGGTTGACGTGTGGAAACTGTAAACTTTATTATCTTGGAAACAGACCACAACACTTCTTATCCTACACACTGTTAGGATTGACCCTTTGACATCCACTCTGGTTTTCCTTTTTCAGACACGGCCTTCTCCCCCCTCCCTGTCTGGAAGCTCCTGAACTCACATGGTTGGAATTGGTGAACACACAGATGTCCTCAACACTGTTTTATGACGCCTTCTTTCACCCAGCTTAGGTCCTTTAATCCACGTTTAGCTGTTCTTTTCTCTGACAGACGTTGGTTGCTTCTACCCTCTGCTGAATCACAAATATGCTATGTTTCTGCTCAACCTGTTGCAGCAGGTGCTGCAGACAGTACACAAAGCAAAGGAATAAGTCAATTGTTATAAGAAGGAAAGGCAATATAATTAGTGTAGAGAAAGTATAAAAAAGCAGCTAATAAGATGCTGCGGCTGAAAAATAGTCTAGATAAGGTTGAGTTGGAAATGTGGATTCCTGCTTTACCTTTGCCCAGCTTCTATTCATGTATTTTGTTTTGTGGTTCGTGGTTTCCTCTGGAGAGTTGAGGACTCTTATCCGGCTTTAGGGTTCAGCTGAGAGGCCATATGGACGTTTAGTGAAAAGATTAGGAGCACAAGATGCACAACCACCTGCAGGGATAAAACTTTCAACTTTCTTTCCATCTGGACAGTTGCAATGTCACTGCTCATCTCCTCAGTAAATCCTGGTAGAGCACGTGTGGATCTTTATGCTTTATATGATGACTGTTTGAGAAAAACTTTTTCTAGATGGTGGTGTTTTACGATGGATTATTTATTTTCTTATTCATCCTGTAAATAGTGTCTTGAAAAAGTCTTCACAAATATCTGAACTTTTTCACATTTTGTCTAATTATAGCTACAAACGTCAGCTTAGGTGATAGGTGATACAAATTGACATTGTATTCGGAGCTACCAGCTGCCTTCAGAGCCAAATTAGCAGTGGTAACACATGTGAGCATTATTTAATGTCATATAAATATAGCAGCTCTATAATACGAGTATTAGGGCCAGGCTAGAGATTTTTTTTTTCTTCTATTTCGAGAATAAAGTTGAAACATTATGAGAAAAAAGTAATAAAATTACTAGAATAAAGTCGTAAAATTGCGTGAATAAAGTCATAAAATTACAAAATAAAGTCGTTACATTACGAGAATAAAGTCGTAATATTACAAGAATAAAGTCGTAAAATTACGAGAATAAAGTCGTAAAATTAAAAGAATAAAGTCGCAACGAGAATAGTCATAAAATTACGAGAATAAAGTTGTAACATTACGAGATTAAAGTCGTAACATTACGTGAATAAAGTTGTAAAATTATGAGAATAAAGTCATAAAATTAAGAGAAAAAAGTCATAAAATTACGAGAAACAAGTTGAATTTCATGACAACCCCTACATGAAGCACTTTGTTCCCTAAAATGAGGACTGTCGAGCATTATGTGAAGTTACTTTGGCTATGGTTTGGAGGAAATCTTTTAGCACACCAGCATCAAATTGGACAGTAGTTGAAAGTGGACTCAGGTTGGTCAGCCATCTTATGCTGGTCGGAGCTCAAAGCTTTTTCTCTGAAGCAGATTGTGGTATTATCACTATATTCTCGTAATGTTACAACTTTATTCTCGTAAGATTGCAACTTTATTCTCGTAATGTTATGACTTTATTCTCGTAATGTTATGAATTTATTCTCGTAATGTTACGACTTTATTCTCGTAATGTTACGACTTTATTCTCATAATGTTACGACTTTATTCTCGTAATTTCACAACTTTATTCTCGTAATTTTATGAATTTATTCTCGTAATGTTACGACTTTATTCTCGTAATGTTACGACTTTATTCTCATAATGTTACGACTTTATTCTTGTAATTTCACAACTTTATTCTCGTGATTTTATGAATTTATTCCTGAATGTTACGACTTTGTTCTCGTAATGTTACGACTTTAATCTTGTAATGTTACGACTTTATTCTCGTAATGTTACGACTTTAATCTTGAATGTTACGACTTTATTCTCGTAATGTTACGACTTTATTGTCGAAATAGAAGAAAAAAATCTCTAGCCTGGCCCTAATAGTCTGTCGTACTATAAAGACCTTAGAGGTCTGTTAGGAAAAAAAAGGATGGAGACAAACAAAGATAGCAGCCAAACTGTGGAGAAGCAGGGTTTGTTATAAAGCATCTCATGCAACATGCTTTAATCCAGCATGTTCACAATTATACACAGACTGATGTTCTAAAGCTTTTGTTTCTGTTAATTATGAGGATTTCCCTTAAACTTTTAAGATAAAAATATTACTTTGGACCAACAAGACAGCTTTCTTATTAATAAAAAGGATGCTAGGTAACTTTTGATGGGTTGTTGTCAATTAGCCTCATATAAATGCACATTCTGCTTTGTTAATAACTGTGCACACCACGTTCTAAGATTTATTTTTGCCAAAAAGCACTTTACAGTTCTGTACCACTTTCTGGGGACATATTGTTATTCGTTTAAATAATAAATAAGCTGACCTATCTTTTAGTGGAGATTTGATGAATTTACTTGTTTTAAACATGATTATGATCACATCTTTCTGCTGATTCTCCCCTGTCTTCTAATCCATTTCATAATGAGCAGGTCAGTAAATCCCATATCACATGTGTGCATGTCATTGTGTTATGCTTATCTATTTATTGTGTATCTGAATAGTAAACTAAATAATATCTGGCTGATTCACATTTCTTTTTTCCTTCCCTTTAATTTTCCTGACATTCTTTTACTCCTTCAATTTTATCTAATCATTGACTTCAGCTGTCATCATTCTGTATCCGCTCTCCCTGTTGAGCTCTGTATCGCCTTTCTGGGTACCCCAACACTCCCCTCGTCTGCCACCCTCTGCTCTAGATAATAGGCTGAGCTGTGTTATGACGCACATGGCTCTGTCTCCTGAGGGGCTTTTGCGCACACAAGCATTCATAAAGGCTCAGTGAGTGGCCTGGTGTTCAGATACAAGCACCAGCCAGGTATTTACATCTCCAGATAACCGACACCGCAGGATTACTGTATCAGCTGCTCTGCTGTTTGCACAATAGATGGCATTCTTTAGGAGTAAAGACTTTTGTTGAAGTTATCAATAGCAACCATAAAAAAACAAGTATTGTTTGGCTGTCAGGTTTTAGGGGGTAAAATGGAGATGAAGATCAGCTTACTTTTATTGTAAGTCTCAGATTGTTCTGAAATCTCCAAATGCAAAAAAAAAAAAAAAAAAAGGCGAATAAAGAGAACATAATCTCTTGTGTTACACCATAGTTTCAGGTCATGGGAGGTTCACATCTGATTCAAATTTCCGAAATACATCCAGACTAACCCTCGTTCAGTCATATCTCCTAAAAGCAATAATAAATGTGTCACCATCTACAGAAACTGGTTTCATATAATTGCCCACTTATTCATTTTGTATATTCCCCTTCTACTCACTTGCCTTTAATAGACACACCTTGTTAGTGAGCACAATGTCATGCTGGACAAACCAGTTTAAAGTAATTTACATTGTGACACATATTACATTTGGGAGGTATCTTCTATGACTGCATATCTTGTTCATGTCAATATGTTTAGCTGTAAACTAAACATATTGGCATATTGTTGGCTCCCTCAGTGATTGAATAGTTTAATTTACACTGCAAACAAATATAAATCCAGTCATTGAAAAGGCTTACATTCTAAAAGTTAACATTTTAAGTAAAAAAGTGGAGCTTTGTAATACTTTTCCATGTTTTAGCAACATTGAATAACTTATAGGTGTGAAGCTTAGGTTAATACACTCTCACTATTCCACTGAATTGTGTTATACTTTATGAGCTACACAAACGGCTGGCAATAATAATAATAATAATATAACTTTATTGATCTCACACTGGAAAAAATCCCCTCTGAATTTAACCCATCGCCCGGGGAGCAGAGTGGGGTCAAGGGTTTTGCTCAGGGACCCATAGTGGGAGTGGGGCTTGAACTCAGAACTTCTGAATTCCAAACTCTATGCCCTAACCACTACGCCACCCCCTTGCCAAAAAATTCACCATTGCCCCTAGCGAAAGGACTGCAGGGCAATTGGTTAAATCACTCTGTAAAACTTATCCAAGACTTTGCATGAGTCTTTCTGGTCAAAAATGTAATATTTTTCCATGTATCGACACCTTGCATTGCCTTCCAGATGTAAATTATAACAAAGACTCTTTTAGCTCCCAAACAGATTTTGCCCAATAAAATCAGCAAAACTCTGTACTGTCACTAGCCATCTGTACATTACTAAGCATGCTAATTATATTTTACTTTTCCATTTAATAACTGAGTAAGTAATTATAACTGAGCTGATAAGGTAGATGTGGTGTACATACTGTGGTTGCAAAAATCCATGGTGAGCTGTGAGGGTCTTGTAGGTATGCAGAGATGTCAAAAAATATTTGCATAACAAATTATTATGATTATACTGACAACATTTATTTATGAATATCCAAAAGAAATATTCATTATATTTTTTAATTAGGGGTGCAGTTGGTAGCAGTGTATTTTAATTGTTAGTTGCTTTATGTGTGTGTGTGTTAGTCCTACTAGTTGGGTATCTGTGTTGGGTGCTTATCTCTAACCTTTTCTTCTCAGGGTGCGTGCGGCAGGATGAGCTCCCAACTGATTCACCTGAGAAAGAGAAGTGAGTCACTGAGTCCAGGTTGGATTCCCACTGGAATCCAAACGATTCAACTACCTCTCTCGGACCTATCACCGCATGAGAAAACTATAAGAGCCGAACAACCTTTCTTTACTCCAATGATTCTTCCTGAAGCCAAATTACCCACTGAGTCTCTTTCCCTAGAACGATCCAGTCAGAGCCTCACTGGTGCGCCCGTTTCTAGGATTATCAAACTCTGTGATTCCTCTGAAAATAAAACTCTGAAAAGACTTACCTTTGTTTGATTGTGCCTGTTCTAGAGTCGATCCCAGGATCATGTCATACTTATGTTTTTGTCACCCTTGTATTGCGACTCATCCAGGTTTTAGGTCCTTGAAACATTTCCCATTCCCAAACCTTGTATTCTATGGTTTTCATGCTCATTGTAAAGTACACATGCTCTCACAGGGCCTTTACTGATAATTGAACTGGATGTTTGTGAGACCTTTTTCAAAATTAGAGAAACTTTGGTTGGTCTATTTGGGTGTTAAATTGTTGTGATCACTGCTATAGAAACATAATTTGAGTGTTTGGCTTTGCTGTTAGCTTACCTCCAACCTGCTGCTAAATAGGTTGGTCAATAAAAATGTTGTCTAATTCCTTGGTTCAAAATCTTGCGGCTACCACTGTATCCTGTCTTTTGTTTGTACCTGTGTCAACTATGCATGTTGGAGGGGAGGGTATGGGCCATGGGACTGTTAGGTTTCAGACAGTTGTTAAAGATAGGTTCTGTTCAGCACCCTGAGGCTTTATCTTTCCGGCTCTTTTCCATGAAAAGAGATCATTCGGGACAAACCCTTTAAATAACACTTCATAACTTATATGTATTAAATAACCAGGAGACATGACAACAGATTTTGATAGAAATTGCAATCTTACTTAGATCAGAGAAATTGCTTATTGTTTCAGAATGGCAGCTGCTAACCTCCGGGCTCACCTCTCAGGAAGTGGCCCCGATTAATGGTTAAAAAAGGCATTTTATACATCTCCAGTCTGCCACATCATCATATTTAACATCGTA
Organism: Cyprinodon tularosa; assembly: GCF_016077235.1. Taxonomy (NCBI): domain Eukaryota; kingdom Metazoa; phylum Chordata; class Actinopteri; order Cyprinodontiformes; family Cyprinodontidae; genus Cyprinodon; species Cyprinodon tularosa. The sequence goes on along the minus strand of NW_024038975.1, from coordinate 1,685,791 downwards.
CACATTAGCAGATAAGTAGACATCCATGGCTCCAGCCTTATCACAATAGGACACCGCTCTCATTCCATTTCCAAATCTTTGCCTCGTACAGAATGAAGATTATAACCATATATCCTGACAGAGGAAATGTCCCAATTAGATTAAAACGTCAGTTTTGACGCGCAACAGACAGCACATACCAGGGTGTGATAAACTCACACATCTTCAATGTTAATTATCCTAACAAAGTGATAATTACTCATTGAAAACTTGGCAGGCTAAACCTCCAGTGTAAATTTTGTTAAATTATTGGTCAAATATGAATTGTCAAACTTTAGAAATATATTCCTCAAACTGCATTAAATATGCGCTAAAATGTGACTAATTTCTTGAGTATGTTGCGCACTAATCAGCTGTTGAGGGTGCTCTCAGATGCAATCTCCCCTTTGCTATAGATCAGCAGGGCCTTGACCATTGAGTCTCGGTCTATTGAGGTAAGCAGCGAGAAAGTAGAGCCCTGATTGGATAAAGCGCCAAAATACATAATTTTTCTGTAAGGCTAACCCTCATAGCTGGTCTATGGAACAGACAAACTGTGTGTGGCCAGATATCAAGGAGGTTTTCCTCATGATTAGAGATGTGAAAATGATCATTCAGTCATTGCTGCACAACATCTATTTTCACCCGTTGTAGTGATGTGTTTTATGTGTTTAAACATTTGTTAATGCAATACGTGATGTTTGAATTTAATTAAAACCTCCCCTGTTTCAGAGAACAGCAGCTGATGTTGGGTCAGTAGAGGAAGTCTGATTGTGCAAGTAACAACTTCCTACTGATCTGATTTGACGGCACTCTAAGATAATCGAATACGCCAGTGCTTATGTTGGAATGCTAATAGTTGCATTCACATTTAATGTGATTTCCAGACCTGATGACAAAGTCTGACACTGTCTAAGGACTAAGGTCTCAACCAGGAAATTTCATTTTCATATAAGATATAGAATTTGACTAACTACTCTGACAATGGAAAATGAAACCATATTTGCAGTCACATCCAAGCAATAAAGATCACAAAACAACACCTGGTGGGTTATTAAATAAATACTCAGCTTTTTTGCAAGAGCTCCTGAGCTATGTCAGGCAGGCTAACTCTAATAGCAAGGCAGTTGTTTGGTAAGACATATTTATAGCTCCTCGTGGATAGTGATGTAAATCTTTATGTATTGAAGGTTATATCATCAGCCTATAAGCTTTCAAGTAGATGGACAGTATAATCAGATTTCTCAGTATTATGTAGACATTTAGGAAAATGATGTGATTTAAGCCAAAACCACAAAAATCTTGCCATTCATTGCTGTTCAAGTTGGAAATAAAGCATTCTATGCTAGTTTGACTACTAACACTTTACATCATAAACATGACGCATGGAGCGCTTGAATGGGATAACATTTTGAATAGAGCTACAACTTATGTGCCAAGAGTAACAGTGAGGCTATTATGACTACTCGGGTGTTGACTACTAATGTAAACCCACTAATAGCTCTTCATTTTTCATGCAAAAATCCTTCATAGCACCAAATTCATCATTGCCCATAATATCTAATTCCCTGTAATCTGTATATTGAACAAAATTTTATCAAAAACTGTAAAGTTTTGATTTTATAACACAATCGCCTAAGGCAGCTTTTAATGCATTTGTCTTCCTGAATGATGAAGAAGCAGACATTTACCACTGGAAAACTCTGTGTGAATGAGATTTTTGTCGCCACTATAGACAGAGTTATTCTAAATGTGTTTGGTTGAATCATGGCGATATATTTATGACCACTTAAGTCAATTCAGGAAATGGGTCTGCATGACTCCAACAACTTGCCTGACATCTGCAGAAAGCCTTGGTCTGATTATGTTTACGTCATAGCGACCCCATGCTGGACATTCTTACACTTAGACAGACAAGCTTTTATACTGTTGCTGCATTCTAGGCACACATTAAAACCCAGAGGTGCAGAGGAATCAGAATGGAGCCACAGTTTATCGACCAACACAAAATTTGCTGTGACATGTCAACCGGATGAGAATCAAGTGGGAGTTGACAGAAATCGCCTATTAAAGGTAACCTGGATGCTGAAAGTGACCTTGGTTTATTCCTGACCCGGTAGAAGCTATGGAGAATAAAATCTTCAAAATTTTTCTGCTGGACTTATAGCTAAACTAATACTTTATTTCAAAGACACCTTCCACCCTGAGGGCATTATTCATGTTAGTATTTAGAATTTAAGACAAAAAAATAATATATTTAAAAATATATATATATATGGATACCCTTTCAGGAATTTTTATGTTTTTTACAAATATTCTTACCTTGCTTATTCAGAAAATTCTGAGATTTTTAAAGAAATAAGAAGTAAAATAAAGAAAGCCTAAGTTACAAGTTGTGTTTTACAGTAAAGCATGTTTCTTTCTTTGGATTTTCCTTAAAAGAATATAGACTGTCAAATGTCACAAAGTTCTTATCTTTCTTCCAGTCTATGGCTGATTTTCGAATAGCCTCTCTTGATGACTCCTCTCCAAAAAACTGCTACGCCAGAGAAGAATCTGTGGAAATTCGCTAAGGGTGCATTCACACACACAAATTATTGAAGTGATATAATTCAAATGGTGGACTTCAGCACAGAGATTATGAGAAGGGGCCAAAAACTGCTGGGCAGTTGCTCCAGTATTGCAATTATCAAGAACAAAAAAGCAAAAAACAGAAAGCCAGCCTCACAGGTTTTATGTTATTCAATCTTTGATAGAGCTGTTCATTTTCTTCCAATTCAAATATCCTGTTCTTACATCACTTACTCATTTCCTGCTTTTTGTATGCTGGGACAGGCAGTAACCATGCTACAAACAAACCGTTCCAGGTAAACCATGCCACCACCAGCAGTAGCAAATGTGCCACGGTTGCAGGGTTCATGGGTTTACATGGGTGTGAGCTGCTCCAGAACCCTGACTCCAGCTAAAAGCCTTTCACAGGTTGGATGTGAAAGAAGCGAAAGATAAAACTTTAAAAGCCATACGGCAGCTGGGTTCAACCAGCTATGAAATGAGGACTCCTTAACACTTGTCTAACTACAATATATGCATTTTTAAAATACACTGCAATATATGTTGGTCTAATTTTGTGTAATTTAAATCTCTCCATTTACTTCGAATGTGTGTTAGGCATATTTTAGCCATATTTTTCTGTTGTGTCCAATCCAGTTCTCAAATAAAAGAGGGAAGCTATCAAAACATCCCAAAAAACCTCTGCCAGATCTGACAACCTCCCAGTCTGGATGATCTCCACGTGAAAAAAGCACCTATTTTGACAAAGTTCGGACAAAACCCAGTGTAAATATGAGAGTGTGGGCTGTGTGAGCAACAATCCAAGATGATTTCCTTGATGAAACCTTCCTGATTTCCAACCACAGTCCAAATGTTTGTCTATTGGGGATCTGGGGCATAATATATTAACGTCCAGGTGGTCCAGAGATATTTGCTTAATTAATTTTTTGATTATAATTAGACTCAACTTTTGTTTTTTGCAGTAATAGTCAGTTTAAGTCAATTTTACTTCTAAAGCTCATTTTGTCATGATCTTGGTACTGATGACTGAATTATTGGTTTAGTTCATCCACCTGCTTAATTCCACCCAGTTTTCATTACCATTCATCTGGTCCAACTGTTTTAGTTCCTATTTAAACTGCTTGGGTTCTCTACCGTACCCAGTGTGTTATTCTGATTGCCTGATCCTGACTAGTTTCTGCTCCTGGACTTTGGAGTTTGCCTGCCCCAGTTCTGATCTGTTTTGCCTGACCTGTCTTCGGACTTCCATTGTATTCTTCCTGCTAACATCTTTGGATCTGTCTTCCGACCCAGCTTGGATTTCCCTTCGGTACCTCTTCGGATCTCTGACCTTATGGCCAGGACTTCTGCTTCCTCATCAACACCGGCTTTGGTTTCTCCTTCCAGATACTTCTGCTCTTCCTCATCTGCTGGCTTCTGGTTGTTGGTTTGCTCTGCGGCACCTTTGGCTTCCACTCCTTCCTCTGGGCTCGGACTGAACTTAAAACCCAGTTAGTGACTCACATACTCGTTATCGTTCTCCATCAGAGTCACGAAGTCACAAACCTGTGTTTCTCACTGTACTAAAGTTTCAGTCATCTAGTCCAAGCTGACCATGAACAGATCCCTGAGCAGTTATTAATTGATTTTTATAAATCACCTCAGTCTGTCTGCTTGAGATCTGGGTCAAACATTCCGAGTCATGACACATTTAAAACAGCTGTTGACCAAAGTGCTATACATATCAAATAATTGAATAACATATTAAAAACAGAATTTTACATTTAGAAAGAAACACCTTAGTAAGAATAAAGACAAACAAAGTAATCAAAAACATTCGGATATAAAAGCCTGAAAGTACAAGTTGTTTTATTGATTGCAATAATAGTGTGTAATACTGGGAAGCTAATTACGTGAAGGGACATTTTGTCTCATAGTGTTGGAGCAGCAACAGCAAAGGCTCTGTGTCCCACTGCGTATATCTTCACTTTTAAAAAAAACAAGAAGCATTGTCTCTACATATGTCTGGGATCTGTATACTTAAAAAGGTTTAGAGAGGTAAAATGATTTAGACCCCTTCAAAGATTTAAATAAAGTAAATTATCTAAATCTTTTTAAAGCTTGATAGCTGGTAGCTGTGTGACATATATGATGTGCTGGTTCTCAACCACACAGCCGCATTTTGGATATGTTGCAGACCATTTAGAAATGACAGATCAAAAACCTAAGAGATTTAGATTAAAACAATCAGCTTTGCTGACAGCGCTGATGTCTTTGTTGAAGGTTAAAAAACTGTCAAAAACCACCTCCATGGTCTGCTGAGACGCTTGGGTGCTGAAAGCTGGACTTTGAATTCTCCTTCCCTTTTTCCTCATGTTTGGTTGTAGCAGGATGCCATTCCACGCAAAAGAAGCAAGGAATGAAGATTTTATTATGAAAAAAAGGTAAAAATTTACAGTACTGGAGGATGGGCGGCAGGCATAAAACAGAAGGAACCAATGAGGAGAAATGAAACTATGCAGAATAAGGCAGGTGAGGGTTATTAGGTGGAAATGAGTAACAGCTGAGAACAATGAAGGGAGAGAGCTGAGAGAAACACAGGATGATTAACAGGGGCAGGGTGGAAGGAATGTTAAAGAAATATCAATGAACAAGAACACAAAAATGAACTTAGGATAAAGTTAATGAAACTGGTCACACTATTCTAACAAGAATGAATGCAGGAGGAAAATAAAGAGGACATGGTGTAACAAGAAAGTAATCAAAGATGGAAAACATAACCCCAGTGGATTTTGTCATTCTCTTTAATCTTTAGGATTCTCTCAAAGAAAGTTTCATAAGGATCCAGAGAGACAGAAAAATAACCTGATACCTATAAGACTTTACCAGCTAATTAGTATTGTGAATAGTTATCCTATAAAGCATCACCCTTTAGCCTGTGCACCAAAATTATTTTGTTTCCCTTTTTTTTTTATCAATATATTTGTTGGTTTAATTGAATCTATTATTGATTACCAAGAACAATCTTAGTATTTTTTTCACAATACATTAAATTATTAATTGTATTGATTATATATATATATATATATATATATTTTTTTTTTTTTTTTTTTTTTTTTTTTTATTGCTGAAATCTGCATGCTTTTTTGTAATAGAGAATGATCAATAATTTATCCTTTCAGTTGTATACACCACAGGATAACTACAGATTTTCAGTATATTGTGAGTTTAAAATAGCTTTTCATGCTACATTTCAACAGACAGGACAGCTGGTACAGCAGTGTATTTGAAGATGACAGGTATCTGCTAATAGCAGCAAAAGCTGATTTGGCTCAGTTTGGTTTTAAACACTGACAGTCAACACCTTTAGAGGGAATGGAGGGACGAGAGCACTCACAAGTAAGTCTACTCTTTGGGCTTATAAACCAGAAACCATTTAATAACAGAAGTCACCGCAGGCAAACACAACAGATCCAGGCCTAACTCTCAGTATTAAAGTGAGAAACCCAACTATCACTTCTAAGCACGTGGTGATGTGGGATAGAAAAATACTGATTAGACAAAGAGTATCCAGGGATTTTTTTATCTGGCTCAGAACCTAAAGCAAGATGGAACTGTCTCAATGTCCTGCAATCAAACATCGGAAATCAGGAACAGATAAAAGTGACAACAGAGAACAAAAGGACAAAAACAGCAGCAGAACTGTAAAGATTTGTCATGTGCAATATTTTTTTATAATTCTTTGCACCATTCCTCATCTTTTTTATTTTTTAACATATTAATAAGATATGTTGCAGTCACATTTCATATCAAACTTTCCTTGTCTGCAGCTATAGCAGGAAACACTGATTAAAATTAATCTCACATACATGAAACAAGAAAGGTGGAGTCAGAGAAACCAAGAAGGATGGTTGAGCTAATCTAAACAGTTCTACCTTGCAATATTACTACAACTGAAATACATTATATTGAGTAAAAATTATCTCTTATAAATTTTTCATCCCTTTTCTTTTATTGAGTTTTATTGTATAGACGGCTGTTATCCAATAGTTGAATGCAGAATATATAGCTGTTTTGACCTAAAAGCTTTACCCATTCTCAATGCTTTCTGTCTCCATCTCCACTGTTCTATAATCACTACAATTTGCCAGGACATCGTCAGATTATATCCAATCATTACTATGAATCTTTTTATATAGTTTTAGGGTTGCCATGTGTTTTCAATGAGTTCCCCTTACAGTCAATAAGGGTTGGCTTCCTTGTGATGGATGTTCATATTTTACTTCAACATCTCCACCTGTAAGAGGGTTTTCTGAACAAGCCACTGCATATAAATACTTATAAAATTTCACTTTCTTTCTCCATCGAAATTTCAAAGCTGCAATCTAAAGTCAAGGCTAAGCTTAGCTTCCTTTACAGAAACCGCTCTTCCTTCACCACTTCTGCCAAACTTAGTCTTATCCAAATGACCATTCTACCCATTTTTGATTATTGAGTAACTATATATAAGGTTGGTTGCAAGTCCACTCTATCAAAACTTGACAGTCAATACACACCACTGTGCTCTGTATTCATCTGTCAACTGGCCCTCCCTTCACAATCGACGCAAAATTCACTGGTTCATCTTCATTTAGAAGACCTTTTTTCGGCCGCTCACCACCTAATTTAGGTCAGCAGCCAAAGCCTGTCAAAACCAACACTGATGGTCTTGCTTCTTTTCAATCTGCTGCTGCTCGTGACTGGAACGCTCTGCAAAATATTCTTAAACTGGATAGACTCATTTCAATTTCATCCTAAAAACAATTATATTATCCTTGTTCAACGACACTTGCAGATGCTTCTTTCCATATTCCTTTTTGGGTTGTTTTTTGTGTTTGAAATTGTATTTTATGTATGTATGTTTTACTAATGTAGTGTATTTATTTTAGCCCCACTTCCTTTTTCCTAAGTGGTTACTCCACCTGTAAGGCCGCCATTGTAAATAAGAACTTGTTCTTAATGACTTGCCTTTAAAAATAAAGGTATAAGAACAATAAAATAAAAAAATAAAATAAAATAAAAACATTGGTGCCATTGATATATAGACAGTTGTATCTGCGGGTAAACAGACGTGTGTGTGTGAGAGGTGGGGGTGGTTAGGTGTGATTGTCTGCCCATCTGAAGCAAGTACAGCTGGAAGGCTTAATATCCTGCAGCCGCATGTCATCGGGCACATCAGGGGAACTGTTCAACAGGTTGGCTGAGGCTAGAGAAGCTGCCAGGCTGTTATCGTGGCTATGTGATAAACTGGCACCCTGGTTGTTGAGGATTTATGTCTCCCCACTAGTTTCTTAACTCTAGCTCTTGCTCTTTGTTTTCCAGACCTTTGGCGGTCCCTGATCTTCCCGAGCTGCATCCAGATTTCCAGACATTGCTTTCTTGTCCTGGTCTCTCTTTTATTCTTATTCCAGAGTCACATCCACAAAGAGGACATTAGAAATTCCCCAATCTTCAGATATTCAGCACCCTCTCCTCTAGAACTTCTTACCTCTAGACAATCTAAGACAAAAGGCACTATTCAATTAAGTTTTATTATTCAACGTCTCCTGGACCTTTTGTTTATAACATCACTTTCCATTTTCCATAATCTTTAAATAGTTGTGTCGTCCATTATCACATCTGTGCCACTGCCACTGTCAGATTATTAGCATATGACATGCATTGGTTATCTCTCTAAAGATTAGTGAAGTTGTAGCATCCATCAATGCCAGTCAGTTTTAATATCTTATTTTTTTTTTACTTCTTCAGAAAATGGTAGTATTCATTTCTATAATAAACAGAAATCAAGTGAGACGTAGACTCTAGTGTAAGCCCTCACTTTACTTTTATTTTTTAAACCCTAAATGTATTATTTCAGTGTTATTTAATTGATCTAGTTGGTGACCAACATTTTTTTTATCCTTTGTTTATCCCACACAAATAATTGCTGTTTTATTAGAAAGTGCATAGTAAGTAAGAGCCTTAAATTTAAACAGTCACTTTTAATAACTAAGATTTAAAATGCACGAAGGTAGAGGACTTAGCTTATTCTGCTCAAACCCTCCAAGTGCCAAACACCTGAGATATATCCCTAATATAGATAAATATGCAGCATCTTTGATCCTTCTCCCTCTCATCTGCACCTGTTTATTGCTTCTTCCAGCACTGTAACTAAGGATAAACACTGACTTTTATTTATATTAATATTTTATAACACTATTCCTATAAGTGCCAGAATAATATCTGATTTCTGAGAATTACAATAGGGGAGAAAAAGACAGCAAATGTGTTTACTGTAACAATAGTTACCAATCATCTGTTACCATTGACAACCTATCATCATGCATAACCATTACCATCATAATGGGGAAATAATTTATGTTAGAGAAATCAGTTTGTTTCTTGCGGAAAAGCTGTTTAGGAGCATGAAAATGTATCAGCCATCATATAATGTTGAAACCTTCCATGACTCCATTTTAAACTCGAGTATGCAACTTCCTGTCATGCAAATTGTCTCCAAGATTCAGAATGTATGGCCTAACATCTGTGTTAATTGTATGCTGTGGTGTGGAGAGGGACTGAGAATCCCTGGCCACTAAAACACTTCGTTTGAGGGGAGATTTTTTGCTGAACCTCCTGGATGATAGCTTGACGCACAACCTCACGAGGACAGCCCCTGCCTGCCAATGACAACAAGCATAGACAGATCACCCTTAATTGCCAAACAAGAATGGTACCACTGTGCTGCGCAGGACACAATGACACCAAATGATCACACAAAGGAGCTTTTCATGGACTGCAGGGGTTTGCAAAAGAAGCAAATGAAACAAGAGGACAAATGGGTGGAGGTCATGGACTCTGCATGCTTTGTTTATAATCATATGTATACATACACTCCTACTTTAAAATGAATCTGTGACAAAGTCAAATTGTTCGCGAGATCAAGTAAATCCAAGTCTAAAGTTATGATATTGTCAGAAAACCCAGTATGAAAGAAGTTACATTTTTTTTCTTAAGTAATTTTAACCCTATATAGAGACCCAGCATTGAAATTCACTTGAGCACAGATGCAAAAGTTTAATGTTAATAGCAAAAAACATTCTTTTAAAAGATAATTCTCATGACTTAGAACAGAGGCACCCAGAATTCAAGGCAAGACATACAGCGGGATAACTCAAAGGCTAGGCCGTAAAAGGTAGGAACCTCTATAGGAGAGAAACACAGGTTAGTGACCACGATAATTTGACTGAGGATGATTATGAATGTGTGAGTCACTAACAAGGTTTTACAGTTCAGTCTGTGCCCAGAGAATGAGATAGGATCCAGCCAGTCGGCTGACAACCCAGCCTACGCTGCCAGAGAGTTCCAAACGCTGAAGCCTTGAAGGCTGCAGAACTGTCAGGAGGTCAGTTCAAAGCAGATGAAGGAAGGCAGGATAATCCAGGTGGAAGTCAGAATCAGGTACAGTCCACAAGAAGAGTACAACCAAATTGGAAGACAGGTCAGGCAAACAGATCAGACAGTGACAGGCAGGCTCAAAGGTCCAAATACACAAACAGGTCAGGATCAGGCAATCAGAACACCATTAGAAACGCTAGAGAACTCTCAACACCAAAGACTCAAGAATAATCTGGCACTGATGATTGGGACCAATCAGCTTAAATAGAGGCAGGAGCAGGTGGATCAGATGAGCAACAATGAGAAACTGGGTAGAGTTAGACAGGTAAATGAAATGAGCAATTAAGCCAGCTATCAGCGCCAAGATCATGATAGTATATTATTTTAAATACTGCCAAATGTATTTAAGATATCAATAGTTCAATTCTGGACAATATTGCCATTTTCAAAAGCAATATCTAAGTAAGTAAGAAACAAATAAAATAGAAACCCACCAAATTTAGCTTGTTTCTGAGTGTTTTCCTCTCTACATAGAAACAGACTTACCGTATAAAAGAGCAATATTAGCAGGTTAATTACCAGGACTGCCTTTTAAACAACATAGAGTTTCCAAATCTTAGTTGTTAATATATTCTGTTTTTATTCCCTAGATTCCACAGAGCGGTAACATTATTTCCTCTTTTTAAAGAAGGAAAAATGTGTTAGTGTAATTTCAGCTTACTGACCAATAGGTGAGGAAGGAGAGAAAAATGTTACTCTGTGCCTAAAGAGCCAGAGAAAAGTACGATATAAACCCTGTGATATTAATTTTGACAACTTACTGAAAGGATGATTTGATAAAGGACTGTGAAAACCTGTCATATCTTTATATTTCTAATCTTCTCAGCAACATTTTGATTTGCAGACAGCACCATAGATAAAGTATGACACATGGTTCAGGGTTCATGATTCTAATTCCTCCAGTTTTTGTTCAGAGAAAATCCGCATTTTTGTTTTTCCAAACTCCGCTACACATCTCTCAATTAAAACCTTGCATGTTTATTAATTTGTTTCCCCAAAGACATTTAAAATCATCTAACAGCTAAACATTTGTTCTCTGTCTCCTCATCCTTTTACATTCTGTTTCTTTCTGAGAACTCTGTCATGTAATTGAGAACATTAATGCTTTCCTGTCATCTGTGAAACAGCTTTAAGCCTAAAGGCCACAAGATTTCCCAAAACTGTCTGATCTTAGTTAGATTAGCAACGCTTCAAAGACTGCATTGATTGTTCAGATCTTATTTCCTTCATTTGGATTAGTTAATGCTTTATCAGTGCCTTGATATAGTTACCGTATCACAGAGTTCTTATAGAAAACTTTGAAACATTTGAAATAAGAAACTGAATTTATCTGCATTATTTAAGAACTAGGAATACATTGTGTTTAGATTATGTCACTGATATATATGTACGTATTTGTATAGGGTATATATCATATTATATTTTTATTTTTTGTAAAGGATCTTTAAACAACATTTGCTCTAAATATGCACTATATGAATAAGCTGCCCTAAACAGAATTGAATAAATAGATAAAAGAGATTTGTTTAAGATTTACTTTAAACACAGTTCATGAAGGGTCCAAATATCAGAGTAAGACAAACAGAATTTTTTAGAATAAATATTGTAATAGAAGTTAGTGAAAGCAGCAGCATTATACTTTTATTGTTCAAGTACTCTTAGATTTTAAATAAATTATTTTTCCATTTAAATCCTCATCACTGCAGTACATGCTTGGGTACAGCATATATCACTCAGTTAGTGGATAATTTCAGGATATTTTAAACAAGTACGGTCAAGTTTATGTGTTTGCCATCACTGAATCCCCATTCCTAGTTTGCCCTAGTTGGAGTTTCTACAGGACAGACTCTAGATGTTCCCTCTTGTGTTAACTTAGGCGAGAAAGGTATACAATCAGAGAATAATAACCAGCTGAATGTATCTGACAAGCAAATTTTTACAGAAGCCCATTTCTTGCTCCTCCCAGCGATGCTATTATTTAGAGCAGTTTGCTGCTGAAATAGGGTTATGGTCGGGATGTTCACTTTCTGATTAGATGTGAATCCATAAAACCTGAATTTCAAACATATTTAAGAATATTTAAGTCTATATTTTTATCATCAAGTCCCGAGTCTTGTTCTGTGGAAATAGGCCTAGTTATACATTAAGCTTACTGCAGATTCTTTTCTACACTCACATAAACACTTCACCCAAATTTTAAGATTTATGTAACTTTATAACATAAATAAATTCCATTGAACGATGCAAATTAATTTGTAAAATGAAGCTTTTTTTATTTGAAAAAACATAATCATCAGATTTATGTATTTAGTTTTAATATAGTATACCTATTTAGTTACTACATTATTATGTAATTCAAACAATAAATTTTATGGATTTCATATAAAAACAAATTTTTAATTTTAATGTAGGTAAACATTATTAATTCTAAAAATATACAATTATGTAACTTAAATAAATAAGCTATGTTAAGCTAATAAATATGATTTATGTAAGGTTTATTTCATAGGTTTGTATTACATTACTTACAAAAATGGGAAACGATTTTGTTAAAAGATAAAATTTCATAAATCTTAGAATTTGGGTGAAATATTTAGTTTAACTTAATTGGAGAGAATAACCAGCTTGGCTGCATGCAAGGATTTCATAAAGGCTTGCTACTTCTGCATGGTTTCTAGAAAGATTATAGTATTCAACACTTTTCAAATTAATGTTTCTATATCTATTTTAAATATTTACTTAAAGGTATAGTGGAGGATTTTCACACAAGACCCGCCCTCCCTGCTTTAAAAAGAAGATAAAATGCACATGCACAACCCTGTTCCTTCCTATTTTGATAATCCACCTGGAAAAAGAACATCCTTCACTAAACCTTTAACAGAATGACAGATTCTTACTAAATTGTAAGGTTTTTCATGAGGATACTAAAACAACAACAAAAAAATAATCAAAGCTGTTTGTTTTCCAGAGCAAACAAAATCAATTGCTTAATTTATGATGTTTATCAGTAAAAAAAATCATTAGGCTACCAAACCTTTGCTTAAAAAAATCAAACAAACTTAAAGTAAAAACTCAAATGTTTCATTGTCGAAACACCAGCCACTGTTTTTCAAGTATATCAGTTTGTTTTTAGTTTTTTGAAGACAGAATTTCCTCATGCCAAATATATTTCATTTTCTTTCTCAAACATCTAATATCCGGTTTTCCAGTGTCCATCTGAAACATGTCATTGAAGCCAACAAATATCACACTTACCACACGTTCATGAAACCGGCTTTGTATAATGGCCCTGTAGGGATAATTGAAAATGACAAATCACTACAAAATTTACAGAACTTACCACTCTATTCTTTTCCATTCTACAAATTGTTTTAATGTATGGAAAAAGTCTGATGCAGAAGCAGAACCTAAAAAAAACAACCCCTGCAATATGTAAGAGGAAGTTGCCTTCTGCTTTACTTCCCCCCAGTGATGAGCGCATAATCTATCAGCTCTAAAATAGCGCTTCATTCTGTATCTGTAGAAATGTTCAAACACTTCAAACCTTCTCATATTTATGCTGGATAAGATTCTCAGTCATCAAGGTCATAGTCATTTCAAAAAACTTAAAAAAAACAATCCAGTGGACTTGTCACATCTAAAATAATTTTACATAGACTCACAGAAAGTGTGAAGCATGTATTTTATTTATAAATTAAAATCTTAAAAGTCTAGTATGCCTTTACTTTGAAGACCTTAATTAGGGCTGAAACAATTATTAAGATTAATCGTGATTTATTAATTATTGAAATAATGGTCAACTAATTTAGTAATCGGTTAATCATTAAAAGAGTATAAAGACTCTAAAACATGCTATTAGCTGACAGAGTGACCAATTAATTATATCAAAATTGTAAAAAAAAAAAATTCTATAAATGTTTTGCATTTAAGATAAAAAAAAAAACAACTTTTCTACTGTCAATATGATTTATCCAAAACTCCTCAAGTAGAAAAGTTTTAGTTTCACCTGGTTTGAATTCTGTAAAGAAAAAAAAAATTTCTCTAAGGAACCTTTTGCAATCTGATTATTTATTAATTCATCTAAAAGAATAACCTACAGATTTATTGATTGGCAAGCTGATTGTTAGTCGCAGTCCTCCCCTACATAAGATTAAGTATCCTGCTCCCAAAACGAGGTGTGTATTTGAAAGCCCACTCTGCACATACAACTTGACACAACATCCTCACTGTGAAACATCTCTTTTCTTTACTAAATTGAGCAATTTTGCAAAAACAAATGTTTATAAATGTTATCCTCTAAATATAGAAAGATGGTGTCATAAAGTAAACTTAGTGGGCATTAATATAGATTTGAAACATTCTTACAGATTTATTTATATGAAAAAAAAAGTTGTTTTCATTTCATTAAATAAACATTATGTTGGCCTTAGTGGGCAGCCTATCACATAAAACCACAATAAATCTATTGAAATTTGCACGTCTATATGAAAAGAATCTGAAAAGGTTTTAGCAGATTGAATGTTTTCTACAGTAACGATTGAAATTCCAGACTTAAGGTGTCTCAAATAATAGCAACTGAAAACTACTGAGTGTTTCTAAAAAAACACAAACCCAAGATCAATTAAATTCTCGGAGCATGGATCACACCTCAAATTTAGATAAATCAGACATGAGTCAGTTTAGTTTTCAGGGAGACATCTTTGAAAGGACGGTTTATTTGATCCCATTAGGAAAACGCATAAAATATTTAACAGCTGTGTATAAAACTAGAGCAATCTCACTGAGTGGATCGCTTTTCTATGGGTAAACATACTTTTAAAGTATAGTTTTCAAGTTGCAGCCAGAGGACACTGGACTTTATTTGATTAGCTAACAAGACACAATAACCTCAACCTAATTAAAGAAAATAGATGTTTGATCTCTGGTTTAAGGGATTCCCCCTCCTTCCTCCTCTTTGAAACATTAGTTCCTGCTAGTACTCACATTTTAACAGGTCTGGATGGTAGATACATAAAAGAACACACGACCGCTATATATCAACGTGTTGCAAACAGAAAGTTCTCAGGTCACATTCGTGACTCATTACCTCCTGTCATACGCCTTCTGCTAACTGTCAGTCCGCTGAATTTAAGGAAGAGGTTGAAATACCACTCTGAGGTGACCTTTGTTTACCCCTTTTAGCTTAAAGGTCATAAATGTGGAAAGTAGAGACACTATGTCTCTTTTCTTTGAATCTGCTTTCCACATGTGAAGCAATAATCACCACTGTTGTTGCTGCTGTTTTAGAGAAACCAGCAGTGCTCGAGTGTTTCTTGCAATTTCCTGCAGATATTCTGGTGGCCTCTGATAGCAGGCAAGCCAACACTGTTATTATTTGTCAATTTAAAAGAAGTAGGTCAACATATTTGACATTGATACCAACTGTTAGAGCTCGACATTAGCAGTTAGTTTTGATTATAATCAAACAGAGCAGAGGGCAGGGAGACGGTGACTGCACTGAGGTTATTATGAGAGGTTTGTTTGTGTGAGGAAGAAAGGAAGTGTGAACATGATCTGGAGGACTTTGTACCTAAAGAAAGATTTGGGTTAAATTCTTTTTTTTAAATAGTTTTGTATTTCCATACTGATAATTAAAATTAGGTTTACATTTGTAGAGTATAATAATCTATGCCATTTGGAACATAGATACAGTATATTTGAACCAGGTAATATATTTTCTTTTATGATTTTGGATTTTCTAATCGGTGGCTGTAGTAGTTATCTAGACTTGTCTTACAGATTGAAAAGCAACCTTTATCTTAGCTGGCTAACATGTGTGTGTAGTTTCACCACTGACCTGCCAATAATCAAAATGTTGATAAATGTATTACATCACCAGTAACGTAAATGGTGCATCTACTAGCGTAAACAGGAAATATAAGATTTGCTGTATTGTTGTGTAAACACATCATAGGGGATGCAAGGTTTGGGGGAAGGGTTGGAAGTAGCTGATAAGACCCAATCGGACAGTGAGCGTTAATGTTGCATGTTTCTCTCAAACCTAGAAGGAGAATTCTTTTTCCAAATATGGGTAAACAGCTGAATATTAAAAAAAATCTGGAAAAGGCTAAAGGAATACATTTTCCTCACAAACACATTTTTTTCTTAACTGTTTGATAAATTATATGCAGATCCAGGATTCCCAAATTAAATGAGTAAATTCCCAAAATATATCGTTGAACATTTTTTGCAAGAAAACCTTGCTGCTTTCACACCCTGACTAAGGCAAATACTCAGTTTCAGCCTTGCCCACACAGGAAGTACAACATCTGCAGCATGCAGGGGATGCTCATATTGAAATGGCAGTAGACATTTGAATACCAAAAAAGCGTGACTAGATGCTCTGTAGGCTGTATGTGGTTTAGTTGCAAGTGTGCATCAAAATACTGTGTGACCTTTGAGTTGTGACATTTTGCATGTGATTTGCATTCCTTTAACATTTGAGAGTGTGGCAGCACACAATTAGTAGTTTTCTGTTTGCTGTTTATTGTGACTTTTCTCTGGCCCACGTCACGCAGTGTCACAGCAACATGCTGCCACCTTTTTAATGATCTGTGTCAATCAGATGCCAAAAACATGCTGACATATTTTGATGACTTTGTTTTTGTTTTTTTTCATGTATACATTAGTTGATAAGTAGAGGCAGAAATTGACAAATTAATAAAATAGGGGCTTTCGTGGTGAAAAGAAAGGTCACTTCAATTGAAAGTCAGTGAAACCACACTATCATTACTGATAAGATCATGCATTTGCAAATTGCTGATATGTTTGTAGATATCTAATGACTGTTTAGGAGTTAAAAAAGCTGCAATCTCACCTAAAGAAGAGCATCTGCATGGTATTGGTAAATTATTCAAATAAAACAGTAAAAAGAGTTTAAAAAATGTATCTTTTTAGGCTTTATTATATGAGATATTAATACATTGTATCAACAAATGTATATATGAACAGAAGCAGTATGTAAATAATCATTAAGAAGTAGCAGCCACTGCTGCTAATAACTGGATTATCTCAAAACAAAAGAAAACAGCTGTTTGTGGCTTACTTGTTCAGAGTCTACCAAGAGCGCTTACATACCCCATCTGTTGGTGTGGCCATCTGTTTGAAAGCTAAGCTTGGTTAAAAATGGGTCAGCGACAGGACATCGATCCCAAACACAGCAGCAAATCAATAAGTCAACAACATAATGACAGAGAATTTAAAAATACATATATTGAGGTACTGCAGTGAGCCTTTGGAATGCTTTACTCAACATGTCCTTGGAAGTTAAAATTCACAATTTCTGAGTCAGAAAAACTAACAGAATAGCCCCTAAAGTGTCTTAGAAAGCTAGAATTACTTGGCTATCTTGCATATAAAATCATCATTGTGTAAGTATAAATATAAATATCCTTTTTTTTGCACCTCGACAACTTGTTGGTATCAAAGCACTGCCATACAAAATACTGCGTAACATTTATTAATATATCCCTGTAGTGTTATTTTAGTTGACAGATGAAAGTGTTGGATTTGGCTAAATGTGCTGCAAACACAAGAAACAAAAGCAACAGAAAATGCTGCATTTGAAAAATTGTTTAACAAAAAACTGAACCTCACCAAAAACCTAAAATAAACTATAAAACGATTGCAAAGGCAAATATGCTGCTATAAGAAGCAAAATAAATCTCCCCACCTCTAGGAGAGTTGACTGCATCAGATGCACCATATAGACACTATTGAAGCCAATGGGAAGCCTAGAGGAAAGTTGGAGGGAAGAGAAAAGTTGTTTGTTTTCCTATTTTATTTTATAACATGTGGCTGTTATCTTTTAAAGAGATCTGATTTGGTGGGCAAATGTGTGGAGCAAGATGACAGCTTTTTCAAAAATATATTCTCTGGTCTAAAACAGATCATACCAATCACAGCGCAGGAGGCGGGACCATAATGCGACCGCACTTTTCGGTAACTATAGCAGTCAAATGCAGCTGCAACAAAGCAATGAGGTAAAACAGCTGCCAATATTTTTTACATTTCAACAGCTAGTTGCTATAAAAGTTTTTCTTTAAAAAAAAGATGGATTTGTATCTCACCCCGAATGACAACGGCTGACTAGAATAGAATAGAATAGAATAGACCCTAGGGGAAAATTGTCTGTTTTTTCTTGTCTGAATTTGTTAAATGTTTGCCCCGTCTTTAAGATAATGCTCTAACCGCTACTCTTCATATGTTTTGTACATGGTGTAAATAAATCTGGCTTCTTTGAATGCAGCATTTTTATTCTTTGCATTTGCTTTGTGGCCTTTTATAGGTTTTGTTTTTTGTGTATTTTCTATGTTTACAACTTTTTTGTCTTTGCATATGTTTCTGTATTTTATATACACCATTTTTTCTGCTCCATAGGATTTTATTATTTTGTACTTTTAAGTTTGGTTTGTTTACGCATTTGTAATTTTCCATTTGCAAACAGTAGGATGCTCACTGGATTCAAAATACAGAGCTCCATTATTTCCCAATTAAACTTAAAAGTCATTCAAGTTTGGTTAAAAATCATTGCTGAAACCACATTTTGTTAATGACACAGCAAAACTAGACTTTAATCCAGTGGGAATTATTTGATATAAAGGATTCCTGCAAACACTTAAGAAATTAAGGCCTGTCAACCTTGAGCAAGGACAGTTACTGGGATTCGAACCCATGACTACTTTGCTGCTTTAACAAAAGTACCATCATGCACTCTGTGGTTTCCTTCAAAAAATTGTAATACTTTTAAAATGCATTTTAAATTAAATATCGTGATAATTTTTTAAAAAGTAGGTTCCACTGCATGTTTAAGTGAAAATGAAAAAGTGGTTAATTTTAGAGAAGGTTTCAGATTGAAGAAATATGTTTAATTCTGAGAACAGCACAGTCAGTCTGCTTCCTGTTTCTGTTCCTGCAATAAAGCTGGGCGCGCTCCCGCTCGGTGGAGTGGAACGCGCCGCAGAGCCCGCGAGCAGCCAGCCAGCCCGGCGGACGGAAACATCACGTGGTGACACATCTTTACGACTGACGTCACCGTCCCCATCTCCAAGCAACCTCTCCATCAGCACTCGCGTCACCAAGCGCCCTAGCCGAGCGGTTGCCCGGCAACCCGTGCCTCGCGCTCGGGTCCGGCCTCGCCTCGCACCCAGCTCGGAGCTCTGACGCGGGTGTGACGTTAATGAGGTGGGTATCAATTTGTTATGGTGGCGGTGGGGGGGAGGGCGCGAGAAGGGGAGGAGGAGGAGGAGGAGGAGGAGTTCCCCCTGTGAGTGCAGAAGCCCTCAGCTCTGCATTCCGGCGGAGCTTTCAGGCACACACCGGCGCAGAACAGTCCCGGGCCGAAACCCTTACAGTCGCGCTCCTAGAAAAGTCCTGAAGGGGAAAAGTTGCAACGCTCCTGTCTCCCAGCAGATTCCCTTCTTTCATGTGTTTTTTTATTCGGAGCTATAGAGGAATGGTTCACTTTTTCACACATAGCTGTCTGAACTGTAAGAGAAGGCGCTTTATATCTTTTTAAGGTAAGACCTCATCTCCTTTTTTTTTTTTCTTTTTTTTAATATGTGCTTTATACTTTTTTTTTTTCTCAGTTAACAAAAATGAATAAAACAATCTGGGCCCTTTGGTCAAATACGATAATTTCACCTGATTCTTTCAAATTTTTGATGTAAAACTATGATAATGTATAGTCATAAAATAAAAAAATATATATATTTCAGATAAAAATAGTATTTATATTAAATTATAATTACAATAACATCTACTTTTAGACATAGCTTCTCTCTTTTCTTTTATTTCCTAAGCCTATATAGATTGAATGAATATTTTTAATTGAATTAGTATTTTAAAACAAATACTCTTTCAAAACAGTGACATTTTCCTTTCTCTTTTTGCTTGTCTGTACAGATAAACACCTTCCTTTTAGCGTTGTTACTACATTTTCTCCACCATGGTGATCATGACGGACACCAGCATGGCTGCTCAGCCCAGCCCTGCTCAGGGGAGGCCGCTACAGGTTGGCTTCTATGAGATCATCCGCACCCTGGGGAAAGGAAACTTTGCAGTGGTAAAACTGGCCAGGCACAAAGTCACCAAAACGCAGGTCAGTCAGTTATCCTATCATGCATTTGTAGTTACTTCAAATTCTGTGCACATTTTTTATTTTTATTTAGGCCCTTTTATAATTTCTCATGTGTTCCCTTTTTCAGGTGGCAATTAAAATTATCGATAAGACCAGGCTGAGTCCATCTAACCTGGAGAAAATTTACAGAGAGGTGCAGATTATGAAGCTGCTGAACCATCCCCACATCATCAAGCTCTACCAGGTTTGTGTCTTATCTTATCTCATCTGCTGCAGTTTTGCATGTGGTCCAACAGTACGTGTGCAGATTACTGGAAGGCGTGCAGGTTCTGAGTTTCCCTCCGTATGCCTTGGAGTTGGTCTAAATTTGTGCACGAATGGGATGTGGTAAACTTTGCACTTTTAGCAGCATCGGACTGTAGAGCGTTGTGCGTCATTATTGCATGCATCAGGATATAGGAGTGGGAATATGCGAGGGAAGCAAATAAGGGGCATTTTGCATTTAAGTGGTTTTTTACCAGCTTGTGATGAGCCAATGATTCCCAGACTACTTTAAATCATAAGTACAGAACAACAGCATTAGTGCAATCCTATTTGACCTCCCTCTCTATCTCTCACTCTGTGTGATACAAGGGCAAGGACATTTATGGGCACCACTCGATCCTGGGAACAATGCATTTCTGGGATGTTTTTTCTGGTTGTATAATTGTAGAGGCTGGCTGCAGAAATGTTGGTTTCAGAGCAGTCAGGTGAGTGCTGGTGAAGGGAATGTGCAACATCAGAACATTAAGTCCAATTAGCACTTGTTAGAGCCAAGTGCAATGTGTTTGTGAGTCACGTGAAAGCCTCCTCACAAAGCGCTGCTTTACTCCCTAATCAAATTGAGGACTTAGTGAGAAGAATCCGCTTTTACCTTCTCAGCTGACCTTGCTGCACTTTGGCACCCGTCTGGCAAGGAACCTATAAACAAATACCACTGGGAAAAAGAACACATGATGGTCTTTTCATTACTATTCTCCTCTTTCTTTTATGATGATAGGTTTAAAAGCTGATTTAAACTAAAATAATATCATAACATGATTTCAGGGAAGCCCCTATTCCCCACATTACTCTACTTATAAGTGAAGGAAAATAATTGAACGATATCAAGCTATAAATAGCAAAAAAATATAGCCTTACTGCTAACTAATAATTGATATGATCCTGTGTTATTTGTATTATTTAGTATTTGTATTATTGGTATTATTTAATGTGCAGACAAAATACAATTTTTAAGGAGATTCTATAAAACAAAGCAAAAAAGAAGGCCTTAACATTGTGCAATCAAATTGTACTTTTTATTCCTGATATCGATCCATTTGTTGTAAAAGTTTGGATTTCTTCTGCATAGATTCTGCATAGATTCTGATGAAAACTTAATAAAAATACATTTTGCTTACCATTCATAACCATGGATAGTTAACTTATAATAATAGCTGTGTGCTGCTGTTGTTATTTTTAATACCTTAATTACAGAGACAACATATTCTAAATTTAACAGCGCTTCTTGTTTTAAATAAATCTACCGATCACAGAGAACAACCTTATATCTCTCTCAAGCCAACATTAGAAGGTTGAATTTAGGTAGAACCTCAAATATTTCTTACTGCAGCAATAGGTGGGGGTGGGGCGCTTCTGTGTCGATCCTTCTGTATAGTTGGAGAAACCTTGCTGGCGTTCCCTGTGGTCTCTTTAAAAGGACAGAATAGACTCATAAAAGGCCTTTATGGTAGCAGTTTCACACGGATTAATGTCTTAACGGACAGATACTAAGCTGTCTCAGTCCCTACGCCGATAGGAATCAACCTGCAGCGTATGAGGAGATGATTAATGTCTCAGTGTTGTGGCTTTAACAGGCTAAAAACCACTGATGTTCTGGATGTTTTGTTGTAAAGCAGCAGGTGTGATTTGGTTTGGCTTGTTAGTCATGAACTGATGAAAAACAGCAATGTTGCATCACTCAGATGGGTCTTGTGTCTTTCTGTAGCCTCTTTGTGACCTAGCCTTTGGCTGAGGGGTTGATGAAGATGATGCTAGTCACATAATCCTCTTCTTCCTGTACAAAGGAAGGAATCTGGCATAAGGCGGTCTTGTGATCTTCATCTTAGTACTGTATTTTTTGCCCCCTCTGTTCCTCTGATCAGCTGCTGCTTCCATTCTGTTACCATCATCATGGGAACGAGATGCATTTTTCCTTCTCTATTATCAACAATAACTGACCTTTCTTTGTCTCTTATTATCAGTAAACGCCCCTACTGGTTTTAGCTTAGCTGATCAGATGGTAAAGGCTTAGGAGGCTTTTGAAATGTAAAACATGGCTGAATGGATCGCTTAAAGCGACAGGTTTATGACGTTAGCATCACCTCAAGGTGTCTGAGCTCAGGAGCGCGGCTCTGTCTTGGATAACCTCTGTTTCCCACTTAGAGGACTTTGTATTGATTCCCCCCGTTTACTAAAATAAAAATCCTCCATTCAGTGGAATTTAGTGACTTTTATTTCAGAGCCGGCCCGCGGCGTCATCCATACAGACTTTTTGTTGTCTGACGGAAAATTGCTTTGTTGTGCAACCTTTCAGTTGAAACTGCTCCCTCCCTGGGGGGGGTTTAGAGGAAACGGAGGCCCTCTGTGTGCTCCAGGAAAGGACTGGGAATTTCATGGCACGTACACCACTTCTAGCACAAAGAGAGACCCAGTGTGAGAAAGCCCTGTGTGAATCTGTTGCACTTTATACGTGATAAAGGACGCTGGGGAAAATTGGAAATTCAACACATAGAGCATGTGTTGCCAACTGGTACTAGCCACAGAGAAACACTCAAAATTATTTAAGTAGCTGGTCTGTGAGTGAATGTCAGGAATGTTTCGGTTAGGGTTTTTGTGTTGACGTGTGTAAACCGGTGTTTAAAACATGATAAAAACGCGTTCAGGAAATTGGTCAGCTTATGTAACCGGAGAGCCGACAGAAAGCCTTTTGGTATTTTTTGCAATGAGTGGAACAACTTTATGGACAAGTATGAGAAGGAGGTTTTGGTGGTTAGGAAATGTCTGGCGGCTGCTGTGGATTTCTTGGAACAAGGCTTACACTTGACTCAGTCACATTAAACTCTCTTTTCTCCCTCCCAGGTCATGGAAACCAAAGACATGCTGTACATCGTTACAGAGTATGCAAAGAATGGAGAGATGTTTGGTGAGTTCTTCTCTGATCCCCATAATGAAACCCTTTCACTTTCATTTTAATGTCCTGAGATCAAGTATTATTACTAGAACTGTAATGCCACAGGCAGTTTTTCTGATTTTAATTAAATGCCACTCTTTAGCTCTGACAAATGTTAAAAACTGCAGAGAATCTTTAAATGTGTAGCTCAAACATTCCCTCTCCTCTTCCAGACCACCTGACCTCAAACGGCCGCATGAGCGAAGATGAGGCGAGAAGGAAATTCTGGCAGATCCTCACAGCGGTGGACTACTGCCACCGACATCACATCGTCCACCGCGACCTGAAAACCGAGAACCTGCTGCTGGATGCCAACATGAACATCAAACTGGCTGGTAGGTCTCTAAACCATTCACTGCTTTACTGGGAAGTAAAATGCTAGACAGAGTTAATTGGTTTAAGAGTATTTGCAGCCTCTCTGGGATTCCTAAACGGCCCTAATTAAATCAGTGTTGCTCTGTATGTGTGTTGATTAAAAGCAAGCGATTGAGTCAGTTCACTAGCAGTAATTAGCAGAGGGGATTGACAGCAGTAGGGTGTTTCTCGTATTTAAGCAATGATTGAAAATGTTTTTTGTTTTTTTCTTGCTTTTTAGACTTTGGATTTGGAAACTTCTACAATGCCGGGGATCCTCTAACTACGTGGTGCGGCAGCCCGCCTTATGCCGCGCCTGAAGTGTTTGAGGGGAAAGAATATGAGGGGCCACAGCTTGACATTTGGGTAAAGCACATAACTGATGGAGATAAAACAGCTAACAGGAGAAATGAGCCCTGAGTTAACCGTTTCCTTCGTGTTCTCACAGAGCCTCGGTGTGGTGCTGTATGTCCTGGTCTGCGGCTCTCTTCCATTCGACGCTCCCAGCCTCCCTGCGCTCAGACAGAGAGTCACAGAGGGTCGATTCAGGATCCCCTTCTTTATGTCTCAAGGTAACCATTTTCCTTTTGACAAAATCTAAAGACGAGCTTCCTAGAATCAGTCAGTCTCATTTTACTTCTTTTACACCCGACAGACTGTGAAAATCTGATCCGTAAGATGCTAGTGGTAGACCCAGCTAAAAGGATCAGCATAGCCCAGATCAAGCAACACCGCTGGATGCTGGCTGACCCGTCGGCCGCTCATCAAACCCTCAGCCATTCCCTCACTGAATACAACTCCAACCTGGGTGATTACAGCGAACCAGTCCTGGGAATCATGAACACACTGGGCATCGACCGCCAGAGGACAATCGAGGTAACTGAGGCTCGTTTATTCATTAAAACTCTTTCTGTTTGGGCTGCAACTTATTGGGGTACGCAGAGCTTTGGGCACCTGCAGATAAAAAGTAATGTCAGATGTGGGAAAGGGGCTTTAACAGTTTTTTTCCAGAGGCACTGTAGTTCATGGTCACTTCAAATCAGCAGCTGTAGTGTGTTATTTCTGTTAACTGTCACTAATTTGCCGTTCCTTCTTCTCCAGTCTCTGCAGAGCAGCAGCTATAATCACTTCTCTGCAATCTACTACCTGCTCCTAGAGCGAGTGCGAGAGCATCGCGCTCAGCAGCTGAGTCGTCAGTGTGGCACGTGGAACCAAAGACCCAGGAGCACATCTGACTCCACCGGCCCAGAGGTCAGTGCTTCATCCCCATGTAGAAAACCCAAATTTGTCTTAATTTAGATTTTATTTTAAAGCCTTTTTGCCCTTTCTGGTTTCCTCTAGGTTATCATGGAGTCCGGTGAGACGTTTAGAACGCCTTCTTTTTCACTTCCAGCCAAAAACACTTCTGCTGTGTACTCTGAGGTGGAGTGTGACCAAGGTGGATTATTCCAGGTAAATAGAAACCTAACAGCATTGAGCAGCTCGCTGTAGTCCACAGAAGACCACAAGTAAATGCAGCATCCAGTCTCCAACAACAGTCTTCCTCCTTCTGTTTGCCAGCGGGTGGTGTTCCCAGTGGAGGCCAGCTTGAACAGGCTCCTCTGGAACCGCTCAATTTCACCCAACAGCCTGTTGGAGACCAGCATCAGTGAGGAGGTGCGTCCTAGGGACCTGGAGGAGGAGGAGGCCACACAGAGCCTCGGGCCCTTGCTCCCCCCAACAACATCCCGCAGACACACTCTGGCTGAGGTCTCCGCCCGTTTCCACCAGTGCAACCCTCCCTGTTAGTATTTATTTTAAATACAGCTAAAGTCTCCACTTTGGCAGGTCAAAATATTAAAACTTGTCCTCCTTCCTGTCTCTGCAGGTATTGCGGTCAGTCCCTCAGATGGAGCTTCATCGGACAGCTGTCTGAAGTCCTCATCTAGCCCCCCTCCCACATTACAATCTGCTATGGGGGAGATGTCCACACTTCTAGCATTAGGTGCTGAAGGTGGAGCTCGGCTGCCTGCCGGAGCTCCTCTGGCTCTCTCCTCCCACCTCCTTCCCCAAACTCAGAGCAGTCTGCCAGCAGTCAGCTTCCAGGAGGGTCGCCGGGCCTCTGACACCTCCCTCACACAAGGTACGAACTCAGAAAGCCCCCTCCAAAATGACCCAACCTTCTGCCTGTTTGCACCTTGTCACCTAAAGGTTAATGTGTCTCTGTAGGCCTGAAAGCTTTCCGCCAGCAGCTGAGGAAAAACACACGCACCAAAGGGCTTCTGGGGTTAAATAAGATCAAGGGTCTGGCCAGGCAGGTTGTTCCCCCTCCCTCCTCCACCCGCGGCAGCCGAGGCTCACTGGGGCCAGCCTTCTCTGAGCACCGCAGCATGCTGGAGGAAGTGTTGCACCAGCAAAGGTGAGACTCATTTATGTCTGACCTTTTTTGTTTTTTAAAAGGCTAGGGTATCGTTTATCCTGATTGTAGAGCAGGATCTCAGACTTTTCATCTGTTTCCAGGATGCTGCAGATTCAGCACCAACAACCAGCTCAGATCCAGGCCACCCAGACAGGACACCCTCAGAACCCTCTCCTCTTCCTGGCACAGCAGCAGTCACCCTCTCCTCCACCTACATCCACATTTACTCCCTCCTCCATCTTTGATGCTCCCACCGCCCAACCCTCCCTGCCTTCTCCCTCTCAGCAGCAAGCTCCAGCGAGCCTATGGCATCAAACACTCGAGACCTCCTCCTCCTTCTCCGGCTGCTCCTCGGCCTCATCCAGCTGCTACGCCTCCTCACTGTCTCCCGTGGCCTCCGCCGCCTACCTTCTGGAGGCCCGCCTGCACATCAGCCAGCAACCCCAGCCTCTCCCCTTCGCCGTCCTGCAGCAGCCTCAGTCCGCGACGCACGGGCCGTTCCCCGTCTCATCCAAGCTGGCCCCTTGGAGCTTGGACTCGGCCTCCGGCGTGGACCCCAGCATGCAGGAGCTGGGCATGGCCGGACAGCAGCAGCTCAGCAGCTGCGTGATGGTGAAATAAAACGGTCCAAGGAAAGAGCACAACTGAGCGGAAGATACAAAAAAGCTGATGCAAGAGATAATCTGACTCATCGTTGAACATGAGGAACACATGTGAGAATGTGTCCACGTATGTGTGTTTTTGAGATCATATAAGCTAGAGACTAAGCAATAACCAAACTCTGGATGAGGTGGTAAATTCAGCAGCCAGAGAAGCAATAACAGACTCTAAGGCTCTCTTCCAGCTCTCCGATGGACTCACTTGAATGAGATTAGCTGAAATGACTTTTAAATTCTGATGCTGTCTAAGTGAACAGGAATACTCCCTCCACTGCTCTTCGTTCTAGTTCTTCTATAAATAAGAAGACCAAAATTCTTCCCAAACTTTATTCGCCTTTCTTGAGACATTTCTCTGTAGCAGTGCAATGAACATGCAGTATAGCGCCTGGAGCTTACGAGCATTCACTGAAGGACTTGTATCGAAACTGTGATGATTTTTTTTGTTTTGGTTTCATTGCAAGCTTGTTTTTTTGCTACGCAAAATGCTGCTTTTTACCTCAAGCTGAAAGACTGCTATCTTATAATCAGCCAAAACTGAATGAAGATGTTGTCTCACTGGTTTAGCTAAAGCACAAACAGGTACATCGGTCCCAGTCGAGCTATAGGTGCAAAAATCCACAATGTCTTCGTTTGCTGGACACCTCCAGGTTAGATGCTTTTACAAACCTTAGGCAACAAGGTGAAACATCACGTTTATCACTTCAGACATCGCAAGAGTGGAAGCATTGCTCCCCAGTTAGAGATAATGCAGCAGCTCGTCCGCCATATTGTGAGTGGCAACATTTTTGGGGGAAGGCATTTAAAGGAAAAGAATCGCTAATGTTTATATTCAGCTAACTTGCATGAGCTGTTTTTATATGCAGTTTTAATTAATTGAAAAATTGGCTAAATTAATTTAGTGTATTTATAGCAATAATGATAATTTATATATATATTCTTCATTATTTAATTTAACAATACCAGATCAAACCCAACATTAGTGCATAGCTTGACCTAAAGTGCTCAATAAGGAGCTAAAGTTTTTGCCCTCACACTGTTGCGGACGTTGACCTTCAATCTCGAGGCTCCACGTGTGTCTCATAGGAACGCTGGACAGAACAAAGTCTGTGGGAACGTGCAATATTTCACACGACGGAGAGACAAGGTTCAGGACTACTTGTATTTCACCTGAGGTTTTTTCTTTATTTTTTTTTTTTTTTACTTTAAAAGTGTTTGATCTTACTGCGCTAGCTAACTGACCAGAAAAGGTACTTGTTATATGTGATCCAATAAAACACAACACTGTAGTGATTTAGAGGAAGGCATTTCAAAACAGCGCATTTGCAGTTAAAAGACAGGAAGGAATTTTGGGTTTTACCAAAGAGCGAACAGCACAAGAGATGGGTGATCTGTCAAAGACACACTACTGACTTTTTTTTTTCTTTTCAAATGGTGTCTAAAGATGTAGCCCGGTGGTAAGCAACCATTTTAAGTTGATCTGAAACTCCTGCTGCCACCTAATCCTAAAGCTACTCCTTGTCTTTGTATATGTAGCTGTTACTGACAGGACCATGGTTGTGTTCTCCCTTTTTTGTACTTTTTTAGAAAAAAAGAAGAAAATATAAATAAAAAAAGAAATACACCTAAACATAGCAATACCATATTGTGAAGGAAGCTGAACTTTATTCAGTGGCTACAAGCTTATTTCAGATGAAGCGATGTGTGTTGTTGTGTGTTCAGTTAGTCGTCTCATATCTGTGAAAGATCTCATAGGAGAGCAGTGTTTTTCAAGGTTCCCGCCCTGAACCTGGAGATGTGCAGTGTTGATACTCCAGTCCTTTTTTGGTAGATTGCACTCATCAGTGACACTTGTGCCTTTTATTCAAGCAAACTCACATTCAGAACCCACCGTGTCTGATTGTGACTCTGAAGAAGGAATAATGGCTGCTCCTGTCAGCAGCCATTCATTCCTTTGTTCATTCATTGGTTCCTCTTAAAATTTGTTTTAAGCTTTCTGTTTGAACAGAAAATAAAATGCACTTTATTCGTATAAATACATTTTTTTGTTTCTCATAATGGAAAAAACAACAACCTGTTGAAACACTAAGAATTGTGATGCAAATCGGTAAGATGATCCTTTTGATTGAAACTCCAGATAATAGGTATTTCCTGTTTTTTGTTTGTTTTTTTCCAAAATTGTTACTTGACTGAGCATGATCACGTCTTGGTGTGTGCGAATGTGTGAATGTATGTGTGAAGAGGAGGACCAGAAGATGAAAAGGAAAAAATGTTAAAGAAAGATTGTTTATTTATGTGGCTATTTATTTAAATAAAGTTCACTTCCTTAAGTATGAACCGTGTCTCTGCCTTTTTCTATCAATTTTTAATGCCTAAATAGATCTCAGTTTTGTATCTTCATATGCTACCATAAGCGTTTATCTTGAAATATAAAACATAATAAAAAAAGTATTTTCATGTTACTTGAATTGCACTTCAGTAAATATAAACACATTTGGAGAAGTTGTTATTTCTGTTGGAAGCTGGAGAAGTACCTCTCTTCTCCAGCAGAGTCCGCTGTGGATCCTCCTGAGCAGAGCCCTCTGCACAGCTGCTGCTCGTTACCATCATCAGGAGGACCCTCTACTTAAGCTGTCTTCAGACCTTGCCTCAACGCCGCAGTGTTGAGCCAGTTGGTTAGCACCTAAGCCCTGAACCTCTGAGAACTTTGCTTGCTCTGAGATCCTGACAGGATCCTAATCTTGTCTCTGTTTTTCCAGGAAAATCTGATTCTCCTTCGTGAAGCTCTGGAAGAGCTTAACCCACCGAGCCTGCCCTCAGAGCCAAACCTGAAGACTTCCCCTGGATTCTCTTGCAGCTCTGGACCAAGAGCTGGAGATCCTAAGTCAAGGTCAGCTACCTTTCAGAAGCAAGACGCTGAAGCAGCTAACGGACTCAGCTAATCAGACTCTCTCCAGTTCCAACAACCTTCCTCTCCAAGATCCATTCAAGGACCCACAAGGTACAAACCAGAGACTATCAAAGGACAAACCGCTAAGAGCCCAGCTAACTGTCTTCCTCACAGACTCCGGTGAACCCGTTTGCCCAGGACCATAACCAGAACATACTATCGTTGGATTGTCTTCAATAAACTCTGTTAACTTTTCATCTGTTTCCTGTGTCGTGGTGTTCTGCATAATTGGGTCACATTAGTGTACCGATCATGACAATTTCATAGTAGCTGCATAATCTTACACCAAAATATGTTCTCTGACAAGTGTATAATCTGACCCATTAAAAACAGTTAACTTTGATCATGATCCAGGTTCGTTTGTTACAGTTTATATTATATGTTTTACTTCCAAATTCTTGCGCTGTTCTGCATTGACCAAAGCAGCCACTTCATTGGTTTATATAAATCAAGCTACATCTAAATAAAGTTGGATAGAAGCACAATTGCCTTTTAAAATTACCTTAAAAATAAAAATCATAAGGCAGATGTAAAAAAAAAAAGAAAACAGCACCTTGCCTTTTAAAATTATATTACTTAATAAAAAGATAAGTAATTTTGAAAACTTTTCCCTGCTATATTGGTTAAAGGGGGAAATTAAAGAAATAAAAAGGGTTTTACAAGCTGGCAGTAGTGTATAAGTGTGCAAACCTCTTCTGAAGCATATTTTCAGTCAGTTTAAATATTCAGTTTTGCTTTGTGGGATTCTATCACCATCCTGCATCTTAAATTCCTATCTGAATCACAGATTCTAAGAACATCTCTTCTCCACAATCCTCTTAAGGTGACGTCACTCCTGCCATTTTTTTCTCTGCCCTTAATGACCCTAAAACTAAAACTACACGTTTCCTCTGGTAAAGCCATTCATCGACGCACTGAGATGGTGAAAAAATATATATTTCTCTTTGTCTGAAGGTTTATGATTAAAAAATATGCATGCATTTAGCTATCTTGAACAACAGTTTTGTTCTGTCTAAATATCATGATCATGCCACCAGCTTTTGCTTGCAATATAGAACAATACAGAGGACTGCTTTTCCTCAGCTTGTTTTTATAATTATGAACTCCTCTGCAGATCAGTGTTAATTTATTAAATGAGCAATACCCAGGGGGCAAAAAATGCATCACCAGATAAAGAACATGTCTTTTAGCTCTGTTTTTTTAAATATATATATACCGGTACTATTTTATTCTCCAAAAACTGATGCCACGCTTGTTCCCAAAATTCTAATATTGCTCTGTAGTTGCATAAAATCTCCAACCCGCCTCAAAGAACAATCAGTCATTCTCACACTAATTGTAGTAAGCCACATTGTAGCCACAGCTGCCATGGGGCAGACGCCAAAACAACCTCCTGTAGCACTCAAAGCAAAGGATCTTCTACAAGCTTTTCAATAAACAGAAATAATACTTATTCAGCCAGATATTATGCACCTTTCTTATTTTTTCAGTTTTTTTCATCTACCAGATTAATACTGAAGGGCTTATGTCATATTAAAGGTTTAATTAGACATTTTTAAAACAGTATTTAAGTCTTTTGAGATAAGCAGGGTTTATTAAAATCCTGCTAAAAAAAGTTCTAAAATGTGAAACTGATAGCTGCAGGTTTAACTCCTCTCGGCCAGTACGCAGCACATGAATGCTCACCCGATCTCATTCCCACCTCTGATATTTATTCACTGGATTGCTGATAGGCCGAAAAAACTGAAGTCACCTGCCGCCATCTTGGTACTCCCCACTCTCATAGATTTGCACCATAAAAAGGCCTGTAAAGTAATTAATTACCATAACAATGTAACCAATACATGAATACACCATTAATATAGCACTTGGGGAACATTGTGTGTGTATGCGTGTGCAGTATTACAAATATCTGACTACTTTATCATTGTGCTCCATTAACACACTTATTTTGTTGTGATGTATTTGTATTATATGATATATTACATTATTTATAGGCTTCATTGACTTCTTACTGAATATGCAGTGTGATGTGTCAATTTTTTAAATCATAAATTACAGTAATAACTAGTGTGTGTCAAAGAGAAAATTCTCTTTATTTTAAAAGTCTTGAGTCCCCCTGAAAATGAGAAAATCATCGTTGCTGTAGTGTACGTATTGTTTACATTCTGACCTGTATAACTAGGGAGTACCAATATGGCGGCTGGTGACTTCACAGAAGAGTGTATTACCAACGGCCAATCAGTAATCCAGTGAATAAATAGAGATCAGTGATTCCTACCTGTTTACATGATCTGTCAATCTTTTGTTAGCATTAGCGAATATTTAGCTTACCTTTCCAGAAGAAAAATGTCGACCTCTTTATGACTTTTGAGTACCTTTGCTTCCTTAAGTTTTCACTAATGCTCAAAATCTCTACCAATGCCCACCCTCATTTTGATTTTGTGTTTTTTTTTTTTTTTTTGACTTAAAGATGAGAGTAGTTCCACCTGCTGTTTGTATTAGTGGGGAATCATTTCCAGCCAATGCTGGCATTGTTAATATTTGCATAAATGGCCCCTACAAAATCCGTACGACAGTTATTTCCATACTGCATATATTATCAGTAAAATGAAGAGTTTTATTCTGCATCACTCTAGACGTTCTGTGAATAATTTTTGAAAATTTATCATTTTGGTGAAAGAGTTGTAGCGATGACCTTGTAGATAAGAGATTTGTGCATTTTTTTATCAAAACATTTAAAATTTGTAATACAGGACACAACTTGACCATTGGAATAAATAAACATAAAACATTATTTGTACTTTTTTACATGTCAGTACTGAGCTCCCTTAAAAAATGGCAAACTAATGACAAAAAACATGGCTGTTTCCTGCAAAGACCTTTTCTAAATCCTCTTCCAACAACTAGTGACAAGGCTCTCTGATGATCCATAACCTTCCACCACCGCCACTGCTTAATGCAGAGTGACGATAACAATGATGCGAATGACCCTGTCGACCCTCCCACTGATCGAGGACAGGTGTCTGACGTCTGACAGGAAGAGCTATGCAGGGTTCAAATGATGCAACATGAAACTCTGAACTGTCCGTAAGCCAAACGATCTCTGCTGCACTGTTACATCTCTCACTGTTCACTCATTAACTCCTAATAGATAAGAGATGATGGAATGCATATTTAAAGTTCGGTGGGGTTTATGTATGTTGCATTGTTGATTCTCTCCTGTGTATTACAAGTCAATATATATGAGCCATGCAAATTTGCATGTGCTACATACTGTATGTCTTGACCTTTGGCTGATGGCTGTGGGGCAGAAACCTCAGCCTGAAAGGAACATTAATGTGCAGCTGGCACAGACATATCAGCTGCTGCACGCTGTAGACGTGATCTAGTATCAGTTAACCAACATGCTCTGCATGACAGGGAGATAGAGTTCAACAGAAGGAGAAGGTCTCTGGGAAGTATCTGCAGTGCAAAACATTTTGCTGAATCTTTCTGACGTATGTTCCTTAGAAGCCGTAAGTCATGTTAGTTATTTAAAAAATGTGTTTCTCAGACATAAAATGTTTTGCTGGGTCACTTAAAGCCATAGAGTTGGTCTTTCTAAGGCGTATACTTTCTTTTGCTTTTGAATTTAGGGAATACTTAATGTTTTCCTTAGAAAACAGCTTATTTTCTTTAGTAGAAATGCAAGTTTACACACTGTTTACCACGCTGCAAAAATATCCAAACCTCTTGTGTCTTCCTGCTTCCACAAACTACACTTGAAAGTCTTAACTACATTTTAACACAAACAAGCTTCTTCTTGTTTTTCTTTGCAAATTTTCTCAAATTCAATCAGATTTACTGGAGAATATCAGTGGGGAAAAAAACATACATACTTTAATTTAGATTTAGGACACATTCATACTGCTAATCCAGTCTAGGGATCAGTTGTGGTGAAAATATTCACACCTTCAGTCAACGGTTAGCTTTCAAACAGAGATTTTAAACAGTATCATGAACTTTTTTTTTGTGTGCAGTATTGCACTGATCTAG
Organism: Cyprinodon tularosa; assembly: GCF_016077235.1. NCBI lineage: Eukaryota > Metazoa > Chordata > Actinopteri > Cyprinodontiformes > Cyprinodontidae > Cyprinodon > Cyprinodon tularosa. The sequence goes on along the minus strand of NW_024038975.1, from coordinate 1,651,984 downwards.
AAGAATACTTACTGATGTAGTTGTACACCTGCACCTGTTTGCTCTTCCATTGTGACTACACATAAAAAAATCACACCGCAAACAAACTGCTCTAGGGTTGATATCAATTGGGTTTCATATTCATGCCGGCTGTACTGTTCCAGGGTCTTGGGCTCATCCAGCACTCTCTGTTCCAAAAGGCGGACTCTGGCATAGTTGAAAGCGTTCTAAATGTTTTTTTGTGAAAGCAGCCTTAGGCTGCACTCTCACTGGGCTATTCTGACAGACGCATATGATTTGATCCGAACCTTTATTATTTTGCATATGTGTCTTCTGCTGAAAGGCAAGCCTTTCCCCTAGTCTCAGGTCTTTTAAAGTCTCTAACCTTCTGACCATCTTTCCCCTCAGCATGATGCTGCCACTGCCACCTTCCCTGATGTTACTATTCTGCATGTAAACCAAAAGCTATTCTCATCTTATATGAACTATTTCTTCCATGTTTCATGTGACCCTAAACGGCTTTTGGGAAACTAAAAGTAGGATGTAATCCAGCTTACTTACCGCAATTTCGTCCAACTCCTCTGTAAATGCCAGATCTATGGATCTGCAGATCTCCAGATTTTCCCAACTGAGCTATTAAACTTTGCACATCCTCCATAGTTGCCATAAGCCATCTTAGCTGTTTAGTTAATGCTGTTCTTGCTAAGCCTGTCAGTTAACATGGATGGGCATGACTTGGTAGGTTTGCTGTAGTGAGGTTGTATTTTTGGACGATGACTGAACAATGAACCAGGATTTGTTAGGAACCAGGGAAATAGTTCCATAATTTAACCTATTCAGATACTTAACAGCTTTATCCTAATGTGTCTGCTGTGATCTTTGGTTTTCATGAGGAATAATGCACACATGTGGAAATTAGATATTAATGTATGATACATAAACAAACAAAATAATATTAATAAATATGAACACAATTGTTGTACTAGATGAATTTAGATCATGGCTGCCCTAAATTAAAACAGACTCTGGAGGATTGCTTTGGGTATGCTTCTGAAAACTCCCATGAAACATTCTTGGGTGTGTCATTTAATTTGCTTGCTGCTATTTATATGTGTTCTTTGACAACTTTTATTAACAAGGCCAACTGCTTCACCCAAAAAATGTTTTCAACTCTGATAGGTCCAATCATGTGGCCTGATCAACCAAGATTATGCAGCATCTGATGCTGCAGCCAACAGTGCAAACAAAACAAAACCTGTTTTTTTTTTTATCTCAGAAAACTTTAGGCCACATTCCATGAAGAACATATTTAAAATGTGCTACAAACATCAAACTTATTGTTAGTATTACAGTGTCTTATCAAATTGCAAAAAGAAGTGAGAAATATATTTTATTTTTCTACTTTTTTTTTCATTTGAAACAGAAAAAACAACAATAAATGATTTTAATCTATATACATTCATTTTTAGAAATATTTAAACAGATTTACCGAGGCGATTATTTTGCTTACCAATAAAATGTGTATTTATGAAAGCTGGCGATGGTATTTAACAAGACTAAGCCTGTATTGTGAAGCTCAGCTGCTCCATTTAACTGTTTGAGCGCAGTTTCTGAACAGGTTTTGCAAGCCTTATTAGCAGATATCTGTGCTTAGGGAGTGGAGTGTGGAAACACTTGACTGTACTGATTTTTTAGCTGTTATGGCCTTGAAGTCATAATGTCATGTGTATTAGGGTTCCTACAGGGCAGCATTTTGGGACCATTTATTTTTCTGTTGTACATTTACAGTCTTCCTCTAATGCTTTGCATGTCAAACCCTCTAATGTATACTGATGATTTATACTCTTCTTTGTGTCCCTGATTCATATTTAAATACTGACTCAGTTAAAAACCTCCTAAACACAGATCTTCAGCACTTTCATAGCAGGTTTAAGAAAATCACCTAATGTTAAATTGAAGAAAACTGAATGTGTGAATTACTATTCACCCAGGAAATAATTGTTCATATTTGATCCTATAACCTTGAAGCAAAATGTTTCCATTTTAACCACTTACCAATATTTGGTAATTAACCACAGACTGTTGTCACATATTAAGCGTTAACTTTCAAAAATATGTCTTCATGTCATCATAATTTCCACTCTCTTGTACAGTCTGCCTTTCTGATCGCTCACTACAAATAAAATCTTTGTACCAATAGATAGACATTAAAGATATACATTTGAGACCTTATATTTGGACCCACTATTATACTGCTCCATTGTTTTCTAATGATCTAAATTTTGAAAACCCTACAATGAGCATTGATATAAAGCTTTAGCCAATGCAGGGATTGGTCTTACCAGTAGGGACTCCTGCTTTATAGGACTTCAGAATCTGCTACGGATAGAGATCTTTATTTCTTTCTTATTTTTGCTCAAGCCTGGAATGATATTCCATGGTTAAATCAGTATTATTTCCACACTAACACTTTTTAAGAAGTCCGATGCTACTGTATCTGTGGGTAGGCTGAAATGAGGCTGCCTCTTAATGCAGCTTTATGCCAGTCTGGTTTTGTTTACGTCGATATTATGATGTATGTGCTTTATGTTCTACAGAGCAGGAACCTGCTGAGAAAGAGAAATAAAAAACAAATACTTGCCAGGTTTATTTAATATTTTTCAGTTTAAAAAACTCAAATAAATAGTTGATCCAATAATTAACCTTACAGTAGTCACATACCTTCCCTTAAATGATTCATTTTGAAATTATCCCAACTGATCCATAAAATAAGTGCTTTTCTAAGGTTTATTAGGTGACCTCCTAGTAGTTGATTTTCTCATATTAGCTTCATCTTGTCTGTTCCTGTTTGGCTGTGACTCCATTCTGGTGAGAAATATCAGCTGTGCTGCTGCCATCAACACCTTTGTTTATAGATGTTGGAGGTTGGCCTGTTTTTCAGTGTACTCCTGTTTCTCTGACTGTGACTAACTGTATGTGCTCTCTTTCATCCTCTGACATGGGAGCTGGCTCAGAGCTCGTCTGCCTGACTGTGTGTTTCCTGAACAGGGCTGCCTGTGGAGCTGGTTGACAGTTGCCTTTTGTATCTCTGCTTCCGTCTCCTTAAACCCCAGTCAGCCTCAGCCTGGTTCTGCTGGAGGTTTCTCCCTGTTAAAAGGGAGTTTTTCCTCTCTACTGTCGCTACAAACATGCTTGGTGTGAAGAATTGCCTTAAAGTCAATGAGTCAATGTAATCAACTGGTTTTCCTTAGATAGAATCAAATGACTGTATGATCTGGTTGAATTGTAAAGTGACATGAGATGATATGTGTTGTGAATTGGTGCTATATAAATATACTGAATTGAATTGAATTGAGTTGTAAGACATCAACACTGTGCTTTATAGGAGGTGAGTACCCAGGACATTAAAGAGCAGTTTCCATGTACTATCTATCTTTCCAGGAAGACTTGAAATAAGTTCCAGAAGTAATTAAACCTATAAGTTATCAAAAGCAAACCCCAAAAGGGACCCCAAGGTTCCTTCAGTATTTGAAGGTATTTTTGAAGTTTAAGGAAACTATCGTTAAACTTCACCAAAAGATCCTCTAATTTCAAACCTTTAAGCTCCAGAAGTAACATGAAAGCTTAAGAAAACTAAGGTTCAAAAGTGCGATGCCTTTCAAGGAGGGTAACCTGTAAATCCTGGGATGTGCGTTGTAAGTCCAAGAACAGCAAATTTTACTTTGTGACAGCCAGAAAACCTAGAAGTAACTAGTATGTTTTGAAATGTAAGCTGTAAGGTTTGGTAAGTAACTTGTAAACACTGGAAAGTACTGGCAAGTAACAAGTACCATGCAAATTAACCAGTAAAGAGTGTACCAAACAAATCTCTATTTCTTAACAATACCCAGGTAATTCCTGTTCGTTTAAATTGCAATAGCCAAATGTTTTCCCGTATTTTATAGGAATATATGCACCATATTATAAACTTCTACCATGTTGTAATTTATCTGACTAGGTTGACTGGATAATAAACAAAACAAGATACTGTGGTCAAGATATTCCTATTGAAAGATGTGCTGTGTGTTTCTGATACACTCTGGAATCACTTATCTTGACCAAGAAGTGGATACTTTGAAAACAACCGAATTTGCATTATTTGAAGCACATACTACTCCTAGGATTTCATGGTTTAGATCAAGTAAAAATCACCCGCTTCAAAATTATTTTAATCTAACCCAAACTACGCAAAACCACAGATTCAATAATTCTTATTTATGAAGGAGAAAAGAAAAATGGTGGAAAAACGCGTGACGTAAAAAAGCAAAGGACACCTTTCAAAGGTCAAACCTTAGAAGTAAACTGAGAGTCCTTTCTTTTCACAACCACTGGAAATGTTGGCTGCCTGAAAGTTCACTGTTTGTGTTTTTGGCAAACATAGAATCTGTGTCTAAGCCTGCCATGACTGTTGTGTATCTATGCATGTAAACTGAGCTTACTGGTTATTATAGTTCAGTGTGGGTCCCCAAGTGTAGCAAACCACAGGGTTTAGGCTATATGATCTGTACAAGCTGTCCCTGCGCTCCCAGTGCTACATGACCGTCTCCACGCTTCAAACAGGAAGTGTAGAAAATTCCTCAGAGGCTCAGAGCTCAAATGACCAGTGATGAAAACACTGATAGAGCTTTAAGAATATGTTCCCCAGTGTGTTTCCCATTCTCGGGCCTCCGTATGTTTATCTGTTCCAACACACCTGATTCAAACCAAGAGCATGTCAACAACCTTTGACAAGACATCTGCTGCTGATTCATGAATTAATCACTGGTGTGCTGAGGTATGGAAATGTGGTATAAATGAATGCTAGTGTCCCTCTTTGTCTTTAACTATAAACAGTAACATAATATCCATAACTAACTGTTGAGCTTCTATATTCTTGTCTCAAAGAGACAGTTAGGTCCTGTTCATTGTAAATGGGAATCTACCTTTTGATTATCCACTGGCAATAGAAAGTCAAATCTGGTCTTTCAAACTCTGGATTTTTATCTCTGTTAGATCATTTAGAACTGCTTTGGACTTCCTTACATGAGACAAACACACTCAGTAGGGTTAAATACCTTATTATATTTTAATTCACATCATCCATGCATATTTATAGAAAGGTGAAAATAAGAATCTGAGTCACTGGCACATTTCACACTTTAAATGCCGTCCTCATGCCCTCGACTAATAGCTTAAAACACAGCTTTGGTAGAGTAAAATGGTGGAACAGAACCAATATGACCATTGATCATCCTGCTAAAAACAGCAATGAGTGCAGCTACATGCGGCGTTCTGACCCATATTCAGCAAAGTGATCAAAAAGTTAAACTAAACAGCCAATATTATAGGCGGGACATTTGACTTTTGATATTCCATTTGCCACTTGAACTTTATTGGTATTTAGTCTCAGGGATTTTATTGTTCCAGTCAGAAATATATAAAAGCCTAATAAGGAAAATAGCTCAGAGTGGAAAAGGTTGTAACTGTTAGTCACAAGCTCATTCCCCAAATAAAACGTGCCTTTTCTCTCATAGAGCCAAGATTGTTAGCTGTTTTTTTCAGCATTAGACATGTTTCATGTGTAGTGTTAACAGAAATAAGTGGTGCTAAGCAAAGTTAAATCAGTTTGGAACCACAAAACAAAACAAAAGAGACAGAAGATTAAAAAACAGCAAATTGTATAGGGAAAAGGGTGCTAAAATAAATACAAAAACTCATGGTTATCAGGCACAGATTACAGAGGAAGCAAATGTCTGATGACAGAAGAGGAACTCAGTCTCATGAGGTCAGCGACACGAGATCTGTTGCCTTGTTGGCTTTTTCTGTAAGGCAAACACTTACTGTAAACAAATCTCCAGAATGTGACAGAGGCTGATAAAGAACACTCAAAGCCTCTCTTGTGCAGCCGCTGTAGAGGCTTTTAGATCTTCCCTCCTCCCTGAGAGATTAGCACCGTCCTAATTGTGCCTACGTGAGTGAGAAACTGTGCACATGCGTCACTGCCAATAATCAGGCTTTCTGGCGGGGCAAGTATGAATACCAGAGGATCTGCTGAACTCGTGGAGCCTCAGAGCTGAGTAAATAAACAGCGCTCAGAGGAGCTTGTCAGGACTCTGCATGAGTTTGTTGTTCCTTTGGATTGTTAACATATTTCTATACTGAAAGTTTCTGCTTTGCATTTTGTACATTATTCTAATACATTAGCAGATGACAAAGTATGTGCATAATACTTTATAAAAAGACACATTAACTTATTTTTCTTTGTCTGACGTTAGGTTGAGTAACTTTAACAAATAATCTCTCTTTGAAAACAGAACATTTTTGCAAGTGTTTTTTTTTTTGCAATAATTCTTAAAATAAGTAAATAAACATATATATAAATCTACTAAATCTTCTTCAAATAGTTTGCTTGGTTCTTGTTCACGAGAGTCCTTGTTTAACGGGGTCAGGGTTGCAGGCCGCCATGGCCCTCACTAACGTTCACTTATGCTGAAATCATTGCCTTGTGATGAACAAGGAGTGTTCATCACAAGGTTGTTTTTCTTAAGACACTTTGTAAACGATTTGGTGATGTGTTCAGGATCACTGTCTTTTATGGGAGACATGTTTGTGTCCAAGCTTTTAATTTCCTGACTGATGAGTAAAGAATAATTCCTCACAGTCTTCTTTGCCATCTGGTTGTGAAATTATTTAAGTCCCTGCAGTGAAACACCCACACAACTTGATGCTGGAGGTTACCAGAATTTCCAGCTTCCCCTTTTTTCCCCCTTCAAATATAACAATAGTCTGCAGACCACAGGACATGTCTTTAAAAATAAATTGTGGTTTTCTCCGTATGATTTTGCAAATTGTAATCTGTTTGGGTTATTTTTATGTTGCTTGGAGCAACAGCTTCTTCCTCCCTGTGTGGCCTTCAGATCATATCGTACAGAACTCATTTGAGTCCATAATGAGATAATGGATTTCTCTCAGAAGATTGAGCAAACATTTTAACAATGTCTTTTCCTTTTTTAAGGTTAAGTAACTGGTTTAGAACACAAAAAAACAATGAAAGGCGTACAAAACATTTTTACTTCCAGAAAAGTCTAATGCTGGAGATCTCCATGCTTTTTATGCATGCATATATTTTACAGCTTGCAGTGAATCTGAGGTTAAATCAAAGTTCTGAAAGTTTAAAATATTGTTAAAATTTGCTTACTTCTTTTGATGTGGCCTTGTAACACATTGTGTCTCAGAATCTTGCCAAAAAATAAGGGATCATCTGGGCAACAGACTATGAATTTTTGTACATTTTAAACATTCTGTAAAAACCTATCTTGCACCAATTAGGCATTTACAAATAGAAATAATGTTTAGTTATCCTAATTCAACCTCAGATTATAACCTTAGTTGGATAGTATATGAGATTGTGAGTAAAAAGGGGTATGTATCTTTTTTATTAATGTAAGTCAGGCTTAAAGTTTCACATCTGATATTAATACAAGTTTATCCAAATAGAAGTTAAGATTGCATTGTTGAGAACAAAAATCATTAAGTTATAAGTGAGAATAGCACAGGGTGAGCATTGATTAAAAAAGGATTTCCTGTTACCGTAATTGTCTTTAATAACATTTAGCAATGTTTTAAGTCCACCCTCACATAAACAGCTGCAGCGAATCAGCACCCTGCAGTTGGAAAACCTGCAACAAAACAATAAAAAAACGAACGTTTTTCATCAATACAGCCAAACGTGGCCTATTTTATGTATGTTACAAAGTTAGGTTAATGGATAATTTTAGCTAAAGTAACATTTAGAAAGAAATGTATATATTTTATGTGTTTCTTGAAGTAGTTCTATATTGAACAGCACTGTGAAAGCAGCACCACCCTTCCACATTTCTGAACTTAAATAATGAATGAGTAAGACCATTTGGTTAGCCTGTGCAGAAAGTGTGTGTGATTGGGAGCTGCTTTCTCCCAAAGGTGGCAGGAGTCACCACTACATCCAGTACCGAGGTTTACCATTGAAAAATTAAACATTGTAAAGTCAATCAATAAAAAAATCTAACATTGTCAGTAAAAACAAAACAAAAAACAAACTCTTTATCACTGAACATTTCCTTCTAAGGCCTAAAGAGGCAGGTTCATTTTTCAGTTATGTGTACCAGTTCAGTATTAAACATAATATATAACACAAGTTAGCTAGTGGCTAAAGAGGGTTCTTGTTCACACTTTAGAGAAATAAGTTAACCATTAGTTTATTTTAAAACACAAGTACTAAATCAATTGATGGTTTATACAACTAACACTGATAATAATACTAAAAATGTCTCTTATTTGAGGTGTGGCCCTTGAAGCTAAACCGTCGATCGAACTGCATGAAGATAGAGAAGAGAAGCTATAAAACCTTAAAGCTTTCTGCATAATCTGGAAGAACCAATAAATGTCTTCTTGTTCTCAGAGTGGCCAGAACTAGTAAAAAGTTTGTTTTGCCTTTGAGTATTTATAATTCAGCCCAGCTGCCAAACTCAGGCAGAGAAGGTATTTTTTCAGATTAAAAAAGAGCAGGAGAGCAGCATGCTATATATTAGAAGATAAATGATCTAAGTGTTCATACTTTGATCATGTATTTTCCAACCATCTCTGCCTGCTGATCCCCTAACTAACCATTATATAACAGATCACTGTATGGATCTGGTCAGTTCCTGTTTAGCTGTGGCTCCATCCTGGGGGTAATATTAGCTGGGCTGTTGCCATCAGTACCTTCGATTATGGATGATGCAGGGGGCCTGTTTTAGGTTTTAGTCCTGTTTCTCTCCCTGACATAGCTATGAGCTAAGCTTTACCAGTAAATAACTGTATTTGCTCATGAAAATTGGCACAGGGCTCGTCTGCTTAACTGTTTCTCTCCTAGACACCTGTTGAGCTAGTTTACTATATTGTCATTTTTAGCTTAGAGAGTATTTACCAATAAGTGCTTCTGTCTTTGTTTTGTATCTCTGCTTCTATCTGTATGTCTGCTTCTGTCTCCTTGAACCCCAGACGGCCTCAGCAGATTGCCTCTCACACTCAGTCTGGTTGTGCTGCAGGTTCCTTCCTGTCAAATGCATCCTATCTAATTTCTTTATTTTAAGGGTAAAAATAATCATTCCATTGGGAAATCATCTTATTTATCTACTCAAATTAAAGGTAAATACAGTTATGTTAAGAAATGTTCACAAATTTTTTAAGATAGTTTTTGCAATGTTGAAAAGTTTGTTTACCTTCTCTATGCCAGATTATGTCTAATAGAGCCTTGTTTTTCTCATTATTTATAATCTTAAGCAATATCTTCCTCTGAGAGCTGGGTCACTTAAACATTTGTTAGCACATCTGATGATAGATGTTTTTACATGGATTTCTAGCTAATAATGCTGGAGGACCTTCTGAACAGGACCTTCAACTAAAATATTGTTTCCTCAAAAGTTTAATAGCTCAGTTCTGAGTTCTCCACCTGATAAGAAGATGGTGCACCTTTTCTTTGGTTAGTGGTCGAGATGTGAGTTACACTTTGGATTGCCCATCACTCCATCACACGGAGACACAACCTTGTATCCACAGGGGAAGCCAATTCTCCTGAAAAGGATGTTGGATGAAGGTGGAGTATGTGGAGGTACGCCATACATAAACAGGGACAACTTGGAAAGGACAGGCTAAAAGGCCCTGGCCAATATTCAAACTACAGCTCCTTCTTGCTCCAAGACAGTTAGCATTTGTCTCACTGAGCAGCTCAGAAACACTAAACATCTAAAACAAACACTGTATGTAAGGTTTTTATTCCTGCAAACTGCAAGCTAAATCTGCTTGATGTACATGTGTGGATGTATGCATCCTTACAGCGTTGGAGATAACTCATCCTTTTTTCTTAGAATGTTATCATTCAGGTGTCTCCATGTTCTTTTCGCTCCAAAGAATCTCTGAAAGTCAAGAATGACTTAGCATCTGATATCTCTGCATAAACAGGTTTACACAGATGAGGGCAATGATGTCAGATAACTAGTTGCCCTGCAGCCACAGTTCATGAAATATTAATGGTGGATAGCGTCCATCGGTGTTTACATTCACAAACACATGATTGTGCTTACATCTTCCCTCTGGTGACCAGCAGATAAGTTCTAGTGATTCATATATGTATATTTTTTTTTTCAAAAGTCTCAGGACTCCAATCTTTTCTACAATTTCCAGTGGGGGCCTAGCCCAAACTTTAAGCAACATTCACTTCCAATATCCACCCAATGCATTCCATCTAAATGATAGTTTGCATTCTAAATGTTGTTAAAATTGCAGTCATTTGACTGAGCATTGCTTTTTTCTTGCAGGTCTTTTGTCTTGAACAATTATTTCTCCTTTCACTCCACTTTCATTGCATGCATTACATTAACATGCAGCTCTTTCATTGTTCTTGTCATAACGTTGACGTTACCCAGGCCTTAGATTTGCCTCATGCATCAGCACCAGACTGTTGTGGCACTACAGTAAAGAGATTAAAGAGGAGTGCAGAACACAAAGGCACACACACGAACACACACACACACATCCCCATACACACACACACACAAGCAGTGTCAGCTGTGAGAGCTATGACGCACATTGGGCTGGGTTAATATTGTGCAGTAGACTTTGCCGTCTGTGTGAGCATTCCACTACAGGCAATAAATTCCAGCACTCTCTCCTACTGAGTTCAACCAGCAGCTGCAAGCTCAATTAGTCTACGTCTCTGTTGCAAAAACCAACACACAGACTCTCAATAACTCCCTGTTTTCTAATAAGTACCTCCTCGTCTCATAGGTCGTTTTAGACATTTTACAGGTCTTTTAACAGATATTAAACTGCGGGCAACAATAGACATTAAACACGGCTATCATGAAACCAAAGTCTGCATGAAAATCAGGTTTCTTTGCAGAAACTGCATACTATGATCATTCTGACATTTTTAGTTGGTACAATCAGCCTTTGCATTGTGATCCTTTTAGTTCAAGCATAAAAAAACATCACATTTTTTATGCCTTCTGTATCTCCTTGTCATCTCAGTGATGTACAAATGACCAGTTTAGGGTGCGTCCTCTTGCCCTCTTTATTGCTATAATACTCTTCAGTCATTGAAAAGGAAAAATGATGTAAAATGTTATCGATAAAGAGACTTAAGTATACCACAGGATTTATTTACGTACATCAGTTATGGAAAAAGATCCTTTCTCCCAGTTGCTGATTGACATTCGGATTGTTTTTCTGTAAACTTTTCTTGTGTTGTGGCGTTTTCATCTTGCATGGCCACCGATCTGTATCTCTTTTGTTGCACATTTTCAATGATCTATGACTCCCATTTTAATAATTGCACAGTGTTTTTTTTTTCATTTCCTTTTATGTTTACCAAGCTGGGTCGACAGGGTGAGCGACCCTGGTTTAAATCGCCTGCAAACGGCTCAGCTCTGATCAGCATGCTGTTGGAACTCAAGACCTGGGTCAACCAGTTAATTTACGTGATACCATTGAGCACAACATACGGATGTCAACAATCCGTATGTTATGTCAACATCAACAGTCATGTCTACTCTAACAAGCAGAAAATACTCTGATTACATTCGGCAAACATGGCACAGCACTGGTAAGAGAGATTGGGACAGATAAAAAAGCAAAACAATAAATACACTTACTACACCCTGGCTTCCTTACATGTTGCTATCCATTGTAGACTTTTCTGATTTCTGTCCCACTGATGACATCATCAATGCTAACCCAGCGTGAAGGTGTCACCAGACAATCCAGGGTCGGGGAACAGAGGCCATGCAGCTTGCCAGCCAGGGTTTAGACCCAGCTTGTTTTACCAGTGGGAAGGGAGCCAAATGCAGATTGTTAGACCCATGTTTGAAAATCCTGGGTCAACCTACTGTTTTCAGTGGGAAAAGGGCTTTACAATAGGGGTTCCTAAAGGAAAAGTCCGTTCAGCAAGGAATGACAATGGATAATTATTTATACCTAAAACTAATATGTTCACATTGATTTAATGAATTTAGCATTAATCAGTAAAAAAAAAATGAAAATAATATTTTTCATTGCCATCACTTAGTCTGGAACCGGCCATTTTTGCCCAAATATAGTAACACCTCACTCCTGACATCTTCCGGCACTGATGTCACGGTGCGGCAAGCCTAGCGCCATCCTTCCCGCTTTACAAGCAAAATAAAAGAGAGCTACTAGACACGCCTGCAATCAACAACAATCATTTAAGCTTTGAGAGGACTTCACCATTAAAATTCCCTAAAACTAATTAAACTGACAATGCCCACGTGCATAGCAGTTGGATGTTGTAAATCATTGGATAAAAGTGAAAAAAAAGTTATTTCACCTTTCCGATTCATGATCCTCCCCGGACGGGTTACTCCGATCCTTATCGTTGGATCGCCAACCCGAAGAGGGATGATTTGCCATCGAACTTCTGTCCAGAGAAAAACACGTAACATGCAGCCAACATTTCGAAGAAGAATGTTTTTAAGATGACTTGGATAATAGCGCTTTGTGACAAACACCAGATACAGCATTGGGACTTGAACAACAGCCGATACCGCACCATGACATCACAAACCGGTAGGCAGCAGTAGTGTTCCTTGTCAAACATGGATGCCTCCAGTAAAGCACATTTAAATGAAATTACTCTTAATTAAAAACATTTATCATTTATTGAACAGTATGTAATAATTTCATATTTAAAGTATTTTCAGAAGTTTGAATTCTGAATATGACCAGACTTCTTATAGTTGTATTGTCCTGTGTGAACCTGCATGCTTTCATTTTGCCTATATCCTTTAGAGCTGAGACATCTTTAGGATGATTTGTGGTTTTTCATCAAGCTTGAGCAGGTTGGTCAGTACAGTTCAGTCTGGTAGTCAGGAGGGATTCCACATTTGCTATGAATGTCTTTGAGTCAATAGCTGTGTTTCCATTAACTGTCGAAATGTCCAAATTGTAATTATAAAAATAAATGTGCTAAATGGAAACACTGTACTTTTTGGGGGGGGGGGGGGGGAAATAAGTCAAGTTTTTTTTAAAGAGTTTCACGGTTCAATGAGGTGATTTTTTCGGGCATATCAAAATTCTTACTTATATTTCACAAAACTGTAGTGGTAAAACATCTTTTGCATCACACCAGTCACATGATCTGAATCTTGACCTTAATGCCTTACTCCCCATAAAAAGACAAACCAGACCAGAAGTAGCTGAAGGATTATATCACCCACTAGATCTGTGGCTGAAGTATTGATTTATATCTTACGTGTTTACACCTGCCGCTGCCATGTTGTTTTCAAGAGTTAGCTCATAAACAAACATATTCATGTGGATATTTGATTGGATTTGCTATTGTAACTGTATTTGTCATTTGTATTTTTGAAATTAGCAAAATCTCACATTAGTTTTGTTTCTCTGTAGTTATTCTGGTTCTAAAGCCTCGGAGCTCTGCCTTGTCTATGCATACTCCAGTGTGGCCTGAATGTCTCTCATTTGCAGATGCCATTGTTGATTTGAGGACTTTAAACACATCTCTTACTGTCCTTACTAATCAGTGTGTTTAAACAGATGTCAGGCTGTTCTGTGGCTCTCTTTGCATTTCTTGATACTGCTTAATTTTGATGCTTGGAGAAGCTGTAATATCTGTGTATTTTTCTCCTGCTTTGCATGAATCAGCTGTTCTGTTTTTACATCTACGTTCATTTCTTAAATTTTTATTCATGCTTTCTCATTTTAAGGGTTCAAAACCCCCAGTGAAGAACTTATGCATTGTGTAAATTACCATAAAAACTACATTTTCACTTAACAAAGCTGAACTCTGTCATTGCATAACATTTGTACTACTCATTTAATTGTTTGGTTCTTCAGGAGAGAAAAATTGTGATCCTAGTAGTTTTTATGAAATGGTTTTAATGTTTGTGTGCAAAGTAAAACAGTGTTAGCACCCGAAATAAATAAACAAAAGATTTTGTTAAAAATATTTTAAAAATACAGAACTTGGGGAATAGTTTTCAGATAATAATTTCTTAATAGGATAGAAAGCCTTATAGATGGAGACCTATGTTCTTAAAGGTTAATAGAGAACATACTAGTAATTAATAGAAACAGGGAATAGCATAAAATCATTAGAGAAGTGTTCAATCTGATAATATATGAGTCATACAAAAAAGATACAGAACAGGAGAAATGAACAGCAGTGGTTCACTTTTTGGTTTGCAAATAGAAAAAATAAGGGCTAAATTGGTACTATGAGTACGGAAGATGGTTGTATGAATTGGTGAAAGGGTGAACTATCATAAAGCTGCTTTGCAACTAAAGAAAGATCAGTGTTTTATTGATGGCGCAGCATTAGTACTGCTGATGTAATTTATGAAAAAGTCAGACTGAATTTGATTAAAGAGTTATTTGATATTTTAAATGCTATTATTATAGTCTATATGTTTAAGAGAATTTAATTTAGAATTTAAGTTTGTTATGCATTATTTAAGTAAATAGTTTAATTAAATGTACGTGCTGCTTTTTACATGAATATGAGTTTTTTAATCTTTTTCTTTTGTGAGTGAAACATCAGAGAGGACGGAGTCACAGGGCCTTGTAGCACCTCATGGTGATATTATGACACAACAGTGTCAGAAGTTGTGTCTCAGTGGAAACTTCAAGGTGTAGAAGTCCTGCTGCAGCTGCGTCACTGATCCTGACTCCTGAGCTTCTTTCTCCTGTTACGGCAGACTTGTTATCACCAGAGTTAGCACTTCTGTTTTTCTCTATGTGGTCTCTCCTCTACTATTGTCAGTTTAAAGTGCTCAGAAGCTCAGAAGAGAGGGCATGTACATTCATTCTAGTCCAAACAAATCTTATTTGCACTAAAAAATATTTCTATTGCATTAGCTATTGGTCTAGAAATGTTTGAATATACAGTGATTAATTAATTATGCAGCAGTACTTTCTCTTTTAGCAATTGTAGCCAGACTACAGTTTTACATAACATAACAGACTTCTCCCCACCACAATGGTATCAGCTCTTCAGTGAAGATGCCGGCACTGATTTTCATCCTGGATTATAATTAATGGAACCTATATCTCTCTCTGGATAAAATTACAGTATTAACTCAAAGCACCAAGAAGATGCAGTGTTTAAAGAGTTAGTATTCGATTAATAATTGAAAATAGGAAACATGTTTTAATTGAATTTTCCCCCTTTTTTTCTCCTAAAAAGGATAGTGTTAAATATTTTTGCCTGTTGCACGTCATTACTGCATATCTATTGAAAATCATACTCATAACTTTGGATGACGTGTGTTTCACTTGCTTAAAAGGTTGACAGCTTAGTAACTTTGTTGTTACAGCTGCCTAACTTTATAGATCCCTCGGTGAATCTTTGTTTAAACAGAAACCAGTGACAAATCCAGTGAATATTTCTGGATGGAGACCTTTGGAGGCTATGATGTAATAGATTTTTTTTTCACTCTTCTAAATGATTATCTGGCGCTGCTGTGGGTTCTTCCCCTCCCAATATGACTAAAATACAGCACAGTCCCTTTAGAGGACTCAGCTGAAAGTTCATCCCTTTGTGTCTAGACTGCAAATGAACAACACAGGGGCAACAATAAAGGCTTTAAAGCTATCCATAGAATAAAAAAAACTAAAAAACTAAATGAAAAACTCACTACTTAGATAACTAATAGATACATAGTTATTTTTGGGTCACTTTTCCCAGGCCCAAATCCAGATAAAGAGAAAGGATTGTAATTGTGATATAGAAATTAAATATATTGGAAACTGTTTATTTGCATTTCTAAACACATTTTGTGTGGTTTGATGACTTCTTGTCTTTCAGGTGTTAAACTCCACTCACTGAGGTTAAGCATCTTGCAGCCATTAGAGGATTTTGTACTTTAGTCAATCTGAACCTGATAGTTAAGTTATTACAGGTATTGTAGTAGATGACTTGTTTGATTAAGGAAAATAAAAATATATATCTATATATAAAAAAAAAATATACATATATATATATATATATATATATATATATATATATATATATATATATATATATATATATATATATATATATATATATATATATATATATATATATATATATATATATATATATATATAATCATATATGATTGTAAAAGCTCTATCCTTATGCTATTTATTTCAATGATAATATTCATATTTCTTTAATTCTTTTTGCTTCATTGAAATATTTTGTAGTTTTTAAAGTTCAAACTTTCCAACTTCCAACTTTGAAACTCCATATAAAATGCTGCCTAAAAAAGAGATTATTACAACTTAAAACATAAAAAATGTAAAACACAAGAGGGTTTTAAAAAAATAAAAAAAATATGAGAAATAAAAAAATACGCTTAAAGGTAGTAGTCTCATATAGATGTTTAAATGGTAGAATACTCATCACTAGAAATTAAAGATTACAGTTGACAGTAACAGGTAATAACACTCGATTGTTAGAATCTGATACATGAAAACAAAATAAAGCCAAATTCATATATGTGCAGGGGGGAGGTTTGAGTAAAAACCAGCCTTAACACCATCTGATACTCAACGAGATGCAGAAGGAAAACCTCTGTAACTGAGGTGATGCCAGTGTATCTATCAGCGCCATTCTAGTAATAATTTTAATAACAGCAATAAGCATTTGGCCAGAGTAACCTTCCCAGACTGCGTCCCCTCTCAGTGGCCAGCTCCTTGTTTATTTGGTGTCACCTTTCTCCGTCTCACGTCTGTCACCTCCTCAGGCGACACATGAAGTCATCAGGCCTCACTGACGTCAGCTGCACCGGCTCCACAACGCAGCCAACAGTACTTGGTCTGTTTACAAGCCAGCTTTTCATTGCTAACGGTCGCTTATACAAGATTGCAGAAAGGGCATGTGTGTGAGTAGGACGCTCGGCGAGTGTGAAAAGCTTTTCCATGTAGGTCGTGTGTGTTTGCACAAGCCGGACTTGGGTTAAGGAAGAAGGGTATAGGCTGGCAATAGCTGAGACAATTGTGTTCCAGTCTTGCAGCTGTGAAGCTCTGATGGATTTGTAGAGTTGATTAACACTCAGGACAGCTCCATCCTTTTGTTTATTTTCTTACATTTCCTCCCTTTATTTCTTTCGGCAGTGCTCTGTGTCACGTACTCAGATCCATTCAGACTGATTATATGACAGATTTGAAATTCTCCAGAAGGACTTCACTATACAGGAACTATCTCTCACCTCCAAACTGCTTTGTTGTTTCTGCAGTTATTCTCTAACCTTGGGTCAAATGACAGGAACAAGCTTTTTGTTCAAAGGAAGTGAGCACATATCCTGCTGACGCCATGAGCTCATGTTCGCTCTGCCGTTTAGCAGGGTAAGAAAAAAATATGACAAATTAGATCACATAATACAGGGGAAACACCTGTTTGAAACATAAGTAGACCTCTAACAAAGGAGAGGTGGTAGCAGGCAAGTCAGCCAGGAAGTCGATCAGCAATTTTCTGCAGAAGTGACCTGAGTAAAAGCGGGGCTGCTCTCAGGAGGCGCTGAACGGGAAACCCTTTCACTCTAAGACGGTCTGGAAGCATTGACGTCAGAGATGAAAAAAGAAAACAACTGATGGAAGCAAGGGGGCTCCCAAAATGGAAAAGCTCTCCAGTCGCTGTAACAATAAGCAACATCTGGCACAAAGGGACACAAACAAACAAAATCGAATCCCTTTACGCTTAGCTATGCACACACACTTTAAATGAAAATGCTAATGCAGTAGACCTACAAAGTATGTGGCTGCTACCAATATAAAATAAATAAACTGTTAGAGTTCAGACACTAAAGCATTGTTCACAATTTTCAGCCTTCAGTGAATTAAATAAATGTCCTGATGTTTTTTTTTAACAGTTTTTCTAAGCTTTTACATGTAGTTAAAGATAATCTAAATAACATTACACAACTACTCCCCTGCTGGCACAAATTGGGTCCTTATGCAATGTGCAGGAAGACAGTTAATGTAGGGATACATGTTCTGAAAGCTGGCTGCTGGCCCCGGGCTGCGTGGGGAGGGGTGAGAGAAGTTGGGAAAAGGTGAGGCTCAAGAACACAACACGGTGGGGGAGATACGAATTTAAGGTGTTGTTCACACAACAGTTACAAAGTGCTTTTGCGGATTCGCACCACCAGAAAGCTCCACCACCGTCTTAAGCCCCTGTCACACCCTGATGTAAGAAAATTCTGGATAAGTTATGGGTACATTTTGTATAAATTATGAGCACGCTAAAGTACGCTGAAACACACTGGCATCATGCTCAAAATTTCCCAGCATATGCCATACATGGGGCATAAGTTACAGGTACGTTATCTGATCGTTGACATACGTTAAGTTTAAGTTACTCATAAGTGGTTGTGTCTAGCTTATCCAAAACCTATTAGTAATTTGCATAACTTGTTCGGAATCCAGTTTGTGTGGGTTGTTTTTGTGTTTTTCTCTCTCCACCACCAGGTGGTGCCCTGTTCCTCATTGGGCCTCCCTGCACACCTGCTGCTTGTTGGATCATTACCGGAGGAGTATTTGAGCAGTGGGCTGTCACTACCCCGACGCAAGAGTGTTTGCCAGTTTTGGGTACTCTAGCCAAGCTGAGATTAGCAGAGTCTAACCAAAGCTTTGTTTCTCTGAGTCTAATCTTGTTTTTGTCTTTGCTTTTCGGCAGGAAGCCTTTCCTGTGTAACTGGATAACCTGGACCTTCTCCCCCTGGAAGGATTACTGAGTACACACTGAGCAGGGGTAAACCTCCACATGATCCTTTCAAGTCCTCATCGGAAAACCAAGTGACAGTCCGCTCCTTTACTCCACTGGGTTCAACGTATGTCTACCTGTCCGCTCTCCAACGAGTTCCCTCTCCTTTCGATTAATTTCCCACAAACTGGATTCAAGGATTAAGAAGAGCCCCCTCAAACACTTTCCGGTTCCGGTTAACCAGTCCACTGAGTTCCAGTTCCTTCTTCTGTGTTTCATCAACATTCAATAAACCTGTTAAACTTTTTCCCTTGGTCTCTGGGTGGTTCCCTGCATGTGGGTCAGATCGCTTAAATCAATTATGACATAACTGATGCGTAACTTATCAACGTATATACAACACATATCAACGAATTTGATGTGTTCCAGACAACCGCTGAGCGTCTTTCTAACTTACAGCCACTATATAACGGCGTATCGGGAGCTTTTTGATATAAAAGGGGGTTCACAGGAGGAAACTTTCAGTTCTCTCCAGACTTCATGGTGAGCAGACATTCCACAAGATATGCAGGATCCGGCAAGGCTGAGATGGGAATACATATTAGCTGTCCTCCAACATCAGCATGATCTCATCAATTTGACTCTCTTCCAGTTTTTAGGATTAGCGAGATGGTGAGTGAGATGGATCCTCCCTGTGTTCACGCCCACGGCCACGGCTAACAAACTTTCTAGCAGACATGATGCTGAATCTGCTGCGACTGCAAACCTTCTTTCTTTCTTTTTCCTTTTCCTTTTTATTTAATCTTTTTTTACTGGCAGTAAACAGCAGCTATGTTAATACAGCGATCAAAGCAACCTTTTTACGCAGGACAGGTGCCTCCGGGTGCATGGCTGCCCTCCCCAGGTCACTGCATTGTGGCATTTCATGGGTATTACACTGCCGTGTGTTATGCATAGGTTAGACTGTCATTGAATCTATGCTGTGGACCCCTTATAAATACGCTATTGTGACAATCCCCTACTGTCCAGTAAGTGTCGCCATCTCACTGTTTGATTTTGTTCTTTTCAGGAAGCAGGTAGAGAGGCTGCTAATTGAAAGCGCCTGATGCCTGTTAAAGCCAGTCAGTCACTGGCTCTGGTTGATTTGGCCTTCAGACCAGACCGGAACAGGCAGCATTGATCTATACTTCTCTTTGACTGGCTGAGCAGCTCTTCCATTGCATAATTGGGAGAAAATAAATTATTGTTTCTTGGAATCCACTCGTCTGTCTCCCATTTTTGTCAGTTCCTATGAGTGGGTCGTGACACTATGTATAAGGCTAAAATTGAAAAAATACATACAAAGTTCAGCGTATGCTGGCATTTTGGAAAGAACAGATCCTTAAAAAAAATGCTGTTACATCTGTTATAAAGCATTTCAAAGAAAGCAAATCATATCTACAGTTACACACATTGGTGTGTGATGGTAGAGACTGGTTTGCTACTTCGGGGCCAGGAAGCAACATATTTGTTGAAAACTTGGCCGTTTCTTAATATGCATACTGGTGCGTTTTCATGTGCTCGTAAACATCATCAGCCTCAGCCGTAGAACTGGTCAATTCACAAGAAAGAGACTGAGAATGGACAAAGTCCCGAGATGTTGTTTTCACCCCTCCCTCTTTACCCAGCATGCATCAGAGCAGACTTGTCCGTTCTTGATACTGACAGCTCTCCTAGCATGCACCCCAGACACAGCAGGGGAGCGCTCACAGAGCTCACAGTATTAAGTGAAAAGTTTTCTTTTCTGTTGACTATCTAAAAATATTATTTTGAGACGAGAAAATTTTAAATTTAAGCGTCAATATATTGCCCATTTACCGATTTAATGCATTATTTAAAAAGCAAAGTTTTGATGTTCACTGCAGTCTGGGCTAACCTTAGCTCGTCTGGAGCAGCCCTCTCTAGGCATAGCCGTGTGTGAAGTACCGCTGGCTCTGATGCCAATTTTATTGTTTTATTTGGCAAAATGTTCATTTGATTTGTGTTTATCTGACTTGGTTAATTATTATACCCCCACTAAATGAAAAATGTAAGAATTTATTATAAATGCAGCTCCAGATGAGCCGAGCATGTGGTGACATCATGAGTACGCTTCTGTTCCAACTAACCCATATTTATGCTGTTTCTCCCATTCTCCCCAAATCAATGCTTTCCTGAGTTCTTGTTAAGAACATACTTGGCGAGAAGAGGAGTCCCTACTCCTGTTCTTGTAAATTGAGAAACGGCCCTTGAATTTAACCCTGCAGTGAAAAATCCTGAAACAGATTGTTTGGCCATCAACGGATGACCTCACACTTAAGTTGCTTAATTTATCTATTGGGACAAAAATCCACAAGTAAGCAAGCTTACAAGCAAGTCCACTGCTGAACGGATAGAAAACAAACAAAACATCTTGATTGGCCTAGCCAAAGAATGAAGGGCGACCAATGATTGTAAACATCTTTCATGCTTGAGAACCTTCACGTGTTGCAGAAACAAAAAAAAAAAGAAGAAATAAAGCAATTATATGAAGAACTGCGGGACAACTTCCTCTTAACAGCTCTTAAAGCTGTACTGTGCTCTGCTACTCCTGTGTCTGAGCTGAAACAGAAAAACCGTTGCCGTTACATAAGCATATGGTGTGCAAGGACTCTGATAGGGACTGATAGAGAATGAGGACAACGTGTAAAAGCTACCAGAGCCTATTGAGGAAGAAAAAAAAGGCCTCCATTAATGTCAGTGTCAAACAAATCTAGACACAAGCTCTAGATACTAGGAGATTCTGAGGAAACGCCACCCAGTTTTATTATGTAGACATAATTCAGACAGACTGGAGGTTTTTGAGACACTAAACATGTCCAGACAACCCGACTAACAGCATCTCCATGTTATAAACTACACATTTGAGTAAGTACTTAAAAAACAAGCCCTAAACTTCATTTTGTAATTGAATGATGTAATGAAGGATTCATAGCAAAACCTGGATATAATCTCTTAATGGCTGTGTGATGTAAAGCCATTTCATTCTGCAGCATGGTGACCCCTCAGACGAATGGCTTCACTGCATTACTAGACCACTCAGGCTTGGCTTAAAAAGCTGTTGTTAATTCTGTGCTTTGTGTGTCATAAAGAATTGAAAAGCTGCAGCGGCTGCCAGCCTGAACTCTGGGTTTCATAATGGAAAAGCCCGCCTGTCCCCCTGAGAGACACCTACACACAGCCTGGAGAGCAGCGTCTGTCTGGACGAGCTGACACGGCAACACAGTCTGACTCACAGTTGCTCTATGCTCCATCTCATGCACCACCTCTGCCTTTCACTGCACATCAGCATCAAACTCCTCTGAGAGGCATGACTGGCTCCTGTGTTTGTGTGGACATGTGTGCCAGTAGTCTTTTGCACTTTTGCCTCTGTGGCCTAGTAATCTCCTTCTGGTCTCTCTCATATTTCTCTCACATTTTCTAAAATGCATAGGGCAGTAGATGCACCCGCCTATTGTTTTGTATATTTGCAGAACACAAACTTGTACGTAGCCAGTTTCCCCTTTTTCTTTTTACCTGACATATAAAAAGAATAGAAATTTAGTTGTGCACAGAACCATAGAAAAGTCTTTCCCATCTTACAGGTTTCCTTCTTTTTCATTTTTGAAAAAGGTAATTCGCACTCGTCAAGCAAAATTTTGATTGCAGACACAATCCTAGGTAAATGTGAAACCCAGTT
The DNA here is from genome assembly GCF_016077235.1 of Cyprinodon tularosa. Lineage (NCBI taxonomy): Eukaryota > Metazoa > Chordata > Actinopteri > Cyprinodontiformes > Cyprinodontidae > Cyprinodon > Cyprinodon tularosa. Next base: position 1,629,509 of record NW_024038975.1, on the reverse strand, counting down.
TTCAAAGGAATATTGTCCTTATTAAGGGAAAACAGCTGTATAAACCAAATTTTACCCTGTGATATCTTAATTATCCCTTAAACAAAGTTCAATCTGAAAAACTCAGAGGAAGAGAAAAGACAATTAGGAGAAATTCATTGATGCAGTCTTTGGCGCTCAGACCTCGGCAGGAAACACAGCGCTGAATTTTGATAGATATGCATGAACAGGAGCAAAGAACAGGGCTGTTTCCCCCCAGGTCTGAAACTGGTGGAGTGGAGATAGATGAAGTTGGTCAGTCTGTAGACTGCTGGTTAGCGAGACGATATGCTGAGCTTTATGGGGAGATCCAGTGGACTGCGTGAGCTGATACTAGAGCTTCACTCAAAGACCTGGAAGATGGAAGTCCAGTTTGGATAACACAGGTTGAGAGAACCTGTCCATGATGAGCAAGCATGAAGCGACAGTGGAGAGGAAAAACTTCCCGATGGGAAGAAACCTCTGACAGAACCAGGCTCAACATGGCAGTCTTCTGCCGGACCGGTTGAGATGAGACAGGAAACACAGTAAGAGTCTGGGAGGAATGACACTGGTGGAGGAGGGGCTGGAGGTGGGTTGAAACGGTGTCATCTAAATCAGGCATCCCCAAACTCGGTCCTCAAGGGCCCCTGTCCTGCAGGTTTTAGAGGTTTCTCTGCTTCAGCACAGCTGGTTATAATGATTGCAGTAGACCAAAAGCCTGTGAATCAGCTTTCAATTAAAATCAGCTGTGCTGGATAAAGACTGACACGGGAGTGGATTTTCACTCCAGTCCCGTCCCACTCCCACAGAAAAAAATTGTGTCCCGTCCCGATCCCGGGCCAGACTACAAATCTAAATCCTGTCCCGTCCCACTCCTGGTGAAATTACTCCCACTCCCATCCCGCTCCCATTCAGAATGACTCCCGCTCCTGCACCACTCCCATTCTTGTTTTTGAGCGCGGGTGAAAAACTCAGAGTGGAAGCGCTGTTGGTTTTGGGTCGTGTAGTTTTTTTGACTTGCATTATAGTGTAGGCTTCAAGGAAAAAAACTACAAAATGGCGGCGCCAGTACTGGATTTTTTTCTTTCTATTTAATTTTATTTTTTGGCATCGATCCTAGTTTTTTTTAGTTACTATTTGTTTGCTCCCGCTCCTGTCTGCTCCCGTTAATGTTTAATCCTGTACCGTCCCAATCACGGGAATCCCACGGGAATCCCGTGACCCGTGGGATTCCCGAAAAAATGTCAGTCTCTAGTGCTGGAGCAAGTAAACCTCTAAAACCTGCAGGACAGGGGGCCTTGAGGACTGACAGTGCAGATCGAAGGCCTTTTGCGATGAACTTTGGATGCTGATTGGCTTTCATGGAGATGTAGTTTAAAGCTGATTGGTTGTATCGCAGGTGGATGTAGGAGAGCAATAAGTTTCTTCAGTTGAACTTCCACCTAGACTCCATAAAGTGTTTATGCCACATTTAGCTGCAGCTATGCTATCAAGCGTTAACAACAGCTGACAATCACTTCGTTGTCTAATTTTGTCTCTTTCCTCTTTAACGAATTGTTTTAATTCAGCCTCAGTAGAGGGTTGAACTGCCTGTTTGAGTTGCTGTGACCACGATCAGATTTAAGTCTTTGATGAGGATTGTTGTGTTGAGCCGTTCAGAGGTGGAATTTTGCAATAACCTAAGCACCAAAAGTCTACGTGATGTAAGACTTTATGTTCCTGCAGGTCAGCAGTAGTTTTGCCTTAGAAGAGCTTATTTGGATATTGCTCAATGTTCTTTTCTGACCTTCTGGATGACTCTTTGAGTAACAACAAAGTAGTTCCGCCTGGCTGGGCGGTAATGAGAAACATCACCAATGTTCCACCTTTTTTGTGGAAAATTTTAGATGACAGCACAAACACAAATCCTTAGAGATGCCTTGGTAACCATTTTCCAGAGAAAAGGCATATCTGACTTTTGTTGTTAAATCTTTTTGAATGGACCATAATTTGTTGTGTTGCCAAATAGGTTTTGCTTTAAGAACTTTTATGATTCTTCATGGGTGGAAGACCTGTGACTATTAGAACTTAATACAAATATTATGTTTAATTTCAGTTAATTCATGAGTCAAAAAGGAGAATTAGAGTTTTTATACTAAGTCTGATGGGTTTGGACATCTGTCTTCCTTCAGGAAATGGTAAGATGAGATAATCTTTCAAATTCATTTTGTTTTTAAAATAGAAGTCCGTTAGAGGGTACAGATTAGCAGTAACATAAATCAACCTGCAGGATGTTTCTTCACTAATTGACATAATTAAAGTTCCTGCAGCTTTAGTTGAAGTGCTGCCAAGGCCTAGAGGATGACGGATCTGTAAAGTGGGTCAGTTAGCATTATTGTTGTTTTCACAACAAACAGAGAAACGATGTGGAATGCTTCTTACAGATGCCATCAGGCTGACCTTCCAATGGTTATGGGGAGTTGGTGGACATTTAACCTTTAGCCTCATGATTACTGAGCCTTTTTTATGCTGTTTTTGTAATGGCCTGCTGCCATGCTCCTGAGGGTCAGCAACAACGGGAATGAAGTTATGTTGGTATGTGAGGGATGTGACGAGGATTAGGAGAATTACACGGCAATTGTTCTGCTACACATTTGAAAACCTCATGATTTTTCGGACATAGATGTGATTCCTTTTACTATCAGCTTCTACCAAAAAGGATAAAAAAATATTATTTGTTCAACCAACATGACTATAGTTCAGCTGATTAAAGTACAATGGGTAGTTTCAAGCTTGTGAATTCCCCTTGAGGGGCCGTAGAGTGACGTACATGAGAAAATCAGAGCAAACACTCTCTCTGACCTCCATTCGCTTTGACTTTTCTTATTCTCTCAAGTCAGTTTATTTGTTTAAATACATTCCAGCCTTTTGAATTATATGTATCTCTTTGTGGTTCAGCTAGGAACACTATAATGTTAAAACTATGATAGATAAGAGATGGAGAAGCAGACCATCCTTCATTTCATCAGATGACACATTTTTGATTTATGAGTTTTGACAGAGGAATTACGTAAAATGTGAAAATGAAAACCAGGGCATGATGTTTTTTTTTTCCCCTCTTCGGTGTTCTGCTTCACAGAATTTGATCAAATCCTTCAATGTTCTCCATTCTGCAGTGGTTCTGAGGAGCAAAGAGGCGCTAAATTTCCAGGGATCGACCTCAGGGGCTCCTGGGCTTCTTTTATTCAGGAGCGAGGGAGTTAATGCAACATGATATGATACGATCTGACACAACATTGCATGATGCAATTTGAAATAATACTGTACAGTAATAGATGATATAGCATGACATAAAAAGATGAATATGTTTTGTTATCATATGTCACAACATATAAACACACACACACACAAAAAAACTTGTCTCACTATCTTAAGGGGACTTTCTATTGAGTGCCATTCATTTTTACAGCCTAACCCTTACCCTAACCATTCCGGGTTCATACCTAAACTTGACCCCCAACCTGAACTCAATTCACGCCTTAAGGCTTATTTATATTTCGAAACCAGGTCGTCTGTGTAGAAGTCGCCGTGAACAAAAAGATGTCCCCGCCCCTTCCGCAGACACTCTGCTGCATCTCTCCCAAACTGTAGCTGGCCACAGACAGGAGGCCGGCTTGTTTTGTTCTTATGACCGAAATTGCGTAAAGCAACGTGTGAAGTTTGGCCAGCTAGAAGAGCAAAGGTGTGCAACAACGCTGGGACCCTTGTTCCAACTGGTTTCCCGCTATTTTTGGCCCTCATGTCCCTCTGTTGTCACACAAACACGCCCCCACTTCCTCATCGCCTCGGCCTTATCTAGACCCACATGTGAGACCCATAGCATATAGCGTCAAGCGTCAAGCTCACTGCAACACATTGCTGCAGGACGCTAACCAGCCCTTTAGACCTAAATGTGACACCTGACCAAAAAACAGTGTGGGGTCCTGGAATCAGGCCCCACAAGATGCAGTCGGTCTGCACAATGTGCCATTTTCCCTGAAAATGGGCCCCACAATGTATGAAAAACAAGAACACACATATATATTCATGTCAGTGGTGCCAGCTGCTTTTGTGAAGCCCTCTGAAATAATAAACTCCAGAAACCACGGCCATAGTTCAGCACAGGATGACTGTTCTGACTGAATGATCACTTTCATCTCTTCTCATGAGGAAAACCTCCTTGCTGTCTGGCCACTTTCATTCAAAAATCCTTTTTGTGCCAATCAGCATTGAGCCGCCAGCTTAATGACCCGCCCCTGCTCCATAGACCCTCTAAGAGGTTTAGCCTCAGTGGAAATGACATATTTTGGCACTTTATCCAATCAGGGCTCTACTTTCTCACTGCTTACCTCATTAGATCGAGGCTCAAACCTCAACAGGGATTTCTCGGAGAGGCTGACATGCAGCGTCCTGCTGCTCGATAGCACAGTGGAGCTCAACAGCTGATTAATGCGCAACATACTCATGAAATCAGACACCTTTTAGGGCATGTTTAATGACTAAATTTATGAAGTTTGACAAAGCATATTTGACAAATAATTTTACAGAATGTATAGGGGATGTTTAGCATCTCTAATACTCAATGAGAAATTGCCACTGATACATATAAATGCATATATATGACTAATGACAATTAAATTACTTGAGTCTAAGGTTTGTCTGTTTATGATTAGAAATATTAAAAAATTTATTACCAAACAGCCTTTTATATATGCTCAGTATATTATTGTTAAAACACATTTAATGATCTGAAACATGTAAGTTTGAGAACAAAAAGGAAAAACATTGCAAATGTTTGACTTTTTCCCTGTTCTGTATTGGATGCAGCATAAATACCCCAAGTTTAATCCCAAAATACAAGTTATAAATGAAACTGTTGCAGCTTCTACAGATAAATACTTCATAAAGCAAAACATGCTGAAATCTTATTGCTTAGAAATCTTATAAATCTTTACTTTGTATTTTTGTTTATTCTTTTGTCTACTGTTATCAACCCATACCCAGTAAATTTATCCTTTAAAGTCAGAAAAGGGAAATATGTTCTGCACTTAATCTGAGATACATTTAATTAATTCTTGAGATTCTTATCATTAGAATTTATTTACTCTTTGCAGATTTGATGATTTCATTGGAAATTAACTAAAACTTTCTCTGAGCTAAACATATTTTAGAAGATTGTTTAACTATGCGAGCAAATGCTTGAAAGGCTGTATCCTCATCATCAAACATCAGACTGTGCTATTTTCTACCGTATCGATTTCCCACTGCAGATTAACCTTGGTAACAGATCAGAGGCTGGGCTCTTTTTGGTGCTGACGTATATTTAACTTTCTGGGAAAGGGGCCGTGACTACAAGTGCTGTGACCCAGTGACTTGACTCCAGTGGGTTAGATAATGATGACCTGGAGGTGTGATGGGTTGTTCCAGCAGAGATGTTACTAACACTAACAGGGCAGCGCTGGAGACAGCCCGCCTGGGTGATGTAACCAAAATCAGCAGCCAAATGACAAGAGTTCTCCATCAACCAGGGCTGCTGGGCACTGGATTAGAACTGACACGACTCTATTTGCTCTGCTTTGAGTGAGACATATCAGACACACCACAGACTCTGTGCTCCCTGTGAACAAACCAGAGCATATAAAAACCCAAACAAATCAATTTCTCTCTTGTTGGAGCAGCTTACCTGATTTAGATAAACACAGTATGAGCCAATCCGAGTAATTGGTAAACTGTAGGGCCTTCAGGGTAGAGCAGGTTTTTTTTTCCAAGCTTTGACTTTCTGGATTATGAATTAATGTGTTTTGTGAAGCACAAAACTGAGGTAATAATCTTCGGACAAAAGGAAGAAAGATCCCGAGTTACCTCACATGTTCAGCTACTACTACTAGCTAGATATCACTGAAATCTTGTTGTGAGTATGAACTTTCAGAGGCACATAAAGGCAGTTACTAAGGCTATGCTCACACTGCAGGCCTTGATGCTCAATTCCGATTTTTTTCACGTTTCCAAATATATGCGACTGGTACGTGATCTCGTGTGTGAACTGCAGTCACACAATGCAAGTGTCCCGCATGCGCAGTAGAGGACGCAAAGATGTCACAGGCCAGCAGTGCTCTGTGTTTACGCGCATCTAGCAATCTTTCCCAACCATAAAAACTCTATCTTTTCAAGATGGTTAAACATAAATACTGCTCTCCGCATCATCGTCTGCAATGGTTGTTTTTTTTTTTTTTTTTGACGCTTCTTCATAGCAAGAAGAAGCGGGAAGTAACTGCCTTTATATAGGTATAAGTCGCAATATGGGGCACAATTTGCTGCTCTACGGTGGTCTGTGCTCTCCAAGTGCTTTTCTAGTTTTTTTGTGGTTGATTTTTTTTTTCCTTAATTATTTACAGGCATACTATCTGAAAGATTACTGAGGCCAATAGTGAATTCAACAACAAAGAGAAATTTGTTATTACTTCATGCAAACTGGGAAGAAAACGGTAAAAACTGGGAATTTTTTAATCTAGTTAACTTTACCTCAGTAAACTATCAGATACAAGTGTCATCTTTTTGTGTTTTAACACAAAGTTTTGGGGGTCAACCTTTGATGCACAAATCGTTGTGATTCTGGTCCCTAAGTCATGCATTTGCGCCTGCCTGCGCACTCTTGTTCAGTACTCTTTGCAATCCAGTTGTGAAGAATGTGAATATTAATTCTTATCTTTTATTTTTTTTATTTATTTATGTGTTTATTTGAACAGGGATAGTGCACATTAATAAACATTTCTGTAAATGAGCCAGTGTTAGCTAAGTAGCTAATTTTCAACTGTAGTCCCTGGGCAAGGTTTAAAATGCCAACATAATAAAAACAACAACATTAAAAATTAGTGCAAACAATAAAATACATAGGTAGTAATCTACATAAAAGTTGGACATTGATCTGTAAAAAACAAAGACGTTATTATAAATATAAGATTTAAAAAGCATTGATAAAAGTGCATCAGACAGGCATACAGAAGTTATTGATTATGATTACAGGTTTGATTCTCCTGTAACCATGCTTTTAACATGTTTTTGAAAGTTCTGTATGTGTCTGCATTGCGTATATGAGTTGGAATGGTGTTCCAGGACTGAGCTGCTCGCACTGAGAAGGCTGACTGACCAAATGAGCTTTTTCTCAGTGGGACTGTAAGGTTATTTGAAGAGACAGATCTGGTGAGTCTGCTACCTTGTGTGAAAAAAGCGGTAAGTGGTGGTGGAGCAAAGACATGTAAAATTTTAAAGACCAGATTTGCATCATGAAATGTAACTAAATTTTCCCAGTTTAACAGGACATGTTTGTCCAGTATACTGTAATGATGAAAACGAAAGGGTTTCCTGTCCAAAACCTTTAGAGCCTGCTTGTAGACAGACTGGATTGGTTTTAATGTTGTTTTACAGCCCTGTGACCAGCTGCTAAGACAGTATGTTAAATGAGGCATAATCATTGCGTTAAAAAACAATTTTGCTGCATCTGTGTTCAGATTATTTCTTATGTATCTGAAGTTTACAAGGTTGAGTTTGACTGTTTGAGTGACTTTCTTTACATGTTTTTTAAATGTGAAACTTGAATCCAGAATGAGTCCAAGATATTTATACTCTGACACTACTGTGATGGACTGGCCTGCAACAAACACATCTGGGTCTGAGCAGTTTGATACTCTATCTTTGGTTAGTAATAGCAAACATAACCTTTGGTTAGAATTAGTAGGCATTTAACGGTAACCTCTGCATGGCCTCTTTGACCCATTGTTACCTTTACTGTTCAAACTAAACAACCTGGATGTATGTTCAAGCTTATTTTTCTTCTTTTTTCATGTTTTGGCTTCAATCTGATAAATGTTATGCCAGCTCTCAGCAGAATCATTAAGTTCTGGGATCTGACAACACCTTATCTTCATCTTGCATGACCTAACCTACTTCTCCAGGTGCAAAATCCTTCCATTTTGTGTCGGTACTATAACCAGAATTAAATATTTATATATTTTGGACTGGTCAACAAATGTATAAAACAATTATTTACATTCATTTTGTTCAGTCAAAACTAATACTTTTATTCTGCACCACTCTACTTTTTCTTATAGGTTGTAGGTTGTTTTGATAAAAACAGTTGACCTATGACTTTTAATTTTGGTGACATGATAAATATGTCTTATTACAAAATGAAAAGTATATCTCATTAATATGTTTCTGTGTAAATGTTTACAGTATCAGACAAAACACTGCTTGTAGACAATTGCTTCAGGCTGTGCACAGGTCAGTCTGTTTAGGAGGGAGTTTGCTTTTTTTCTGAGCTGAGGGTTGGAAAGTACACAGGGCAAACAGGAAGTCAAAGAATGGGTATGGAAAATAAAGAGATAAAGATAATGCTGGCATGTTAGAATGACGGAAAAACTGATTGTGATCACATGATCAGAAAATAAGCTCTCAGTTAAGAAGAGCCGGTGTAGCCCTTTGAAATTACTAAAAAGACGGATTTAACAATTGGAAATTCATTAAGCATCATGCAGGGTCTGACCCTTTCCTAAACACACAACCCTGCTAGACTTTCAAAATAAGACTCCAGGGACCCTACAAAATAAAGCCTCTAGATTATGCTCATGTATTATTTGATGCAAATGGCTGGACTTTATGATCCAAACTCCAGCAGTTTGTTTCTATTAGACTCTAGCGACATTTTCAAAACATACCCTGGAGAAAATTTCAAAATAAAAGTCTCCCTTTTACACTCTAATAAGCATCTATTCACCTAATAACAGGGAAAACCAGTGATTTAACATTTGGAAATGGATCCTTCCCTTTACACACTCAATCATTGAGGCATATGGGTCGTAGCTATGACCCACTTAACCAATTTCTTGAAATTATACTACCAAGGCCTGTTGACAACACACCTTACTGCACATTTCTAAATAAAACTCTTCAATTTCCTCTATAATAAAGCATAACCTTGTAACATGCAGCCTAAGCCCGCCAATGGCACTTTAATCACTACAATGGCTCTTAACATGTGTGCTGAGCCCGCCAACAGTGCTTTCATCACTACAATGCTCTATGGACAACCCATATGACCCATGTGCGTCATACGTGGCGTACGTCTATTTCGCAGCTTTCAGCCAACGTGACGCACCGCTCTCTGTGCCAATGGGCTTGCCCATTTTCTGTCCTTCAGGAGCTCTCATAGGCGTAAGCGATAAGTCTGGAGAGCCCCAACGTCACTTGTATGGGCCCTATTAGCCGTTTTCCCCAAGCAGGCAGCAGGTGGCCACTCTTCAAAATGTCTTTAGAAATTTTCTAGTATTACAAAGTATATACTTCTCACTTTATTTCTCAGCTCGCTCTGTACGTCACTCTGGAGTAAATACATGCAGATATAAAAACATGAGGCATTTATGACTGTGTGTATTAAAATGTATGGGTCAGTGGATGATTTGTGCAGCTCTGCTGGTCTTCAAGGATACATTATGATAAACATCAAAGTGCAGGTGATCTAGTTCGCCTCTTGAGTGATTCTGCTGTCTTTTCCGGTCTCTAATCCAGTTAACAGAAAGTAGAAGTTTGCATTTTAGGATAGGTAACAGGTTTAGTAATTTAATGTAGACTCTTTAGGGGTTTATTTGATAAGACAAAACCAACTTTATTAAATGCCTTGAGGTGATATAACTTGAGAATTTAACCGATTTAAATTTGATTTAATTCATTTATTACAATTATTGATAAGCAACAAAAAAGGACCAGAAAATCAGGAGCCAAAGGAGTAAATGGCAAAAGGAAAAATAAACGGGTGACTGCTTAACAGGACGATGGTGTCAAACGCAGACAAAATATGGGTTACTGGTTCCAAAACAAAACAGGAAATGAGGGAGCATAAAATGGGATTTTCACGGGAAAAAGAAAAGGAGGACACCTTGTTAAACTACAAGTCATATCTTTGGAGCAATTCAAACAACAAATGTTGGAATAAAACACAACTTTTTTTCAACTTTTCCATCACATTCAACTAAGTGATAAGCGAAGGGTAAACCTAACTGAAATAATAATCTAAATCAGACAAGCAACAAAATCAGGTTTCCTTCATGGCAACTGTTCTGAACTGGAGTGAGATACAGACTTTCCCTCTATATAATTCTTGTGTCACAAGGACACTTTTATCCACTGAAGTTTCACAATACATTGAGAAAGTGTTTAAACTGTTTAAACCTTTTTAAATGTTTTCATATTGCAACACAGCTTTCACGCACATAAACAGGTATTTATATATAGGTATTGCACAGGGTATTAAATAGGTATTGATATAAATAGGTATTAATATATACATATATAGTTATGCACTGGGTATGGAATATAAGCAGGTTATTGGACAGGGTATTAAATAGGTATTAATATAAATAGGTATATATATATATATAGTTATTGCACTGGGTATGAAATATAAACAGGTTATTGCACAGGGTATTAGTTATTGCAGAAGTTATTGCAGTTATAGTGCCGCATTGTAGAGCTTGATGGCAGCAGGGATGAATGACCTGCTGTAGTGCTCCTTTATACAAGAGTCTTTCAAAAAAGGAGCAGCTCAGCTCCTCTACAGTCTGGTGCGGGGGGGAGAGGTGTTGTCCATGATAGATGTGAGCTTGGACAGCACCTTCCTCTCAGCCACTTCCTCCACTGAGTCCAGAGTGCAGCCCAGGACAGAAGCAGCCATTTTCACCAGTTTAATACTTTAACTTTCAGATGTTTGGTAGATTTGTCACAAAGAGGGGGTTAGTTACCAGTTACAATTACACCGTTACCTAACTTAGGTCATTTTTTGATAAAAAAAATTTAATTTTAGGAGTAATTTTAATTTTAGGAGTAGTTCCTCTGGACCGCACTTTTTGGTTTTACTCAAGTAAAATTATCATGACATATTGCTACTCTCACCGGAGTAAAATCTTTGGGCACTCAACCAACTGTGAGTAACTTTACTGAAAGAAGAACCACGGTTAAACCTCACATTGAACCAGACACAGGCAAACTGTTTAAGTTTCATTAAAATTAATATTATCTTTTGTATACAATCTCTGATGTTTTAATGTTTCTTTCATCTGGTGAGGCAAGGAGTTCAAGGTAATATAGAATAAAAATTACACATTGTCACTGGATGTAGAGGATTCTGCCTTCTGCATGAATTCATTTTCCTTTTGTTTTTATTATTTTTTCCATTATTCTCTTTTGGTCTTTAAAAATAGGGAATTTGTACATAACTTTTTTATTATGGTCTGTCTGGTTTACTTAATTTTAACCAATAAAACATTTACTCATTACTTGAGTAATTTATTGGATGGCTACTTTATACTTTTACTCAAGTAGAAATATATTGATTAGTGCTACTTTAAGTTAAGTACATTTTTGGTACTCTACAGTAACCTTTCTACTCTGGTATAAAAGTTTGGCCATCAAGAAATGCTTTTTATTCATTGATATTTTTGGACACTCAGGGAAATTCACCCCAATAGTTTTGCCTTGCAGTACATTTGACATGTGGCAGGAAGAACCTGGAATCAAACCCACAACTCTCAGATTGCAGAATACCTGCCCTTCTCAATAAGCCAGTCTTCCCACTCTGTATTATGTGAAATATATGTAAAGCCAGATGACTGGCCAAATGTTAGAGTATCTGAGTAAGGAGAGACGAATAAGCCGCCCTCTTTAGATCTTTATCAATAAAAAGTTAGTTAATCACAGAATATCCTAAAAAAAAAAAACATTGAATTTTGTGTTTCAAAGTGACGTAAAGTGAAAGTATTGTCATTTTCAAAAGATCGTAATTAAAATGTGATTTCGGAAGGTATGCTTTTTAACTGGTTAAAGTATTTCTAGCCCCTCTTTGTTTTTTTATGACTGAAAGTTTCTGTTAGAGTCTTAAAGCTCACTACTGCTGATTAGTCTATTCAAGGGTTGGAGCTGGAGGTGAATAATTAACTTCTAATTCTACTCTTATCCTCTGCAGGTGAAAGTAGTTTGGATGAAAGGACCCTTTCGTGCGTCACTCTGAATTTCCACACCTTGTGGTTACTTTTGACTCTCTTTCTCTCTCTCTCATTCAAACCTGAGATCCAAGCTCATTCATCTCTGTGGAGAATTCCAGCACTAATTTATTATAGAATAAATAATCTTAAAACGAATTAGGCCATCTAAAGAAACAGAAAATAAGTTTTCCTTTAAACAAAGAATGGTATCGTTATGAAGCATTGTGAACGTGTAATTAAGTGGGCAGCAATGATTTTCTGATCTGTTTGTAGCAGACTTTACTGAAGCAAAAGAAACTTTATGATCTATATAAGAGCTATCTGTGTGCAGCTGCCATTTCTGCATTTAATGTTCAATAAAACCTTCGCAGAGATCCAGAAAGTCTTCCTCCAACTGTTTCTCATAGAACTATAGCTGTACATAAGTCTCCAATCATCCCTTGCTTTAATCCCGCTTTATTCTCAAAACTCCAAAGTTTAATTGCTTTCATGTTTTAATGAGGCTAAATAGTGTTGCTTTGGTTGAACCATAGATCATTGAAAGCTTCCTGGAAAACACACTGAAAAGCATTTCATTTTCTTCACTTTGCTTTTCCTATTGTTTTGACTCTCCATTGTTTTTGATTATTACTGCCACTACACATATTGCCCGACCAAATTACTCATAGGAAGCCCCCCTGACCCAGTGTTTGTGTTTATCAGTCCTGCGTTCCTGTCAGTTGAGAGTGGCTGCTGGTTGTGGGTCGGGTTCTTCCTGTTAAAAGGAAGCTGTTCCTCTTCACTCTTCCCACGTGTTTGCTCAGTATGAGGAAATGCTGTAAAATTAACATTTTAATACTATTGGATGTTTAGCTTTAATAAATAGCTTGTCATATATTGATTTTTCTGAATCTGGTCGTGTTGTAATGAAATTGGACTATGAATGATGTCAGTATTTAACAGAGGATTTCTTCTTTTTCCGCCTTCCTGTTTCACTACAGGGTTTCAGAAAGAAAGAAGAAGATATGTTTTATTACAGAGTTTATTATTGTTATATACTGTACATCATTATATATAACCGGAGCGAACAGATATGCTGTGCAATGTTTATGTTTACTGAGTTGATCCCCATAACCTCTCATAAGCTTGACAACTACTCTTCCTGGGGTCCCTTTTACAAACCCCTTACATAAAACAGTGACAGTATATTTGCATGTCCAACAAATTTAAAGAAATACATAGAACAAATGAAAAGTCAAATGAATTGCAAAACAGAGAATAAATTCTGAAAAGAAGTCAAATTTATATTAATCAAAACAAGTAACAAGCAAATATTTTAAAAGCATGACCTATGTCCCAGAAAGCAAAAACATCCTCAAAAAGACAATTTTGCGGATGTTTCTTTATGGGGCAGTCCTTTCCACCTACTTACACCTCTAAAAAATTAATCTGCAACTAGATTCAGTGCAATATAATATAATTACCCCCTTTTCAGAAATAATCATTTGGATTGAACTGGAACAGAAAACTTTAATTGATCATTTTTGGTACAATTCCTTTACCACCATGAAATATGTAAAAACGATCTGCCGTGTAATATAAAGTAGATTGGAAGACCTTAAATATGAAAGCATTGTACCTTGATTTGAAGGAATCCAGTCCTGTCTCTATATTTATGCTGCTATAAGCTCAGACTGCTGGAGGACATAGGGACCCCTTTTTCATCATTCTGATTAGTTCTATCTCTATTCTCCTTCATTCTGTAGAATTTGTTAGTTCAGTCTCTGTCTATGTTATACTCTCTCTGTTTTTTCTCATATTAGCTTGATCTGGTCTGTTTCTGTTTGGCTGTGACACCATCCTAGAGAGAAACATCAACTGCACCATCAACGCCTTTGCCTATAGATGTTTGAGCTTGACCTCTTTTTCAGTGTATTCCTGTTTCTCTGACTGGGGCTAACTGTATGTGCTCTCTGTCATCCTCTGACATAGGAGCTGGCTCTGATGTCATCAGACTGCCTGTGGAGCTGATTGACAGTTACCTTTTGTATCTCTGGTTCTTTTTCTATTTCTGCTTCTGTTCCCTTGAACCCCAGTCAGCCTTAGCAGATGGCGGCTCACACTGAGTCTGGTTCTGCTGAAGATTTCTTCCTGTTAAAAGGGAGCTTTTTCTGTCCACTTTCGCTACAAGCATGCTTGGTGTGAGGGATTGCTTTCAAATCAATGAGTTGATGCAATCATTTGTTTTTTTTTAGATAATAAACTTTGTATCAATTTGACTATATGATCTAGTTTCAACTGTAAAGTGCCTTGAGATTACGTGTTTGGAATTGCCACTATATAAATAAACTGAATTGAATTTTAAAAATAAGATTTTTTTTAAAAGATTCTGATAGACATCTGTTAGACTGGAAGGGGTTACAGAACCATTTCTAAGGCTTCACAATTTCCAGAAAACCATATTAACAAGTACTTTTCATAAATAGAGAAAACGTGGACTATCAGTGAACCAGGATTCCCAGAACACATTGGTGTATATCAACAGAGGTCAAATAAGGACTTAGAATCATAGCTGAAGCTCTGTAGACCATATGTGTCTTTGTTAGGTTCAGTGCTCAGATTCACCACAAAAAAAAGAGGCTGGACAAAAAAATGTAAGAAGGAGTTCCAAAGCCAAAACGACTGCTGTCACAAAGATCTATTGGTCCTAAAAATTCCCCATGACTGCCAGGACACAGGCTGTGGAGTGACACGACAAAAAGGGAGTTTTTAGATGTGTGCATCAGATTTACATATAGAAAACCCCGATTAACTAACCATTCCAAAATATTTGGAAATGTCAAACAAAGTGGTTGCAATGTAACCAGTGTTTGCCATCATGCTGCGGCTCTGGTAAACTTGCGTTTCCACCAGGACAATGATTCAGAGCAAACAGAACATTCGACTCTGAACAGCTCCACAAAAAAGGGTCCTACTGAGATGTTTTGTTGCTCGGAAACCATCACAGTGGTTTTTCACATTTCTTTAAAATGATTTAAAAAATTGCTTATAAACACCCTGTGAAATAGATCTTCCCATTACCTGAATTCTTCTCAGTTTTAGCCAGAAATCTCATTGAGAATGTCGATATATTTCAAAAATTTACAAACAAAACAATGAAACCTGTTTGGAAAGCTAAAAGAAAAAGAGCAAAGAAGTAAAAGAGCCGCTGAACAAAAGCTGAAAGAGAGGATGAGAGAAACTGCAGCATCTATGAAGGAAGAGATAATGAACCCACAGTGGAAGTGATGACAGAAAAGGACCAGCATCACCCCTGGACTATACCCAGATGTAAAGTGGACAGCTGGGGACAGCCTGATGTGACGTCAACAGTGTGACGTGTTTGGACTGTGACTAGTCAGGGATGGCGGAGCAGCCCTGGTAAATAATGGAGTCGATGTTTACAGTTTCTATCACCCCAATGTGAAGTCAACATCCTGTGACATCAGAGCTGTTATTTGACATGATTCCTCATCATGGAATGATGTGTGATGACAGGCAGATCATTTCAAATGATTCACAGACTGTCAGAAGCAGCTGGGAGCAAATGATGCTTTAATTTCACATGTCCTGGGTCAACACAGGATGCTGTGAAAATACAGGTAGCAACAATCCATCAACAGTGTGAAGAATTCAGTTATCACATCATTACTTAGAATATTCAGCTAGAAGCCAGCAGAGTTTTTTATTTCTATTTTTTGCTGTGGTTTTTAGCCTTTGCTGCTGTTTGGACATGTTCTGTATTATTTCAAATAGCTGTTTTTGCAGCTTGAAAGATCATTGTAAAGTGTCCCAGAAAAGCCCTACTTCCTGTCTTCAGTTTGCTTCTATTCTTGCTAATTTTGTACTTCTCTTTTTTTTTTCATCAATTACTTTATGCATTAACTACACTTTTGTTGAAAAGCATGTTTCCTTCACAAACTTGATGAGACACATTCAAATATCTCATATAGATAACCTGAATAAATACAAAAGAGAGTGGTTAAATCGGGATATGTATTAATTAAGCTAATTAAGGTCATGCCAAAGCACCGTTGTTGGATTTGAGTCCTGACTTTGACTAGGCCAAAAAAGGCCTGATATGTTTGGGATTTAGACTATTGAGAGGAGAAAGAAGTTTCCCAGATGTGCTTCAGGTAAATATCCAGAATTGGGAATTTCTGTGAGAAAGCGGAATTCATGATTACTTGAATAATTGCAAGGTTATATCAAAGCATCAAAGGAGTTGGAGACCATCAGACCTCAGCTACGATGATTGGCTGTGACTATCATGTTGTTTGTTTTTTATTCTATGGACGTTTTTAACCAGCTGGAGACACACCTTTCAAAAGATCCCCAAGTTTCAAAAGAAACTTTTATTATCTTTTCGGTCAACAGTGGATTAAGCCATAGTTTCCATTTTTGCCTATTCTCTCTCTTATGGTTGAATCCTCAATGCTGACCTCAACTAAAGCAATTGAAGCCTTAATATGAACATAAAGCTATGATGGGTCTGCAACGCCAAGGAAGGTTTAGCACTGAGCACCAATGCTTTAAAAAATGGCTTTGTAAAACTTCATAGACTGATTGATATCATTCACTTTGCTTCTTGTCTTTTCTTGAATGTCTTTAAATCAGGGCATTATTGGTCACTTTTAAAGATCTTTTTGTCAACGAGGCAAGGTAGGTTTATTTATAAAGCACATTTCAGTAAGAAGTCAATTCAAAGCGCTGTATATAAGAAAAAAATAGTAAAAGACATAGAGAAAAAATAATTGCAGTGGTATAGAGATGATTAAATAATTAAAAAGATTAACAATTTAAGAAAATATAGAATTAAATCACATGAGAGCAACAAAAAATTGGAAAATAATAAAGTGATTATTAAATATAAAAAAAACAAGAAATTACACAGTCTTCCCAATCTTTTCATTACGGATTGGCATGGTGCATTTAAAATAGACTACAGCGAGGCATTTACTTTGTTTTCCCTTGCCGTTTTTCCAAACTTTTCACAATTAGAAAGATAAAAGAGGGAGTGCTGGCCTAGTGGTTAGAGCAGTGCACTTGTGCTCTGAGAAGGTTGCAAGGACCCTGTTTGATCCCCACAGCCTCCACTCTGAGTTCCTGAGCAAAACCCTTAACCCCAAACTGCTCCCCAGGCGCCGCACAATGGCAGCCCACTCCTCCCCAAGGGGATGGGATAAATGCAGAGGTCAATTTCTCCAATGTTAGATCATTTAAGTTAAATCATTAAATTATTTGTGGTCGAATTTTTGACAAGGTTTTCTACTCCATTTGTCACATTTAATCACAGATTGGCTTTGAGCCTTAAATTGTTAAAAAAAAAATGAATAAATGCTGATTAAATTTGGCTTGGATGTGAGTGAGGTTCAAAGCTTATTTCATCCGTGGAGAAGAGTTTTTACTCTCAAACTACTCTATCGATGTGACAATGCTACCCTCTTCTGGTCTAATAGACTTTAGACTTAGACAAACTTAATTGTCATGTTGTTGAGTGTATACAAAAGGAAATTTTGTTTTGTACCGCTCTCATGAAATTTCCATTTCTTAAAGTGCAGCAATGATCAAATGTAAACATAATAATAATAACATGGTGCAAAAAAACGCATTAGGTGACATGAGTTACAGTTTTTTGAATATTTTTGAGTTTTTCTTTTTTTTTCTGTTTTTTTTTTTTTTTTTATTTTAAATTCAGCAGTCTGATGACAGTGGGGAAGAATATGTTTTGCAATCTGCTAGACCTGCATTGAATGCTGTGAAGCCTCTTCCCAGAGTGCAGCAGAGACATTCATTTTAATTCAAAATTTTATATGGCGGTGTATTCCAAAGCCTGCTGTAATAGAATATGAGATAATAAGCACAGAAAAAATTGACATTTTAAAACTTGTTTTTGAATGAAGTTATCCTGCTACATTCTGAAATAAAATCCCTTCCCCATTAAATCATGAGTTAACTTTTATCATCAACCTATTTCAGACAACTATTTACATTTTACTAACCACATCCAGTCATTAATACTGCCTTACCTATGTAATGAAGTATAGACTTTAAAATAACCTGTCTGGCAGCATGAAGTTGGTTAAAAGATCTCAAAGTAACACATCATGCCTTAACCTAAAGAAATGGCGAGTGTTGCAAAGACTAAACCCAAACAAAATCAAAATTATTCCTGGATTTAAACCATTCAGAAAAGAAGGATGAGCTCACTCCCAGAGATCTCATACATGCTGCAACCAAATATGGGGTTCAATTAGCTTTTTTTTTTTTTTTTTTTTAAAGGTTATGTTGCTTCAGATGGCTTTTTTCCCCATTAAAATAATGAATTTTTTGTTTTACTGTGGTTATGATTGTGTTTATTATGGAAAACGTGACTTTTTCTAAATACAAAAAAACAACCAAATAAGACATGTGCTAAGGTGCAAATTAATTTTTTTACAGAACCGTCCATAGACAACATATAAAAGAAGAATGTCACAGGGGACTGAAACGTTAAATGTTTGGATATTAATGAGATGAAGACAACTTCTATCAAAATGTTTATTATTTGACTATTTTTAATTCAAATGAAAGTTTATAGAAGCAAAATTAGGAAAGAAAGCCTGAACTTTACTATATAGTCAAACATCGTTTTACTTAACTATCACAATTTGCCCACTAGGTGGCGACATTAATCCCTCTGCTTCCAGCTAGGTTTATAAGAATAAAAACAGCCCTAAAACTTAGGAACTTCACAATATAAAAACTTAGTTAGTAAACAATAAAAAAAAAAGTTTTAAAGTGTCTGTTTTTACTCTAATTACTATGCATATATTTTCAAAGATCTAATTTAATCAAGTCTCTCACTGAATCAGGCAGAACAGCTTATTGTGAGTTAATATAAATACACTTCATCTCTAAATCAGTTATCTCTGTCACCAGTCAAAATTTCTACATTACAAAGATCATACCTCAAATATGAACAAATCTTTAATTTTTTTTTCTACAAATGGATCAACAAACTACAATACTGAACTAATCAGGTTTTACTATGGTTTAAAAATACTGACCTACAGCTGCAATGTTGAAAGACAAAACAGAAGGATCAAATAAAGCAAGTTTTTTTTTATATGATGTTATTAATAAATCCTTTAAAAGCAGAACTATTCTCATTGATTTTCAGTTTTACTGTGCTGACAGCAAACTTTAGGACTATGGGTGTTGATGGTCCTCCTGTGTGGTGAGGAAGTTCAGGAGGTCAATGGTTGTTATGACGCCCATCACCTTCTGCATCGGACGAACTGAACCACCTGTTTCATCCGGACAACAAAAAAAAAAGGGAAATTAACAAATTATTAGTGGCTTAACTGAAATACACTTTTTTTTGACAAAGTTAAAAGATAGGCCAATTTTGTTTTTTATTTAAAAAAAAAAAGTCCTTTATAGAATCTGTGACAAAAATAAGGGTTAGGGTCGACAGCGGTTAATTTCAGTTTTCAAACATGCCTTTTTATTTCTAAGGCTATATTCTAGTAAATAATGGCATAAAGAGCAAAGTTACCAACAACAATGCAAAAACGCAAAGTGAGAATTACAATCCTGGAAGAATAAAGTAGTGCATTACTCAGAAGACACAAAACCCCTTGCATTTTGAGGAGTGAGATCTCAATATACAGAACCTCTAACCATCTTTCTATTTTATTGTATTGTTTTTTTTGTTTTTTTGTTTTAGCTTCTGATCTTGGGAAGAAGGTTTAAAAGTAAATAATAAGCAAATAGCTAATCTTAAAAAGAAAAAAATATTCTTACACTTGGTGTGATCGTTCACCACCAGCGCATAGGTTTGTGTTTTGAGAATGCAGGATAACTTCCCCAGTTTGTCTGTCAGGTGCACCTGAAAACAAACATAAAGGTTAAGAGACAATAAATATGTTTGGCTTCTATGTTGTTGTGGATTCAGTGTCTCCACCATCAGGCAGACCTGTCTGAAGTCCTTGCAGAGCATCGTTCTGACAGGATCTGACAGTTTGGCCTTTCCATCCTGCACACTGGACATGATGGTTCCCAGCGTCACCATCCCAAGGAGTTCACTGCAGAATCACAGGCAGATATTCAGAGTCAGAATCAGGTTTATTGCCAAGTAGGTTTGCACTTAAAAGAAATTTGACTTGGTGCAGACAAATCAGATATACAATTATATATACATACAGAATACAGAATCTATAGCTATATACAATATAAAGCATACGAATACTATATGCAATATATATCTATATACACAGTAGCCTGTGCATTAATGTAATGCAGGAGGTCTGGAGATGCTACGTTGGTGTAGCTACTAGGTCATGAACAGGGGAGGTAGTGTCAGTGTCTCAGGGGTCTCTGGGCCTTGTTGATAAGGCTGGTAGCAGATGGGAAGAAACTGTTTTTGTGGTGTGAGGTTTTGGTCCTGATTGACCGTAGCCTCCTGCCAAAGGAAAGTGACTGAAATAGTTTGTGGCTGCGGAGTGTGGAATCAGCCACAATCTTCCCTGCATGCATGAGGCGAATAGATCCTTGAGAAATGGAAGACTGCAGCCGATCACCTTCTTTGCAGACTGTATGACACACTGCAGTCAGCTGATGTTCAGCTCCCATTTTAGGTCCTGTGAGATAATTGTTCCCAGGAACAGAAAAGACTCCACATTTGACACTGGGAAGTAATAGAGGGTGATGGGGAGAGCTGGGGCTGAGTTCCTCCTGAAGTCCACAACCACAGTCTCCTATTAGGAGACTGTGGTTGTGGCAGGCCGTAGTTGGTAACTTTTTCAAAAATTGGTATTTCTACATGGCGATTGACTGACAACCAGTCGATCGCCGGGATCACGGGATAAAGCATGATGGAAAATGCATTTCCACAAACGTCTCTCTGTGTATCTTTTGCAAAGTAACGGCACATACCCAGAATGATCGAGGACCGGGGCCTGATCGAAGCCCTTCTCTCTCAGCATCTTGATGACTTCTTGGCAGGAAAGGAATGGTGCAATGATCAGAGGGTTGGACAGGTGTAAGCTGTGGATGGTCAGGTCCCACCACCTTCAACAGATAAAAGTTAATCTCCTATTTCCCATCCTATCCTAAAGGTGGAGAAGCCGTTTATTTCTTTCCTGTCTTACCAGGGTTTGACCTCACTTGGATTCTCCAGGAAACCTTTCTCACACATCCACTGATCACACAAGAACTTAGACCTGGAAATAAAATCCAGCTTTTAGATTTTCATCATGGGGCTTATATACTAAAAGCTTATTGGTTAACAGACATTAGAATTATCCATATTCAGAAGCATGATCCTCTAAATTTCAAACTCCTCCCAGCCTCAAAATCCCAGGAATGCAGCAAAATAAGGGTGAACCAAAATGCTGCTGTGATGGTTCTTACCACAGTCATAAACCTGGTTTCCTTTAATAGTTTCTATCATGCTGGTAATTTTCATGCTTTATAGAACTTTAGAATGTCCACAAACATTAACTTTGATCAACCCAATAAAATCAACCTTAGTGTTACTTTGTGCATTAAACTAATTAGCATCATGACATGTTAAATCATTTTTCCCTCAATATTACTAACATAAGTTTTTGCAATGAGTTTAGTTTATACCACAATCTAGATTTTCAATCTATTTATATGTTTGGATGTGTGCTTTTCAATTAATTAAAAGATGACAGTATCACTACTAAATGAACTTAGATTTGATTTAAGTTATATTGCAAAATCAAATAACAACAATGGGATAAATTATTTCAATAGTTACCCAGAATATTGCTAAACAGCCAAATATTGAACTTTTATGACTTAAAGCTTTAAATAGTGACTTTTAGTGGCAAAGGTTGAAACCAACTGTGGCATGTTAAACTGCCCGTCATTTAGAAAACTACTGTACAAAAATATAAAAAATGAACAAAAACTTTAAAGGCATTTTGGGTCAAAAATATTACCTGTTCTTATTACTTTCCTTTTTAAAAAGAAGATAAATGCATTACCTTTGTTTTTGTTCGACTGCCCACTGTACAAACTATAGGTATTATATTCTTGGCATGAAAGCCCCTCTAAGGGGGGTAAAACCTTTATGATCCTCATTTGGATTATTATGCACATTATCTCTGGTCTAAAAGACTAGATGCAGGAGTGAATAGCAGACTCTAACAGCCTTATTGCAGAATCTCTGCTTGTTTTCTCTTACATGTAGTTACGAACAGAGTCTGGCAGGATGACCACGCAGCGCTGTCCTTCCTCCAGCTGCTGAGCCATCTTCACTGCTGCCGCCATCGCTGAGCCAGAACTTCCACCTGGATTAAAAACAAAAGAGCGACAAGATAATTATTCGAAATCAACTTAGATGGCATTTAAAAAAAACATAAATATGAATATGTTGGTCGGTGGTATGAGCTCACCACAAAGAAGGCCTTCCTCTCTTATTAGTTTGCGTGCCATGTTAAACGTTTCCTTATCACTTGATTTGTACCACTTGTATACGAGCTGAAGGGTTTTATAGAGAGAAAGATTAAAGTTATAGCTAACTAAGAAACCATTAACTTTAAATGTCTGTGTTCACTCTAACACTCACAGATCTATCCAGTACAGTGGGTATAAAGTCATATCCAATACCCTCAACCTCAAAATGAGCACTTTCATGTTCTTCAGTCTGTACCAGCGAAGAGCCCTCAGGATCCACACCGATTATCTGCCAACAATAAAAAAACAAACAGTTATATTAACATGGAAGGAAGCTATTTTAAACGTGTCCATCTTTAAATGGATGTAAATTACATGCATGATTATTTTTTCACCTAAGCAGTGTAGGTTGATGATAAACCATCTTTTATTAGCTGTTATGGTGAATAAAATCAAAGCACTTTCCTGAGTGAACACTTTCATGAGTGGGTTTTTTGGGTTTGAATATCTTGCCTTGACATTGGGGCACTTCTCCTTTAGCTTTCGAGCGATACCTGTGAGCGTACCACCTGTGCCGGCTCCGGCCACAAGCATGTCCAGTTTACCTGAAAGGAAAAGGACATTTCTCTCTAAATGCCCATGATCATTTCAAACTAAGGGCAGAAATATATAGTTAAAGAAACAACATGTAGGATTTTTGCTACATTTGTTCTTGGCATTTTTTTATGCTTTATATGTGTAACATTTGTGCTCTTTTTTAGATAAATAAAACTGCATGCTTTGTGGTTTACTTAAATGTGTCTGGATTTTATCTTGTGTAAGTTTTATGGTATGTTTAAAATCTCACTGGTTAGCATAAGCTTAAAGCATCATACAGCCATTAAAAAGAGTTGAACACTTTTAAACTTAAATAAGGTAAATTTCTTATCTTTGACATTGCATTTACTGGAAAATATGAAAGTTAAATAAATTCAATCATAACATGTAGGCCAAATATTATATTTTTAACTTTAGTTGTTATTCTTTTTTTTTCATCATTTTTGGGGGTTATATGATGTATTCCAAGTTTTATGTGAAAAAGTTGGAGGTTTTTCTAATGAACTTTTTCCATTTTTCAATCACACACACTAAAACATTAACATAAAATGTCCTGAGATAGGCTAGATTTTATTATTGCTTCAAACAATCCACCAATCTAAAAAAGCCAGTGTTGAAAGCAATCTATTCACCATGTTTAATTTTAGCTGGGATAGCAAATAGGAAAAAGATGCTCAGTTTTGGGTCTTGATTAAAAAAAAAAAAAAAACTGAAACACTGTCTTTATGGTTAAACACGGTGGTTGCAGCATAATGCTGCGGGGATGATGTGGGAACAGGAAGCAGGACAAAACTGATGTGATGAACGAATGAGAGAAAACCTCTAAGAGGCTGTAAAGATTTGAGACTGCGGTGGAGCTTTAAGAATGACATCAATCCAAAACCAAAACACAACAGTGTGTTAAAATGCAGAGGGGGGGGGGTCATCCCTGGTGGGCGTGGCTTCTGCTGCAGGTATCACACCTGCTTGTAATGCCCTCTGCTGTTATAAGGTCATTTTAAAGTGAAAGGTTAATTCTCAGCCGAATTGTTTGTTCTTTGAAGAACCTTTGCTTACACCTGCTTTGAGTTTGCCTGGTTTAAAATTATGCTCAGACTGCAAAAAAATTGAAATCTATACGAGTCATTTTTGCTTAAATTAAGTGAATTTTGAGGAACTGAGGAGATAAGTGAGACACCTTGCCAATGGAACAAGACAAATTACATTTAAAACAAGAAAAAAAACAATTGCTTTGTCTTATTTCAAGTGAATATTATCTAATAATTTTATTTTAGGAGTTGAAATACTCATTCCCTTAGCAAATAATCGTATTTACCTACTAAAATTAAGGGTAAATATACTTAAGAAATGTTGTACTTATTTCTAGATGGTTTTTGCAGTGCAGGGTTTTGTTTTTTGTTTCCTTTCCACCCAGACTGTTTGCTGCTGGTGTCCTAACTTGATAACTTGACCTTACAAGGTGACATCACCCTCCCGGTCATTCTTCAACAGCCTTTCTTGCCCTTTCGTAAGAGACTCATAGGGTGGGAGGTTAAGGCAATCGAGACACATGTTATGACAATTTTTGTTAGACACTGAATAGGTTTTAACTGAAAATGCATGAATATAAAACATGCAGGATTACAGGCCTGGGTCTTCATGTTTTTTAAGATTATTGCGCTGACTGGGCAAGTTTACAGAACTTGAAAGAAGCAGACATTTTGGTTCATAGAGTAATAAAATGAAAGATAATAAAAAACAAAAACAAACAAACCATCACACTGCTCCAGGATTTCTTCAGCCGTTGTATCATAGTGAGCCAGGGGGTTACTGGCGTTACGGTACTGGTCCAGGATGTGCGAGTTTGGAATCTCACTCCTTAACCTCCAAGCTGTGCGAATGTGAGACTCCACTGAATCAAATGCTGCAGATGTAGGAGTTCGCACAATTTCTGCCCCGAGAGCCTTTAGCACATCCACCTATAGTATAAAAAACAAGGGCAGATCAGCTGCATGTACTGACCCACTGCTGTGGAACAAACTAATGCAGAAAACACTTACTTTCTCCATACTCATCTTCTCAGGCATTGCAATAATGCAGCGGTAGCCTTTCACAGCTGCTAGGAGAGCAAGGCCGATTCCTAGAGGTGTTCATAAGAGCTGGTTTATAAGCGCTGGTGTTGTTTTATTATAAAGTAAGTAACAGAACCACAGTTAGATATCTGAGCTATTGAGAAGGAAGTACCTGTGTTTCCAGAAGTGGGCTCAATGATTGTGTCCCCTGGTTTGAGGATCCCTTCTCTCTCAGCGTCCTCCACCATCCGCAGAGCGATTCTGTCCTTAATGCTGCCTCCTGCGTTGAAGAACTCACACTTGGCCACTAAATAAGGAATAACATAGGATACTGTACCATTTGCATTGTGAAAATATGTGATAATTGGGAATTAAGAGCTGGCACACAAGAACATAAACCTATGTAAAGTTGTTGCAAGACTTCATTTCACCCTCTGTTGCATTCACATCTTAAGCAACCCTCAGTGTTTGTGTCTGCTTGAAGAGGGAAACTATGAAGCATAATTTATGACATTGTTTTTAGTTTGAGTGTTTTAGATTTTTTATGTTTTGTTTCTTTAATGGATATTATTTGCCTTCTGTAAAGCATTTCTGTAAAGCATTCCCATTACCCTGTGCATTTATGGTGCTTTACATATGAAGGACCTAGAGTGTGGCTGAAAAGGAAAAACCAGCCATTTCAAAGGAATTTAAATCATGCCATTCAATTGCACATTTGAAATAGATTTTAAAGAGGAATTGTAATTTAAAATGTATGAATGAATTATTAAATACTGGAATTTAGAAATGTATTTTCAAATCCTATTTCTAAATTCATATATTTGATTTTAAATACCTCATCTAATCACCCATTTAGAAAGGTAATTCATTTTTCCATTTCCATTTTATTTCACCATGCATTTCAAATCCTTTATTTGGCCCTCTCCATTTACCTTTTCTCTAACCGAGCAGACTGAAAACCAATCAAGCCAATCACAGTTGCTTCTCAGACGTAACCAGCTCCCTCATTGGTCAGTTTGTGAACTAGGTTTGGCAATCAGGGTTTCTATGGAAGAAACCCTAGTTTTGATTTTAATGGATGTTTGACTCCAAATCCTTTCAGCATGAATATCCTTTGTATTTAACAAGGTAACAATTTGACAAACAGTTAATATGGCTATATAAATATATTACCTCAGACTTTTGTTATATAATGAAAACTTTTCTAGTTCTGATTGAAGGAAAACAGTTGGTGTGCCTTAAAAGTATATATATATTAATTTGTCACATTACCACCCGCATCCCTGTCTCAGCTAAAGAAAGGTAACCTCACAGCATGATTCAACCACTACCATGCTTTTATCTTGGTTTTGTTTTGGCTGCATTTAATGATTGATCAAGATTGATCAAAGCATGTTATAGTGTTTTATGACTGAAACTTTCTTTCAGATCTGAATAACTTTCATTCCATTCCATTCCTGCTGGATTAATACTGAGGTCACATTGCAAACAATCAGACTACATTACAGGAGTAGAGGAGAGGTTGTGACAGACTATAGTTGAGGTTGCTAGAGTTCAGAAGTGGTAATAAAATTAATTATGTATACCTGTAAAGTTTTGGGTTTTTTCTATTCTTATTTTTAGAAGATTTAGTGTGCCATTCTGCTACCAAAGCCTGCATTATTAGATTTGAGGTTCCTGTCACTGATGCGGAAAATGTTTCTTAAGTAAAACTTTAATCTTCAAAGATGGCTTCCTGTTGTAGATTAATTTTTGAATCCATAAAGTGCAATAGAGAACACAGCAGGACATCTATGTTTGGTAAATATAACACCCATTGCTTGCCCAGAGTGACACATTGTTACATGCACTAACTAACTGCAATCCTCCTGATATGCACAGATTCCAGGTCAGATGCACCGAAGCATCCAGTACATGGACATATAATTGCCCCACAGTCCTTTATTTCTGTCAAAGAAGCATTGTAGAGGGACAGATAGCAAATAAAGCCCATATTGTTCTTCTCTGCTTTTCTGTTGTTCTACTTTTTTATGCAGGGTTGGTTCATGGCTGTATCTTACTGGGGCATTCAGTTCACATCATTACCAAGGCTTCAAATGCTGAAGGTCCTTGTTTTAGTCAGAGCTGCGCTCATTTTCATCTCCATGCAGTTTAGCTGCAATGTTCAAAGTGAAGCTTGATTGTTAACAGCAGTCCAAGTAGATCTGCTTGCAAAGAATTCCAGATGTGAGCAAGTTCTGATATTCCAGTCTGTTTGATGACTTAGTCAGCAAAAAAATTAAGATAATAAATCTAGGCATTAACCAATATTCTTGATGTTAATGATGTGTTTGTTTGTTGTTGTTTTTATGCAGCTTAAAGGCATGTTTGGACCACCTGACATGAGTGTCATGATGGGGGAATGTGTTTCTTTTAATTTTAGACAAGGTGATCTAGATTTTTAGGTACATATTAATATGCATGTTACAGTCAATAAGCAAGTCTGAATACAGACACTTTTGTAAATATGCAAACAAACCCTGACATGACTCTATTTAAAACTCACTAACCTTTTTTCCACCAGAAAAAAAAAGTTGGAATGCAGTCTAAGCAGCAAAGGCCACAAAATAAGGTCTGGGCAAATTTGGATTTATATTATTTATTTTTTTCGTGATCAAAGAAGTCTTTTTTTCTGTAAGTTATAGCATAATTATACTTTTATTTTTCAATTAAAAATGTAAAAACACATGGAATGCCATTAATGCTTTTATGGATCCACCTTTCAGTGTGTTGCAGCTGTAGGTTTCTTGAACTGTCATTGCCAACGTTTTACATTAGAGGATCTAAAAACAAACTCAGGTGGCTGTTTGCATAACAGGTAAACTCTGCAAGCAAATTGTTGCCCTGCAATTTATTTAGGTTTCAAAGTAAAGGGGACTGAAAATATTTCCACTAAAGTTTTCAGGTTTTATTTACTCACCCCCTGAAAAAAATGTAGTTTCTTCTACCTATATTGTCTTCTTTTTACCTAAAAATCTCGCATTATGCAATGAAAGCTTTGGATGTGATGTGACAAATGGAGAAAATGTGAAAGAGGTTTTGCACTATAAAGTCTCAGCCTCTGCACGATGTGAGGCAGCAAAGGAGATTTTTCTACCAAACACCCTGAATGTTTCCAAGTTTCGAGTTGCATTTTTTTTCTGTGGGCCTAAAGGACAACGAGTCTTTGTTTTTCACCTTTCCCTCCTTGTGAGCATGCTGCCTTCATAAACAATACCCCAATGGTAACTCATTGCCCATTTTAAGGCCATAAGCTACTCGATACAGAGCAGGAAGCCATCATGACCTTTAAAAAAACCCAAAAGCATTTTCCTGCCATAAGGGTGAAAGGAATTGTGGTAGGGTTTTTTTTCTTTCAATAAAAGCACCAATCTTTCATTAAATGTTGCTCTAAATCAGGCATACTTTTAGCTTGCTAAAGCTTGAAATTGCTGATGTCGCCCTTGTTCTCAGTGAGATACGATTCTGTGTGAGTTCATCTTTGCTATTATCAAAATAGAACTGTGTAATGTGTCATTTTAGATTTTATTAAAGTACTTTAAGGGTGAAAAGCTGATCTGACTCCCTATCAGTGTCTTTGTAGGTGCAGTTGCATCAAGTTTTACTCACAAATTTCACACTTTAACCCAAACTCCTTTGGGATTTTATTCAGGCGAACCAGAGGCGTGTATCCGATGTGTCCCAGGATGTTGGGGAGGATGCTTGGTGGTTTGATGCTGCAGAGGACAAATGTCAACATCAACCTGATTGAAATGCAATCAACCTTACACAGTAACTTGAGGGGAGGAGGTTATCTGGTGCTATGGTTGGATTGTATCATTTTGCTGCGCTGTAGACTTGCAATAAAAAGTGTGTGCTGTTCCTAGGATGGTATTATTATTAAACATATATCCAAAAACAGACTTAACATGGCTTTAAACCTACCAGGGAATGGCTGTCCACCTTTATCGATAGGCAGAGACAGAGGGAGATTGTTTTAGCTAAAACATGATGTATGAAGGAAAACTATCTGCACATATATTTGAAGATATCTCCACATTAAGACACAGTGGTGGCAGCATCATGCTGTGGGGATGCTTTTTTTCAGCGAAGGTAATCAGTTTAAGTATATGACAACTGAGGAAGAAAATCAATCAGAGGCTGCAAAAGACTTAAGACTGTAGCTGAAGTGATCAGATTGGAGATGCTTTGTCCTGATCCAAAATGTAATGCTCTCAGATTAATTTTGTTAAATCCGATGAAGTTTGAGCAGTTCTCATCAGTTCTTCTTCACAGCATACAGAATGTGTCCAAAACTTTGAGGTTGTGAGACCTTTATGAGACCTTTCAGAGTCGAAAAGAAGGTAATAACCTTTATTTTACATCAAGAAGCTAGGTTTTTATTTTTTCGTTCCTCCCCTCTGAGTCATGTGATTCTTACCGTGGCGGCTGGCTATGAGGGGACTCTGACATTGGAGCCCCTGGCCTCCAGGTGCATTTGCTGGGTAAATCCGGACGAATCCACTTCATCTGATCAGCCGTCTCTTTTGCGTTTCTGTCCATTCCACCATTTTCTCCACATTTTAGGAAAGGATTGTCTGCATCATTGAGCGGCTCGTCTTTTGAGAGTCCAGGCAACTTGTTCCCACTGGGGAAAATTTTGAGATCTCCATCCATGCAGGATTTTTGCTCTGCATGCATCAGGGTTCCTCCACCTGGGCAAGTCGCTTGAGCATCTTTTAAGCATTGGTTTCCGAACACAGAAGGCATTACTCCCCTGCAGCAGGAACAGACAGATGTTACATCAATTCTTAGGAAAATCAAGATTTAATTTAAACCTATAGGAATTGTCATTTGAAGAAATGCAATAAGGAGATAAGTCTCCAGAAATAAGATGAGTAAAACCTTACTGAATGTCAGATCAATCTAAAATTTATGTTCTGAAGCTAAAATCAGCTTTGTGCATGATAACTGTGGTGCTTTAAAGCTGAAGTTCAAAGGTCTAACCCTTCTCCCCCAGGATTTCCCCCTGTCATTATTTAATAGGTCATGATTATGGATAATGAGCAGAATTGCAATTTTTTTCAAGTCTTTGGTAAGATAAAAAAAAATGCAGAAAATTATTGTATCAATTTTACCTTTTTTACAAAATCATTTGATAATAAAGGCAGTAGAACTTTAGTTTAATCTAGCCAAAAACCTAAAAGTTATGTTTGGATCTGTTAAAACTATGCAAAAGTTTAAATAGGTAGAATTATAGATTCTACAGATAAAACCCCTCCAATAGTCAGATCCATTTTACCTCTGAATTAAAAAAACATTCAATAAAGCAATCAATTTTAAAGAGTGGCCCAACAATTGATAGAAAGTGAAGGTTTTTTGCAATAAGTTTGGGTCACCATCTGATCAATAAACCTCCTCATCCAGAACTTCATCTAAGGACGTTATGCTAGGATTGTTATAAGTAGCAATTCAATCCAGAAATACTTTATAAATCCCAAAAGGGAATGAAATGTTGCAGTAACTTATAGAGTTTTCTTTTTTTTTTTTTTTTTAGGGTTGTTGTTTATTTTGATAGTTGTGGGCAAGGAGGATCTTCTGTAGTTGTGTGTCATGCACTGGATCAATGGAAGCCTCTGACTGAAGACGGATTTCCGTTTTCTGAAGAGGATGCTCAATGTTGTCCATAATCTTCTTAACATTTTTCTTAACTCTATAGTCTACAGATGTTCCAGAGGAATTCCGAGAACAGAGTTTGCCAACTTTATCATCTTGTTGAGCTTTTTTCAGTCATTTACTCTGATGCTGTAACCCTGGCAGATGATGGAGGAAGAGATCACACTCTCCACAACAGACTTATAGAACATACGTAGCATCTTGCTACAAAGGTATTATCTGCTCTGTCCCTTCTTGTAGTCCAGTTCTAGTTTGTCGTCCAGGTGAACATCAAGGTATTTATCCTCCTCATCCACCTTCACTTCTTCTCCCTTGATGTTAACAGGATTCCATTTGTTCCTGTTTCTTGTGAAATCTACAATCATCTCCCTTGTTTTGTACGATTGTTCGTGACTCCACCTGAGTCTTCAGAAATTTCCCACAAAGTAAGTCAGGCTGAATTGTGTTAAATAAACTGGAGACATCAAAAAACATGATCCTCACAGTGCTGTCTGCCTTGTCTAAAATCAACCTGATATGTCTGCTGTGGTTAAACCTCATAACAAGTGCCCAAAAAGAAAAAACAATATAAGTAAAAATTCTTTCAGTTTTACTGCATTCAGCACAAGAAGCAAAAATCCTCAGAAAAAAATAAGTATTATCAAGAAACGGAGAAGATAAAGTTCTCATAAAAAAGAATATCCTAATCGATCAAGCAGAGCTTCTCCAAATTGCAGCCATCTTAAGCAGAGAAAATCTGGGTCACCTCTGTTTTTACTGTTGTGATTAGGATGTAGAACAGCAATTAATAACTTTCTTTGCCCAAACACTAAATAGTATTTAAAGATTAGCACTCATATTAGTGATAATCTGTTAATTATGTCCATCAGGAGTTTGCTAGGTAGTATAGTTCAGATTCTAATTATTTATTATCATTATTAATATCTAATTAATCTAATAAATTACTAATTATTTGGTTCAATATGCTTTTGTCATTTTTTGCATCACTAATTTAGTTCCTCTTTTAAATACTTGTCACTCACTTTCTATTGCCCATCTCACACAATAGATTAAAGTTGGTTAGTTAGCAACAATTCCACAGAAAACAGTGATTGGAAATCTTTAATTGATACGAGTATCAAATATGTTGATCAGAATTTCCAAAAATTACATAATTTTCACATTTTGCATATTTTAATTTTTCAGAGAGTTTTTCCAGCTATGCATAAAAATCATTTGAATTAGACTATTTTAGATATTTACTGGATGAAATTCAGTTTTTGTGTTGCTGAAATTACTTAAAATCAAAGAGTCTAAGATTTTCCAGCATTATCATCATTCAGTGGCAAATTATGATTATCTGTTTTTCTTTTCTTTTTTTCTTGTTTTGTTTATCCGAGCATTAAGCCATATATCCCCACAGGAAAAAAAAAACTGTCTCTACAGGATTATATGAACAATTGTGTTAGCCTCCACGTTTTTGCATTTTTGTTGGATTTTACTAATTTCTTGGATATCCTGAAAAAAATGACTTCACTGATTTCCTCTAAATTTCTATATATCAAACTCTAACTCCTAATGCTGTGGGTGCTTTGTTGTTTCCAAGTTCACATAAATGCAGCTTACTGTCAGAAAGATAAAAGAGCCCTAATGAGCTATGCTGTTAAAAAAAAAGAAATAATAATAATAGTACAAATTACATTTAAAACAAGCTAAATAAGCAAACGTCTTGTTGTATATTTCTACAGCTAAAACACGTATGTAGAAAGAAAATGAAACTATATTAATATTTAAGTGTTAACTTATCTGGATGTGCTCACTCAGATAACATATTTCTTAAACTCTTTTTTGTATGTTTTTATTTACCTCTTAATCTATTTATTTTTATTTAATTATCTCCTTCCTGGAATATAAATCACTTTAAATATTGTATTATTAAAAACAGCTTTAGAAATAAATTTTGGTGGATTGATTTATGCATCAGGCCCTTTTGTTGTATTGATGTCATCCTAATGTATCACAAGTGCAAGTGAAAAAAAAACAGCTTTCATTTATATACTCTTCAAGGAAACATTTTTGTGTGGTGCATTTGTTTTACAAAATGCTAATAATTATCAAGAAGTTATATAAAAGATTTTACACAGACATTTTTTTAATGCAATACTTCTAACAAAATAATTTTCTGCAGGTCTTCTTTAATATATACAAAGATAATACTTCAGTTATAATGAAGTAAGTCTGTAACTGTTTTCAAAACAACTTCACTGAAAGTAGACCAGGAAACGGACAAAATTCTTTAAACTTTAAAAGCCTGATTTAAACTAATTTAAAACTCCAGTTACTACCTGTATACTTGAACTACTTTGCCATGGAAAGTTACATTTTAAATTTGGTTAAATAACTTTACTTATTAATTTAATCTAGAGAGACAGAAGGATAACTTTTATCCAGATTTAGATGTCTCATTCCTACTGGTTTAAAAGTTTTAATTAATAGCAATAATCAGATTTAATCAGGTTACAGGAGCTTAGAATAAAGTCTCAGTATTTGTTTCCCTGCAAAGTTTTAAGAGAGGATACTCACAGGAGGCTGGGCACCACTGACATTCTTCCAAAGACTGTTCTATACAAAAGAGGCTCATTCCCAGACCTAATATGTGTGGGGGTTTGGGGACTGTATGCAGGGGACCAAACCACTGAGATGCTCTGATGGGGGGGATGCTGGTCTTCTGCAATCGAACACATCACTCTCTTCATTAATGGACAGCCTTTTGATGTGTTTTCTCACATCATTTATTAAGAATTGATTTTCCTACCAGGATAAACTGAGGTAAACATCTCTTTGCTGCTCAGATGCGGGGGGCTCCTGACACCCCGTTCCCCCCTTCATGATTTCCACCCAGGCTGCACCCCAAAGCAAACTTTGTAAACACTTGTTTTGATGCAAAGGTCTTTTTGGGTTAATGCCTCGTCGTTTTGGTGAAACATGGGTTTGTTTCCCCCAAATATCAAACAACAGTTTGCCATTCAGTCTCAGACTGGAAAAATGTCAAGGTCATTAAACCTCTGACAGTGTTGTGCTGTTTGGGCTGAATTGTAATTTTAGGTGTGTTTTTTAATGTATTCAAGTCTTTAATACATCTTTTAAAGCTAAAATGTCTGCGGTTTGCACATCTTTGACATTTTACGCAACATATCTTCTCACTCAAAACACATTTTATTGTTAAAGTACCAATAACTGCTGCTAAAATCCCTTTAAAAATATTATGCCTCAACATTTTAGTTAAAAAAAAGGTTATTTGTATGAATATTAGATTACCAATTTGTATATAAGAAGAAAAAATACACTCAGAGAGACTTTAATACTGAAACTGGTATTTTAGTAATACATTTGTTTGTTTCTTATGGTGAAGAAAGTGAACTTTACCCAAGAAAATCATGAAATAAATATCATTGTTGCTTTTTTTTTGAAAATTTTTTGTATCCAATGCATTCAGGTAGATCAAAGTAATTTACAATGACACAAATGCTGCAGTCCTTTTCTCACAGAGTTGATGGAAAAGATCTGAAGTTAATCCAGCAAACAAAAATCAAATTTGGATCAAATCATTTTCCAATTTTACATGACACTTTACCGGATGCTGGGATTAACCTGGATTTAGTCATGCAAGGAGTAAAAAGATCGTCTCTTTCAGTCGATTTAGTGAGCTTAAAAGGAAGAAACAGAAAAATCGACATGAATATATATAAATACTAGCATGAAGGTACCCCAAGGTTTTAAAGAATATTTTGCCCTCTGATGGTTAACAGTCTTTTTAAAGATGTGAGACAAAGTGCCAGAGTGACTAGAGGATCCTTAGGAGTAGCAACCCCACCCCCCTCCTCTTTCAGTAGTCACTGCACACTGCCAGTCAGCTGGCTGAACAGATGTCACTGAACTTTGTGACGTTAAACAACAGAGTTTTAGACCATTCCTGTTTGAATATATAGATACAGTACACGTTGGCTATAGCAAACATGTACTGTATTTATATTAATGTTCCTTTTATATATGTTTTACAGAAAAGGAAACTATTTAAATTACCAATAACAGAGCTAAAAAAATAAAAAATAACTGGTCACATTTCAGCAGCAGCAGGCATAAGCTTAGCTTGCATGTAACAAATAAAGAAAATATAAAAAATTAAATACATTATATATTTCTAGTTTTTTGTGCCGATAATGGGAAAAATAATATTTTACCAATGGATATTATGATATTCAATGGAAGAATAGAATGGCATAATATCCCATCCCTTACATATGACTGGATAAAAATGTAACATTGGATTAGATCAGATTAGAATTCTCATATTGATACTGGAATAATTTGCTCTGCTACAGAAACCAATTATCAGTCAAATTAATCACAGAAAATAATGCCTAAGCTCATTAGAGTCTAGATTTACTCAGAGTTAGAGTGATGGGCTGTTGAGAGCAATAATAGCAGCTGATAAAGTGATTAGCCTATCACACCACGTCTGCAGTTAGTTTAAGTATCTGTACCAATCAAAGTCTTACCTGTGTTTTTCTTTGATGCACTTACTCAGCCTCTTTGAGTGTAGGGCAAAAAAATAGATTTATTTCAGAATTCAACAGTTAGCAATGGTAATAGAGGATTCATGAGGCATGCTTGTTGAATCTATAAAGAAAAATCAACACCAAGAGTCTTTTTATCTCACAGAAGAGGTTATGAAAATGTTTAGGTTACCTGTCATTTAAATTCAGACTGTGGAAGAACCACAGTTCTGGTATTATTGGATAGTCACCTGATCATGAATGTCAACAAAACAACGGAGATTATTGTAGATTGCAGAAAATACATAAACAAGTTGAGTATAGCATTGAAGAAGAAGAAGTGGAGGTGATGGAGGAGTATAAATACCTTGGTGTTCCCCTGCACAACAACCTACACTGGAGACACCGTTTACAAGGAAGGAACAGAGTGTTGATTACAGTGTGATCTCTTCCTCAATCATCTGCTGGGGTAATGGCATCAGAGCTAATGACTTAAAAAAGCAAAACAAGCTGATAAAGGTGGCAAGTTCTGTTCTAAGAACTCCTCTAGATCCTCTGGAGAATATTTGACAGAGAAGAACTCTTCGTGAAGTGAAGAACATTATGGACAACAGTGAGCATCGTCTTCAGAAGTTTTTTTAAACAGATCTTCCTGCCTACAGCTATCAACACCTGGATAGAAAATAACCTATGAGTTACTGCAACACTTAATTTCCCTTTGGGATTAATAAAGTATGTTTTAACTGAATTTATCACTAGATTTTTTCAGAGCATCTGTGAAACTGGGTCGGTCTTTCTAGTACCACACTGAACTGGTTTAAATCCTACCAGAAGGACAGAGACTTCTGTGTGTCAGAGAATAGAAAAATCTCACGGAGGGTTCCTCAAGTCTCCACTCTGGGGTCCCTCCTATCTTACATCTACATGCCCCCCTTAGCTTAGATTATAGCAAACAACAACTATGACTATGCTGACGATACACAGCTTTACATCAGAATGTCACCAGGTGCATCAGTATCTGAAGCACAGGGGACTTCACAAAGCATCAATATGTGGCGGGTTGGGATTGAGTTGTTTCAGTAGGACTTGGTACTAAACTACACTGCCACAGGTACCAAAAACAGGTTCAATTTTGTTACCATGTCTACCTGGCCAGTGGCCACTAAACTGGACATATCTGAGCTACTTTGACAATTTATTGAGCAGAGGTCTCCGGGTCCAGACCTAGAGCTCCATCTTTTAGATGTGTTTCCTTCCACACCTGAATCAAATATCTAAATAACCTTCTCAACATGCAGTCAATTTCTCCAGAGTCCTGCCAATGAACTCATTATTTGACTCAGGTATGATGAAGCAATAAAAAGGTACAGCTTACCGAACCCCCAGAACTGGGATTAAATAATCCTGCTAATGAGTATTGCCAAGAGGAAGATACGAGACACCAGAACCAACAATGCAGACAAGCTGAAGACTGGTAAGCAACTAGGACTTGAACAATATCCTAATAATTATCATGTTGTGCTTAACTGTGACTGTGTTGTGGGGGCAGCAGTTTCAGCAGAGACTTCCAGATTTCCCTTACCCCAGACACTTCCGGCAGCTACTCCATATCACTGTGGTCCAACACATCTCCACCAAATGGTTTAATTACTTGCTTAGTTGAACTCCATTTCTTCAAAGTCCTGCAAAAGACTTGCTCATTTGAGTTATCTAAATAAATGTAAAAGGTGCAGGACACCATCCATCAAGGATTGGATTCCCGCTTCACCAGCTGTGAAGCTCCTCATGTCATCACCGAGTACCAAACCTCCCTGCTGAGAAAACTAATTTCGGCCGCTTGTATCCAGGATCTTTCTTGAAGTCTTTGCTCCACCTCCTACACAAGGTCAGGCTCCTTCCCTTCCCAGCGAGGTGGCGTTCCACACTCCTAGAGCCAGCGTAAGCATCAGTGGTTCAGGTCACCTCCACCTCTGACTGCCTTCCAATCCTCTTTGGCCTTGTCCTTCATGGTTTCCCCTGCAGGTCCACTGAGGGATGGTCTTGTAACGCTCCATCATGCTTGGCGCAGTCGGGTCCAACAAAGATGAACCCCAACCACAGGCATGCGCCACTGTACTAAGGTGACTGCAATTGAAAGGATTTTGTAGTCATCATAAGGGCTTTGTGTGACCCCTAACCTTGGGAGATCAAACCGTTGGCATTTAAGCTGCCAGAAATTACCTCTGGGATATCTCATTCACCACATTAAGGTGATGGTTAATGCCACGCATTTTAATTGAAAGCTCATTAACAGGCTTTTGCTCAACTGCAGTCATCAAATTCAGCTGTGCTAAAGCAGGGAAACCTCTAAAACCTGCAGGACAGCGGCCCTCGTGGACCGACTTTGGGGATGCCTGACATAGAGGGTGATAAAATTCTGTGCCTTCACCTTATCCTTAACAGT
Organism: Cyprinodon tularosa; assembly: GCF_016077235.1. Lineage (NCBI taxonomy): Eukaryota > Metazoa > Chordata > Actinopteri > Cyprinodontiformes > Cyprinodontidae > Cyprinodon > Cyprinodon tularosa. Next base: position 1,591,711 of record NW_024038975.1, on the reverse strand, counting down.
TGCATATGCTGGACACACGGGGGCGCCAAACCCCTATTACACATGCATTAAATTGGTGTAATCAGGTTCAGTTAAAAGCTTAGTAAAACTGATGTCACCACTTTTTCTAAACCTTGAGCAGATTCTCATATGGCCAAATAAAAACCTGCTTTTTGAAAAAAAAATCTGTAAAAGTTTCCTTTTTAACTGAATTGTAGATATTTTATCATGATGAACCTTCAGTTTATTAACATATTCAGTAGATTACTGGAAGAAGTGATGCTAGTGAATACACAAATTTCACTCTCCATTTGTTAACTGATGGACTTTCTCTTTATTTCAAGGTTATTATTTATATAACAACCTTCAGATGCTGTATTCTTCAGATTGTAGTTAGCATATAAAGCTATGCATGGCACTCAAAAGCACAATTTTACGTCACAACAAAAAAAAACTACTTTCTCAGACAAACCAGACAAAAAAAATATTTAAAACAGTTTCATCAGAAGAATAAAAAAAGAGAAACATTTTTAGTGACAAATGAGTCAGTAAACATTCTATTTGAGTAGAAACCTTAGATTTAATGAGGTGAAAGTTATTTTCACAAATTTTCAAAAACCTGCCTTGTATTAAAATCAAATGAGGCAGGACACAAACTAAAAAAAAAAACAAAAAAATAACACAGTGATGGATTCAGGGATGGAGAAGTAAATGATCAATACTCGTAACTCAGAATCTTCCTGAACGCTCTCTGTCTCTGGACCGACGCCTCTCGTGATTGCGGCCTCCTCCTCGACCTCTATCCCGGTCTCTGGATCGGGACCGAGACCGGTGGCGGCTACAGGCGTGAAGAGGTAGAAATAGATTAAACAAAACCGCTTTGAACATAGGTATAACAAATTTTATTAATGCTAAAATAATGTTTTTACCCCTTCCTGCGGCGTCCATAGAGCTCTCTCCTGAGTTCACGTGAGATGGGTTTCAGATGCATGAAGTTACAGAAGCCTCCACGAGTGCATTCTCTGTAAACGGGGAAGGAGATCCATTTAACAATAGTTACCTGCAAACCTGGCAGGTGTTCGAATAAGGTTGGAAGTCCAGCACTATTGTTCCACCTAAAGTCTGCACCAAATTGAGAGTAACTTTTGCTCCCCAAGTTTTATACCTTCAACCTTTTAAAGCCACAAACCAACAATGCTTTTGACTAGAATTCCAAGTGCAAGGCTAAGGTGTTTGCTGAAATGTAAAGTTAAAAGCACACAGCAGACTTTGTTACCTAAAGAGTTTATGCGTTATGATTACTTTCAAATTAATCCTGAGGCCAATATACAGCATTTGACACCATCAATGCTGCGAGCGGGGCTCCCCTCTAGAAGACGCACCTCAATCGACCAGGTCATCAGACCTAGAAGAACGTATTGCTTTACTGCCACAGGCTCTTATATCGTCATGGGGATGAGGCTTTTGCTCTACTTTTTTTCTGTCTGCTCAACTACTGGTCATGGCTGAGGCAAGGAAAATGTTTAAACCTCCTAAGGCGGCTATAAAGAGAAAATCTGAAAGAGATCATGGGTGAGGAAAAACAAGAGTCGATCATGGAAAGGCGTTTGTTCGTTGGCGAACGCTGAAAGAAGAAGCCGGATGTAAAACCGATTCTCTTTTCTAACTTTATTATTAGACTGGTAAGTTAACACTTGGCTCCTAGTATAGTCATATATATGTATTATTATTTCTTCAGCTGCATTCTTTACAGAACGTCTCATTCTGCAGCCGCATTTAGAGAGTAATTTAGTCCCACATTTCCAAAACAATTATCTGCTTGTTGTCAGAGCAGATCTAACAAACTTCAAACTAGATGCCAATGGACAGGGTAGAAAACATTTTGTAATAGTTAGATTCTTTGCAAAACCACAACTTAACTGAGGTAAAAACAGCCACATATTTATAAGAAAAATGTATATTATTGGTGAGGGGAGCTGAAGTCTTCTGTAAGGAGGCATCTACATGCATGTAAGCTTGAAACTCTCAAAACAACATTTAAAGTCTGTAAGCACAAAATCTACCTCCAACCTTTTTTTTTTTTTTTTTTAATGAGGAGGTACATTTAAAGAATGATCGGGTATTTTAGGATGAACGGTTTTAAAATCTTATGTTCAGATCAGGCAACATGAGTCGGAAATTAAAGCAACATTTTAACCGGTTCATAAGGCGGCGGTGCTCACCCCATCTCATACTGGCGACAGCAGGCCTCTCTGAAGTCTGTGACTGGAGAGAGCTCTGCGTGGATGGGCTGCCCGTTGAACCATCGGTTGTTCAAGTCTATCACGGCCTTCTCAGCATCCTCCTCATTGCGGAACTATGGAGTGATCAGAGGAGAGGTTAATAAACAAACCAAAAGAACCGTCACAGCAGTGCAGAAATGAAAATCGAGTTGCTTGGAGTCCAGCTCTCACCTTTACATAAACATTTCCTACAAGGTGGTCCCCAAGGTTGTCACAGACGTTCATTTCCTCCACTTCTCCGTACTTCTCTTCCATCTCTGTAAAGACTTCCTGTGATGGGAGGGAAAAGGCAATTAAGACTGATGGTTTGTGTATTTTTTTGTCATTTAAGATAAAACCTGAAACTTTAGTGAGAATTTCAATCCAAGGCAGTCTCACTTCCTCTCTAGAGTTTATGCATTTTGCAATTACCACAATGCAAGCATCGTTCGGCTATGAGAGCTGACTGTCAGAGCCGACAGAGACACATGGGGGTCTGAATTAGTTCAGAGTTACAAACGGATCGATACAGAGAACCTTCAGAGACCGAATAAACTAATGTTCAAAAAATGGGATGCCATCACTGACACCTACATGAGGAAATATGCAGTTAGAGGGCTGTGTATTGTTGTGCACTATTTGTTCTATGAGTGTTGAAACAGTAACCCATTTGTTTTGGCATTGCACTTTTGTCCAACATCTCTGGTCTGACATTTTTAGGTTTATTGCAGAAAAAATTGAGAAAGATTTTAAGTTATTTTGGAAGGATGTCCTTTTTGGACTTTATGACCTCAACAGTACTTACACTAGACCAAATGAGACTTTCATTATTAATCCGATTATTCTCTTGGCAACATTTTACATTCATAAATGTAAGTTTGCACATTCCAAAATATATTTTATTGCTTTTAACAATGAGGTCAAGTAATATGTCAACACGATTAAGTATTCTCTTAATCAAAAGGCAACAAAAACTGTAAATGTGTGTAAACAACTTAATATTTTTTATATAAATTTGTACTTTCCCTGGCAAAATGTGATGATCTAAATCTTCATTTTTGTTTTATGTTAAAACACCAGCAATGTTGGATACTGCACAGTGTATTATTTTCACAATGGAGAAAAATTTTCATGTATTCATGTAAACTGTGCAATTGTTGGGGGAAAAAAAAAAAAAAAAGTTCTGTGCATCGTCTGATCCACATTAAATAGAAACACTACTCAGCCTCACAGACGACAGCTTACAGCCCTGCATAAATGTGAAAGTGACTTCTGACAACATACAGGTTCAGCAGATGAAGCCCATTAACCAGGTTTAATAAACATTTATGCAAATATGTTGCATATATTTATTTCATTATAGTATCAGTGTTTTTTTCCCCAGTTTATTTTTTAAATTCAGGTCAATGCTCCGCTACACACTTTCAAAGTGTAAAGGCGATGTAAGGATGATGGCTCACTGATATGGTACAAGGATAATGTAAGTTCAGCACAATTCATTTGAATCTCAAAACCTGCAGTGCTGCTTTTTAATTCTATTCTTTTTAATGATAATATGTTCTTTACATAAATAAAAGTTAACTTTCTTTTTTTTTTTTTTTACATGAATTTCATAAGCAACACTATAGTTGTTTAAACAAAGTTTAAAGGTAAGAAGAAAAAAACCATATATTCAGTGTCATCTTCATTTTACATATCATTAAGTATTTACAGCTCCCAGTGTTTTTTGTTTGGAAACCTGGTCCAAATGGCTCCCTGTGTCTTAAAGCCTGCAGACCACAAATCCGACTGTGGACAGAAAAGGAGGGAAACTTCCTGATTATGTTAAAAGGAGAAGCAAGGGGCAAATAAAAAATTCTGCTTCCTCTAAGCAAACCCAGATATGTCCTGCAGCTGAATGAGAATATCCAGATTTCCTGGGTTTTGTCTTTTATTTAATTCTGTTGTTTGAATCTACTTGAAAAATCTCTTCCCTTCCTTTCCAATAATTAATTTTTTTAAAACACTGCTAAGAATGTGAACCACTGGTTACCTCAAAGAATTCATCGTAGTGCTCCTGCATCTCCATGTCGCTGACAGTACCTAGTGGATGTAAAGGAGAATAAAAAAAATAGACAATTACATCCGTGTTCATCACCATGTTGGGAGAAAACCTCTCAGCATTTTCTAATGAAATAATTGATACAAAGTGACCTCCACTGTTTTTAAAGTAAATAAACGTTTTTATTGAATGAAACAATTCTTAGAATTATCTTTTTTGTGATGTGGTCCTAAACCAACTGACACATCAGTGATTCTGCTGCAACAACAACATCTATGTTCATGTGTTTTAATAAAAATATGACTTCATAAATCATAGCTGCAATATTATCCATCTAAGAAAAATCAAATATACTCAGTTTGCAAGGTTTGGGGGACATTTTTTTCTAAAAAGAGTATGTTATTCAAATATAAAATATAGTGTGTAAATATAAGGATAACTAGACGCTGCTCTTAGTCTCTGCAAGCTAAACCTGTCCTGGGGAAATGAAACAAATTCCATGATAAAGGATTCTGCCAGCCTTGGCTTATTTTAAAACAAAGGATTTAAAAAACTAAAGGAATGCATAACCTAAATTATTACATTTATGGTCCAATTATTTTGGTGTCATCTATAAAAGTTTTAAGCAACGTGTTCCAACTACATAGACCCTGATTTTATGCACAGACATTAACTTAAACACAATAAAATAATTATTTTCAGCATGAATAAATGAGGATTTCCATCCCTGCCATGTAACGTCTTTAAAACTCTTACAGTAAGACCCTTGACGGAGAGTTTTTACTTACAGGTCAGCCCATCCAGAGACTGAGCGCTGTTCTGAGGGTTCCGGTAAATATTGAGCAGGGCAATTGTCTGTAAAACAAACAAGAAGCCCACAACAGTTTTAAATCAAAATAACTAAAACACAGCATCAAAGAACATGCAGACCCCATATATACATGAATATCCAAAATGTCCCTTTAGAGGCAACAATATAGGATATGATAAAGGACTTTCTCTATTATAGATATTTAAGCTTTGTGAAAGTGTCTCATATTATTGCAAAGTGCTTCCACATACAATTCTGTTGTCAGGAATCAAATCTAAACTTAATTGTCATGTTTAAAGTAAGACATATTAACAGATTTAAGAATATTCCTGCTATCACCTGACAATGAATTGCAGACCTCATCTTCACAAAAAATTTGGTTCAGCTGTTTGAAAGTCTGACCTTTAAATTACTTATTTTCTCTGGAAAAAAAAAAAGATCTAAGCTAATGCAAAAAAATTAAAAACAGTTGAGTGAGTACAGATTGCAATACAATCTAAAAAAAAAAGTATAACTATTGTAAATAATTAAGAGAAAGCAGCATGAATATTAAGAACCATAAAAATGGAAATGAAAAATCCTCTGTTGAAACCTTGCTCAAACCTCTCTAAAATTCCTAGTATCAACCTAGTCCTTGTACTTAATAGCAAATGATGAGGAAGAAAGCTATATTAATCACTCTAATGCAGTATGTACCATATAAATGATGTATTACATGTTACAAGTGTTCCTTATTAATATTATGTATCTATAAGAGTATGAGTTGGATCATTTACCTGGCTAAATGTTGGCTTGTTGTGTAATCTGGAGCAACGGTCGCCATGTCGACAGGCACCGATTTTAAAGTAAAAAGAGCAATTGACTCTGCAAAAAAAAAAAAAGTGAGAACAATAAAGTTAAAACAAAGACACTTTTTTAGACACTGTAGGAGTTAACATCTCATGGATAAATATACTGAAAAGACCTTATTAAAATAATGCAAGTGAAACCATGATGATATTAGGATGACAGTAAGTCTGTCACAGCCATTTTATGCCGATAAACCTGATGATTTAATAGATGCTTATGTTTTAAACAACAGTAATTACATTAACAGTTCATTTAAGTCACAATTTGAGCAGTAAAACTTTATTTTTATATATTTATATGGATCTTTGTTTAAGGATAAATGCAATCAAATACCAGAACATCCCAGTCTTTATGTTTAAATCTGATATTTGGCAATAAGGATATGACTAAAACTAGCAGATTTGTTTCTTGGAGTCAATGGTTAACATAGGAAGATTATGCGAGTTAAACCTTATAATGATTAGGGCTTTACAGCCATTATGTTACTGAGGCATAAGTAACATTGAACACACTACTATATTAATTTTTAGCATATATATATATATATATATATGTATATATAAATAATCTATTAACACAGGATTTGAAAAACATAAAGCTGAAGTTTTTTATTCCTCTGCCTGTTTAGGATAAAAAAAAAGTTTAGATTTAGCCATCTAGGCCTTGTAAAAGACAGTTATTTAAATTTTTATTTCCCACCAAGGGCCGATGAAGTTCATCTCATAATTTTGGTTTATAAAGCATTTCATAAAAAGTAGGGATATTAATGAAGTAAGTGTGTTTTGGGTTGTGTAGATGACTTCATTGAAACCTTAGAATAACTGCATTCAAAATTACCGACCACCATCACATGCATTTTCCTCCTACATACAACAAAGAAATGTATGAAATTACCGCAACTGCAAGTACTAGTTAAATGTAAAATCAGTAAGAATGTTATAAGAATATTTCCTGATAAAATATATAATTGTTTTAAAACACATGTTCTTACTTATCGCCTGATTCAGAGCCAAAGCTAATTTTCTGAGCGTGTTAGCATGCTAGCACTAGTAGCCGATGCTAATGTAGTGCTATGTTGATGTTTTTTTACAGAACGGAGCAAGTTTTGCATTACTACTCAAAGCTAAAATTAAGAAACATGGAAAACGAAAACCCCGTTATTTTTAACCAAACAAAGCGCAAAGACTCACTTGTCTTTCTCTGTCCCAAAAATGGAGGCCAAGTACTCTGCCATCCTCGCTCGCCTGGCTGCTCAAAACAGGCTAGCACACTTCCGGTCTAGCTCCTTCAGAATAAAAGGAAATTCATCGTCAGCATTTGATTTTTCACAACAAAACGATTGTAAAGAAATATGATTGTGAAAATACACGTTATAAAAATAAGTAAAAACGACATTTAACTGTATAACTCAACGTGTTTATTTACATGTTATTCTATCTAATGTTACTTCTACTTTATCAAATTGTATATTTTTCACAGATTTATAATCATTACTGTTCTATTGATCCTTCTGTTTGATCAGATGACAACAACATTGGGAAAACAGGATCTTTATATATATGCATCAGCAACAAAAAATAGGCATTTCAGCATTCATTCATCATGAAGTTAAAATAATAACTCAAGCCATAGATTGTTACACACAAAAACTTAAGGTTACTTGGAGAGATTTATTGAAATATTTCAACTCTATTCACTGAAGGAATGGTGCATGCAGGAATCCATTGAAATACTCTGCAGAGGTACAGACGTAGCAGTTACTCCCAACATTTACATTTTAAGAGAAATAAAACATCCAAATATTTGTAATTCAGTGTTTAACAGAAACTACATCTTGCTTGCTATAGTTTTTTTAATTAACATTTATAAGTACATCTTACTTTTTTTAGTCTCGAAGATGCAAAATTTGCAATGTTTGCACATTTTTACATGTTCCAGAAGTCATATAGACAAGAGGCAACATATTTACACCCATATGACAGTAAAAAAACAAAAGAATCAGAATCAAGTTTATTGCCAAGTAGGTTTGCACTTACAAGGAATTTGACTTGGTGTTGTTGGTGCAGACAAAAAACAAAATAAGATAGAATATATATATATATATATATATATATATATATATATATATATATATATATATATATATATATATATATATATATATATATATATATATATATATATATATATATATATATGTATATACACAGAAGCTATATACACACAGTAGACTGTGCGTTAATGTAACGCAGAAATCCTGAATGGGGGAGAGAAACATTGTCCAGTGTTACGGCTCTTGGCCTTGTTGATAAGGCCGGTAGCAGATGGGGAAAAAACTGTTTTTGTGACGGGAGGTTCCGGTCCTGATGGACCGCAGCCTCCTGCCAGAGGGAAGTGACTGAAATAATCTGTGACTGGGGTGCGAGGGATCAGCCACAATCTTCCCTGCACGCCTCAGAGTCCTGGAGGCGTGCAGCTCCTGGAGAGATTGCAGCCAATCCTTAGCGGTGGCACCAGCGTACCAGATGGTGATGGAGGAAGTGAGGATGGACTCAATGATGGAGGAGTAGAACTGCACCATCATTGTCCTGGGCAGGTAGAATTTCTTCAGCTGCCGCAGGAAGTACATCCTCTGCTGGGCTTTTTTGGTGAGGGAGTCGATGTTCAGCTCCCACTCTAGGTCCTGGGAGATGATAGTTCCCAGGAAGCGGAAAGACTCCACAGTGTCAATGGTGGAGTCACAGAGGGTGATGGGGGTAGCTGGGGCTGCGCTCTTTCTAAAGTCCACAACCAACTCCACTGTTTTTAGAGCGTTGAGCTCCAGGTTGTTCTCCCTGCACCAGGTCACCAGATGGTCAGCCTCCCACCTGTGTAATGTATGTGTAATGTGTCATTTACTTTCGTAAATATGTTTTATAATGTATTAAACTCTTATAAGCACTACATGCAGCGACATTTTAAGTTAATTGTTGAAATTATTTTATACAATTTAATTAATCATAGCAGATAATTGTAGATTATTTGAGCTTAGACAAAATGCCACAATGCAGATGCTTTGGTATCTAACAGGCTGCTAAAAAGGGGAGTACTATCACCTGTAGCTTTTGTCTTAAAGGAATAGTACACCCAAAACATGATTAGCCTTCATTTTCTACTCACCCCCATGCTGAACAACACTCTGGAGTACTTTTTTGATATCTCAAATGCATCTGGAGATCTGGGAGGCTTCTTGCTGTCTGCTGACATTCAAATAATGGAGGTCTATGGTGACCGAGACAGAAAGGTCCATAAAAGTCCACAAAAAACGTGTCAATATTCCTCCATACTGCTCGTCCAATGTATTCCAAGTGTCCTGAGTGGGTAGCATCCAGAATTTACTCGAAACGAAGTCATTTAGAATGTTTTTAGAGCATAAACAGTAGTGTATAGGATTTCCTGAAAGCGCGCACATGCGCGCTCACGACGCTACGGAAGCCGGCAGACCAAACCAGCGCATTCAGCTCGGCAAAGAACTCATGCTCTTCCTCAACACTGAAGTCCTCAGACATTTTTCTTTCGTTGTTTCTTTCTTTGCGCAGGTAAACAGCACATTTCTTCTTCTACGCTTGCATTATTGGCAGAGCAGACACTTAATGCGCACTTTCATCTGGTTTGGTCTGCCGGCTTCCGTAGCGTCGTGAACACGCATGTGCGCGCTTTCAGGAAATCCTATACACTACTGTTTATGCTCTAAAAACATTCTAAATGACTTCGTTTCGAGTAAATTCTGGATGCTACCCACTCAGGAAACTTGGAATACATTGGACGAGCAGTATGGAGGAATATTGACACGTTTTTTGTGGACTTTTATGGACCTTTCTGTCTCGGTCACCATAGACCTCCATTATTTGAATGTCAGCAGACAGCAAGAAGTCTCCCAGATCTCCAGATGCATTTGAGATATCAAAAAAGTACTCCAGAGTGTTGTTCAGCATGGGGGTGAGTAGAAAATGAAGGCTAATCATGTTTTGGGTGTACTATTCCTTTAAGGTGATACTGAATTGAAGCGAAATGAGTGTTTTGACCATGTTTTTATTGACCATCATGCATGCAGCTGATTTGCCTCTTTAGTGACAGCTTTAAATGCTGTTTGAATGTTACAAAATGATAAGTATCATGAACTAAAATGTTCAGCTTTGTATTTAGTAGACTGTTTGTTATATATTTTAATTGAAGATACCCAGATCATCAAAAGGGACCTATGTGAAGATACACAGTGCTAAAAGCCCTACAATTTTGGGCTGAAACAATCAATCATATTAATCGGTTATTGAATTAATCTACAAATAATTTAGAAATTGATTAATCGTTTACTTGACTATAGAGGCTATAAAACATACCTTTAGCTGACAGAGCAACCCACTTAGAGAAGGAATTACATCAAAATTGTAAAAAAAAAAAAAAAGATACACTTATGGCTGCAAATAATTAAGATTTTATAAAATGATTAATCTGTCAGTTATTTTTCTATTTTTTTTTCCTGATTAATCAATTAATAATTGGATAGCCAAAAATATCATAAAGAATACTTTCATCTTTCAGGAGAGACTTAATGTGTGCCTTTATGGGCTGATCTTGAAAGCACACTGGAGGCAGGGGAAGACTTGAGACAAGGTAAAATGTTAGGATAATTATCATTAAAGATGTGTGAGTTTATCACACCCCGGTATGGGCTGCCTGTTGCGCATCAGAACTAACATTTTAATCTAATTAGGACATTTCCTCTGTCTGGATATATGGTTATAAACTTCATTCTGTACATGGCAAAGATTTGGAAATGGAATGAAAGCGGTGTCCTATTTTGATAAGGCTGGAGCCATGGATGACTAATCATCTGCTAAGGTGTATAATGTAAAATATGATGATGTGGCAGACTGGAGATGTATAAAATGCCTTTTTAACTGTTAATCGGGCATACTTCCCTAGAGGTGAGCCCAGAGGTGAGCAGCCCACATTCTGTAACCATAAGCAATTGCTCTGATCTGAGTAAGATTACAATTTCTATCAAAATCTGTTGTCATGTCTCCTGGTTATTTAATACATATAAGTTATGAGGTGTTATTTAAAGAGTTTGTCCAGAGTGATCTCTTTTCAGGGAAAAGAACTGGAAAGATAGAACTTTAGGGTGCTGAATAGAACCTTACCAACACCTAGAGCTGCAACATGATGGTTCAGATCAGTGTTTTAAATGGACCACTGATCTTAAAGTCATTTTGAGAAGAAAACAAACAGGAACAAAACACATTTTTGCAAACACCCAGACATGCAGCTGTAACTTCAGGTTAAAGTTGTTCTACAAAATGCAAAGCATTGTTTGTGTTCTGTTTTTTAGTAAACAGTTATGCACTACTTTGCACCAATGCATTTCTTCACTGTGAGATCACTATATCTTTGGACATAATAGTTAGTGGTTGTTACATGACAAGATGAGAGAGGGGTAAAAAGGCAATGAAAGTTCTTGTTATTATCTTTATTACACATAATCAACACGTAAACAAACAAAACTCACTCTTAACTGTATTTTGTTTCAAAAAAATGTGAGCCAAGTGTTACCAGTTAGTCTCCGCCCCTCATTTCTGTGGCTATGTTGTTGGCCCAAAAACTTGAAGATACGTCGGGACCTGGTGCAAATTGGACCTCTGATCTGTAAAAAGTTTGACATTTTGAAGGTATTGATATTCACAGGAAAGATGTTAGATCTGAGGACTGTTTAACATGCTAGTACAATACTAGATGGGATTTGTTTAGTCTCGCCCTGCCTCTTCCCGCTATTTTAGAGCTAAAGCAGCAACGCTAACCCTGCTAGCTTAGGCACACTGAGGCTACTGCCAAGAGGCCGCCCACCTCGCCGAGAAGTTCCCCTCATGTAACAAGCGTAGTCCCGCCGAAGCTGGGTTAACTAGAACTACAGACGGTTCCTTGTTGGGTTCTGCAAAAATACAGAAGTAGCCTTAAAGTACCGCTAGCTGTTAGCTGGTAAGGCTAAGCTGACGCCGATACTCCCTGCAAACAGACAGTAGGTACACGTCCCGAGATGATTCGATTAATTTTAGTCCAGACTTTATAATTAAATTGTCATAGTTTCATAAAATCGATTATTTCGTGGTGGATTTTAGGCTTATTTTACCAGTAAAAGGAAAAACTAAGCTGTGTTGATCCGAACGGCGGATCTCGGAAGTCTTGTAACGCTGTAAAACCTTTAGCCAGGATTTCCGGCTCCTTTCAATTTGCCCTATGCTGTTTTGTTTCCGTTTATTCTATTTCCGTTTTAAAAGTTTTCTACATCCAGAGTTTATGATGTCTTTTGACCAAAAAAATCAGAAGTTATAAGCCCTCTTGCGCACTCAGAATATTTTAACCGTAGTTTAGCACCGAAGGCAGTAGAGGACCAACGGTTGAGTTATGCCCTGCCTCGCCACGCGCTGCTGTTGTGTTGCTAACTTATTTCAGCACAGGCCTGCTACTTATTTGCTGCACATGTACACTGCTTTCCTCAATTTTTTTTTATTGTCTATTCCCGTTTGACCTATTCGGGATAAATAGTTATATTTGGTCAATAATTTTGTTTTTGAGGCCTAACAGTTGGCCCAGAATGCCACAGCCTCGACCTCGCGTTAGTAAACCCTGCCCCGGAGTGAGGTGTCCCTGGCGGCCAATGAGAAGCCGAGGCTCAGAGGCCTTTCTACCATGGACAAATCACTGCTGCTCATATATGTTGTTAACTTGGATAAAAAATACAAGCTTTTATTTTTACTGAATACTCCGTCTTTCAAATTATAATTTGTAATGTTGCATTTTGTGCCACTTCACTAGTTCTACTTATTACTTTTATTTATTTGCTTAAAGAAAGGTGCTAGTTAAACAAAAGCTAATTCTAAGAATGATCCTGAATACTTCATTTTCCCGTAGGATGTTTGAGGACTAATAATTTAAGTAAATAAATACATTTCTTAAAGATTCATCTAACAGAAAGATGACGTTTCAAAACAAGAGACATAAAGTGACCTTTGATAAACATTGAATATAACATGTTTAACAATGATCTAAAGTAATTATTCCATCATTTTCTATTATAAAAATCCAGTTTAATATTGCAGGTTTAATTATATGTAAAAATGCAAAACTTAAAAAAAAAAAAAAATCAAATTTCTATCATTAGTATTTTTTACACTTGTTAGTGTTTGTATATATGAGCATCTCAGTTTAATTGCCAGGGTTCCTTTAGGGCCAAAAATCATGGAATAATTATTTTATTTTAATAACCTTTATGTTTTTTTAAAGTTTAAAATCAGCCGTGATTAACCATTACAACATATTTAATTAGACCTTAAATTTATAATTTGTACATTCATTCTTTAGTTGACAATTTATGTTGTAAACAAAAAAAGAACTGTAGTAGTGGGAATTTTCCTATGTGCTGTACTTCTGGGTTAGGTGTGGTTATGTATTGATTGCACTATAAAGTCCTTGTTTTTAAGGAACCTTGTTAATTTTATGGTGGACATTATTCTTTCTCAACAACCCCTAAAAAAGCTATCCTCCTAAAAGAGGCCTAGAATAGTTTCATTTTATACATCAAAATTAAATGATGCTTGTTAGTTGCCTATGCAAATTCTCAGTCGTCATGGTCATGGCAGCCACAGCAAGGAGTGAGTTCTTACAGCTTTCACTGGAGAAATCTTCCTGTTTATTTATGATCTATCAAACAAAATTAAGACAAGAAGACAGAGAAGTTTGGTAAATAATTGGCAAAAAAGCACCCCATACACATGAGAACTAAAAGAAAAAATGTTGAGCCCTTTACAGCTAAAAAGGTGCGTTAAAATCATTTGCTGATACTAGCAAAGTAAAGAGGGGATTTTTTTTCCTGATTAAAAAAAAAAATATATTGAAATGTATTGATCTCACATTAGAGAAATTTACCTCTGCTATCATGGGGTGCCCAGGGAGCAGTGTGGGGTTAAGGGTCTTGCTCAGAGACCCAGAGTGGCAGTCTGTGGGAGTGGGGCTCGAAATCAGAACCTCAGGATTCTAAGCTCTATGCCGTAACCACTTGGCTGCCACTCCGCCTCAACTAATATATAATTGAAATATACAATAGGAGTGATTTTGTTTCCTTTAATCCACACATGGCTTTAGCAATGACTGCTATTTTTGGTCTGTTTTACATAAATTTAAACACCTTTGGTGGTTAAAAACAACTATTTGGAGCCACTAGGGGGCACCACAGTTCAACATGTTGTTTCAACTTGTGTGTAATTACCTTAAACAGTTTGAAGCACCTTGATGCTAAAATTACTCTTCATCATCCTTTAAGTTGCCATTAGCAGTGTGTTTTAGCTTCATAACCAGCAATTTGATAAAAAAAAACACATTAGTATGAAACTTGAAGCTGAAACTATTTAGCAGAACAGACAAGTATTGAAATAATAGTTACCGGTAGATAAATTGGTAATTAAATAACTTAAGCATAGTTTTAAAAACAAGCCCTTTGCTGTAAGAACAGCTCACTTATAGCAGTTCAAATAAGTCTGATTATTAAATTTTTTATCAAAAAAAGGTGTCTAATAAAAAAAAATGATAAGCAAAATAAATGTCAGTTAAACTTTGTTATAATTTGTTGTTTACCTTTTCTGATCCTTTCTCTGTATAAAGTTTCAGTGAAATTAATCTGAATCAAACACTATATCTTCTGTCTTCCAGGGATCTATCAGTCAGGATGGCTAAAAGCGAGCCAGAGGAGATGATAGAGATAGAGATAGATGAACGGGAGAAACAAGCATGCCTAGAGGAAGGGTAAGCATAAAAACTGATGTGAACACAGCTGTGATTGCACAGAGCGAACATATGTTTGTTCTAACAGTTTAACATTTGTAGCATTGAGGAGCAGACAATCACTGCATCGGATTTAGTTCAACAAGACATTGACATCAACGAGCCGATTGGGAATCTGAAGAAACTCTTGGAGCCTCGGGTCCAGTTCTGTCTGGATGGATTCGACATTTGCTTACAAGACATTCAGGTAAGATCGGTTTGTGATTAAATAAACTCATATTTTAAAGTTAGTATTTCAACTGCTCTTGTTTTTTTTTTTTTCCAGTGTTCTAATTTGTTGCCTTTCTTGTTTCAGCTTCACCCGGATCACAGCCTCTTTGATCAGGGAGTGAAGACAGATGGCACCGTGCAGCTCAGCTTGCAGATTATAACCAGACCAGGTACAAGTTTAACCAGACCTCATTAAAATGATTCTCCTGTAATCCAGATTTTAACAAAATCATCACATTAAGTGTTTCTTCTTTTGCCCAGGAGAAGAGAAGCTGAACATTTTGGAAATAGTGAAGCCGGTAGAAACAGTAGAAGTAGTGATTGACCCGGATGCTGCAGGAGAAGATGGGACAATGGTGGAGGAGGGGCAGCTGATTGCGGTGGAGCGGTCTTCCCTGACTGATGAGACCTCAGAGCAGGTGACACGATGGGCCGCGGCGTTGGAAGGTTATCGCAAAGAGCAGGTTCGGCTAGGAATACCATACGGTAAGAAACGCCTTCACCAGAATCCCATTAGCAATTAACTTACCATTAGCGGTACAGATCTTAAACGTCTCGCTCTTCCGCAGACCCCTTGCTCTGGACAGCTGATCAGGTGATCCATTGGGCCGTTTGGGTCATGAAGGAGTTTAATATAGACGAGATGGAAATCGGCAGCATCCACATCCCTGGACGAGAGCTCTGCTCTTTCAGCCAAGAGGAATTCCTTCAGAAAGTGCCCAACGGCGAGATACTGTGGAGCCACCTGGAGCTGCTGCGCAAATGTAAGCTAGCTGGAAGGAAATCTAAGCACTGGGACGGAGGTCTCTTATTTACTCAATTCTGTAAAGAGTAACTACTTGTATTTAACTCAGATGTGTTGGCCAGCCAGGACCAGTCAGGGGGGGACGCCACCGTCACTATTGATCAACGTAAGTAAACTGGCCTGTGTTTGTGTTACTGACATAACGTAGGGTCTGATGAGGTTTTAAAAAATCAAAAACTTTAATTTCTATTTTTCTTTAACGTTTTAAACCTGTCCTTTCACTTAAAGAGACACCTCTGATCTATTGTATTCTGCATAACTTCTCAACAGTTTAGTAGAGAAATAAGCCAAATTGGATTATTTGTTGGAATTGAAATTCCATATTCAGTCATTTAAGTTAGGGATGGGCATTTAATTGCATTTGCAATATAATCACAATTTAGAAAAATGCAATTTTCAAATTGCAGAAGAACTCAAATGTAGTCACATTACAAGAGTAAGACCCTAAATTTCTCCCTCTAGCCATTTAGGTGATGGTATTACACTTTAAGTGGGTTTTACACCACAAAGTAGGGAAGAGAGAGTTGTAGCTAGCATGCAGATCCATGCATGATAGTAGAACTAAGAACTTTTTAACACAAAGGTTACAGCAAAGTAAAGCAACTATGGATTATGGTCTAAATGTTTGTTTCATGCAAAGAAAATCCCTAGAAAATTGTAATATTGTTTGGAAATAATAGTTTAGCTTTTTGGCAAAATCATTCAGCCATAATTTAAATGGACTTTTGCTATAATTCATATGACTCATACATGTATATTATGTGGATATTCTCATCTACTAAACAACAACATAATCATGTTTGACCAAACTTTACTGATACTTTACTATCAAAATAAATAAATTGCATTCAAACACTCAATTTGTTAGAAATAAATATTCAGCAGCAAAACTTAACAGGATCCAAACAGTTTTGCTGACATGTCTGCGTCACTGTGGTGGGTTCACGTATTTATGCAAACTGTCGTGTGCGACTCTGCAGCTGTTCAAATAATTCCAGCCCAAGTCAGCACCCCTACTGCTATAAAAGTACTGAAACACAACCGGGGCCCCAGAGCACCCCGAATTTCAGGAGAGGAGCGCAGTTCACCCGGCAACCGCACAGGTTGGTCACCACATATCACAGAAAGCTCAGCATTTTATATTTTATGTAACCAAGATTTCTTTTAAATGAATTTGATTGGTTTTATACTATTTATCACATTTAAATACCTGACTTAAGAGCCTTGTCGATTAGTTGCAGGAACTATAATTCCTATAATTTATTACAAAAATAGTTAAAACCTTATTTCCCTTGTGCGATGGCCGTCAGGTAACAACGGTCAGATCCAGTTGTGGCAGTTCCTGCTGGAGCTTCTGACGGACAAAGACGCCAGAGACTGCATCTCTTGGGTTGGCGAGGAGGGAGAGTTCAAGCTCAACCAGCCGGAGCTTGTGGCACAGAAATGGGGCCAACGCAAGAACAAGCCAACAATGAACTATGAGAAGCTCAGCAGAGCCCTGAGGTTTGTTTCTCCTCATTGATATCATGTCTTGTTTCCTCCGGGGTCTATGATTTTATTAAGTAACATCTTAAATATATTGATTAATTCATTGATTCCTCTTCTGTTATATATCTATTTAGACATGCACTGCACTGCATAATTAATTTCTTTATTGAGAAACCGTTTCAACTTGGGACATAACCAAAACATGTGCATGAGGTCAGCAGGAGACTGGTTACATCTATCACAGGTGTCTGCGACGTTGGGGTAGAATTTTGTCAGTGTATGATCTGTATAGTAGGTCCTATGTATTAATTTTAATTGGATTAAACCATGTCGTGCACAGATAGAGGAGATGTGTACTAATTGTAAATTCTAAATATTAGTCCACTGGTCCTTTTCAAGAGTCAAACCTAGATCTTGTTCCTATAGGTTTTTTCATTCTAGAGGAAAGACAGCAGTATTAGAGTCAAGTGCCCTAAAAATATGATTGGCGTCCATCAAGAAAAGTTTATCAACTAAGGTGATTACAGGAAGATTCGAAAGACCCGTGTTTTCCCCCGCCTGCCTTACCGGGCGGGCGGGGGGGAAAGCATACAGTCACCGGGTCGGGTTTGGTCTCTCCGTTCCTGGCTGGCTCTGGATCCAGAGCTGATGGCTCGGTTCAAATGCCCAGTCCGGTGCAGTCAGCAGGGGGCCCAGCAGGAGTGTTGAGTATATTGAAAAGCCTTCTAGCGTTGTGAAATGATTGTCTACCCAATATAAAGCCTGTTTGATCAAGAGATAATTTCTAGTAGAATCTGTGGGAGACAGAGTCATAAAAGTTTAGCAAGAATTTTGTAATCAACTTTTAAGAGTGATATGGGTCTGAAACTACTACAAAGTAACGGATCCCTATCCTTTTTTAACAGCAGAGAAATAGTAGCATCATTTAAAGTTGGGGGTAGATGGCCAACAGACAATGACTCATTATATACATCACTTAAGATCTTGGAAAGAAGTGGGGAAAGTTCCTTGTAAAATGCTAGGCTATGTTTCAAAAGCATAAATTGGCCTGAAGATGGAGATGTTGGGCTGCTAATTTTTCTACCCACTCCTCTTCTATTGTGGGGAAAACAATATTATGAAGTATATTAGGTGAGTTTAACTGAGGGAGGTCAGATGCATATAGATCAGAATAAGATTTTGCAAATGTTTAATTTATACTTTTTGCGTCAGAAAGGGTGGTACCAGAGGGTGATTTTATAGTTGGGATTCGCTTAGAGGCTGCAGCTGCTCTGGATTGCTGAGCAAGGAGTTTGCCAGCTTTGTCTTCAGACTAAAATAATTTTTGTTAGGATTTAAGCAGTTGCTGTTCTGCTTCATTGGTGGTTAAAAGAGCCAGTTCAGAATGAAGTTGCAATCATCTTTTGTAGCGTGCAGGATCTGGGATTGTAGAATAATAATCGTCAACTTCAAGGATCATTTGTGTTAACTCTGTTATTCTTTTCAAATTGGCTTTCTTAAGGTAAGCTGTGTAAGAAATTACATAGCCTCTAAGATATGTCTTGTAGGTTTCCCATAAAGGGCCCCTTGATACATCTACAGGTGCTGGTCATAAAATTAGAATATCATGAAAAAGTAGATTGATTTCAGTAATTCCATTTAAAAAGTGAAACTTGTATATTATATTCATACATTACATACAAACTCATATATTTCAGATGTTTATTTTGTTTAATTTTGATGATTACAAATGACAACAAATGAAAATCTCAAATTCATCATATCAGAAAATTAGAATATTACTGAAGACCAATAAAAACAAAGGATTTATAGAAATGTTGGCCAACTGAAAAGTATGAACATGAAAAGTATGAGCATGTACAGCACTCAGTATTTAGTTGGGCCTCCTTTGGCCTGTATTACTGCAGCAATGCGGCGTGGCATGGAGTCGATCAGTCTGTGGCACTGCTCAGGTGTTATGATAGCCCAGGTTGCTCTAATAGTGGCTTTTAGCTCTTCTGAATTGTTGGGTCTGGTGTATTGCATCTTCTTCTTCACAATACCCCATAGATTTTCTATGGGGTTAAGGTCAGGAGAGTTTGCTGGCCAATTAAGAACAGGGATACCATGGTCCTTCAACCAGGTACTGGTAGCTTTGGCACTGTGTGCAGGTGCCAAGTCCTGTTGGAAAATGAAATCTGCATCTCCAAAAAGTTGGTCAGCTGCAGGAAGCATGAAGTGCTCTAAAACTTCCTGGTATGTGGCTGCGTTGACCCTGGACCTCAGAAAACACAATGGACCAACACCAGCAGATGACATGGCACCCCAAACCATCACTGACTGTGGAAACTTTACACTGGACTTCAAGCAACGTGGATGAAGTGCCTCTCTTCTTTTCCTCCAGACTCTGGGACCTTGATTTCCAAAGGAAATGCAAAATTTACTTTCATCAGAGAACATGACTTTGGACCACTCACCAGCAGTCCAGTCCTGTTTCTCTTTAGACGCTTCTGACGCTGTCTGTGGTTCAAGAGTGGCTTGACACAAGGAATGCGACAGCAGAAACCCATGTCTTTCATACGTCTGTGTGTGGTGGTTCTTGAAAGCACTCACTCCAGCTGCAGTCCACTCTTTGTGAATCTCCCCCACATTTTTGAAGGGGTTTTGTTTCACAATCCTCTCCAGGGTGCGGTTATCTCTCTTGCTTGTACACTTTTTTCGACCACATCTTTTCCTTCCCTTCGCCTCTCTATTAATGTGCTTGGACACTGAGCTCTGTGAACAGCCAGCCTCTTTAGCGATGACCTTTTGTGTCTTGCCCTCCTTGTGCAAGGTGTCGATGGTCGTCTTTTGGACAACTGTCAAGTCAGCAGTCTTCCCCATGATTGTGTAGCCTATAGAACTAGACTGAAAGACCATTTAAAGGCTTTTGCAGGTGGTTTGAGTTAATTAGCTGATTAGAGTGTGGCACCAGGGGCCATCAATTTTGAACCTTTTCACAATATTCTAATTTTCTGATATGATGAATTTGAGATTTTCATTTGTTGTCATTTGTAATCATCAAAATTAAACAAAATAAACATCTGAAATATATGAGTTTGTATGTAATGTATGAATATAATATAAAAGTTTCACTTTTTAAATGGAATTACTGAAATCAATCTACTTTTTCATGATATTCTAATTTTATGACCAGCACCTGTAGAGTGTCATTTATTGTAAAAAAAAAAAAAAATACTTGAGAGGTGGTTGTTGCATGTTCAACAAAGGTCATTAGCTAGTAGAATCAATTTAAAGCTCCATCGTTTCGTCTCTAAGTCGGAAAAAGAATGTTTATAGAGAAGTGGGAGCATGATCTGAAATTATTATACTATGGTTGCCACATGAGCATATATTAGAAATTAATCTGTTAGCTAAGAGAAAATAAGTCTATTCTGACAGATGGGGAAAAAAAGGAAAATAATTTTTTGTCTGGAAACCTCCATGGATCTGAAAAACCCAGCTTTGATGCAGTGGATCAAAGTAGTTTGGCTGACTTTGTAAGGGAGTATGGTCTGATTAAAGATCTGTCTAAGTTAGGATGCTGAACATCCTAACTTTATAATTACATAGATGTGAAAAACTTGGATATGAACTTATCATCATCCCAATTTGGTGCATAAACACTGTCTAGGGTGACAGGGGTGTCCTGATACTATAACAAACCTACCAGACCATATTGAATGTTGCTTTAATACTGGGATTTTAAACCTCAATTATTTTGAACATACTATGTGAATCCCTAAAAGGTGTTGAGGTTAGATAGCCATGGTGTGTAGGAATGAACCTGCACAGGTAGGAAAAATACACTTTAAACTACCTCAACGGTTATGTATCCCTTTAATCAGGTACGAAAAAACTAATTACTTACTTTTTGGTGTTTTTTTTTTTTTAAGCGTATGGCGATCTGACCTTACATTATTTTTCTTGTACATGACTAAAGGATACACGCCAGTCAGGGTAGTTTAAATTCTATTTTTATACAAAACTGAAGGAATAAACTCAAATCTGACGTCTTGCACATGCGTATTGACTAGAGGTATGCTGGTCTGATGGGGTAGGCTCATCTGACACCAGAGTAGGAAGAGCATCATGGAAGCTGCCAATACTGCTGATCCTCACTAAAACACCCCACTAATGGTGACCCTGAACGTAGCTGGCTATAAGGAGTTTCTCCACCATGGACAGGAGAGCTGGTCAGAGCTAACAAAAAGATGGATGAACTTTAGTTTAAGGTTTAGTAGGACTTGGCTGTAGGAACTGACTCCTGTCTAAATTCAAAGCTCTGCCTCGAGCATGCAGCCAGAATAGTATTTATCTTTTACTTTTCCATTGAACCCAGTAAATCCCATTATACCTGGCCTGCATTTCAGCGAAGGTGAATGTTAACGGTTAAAAGTGCTCGAGTCTGTTTAACAATATGTGCTAAAACTTATTGGATTTTTAGAAAAAAAGCATGGTTTACTTTAGCAGAAAAGATTCTAAACATTAATCCTTAAAAAAGAAAAAAAAAAATCCCCACTGCTCATTTTTATTTAGCCGCCCTTCCTCAGAAAGTGCAATCTTTTAAACTTACAGGAAAGTATTTATGGTTGAGGTCATACAGTGTGTGGTAACAATGCTTTTACTGATAGTAGCTTTGCTCTGGTTCAGGTACTACTACGACGGTGACATGATCAGCAAGGTGCAGGGCAAGCGCTTTGTCTACAAGTTTGTATGCGACCTGAGGACTCTGATTGGCTACAGCGCCGCCGAGCTCAACAGCCTGGTGACCGAGTGCGAACAGAAGAAACTTGCTCGCATTCAGATGCACGGCATCGGACAGCCCATCACCACGGTGACGCTGGCTACCACTCTGGATAAGGACAGCTGAAGGAGTCCGCGGCTGGAAACTGTACATTAGGCCAGCCAAGCTGATCTCTGATTAGCCTGGATTAAAAACTTGTAAATACAGTGAAATTCAGCTTAGACTGAGGCAGGTGTTTTTTTTTTTTTGTTATTTTAGCTTTTCCTCAACTACCCAACTGAAGCGTGCCCAGGATGAGAGTGTTTATAGTGAAGGACTGGTGCGTGCATGGCTGAATGAGTGTGACTGAAATCCAAATTAAAAGCTTTGTTTTGTGCGCTTTTTCTGTGTAATCCAGGATCTTTTCCACTGTATATACAAATATTTCATGTTTTTTGATAGCCACGAAGGCAATGTATTTTCATAAGACTCGTTTTGTATTTTATTTAGTGCATTTCCCTAAAGTGTTGGACCCTTTTTTTTTTTGTCCGCCAAAGGGGAATAAAGTGACAAGCATTTTCTAACAGCTTTGTGTGAAATGTAAATCTTTTCAAGACTAAAAACATACAAAAACAATCAGCCAAACATGAATATGTACATTCAAAATTTATTAATGGAATGGGGGAGTGTAGAAAGCTTTTCTTACTTTAAGCAAATGTTTCATCAAACCACACATAGGGGAAAGGTCATTACACGTTCAAAGGAGAAATAAAGCATTTATTAAACATTCACCTGATTAAGAGCTTCAGTTGGTGTCTGTACATTTACAGAGGTGATATGTGTTGTATTTTGACGATAATGCAATATATATAATCATGTCACATTCATGGTAACTTAGGGGGAGTTAAACATATCTGGCTTTTAGGGGCATTTAAACAAATGTGCAACCAAAAAAAAAAATAAAACGATACAGCACTGTACATGTATACACGGCGAATGTAGAAAAATAGAATGGTTGATTTGATGAAGGAATGCATTTGTGGTTAATACAGAACCATCTGGAAAACATCTTGATTACTTTGCTTATGCTGAGCACTGCCACTCCTGAATGTCTGCAATGATTTCAGCTGTGTACAAAACTGCTTCCAGATGTGAGGAATGAGATTACATGTCAGGAACTTCCAGGATTTTTGACAAAAACAACTCCATAACCTGGTCATCGACAGCCGGACATTCTGGCAACCATATATTTACAATCAATACATAAGAGAGTTAAATCAGGAATGATATGCTATACAAAATAAAACTTTCTAAAGCTTGACATTAAAAGGATAGTTCCAGATTCAGAATTGCGGTTCTGTTAAAGGTTATGAACAGTTCATATCTTAGAGCAGATTATCCGTAATAAACCAGGTTAGTTGGTCCGTGAGGCTGAAGAAACTTAAAACTCCAATGTGTTCAAAAACACAAAAGCGGCTAACATTATAAAAACGGTGCAAAAAAATGGATTTTTACATTTGTGTTATTTAAATTGGGTAATTTTTTTAACCTGAGAACCCTTTAGGTGTTCCATTCAACGAAGGTTTCACACTGGAAGGTCATTGGTGGCGCAAGATTTAATATTATTGGCTAAATAATAGAGAAATGCAGTAATATCATTACAGCTTTAAAAGTTGTAATCTGATTTAATCCAGAATTAAAAATCTTCACCTTAAAAACACATGCCCAGCTTTCTGCCTGAAGCCATTAAAGCCATAAAAGTTGACGTTTCCACATATTTTTAAAGACCATTTGCTCTGTGAGAGAACTGTTGTTTTTATGTAAAAATGCTAAAATATAAGTTGTTCTTCTAATTCACCATGGATGACATGCAGCTAATATTAGCTGAGTGATCTACAGCAACTAAGACATTAACTGCTTCTAAAACAGAACCTCATTTTAAAATGTTGAACTATCTCTTTAATCTTTGTTCAAAAGCAAAGATCACAAAGTGCGGCGACAGTCGGCATAAAAATCAACCATATTCATATTTGGTGATAAAAGTCAGGCTGAGTGCATAGAACACAAACAGTACCACAATCTTCTTTCCTTTCGGATTCTAAAACACTTCATATTTTGCACGCCCATGCAGCTAACGAAACAGTGAAGCATGGAGATGAGCGAAAGTTTCAATTAAAGCAACTCTGTGAGACAACAAAGCAGAACAGATTCTCAATACTTCTTTTTTTTTTCCTTCATATCACGATTTCACAAAGAAGACACTGGAAATATACAATCCTGCAAGAATATCTAGAGGGAGGTCTGCTCCCAGGACCTCCCGATCAATAACGCCATGCACTACACTTACAGCTAATCTCTGGCTTATTATATTACACAATAAAAAAACATTAAATACCATTAGCTTCTAAATATTTTGATTGTGGGTATATTTTTCTTTTTTTTTCTCCTTTTATGTAAAATCTACCTGAAACACTTCAGTCGTGCGTCAATGAGCTCTAAGAGCCTCACCATGAAATCTGAGAGCAGATGATGATGTCATTTAAACAAAGGGGTTTCCTGTACAAACACCTTGTGAAGTTGTGATTGGCTGAACGTGCAGGTAAACCAGGGTACCGTTGTCTGTTTGAGGGGGAATCTAATAGCAAAAAAAAAAAAAAAGACTTGATTCCATGCCATTTCCCTTTGGCCTAAACCCCCTGGCAGAGACATGCACAGATTGATCTGATGTGTTAAGCGTTCAAAACCATCTTTGTTGAAAGGCCCTTGGTTCAGCTCCCTGCATGGGTAAAGGGCGAGGGATCAAAAAGGAAAAGAGCAGGATGGTGACAGAGTTGTGCTGAGGGGAACACCTGAAGGAAACGCCACCCCACAATTCTTTAGTTCTGCATTTGCTCGAAGAACTTGTAAGTGGGATTCTCATAGCCGTTCTGCTGCATCTTGGCCAGATGGCGTTCCTCGGGGGTCACTGCAGCGTCCACCTTTAAAAACATGGATATGGGGATTTGTGAAGAGAATAACAGAAGGAAAGACAAACTGGAGCTGTAAACTACCCGTTTACCTCGACTACACCGTGATGGATGGAGGTGTATTGTTTCTTTCTCAGCATCACCAAAGTAATGACAATGACGGTTGCTATGACGACTCCTCCGACCATCAGCCCAATAATGGCCCCCTTGTTGGACCCCACATCCTCAGCAAAAAACACCTACAGAAACACATTCATATGAGAAGCATTGCTCACTAATTAGTAGCACAATGAGAGGAACTGAAGAAATAATGATTTGCTGAATTTAAACATCCATCCGTTTTCCCCCCCGTCACGCTTATCCCAAGTGGGGTTGCGGGCGGATGATGGTGCTCCAGCTGTCTATGGGTGAGAGGCGGGGTACACTCTAGACAGGTGGCCAGTCCATCAACCATTCAAGTACACACTCACACCTAAGGAGAATTTAGAGAAGCCAATTAAGCTAACAGTCATGTCTTTTGGACTGTGTGAGGAAGCCGGAGTACCGAGAGAGAACCCACGCATGCTAAGGGAGAACATGCAAACTCCATACAGAAAGACCCCGGGTCGGAAATTGAAGCCAGAACCTTCTTGCTGTAAGTGCTACCCACTGCGCCACTGAGCAGCCCAGAAGAGTGTAGCTCACTACAAAATAAGAGGCAGCACTAAATAATTTGAATGGTGCTCCCCCTACAGGACAGTTTGAAAATAGCACTGTTTTAAACAGTCACTCTCTCAGCAGCAGGAAGACACATATCACCATCAAAATTCTAAAGAGGTGGTTATTACTGTAAATTATCATATGTAAACCAGTGTGTAGCAGCCTTTTCACTCTAAAGTGTGACTCTTATATTGGTAGGTGAAATGTGTGCCTCTTAGGTCAAAAGTATTTCAATTGTTCTTATTAGGTGATTCAGCTTCTCCATGTTTTAAAGATAGATCACATTTAAATCACAATAACACAAATAAGGTTAGATATTGTACGTTTAAGTCCAATAATAATGCGGTCAGATCTGCATCAGTTTTGTAACTTTATTTTTGTTTTAGGTCTCTTCACATAGTAAACTCCTTGCAACAGATTTAGAGTCCTATCTCGTTCAGATTTACATGTTCTTTCCCTTAGCTCTTCTGACAGTTTTCTATGCCATATTTGCTGGCTCCAACATTTCATAAACCTCCAAACTAATAAACTGCTCTATAATCAACTGCTGTTAGCACAGAGCGAGAATTATGGCCGCTGAAGCTTTTATATTGGGCTGCTGTAAAGCTGTTTGTCTCATGAACATGGCAGTGAGACTGCTATTGGGGTCTGTGGACAGAGACAGTAGGGGGTAGTGTTGTCACGATACTAAACTTTTCAACTCGATACCGATACTAAGGAAAATATTCGATACCATTTTCGACACCACAAGGATAAAAACAAAGACTCCAAAATTCAACAGAAATATTTTCATTAATAAATAAAATACAATAAATAAATACAATAAACAATAAGAACAATGTTTTGAGGTTGTATGCTGTGCACAATATTAAGCAAGCTTGATAAAAAACTTATAAAATTAAGTTTTCCTTCCTTGGCTATGCTTTGCACACATAACAATGACGCTAGCCAAACCAGTTAAAAAACTAAAATAATTCTCAGCAGCTGCACCTCTTACAAAAAAAAGTCTGAAACTGAAAAGTGCACAGAATTATTCAATCACACAGTGTTCTGAAAATGCATTGTCCTCTAATCTGTGCATAAGATGAATGACTGTTTAGGTGCCACTGGTGGTAGCACTGTATCGATACTTTAAAAAAAAAGAGTATTGTAGGCGCCATATGCCTGTTTTATGTATAGTTTGAAATTATTTGTATTATGAGAATTTGATATTTCATTTACAAAAGTGACTCTGACAATAATAATTTGATTTAAAAATTTATAGAAGTTAAAAAATTTTAATTTAAAATGTTTACAGGATGCTGCTTAGTGTGCCTTTTGATGACATCATTTTTCTGCGCCAGGTGCCCAGTAAGGTAACCGTTGTAAACAGACACGGGAGGAGGAAGGTTGGTGGCTCACGGTTTTCTGACCGTGTTTTTGCTTGGGCCATGCTCATATCGTTACTCTGTGGAACCTCAGATTTAGTTTTGTGAAAGTTTAAGAGGTATATTTTTGTATACGTTCGTTTTTTTTGTTATCGCCTTTGTTTTAAAATAAAAAAGGCAAAATGTGACATCAGTGGAGGCTATTTTTTTTTTGGAACCTGAAACACGCGTCAGCCACAAAAGCCCAACCTAACACGGATTTAATTGAAACTCTTGGATTTACCCTACAAGTATTGTATCCGGATACAACGTTTCAGTATCGATACTTTTTTGAATATCGATACTTTTGACAACCCTAGTAGGGGGAGATGACAAATCTCTCAAATGTCTCATAAACACATAGCTTACTATCACAGGGACATTTATGAGGATATGTTGGGGTAAAATTGTTACTTAGTGTTGCTTTAAGTTGAAGTTTCAAAAGATACAGCAAGTTTCATATGAAACCTGTAACAAGTGATGGAAAGAAAATCTGAATGTCCCTCCATTATTCCTGTGTTTGTGTCTAATAAGGACTCTATTTTAAGCAAGTGGCTCTAAATCCTGGTCTCTTATCCTGTGTTTCTCCTTGGTGCCACACGCCTGACTACTATAAATGACCAACAGGCTTCTGCCGCTCTTGATGGCTGCTGAGGAGAACTGCTGTTCAAGGAAAAAGGGAATGACCTGCTAGGATATTCATACCAGTTTCTGATGGTAAACCTCATATCCAGCATTCTGCTTCTCCGTGTCCATCCGCACCTCTGGCATCTCTTCTGGCTTTAAGGCAGAAACTGAAGCAAACAAAAGCATCTTTCTTGAAAACAAAACAGCAGCTGACAAAAAAACATATCATGCAACAAAACAATATTCTAACTGACAAGCATATTTTTAAGCTTAAAAAAAACAAAAGCAACTATCCTTTCACCTTAAGTTTCATTTTAGTCTCTGCTCTTGAGCGGTGAGTAAGAGTTGCATCATTTCCTAAGGGCATTTTCCAAACAGCAACCAGTGGAAATTTTGATTTGTGGAAACATGCAAACTCATCCAGCCACTTTCTCCAACCGGTTTGAGTGGAAAATAGCTCTGGAGAATTACCTTTACAATACAGCTACTTGTCACCTAGCCAGTTTTGGTTTTTTAAGTTCAAGTAAAAAAAACATTCAGAAAAAAGCACAGAGAAAAGGTTATATCAGTTTTATTTGCTTTTTATGCAAGATAATATAGAGAAAAAAATGTTTTAAACCTTCACAATGCTTCATAATATATTACATCCAGGAATATAAATCAATAAAAGTGTTTTATAGTTCAGATAAGTAATTTCATTCATGGATTTTAAATTAATTTTACAGTACCATATTTTCACGACTATAAGGCGCATATAAACGTCTTTTTTTCCCTTCAAAATGTGCGGTGCGCCCTTTGGTGCGGTGCGCCCTATGTGTGTTGTTACTGCGGATTTTGAGACCACCTCATTGAGGATATGATGAAAAAGTGGCTGAGGAAGGTGAATGTAAGGAGACCAGGTGGTTTTTTTCCACTCATCACCATCGCTGTTAATCTGTGACTCCATGCGTGCCCATCTCACAGCTGATGTGAAAAACATGGTGAAACAAATGAATGCTGTGCTCGCTGTTATTCAACGTCTCGACATCGGTGTGAACCGGACGCAGCAGGTGCGGCAGAAGCAGCGAGTTTACATGCAAAGTCAATGGTTGACGCGTATAGGCGCAGCAAAAGGTCCCGCAGCGCGTTTTGAGCAGCAGGTGCAGCGCGTCGGGAGCATTTAAGCATCTGACGCGCTTGACGCGCCGCCAACGCGCTGCTGCTGCTCGAGATGGAAAAATTGAAGTTTTGCTGCTGGACACGCCGCATCAATCAATCAGAGAAGCTGATCTGGGAGCTGACAGCAAGACAGACACATCGCTGAAGTTACACATATACACATCGCTGTGATCGCTCCTCTGAAACAGTTTATTGATGCCTAAATTAACTTAACCTGCCGACAGAATGTGTTCGCTTTTATTATCCAGTTTTCAGGTGGATTTTCCCACTTAAAAACATATTAAAACTACTTTATTCCCACTGATCACGGCAAATATAGCTGCAAGGTGTATTTAATACAAAGTATTAATCAAACCGCGGAGCTTGCCGTGAGACAGACACAGCGCTCTGATGACATATGATATTAACGCCAATGAAAAGGGCTGGATGGATGAGGAGATGATGAAAGCGTGGCTGAGGCAGGTGTATGTGAGGAGACCAGGTGGTTTTTTCCACGCATCACCATCGCTGTTAATCTGTGACTCCATGCGTGCCCATCTCACAGTAGATGTGAAAAAAAAGGTGAATCAAATGAACGCTGTGCTCGCCGTTATGCCGGGGGTCTGACAAAGGAACTTCAACCGCTCGACATCGGTGTGAACCGGCCGTTCAAAGTAAGGCTGCGAGCGGCGTGGGAGCGATGGATGACAGACGGAGACCACAGTTTAACAAAAAGTGGAAGGCAGCGCCGTGCAAGTTACGCCACAGTTTGCGGATGGATTTTAGATGCTTGGACTAACGTGTCTGCTGGCTCTGCTGTTCGAGCTTTCGCAAAAGCCGGGATTATTTCTGAGGAGCCGCGCTGCACGGAAAGTGACTCTGACAGCGAAGAAGGGGAAATTGGCATGTCTGATTTAGCACAGCTGTTTAATTCAGAAACAGAGGATGATGACTTTGATGGGTTTGATTAATACTTTGTAATAAATACTTGAATAAAGCACAATTATACTCAGTTTTGCTCCCGCTCTATTTTTCTACCTGAAAACTTAATTCAACAGCAGCCTCTGGGCCGGGTCTCCTCTGGGTTCACCGCGGCGGCTGGCAGGTGTTTTTCATCTTAATAATAATAATAATCTTGGTTTCAGGATTTTAAGTTAATTTATGCGTCAATAAACTGTTTCAGAGGAGTGATCACAGCCCTGTGTCATCAGCGATGTGTCTCTCACGGCCAGCTCCCAGGTTTGAATAATACTTTGTAACAAATACACCTTGCAGCTATATTTGCTGTGATCAGTGGGAATAAAGTAGTTTTAATATGTTTTTAAGTGAGAAAGTCCACCTGAAAACTTAACACCTGTATATAAGAAAGGCGCCCTATAGTCCAGTGCGCCTTATGGTCGTGAAAATACGGTAACTAAGCTTTGAGAATCAAACTGCAAATGTAGTTGCTATTGCATCAAAAACGATGCATCTGCATATAAAACAAAAGAGAAAATGAAAAGTATCTGCAGTCTGAACGGTCAATCCACATATTATTCAACTTCTGATTGCTTTGCAAATTGCTTTTCTTAATAATTCAGGGGTCCGTTTCACAAAGCAGGATTAACAAACTCAGATTTAAATACTCAACTCTGAATTGGTCTAGTCTAAGTTCGGAATCTCTCGAGTTTTCGGTTTCACCGCAGCTGCTGTGAATTAGTTGAACATGAGTAGAAAAAGCCATTATCAGTGGATTTGATGAGTCACCATGACAATAGGCAACAGGAAGTGCCTATTTCACAGCACTGGAACTAGAGATTTTAATGCAGAAATGAAAGAAACAAATTGAAGAAAGCTTTTAAAAGACAGAGCAACATTGCTACAACTGCAAGGGAGGAAGATGGCAAAGGAGAAGATTGCAGCTTGAGTAAATGCGTAGGTTTATATGAAGTGCCTGTTGCAGGCTGTTTTAGCATTTATTAAAGCACTCTCCTCCTCCTTCAATCTGAACGGTTCAAGACCGTTCAGATTGAACTCTGACAGTGGTTGTATTTAAGTAGGGATACAAAAGACGATGGCAAAAAGATAGAAGTGATCAAAATTGAGCATCAAGATCTCATGTGTGAATGTAGCCTAACTACTGTCTGATATTAAAAGAATAAAAACAGAAGGTGTGGAGCACAAAAACATACCAGGCCGTGTTGGAAGTCCCCTGTCTGGATTAGGACGAGCATCAACGGGCTCAACTGCAGAGATCAGGAACAGGAAAAACAGGATTAAAGGATGAATGGGACATTAATCAATCTTTGTATTGTTAGTGTTAGGGTACCTGACTTAAACCCAACTTCAAATACTTGTTGTTGCTCTTCTGTCTGCGACTTGATCTAACTTTCACTCTCAGAGTCTGTGGTGTTTTTTATGTGCATGACAAGCAGAATCCTGTCTTTTTTTCAAAAGTTTCAAATTTATAAAATGGCGCACAAACTTCATTACATATGCAGAGCTGATATAACTACATATAGTAGAAAAAAAGCTTCTCTTGATGCAAGGCAAAAAAGGAAATCAGGTCAGTAAGAAAACTGCTCCTTATCAATGAATCATTGATAATCACATTTAGATTACTTCATTAATCTATACTTTAAATCCCTAGTAGTTTATATTAAGTCTAACTTTAAATAGACTGTTTAGGTTAAGTATTACCGTGGTTCTCAGTGTTTGGCTGGTTGAAGCTCTCTGGGTGAATGAAGCCCTGTCTGTCAAAGCCGGGTTCCATCGGAGCAGAGCTGTACGCCTGGTCTGGCATCAGTGCGTCGTTACCATAGCTCACCCTGCCATCAACCTGCAATTGATAGATTGATTTTATTCATCTCACATTGGAGAAATTGACTCGTTACGTTAGCACAATAGTCAAAAAGAGGAAGAAGAAGGTGCCAAAAGGAGGAAAAGGTGCATGGAGGTATATACAGTACATACAGTACATCCTCATATAAATGTATGCAACAGCTGAAGTCTCTTATTTAGCAGGATTATTAAACAGGGTTATTGCACAGGATATTAAATGGGAATTTATATAGATGAGTATTTACATATATATAGCTATTGCATTTGGTATTAAATATAAAAAACAGGTAATTGCACAGGGGATTAATAGTAACAGCACATTAGATATTGCACAAGTTCGTCGCATTGTAGAGTCTGTTGGCAGCAGGGATGAATGACCTGCTGTACAGCTCCTTTTTATAAACAGGGTGTAGGAGTCTTTCACTATAGGAGCTGCTCAGCCCCTCTACAGTCTGGTGCAGAGGGTGGAAGGTGATGTCCATGATAGACGAAAGCCTCAACAGCACCCTCCTGTCAGCCACTTCCTCCACTGATTCCAGAGTTCAGCCCAGGACAGAAATGGACTTTCTCACCAGTTGGTTCAGCCTCTTTCTGGCCCGCTCCGCTATGCCAGGGGCCCAGCAGACAAAAGTGTAGAGGAGGGCTGATGTCACCACAGAGTCATAGAAGGTTTTAAAAAGGGGCCTGCTCACTCCAAAAGACCTCATTCTCCTCAGGGCGTTGGTGTTATGAGTCCAGTCCAGGTAATTACTGATGTGAACACTCAGGTATTTGAAACTTTCCCCAGTTTTTATGTCCTGCCCTTGGATGTTCACGGCGGAGTGAGGTGGGCCAGGGGGCTTGAGACTTTGGAGACGTGTGAAGAGTTGAGGACAGGGAGGGGGCTAGTGTGAGGTCAGTCAAACTGGATGAAAAATCTTTTTAACTCGTCTGCAAACTTCATATCACTGTCTGCAGCCCTGCTGGTCCTCTGCCCAAAGCTGGGGATGTTCTTGAGACCTCTCAACACATCTGTGACGTTGTTCAATCCCAGATTGACAGACATTACCGGACACTAGCACAGGGTGGAGGGCTTCCACTTCCAATAAACTCCCTCAGAAACTCGACTCGTCGGGATTAAGTAAGGGCCTCATGTGTTACAACTACTTAATACTGAATAAAGCGCCTTAAGCTGTGGTTTTACAGTCTTAAACCACTTGACCTTAGAATACTTATAGTTTTACAGATGCCATGTTTCACACCCTTAGCTTTAAAGGGGAACACCATTTTTTTACATTGGCCGTGGATGTCTGGGGGACATCCACAGCCAATGTAAATATAACCACGGATGTCTGGGGGACAGTGATTCGCCTATATGTTATGAATGCTGGCGTACCATAAAGAATAAATTATGAACAGTTTAGTTTGTGCCTTCAACTCGTTGCCCATAGGAAGACTAGGAAGACGTCACTTGGATATTACAAAACCGAATATCTTCGGAACAGCTCCAAATGACACAAAACTCATATGGGTGAGTAAAACATGATGTAATAACCTACAATCAAGGGGCCAATGTAATATATTTAATATTATTCATACAAACCAGATGGATTCCATCTGTGATTGGGAGCAGGCTGACTCACCCGCACATCGCTCTGCAGGGAGGAGACTTGCTGAGACAGCTCAGACTGGACTCTCTGCACTATGACCGCTGGAATGAAAATGAAGATCAGGAAAAGTAGAAGTCAGAAAGGGTGTGGAAGGAGAACAACAGCAAGCAGCGTGGCTGACGACATTTACTTTTTGGGATTAGCACGCTCCCTAAAGAAAACTTCAAAAAAATAAGAACTAAAATCAGTGTGACTATAAAATGTGTCGAATACATCTCCTTAATGTATCACATATGGTGCGTCTGAATCATCCACTGCCTGAAACCTGACAACAGAAATACGATTTTTCACAAACTCCCATTGGTGCAGTGACTAATCCACACAAACTGGAGTGCAGTTTAGTCCAAGAGCCACATGCTGCATCTTGGTTTTCATACAGTCATTAGACCAGCCATGTTTTCTTTGTCTATCTGAAGAAATCAGAAAAATGTTTCCAACAACATTGGGCTCCATTTTGGTGAGGCATACCGTAGGTAGGCAGAATAACCCTGTAATTTTGAAAGGAGGGTTTGGTTTAACCAAAATACAGTATTCTGATACAATGCGGGCGAATATTGTTTTATGTGCTGCTGCCCTATCATTGCTTCATCACATACATTTCTTTTTAGTAAACATTTACCTCCCACTAGCTCTTTTTTTTTTTTCTTGTTACCTGTACAACCAGAAATACCAATGTGCTCATAACCCCAGCATCGCTGCGGTCAATACTTATTTCTATGGTTTTTCTCAAAGCCTCCTTTTGAGGTTTTCATTTCAAATAATCTCTTTGAAACCAGGTTTCTAATTCACAGCTTCTTACTGCTTTGTGTTTTTATCATCTACAATCAACCTTTGTCATAAATCTGCATTTCCTGCATCTCTAAATGCTGCATTAAGACAAACCTCCTTTTGGATGAGATCAGATCAGGATTATGTCAAACCAAATGGAGAGAGGTTTTGGGATTAGGCTTGTGACTCCTTTTGGTCATAGCTACTCTAGCTAAACAACAGTAAAAAAGTTGTGTGCTCCAAATAAATAGTACACCTAAAGCACCAACAGCAGGTGAGGTCAGACAGTGTCCTGATACTTTTAAGTAGTAATGAAACGTACCAACTTGTTTCTGGATCTCATTGGCAACGCTGGGCACCTTGTAGAGCAGACCTAATGACTGATTCATCCTCTCATCAATCACACGAAGGTGGGTCAGAACCTAGGATGCAGTTAAAATTGCAGACAAAGCTTGAATTTTTTTTAAAACCTATTTTACTATCATTATGTTTCATAATCCCAATAAAAGACAAGAGTTTTCATGTAGGAGGTTCGGCACCTGTGGTCGGATCTGTGCAGCCTTCTTTGGATCGACTGTGCGGACGTGTTCGTAGTGCTTCAGTGTGTGCTGCCTGTCCTTCTGTTCAGCACGGACGTACTTCTTCAGCAGGCTCAACACCTGCCGGGGCTGTTGGAGGCAGGAATCATTAAGTTAGATGTTTTTCATACGACTGCTTCAGTTTTTAAAGTTTTTTTTAGAAGACAAACCCTAAAAACTAATCCACGGTCTTGTAAGGCAAGGCAAGGCAAATTTATTTGTATAGCACAATTCAGTACAAAGACAATGCAAAGTGCTTTACATGATAAAAATATAGGAAAATAAAACAGAATCAAAGCTAGTAGGGAAAAAAATTAAATCAAATAGAAACAAAAAAGAACATTAAAAACAGTTGGACTGAAGAAAATAAAAAAGTTGAACTAATGATGTTTCAGTTGAACTGTTTAACTAGAATAGTCGAAGGCAATCCTAAACAAATGTGTTTTTAGTCTTGATTTAAAGGAACTCAGGCTTTCTGCACTTTTACAGTTTTCTGGAAGTTTGTTCCAGATAAGTGGAGCATAGGAACTAAATGCTGCTTCTCCATGTTTAGTTCTGGTTCTAGGTATGCAGAGCAGGCTGGAGCCAGAAGACCTGAGTGGTCTGGAGGGTTGATACACTGATAGCAAGTCTGTGATGGATTTAGGTGCTAAGCCATTCAGAGATTTATAGACTAACAAAAGTATTTTAAAGACTATTCTCTGAGATACAGGGAGCCAGTGTAAGGACTTTAGAACTGGGGTGATGTGCTCTACTTTCTTAGTCTTAGTGAGGACATGGGCAGCAGCGTTCTGGATCAGCTGCAGCTGTCTGATCCACTTTTTAGGCAGACCTGTGAAAACAGCGTTGCAGAAATCAATTCGACTAAAAATAAACGAATGGATTAGTTTTTCCAGATCATGCTGAGACATTAGTCCTTTAATGCTGGAAATGTTTTTCAGGTGATAGAAAGCCGACCTTGTAATTGTCTTTAAATGCTTTTGGGGGTTCAAGTCTCAATCCAGCACTACACCTAGACTTCGGGCCTGATCAGTGGTTACTAGCTGAAGTGACTGAAGCTGTGTGCTAACTTTAGATCTCTCCTCTATTGGTCCAAAGATTATTACTTCAGTTTTGTTTTTATTCAGTTGAAGAAAATTATGGCACATCCAGGCATTGATTTCTTCTAAGCATTTCCTCAGTGCTTGAATTGGTTCATAGTCACCTGGTGACATGGGGATGTAAAGCTGTGTGTCGTCTGCATAGTTATGGTAGCTGATGTTGTTGTTTTTTATTAACTGAGCAAGAGGGAGCATGTAGATATTGAATAGGAGGGGACCAAGGATGGACCCTTGGGGAACCCTACATGTGATTTTTGTCATCTCTGATGTAAAGTTGCCTACTGACACAAAAAAGTCCCTGTCCTTTAAGTAGGATTTAAACCAGTTGAGAGCTGTACCAGAGAGGCTGACCCAGTTTTCCAGGCGCTCTAACAGGATGGAGTGATCAACAGTATCGAATGCTGCACTGAGGTCCAATAGTACCAGCACTGTGGTTCTTTTGCAGTCTGTATTTATACGGATGTCATTAAACACCTTGATAACGGCGGTCTCTGTACTGTGGTGAGCCCGAAAACCTGACTGGAACACGACAAAGCGGCTGGTCATTCTTAAGAAAGTGCTTAATTGTTGAAACACTGCTTTTTCAATGATCTTACTGATAAAGGGGAGGTTTGAGATGGGCCTGGAGTAGTAGTTTGTCTAAATTGTTCTTTTTCAGCAGTGGTTTGATATTTGCTGTTTTTAGGGACTGCGGGAAAACAGCAGACAGAAGGGATGTGTTTATTATTTGGGTCAAATCAGACGCTATGACAGGCAAAACTTTCTTAAAGGCCTACGTAATCCCCATTCTTTTGCACATTTTGTCACAAAGCATCCACAAACTCAGCTTTTTCTAAATTGGGATTTTATTGTAAAAATTGTGAATAAAATTAAACAATACATAATCTCTAAGCGAAAGTAAAACAATGTAGTATTTTAATTCTAATAAATTCCAACCTCGCCCATGATTTCTGACCTACTTCCCTGTTCCCACAGAATGGTGCTGTCTGCCATAACCACAGATCACAGGGGGGTTGGCGTCTTATCAGCAATAAGCAGTCTTAGCTTTCGGTTTCATGGAAAAAAGGTTTGCTTAGCTTGATATTCTAGTTTAGGATCCATCTCACCAAAACATCTTCCTTTGTGGTACCGCCTACACAGACAATTCGAATTTTTATCTAGAGTATCAGAATAAAGGGTGTTGAACACAAATAGAAGCCACATTTCTGAGATTTTTACTACCCATCAAATGCTGTTACTTTATTAGTTCAAGTCTCAATAAAACATGCAGAAGTGTGCGGTTAAAAGATGAGAATCTTTCAAGAGCTATGAATACCTTGGCAAGCTTCTTAATTACATGTTGAGATGTGGAAGTGTGTGAACGTGCAGATATACCCGTGGAGGATTAGCCTGAAGAGCACTGAGGTAGTTTTCTAGAGCCAGCCGCCTGCGACTGTTCAGCAGAGCCTCCACGCGGGCCATGTGTGTTTCCACCAGCTGCTGTCGCTCTTCAGCAGCCTCCTGCTCCAGAGCTTCCACCTTCTCTTGGAAGTGCTGCACGTGTGAAGCACAGAAGGCACTAGGTTTAATCTCAGGACTAAAATACAACCTGTTTTCATTAAATGTTACTGACAGATTACTTTAATTTCACTGACACAAGAGCTGGATTCCCACCTGAATCACAGCTTTCTTGTCAGCACGAGGCAGGTTCTTGGCTTGTCTCTCAGCCTCCTCCCACTCCCTCATCACCTGGAAACCAAAGATAAAAGTCATGGGGAAAAAAAAAAAATTAAAACGATCCACACATAAGGATTTTATTTTGGGAAGTGAAATGTCATACCTGAGACATTTTGTCACGGTGTTTGGCCTCAAGACTTTCTTTGGCTTTTCGGAAATCCGTGTGTTCATTGTCATCACCAGGAGATTCGAGGTACTGGTCAACAGCGTCTGGGGGACTGGGAGCAATGGTGGGCACTGGAGGGGATGAAGGAAAGGGAATGAGTGCCAAGCAGAATGGTTTTTATCACAGAGGGTACGAAACAAGGCGGCCCCCCAATCCCAAAAAAATAAAAAATACAAAGGAAAGAATGAATCTGTCATCCCTGGCTGGCAGTCAAACAATAGCAGCTAGGTAGACATTAGGAACTGTTTCACCATTTAATTAAATAAAGCAAGAACGTCACGAAAGCCATGATGTGATAAAAGATTTACACTGCAAGTTTCTCTGTGGGAAACTCAAGATATTTCGCAACATGTTGAGTTTGGATTAAGGAGCTGACAGTTGACAAACCTCAGCTTTCCGAAACATTCATAAGATATAAACAAGCTCAACCGACAAGAAACAGACAAAGACAAGTGTACACTCTATATACACTGAAGAGCAAAGCATGCAAACACACATGAACCGAGATGCATGCAGACGCACGCCGTCATGCAGAGGTCAGATTGGTCCGTCTTCATGCTGGAAGAAGAGTTAGTGATTCAGCTTAGAAATAATTAAGCAACCTTGATCCTTAAATAATTGATCTTTGTTATATAATATCATGGTATTGTTCTCAGATATCAACAGTTTTAAAGTAATACAGTTGATTCATGACGTATCAATCTAATCAAAGCAATAAAATACGTTTAATAGCATTGACGTTATTTCATTACCATGTGTACTACAAACTATTTTAATATCCTTGTGCAGAGGTTTATGGAAGAAAAACAGTCTCATTGGAATCTGCCTTTTTTTTTTTAACACCGAATTTTAAAAACTAAATTTTTTTAGACATTGAATACCTTACACACAAATTTTATTTGGTAAAAAATCACCAGAAAAAAAGTTCAGCTGCAAAAAAATTCAGCTGCAAAAAAATTCAGCTGCAAATTTGAATTTTTACCAGATAAAAATTGGGTGTAAGGAATTCAATGTCTAAAAAAAATTCAGTGTTTAAAATTCGGTGTTAAAAAATTCAGTGTTTAAAATTCGGTGTTAAAAAAAGGCAGATTCCAATGAGACTGTTTTTCTTCCATAGAGGTAAAAGTTTATTATGGGGCTGCTAAATACATTACATTCTGATTATTTTAGAAATTGACCTTATCCTGAACTGAAAAAAAAATGTTTGATGTAGGAAGAAACATCTGCTAATCAGACCATCTCAAAATTATGGTAGTTGTTACTACTTGTCTATCTGCTTTGTCTAAGAACCCTCTCCAAAAAACATTCCATCAACAGGCAACCAGACAAGGAGCTCTTTTACTTTTTTTTTTTTTTTTCCCTCCTCCCTGAAACTATTTATCAAAGACCCGGGGGGGACTCCAGTCTCGATATCATTTACTGTTCTACTTTCTGTTTTTAATTAGAGCTTGCTTGTGCAAGAGCATCTTCTAAAATAGCACTACAGGCCGTTCACATGGTTATGTTTATTGAATGAAT
Organism: Cyprinodon tularosa; assembly: GCF_016077235.1. Classification (NCBI taxonomy): domain Eukaryota; kingdom Metazoa; phylum Chordata; class Actinopteri; order Cyprinodontiformes; family Cyprinodontidae; genus Cyprinodon; species Cyprinodon tularosa. The sequence continues at coordinate 1,552,499 of NW_024038975.1, read as the reverse complement.
CTGGGTTTCCCCAAATATTCCAAGAGTTTATCACCCAATTTAAAGAGAGTGAAAGAGTAACTGCCCCAGCCACTGCAGCCTCCTGTCTGATTTTAAGGTAAAGGACAGTAGTAAAGACATCAGCTGAAATAGTAGTCATTAAGTTTTATGATGTTCAAAGGTAACTTATAAGGTTATAAACAGGAGAAGAGTAATCTTTTAGGGATTGGGTAAATTCAATATGAGGAAAGCTGGAATCTGATTTTATTGTATTGCTCCTGGCCTAAGAATCAGGATATATCTGATTTTAAATTACTTTGAATTACAAAAACACATCCTGGTTGTGACATTCTAAGAGAAGAATAAATAAATCATAAATATGATCCTTTTCCCTTTAAGGCATGCAACATTTTCAAGGGATTTAATCAGAAAAATTATAACGTTTTTCTGATTGTATTTAAGGATAAAAAAATAAAATAAAAATTTAAAAGTTATTTTTTCTAATAGGTAACAAGATCATATAAAATAAAATAAAAAAACTGTCAATTTAATGTTATTCACATTTTGCCACTTGTAGAATCTTAATTGAGCTTAAAACTTGCTTCTTTTAAATTAGTTTGCATTAAATGAAAAATGTGGCATTAAGGTGAGATGGATGGTATTGAAACTAAACACGAGACGAGACTATATAGCGCTGGAATAAAGCCATCAGAGTTCTGTGTGGTTAGGAAGCTTCAGAGGAACTACAAGAGAAAGTTCGGCAGCGGAGGCCTGAGGACAGGAATCAGGCCGATGAGGTGGACACTTGATGGTCCGGTTCCAGTCTGGCAGCACTTACACGAGCTGCCACACACAGCCAGGCAGTACTCCTCCGACTCAAAGTTATTCCTGTTGCCCCCACAGCCCCCGAATAGGAAGGGAACGCAGCGGCCCTTCCTGGGCACGAAGTACCAACGCTCCAGCATGGCGTGACAGGGGCCGGACTCGGCACGGGCCCAGCACACCGCTGAGGTTATATACATAAAGGCACATGTAAACAAACATCAAAGCAGGGATGGGGTTTCTGATTCTGATGAAAAAACTTCAAAAATGAAATAAAGTAACACCTGATGGAGAATAACACAACCAAGGCAGCAGGTGTCACAGCTTACCTCGCACAACCTCCTCCACAGATTCAGTGGTGGTCGTGGTGGTGGTTGTCATGGCGACATTTGCGCCACGCTCATCGCTGTCGCTCTCATCTATAATGTCGTCCTCTTCATTGTCGTCTTCATCTCCGTCTCCGTCCTCGTCCCTTTCGAAGGCTTCTTCCTCCTCATCCTCGTCGTCCTTTTCGTTGGCTGGCTCAGTATCTGCTGGGCGCGTCATGCTGCCAGCGGGAGAGCCGCGTCAGGGTTTGCATGAGACCAATTGTGCAGCTGTTTGCAGGTGGGAAGCAATACCTGTTGTCGGAATATTCATTCTCAGCTGCGCCCCACCACACGTCAGACTCCTCCTCGTTCTGTTCCGAGCTGTCAGACCTGCGCTCTTCTTCTGCTGGGCAGCACACAAACTCCACACCAAGAAAACGGTCGATCCCACACGGCAGCAGCATCCCGTAGTCAATTAGATTCATAGAGCGGTCGCCACAGGACTGATTAAAAAAAAGAGTCAGTTATAACTTAAATCTGACATCTATAACCTAATGAAAGCGATCATAAAAATAAAAGTGAGCAGCAACAGACTAGGTTAAGTACAAGCTGTGAAATAAGCAGAATAACCCAAATAAACAAATATCCCCCCCCCCCAAAAAGCCTCACTTTATAAAGACAAGCTGCAACTTTAAGGAGCAACACAAGAACAATGGAAAGACAGCATTTGCTATCCATGCTCACCTCTTTGGCTACAGTGTGCCAGTGCAGGTGGCCCTCACACTTGTTCATCTGCTCCTGGTGCAGAAACTTGCACTTGTCAGGAACCAGCAGGGCGTCGCTGACAAACTCTCCCACTGCAAAACATTCATGTTTTTTACTGTTTGAACTCATCTCTTCAAACATTACCCATCAGTTACCCACAGCTGCTTACCCAGGCAGCGGTAGGGCACCACGATGTGTGTGTGACTCCGGCATTGCTTACGGCCCTTCTTGCACCAGTTGGGAATGCTGATCGGTTGGTTGGCCTCTACTACATTTGTGATTTGTAGATCTGGGTACACCTGTTAAAAAAAAAAAACAGTATTTAATTTTATCTGTTATCATTTTATTTTGCATCCTCTCCCTTTAGGTTTGTTTATCTCCCTGTATGTTCTCAACCCAAATCCCACTGCAGGTTATGCTGTTGGGTTGTGTCTTAGTACCTCCTGGCAATACTGCAGGATGCCCTCCTTGGTGCCAATGCAGCTCTTGGTGCCAGATGCGTCAGGCTCCCATTTCCCAGTCTGTATGTTGATGTGCATGTTAAGCTTCCCGCAGAACATGGCCACCTGAGGCTCTGTTAGCGAGCCAACAGAGTCATCCATGGGCACCTGAAAGAAAGAATGTAGTGAAAAAAACTTCAATAACCTGCTGAAGACAAGAGATATTTAAACTGATCCTGACCAGCCACACTTCCCTACTTTCATTTGTACAAGTATCAAAAATAAAGCAGCAGGCACTTTTTTGCTGCTCAAATCGCAGTATGGACACAGCAATAAACTTTCTGATTGTTTGAATTAACCTATGAAACATAATATTGTACCTACAAATGATCTGATGTCGTCCTTATGAATTTCCACCTCTATTCAAGCACATACTGATCATGATCAGGAGAAAAGTAGTGTAGTAACAAAGCCAAAAAGTTAGATGCATTCCACCTCAAAATACCATTGAAACATCAGCTGTGCTTTTGCCATCAACGCCTTTGTTTATAGATGTTGATGCTCGGCCTGTTTTTCAGTGTAGTCCTGTTTCTCTTACTGTGACTGACTGTATGTGTTCCCTTTCATCCTCTGACATGGGAGATCGCTCAGCGCTCATCTGCCTGGCTGTGTGTTTTCTGGACCGGGCCGCTTGTCGAGCTGATTGACAGTTTTGCCTTTTGTATCTCTGCTTATTTTTCTATGTCTGCTTCTGTCTCCTTGAACCCCAGTCAGCCTTGGCAGATAGCCGCTCATAGTGAGCCTGGTTCTGCTGGAGGTTTCTTCCTGTTAAAAAGGTTTAGTTTTCCTCTCCACTGTCACTCTACGCATGCTTGTGAGGGATTGTTTGAGTCAATGAGTCGATGCAATCAGCTGGTTTTCTTTAGATAGAAAACTTTGAACATATCTAACTGTATCATCTGGTTGAATTGCCTCCATAAACTGCCTTTAGATGACAAGTGTTGTAAATTGAAGCGATATAAATAAACTGAATTGAATTTAGTTGGATAAAATCAAGAACAGTTCATTCAATCATCAGAAAAAAAAAAACAATTGAAATACTATTTTCTGATGTGTCTATCTTTAACTTTTTGTATAAGGGAAAATGAAATTATGAAGCTTAAAAAGCGAAACTGACCTAAAAATATTTAGTATTTAGCTGTGACCAATAATGATGGCCTGAAAAAAACATTTATATCCAAACTAGCTCATTTAAAAACCATTAGATATGTTTAATGACTATATTCTAGGTAAGACTAAATTCACAGGCTGTCAACAATAAATACCAAAAACCAAAATTATGCACAGTTGTAAAACCACAGCCTGAATGGAGGGATGTGACCAGCATGCACCTTTCCTTGAGCAACGCTGTGAATGAAGGGATGTGGAGGCAAAATTGTCATATAGATAAGAGAATATAATACTAGATTATAGTTGAAAAAAGGCACAACAGAACATATTTTTCTTGATTATATCCAAACATTCAAAACAAATCTGTTTTATTAGATCCTGGATAGGTAAAAAAAAAAAATATTTCATGTTTAAAGCTTGCACACTCGAATCTCAACACTAAAATGTAAAGTCAACAACTTTCAGTGCTCTTTGGACAGAAAACTTGTCAGACTTGCTTTTGTTTGTTGCTAAACATCAAAGTGTTGCAGTTAGGGAGTGGGCATAACAGCTTTTAAAATGGAATGAATCACCAAACCCTGTCTATATCCAAAGATCTGCCTAAGGGAGAACATAAAAATAAACTTTCTTTAACATTAGCAAAAACAATTGGTGTCCATTAGCCAATAAGCAAAACACATTCCTAAGGCTTACTGTGAGAAAATCTTTTAAGGCTGAGAGTAAATGAAAGTTACACCACATCTGTGGAGTTGCAGCTTAAATGTTTATTTGCTTCTTTGATTAAAATCTATTTCCAAGTAATGTAGATCTGAACAGAAGTCATTTAGAGGTACTGTTCCCTATAGATATATACATGATCTTTTAAGGTCAAAGTCAAATCTGCATTAATGTCCTTTTGCTTTCTCTTTATTTTTACACTTATGATTTAAAAAAAATAACATGCCATGCCACGTCAGCATGGACGTGTCTCCACAATCTTATGTTTGTTCACAGCCTTGGTTCGCCCAAAAAAAAAAACACTACAAAAAACACATGAACATGGCTTATAATAGGGCTACAGGTAGTCACTTTAGTCTTTGGTAACATGGTGTGTACCACACTCAACATGAACTAGAGGATGCCCAGGAAAGAGTTGTCTAAGCAGATTAAAAAGAAAATTATAGAAATGTATGTTGAATGTAAAGCCTGTGACTACAGTTGCATATGTCATTCAAAAATGTATGAACATTTTAATTAAGAATATAACCAACCTCCCTGGGTTTGGCCGTGGGAAGAAAACTGATGACAAATTAAAGAGGCAGGTTGTAGTGTTAGATGAGCCAAAGTGGATTTTATGCAAGACAACCAAGGAGGACACCATTGTTGATAGCAAATCATAAAAAAGCCAGACCCAAGTTGGCAAAATATATGATGACTAGCCACAAAGCTGCTTAGAATATGCCCCATGGACAGATGATACAAAAATTTTACTGTTTGCCAAGATGAAGCATATCAAGAAAAGGAACAATGTCCTGACTGTGTAACATGGAGAAGGCTCTGTTATGTTCTGGGGCTGCTTTGCTTTATCTGATAGAAATAAGCAAAGTCAGAAATCTGGGAGGGTAAAATAAATTATATAGGAGCTACCTGGAATTCTTGTAAATGTCTCGGTGTCCAATCCAAATCAATCGGAATTGGCTTCAACAGGGAAGTATTAAAATCATCTTTGTTGTGGTTGAGCCAAAGTCTATGCAATTTTCACCAGTTTAACTGTTTTTTTACAACACAGAATGACAGCGTAATTAAAGATGCTATGGACGGTTGTGCTTGAAAGTTACATAACCTACCATTAAAGAAAATGATAAATGAACACTAGTAATTCCAACGACATGACCCTGTAAAAAGTAATAATAAATAAAATTTTGATTTAGAATTTTTGGTTTAAACGAAATTCTAATAAAAAAAACTTTCCCAGACAAATTAAAACACTCTGCCCACCAACAGTGAAAAAACATACCTGCCAACATATGCAGGAGTCTAACAGAACATTTCCTGAACATTACAGAAAACACCTGATTGCAGTGGTTGTCTCAAAGTTGCTCAACAAAATTCCACTTCAGGAGCTCCATCAGGTTTGTTTACAAGTATATATATATATATATATATATATATATATATATATATATATATATATATATATATATATATATATATATATATATATATATATATATATATATAAAACGATTATTTTACAAATCGATTAATCTGTCAATTATTTTGTTTATCAATCGATTAATAATCGGATAGCAAAAGGTTAATCTTAAATACAAACTGTTTATTTATTTATTTATTTTAGTTTTTTTTACAATATTGCTATAACTACTTACCTAATTCAGTTTCTCTGTCTACTGAAGGCACATTTTAGAGTCTTTATACTCCAGTTAACAATTAATTGATTACAAAATAAGTTAACAATTAGTTCAATAATCAATTAATTCTTTGTGCTCTAATAATAATAGTTATAATAGTAATCTAATAATCATCACTATGTACTGATGTCACTGAAGAGTGCTGAGAATACACTGCATTGCTTAACTGAAAACAATCCGGTTAGCTATTAGTATCACAAGGAAGACAATGTTCTGAACAATTCTTTTTAAAGGATATTACTACATTTCCTTAAAGGTACAGGGGAGTATTTTCACGAATTATTGAAAAGACCTGCCTTCTCCAGTTTACGAGTAAAATGCACAATCACAACCCTGTACCCACTCCTGAGAGGAAACGCAAATTGAATGCATGCAATAGCATGCAGCCCATTTCTCCTCATGCATGCTCTGTTTAAAAGTTGCTGTTTGCATCGCTCATATAAACTTACTTTCTAAAAGAACATTTGCAATTTGTCCCTTACGTCAGACTCATCACCGTAAATTAAAATGTGGATGAGCACATAGAAACATACACTATATTGCCAAAAGTATTTGCTCACCTGCCTTGACTCACATATGAGCTTAAGTGACATCCCGTTCCTAATCCATAGGGTTCAATATGACGTCGGTCCACCCTTTGCAGCTAGAACAGCTTCAACTCTTCTGGGAAGGCTGTCCACAAGGTTTAGGAGTGTGTTTATGGGAATTTTTGACCATTCTTCCAGAAGCGCATTTGTGAGGTCGCACACTGATGTTGGACGAGAAGGCCTGGCTCTCAGTCTCCGCTCTAATTCATCCCAAAGGTGTTCTATCGGGTTGAGGTCAGGACTCTGTGCAGGCCAGTCAAGTTCATCCACACCAGACTCTGTCATCCATGTCTTTATGGACCTTGCTTTGTGCACTGGTGCACAGTCATGTTGGAAGAGGAAGGGGCCAGCTCCAAACTGTTCCCACAAAGTTGGGAGCATGGAATTGTCCAAAATGTCTTGGTATGCTGAAGCATTCAGAGTTCCTTTCACTGGAACTAAGGGGCCAAGCCCAGCTCCTGAAAAACAACCCCACACCATAATCCCCCCTCCACCAAACTTTACACTTGGCACAATGCAGTCAGACAAGTACCGTTCTCCTGGCAACCGCCAAACCCAGACCCGTCCATCAGATTGCCAGATGGAGAAGCGCGATTCGTCACTCCAGAGAACGCGTCTCCACTGCTCTAGAGTCCAGTGGCGGCGTGCTTTACACCACCGCATCCGACGCTTTGCATTGCACTTGGTGATGTATGGCTTGGATGCAGCTGCTCGACCATGGAAACCCATTCCATGAAGCTCTCTGCGCACTGTTCTTGAGCTAATCTGAAGGCCACATGAAGTTTGGAGGTCTGTAGTGATTGACTCTGCAGAAAGTTGGCGACCTCTTCGCACTATGCGCGTCAGCATCCGCTGACCCCGCTCCGTCAGTTTACGTGGCCTACCACTTCGTGGCTGAGTTGCTGTCGTTCCCAAACACTTCCATTTTCTTATAATACAGCTGACAGTTGACTGTGGAATATTTAGGAGCGAGGAAATTTCACGACTGGATTTGTTGCACAGGTGGCATCCTATCACAGTTCCACGCTGGAATTCACTGAGCTCCTGAGAGCGACCCATTCTTTCACAAATGTTTGTAAAAACAGTCTGCATGCCTAGGTGCTTGAATTTATACACCTGTGGCCATGGAAGTGATTGGAACACCTGATTCCAATAATTTGGATGGGTGAGCAAATACTTTTGGCAATATAGTGTATCACCAGAATGATTGAGGACCACTTATTTAGATGATCCACCCAGAAAAAGATCATCCTCCACTATACCTTTAACAAATGTCTATAGAGTAAAATACTCTTGCAATATATGCGTTTAGAATGACATTGTTACAGCGAAATGTCCCAATACATAAATCAAAATAAGATGCTTATTTCTGTGAGTGTTGTTTTTGGGGTAGGGGGTGTGGGGGCTGAAGCAATCAACATTCATTAATTGTAGTCTGGTTATAAAAATCACTTTTCTTTTCTTCCATGCTGTTATTGATTTTTATTTTCTCCAAATTCCCCTAAATTAATCAATATGTTTTTTTATGTCATTTTATTTATGTTAATCCATATTCATTTATCTAGTAATCAAGTAACTATCAACTATTTTTAAACAATGTTGCTTCTACAGGTTTACGCAGTGAATTACTGATGATCAATAATTTTATTGTAGTTATCTAAAAAGCTGTAATACATTGTTGTAATCATCATTATATACGTTGTTGTAATACGTACTTGATTCCTAAGAACATTTGTGTTTTAATAACTGATATTAAAGTAAGTAAATCTCTGTTAAAAGTGTCCTTCATAAATTAAGCTCTTAGGTTGTATTAGTTAACAATCTGGCAGACAAGCTGTAATGTCTAATTAGCAGGCCAACCCACTCAAATAAATGTGATTGACCTCATCAAGTAACTTACAGTTAATGTATTAGCTGCTATCTTTATTTTTTATTTTTTTATCTCAGTTCTTTCTAGTATCAAGAGGATCATATTTTGAAGATGTATAACAAAACAAACAGAAACTTAGGTTAATAAATTGAAAGAATACGTGAAATACTCATGTAGGGCTGCAACTCACAACTTATCTTACAAATCGATTATTATGATCAATCGATTATTAATCAGATAAATGGAAATGTTAACCTTGAAGATTCTTCAAAGAACACTTTTTGCTAAATTAAATCAGGTGCAACTCAAATTTTCCACTTCGGAAGCTCTGGATAATGCAGTACAATTTTTTTTTTGTGTGTGTTATATATATATATATATATATATATATATATATATATATATATGTGTGTGTGTATATAAGTGTGTTACTCCTTCAGCTAAAGGAATGTTTTAAAGTCTCTTTACTCTAGTTAACGATTAATCGAGTATTAAAGTAGTTGACGATTGTTTCAATAAAGGATTAATAATGATTAATCCAATGAATTGTTTCAGCCCTATACTCATTTCCAACTAACAGAGATGTAAAGCTTTCATTAAGAGACAGGATATATTTCTCTGTCTATTATTACTGTCTACTTGCTCCACCTGTGATATAGCCTTTTTTTAGTGTAAACCAGCCATCAGTGCCATTAGAGACAGTTAGCAGGTTATTCAAACTATTCAAACTAGTGCCCAGAGGTGTTTAGTAATTTTGTTTTGATTGTAAAATATTTTTACAGATTGAACTTAAGTTTGTCTTTTCTTTTTCTAAGACATACTTTAGTGGATTTTTACAGAAGGCACTTATTCAATTTGATATACTAATTTTCTAAGGCAGTGGAGTACGGAGTGAACAATATTCATTTGGTCAGAGAAAGAGAGAGAGAAGAAAAGCCTCACGCCTGAATAGTGAGAGTTTGCACCCAGTGTTTTCAGATTGGGCGGATTATTGCCCAATTGGGCAGTTTTCATATTGATTTTGAGGGTAAAAATTGCTTTGGGCCGGGTGGAGATAATTTGGGCTGGTTCGGAGTCAGATCAGTGGTTTTTGAGTTAATCTATTAAAACACATGTCCACCAATCATTTATCATTACTCCCTGACCTTTCCCCATCACCGATTAGCTACTGTCATCTGCCAGGGTGTTTACAACAGAGAACTAGTGTAGTGGCGCCACAAATGATGCTAGTTTTTGCAGCAGGTGGATCTGGTGTGATAAACCTCGTGCTGATGATTAATGCGGTCTGTTTGGAAGAGTAATCTTTTAAAGGTGTTGGAGCGAACCACTGCTTTCAGGATTTAGCGCTTGGTGAAATTAAACTCCTCACTCTCCCTCTATCAAGTGCACCAGTTGAAGGAGCTTTTTCACAAGTGCTCTGCTTAAAGGTGACTCCAGAAATTGCATGGGCCTGCCGCTCCTGTCAACTTTGATGGATGTGCAAACTGGACCAAATGGCGGATTATACTTCTGCAATCGCACACATCAAATGTCGCTTGCGTCTGGTCGCGAACCAGTTTTGCTGGTATGCTTCTGCACCGTCGGTCTGGAATTTCTAGGGACACAGCAGTTTCCTGCCAAAGCGCAAGAGGGAGCCTATTCAAGAACTCGCCAGAACTTTGGCGGATGGTCACGAGAACTTCTTCGGCGGTGCCGGTGGGAGTGTTTATTTTCCAAAACATGTCTGAGGCATCGTACAAGTGTTTTTACTTCCGAACCTCCTCGTTAAACCTTTCGTCTTGGTTTTCCATTGTTGTCATTATTCCTCCGATTTTAAAAATGGTGTGCCCTGGCACCGAATCGAAAAGGACAACCACACAGACAGCCGGAAAGACATGCCAAGGACCAATCACAACTGCTTTCTGACTGTTCACTTCCGCTTGAGGTCTGCGCGGGTTTGCAAGCATCCGACATGTAGTCAGATTTTTTTTTTTTAGGTGCACGTCGACGGTTGCAGAGCCTCTGCACGGGGGTCGTGGTCGTGCACAGAGAAAGATTTGACGGTTGCAGAGGCTATGTGTCATAAGAATAAATTGACCTTAACACGGAAAGGATGGACATCAGCAACATTCCGCCCTCCCCGACAGATATTGGGGAGATTTCATTCAACCATTTGCTGATCAAAAATCACAATTGATTGTATTATAGTTCACCAGAGTAAAAGTTCAGTGTTCAGATGTTCAATGTCCCAGCAATCTAATAAGCATTAAAGGTACGAATTCAATTTCAAACATGTTAATTTCATTATTTTAATTATGTAAAAATAAGCTTAGCATATTCGTTTGTGTGCACCAATAAAAAGAGGAGTAGTCTACATGGTTATGAATCCATCTGCAAATATGTTAGTACCCGCTATATGCTGTGTCACTTACTGGACCTGACAATGCTGTGCTGGCTGGGTCAGAGTTGTTTATGGAGAACAACTCTGGGCCCAACTTTGTTGGATTGTAGCATTTTGAACAAAATTCATCCTCTGCAATTAAACCATCCCCTTGGGGAGCAGTGGGCTGCCATCGGTGGCGCCTGGGGAGCAGTGTGGGGTTAATGGTCTTGCTCCGGGACCCAGAGTGGCAGTCTGTGGGAGTGGGGCTTGAAGTCAGAACCTCTGGATTCCAAGTGCAATGGCCTAGGCCACCACTCCTGTCTAACCTACAATGTAGTGCTGAATAAGGCCCCGTCCACACGAAGTCAAAACGAACACGAAACTCTAATATTTTCCAGAACGTTTGTCGTAAAGACGGAGACGTAAAATAAATGTGATCATCCACACGAATGCATGAAAATGCTGCAAAATGTATGCCAGGCCTGTAAGTGGTGCTGTGGTGCCAAAGCAAAAATAGGCGACGAAATGTTGGGCATGCGCACCAATATTTATACATGGTTGCCCTGCGGGTCCATTTTCGTGGTTCAGTCAAATTCAGGTGCTGAACTATGTTGTCGATATTGCTCTGTTCTTCCTGGAGATATTCCAGAAGAAGAAGATTCTGTTGTAAGCCCGACAGCAGGGTGAGTAGCATGAGCAGCAACCATTCAACACAGTACGGCGCCATTGTTGTTGTGATACTGTGTCGCGCATGCGTGTTTAGAGGCGACGCTATGACGCATGCGTGTAAAAAAAAAATGTGGTTAGAGCTTAAAGATGGAAACGCGAAAACGGCATTTCAAAATCTTCCCACTCTGAAGGCTTAATAAAAAAAAGATCGTTTACAGACCCCCGAAACGCCGGCAACGTATGGATGAGAGGCTGGTTTGGTGAAAAATTTGTGTGTTTAGGCCAGGGTTCGGCTTCGTGTGGACGGGGCCTAAGTTGTACTGAAGTGTGTTCATGTTAACACAGTAAATATAACAAATAGATTAATTAAGCAGGTTTTTTAACAGATGTTTGGACTGAAAAACCTGGACTCTGACAACACTGCACCCAAAGTGGGTATTACATTAAAGCTTTTGATAGTCTGTTGTTTGTAGTAACTATTACACTTTTTCGTCAAAAATTAAAGCTCTAAAAGCAGACTGGAGACTAAAATCTCACACTAGTAATATATTACTTTGTAGTACTGTCTTGAGCATGTCAGGATTTGGTTGAGATTAGAGGACCCAAATGCAGAGGCAGGGAGGCAGAGGTGAGTCTCTTGAAGGTTTAATTGAATGTTCACAAACAACTGAGGAAGGAATCCAAAAATCCAACATGAAAAAATGTAAAACAAAAAACAACCATGGAGACATCAGGGCAAAACAATCATGAGGAGCTGCACAAGGAGAGTATTTATAGTAGAGTGAACAAATGGAGGACTAACGAGCAGATTGGGAGCAGGTGTGAAGAGAGGAGTCTAAAAAGGAGCTAGGGAAAAAGGAGACCAACACTTAAAGTAATAGTACACCCAAAACATGATTAGCCTTCATTTTCTACTCACCCCCATGCTGAACAACACTCTGGAGTACGTTTTTGATATCTCAATTTGACATCTTAGTCATTGTGACTAAGACTAGATTTAAAAAGGCTGACGAAATTAACACTGTTGTGCATAACAAACATTTGTAAATTCATAATATTTGAAATCTCATGCAAAACATAAAACATATAGTTTAAATAGTTACAACTTCCATAACTAATGAATACAAATTTCAAGTTTAAATTTGTGCTTTATTCTTCATGAACACAAACTGCAGCGGCTGTTTTAGAATACAGATACAGAATCTGAACAATAATAATCTTTCCTTTATTATTTCTGTCAAAGGTTAAGTGTCACCTGTTCTACTGTGTGAAGCCTTCTTAGAAGAGGCCCCATTCCAATTGCTGTCATACCATCTGCCATATTTATAGAGCAAAAGACGGTATTTAAAGACAGGAAATCCAATTGTTTATATTTTGATAAAATTTCTAGCAAAAGAAGGCATAATATTTTCATATTATTCTTTCAAGAGGTGTAGGTAATATTTCTTCATCTGTTTTTCCAATCCTAACTGATTTGCTGTCAATATAGGTTTTATTGAAAATTCTAGCATTTTTGCCTCCCTCCGTATATGTGTGGGGGGACAAGTTCTGACTGTTGTTTGTGCTTATGCACCAAACAGCAGTTCAGATTACCAACCCCTTTTGGAGTCCTTAGGGGGGGTACTTGAGAGTCCCCCTCCTGGGGACTCCCTTGTTCTTCTGGGGGACTTCAACGCTCACATGAGCAAAGACAGTCCGACCTGGGAAGACGTGGATGGAAGGAATGGCCCACTTGACCTGAACTTGAGTGATGTTCTGTTGTAAGTCTTCTGTGCTCATCATGGATTGTCCATCACAAACACCATGTTCAAGCATAGGGGAGTCCATATGTGCTCTTGGCACCAGGACACCCTGGGCCGTAGTTCAATGATCGACTTTGTGGTTGTTTCATCTGACCTGCGGCCGCATGTCTTGGACACTCAGGTGTCGGTCAGACCTGGTAGGTCCAAAGGCATTGTGAGGGTTTGCTGGGAACATTTGGCAGAGTCCCCATTGAGAAGGAGCTTTAACTCCTACCTCCGGGAGAGCTTTGAACACATTCCGAGGGAGGTTGGGGACATTGAGTCTGAGTGGACCATGTCCTATTGTTGAGGCGGCTAGTCGGCTGCAAGGTTGTCGGTGCATGTCGCGGTGGCAACCCTTGAACACGCTGGTGGACACCAGCGGTGAGGTAAGCTGTTAAACTGAAGAAGGAGTCCTATCAGGCTTCACTGACCTGTGGGACTCCAGAAGCAGCTGATGTGTACCGGCAGTCAAAGCGGCAGGTGGCTCGGCTGGTCACTGAGGCAAAAATTCAGGTGTGGGAAGAGTTTGGAGAGGCCATGGAGAAAGACTTTCGTATGGCTTTGAAGCGATTCTGGATCCAATCCGGCATCTCAGGAGGGGGAAGCAGTGCAGTACCAGCACTATTTATAGTGGGGGTGGTCTGCTGCTGACCTCGACTCAGGGCGTCGTATGTCGGAGGGCGGAGTACTTCGAAGACCCCCTTAATCCCACTAACACGTCTTCCATTGAGGAAGCAGAGCCTTGGGGCTCCAAGTGTAGTTCTCCATTCTCTGGTGCTGAGGTCACTGAGGTGGCTGAAAAGCTCCTCGGCTTACCGAACCTGGATTCTGCTACTGACATCGGCTTCGATTCTCCTTCTGTACATCATTGGCTCTCTGATCTTCTGGTCCATAAACTTGGCTCTTCTAGGACTTCGGCTTTGGATAATCCCTTCTGGACACTGTTGCTCCTCGGCATCAGTTAGCATCAGCTCCGCCCATCACCCAGAGCTTGGGGGGGGGGCGCCCGTCATAAGCTGAGGACTGCCTCCTTCTCGGAATTTTCACATCCCTCTGTGATCGGACTGAACTCTGAATCAGGTCAGTGAATATTGCTTTAGTAGTCATCAGCCCTTTATTCTTAGTCACTGACCTGAGTTTCTGTTTCTACAGAGGATCCAGTTTATCCGCTCCGCCTGAGGAGCAGCCACACGCCGTTAGTAAATAAAGACTTTTGAACTCATTAAGATCTGTCTGCTTTGAATATTGGATCCAAGGTTTCAAGTGCCTGACACTTTAAGCACCTCTAGAGAGGCCTACTTAAGAAACAGAGACTCGATTAACTAGTAGTGGGGATTTTCCAACAGGAAAAATATTTTTCACCTTGGATCACTGACAAATGTTAAAAGCAAGCCTCCTAAATGATACCCACTAACTCTTCTGCTTAAAGGAATAGTACACCCAAAACATGATTAGCCTTCATTTTCTACTCACCCCATGCTGAACAACACTCTGGAGTACTTTTTTGATATCTCAAATGCATCTGGAGATCTGGGAGGCTTCTTGCTGTCTGCTGACATTCAAATAATGGAGGTCTATGGTGCCCGAGGCAGAAAGGTCCATAAAAGTCCACAAAAAACGTGTCAATATTCCTCCATACTGCTCGTCCAATGTATTCCAAGTGTCCTGAGTGGGTAGCGTCCAGAATTTACTCGAAAAGAAGTCATTTAGAATGTTTTTAGAGCATAAACAGTAGTGTATAGGATTTCCTAAAAGCGCGTTCACGAGTCTACGGAAACCGCGGCAGACCAAACCAGATGAAAGCGCGCATTCAGCGTCTGCTCTGCCGATAATGCAAGCGTAGAAGAAGAAATGTGCTGTTTACCTGTGCAAAGAAAGAAACAACGAAAGAAAAATGTCTGAGGACTTCAGTGTTGAGGAAGAGCATGAGTTCTTTGCCGAGCTGAATGCGCGCTTTCATCTGGTTTGGTCTGCCGCGGTTTCCGTAGACTCGTGAACGCGCTTTTAGGAAATCCTATACACTACTGTTTATGCTCTAAAAACATTCTAAATGACTTCATTTCGAGTAAATTATGGACACTACCCACTCAGGACACTTGGAATACATTGGACGAGCAGTATGGAGGAATATTGACACGTTTTTTGTGGACTTTTATGGACCTTTCTGCCTCTGGCACCATAGACCTCCATTATTTGAATGTCAGCAGACAGCAAGAAGTCTCCCAGATCTCCAGATGCATTTGAGATATCAAAAAAGTACTCCAGAGTGTTGTTCAGCATGGGGGTGAGTAGAAAATGAAGGCTAATCATGTTTTGGGTGTACTATTCCTTTAAGGGCAATAAATAAAACATAAGAACTCAAATATATCCAGAAAACACAACAAAATAGGAATTTAACCAAAAAAAAAAACTAGAAAACATGTAGCAAAGTAAAACTGATTACTCAAAAGAAAACAACAGAACCAAGACCGTGAGATAGCATAGCAGCATCTCTGGTCTAGCTGAGCATCAGTGGTACCGATGGGATACAGGCGCCATCTTGCTTAGTGAAACTAATCGGACTGCTTCCTATTTCCATTATCCTTAGCAGTTTCCCCAGCCCGCAGCTACATTAGCATAGCTAGAAATGCCCTCAATAGTAATAGCTGGGTCATTCTTAATGAATGTGAAGTACTTGTCGTCTTACTAAATATTTAACAATTCAGACTGACATATAAAGCTCGTTTTTTTTAGCCCAGCCTGGGAAAGTTTACAGAAAAAAGCTAGCAACCGTTAGCTAACGTGACCCCTGTAACAGACTCTGTTAGGGAAATAAATGAACATTTGTAATTGATGCTGGGAGAATACAACAACATTAATGGATGCAAAAAAAAGTTGAGGAAATGTCATTTAACATGTAAACAAAGACCGGGGAGTCAATCACTGACATCTAACGGTAAAGGCCTGCTAGTCCCTGAAATGACTGTTTATCCTGCGGAGGAAATCTGCTGTTATGCTGATGATAACAGGCCACTTAACAAGATGGACTCCAGGAAGTCGATACATATAAATATTATGCTGGATGTTCTTTGTAAGCATAAACAAACCACATTGCACCACGTAACAGTAAGGAGGCCCAACATAATCTGCGGTTTAGCCGTTAGTTAAATGCGCCACAGCGTCTGGCGGCGTCCTCACAGACAGGCCCGCTGCGCTCCAATCGGAGCCCGGGACAGAGCGTCAACACCCCGCCACAGGCTGCGGTTTCTCCGCTAAGCTCACCTCAGATGAAAGCGTCAAGGTCGCCATCAGTAAGAGCAGAAACGCCGTGTGCTCCCCCATACCGAACTCCCGATTCCCACAACCACAGCTTTGAGGAAGGAATGTGTCACTTGGATAAAAAGAGAATCGTTTAAAGAGACTCAAACGTGTCAGCTGAGGCGCTCCGATCCTGGTAATCCTTCCCTGTTGTTTTCTATCCCGGAGGCGGCTGAGTGCAGCTGGAGGATGAGTTTGGATTGGAGCAGGAAGGGTGGGGGCTGGGATGAACTATTTTAGCACTCATTTTATCTGCAGGATTCGCAGGGAAAATATAAATAAATGATTTATTTTCCTACACAGGGACGATTCTAAAATATCAGGGGCCAAAACAGGCAGTGTTTTGTTTATTTTATATATATATATAGCTTTCAGAGTTTCTCCAAGTCTCATTCTTTTCACTGTCACTATGGTCATTTTGAGATTAACAAAGAGCATCCACACATAGAAACACATGTGCACAACAATGGGCATATATTTTAAAAATATACATATATTAGTGGCCGAAAATTGCTTACAATACTTCCAGGATTAAAGGACTAATGTCTCAGCATGATCCGGAAAAACTAATCCATGCATTTATTTTTAGTCGAATTGATTACTGCAACACTGTTTTAACAGGTCTGCCTAAAAAGTGGATGAGACAGCCGCAGCTGATCCAGAACGCTGCTGCCGGTGTCCTCACTAAGACTAAGAAAGTAGAGCACATCACCCCAGTTCTAAAGTCCTTACACTGGCTCCCCGTATCTCAGATAATAGACTTTAAAATACTTCTGTTAGTTTATAAATCTCTGAATGGCTAAGCACCTAAATACCTTGCAGACTTGCTATCAGTGTATCAACCCTCCAGACCACTCAGGTCTTCTGGCTCCAGCCTGCTCTGCATACTTAGAACCAGAACTAAACATGGAGAAGCAGCATTTAGTTCCTATGCTCCACTTATCTGGAACAAACTTCCCAAAAAATGTAAAAGTGCGGAAAGCCTGAGTTCCTGTAAATCAAGACTAAAAACACATTTGTTTAGGATTGTCTTCGACTGTTCTAGTTAAACAGTTCAACTAAAGCATCATTAGTTCAACTTTTTTATTTTCTTCAGTCCAACTGTTTTTAATGTTCTTTTCGTTTCTGCATTTTTCCCCTACTTGCTTTGATTCTGTTTTATTTTCCTATATTTTAATCATGTAAAGCACTTTGCATTGTCTTTGTACTTAATTGTACTAAACAAATAAATTTGCCTTGCCTTGCCTTGCCTTACAATACATCTTGCTGCACCAGCTGTGTTGGTTATATCTGTAGGCTCTATGCAGGCTGAGACTGGTCATCTTTGATATGCCCGGTGGGCCGTTCCTAATTTCAGCGTGCGAGGGCTGGCCCTCCTTAAATCATACCGACCCCTACACTTACTCTGCAGCCGAAGTACCTACCTGTCACAGAAAATATCTCAAGGAGCTCAAGAAGTAATACAATTTTAACGACCTAAATGATGTGTGCAGTATCGGTATAGCAGAACTCGGGTTGAGGGGGGATGAGGGGAATGGCATCCCCCCTTCTTAAAAAATTCTTAAAAATCATCCACCTTCTTAAATGACCATCACCCCACACCATCCCCTGTGACATTTTATTACTGAATGTGTACAATTTCTACTATATATTAAAAGTAATGGCAATTATATTGCCCTTTCAACATTTGGTGGGCTGTGAGCTTACTAGTAGCCTGTGCAAAAATAAATAATATCAAAGAAGTGTCCTACCATGACTATGAAGCTGATCCCAGTGGGAAATTAGTCCCTAACTATGTAGGTGCAGTGGTAGCCATGCAAGTCCAGAGACTGACGGCAGTTCTACTGTAAGTTGACTTGGTCAAGGTCAATGACCTGCGTACCTGACATAACAACCATACCATGCATATTGCTTTAGGTTAATAGACAATATTAATTAGGCTATGTATGCTTCCAAAAAATAAAAAATTCAACCATCCTCCTACTTTATTTTTACAACTAGACTGCTGTATATAGCCCTTCCTTGTCATGCACATCCTTGTGACGGCATATGGTGTAAATTTTTATTTCTTCAAACCATAAAATCCTTGCAACAAACTAAATTATAATAAAACAAAAATGCTTTCTTTAAACCAAACTAGGACGTTTCTCTTATATTTGGTGAATTTATGTTAGAATATTTAGCAAAAATATGTTGCAGTGCATGATGGGGTTCTGCCAACTAGACTGGCAGTCAACTTTGAAGGTTTCATTTTTGAAGAACTGCCTGTCTGGCTATATATTGTATTTTTTATGTCGATAGACCTAGTATGTGTGAGTGGGTGTCTGGCTGGGTTCGTGCAAGTCCGTGGATTCGTCCGTGTTAATAACCAAAGCAAGTAAAACTGCAGTATTGTGCTTCACATTTCAGACGCACATGTTTGACTGTGGCTCTATGAAGCCCAGAAATTTGTTTAAGTTTGGCACGCTCTACAAAAGTTTGTAACAATTATTATGTCCAGGAAGAAGTTCATATTCTTTTTTTTCTTCTGATGAACATATGTTATAATTTTGTAGATATTTGAAAAATGTGTCTACAGAACTGAAAACCTGTCTTGTTATTGATTAAATAAGGCAAATGTACAAGACGAGAGTTAATGCCTTTGTGTCTCCAGTTTTTAAAAGGATCATCTAAGTGAGATTGAGGAAAGGTATGATAGTAACAGATGGTAACATTTACCACTGTATCCGGCACATAAGGGTTTGTGATTTGCTGCTAAATTCTGAGGCTATTTAAAATTGTTCTGTTTGTTAAATCTAGATGATGCAAATAAGCAGATGTAGTTACAGTTTTTTTTTTTTTTTTTAGTAACCCAGGCTGGAGTGTGCTCCAGTTCTTTACTTTGTATAATATTCTGCAGGCCATCTCCAAATCCTGAAAATTCTGAAAATGGGTCAATGTAAGAAAATAAAACATTTCTGAAAAATATGTAAGAATCTGAGCAAGGAAACCTTTTTAGAGGGGCTCACATTATAAAAAGAGGAAGCATCTAATCTTTAATTTTTGTTAACTTTACCAGAACCTTCAAGCTAATTATGCAGCGTTTTTGGGAGGATTATTCTCTCATATTTGAGTTTGTCTGTTATTTTAAATGTAAGATTACAAATAAAGAAAGGATTCAAATCTTCAGTCCAAAATTATCTTTTTTGCAAGTTTATTGCACTCTGACTGTGACTGGCTGGATGTGCTCTCCTCATCCTCTGACATGCGAGTGCGCTCAGAGCTTGTCTACCTGGTTGTGTGTTTCCTTGACCGGGCTGCCTTTTACAGCTGTTTTTTGTATCTCTGCCTCAGTCTCCTTAAACCTCAGTCGGCCTCGGCGGATGGCCGCTCACACTGAGCCTGGTTCTGCTGGAGGTTTCTTCCTGTTAAAAGAGAGTTTTTTCTCTCCATTGTCGCTACAAGCATGCTTAGTGTGAGGGATTGCATTTGAGTCAATGAGTTGATACAATCAACCGGATTTCAATAGATAGAAAACTTTGAATTAATTTTACTGCATGATCTGGTGAACTGTAAAGTGCCTTTAGATGACATGTGTTGTGCCATAGAAATAAAATGAATTGAATCAAATTTAATTGATTTATTTCTCAAGGTTTATTAATAACATGTTACTGTTTAATCAAAGAGTGTAATTTTTTTTACTCTGACTATTATCCATTATTGTAAGTAAGGAAGACACACGCTAGCCAGATCAGAACAGGCCTGATTACCATGCAATAAGGACAGTATGATGTCTTGTTCTCTCTCTATGTAATGAAGTATTAAAATGTTGACTGTGTGAAATCCATCAAGCTCCGTTTATTTAACTTGAGTGCATAGTTGATACTTTTTGCCCACAATTTAAAATCGGTAATCGGCACAGCAGAAATTTTCAATGGCACTGTTACCCGATTACACCTCAGGGGGGCCCATCTGCTTTTAATTGTCTGGTCAGCTGTTGGTGTATGGTACAGGACAGACTCAATAGGAATACATGTCCATTCTCGTTCTGTGAGATTCAAATAGAGATTGCAGGACAGAGGGACTGATCTTAATAGGGAATATCCTTCAACTATGCACCTGCACACATGAAGAAGAATTGTCTGTTGAGGAGCCAAAAAAAAAAAAGGTTGAGGGAAGTGATATAATAAAAAACAAAACAGGGGTAATCAGTGGAAAAAAACAACCTTCTGTGTTCTTTGTACAAATGGTTTAATTTTGCAGCAAAAAGGCTCACACTGAAAAAACTTGTTAGATAAGTGCAGCAGGTAGAACTACACAAAAACAAAAGTTTTTATTGGTTTTGATGAAGTTTGCAAAGTCTTTCCTCCAAACAATTATCTACTGTGATAATCTATTAACAAACTGAACAGGAGGAAAAGATCCACTGATATTTCCATGCATCAAACAAGTAGACTGTATCATCCATGCATATATACATATATCCATGTATATATAGATATATACATAGGGTAATCAGGGGTAATCAGTGGAAAAAAACAACCTTCTGTGTTCTTTGTACAAATGGTTTAATTTTGCAGCAAAAAGGCTCACACTGAAAAAACTTGTTAGATAAGTGCAGCAGGTAGAACTACACAAAAACAAGAGTTTTTATTGGTTTTGATGAAGTTTGCAAAGTCTTTCCTCCAAACAATTATCTACTGTGATAATCTGTTAACAAACTGAACAGGAGGAAAAGATCCACTGATATTTCCATGCATCAAACAAGTACACTGTATCATCCATGCACATATACATATATCCATGTATATATAGATATATACATGATTAAACATATTATTCAGAGTCCAGATTTCGATATGGGCCTTCATATGAGGTAAGATCACTATAAAAATAAACTTGTACATAAAAGCACAGTTGTGCACATATTAGTCAGAAGTTGTGCATAAGAAACATTTGTTAACTCATGATATCTGAAATCTCAAGCAAAACATAAAACATATAGTTTAAATAGTTACAACTTCCATAACTAATGAATACAGATTTCAAGTTTAACTTTGTGCTTTTATTCTTCATGAATACAAACTGCAGCAGCTGTTTGAGAATACAGATTTTTTCTTTGAGAATATGAATTCACAACAGTGGTGTGACGTCACGGCTTCCAATACTGGTTAATGGAGTACAGAGAGCGAAGAGTGGAGCCGCTCATGCGTACTGCACTGTGTGCAGAATTATTAGGCAAATGAGTATTTCAATCATCCTTTTCATACATATTGTCCTACTCCAAGCTGTATAGGCTTGAAAGCCAACTACCAATTTTATAAATAAGGTGGTGTGCATCTCTGTAATGAGAAGGGGTGTGGCCTAATGACATCAACACCCTATATAAGGTGTGCCTAATTAATAGGCACCTTCTTTTCCTTTGGCAAAATAAGTGATAAAAGAGATTTGACAGACTCTGAAAAGTCAAAAATTGTCAGATGTCTTTCAGAGGGGTGCAGCAATTTGGAAATTGCCAAAGTTTTGAAAACGGGATCATCGCACAATCAAGCGGTTCATGGCAAATAGCCAACAGGGGCGCAAGAAGCGTGTTGAAAAAGAAGATGCAAAATAACTTCCCATGAATTGAGAAGGATCAAGCGTGAAGCTGCCAGGAAGCCACTAGCCACCAGTTGTGCCATATTTCAGAGCTGCAACATGTCTGGAGTGCCGAGAGGCACAAGGTGCTCAATACTCAGGGACCTGGCCAAGGTAAGGAAAGCCGAAAAAAGGCCACTTTTGAACAAGAAACACAAGACAAAATGTCAAGATTGGGCCAAGAAATATCTGAAGACTGATTTCTCCAAGGTGTTTTGGTCTGATGAAATAAGAGCAAGTCTTGATGGGACAGATTGATGGGCACCAGGTTGGATCAGTAAAGGGCAGCAGGTTCCTTATGGACTCAGACACCAGCAAGGTCGTGGTGGGGTACTGGTATGGGCTGGTATCATCAAAGATGAATCTTGTGGGACCTTTTTGGGTTGACGATGGAGTCAAGATCAACTCCCAGACCTACTGCCAGTTTCTGAAAGACACCTTCTTCAAACAGTGGTACAAGAAGAAGTTAAACGCTGGAACATTTAAAAGAATGTTGCAGCTTGGTTTCATCAACAGAAGGGCATACTCTGTACCACATCCTTTGTCCTTAGTACATATAGAGACAAATCAAAATAAGCTAATTAAGTAACATTTCTTTTTACCAAGATATTGTGTTTCACTTGAACATAAATGGGTAGAGTGATGCAATATTTGTTGTTTGATGTTTTCTTCTTTTTGGTAATATAGTATATATTAACACACTTGCCTTTAATTTTTATAGATTATGTTCTTGGAGCCTCCAACAATCAACAGAGCAAGCACTGCTCTAGCATTCTTTATGAAAGCTGTTGAAAACTATGGTTGACATTAAAAACGTAAATATTTAATGTCTGTGGTTAGTTTATGGAAAGGTTCTGACCTATCAGAATTCAGAGGAGAAAGAAAAGCCAGGAGTCAATTTAGAAAACACTTGGTTTTTTGCTCTTGGACCTTCTGCTTTTCCTTATTTAACAATACAATTCTCTACTAAGAATTGAGCGCCTATGGCCAGACGTGTGGATTACTGTAACTCACCTGTACTACGAAGCATTCCACAATCTGGAGGAGCACGGCATTCTGGACTTGTCCAATACTCTGCATTTGTTTTGCACAGTGTTCCTGCTACACACTGCAGATGCTCTGCTTGCCTTCACAGAAGGATAGGACAATCATCCTTTAAAATCTAACCAGCTAACCAGCTCTGGACTATGGGGGACATGCAGAAACCTGTGCAAAACACATCTGTGAGAGGTTTGCAGGATTTTGAGCACACATGGGCTTTGTGTGGCCCTCCTGCCCACAAAAATAGCAGAT
Organism: Cyprinodon tularosa; assembly: GCF_016077235.1. Classification (NCBI taxonomy): domain Eukaryota; kingdom Metazoa; phylum Chordata; class Actinopteri; order Cyprinodontiformes; family Cyprinodontidae; genus Cyprinodon; species Cyprinodon tularosa. The sequence continues at coordinate 1,529,126 of NW_024038975.1, read as the reverse complement.
GGGCTCTTTCAAAGATTTTGTTTGACTGGGGGAAAAACATTTTTCTTTTCCAAACTGCTTACTCACATTTCCCTTTTGACTGGCGGTACCTGGACTTGGGATAAAGTCCCTTTTTGCAGCTCTAAAAGCCCACAGTTGAGTCTTCCTATGGGCTGCCACAAAGGCATCTGCCAAGGAAACTGCCTCCACTGCATCTTTTGAACTTGTCCAATACTCTACATTTGTTATGCGCAGTGTTCCTGCCACACACTGCAGATGCTCTGCACGCCTTCACAGAATGAAAGCACAATCGTCCTTTAAAGTCTGAAGGTGGCATCACTCCTAACCATCTCTGGACTATAGGGCACATGCAGAAACCTGCTCATGAGACTGAAGAAGTGCTGGTTTGTTTAATGAAGCAAAATTGTAACATTATTTGGCAGTTAAAAGTCATTGATCTTTGTTTATAGAACCTGGAGCTGTTTGGAACTGACTGGGAATCGTTTTATGGTGTCGGTGAAGAACCCTCTGGAGTTCAAGTACCACAAGCTGACTGTCCTCTGTCTCCAAATGCAGTGACGATCATGATCAATCCACTTTCACCTTCTCAGTCATTTGGACAGGACATTTTTGTGTCAATGATTCAATATGTTGAAGATCACTGGGAAACAAGCAAGAGCATTTAAGTAAGACGTCTGTGGTGAAAATATGACAATTTGCTGTATCCTACCTCTGCAAATTTAATTTAAATCTACATTGATGTCAGCATTTTTGACTACTTACCATATATAGAACAATTTCTGTACAGATTATATCTTATGACAGTATAGTTCATGGAGCTGTATGTCGTCCTGCAAGAATTTACTCGAAACGAAGTCATTTAGAATGTTTTTAGAGCATAAACAGTAGTGTATAGGATTTCCTGAAAGCGCGTGCCCGCACGTTCACGACGCTACGGACACCGCGGCAGACCAAACCGGATGAAAGTGCGCATTCAGCTCGGCAAAGAACTCATGCTCTTCCTCAACACTGAAGTCCTCAGACATTTTTCTTTCGTTGTTTCTTTCTTTGCACAGGTAAACAGCACATTTCTTCTTCTACGCTTGCATTATCGGCAGAGCAGACGCTGAATGCGCACTTTCATCTGGTTGGTCTGCCGGCTTCCGTAGCGTCGTGAACGTGCGGGCGAGCGCTTTCAGGAAATCCTATACACTACTGTTAATGCTCTAAAAACATTCTAAATGACTTCGTTTCGAGTAAATTCTGGATGCTACCCACTCAGGACACTTGGAATACATTGGACGAGCAGTATGGAGAAATATTGACACGTTTTTTGTGGACTTTTATGGACCTTTCTGTCTCGGGCACCATAGACCTCCATTATTTGAATGTCAGCAAACAGCAAGAAGCCTCCCAGATCTCCAGATGCATTTGAGATATCAAAAAAGTACTCCAGAGTGTTGTTCAGCATGGGGGTGAGTAGAAAATGAAGGCTATGTTTTGGGTGTACTATTCCTTTAAGCAGAAGAGTTAGTGGGTATCATTTAGGAGGCTTACTTTTAACATTTGTCAGTGATCCAAGGTAAAAAATATTTTTCCTGTTGGAAAATCCCCACTACTAGTTAATCGAGTCTCTGTTTCTTAAGTAGGCCTCTCTAGAGGTGCACAAAGTCTTCATCCTCAAATAGACTTCTCTTCCTTCCCCAAAGTCTGATTTGGCTGTGGTGTCACTGTGTCAGGAATCTAGTTGGGAGGAAGTAATTTAAATGATTAATATCCAGTGTATCAGTAGAATATCTTTCTTCTATGACAGAGAGACAGACAGATACAGGCACAGGAAGGCACACACACACATACACACACACACACCAGTTCCTACTACTACAGGCCCAACTGTTCCTTAACTTCCACCATATGGCAGCACGTTGGCACCTCAGATGTGGCTTCATATTTGTTGTGTTCTTCCCTGCCATTTTGAAGCCACAGACTCTTTGGTGGCGTCCTTCCTCCGGTGTTGTCCTTCGCATTGTATATGAAATGGCTCCAAACATCCAGGCGTTGTTTTCGCCCAGCTCATTCAACAAAACGTAAACTGTTATCTGAGCCCAACGCCATGACTGCAAAGTTGAGCTAGGAGTATAATGTGCTACTTCTGACTGAGCGGTGCGAGGCACTGTGGGACACAGGCGCAGTGTAGGGACAAACAAGGCCATAACGCGTAATCTTCTATGAAGCTTAAGAAACACATATATTAACAATTACTAATTACAAAACAATTATAAACAATTACATTTCTTAATGTCCATTCGTCAATGGCTCATTAACTTCTTCTGGTCTTTGTCTCGTTAGCGAAAATATATATATTTTTTGTCAAATTTTATTTTCTGGAAAAAAAAATTGTGCGTCATCGTCTCGTCATCGTCACGGGAAAAAGGCGAAATATGTTCGACATCATCCTGGTTGACAAAATTAACACTGCTTCTGACTAATATGTACACAACTGTGCTGTTATGTACTAGCTTATTTTGATAGTGATCGTACCTCATACCTTCATGTCAATTTTGCTCGGGGCAACGGCCCTGTTACTCTAAGCCTTACAGCGTATCGGTCCAACGCTGTTCAACCAGGGTTCCAGGCAGCTGTTTGAACAGAGAGCTGATTGGATCAGTCCGATAAGTTTCTGGTTACTCTCTAACAGTCACCTAGTTACAGCTCAAAGCTGTGCATCCTGTGAAACGGCAGAGTTTGAATCCTCGAGTAAAAAACAGAAATATAGGACTAATTTTACAGCAGAATCTACTAAAGTATATCCACGTCTAGTGAAGGTGAGGAACAGTGGCGGATCTAGACCAAATTTACCAGGGGGCCAGGAGGGGCCCAGGAGGGGGCCAGGGTGTTTTCATGGGGGCACAGAAAAGCATGAAAAAAACAATCAGGGCATCTTTTCAGTTAGGTTCAATATAAATTCTATTTCTTATGAGGTCAATATACATTTATCATTTAGGAATTTTACATATTTTTGACTTAATTTAAGTTAAAACTACTGTTTTCTATAAAGTTTGAATTAGAACTCAAGAAAAACTGTTAAATTCATCTGTAAAAATCAGAGCATTTTTTTATTGTTTGTGGGGGAAAAAACCTTTAGCAAATGAAAACTGGGATCCTATCTCAATACCACTGAAGCTATCACCTTATTGTTTTTGAATAATTAGTATTGTAAAGAAAAAGAATGAAATACATCCAAAGGACCTGTCTGTTCCAGTGCATCTGATCATTAGAATTTCTTTTAAGTATTATGTCTTCAGTACAGGGGCACTGGCCCCCGTTGGCCCCTGTCTAGAACCGGCCATGGTGAGGAATGATGACACCGTGGCGAGGTGCACTGTATAGTGAAGTCCTATGAAAAACAGAAAGCACAACTGGTGTTCAAGGCTACAAGATTGAAAGTATTGAAAATTAAAAATAAACAACCAATACTGTTCTGTTTTGTGTTTAAAAAAATTACTGTTAATAAACAGTTGTTGAAAAGTTGCTGGCATTAAGTGTGTATGTATGGGGCACGGTGCGGCCCGTTGTCCCCGGGGAGTGGGTGGGGGTTAGGGGTGTGTGTTAGGGTTAACCCTAACCCATTATTAATAATAATAATCATCAAGACATATACAAATATTATGTTATGTTATATTATGGCCTGGGAGCTTTAGGGTCCTGCACAGTATTTAAGCTGTTCCTAGGACTACATTCTTCTGGACAGAGATCTCTAACGTCACAGCTGTAATTTTGTGGAGAAACCACAAACCAAACCAGTTTCTGGGGTCACTGCTCCAAGTCAACTTCTCTCAGTTCTTTTTGTTTATCAGTGTTACTGTCACTTGGTACTCCTACATCATTGACTACAACCTTATCTATCTATCTATCTATCTATCTATCTATCTATCTATCTATCTATCTATCTATCTATCTATCTATCTATCTATCTATCTATCTATCTATCTATCTATCTATCTATCTATCTATCTATCTATCTATCTATCTATCTATCTATCTATCTATCTATCTATCTATCTATCTATCTATCTATCTATCTATCTATCTATCTATCATCTATCTATCTATCTATCTATCTATCTATCTATCTATCTATCTATCTATCTATCTATCTATCTATCTATCTATCTATCTATCTATCTATCTATCTATCTATCTATCTATCTATCCCTATCTTTCTCTGTCTTTCTCTTTCTATCTTTATCTATATGTCTCTATCTTTCTCTATCTTTATCTTTATCTTTCTCTTTCTATCTCTATCTTTATCTTTCTCTTTCTATCTCTATCTCTATCAATATCTTTTTCTTTCTATCTCTATATCCTTCTCTATCTTTCTCTATCTTTACCTTTCTATCTCTATCTTTATCTTTCTCTTTCTATCTCTATATCTTTCTCTATCTTTATCTTTATTTTTCTATCTCTATCAATATCTTTCTCTTCCTTTCTATGGCTTTCTCTTTCCCTTTCTATCTCTATCTTGAGGTTTCTCTTTCTATCTCTATATCTTTCTCTATCTTTCTTTGTCTTTCTCTATCTTCCTCTGTCTGGGCAGCTTGAGGTCCCTGTACAAAGCTCCCATAGAGAAATGCAGTGCGGATCTTCAGTGGAAGGTAGTGCACGGGGCCGTGGCCACGAACAGACATGTATTGATCACAGATCAGGGAGTCAGTGTGCCTTTTGTCAGGCTGAGGAAACGCTACAGCATGTCTGGCTCGGATGTTCCAGACTGGTTCCTCTCTTCTCATTGTTAAAGCAGTGGGTGGGCGGATTAGGATTCAGTTTTATTAATGAACTGTTTATTTTTGGTCAGTAGCACAACAGAGTAATATTTGTCTGGTTAATTTTCTGTTTGAGGGAAGAAGGGAGCGGGAGATCGACAGGCGGATTGGTGCAGCGTCTGCCGTGAAGCGGGCGCTGTACCGCTCCGTCGTGGTGAAGAGAGAGCTGAGTCAAAAAGCGAAGCTCTCGATTTACCGGTCGATCTACGTTCCTACCCTCATCTATGGTCATGAACTCTGGGTCATGACCGAAAGAACGAGATCGCGAATACAAGCGGCCGAAATGGGTTTCCTCCGTAGGGTGGCTGGGCTCTCCCTTAGAGACAGGGTGAGAAACTCGGTCATCCGGGAGGGACTCGGAGTAGAGCCGCTGCTCCTCCACATCGAGAGGAGCCAGTTGAGGTGGCTCGGGCATCTGGTTAGGATGCCTCCTGGACGCCTCCCTGGTGAAGTGTTCCGGGCACGTCCCACCGGGGGGAGGCCCCGGGGAAGACCCAGGACACGCTGGAGAGACTATGTTTCTTGGCTGGCCTGGGAACGCCTTGGGGTTACTCCTGAAGAGCTGGAAGAAGTGGCTGGGGAGAGGGAAGTCTGGGCCTCCCCTCTTAAGCTGCTGCCCTCGCGACCCGACCCCGGATAAGCGGAGGAAGATGGATGGATGGATGGATCTTCTGTTTGGTCAGGCAAAGATGAGCATTTGGCTCAGCAGGAGAAATAAAATGAAGGGGAAAGGTTCTGTAGATGTTGAACTGATGTTCAGAGGGCTGGTAGCTGCATGTATTAGGACAGAGTTTTCCTATTATAAGATGGTGTCAGACTTAAAAGAGTTTATTTGTATATGGGGAGGTAGAGATATTTTATGTTGTGTAAGTGATGAACAACTTACTCTCAGTTTGTGAGGGTTTTAATATTTCATTTTTTTTGGATTTCAGACTGTTAGAATGAGTGTATGTATATGATTTACTTGTGAGTTTGTATTGTAATGACCTATTGGACCAATAAAGGGAGTTCAAGGCCCATGGCCTGTCTTTATCTTTCTGTCTCTATCTATATCTTTCTCTCTCTCTCTCTCTCTCTCTCTCTCTCTCTCTTTCTCTCTCTCTCTCTATATATATAGATATATATCTATCTATATATAGATATAGATATAACTATATCTATATATATATATATATATATATATATATATATATATATATATATATGTTTTGTAGGCATTCAAAAACAGAAGGTTTAGAGTCATCCAGGTTTTCATGTCTTCAAGACATGCTTGTAGTCTTAGTGATGATTCAGTTTTCTCTGGATATATGCTCAAATACAGTTAACTATCATCAGCATATCAATAGAAGTTGTAAAGTTAAGTAGTCAAAACTTAGGACCAATATTTATTGTTATTTATCATGTTTTAAGAGAAAAATACGTTTTTTCAACATGTCATTCATTGATTTATAAAATTTAAATTCAAAAATAAATATTTAGATTGCCAGTCAAAATATTTTTGTTAGCAAGCTAAAGATTTATTTTCTCAACTAAACGTTTCTTTTAACTTGATTTTGCAAACAGAATACTAAGTTGGTTTAAAAAAAATTGTTTATAGTTCAATTTTTAGTTTACAAATCAAATATATAGTTTGTTTGATAAATATTTAGCTCCAAAATAAATATTGAGTTTACAAACAAAATTTTAAATTAAATTACTTGTTAATCCCATTCTATCTAAAATTTCTACTAATTTGGAGCATATAAATATAGTAAAGAGAAATGGCCCTAGCACTGATCCCTGTGGTACTCCACAGGGAACCCTTGAGCTTGAGGAGTTTTAATATCAACATAAACAAAAAGGAAATCTGTCAGATGTGCTGTTCCTATAGAAATGTGTAAGAATATTATGATTTACTCTATCAAATTATAGCTCAGAAGATTGCTAAAAGTTCAACTGTTTACTGTCAGGATTGTGCAATGGTGGGTTATAGAGGAGAAGTTAGGACTGCTTCCTGGTCTGCATCCTGGGCTAGTAAATATATTTGTGTATTAAACATTTCCTTTTTATTCCCCTAAACAGATAAGTCCGAGTCAACAGCAGACCCATCTCTCCATTCCAGAGGAACCTTTTGTCTCAATGAAAGAGGTGAATGTTTTATAGTGAAAGTTTTAAATTACATATAGCATTGTGCAGAAAGTCACAGTTTTGTTGTATTTTGATTATTATGTCTTAATAACCATTTTATATTGTATTTAATTTCTAATATAAAAATAATCCAGTTTGATGCTTTTGTTTTTTCTTAATCAACATTCATTTTTTCTGAAAAATTAAGGAATATTTCATTTGGCATTTTTTGCAAAAACAAGAGATGTAGCCTGTAAAATATGACCGTTATGATATATTCACGCTGACTTTTACTCTTGCATAAAACCCCATATTGCATACTGAATCAGGAATTAATCTTTGCTGTCAGCACATTTTCTGAGCAGTTTGTCTGGCATTAGTCATTTACTATGGTTCTCTCTCCCAAACAATCCGCACAGACAATGCTGACACCAGTGACGCCTTGTATGCTTTCTTTGAGCATACAGACTGCTGGATGTAAAATTCACTAGCTGTACTAGCATTGTGCAATTTAAAATAGTGTGGTGAAGCTGCATAAAGCCAGACATTGCAGAATTTATAAAGTTAGTCATTAAAATATCTTTTGATGGATCGCGTAGATACTAGATATAAAAGCAGGGGCTCAATTTTTCTTATTTCTTGTCTTTGGGCTCAAAATTTCTGGCACCATATTTACATGTAACTAGATATACAAATAGTGGTGTCTTTTTGGTTGGCTCCTTATTGCACTTTGACAGAAAGCATGTCATTTACCATGAAGAATGGCTGTGCAGTTTTCTTAATAAGAAGTAGGAAAGGGAAAATATTTGAAAAATTATGGTACCCATCATGTAGTAAAGTCTTGATTCGTTATTAATTTATTTGAAATGTTGGAAATGGTGAAATTGTGAACTTGTGGTGTATCATATCACTTGGGTTTCTATAGTTCTGTATAGAGAATTTCAGCAGATGTCTTAGAGCTGAAACATGTTTCCAGATAAGTAAAACATGATACATTAAATGTTCCTTTTGTTTTTATTGGATGTAAATCTGGGTTTACATTGCTTTCTAATTAGTTACATCTAAGTTAATAAGTTTTGTCTCCTGTTACAGTTTGTCTTACAGGTAACCAAGGTGAAGACATCCTTCTGCCATGCACTTGTGAGGAAAGAAATTCTACGGAAGAGTTTAAATGGCAGATTGAAAATCCGCTATCACTGGTTTTGAAATTTAAACAGGAAAACAAAACATATGGGGAAAACTACAAAACCAGGGTTACAACCTATCTACATGAGAGCGACACTAACTGCTCTTTACTTCTGAGGAATATCACTGAGAATGACAGCAAAAACTACAGTTGCCGTTTTTATAAGAATAAAGAATATCAAATTCTTCATTTAAATCTGAGTAAGTCTGTTATTTAATTTTTAACACTATTAATATTAATAATTTTTTCAACAATTTAGATCGTAGCTAATCCCCAAAGCTGTCAAAAATAATTATTATAGAAGAAACCCTTTTTTATTAACATGTTTCCACTGACAGTAAATTGCTTTCTCTTTACAGAAGTCAACCAGATATCACCTACAGGTCAGTTCTTCTATTAAACTGTTTTCTTAAAAAATACAGGTAATAATAAGGTTTATTGCTGTAGCCATCTTTGAAATTATTCTAATGTTTTTTTAAGCACACAATGTTAGAGACATTATGTTGATATATGTAAAATCATAGCTGTATATACTGTTCTCATTGTTGCTACTATTATTTATATCTTGCAGATGAAGTTCCTGCTATTCATAAAAACCCTGATATGACATCAACCGAAGAGAATCCTTCCAGAATGTATTTTGCAATCCTTCCAGTAATTGCTCTTCTTCTGGTTGTGGGTGTACTTAGGAATCTGTGAGTTTCCTTTTTTTAAATATTTCTTTTAAGTTTATTCTCTTTTATTCTTTATTTACTTTCAAAGTATGGTATTTCAATATAGTCTGATATAGTCTTCTTCTTGTGTATGTATGTATTTATTTATGTATTAGGGTTGCGACTAACGATTATTTTGCAAATTGATTAATCTGTCAATTATTATTTCGTTGAATTCGAATAATAATCGGATAGCAAAAGGTTCCTTAAATAATAGTTTTTACAAAATTAAACCAGGTGAAAATAAAGCTTGAAGAGTTCTGGATAGAGCATATTGACAGATGAAAATTCTTTATTTATCTGAAATGCAATATGTATGTATGTATGTATGTATGTATGTATGTATGTATGTATGTATGTATGTATGTATGTATGTATGTATGTATGTATGTATGTATGTATGTATGTATGTATGTATGTATGTGTGTGTGTGTGTGTGTGTGTGTGTGTGTGTGTATGTATGTATGTATGTATGTATGTATGTATGTATGTATGTATGTATGTATGTATGTATGTATGTATGTATGTATGTATGTATGTATGTATGTAGGTAGGTATGTAGGTAGTTTAACTTTTACACTTATCTGTCAACAGAAAACAAAGAAGTGATAGGAAAGCAGCCACTCAAGCACTCAATCACCTCTGAGGACATCAACTGAGGAAGTTGTGTCATAAAGCCTGTGTCGACAACAGTTGTTTCCCAACATTCAAATAAAATAAAGTTTAGATGACAGGTGTGTGCAATCTTTCTGTTTTAACTTGAATCCCTGCAAGTTTTAACTTGCAGGGATTAAAGTCTGATTCTAACAACAGGTGAATCATACTGATGATCTGAACGTAGTCATTGGTTCTAACATAAGCTTTGAATTCCTCTCAGTCTTCCATATATTTAATTAATACATAGTCAAAACAAATCTATTACCAACTTTTCTCAGAAATATCACTTTGTTTTACTCTGATTTTATTTTTATATTTATAGATGTGGTTATTATTAATTAATAAATACTACTTATGGTTCTGACATTTTCTCAGAATATAATATTCAGCAAGATTGTTATATCTTTATTTGTTAATGAACAACATCTGTGATAATGTGAGTTTTACTGTGACTGTATCATGTTTTACTTTAATTCCATGTTGAGTTGATATAAACAGGATATTGTTCTTTTACTTTTACTTTGCATTGAAACTACCTTTTTCAAGACATGAGCCCTTAATTATCCCTTAGTGCCTAATAAGGATTATATTTTTGATTCATTTTTACACATGATTTTGAGCAATTTGGAACATGACTCCATTAACACTGCACTGATGATATGCGCTAATAATAATTGATATAACTGTTTCAACTGTGAACTTTATTACGATCTTTAAGAAAAACTGCTGATTCATCCCATTGGTTAAAATAAGAGTGTAGAAAATGTGACTGAAAGGGTCAGTGAAGTCCTGCAAGGGAAACCTGGTAAAGACTCTTCCTTCTGCTCAGTGATGAACTATCAACGACCCTTTTACCCCAATATATGTGGTAGTGATTGTTTTTATTTCTGCTTTTCCATTTTTAAGAGATCTGTTCTCTGTGAAAGATGTAATCCTTTTCAATGTTTAGATTCCACTGGAATTGATGTTCAAATGAGTCCATAAAGCTATAGAGAGGTACTGGTGAAGATCTAGCTGGATAAAACTGACCATGCTTGTAAGGACGAATAAAATTAATTAATCGCCCAGAAATTCAGTGAAACAATTTACTGTACATTTCCTTTTTTAACAGAATTTAAAAGCCTGATGTGTAAAAAAAGAAATTGTTTTAATAAAGAAATGTCAATGGAAAAGGAGTGTTTACAACTAGTCCAATTTCCTTCTCAAATATTTTATTTCTCTTTGCAACGTAATTTTTTTTAAACATTTTATTACATCTGAAATAAGTTTTCTGTTACTAAAATGTTTCAGAATCATCATCAGTCATCAATTCATACTTTGTATGAAGTGTATATACACACACACACACACATATATATATATATATATATATATATATATATATATATATATATATATATATATATATATATATATATATATATATATATATATATATATATATATATATATATATATATATATATATATATATAGGAGGAGGAGGAGTTATGTAACCTATGGACCAAAAAGTAGAAATCTGTCTGAACGGTAAGTTAACTGAGTTCGCTATAAAGTCCACTATATAGTCCCTGCTGTATATAGTGATTGAGGGATTTAGGGTTAGGGTGGAAGTTCGGACACACTAGGCTTGTATGGGCTATAAGAACAGCAACATTTAAACAGAGCGTGCACGAGGAGAAATGGGCTTGTCAATGGTCCTGGCATGCATTTACTAGGCGTTCCCTCTCAGGAGCAGGTACAGGGTTGCCCGTGTACATTTTTTTTAAAGTGGAGAGAGTGAATGTTCTAAAAAAATTTCAAAAGTCCTCCACAATACCTTTAATCCCCATGTGGATTTAATTCGCCAACTCTGGAACGAGCAGTTCTCTTGTAAACCAGGGGGTGGCAGCAGTGATACCATCATGGAGAATGTTCTACTTTGGCATTTTAAAGTTAGTAGCTGTATTAACCAAAACTAACAACAAGTACATAGCAATCAATTACAACAATAGGCTGCACTGTAAGAGGAAAAATTAGTTTTTATGTTTTATACATAAAAGTTAGTCTTTGCAATCATCAAGGATTTTTTCTATGTAATTAAAGATGAAGAGGAACAGCTCAAGCCAGTTCCAATGTATAAATACGTGCATATTTTTATTAACAATGGCCTCATGAAAATCTGGTCTGTTTTGAGTGAATTATTTGGAAAATATAGATGTTGTGCTTTATTAATTTTCCTGTTGGTTCATTGTGATCAGTGTAGGTTGACACAACAGGGTTGGTGCCCATTCATTTCCATGCCACTCCTCAGTGCACATTAGTCCCTGCCTGGCCACCCTTATGTAATTTTTCTTGAACCGCCATTGGAGACTGTGAACTCGTCAGAAATGATAGGGAGTGGATTAATTCAATTTACAGTTAAAAATAATCTGTGAATGTTACTCAGATGCAGTATTTCAGCAAGTATTACAACTAGTCCCGTCTGATTACATTGACATAGGGTATATTATTTGATGCATTTCCCTCTTGCGATTTTCAGGAATTTACTGATTAAAGAGAAACTTCCCAAAGTGAGTTTATTATTTATTTTGATCAAACTTTAATGTTCTTCTTGAGATAGTTATCATATAAAGACTGATGCAATCAACTTAGTTTGAAGCCCAAACAGAACACAATGCCCAGGGATTGGCTTTCAGAGTAAAAGCCCATTTCTAAATCATGCCTGTATTACTTTTTGCATGTAGCATTAAAAGTACTAAGATAATATTTAATGGCTTCGGCAATTACATTTCTATAACAAATTATAAAACATCTAAGGTCAGAGAGGTATAGGAGTGCCTCTCTCCCTCCTTCTGGGAAAGATGACATCACACTCTTCCTTCTTTTTTCTTCTTTCAATTTTTGCTTTCACTTACAGACCAGACTCAGAAGGACATGGAAAGACACAAATCAGTATAGAGGTTGCATGAAGGTGAAGAAGGGGCAAAATGCAGCAATTTTTAGTGGCAGTTTTTCTGGTGACAATCTCAGGTAAGTTACAGAAATACTTAACTTGTATAGAGCATTTAGGAGTTTGTAAAGCATTTAACTGAGGCAGCCTTTTTATTTATTCTGAGAGCAACTATGCAGAAAGTTGAAATATGTGAAAACCTCACAATTTGTGTTCTGCCAGATCTTACGTTCATCAATGCCCTCGGTTGTTTTTTTAGTGTAATAAGCAGCATGACTGTTGAATTTTTGTTTCCTTCACTTCAATGTCCTGCATAGAAGAAACGACAGTGTCTCAAACTTTGAAAGTCAAAAAGTCATGCCTAAATACTTCAAGTATTTAATGCTTTTTTTGTTTGTTTGTCTGTTGGTTTACAGGACTACTCCAAGAAACAAACGGCTGTAAGTTTCTTTTGTCATTGCTCACAAATAGTGAATCTATGTAGTCCTCTTTGAATAAAAGCAAAAAATGTTCAGGGTATCTGACTGTATTATTGGGAGAGAAAAAGCAGATATCATAATCCCTGGATTGGTTCCGGCTGTTTTCAACCCACATTATTCCTCTGAGAGTTTTCAGAGCCAAGACTCTGAAATAAAGTGAGGATTGCAACATCGCTCTACAGTAGTGGCTTTAAATAAAACCAGAAAAGTGTTCATTTAACCAGTTCTAGCAACTTGCTCATTATTTATTCGCCACTGACGGATTCGTCAGTTTTCCTTCTTGGTTAAGAGGGGGTAACATTTGATTTTTCTTTTTCCGCATTTAGTAGGCTATAATGTTGTGCAATGAAGTGGTTCAGCACCGCGGTGAAGTTAGTTTGAAGTTGGACTTTGGATATTCAAGCTCCGCGCAGTCAGCGGGACCTAGCTCAGAGTTGATTCGACTGAGGGACTCTGATGTCGGCCAGCGTCTCCCAGCAGCTCCCTCTTCTCACACGCGCTGGTGCATTTAGGGACCGTCAACAAATCTTTCAACCAAGCACTCTTGAGAAACAAACATTAATAAATTCCTTTTCTTATGACATGCTATGACGAAACTAATATGAAACCATGCCAAATAGATAAAATATGTAAGGCTTTTATGCAAGTTTAAGCAATTTTCAATTTTTAAAGATTTTTTAAAGACAAAAGTTGGGACTTTTCTTCAATAGCTTCCAAGTCATGTGACCCACTGACTCACATTCTTTGTGAAATTGTTTTACTACAATAGTCTGATGAGGCATACTCATTTTTATTCAATTTTAGGCCTTTGTATATATATTTTTGACATTTTTTATAATACAAAATTGATATTTCTTCAATAGCTTCCATGTCATGTGACCCACTGACTCCAAATCTATGTGAGTGTGCCTCATCGGGATAATGTAGTAAAACTATTACACAAAGAATTTGAGTCAGTGGGTTACATGACTTGAAGAAAAGTCCCAACTTTTGTCTTTAAAAATATCTTAAAAATTGAAAATAGCTTAAAATTGCATAAAAGCAAGTGTGCCTTAGTTTTCTATTGGCATGGTTTTATATTAGTTTCGTCATAGCTGGTCATAAGATAAGGAATTTATTAATGTTTGTTTCTCAAGAGTGCTTGGTTAAAAGATTTGTTGACGGTCCCTAAATGCACCTCCGCGTATGTGAGGAGGGAGCAGCTAAGAGACGCTGGCTGACATCAGAGTCCCTCAACCATTTGCTAGATCTCGCCGCTGAGCTTGACTATCCAATATCCAACTTCAAACCAACTTAACCGCGGTTCTTGAGAGGCAGAGATCATATAAGGTACAAAACAGCGGTATTTTACCAGTCAAATATTGTCTATGATCCATGAAAGGGGAGTTCTGAAAGAAATACTTGTATTTTAGGCAAGGCAAGGCAAGTTTAAGCAAGGCAAGAATAAAAAGCAAATTAAGATAAAATTAGGTAGTAAAACAAACAAAACAGTTGGACCCGACCCTTAAACTAATAACACCTCAGTTAACAGTTTAACTTCAACAGTCAAGTGGAATGATTATATTTAATAGATCTTGATGAAAAGAGCCCCCCAAGACCCCAACTATTGTTTCTGTGTGCATACTCATGCTTTGTCATCTGTTCTTTTCTAGGTGATTCTGAGGAAAACGTAACTGATTACATCAATGAAGATGTCGTTTTGCCATGTAACTGTATTATCTGTCCGAACTGTTCTAAGTGGCAAAAAGGCGGCGAAAAGCCGGTTTGTAAGTTTGATGAAAAACTAATACTGCCTTTGAATGGTTATGAGAACAGATTGAAACATATTCCAAGTGAAACCAAAGGCTACTGCTCTATACAGCTGAAGAACATAACAGAAGCGGACAATGGGAAATATATATGCTCTTTTAATAATAGTGGATACAAAACACATTGTGTGAATTTAGGTGAGTCATATAATTCTTATTATTTATTCTATTATTCTTTATTTTTCAATATAGCATTTATAGTAGATTTTCCAACTGTTCAATAAGATAATTCTTTATCAGATCCAATTATGTTAAGCTTATTAAAAACTTGACAATTTAAGTTTCAGTTAATTTTTATAAAGCTTCTTAGAAAATTACTTATTTTTTAATATATATATATATATATATATATATATATATATATATATATATATATATATATATATATATATATATATATATATATATATATATATATATATATATATATATATATATATGTATATATATATATAGAGGCTTTTATCACTAGAGCTAATGCCAATAACTCGCCATGCTAAACCTTGGATATTTTTGTAAAATGTTTCTAAAACGGCTGTCAAATGAAGCCAACTTTCCTTAATAATGTGTTCTGATGGACAGTATCAAAGTTTCAATTCTTAAATTTCTTTCTCTCAACAGAAGTCAAGCAGAAACCATCTGCAGGTCAGTTCTATGTATATGTATATGTGTCATTTTTATAGATAGTATCACGTCATGCATTCGGGATATCACATCTGATGACCATGCAACACCATTACAGGAGGGGTAAACAACAGCGTAGTAATGACTGCTTCTGTCACTATATACAGTTCTGCTTGAAAGTTTACATACTCTACCATTAAAGATGATACATTTACACTAGTAATTCAAATAACACAAAATAGAAAAAAAGTAATACAAAAAAAATCAAAATTTACTAACTGCTAATTAAGTATAATAAAATATTAATTTAAACTTTTTATTCATAAAAAGAATCTACTAACAAGACCTTCGCAGTGCTTTGATGCTCGGGCCTAAAAAAAAACAAATTAAAGCACCTTGCTCATGAACAGTAATACCAACCTATCAGTCAACAGGTACAGAAGTCTTAATTAACATTTCCTGACATTACAGAAAACAGCAGGTTCCAGTGATTTGTCTTAAATTTTTGCCCAATAAAATTTTACTTCAGGAGCTCCATCACACTTCTTTACTTGTTTATTTATATATATATATATATATATATATATATATATATATATATATATATATATATATATATATATATATATATATATATATATATATATATATATATATATATTTATATAGGCTTTTATCACTAAAGCTAATGCCAATTACTCGCCATGCTAAACCTTGCATATTTTTGTAAATTTTTTCTAAAACAGCTGGCAATAAAGCCAACTTTCCTTATTAATGTGTTCTGATGGACAGCAACCGTAGATAGGAACTGTAGATAGGCCTACTGTAAAACTGGCCATGATACAGAAGTCTTGTGTTGTTTATAAATGCAGTCATGGGAGTAATGTTTTTTTTTTTTGGGGGGGGGACATGTCCCCTGCACTTTTTCAAATTTTGGTTTTGCTCTCCTGCACATTTTACTTTCCAAAAACAATGATATGCCTAATTACGCAGACATTTGTTAAGCACTAGGACCAAGTGGAAAACCGCAGCTTTAGACCGCCCACAAGCTCCTGATTGGCTCACCGTCTTTTCTTGTGTGATTGGGTTTCACCTTTGTCAGTTTTGAAAAGCTCAATTTACAAACATCTGCTTGGTTCTTTGATTGGATGGTCAAACACCCTGAAGTTCGTTATATTAAAAAATACTTGCATCCCCCCCACTTCTGAAATCAAAATTTCATAAACGAATGCAGTAGTCATGCCTGGGAGGTAGATAAACCATCTTTTATCATTTTCCAACCGAGAAAGCATTCGGTATTTTCTGCAGCATTCTCCAGCAGAAAAACAGGTGCAACCCTTACAAAGGATGGGACAAAAGACATCATCTGCCATGCTTCCTTGATCCTCCGCAGTTAGCCTCTTCAGCTAGTCTTGATTGGCTGTAGCTGCTCCATGCCCTGGCACTGTTTCCTCAGTGGAGTAGAGCAAATTTTTCATTATATCTGCCCTCATGTTTAGTACAAGGTTTTCTTGGTATTCATAAGATCATTAAGACTCAAACCACGTGTAAAACCTACTGAGAGTACTGTCTTCCTCTGTGGTCGCTAAGCAAATGCATGCCTCTCTCAAGATGGCGGCAATCGCCGCTAAGCTCACACTATAATGTATGATGCCACCGCAATGCTATCTATATAAATGTATTACTGCAACCATCTTTAAATTAGTTCTAATGTTTTTTAATTACTGAAGAAAACTAATTGTTGCAAATAATATTTGTTTTTTGTAGGTAATACATCTGAGTCTAAAGAGCTTCGCAGAGTGTATTTGTCAGTCTTTCCAGTATTTGTCCTTCTTCTGGTTGTTGGTGCCCTTGGGAATGCTTATTTGTAAGTTTTCTTTTTTTTTTATTTAGGTGACAATTTGAAAAGTTTATTCTCATCTCACTTGCCCATTAAGTATAGTATTGTAATATAACACACTCGAATGGTTTAAAATCATTAAGCTGTTTTTAAAATTACACTCATACCACTATAAATAAAGCATTGAACCCTAAACCTGTACACTTCCTCTTAATTTACCCTCTTAAGGGTTTTAATCTATTTGATGAAACTAAATTCTCAGACAAAAATGACTCAAGTTTGTTGGTTTGTTGAATGACCTAATGCAGTAGGAAGTGCTTTGGGGTCATTGGGCTTAATAAAGTTTTATGTTTATACAGGTATTTATTGAAAAATCTATTTGACAGACACTACATTAAGACTTTCATATTTATCCGTCTACAGCAAACAAAGAAGGGAGACTATCAAGGATGACATCACTTCCCCCTGAGGAGGGCATCTGATATAGCTCTGTCATATAGCCTGTGTCGACGAAAGGCATTTGCTAAGATTTATATCCCAATCAAATGAGAGGTTTTGCAATATTTCTGTTCTGATTTAATGTGACAAATCTCTTAATTACTCCAGACCTCAGATTTGTAGTGATGCACTCATATCTGCCAGTTATGATAAAACCAGTAACATAAGGTGAATCAGATGGATGATCTGAAGATAATATCTGGTTCCAGCAGGTTTTCATGTCTTTTCTGAAAAGATGAGCAAGTGAATCTGTTCCCATCTGTAACAAAAAAAAAAAAAAAATCCTTTTGTTTTGCCTGTACTTTCTGACATGTTTTCGATGTTATAATAATCAACTGGAGTGTTATATCGTTGTTACTGAACGTATATAATGTGGGTTTAACAGGTATTGGTTTTCTAACTCCTTATTAAGTTGATGTGAACAGGATATTTTTTATTATAATTTTACTGAATTTTACTTTCACTGAAGACGAAAGCGAATGGGAATGTTTTTTTTAAGAAGAATGAATGAAAACTTATGAATGGATTATATGGAAATGTATTTTTACCAGAGGTGTGCCACATGCCAAGGATCAATTCATTTAAATTAGGTAATGATCCAGATTAGGTGTGAGTTTTAGCTTTAGGTGTAGGTCACAAGATGGGACATTTGCTGCATGGCGCACGTCTACGCTCTCCTACTGTAGTAATTTTTGTTTAGAGAGGATTTTTAACGATGGGAGCTGGACTCCATTAAAACGTGCATTGATTTGCACTAATAATAGATTAATAATCTAAAAATAGATTAATATTTTTCTACAGTGGACTTTATCAGGATCAATAAGACAAACTACTGATTCAGACTATGCTTTTTTTTTTTTTTAAAGTGGAGAAAATGTGACTGAATGTTCAGGGTCAGTGAAGTCCTACAGGGGGAACCTGATAATGACTCTTCCTTCTGGCATCATTGTGAAAGATGTCATCCATGTCAATGTTCAGAATTCAAGTTCAAATCCATAAAGCTTTACTAGTTAATCTAGTTAGATAAAAGTTACACTGTTCAGCTCTATGTGAACAGGTGGTGCTTGTAAGGACAGAAATGAGCCCATCACCCTTGTGTTTAGTGAGTGAATTTATTTTTTTTAACCAGAATTTAAAAGTCAAGTGAATAAATTGTATATAAAAGCATACTTTTTAATAAATATTTATGGGAACTATCAGCTGCTCAAAAGTTTTGCTACTATTTTTTTCTGTCTCTTTTGTTAAAATTTTGGGGAGGGAGTTACTGGAGGTGGGAGGATCAAAAGAGAAAGTGATGTCATCCCTGGTCCAGGGGTAATATTTCCTGGTAGGAAACGGAAACCTGCCTTGGGTGCTAAAAGTAAACAGCTGAAAGGGGAAGGTAAATTAGTGGTTGTGATGTTACTCAGGAATTTCCAATTATTATCAGTTATATTAAAAAAAAGTTTTAATTTTAGATAAGAATGTCTTTTTCCCAGTGTTGTATATATTTTTTTCTGGTATGCTGGTGAATATTTTCAGTCATCTGGGTCATAATCCAACAAAATTGAAAAGTTAGAAAAAAAAACACTGAACATTGCTTTCCAAGTTTGAAGAGGTTTTACTTACCATCCAGGAAGCTTTCTCAATTCAAAATGACTGGATTAGCTTTTGAGTTCCAGGCTTATAAAGCGGGAGAAACAAGGTTTCAGCTTGTGCTGCTCTATAAGCCTGGAACTCATATTAAGCAGAGGGACTCAAAGTAAAAGCTGATATATTTGCACTAATAGTATCCACATTTTCCACCTTAAAATTTCTTTTTAGTATTTGTGTCTTGTTGACTGTGTGAAAATGTGCTCAGAGGCCACTTAGTATAGATTTCACAACAGGATGTCAGGCCAATGGGAATTTGGACACGGAACAGATTAGGCATGCCTGTATAAATAATAGAAGTTTGCCTGCTTCTCAGTGCTTTGTCCCAATTCTTTCCCATACATTAGGGCTCAGCTTTACTTTTACTAACTGTTTGTACTCCCTTTTATCAATGTGACTTAAAAACTGACTCAGAGCTGGTCTGTATTACTGCTTTTTTCCCAGACAAAGCCACATGTGGAGCTAGTTTATCATACTCATTGCCATTACCATTAGGAGGAAACATCTCCTTTTGTTATACGTAAGATGATGTCTCCTTCTTTTCTTACAACAGCAAACAGGAAAGAAATATTTATTCTGTCAACATGCATCATCTGTGTGAAGAATTGCTCCTGAGTTAAAAGCACAATGCAGGTGAATGTCTACTGTCGCCACATGCTTTACCAGAAGGATTGAATCTGTGAAAGTCCATGCAATCAGATGGTTTTACTTTAGAAAACTATAACATGTCTAACTGATTTGAACGAACAGTCTGTAAAGTGACATGAGATGGCATGTCTTGTGAATTAGCACAGTATCTCAGTTTTAAATCAAAGGGTGCTCTTTTTCATTTGAAGTTATAAAGCAGGGTTTAACTTCTTACATAGCATTTATTGTTTTTGTTGAATGAAGCCACCGCTGGTATGTGGGGGTCTGAGCGGCTCCCACAGAAAAAATATTGTAAGGCAGGATGATAATCTGAATGAACTGACTGCACTGATTACGTTTTCAGGAGTATTTTCTCACTTAAAAACATATTAAAACTACTTTATTCCCACTGATCACAGCAAATATAGCTGCAAGGCAGAGAAAGGATAGTGAAGCTCCGCCCAACGCGCGTCAGAACTAACTGGTACAAGCAGTAAAAATGAAGCAGCAGACGCGATTTTGCTGCATCCGGTGTGAAAGCAGCAAGTACATCCCGCTGGCAACGAGCATGCTTTTAACTGGGGGGTGTAGCAGTTCTCGCCGTAAAGCAAGACCGTCTCTCGCGAGACTTGTGGGTGCGGGTCGGCGCTCCTGCAATTGCAAGTGCGGTATTTCCCCCACAGACCACCAGGGCGGCCGAGAATACCTTTGTTCAACCTGAAATGACTCATTTAGTCATCCATAACGTTATGGAACACATTAATTAACTGAAAAATGTTGCATAGTGTGCCTTTAAAGGATTCTTTGGTCATATGTGATTAGCACATGAGGAAAGACATAAACCTTAATGTTGTATCAGTGTTTAAACCTTTAGAGAAATAATGTTCGTTTTAGCTCATGGTGTACCATGTCATTACCATTTGCATCATATTAGTTTGCAGAACAGTAAACACACAGAATTTTGAAAAATCCTTATAAGCCCAATTTGTTTAGCTGACAACCCTTTCCCTAAATATGCCAGACCTGCAACATCTATTGATATCCATTTTAGAAAAGGGTGAATTATTTCCAGTATTCAGCAGCTTAGCATGTCAGGCCTGCAGCAGGGAAGCTTCTCAGATGCTTCAGTCATCCAATTTCTAGCATCTCAATGTTTCCTGTAGCCTCAGAAAGATGTGTTGCCTGGTTTTGCAGTAGACTGGCTCAAAAATTGGCCACCAGGTCCCCTCAGCATTTAAAAGGTCTGCAGATTCTAGTCCTTGGCTTGAGTGACCTTCCATCAGGTGTCTTCCCGGTGTGAACATCAGGGGAGACTTTGCTCCGTTTCTGGCCCCAATGCCTGCCTTCAGAGACTTTGTTCTTTCTTTGGCCTCACATCTGGCCTCACATCTGGCCTCACATCTGGTTTCAAGCGACTTTGCTCCGCCTTAGGCCTCATAGATGGCCTCCAGAGACTCTGCTTCACCTTTGCCCTCCTGGCCGGCCTCCAGAGACTCTGCTTCACAGTAGTCCATCTTTGCTAGTTTTTTTGTATTCTGGTTTGTGTTTTTGTTTCTTGCCCTCCCTCAAGAAGGGCAAGAATGGGGGCGGGTTGGACTCTCTTTGGATTCTTACTTTATGAATTCTTAGTTTTACTCTCCCTTTTTATTTCTTTCAGTTATCTCTGTCCAGCTTTTGTGGCATTATCTATTCTTTGGACTAGTTTTAGTTGTAGCCATTAGTTTTATTTCCCTTAGCTTCATTTATATTCTTTCCTAGTTACAGTTGGATCCTGTATTTCCCTGGCTACTCTTTGTTGCCCCCTAGTGTCTCTTTTCTTTTCTCTTAGCTCCTTTTTAGTTGCTCCTGTCCACAGAGTGCAACATTATTATTTGTTAATTCATAAAAGCAAAACATGCGGTAATTAATGCCTAATTTAATATGACATAAGTAAAATTCACCATCAGCATCAATCACAAATGCAGTTTCTGCCCAAACACGTTATGTTCGTTGTGGATCTTAGTAATAGGGATAATTAGGATCTACTGGTTTGTTATCTACTTCCAAAATCACCATGTCAAGGCTCAGAACAGAGGACCCAGTATTAAAAGCAGACAGACAGTTTGATATCTCAAAAAAGTGTTTATCTGCATTGAACAGCGAGGATGTATAAGGCAGGAACCCCTGCAGGAAGAGAACGCAGGTTAGTAACCACGTCAATCTGGTAGAGGATGATGAACGTGTGAGTCATTAACCTGGTCATATAGTTTAGTCCATGCCCAGAGGATGATGTTTACTTCAGTCAGTACCAGATTTGGTAGACAGGCAGAATCCAGCAGGAGTCCGAAAACAGATCAGGCAAACAGATCAGAATGGGAACAGGCAGGCTCAGAATTCCAAAGGTGGAATGGGATCAGGCAATCAGCAAACAATAAGACATGCTAAAAGACTGTCACCAAGGGGCCCCATTTAATCTGGCACTGATGACTGGAAGAAGGCAGGCTAAGTAGAGGATGAAGCAGTTTATTTTATTATTATTATTTTTTTTTTTATCCTTTATTTAACCAGGTAATACCCATTGAGATTAAAAATCTCTTTTGCAAGGGAGACCTGGCCAAGATAGGCATCAAAATTACATCTCATCATTACATACGTACAAAGACACACACATAAAAACCAAATATGCACTTACAATAAAATTTCAATTAAAACATTGACATGTGAGGGAGACCAACTCAAAATATCTAATTCTGAGCTTAAAAGTATTCAAAGGAACCAATTTACTAAGTTTCAAGTTATTTTGCAGCAAATTCCAAGCAGTTGAAACAGATGAGCAGTAATGAGAAACTTGGCAGAGCTAGGCAGGTAAATTAATCAGCACCAAGATCATGACAGAACACCCCAAACGCCCTTCTGGGCTGGTCAGGATGATCCCTATGAAAATTCTTAATTGAGCTCTTGTCCAAGATGAACCTTGCAGGAATCCAGGACCTTTCCACTGGCCCAGTCCACCAAGTACTGCATCCCTTTGCCTCTCTTCCTGGACCTCAGGAGGTTTGCTGTGCACACAGGCTCCCTGTTGATGAGTCAGATGGGTGGAGGTTTCTGGAGCTGCCACAAACCTAGAAGTTGCAGCAGGTTTAACCTGGGACACATGAAAATTAGCTGGACCTCTTACTCACACAAAATACTTAGCTTAGTCTTCTGCCCCATCCATCTGGGGGTGGACATCCGACGACAGCCTGACAGAGAGGCCAGCAAAGCAGGATTTCCTCCAGAACTGGGGTACAAACTGGGGACCCTTTGTTTTGGAATGAATATTAGCTGGATGACTTCACCAGCAAATTGAATTTGTAATTGTTTATGGACCAGAAATACTTTGGTGAATCATGTGCTGTACATGTTTGAATCTTATATGCTTGTGTGAATCATGCTGTGTGGAGTTTATACTGTGTGTGAGTAGATCTTTTTGCTTGCGGGAATTGTGCTGTGTGTGTGTGTGCAGCTTGTCTTGTCTTGTGCATGTATGAATCATATATGTGTATTTGTGAAAAATGAAACCGATTTAGCTCCATATAAGTGCTGTGAGAGGGGAATGGGGCTGGCAGGCAGCGCATCTGAGTGGTAACCTCAAAACACAAAGTGCTGATGATCCCTGTGAAGGACAGAGCAGTAAGGACAGTCAGGCACAGGTGTATTAAAACAACAAAAAAAAAAAACAGGGTTCATTTATTTAACCCAAAAAAGATAAAATGTCACAAGTACAAAATGGATCCAAAGATGAGGTAAAAGGAACAAAAACTACTCAAAATGGTTCCTCAGCGGGACTAGAGTAACTGAAACAGAGTATAAATAAAAAAGAAACATAACAGAAAAGGGTAAACCAGAAAGTGCACGCTAATTTCAAAATACAATGGAATGGACAGAAATAAATTCCAAACAGTGAAACGAATCTATAAATAAAACCCTATATGAAAAAGAAACTAAATATCAAATTATATTTGTTACCACATCTGTGTGGCTGTATATGCACCCATCACAATCCCTGTACTAATGTTTTTCCCACAATCAAACACACACATGCTGACTCTAACCTTAATGCACGCACACTTTTTTCTCCTACGCCAGCCTAATTCAAACGGACACGCATACAAGGTCATTTTCTTGCAAAGACCTGTTTCCTGCTGAATGTTGTGATTGTGATGTTTGTGATGACTTGACCAAGTTGATATGTGCTACAGTATTTCTGCATTATAGCAGAAATTTGAAAGACTACATTCAACATTTGCTCAGTTTGACTCAGAGGCTTATAAAGCACTTCCAATGTTTGAGAGGACAGTTCGTAGCCAAAAGATATCTTTTAAGGTAGACTTAGACTACGGTACTTCTGTTTAGATGAGTTCTCTTTTTTACAAAACTAAGTGGAAGCCAGTGTTGTAGTACTCGAGATCGGTCTTGGTCTCGAGACCATTTTTTGATGGTCTCGGTCTCGTCTCGGACTTGACCGCATTTGGTCTCGGTCTTGTCTCGGTCTCGGGCGCTGAGGACTCGGCATTTTATTTCAAGACCGGTCAAGACCACAACTGTGGAAATAACGCTAATAATCAGAATATTATTTGTTGCTTTAAGATCCTTCTTTTTATTGGATGCTTGGATTCAAATCCAAGCAATAACCTGTCTCATTGGTAAATGCAGTGCTTCACTATCAGAGACGGTAGGGACTACGTCCAACTTTTATCGACACCTTAAAAGAAAGCACAAAGAAAGGTAAGCTACGTACATATTTAAGTCATTATGTTGTGACAGTATGTTATGAGACCAACAAGCTGTGAAAATATGAGCACTTCTGCCTTTTCTCCAAGTTCCCAGTGCTAACTAGAGAAATACACTGCTTGGTCAAAAACAAACCATCTGATCCAGCAAAAAGTCAGTCAGGCTTTTCTGCACATATTTCAGTGGGGTTTGTATTTCTGCAGATGTCAGTAGTAGCTCAGGGAGGAAGTGAAGGAGATCAATCTATTTTTTTCAACAAATTATCTGTCTCATAACATATTTTCACAACTTGGTGACAGATATGGATTTACTTAAGAAAAGTTATATAATATAGCTTTAATCTGTATATGAGAGAGAAACAAGAGAAATGATTGGCATTTTTTCAGTTTTACACATTTGGACATTGTTTTGAAATAGCACATTTAAAAACAACTTAAATGTATGTACTGTTCATGTAAGGCAGAGAAAGTACTATTTTGATCGACTTTGATTAATTGTTTGAAATTTTGTGATTACTACACAGAAGTACTAAATAAAGATATTTATGTTTATTCCAGTTCTGTGTGTTAAATATCTAGGTGTTTTTATGTGAATGCGGGTCTTTTAGACCAGTTTTAGTGATTTTGATCATGTTTTACATTTTATTGTCACATACTGGCACTGGTCTTCGTCTTGACTTGGTCTCGGACCCTAAAAGTCTTGGTCTTGTCTCGGTCTCTATACACTCTGGTCTTGGTCTTGTCTTGGTCTCGGACCCTAAAAGTCTTGGTCTTGTCTCGGTCTCTATACACTCTGGTCTTGTCTTGTCTTGGTCTCGGGTGAGGTGGTCTTGACCACAACACTGGTGGAAGCTAATTTTTTTTTAATCTCTGTATCTCAATAAACAATGAAGGAGTGCTTTAGGACATCTCTTGCAAGCATATCATCTAAGGGGTGCACCTTTATGCATAGTTTTCTAATGTCTGAGCTGTGTCAATTTAATCTTGGGAGAGATTTGATGTGTATTCTAGGTATAGGGTTAATTTCTTCCCCTGAGGGAGTGAAATTTTCTGTGTAGCCTTAGGTGGAGACAACAGCTGTACAATTTGATCTACAAGCCCTAAATTACGCTTATGGGTGAGAAATACAAAACACTTTGTTTTTCCGTAAAAGTTAAAAAATATCCACTGGACTTGGTTTGCAAGATTTGAAGACGTTTCGCCACCTCTCCAGGAAGCTTTCTCAATTCAAATGTCTGGATCTGCAGTGAGTTTGAATCTTATATAGACAAAGCCTTGTAATGGTTGGAAACATGCAAATGGTAACCGATGAATGGGTCGTTTGGTTCCATCGTTAGCCTGTAATATCTGAAACCTGTCTATGATTCTGAAGGTCGATCATTAAAGGGGGGGGGGGGGGGGGGGTTGTGCCGTTCAGGGGGGATTGTCTCCTGTAATACCTGAAACCTGTCTATGATTGTTAAGGGTCGTCGTTAAGGAGGTATTGATATCTGGAAGTCCACCACCTCTCATTAAAATTGTTTTTTCGCTCTTAACATAGATGGCTTCCTTCAGGCCCCTCTCAAACCACCTATTTTCTTTATCCAGAATGTGAACATTCTGGTCCTCAAAAGAATGTCCTTTGTCCACCAGGTGTAGATGTACTGCGCTTTCCCACTTTGTTTACACACGAGCTTCTGGAAAAGGTTATATCAGCTGTAAATCTCTCTTCTGATTTCATACAAGCTTCCGATTTATTTTGTAAAGCATGTGAAACTCTTTATCAAAATAAGAGTTTTAAAAAAAATTTGTTTTCGTGTGACTTCTGAAACCTAACCACTTCCGTGCTGTATTGGAACTCAAATACAATGCACTGGTGTTAACACTTTTACCTCATGAACTGAAGGTTTTTAAACCCATGTCCTGCACTCTGCACATCCAACTGGCAAAACCCTCAGAGGATGAATGGGATGTGGTGGTTTATTTTATTTCAAGCTGTTTGAAAGTCTCTGACTGGGTTGGGGTTCCACAATGTTCTAGTATTATGTTTTCAAAAATACTTTCTGCTTTTCAGAGATCTCTTTGTAGTACTATTCATTGTCAGAGAACAGTTCACTTGACCCTGTAGCAGAACACAATCTGCTCATGGGATGTAGGTTTTGCTGCTTTGACATCACAATGGTTTACTAAAGGCTTTAGCTTTTATGCTGGCAGGTTTTGCCAGGTTATCCACAGAGTGGTGGTGCAGTGGAGTGGGAAAATAGCACCCTGAAACTAAAGCTAGCTAAATACTGTGAGGAAACCGGCCTGCCATGGACAAAAGTCCTGCCAGTTGTCCTCAACTACATGAGAATGAGACGAATGGCGAAGGTTAACCTTAGCCCTTTAGATGTGCTGTTTGGTAGGCCTCCAATTGTGGGTATTGGATCTGTGCAAGGGCCTTTACCCTCCACTTCGTTGCGTGATGATAGTATGTTAGCTAACTGTTGAAACCTCTCCAGTGTACCTTCCAAAGTTTCACAGATTTTGACGGGGAATTTTCCAGCAGAGGCACCAGGGTTCCTTATTCCTTCATCCCAGGGGACTGGCTTATCGTGAGGGAAGATGGTGTCCAAAGGTAGGCTTGGGCCCCTCAAGCTGCTGCTGGTCACCCACACAGCAGTTAAAGAGGAACAATGCGTTTCCTGGATTCACACATCTCATTGCCGGACAATCCCACCTCCTCCAGAGGTCACATCGCATGATTTCCTTTCTGGAGATTTAAGTTCACTTCCTTATTTAAATGTTTCCAAGGCGACAAACCATGACAAGCTCCAAACTGTTTGCTGGTCAGCGGGTGAGCTGTCCGAAGAGGTGATGAATACTCCTGATGATGCACTTTAAAGTGGTTGTTGCTAGAGAAACAGATATTCACTCTAATTTTGGGATTTTGAGTTTAATTGATTATCGGTTGTTTCTGTGTGTGAAAATATTAGTGAACTATGAGAAATTCTTTGTTTAGTTTCGTAATATATTTTTGTTTCCTGGTTTTCTTTAAGGTTTATACCTGCATTGAGACCATTATGATTACCTGTCTTCACAAAAATATTTGACAATAAAAAGAAGAAAAATAGGAATCTTGTTGGTCTTTGAGTGGAATCCAGCGGTTTAAAACTGCGTAAAAGCTCCCATCCCTTTCAAGTGGGGAACCTGCACAAATTAAAGGCATTACTTGACAGTTTCCCTTGTTTCTTTTGGAGGAATTATTTGTGGCAGACCTTTCACTTCATGACACCCCTCAAAAAAAAAAAAAACTATTAACAGGGGTAGAAGAGGAGCTTTATGATTGAAGAGTGTTGTTTTCCTTGGATCGATTCATCTTGACATTGATTTATTGCATTTATTGCGTTTTCATAATATCCCTCACCTTCTAAAAAAAATAAAAGAGAGGGAAGAAGAGGAGTTTTTCAGGTTTGTTGATAAGTCCAGCTTTCACAGCACCAGAAAATAAAAAAAGGAAATAAGCTAAATTCAATAAATTACAACAGAAAGCAGCATTAAACTACACTCCACAGGAGGATGCCACCAACATCGATGTCCAGGACAAGTAGGTTAAGAACCTGTCAAACAGATTTCTGACAAAGCCAGAGACAGGTGTTCTGAGTAAAGGCCTGAATTTTGCCAGTTCTCCACATGAAATACCCATTGTGGAGCTTATCACTGCCACTGAGGCCCCGTCCACACGAAGTCAAAACGAACACGAAACGCTGATATTTTCCAAAACGTTTGCCGTAAAGACGGAGACGTAAAATAAATGTGAGCGTTCACACGAATGCGTGAAAACGCTTCAAAATGTATGCCAGGCCTGTAAGTTGCGCTGTGGTGCCAAAGCAAAAATAAGCGACGAAATGTTGGGCATGCGCACTAATATTTATACATGGTTGCCCTGCGGGTCCATTTTCGTGGTTCAGTCAAATTCAGGTGCTGAACTATGTCGTCGATATTGCTCTGTTCTTCCTGGAGATATTCCAGAAGAAGAAGATTCTGTTGTAAGCCCTACAGCAGGGTGAGTAGCATTAGCAGCAACGGCGCCATTGTTGTTGTGATACTGGTCGCGCATGCGTGTTTAGAGGCAACGCTATGACGCATGCGTGTAAAAAAAAAAATGCGGTTAGTGCGTAAAGATGGAAACGCGAAAACGGCGTTTCGAAATCTTCCCACTCTGAAGGCTGAATAAAAAAAGATCGTTTACAGACCCCCGAAATGCCGGCTTCGTGTGGATGAGAGGCTGGTTTGGTGAAAAATTTGTGCGTTTAGGCCAGGGTTCGTCTTCGTGTGGACGGGGCCTTAATCTGCCATCAGGAACAATAACCTGGCTGAAACAGACGCAGAGCCGATCAGCATAAAAATAACAGCTACCCTGTCCAGCGCCAAACCACCTCCTTCCAATTTCACTTCACACAAAAGGAAAGCCATAACATCTCTTAGCCAGGTCCAAAGCATCACCATATTACCAGCAGACAAAGGAAGATGCACCGTGATCCTCAACACCTCGGACTACCAGGACAAAATTCTCACTCTACTGAGTGACACCAACACGTATGAATCTTTAAAAAGAGATTCAATCAACGCCTACAAAAGGAAATCACATACTACCTCAAACAACTATAAAAAGACAAGGTAATTAACCGTTCAGTTTATTTTAGAATAGCTATATCCATGGGAGGACATGCCATGCTTATATTGACTCCCAAAAATTCACAAGGAAGGAACACCAGTCAGACCCATTGCCAGCAGCATTAACTCACTAACAAGATTGCTAAAAGCTTTTTAATAACACACCACCTAGAAACACATCACATCATATAGAAAACTCCACAGACATTTAACAAAGTCAAACATTTAAAGATGGCACCAAGAAGTAGAAACAGTCAGGAAACGTCTTCAACAAGACAGTCATCCGACTCCCCACTCTTAAGGGGGGGTACCTTTTCTTCCGGTTTAATTTGCATGTTTTCTAAGCTTAACAAGGCTTTGTTGTAGAGGTGGGCAGCTCTGCTTCTGAAGACACCCTAGATAGCTTCATTCCAGGTACAGACACATTTGACCCACTGGTAACCTATTTGAACCTCTCTTTATCAGGTATCATGCAGGTGGAAATAAGTTTTACAGAAAATAACCCTTGACTTTAATGAATTACATGAACTGCTAAGAGCAATAAAAGGACAGACTGCATTGTATGTTTCACAGCTAAACCAACGCTTTTCACTTCCCCTGCACCTCTGTTATATGACACAGGCCGTCCTGGATTTAATTGTATGTTACAGAAGGGATGGACTCAGCTCTCAAAAACCAACAACGCAGCGATGGAGTGTATTCCTTCTCGAATCATAATCCTCATGGCCATGCATAGGACCAAGACAACTCGCCTGGTCAGCCAGGCCAACAATGCTCCTAACGACTCCCCCTTTTCAGAGGCATAGACCAGGCTAACGAACATTTTAATGACCTCAATGACTCCCCATTCCGAAGGAGCGGACCTGTTCTTCCGGTTACATTTGCATGTTTTCTAAGCCAAAGCAAGACTTTGTTTGGGCTAATCTATAAAGCTTGGAACGCAAAGCTAATTCTGAATTTTTTTATTGAAAAAGCTTCCTGGATGGGAAGCGATATGTCTTCAAACTTGGAAAACAAAGTCGACTGGATTGTTTTTTTTATTCGAATGACTATGACCTGGATGACTGAGAGTCTTTACCAGCATGGGTCTTCTGTTCTGAGCCTTGACAGAGCGTTGTTTATAAACCTTGCTTTTGAGTTGATTGCATATGCTCAGAATATGTGGAATGATGTCCTACCAACAAATACGTGTATTAGGTTATGCAGAACACAAAATTTTCACAGAGATTTCTTTAAAAATAAAAGCCTTTTTCCAAAACAATAACAATTTTGTGCAACACCTAAACCAATCCCCTGAAGATCCAAAATAATGCACACAGCTACATCTAGCTGCATCATTTGTACAGATGACCACTTTATACACTTCCAAAAACAACTCAGATTAATGTAAGTTCAGAGAGATAGATTCTGGAGCTCCTCTTAAGATCCTCCACCTCTGCATTGAAGAAAGAGGAAGGTTGGGAGGAGGTCAGGACAATTATATGTGTGCTCTGGGAAGGAAAATTAATACAATCACCAAACATACTTGCAATGGCAAGAAATTAATATAGTGATAAAACTGAGAAAATCCAAGGAAATTACATGGAAGGGGAACATTAGACATTGTCTGCCTATTTTTCTGTTGACAGTCTTTGGGAAGTAGCTTAATTTTACAGGAAATATATTATTTACTTTTGGATTTTACACATACATTTGAAAAAAAAAACACATTTATGTATAAAATATGAAACAACATTTCACATCTCTATAGAGAGTTTTTTTTTAAATCTGTTGTTGGTTTTGAAAAACTAAACTGTACATTACTCAGCAACCTCTGTTGTTTCTGTAATCTGTAGTTTATAGTGCCTTACATGTTTCGCACACTGCTCTGATGCATTGGCATCAGATGTTATCTCTGCTGTGACCGTGCTTCTGAGACTCCTAAACAGAGAAACTGAAGATAAGGGTATCAAAACAATGAAGTCGACCATAGCTGCAGCTGCAAAGATGTGCTTCACTGACAGGAGAAGGTCTCCCTCTACTGCATTGCAACTGTACTGGATCCAAGACAAAAGTCTTCCCATTTACCAGTGTGGAAAGTGAGAAACTTTTTAGAGCAGTTTCACACGACAGACTTGAGAACCCAAACAGATTTAGTGAAGGTAATGCAGAGATATTCAGGTTTCTGTTTCTGTTATGTTTTTCTTTTGAGTATCCAGTTTTGCTTTGCTCCTTGTTTTCTAGTTTTAGTGGGTTAATTCTTAGTTTATTGAGTTCTTTGTTTTTTTTCTCAGTTACTGTCTTAGTCTTGGTTCTGTTATATTTTTGTTTTAGTGTTCAGTCTTGCTTTACTCCTTGTTTTCTAGTGTTAGTGGTTTTATTTTTATTTTGCTGTGTTTTTTGGTTTTTTCCAGTTACTATCCTAGTCTGGCTTCAGTTATGCTTTCTTTTGAGTGTTTAGTTTTCTTTTCTCCATGTTTTATAGTCCTAGAAGTTTAATTATTATTTTTTGGTTGTTATTTCCAGTCTTCCAGGTTTCTATTTGTTGCCCTCTACTGCCCTCTTATGTTCTCCTTTTTCCCTAGCTCGTTCCCTCTCTTGTTCTGTGCACACCTGCTCTGAGTTTCCTCATTAGCCCCCTCTTTGTCTCAGTCTCCTTTAAAAGCCCTCTCCCTTCAGTTCCTCTTTGCTGGGTCCTTGTCAAACACCATCAAACCTCGTCAGTCTTCCTCCTCTTCATCTCTCTGAGCCCTCCTTGTGATTTTGATTCCCTTGATGTCTCCTTGGTTTTTTGTTACGTCTAGACTTGTGTTTTATTCTTATTTTTTTATCTTTGAACTCCTGGTTTTATTTTTGTTTGGACTTTGTTTTCTTTTTGATCCTTTGGATAACCAGCCTCTGTTTTCAGTTTTTTATAATTCATCATTAAATCACTCGGAAAAATTTACCTCTGCCTTCCTGCCTCTGGCTTTGGGTCCACAACCCTCTAACAAATCCTGACAAAGATGTTACTTTTAATCAAGAAAAACTTGCCCCTCACTTTCCTAAAACAGGTTTAGACCTACTACTTTACAAGAAGTATAATGTACGATATCAGTTACTCGTTCACAGTTTAATTAGATTAGATTTTTTAGATTCAACTTTATTGTCATTACACAGGTACAGGTACAAGGCAACGAAATGCAGTTTAGGTCTAACCAGAAGTGCAATAGCAGCAAATGCAGGATAAATAATGGTTCCATAGGACATTGGTTTCTACTGAATAAATATAGAGATGAATATCATTATAAACAGTATTTGACTGATTTGTCCTATGAATATAATATTTAGATAACTAGTGTTATGAACTAAATTTACAGCTGGATATGTACCGAATATAATATACAGGTGGATATTACTATAAATAGGGTTTTTACAGATATGTACAATAGCATAATATACATATGATTGTTATTATAACAGAGTTTGCAGGTGAATATGTACTATAAATATTGTACAGATGGCTATTACTATAGGCAGAATTATGAGCATAATATACAGATGGCTTTTACGATAAAATGAATAAATAGTTTGGACAGAAGCTATCTAAATTAAAGTGCAGTGGAGGGTATCTGCATATAACAGTTAAAATACGGTATTGCAAAAGTATATGTAAACTTATATAGTTTTATAGTTTATTCAATTAAAATGTAGGTAGAAATTGTGACAAGGCTGTTGAAGCTATTCAGTAAATGTTACACTAAAAGTGTTGCTCAGACTAAATGTGTCTTAAAATATAACAAGAGGACATATCTATATAATTACAATACACTAAATGTATTTCTGTTTAATGAGCCAAATGAAAATAAATAATTTTCAAATGAATTCCAAGGAGTTAATGGCTTTTATTAATAGTTGTGTCGATACTTTGTATTGGCAAGTACTTGTAATTTTTTTGCACTGTTAACTTGCTTACCTCTCATCCCCAGTGCTGTGCTGCTACCATTTGGGACTCTGATGCCTTGCGAACTTTCCAGTACCTTGAGTTTAATAAATACATTTTTTACTCTTTCCCTGTGGTAGTTGCAAGTTTTAAAGCTTCTTTAAAGTTATGACAGCTATACGGGATAACATGAAATGCCAAAAAGTCGAAGAAAAAGCGGAAAAGTATTATCAATGCTTATTAAGTAGTTTAGCAACTGTTTCGTATCTATATTCATCATCACGCTAATCCTACTCTCGGTTATACCTGCACTTGTTACATCTCATATTTTCAGGGCTGTCAACTCTCACCCATTGGGAGTGAGACTCACCCATCTCAGTGTCTTCACTCTCACTCCATATTCCCAGTTTCTCACAGTAAAAAGGATCACATCTAATGGTTATTTCTCTTTATCTGGTGCTTTTTTTAGTCCCAGTCTTAGTACATGTTTTGCTCACAAGTCAAATAATTATTGCTCTGTCTAGTTTAATAACCCCCCGTTGATATTTAGGAGTAATTAAACTAACAAAAATGTTTGAATTTTTTTAATTACCGTATAATTCATTTTTTTTAAATGATGTTAGAACTGTAAATATACAGTCATATGTTTATATTACTATTTTCTTAATGTATTTAATACTGTTTTCAAGTCTGCATTTAAAAAAAATTAAATTGTCTAGAGCTGTTTTAAACAAAATTTCTTTTTGTTTACGCTCGTGTATACAAAATGAGAAAATAAATCTGTCTAAGCCTGAGTCTCTAATTCTTAAAGCTTCCATGTGTGCCTCCTAAACCCATAGGAGCTCCACAAAAAGAAAAGAACCATTGCATTTTATTTTTCAAAACATCAGCGACTCAAGAAAAGACCAACCACATCCAGAGAGGATGTGCAGAACAACTCAGTTATACAGAATTCATAGAGGAGAAGCCACAGGGATCTTCTTCTTTTATTATTACTTATCTTATTCATTTATCTTTATTTTGGTCCATTGAATATGTTTAAAAACTTAATTCCATCACACCATTCAATTGAAACATCCAGAGAAGTGCTGTCTCCTGTCATGATGAGTTTTTAATAAATCTACAGCCTCCTAGAAGGTCTAAATTGTTCAGCCATTTTCTCGATTGTAAGAAAAACTAATAAAATAATGAATAAAGCTTTTTAATCCTTGGCCTCTTACCAAATATTCAGACACAGTGTAGCTTGCATAGGTTTCGATTGCACCTGTTCCTGTATCAGTGCCAGTAATCCAGTAATAGCTTATTAGTTCCCCATTGTTTAATTTACTTGACCTGCAGAAAATAATTAATGAACATAAAGTTGTGAAATTGTTAGTTTAAAGTATATTTAAGATGCAAGTATTTTAGTAGTGTCCATTCTGCTTTACTTCAATTCTCTAAAAAGCACCAGAATGTAGAAAATAATGTATATTGTGAGAAAAATGTTCCACATAAATACAGATCACTTATTGTTACTCAGAAACATTTACTCTGCTATAAAAATTCTACATTTTGCCACTTTTTTTAGTTAAATCCTCTGAAAGCCTTCAACCTATAGCTGCACCTATCCTCTTTTAACCCAGACAGGGTTTCCTGACCAAATTATTTCAAAATCTCACCCCAAGGTTTTGTATTTTAATACTATCAGGGGTTTCTGCTATTAAAATGCGAAAGTGGTAATATTAACACCTGGACACCCATTGTTGCAAAAAGCATAGATATATATTTGGCCTTCAAGGTATAAGAAGTACATTAAGTTGAGAGGTGCCAACTGAAGGCCTAGGTAACATACAGGTGCTGGTCATAAAATTAGAATATCATGAAAAAGTAGATTGATTTCAGTAATTCCATTTAAAAAGTGAAACTTGTATATTATATTCATACATTACATACAAACTCATATATTTCAGATGTTTATTTTGTTTAATTTTGATGATTACAAATGACAACAAATGAAAATCTCAAATTCATCATATCAGAAAATTAGAATATTACTGAAGACCAATAAAAACAAAGGATTTATAGAAATGTTGGCCAACTGAAAAGTATGAACATGAAAAGTATGAGCATGTACAGCACTCAGTATTTAGTTGGGCCTCCTTTGGCCTGTATTACTGCAGCAATGCGGCGTGGCATGGAGTCGATCAGTCTGTGGCACTGCTCAGGTGTTATGATAGCCCAGGTTGCTCTAATAGTGGCTTTTAGCTCTTCTGAATTGTTGGGTCTGGTGTATTGCATCTTCTTCTTCACAATACCCCATAGATTTTCTATGGGGTTAAGGTCAGGAGAGTTTGCTGGCCAATTAAGAACAGGGATACCATGGTCCTTCAACCAGGTACTGGTAGCTTTGGCACTGTGTGCAGGTGCCAAGTCCTGTTGGAAAATGAAATCTGCATCTCCAAAAAGTTGGTCAGCTGCAGGAAGCATGAAGTGCTCTAAAACTTCCTGGTATGTGGCTGCGTTGACCCTGGACCTCAGAAAACACAATGGACCAACACCAGCAGATGACATGGCACCCCAAACCATCACTGACTGTGGAAACTTTACACTGGACTTCAAGCAACGTGGATGAAGTGCCTCTCTTCTTTTCCTCCAGACTCTGGGACCTTGATTTCCAAAGGAAATGCAAAATTTACTTTCATCAGAGAACATGACTTTGGACCACTCACCAGCAGTCCAGTCCTGTTTCTCTTTAGCCCAGGCAAGACGCTTCTGACGCTGTCTGTGGTTCAAGAGTGGCTTGACACAAGGAATGCGACAGCAGAAACCCATGTCTTTCATACGTCTGTGTGTGGTGGTTCTTGAAGCACTCACTCCAGCTGCAGTCCACTCTTTGTGAATCTCCCCCACATTTTTGAATGGGTTTTGTTTCACAATCCTCTCCAGGGTGCGGTTATCTCACTTGCTTGTACACTTTTTTCGACCACATCTTTTCCTTCTCTTCGCCTCTCTATTAATGTGCTTGGACACTGAGCTCTGTGAACAGCCAGCCTCTTTAGCGATGACCTTTTGTGTCTTGCCCTCCTTGTGCAAGGTGTCGATGGTCGTCTTTTGGACAACTGTCAAGTCAGCAGTCTTCCCCATGATTGTGTAGCCTATAGAACTAGACTGAAAGACCATTTAAAGGCTTTTGCAGGTGGTTTGAGTTAATTAGCTGATTAGAGTGTGGCACCAGGGGCCATCAATTTTGAACCTTTTCACAATATTCTAATTTTCTGATATGATGAATTTGAGATTTTCATTTGTTGTCATTTGTAATCATCAAAATTAAACAAAATAAACATCTGAAATATATGAGTTTGTATGTAATGTATGAATATAATATACAAGTTTCACTTTTTAAATGGAATTACTGAAATCAATCTACTTTTTCATGATATTCTAATTTTATGACCAGCACCTGTATGCACCGCCCACCACCGTGTACACCTGATCATCACTCACTCACTCACTCACTCAAATACTCTCAGTTTGTGAGTTATGTTCCTATTCACCTCCTTTATGGGCGTGTGATTTAACTCTTTATTGACGTTTCTAACATATATGTTTTTTAAAATCACCATATTAGGATGTGTTTTGTCAAGTAAGATTTATCGCAATATTTGACTTCAGTATTTCAAAACTCCTGGTTACGGCCCTGGCTGGAACCCACACAAATACAACAATCAAACCCAT
The DNA here is from genome assembly GCF_016077235.1 of Cyprinodon tularosa. NCBI lineage: Eukaryota > Metazoa > Chordata > Actinopteri > Cyprinodontiformes > Cyprinodontidae > Cyprinodon > Cyprinodon tularosa. The sequence continues at coordinate 1,492,221 of NW_024038975.1, read as the reverse complement.
ATTTTTTTATTCTGAATAATGTATGAAATATTTCTACTAAAATGTCCTATCTGCTCAGTTACTTCCTTTGCGCATGCGCACATGGGGCAACACACGGGCTGCTAAACTGGTCAAACAGCGGGTGTAAAAATGGTAGGTGACCAAAATAAACACAAACCCAGGCACTGGCCTTTTTTGCCATCAATGTTTATATACCAAAAATGATGGAATAGTGTCGAAGCGCGCGGCGTGTGTAGTGTTATTCAGCTCCCAGTGCTCAGTTAATGGTTTTCGCTTCTGTTTTCAGGGAAGGTCAGTTGATATTTTGAGAGCAGCTAGCAGAATTAGCCACACGTCCCTTTTTGGCAGTCTAGTAACTTCGTCTGCTAGCAGGTCAAACACTGGACCTCAAACTCAGGCTGGGTGGTTTGGGTAAAATCTCGGCTTATTTATAACCACCCTGACACTTTTCTCCGGATTATATCATCTCCTGGTTGTTGTCAATACATTCAGGCTAACTCGGCTAACGTTAGCCTGTGTTAAGTTATTAGCTGGGATGTAGGTAAAGCTAACTGAAATGTGTCCTGATGATAATCTGGTTTTTAAGAAAAGGCAAACACGTTTCAGTTCAAGCCTGAATCCTGTTTTGAAATGAATAAAGATGTCAGGAGGTTGATTAGCAGCTTGTTGAAGTCAACATTTAGTCCTCGCTTCCTGGAAATATTGCTCTGCAGGGAAGAGTCCAGATGATGCAGCTGGTGGAGATTTTTCCCTTCAGCTGGATCAGTTTGTTGATTCATTGAGTTTAAGTTTATTCCATCGTGTAAAGTTTGAAATATTAGATATAAAAACAATGCAAATATATATACCCTGCAGATAGATTGATGGATGTGGTCAACCTTAGATTATGCTCAATCTGAAATTTATACAAAAGAGCTAATCTGTGCATTTGACCTTCCAAACTACTTTTCTTTGACAGATACTTAAATAATTATTAGCATTATAGTTTATTTAATTTCTGCCATGAGGTTTAGTGGAATAGCTACCCCTGCATTGAAATTAGATGTATGGTAACCCTAAATAAAAATACCACACTATCTCATATTAATCGCAGGATTTAAATCCGAAATTTCAAACATAAATTGACTATATTCACAGCTTTCCAGCTAATAGCTTGCAAATTTTAGGTTTTAAAACGTTTTTTATTAATAAGAATGACGGCAAATTAGGAAAAGTGTTGTTATCTTTCAGTCAGCTGTCAGGAATTACACTGCAACAGGTGGAAAAGCAGTGCTTCTCTGCTAGCTAGTCCATACAGTTGAAGAGCACAGCCATCCACCCTGTAGTGTGTGTGATTTCTTACATTATAAGAGCTTTAAACTGAGGAAAACCATGTGCTGAATTATTTTACTAGTTTTAAAACATAGTGTCTAAGGACTTAAGCTTTTCTCTGAACTTAAATGACTGGTTTAAATGTTCTAATTGCTTGCCCTCTGCTCAGTTTTTCCTGTAACCTGTACTCTTTGATTTATTTATTTTTATGTTTCACAGTATTTTTGGCACATTGCTTCTATTACACTCCAGACTTGTTGCATCTGTGGCTCCTTGCGATGGCATCTTATTTCCTTGCTCATGTTACATCTGTGGCTGTAGTTATCTGAGGGGCCCTGTACAGCATGTGATCTCAGTATCCACAACATCTCTCCTCAGAAAAAGCATGTGTTGCTCTCCCACAGCGCATAATTACAATCTTGTTTAAATGTCTTTTCTTTTTCTTTTTTTGTCGGTGTCACTGACTAACTTTTTTGGCATATGAGCATCTAAGGGATTTTTGTCCTGCTGAATGTATTTCCATGTTTACAGCTCGCTGTATATTTTCATTTTTGTGTCTCTCTGTGTTGGTTTGTTTTCCGTCTTGTCCGGTCTGATGGCTCTTGTGTCTGACCGCCCCTGTCTCGTGTTTGCACAGCATAAGCTGAAGTCTTCGCAGAGGGACAAGGTACGGCAGTTCATGTCCTTCACACAGGCTGGGGAGAAGACAGCTGTTTACTGCCTCACACAAAATGACTGGAAACTAGAAGTTGCGACGGACAACTATTTTCAGAACCCAGAGCTTTACTGTAAGGAATCCATGAAAACCTCGGTGGACCGGAAAAAGCTGGAACAGCTTTACAACCGTTACAAAGGTAAGCTTAATAACTGCTTTAGATCTTCATAGGTTTTTGTTTGTTGGTTTCACAAATGTCAGAGTGTTTTGTGGGGATTTTATGGGATGGACAAACACACATTGGGGCATAATTGTGAAGTGGAAGGAAAAAACAAAGCAGATGAGAAAAAAAACAATAGTTTTTGTTTTATTCACATTTTTCCACTCTCTTAACTTTAGATCAAATTTAATGCAGCCTATCCCCTTAGTAGGTTATTATTATTTCAACCTTCATATAAATCCAGCTGCTCCATGAAGGCCTTAGAGGTTTGTTGGAGAATGCTGGTTAACAAACACAGCAGACAGGCCAGGGAGAAAGTTTTGGAAAAGCTTGAAATAGAGTTTGTTTGTTTATGCCAATGTACCAAGGCATGTCTGCGCTGTAGGCTGGCAGTTGGCTGAGGCTGCCGAGATTGCTATGATGACTGGATGAGCTGCAGATATCCACAGCTCAGGTGGGAGAATCTAAAAACAGAGCAAATGTAAGTTATGCACTCCACATTTCCGGCCTTTTTATATGCTTAGCCAAAACCATTTAAGGGTCTCAAGTCATATAAGACCAAATTTGTAATTTTTTTGACTGTTGGCACCAGAGGTAGAAGTTCAATGTTCTAAACGAACAGAAACCCTAAACATTCATCCATTGAATCAGTTCCAATGAAGCCTCCACAGAATTAAGCCCCTGTCACACCTTGATGATTTAGTCAGTATATGGCTGAAGTACGAAAAATCTGGTAAAAATGCTGGCATAAGTTATGAGTCAGTTTTGTATAAGTTTTGAGCATGCTGAAGCATGCTGAAGCATACTGAAGCGCGCTAGCACACGTCAACATACGTTAAATATGCCCGCGTATGCTCAAGTGTGGGCCATAAGTTACAGGTAAGTTATTTGATTGTTGATATACGTTAAGTGTAAGTTACTCATAAGTCGTGGCGTCTAGCTGATCCAAAACCTATGAGTAAGTTATGCTTAACTGATGCGTAACTTATCAAGAACTTACCTCCAATGCATATTAATGTATTGGATGTGTTCTGGACGAACCCTGAACATGTTTCTAACTCACAGCTACTATATAACGGCGTATCAACAGCTTTTTGATATAAAAGGGGGTTCACAGGAGGAAACCGTTAGTACTCCTCCAGACTTCATGGTGAACAGACATTCCACAAGAGATGGAGGATCCGGTAGGGATGAGATGGGAATACATATTAGCCGTCCTCCAACATCAGCATGATCTCATCAATTTGACTCTATTCCAGTGGTAGGGTGAGTGAGAAGGTGAGTGTGATGTATCCTCCCTTCGTTCACGCCCATGGCCACGACTAACAAACTTACCAGCAGACATGACGCTGAATCTGCTGCGACTGCAAACCTCCTTTTTTGTCGGGTGGTAAACAGCAGCTAGGTTAATACTGTGATCAAAGAAATCTTTTAATGTAATTGCTGCACCTTCAGGAAACTGCCGTGGGACATTTCATGGGCTTCATGCTGTGCGTTATGCATAAGTTAGGCTGTCGTTTGACATATGCACTGGACTCGTAATGAATACTCTATTTATACGCCCAAAATAAAAAAAATACATAGAAAGTTCAGCGTATGCCAGTGTTTTAGAAGATTCTGGGACGTCAGGCATATGCTGGCTAAATTGTCAAGGTGTGACAGGGGCTTTAGGAAAACATCGGATTGCAATGCCATTATTTAATATACAATTAAGGATATTTGATTACTGTCACCATACACCCTCCCACCATTTAAATGTCCTAACCTTTCCATCCAGTTTTTAGATCCACGGGTCAAGTAGATTATTGGAAAGCGAAAGTGAAATCTGATATGTTGTGGCTCTGATTCAAATCAAAGCATATTCATGAGTTGCCAGTTACAAGACTTTAACACTGATGCTCACAAATTCTCAGGGCTGATTAAAAATCGAGACCAAACTTCAGTTTCACTATGGTCTATACCTTTCCTTCCACTTCACATCTCTGAGGTGTCTTCATTGTTTTGAGATTTTGGTTGTAACGTAACAAAGCAAGGCAGTTTCTGCAGAAAGCTTTAGTGATCAGCAGGCCAAAGAGTTTAACTCAGCACTCTGTCTCAATAGATCCACAGGATGAAAATAAGATAGGCATCGATGGGATCCAGCAGTTTTGTGACGACCTTTCATTGGATCCAGCCAGCATCACCGTGCTGGTTGTTGCATGGAAGTTTCACGCAGCCACTCAGTGCGAGTTCTCCAAGAAGGAGTTTATGGATGGAATGACAGAGCTGGGGTGAGTGGTATCATCAGCAGCCTGTTTTATACCCCCTGTTTCATCTTGTGGTGGTTCTCGCTATAGCTCCGAAGGGAGGGAAGGCTGGTTAAATATAGATCCACCTACAGCCTGGGTTTTCTTCAGATGACTCAATGAGAAACTTGCAAAGTTTTGCCTTTAAAGGGCTATGTCTCCGGCTCTGTTTGCCAGTTTGTGTTCAGTCAGCCAGTTGTGTCATAACTGGTTGGGTTATGCTCTGTGTGATTATTTTAATATCACTCAACTGTTTTGTTTTTGTTCAGGTGCGACAGCCCAGAAAAACTGAAAGCCCTTTTGCCAAGATTAGAGCAGGAGTTAAAAGACAGTGGGAAGTTCAAAGACTTCTACCAGTTCACTTTTAACTTTGCCAAAAATCCCGGACAGAAAGGTCTCGGTAGGTGGAACGACATGGATGCCAGCCCTCAGCGTCTCCTCTTGGGCCCGTTTCTAAACAGAGCTTCCTCTCTTTTTGTATGTGTTCAGATTTGGAGATGGCTGTAGCCTACTGGAACTTGGTTCTGTCAGGAAGATTTAAGTTCCTCGATCTATGGAATAGATTTCTTTTGGTGAGTCAAAATGATGCAAACACTTCATATTCCTTTATTCATAACCTAGAATGAGGAAAATATTCTGCTATTTTACAAGTTCTCCCACACAGAAATCATGGGAAAAGATCCTGAAATCACATTATATATATATATATATTTTTAACTATTTGTTTGTATGATACAGCTGCAAATTATTATTTGAATACCTGTCTATCAGCTATAATTCTGACCCTCTAAGACCTGTTAGTCCGCTATTTATTACTTTAATTAATACACTAAAATGTCAGTGTTTAAAATCATGGAGGGTTCCCCTGCTTAAACTAGTACATGTCAAGGCCCGTTTTAATTTAGCCAATGAGCATTTGGATGATCCAGAGGAGTCATGGGAGAAAGTCATGTAGTCAGATGAGATCAAAATAGAACTTTTTGGTCATAATTCCAGTAACTGTGTTTGGAGGAAGAAGAATGATGAACACCATCCCTACTGTGAAGCATTGGGGTGGTAGCATCAGGCTTTGGAGATGATTTTCAGCACATGAGAAAGGATGACTGCACTGTATTAAGGAGAGGATTATGGCGGCCATGTAATGTTAGATTTTAGGGAACAACCTCCTTCCCTCAGTTAGAGCATTGAAGATGGTGGAGGCTTCCAACATGACAGTGACCAGAAGCACAGCCAGGATAACCAAGGAGTGGCTCTGGAAGAAGTATAGCTAGGTTCTGGTGCGGCCTAGCCAGTCTCAAGACCTAAACCCAATAGAGAATCTGTGGAAGGAGCTCAAACTCTGCGTTTCTCAGCAACAGCCTAGAAACCTGACTGATCTAGAGGAGATCAGTGTAAAGGAATGGGCCAAAATCCCTTCTGCAGTGTGAGTAAACCTGGTGGAAAAACTACAGGAAACATTTGACCTCTGTAATTGCAAACAAAGGCTACTTTACCAAATATTAACATCGATTCTCTTAGGTGTACAGATACTAATTTGCAGCTGTATCATACAAATAAATAGTTAAACAATCATATATTGTGATTTCTGTCTTTTTCTTTTAGATTATGTCTCTCACAGTGGACATGACCCTACAAAGACAATTTCAGACCCCTCCACGATTTCGAAGTGGGAGAATTAGCAACATAGCAGGGTGTTCAAATACTCATTTTCATTATATAAAAATACAGTAGTTTATAAACATTGCTGAAAAGTAATGGCATTGAATGTTTAAAAACAAGACAATGATTTATTAAGAGGTTGATCTACAGCAGCAGCAGCTTAAATAGTGTGTACTACTGTATGTAGCAGTCCTACTACATGTAATAATCAACAGAAGAAAAAAATACATCTGAAAGAAGGGCATAAAAGGTGTAATAACCGGGTTCAATAAGTGTGCACATTTTAAGGCTGGTATGTTTTTGTTTTGTTTTTTTCCTTAGCATCCTATCGCTAACTTAGCATTGAGTCTGCTGTGATAGGAGTCTATCTTCCTGCCAAGTCTAGATTTTTCTAGATGAGTCGGTTCTGTTTACAGATGATCTCAAAGGCGTCGCCATGATAGAAACACCACTCAGAATGAAAAGCTCAAAACCAACAGATGTTGTGTATCTTTCAGGAAATTTGAAAAAAAAATTCCCAAATGAGCTAATTTAGATTTTTATCCTCCAGATAGATTGGAGTAAAACTAGCTTGATCCCTGTGGTGATAAAGAGGGATCTTGTTAAGCTTAACCTTGATCAGCGCTTCTTCTTTCCAGGAGCATCATAAACGATCCATCCCAAAGGACACGTGGAACTTATTGTTGGACTTTGGTAACATGATTGCAGATGACATGTCTAACTATGACGAAGAAGGTGAGTGTGTAACTGCAGAATATCCACAAAGCATCTCTTCTCTCTGCCTTATCGCTGTTTGATTGACGGTGTATCCCGTTCCCTCAGGTGCATGGCCGGTCCTTATAGACGATTTTGTGGAATTCGCTCGACCAATTGTTACAGGATCCAAACGTAAAACTCTCTAAACCCAATCCCGACTCTGGAAAACCAGAACATTGTTTCTTTTACAGCGACATCATAGTTTTTTTTTAAGACTTGTACAAAAAAAAAAAAAAAAAGGGTGGGAAAAAAAACCCTTTAGACTTCAGAGAGAAAACAGAAGCACTTGAAACCGTCTTTCAGGGAGCTGAGTTGAGAACAACTGGCCACATTTTCCGTCTCCTTGAGACGGAGGCCTCGTACGGACATTGCCAGTTTCTCAGCGTCCTGGAGGGCCCTCCGCTCTGCTCGAGGAGGGGCGCTACAGCCTCGCCAGCGGGCCAACGAGGACGCATCGCCGAGACAGGATTCACCCGCTGTGCGTCCTTTAAATGGACAGGACAGAAAAGAGCTGTGTGTTTTAAGATTCTTCCAAGTCATCTTTGTTTGGGTATATGAAGCTCTGCGTGACTGTGCATCCCATGACTCCAGCTTTGGACAGAGTGCTCGCTACACCAGCACCAACAGAACCGTTGCAGTTTTTAACTGTACATACTGTATCTAATGGGACAGATAACAAAGAGAGCTATAAGAAGAATAATATAATTACATTCAGTTTATAGATGCAAAAGATGATTGTTTAATGTACAGTAAATGCTCAGATCTCTGAACAGGGATGCCTCCATATCGTGGATGATGATAATGCTGTTGGTTTAATTGTTCGGTGGATGTCCAGTCAAGGAATTGTGAGCTCATTGAAAGCATGTTCTAAAAATCATTTTACGTCACCTCGCCTGGTTTCAGAAATAAAGTTTCACTAAAGTAAAGGCATTTATTTTTTTTTTATGATATTCTTCATCAAACTGAGTAAATTTGAGTTCTGGATGCGTGTACACGGGCTGATTACGAGGCGTAACAGGATCTCTAAATGTTCCAAACTGCTAAAACTTGAGTGGTTTTTTTTCTTTTTATATATATATATATATATATATATATATATATATATATATATATATATATATTAGATTCAGGGAAAAGTGCCCTAGTGGTCTTGGTTTTCTTGATTTCCATCTGACATGGAGTTTAAAACCAGCCCCTCTCCCACCTGTTGCTGAGGGCTGCTCATCAGCTGTGTTATTTCTAATTATCAAAATCATTTCTAATGTTTACAGAAAAAGCCAAACTCTACTGTTTAAGTATTTGCAGCTTTCCCAGGCCATCATTTGTACGAGAGTAAAGATGTTTTAAAACTGTAACTGACAGACAGCTGAATTTTTAAATAGATGTACATGAATCATCTTATAATTTTGTTTTTAAGTTTCCCTCAGTGATATTTAATGTAATGAGAATCTAATACCGACCCATGTCTACTTGTAAATATAATGTAGTGGAATCTCCATGGTTTCTTTAAGAAAAAAAAAACATTTATGAAATTATTTTCATCTAATATCTCACCTCAGATGACTTTATTTAACACACAAACCTCATTTTTTTAAACTCTACAGTTAACTAAGGTTGCATGGTATGCTTTTACAGCAGGAAGCCATTATTTAGAAGTTTCTAGGTGATGACAGGATAACAGAGTAAGCCTTAAGAGTAAATGTCTGATCATTCTGTATCTGTGCAGTGTTAATGCGGATAACGAACATCGTTTCAGTAGCAGAAGTATAACCCTCATCTGAGAGAGACATATAAAGCATGAGTTTTTCCATAATCCTAGATGTATTTACTGGATTTATTTGAATGAAACTAATATGGAAATGTCCCAGTGTACAACTGTGCTGCAAAGTATAAAGCAGAATAATGAGGATGCATTTATGAATAATTTTTTTTGTTTTGTTTTTTATTTTTCTCATGAGTCAGATTAGCATTGACTAAATTTATTTTGCAGGACACCTCGTGCCGCTGACCTGCGGTAAAAAATGACCATGTGTCTTTAACCAGAGCTCAGTTGTTCTCAATGTTTTAATGACGTTGCTGCTTGTTCTCTTGTGTCTTTTTCCTCAGAAGAGCTGAGTGATGCTTTATTTTGTTTTTAAATAAAATGTATAATGGGCACTGCATTTTATCAGGAGCCTATGATTACCTGAAGGAAAGCACTCGGTTAATCTGTGTGTTCATAGATGCATTTATTGATTCAGACTAATCTCTGATGGAGCCAGATTTGTTTACATGAAGTATCCTTACTACACAGCATGCCTTTTAGTTAAAGACATCAGACACTGATGTTTCTTTTGCAGCAGCAGCTCATTTGTGTTATTAGAACTTGTTAAAGAAAAATGTACAGTTATCTACATGTATCACAGTTATTAGCTGTCTTTAAGATAAAGCTGAGACAAGCCATCACTGACATAATAACAGTATGTGGATGCAAGCATAAGTTTATTTTCAGCTTTGCACAATTGCACAAATGATATTTAACAGTTTTAAACTGTAAAAGAAGACGATGTTTGCACAGATGCCATAGATAACAGTTGCATATTTGCCCCTCAGTTGCTGCCTCAAGTAAATATTGTTTTAGCATCATGTTTCTGAGTAACCAAGGTAGTTTTATGTCATATGATCACAAGCTAACCACAGCTACTGTTGTACAGTGCTCTCTGTCTGCGCTTAGGAAATGACATCACACATTTTAAAATACTTTAGGAAGGTTTAAAAGCAGAGCAGGTTAACTTTTTTGTGATTATTTCAGTTAATATGTGTTTGACCACATGGGGGCATCAATAGACTACAATTTCCATCCAACATTGACAGGAAATCATTAAATATGGGGAAGATGAATCCCACACTAAATATCCCACCTTTTGTTACTGTTCAACCATAATGCATGTTTTATTTTAGCCTGTTCAAAAAAGTAAGTACAGCTTAACATTTTGGTAATAGCTGTTATTTCAGTGCATGCAAACCTGCGTGTTTGGGCGATATTGTTGAAACACAAATGTAAGTATTTTCCTTTTTATATTTGAAATTGATCCATGATCCATAATTGATGTAGCTCAACACATAAAAAACTGCATATTTTGATTTAAAAGCACTGGGTGTTTATATTGTATATCTGTAAACTCACTTCAACCAACATACCTCATCCTTTAGTGTATTTGTACGGTAGTTTTCAGGTTGTTTTCTGGCTTTGCTTTCTATTCTGAAGCGGTCCCCATAGTGGGAACACCTCATCTGTTCCTTCTCTAGCAGCAGGTTTCATATATTGTCATATATTTTCCATTTCACTGCTGATTTTTCTCAACAGAACCCAGTATCCGAGAGGTTTATCATTTACACCCAAACCTAGCGTCAATGGGAAGAAGCGTTGCTGCTTTTGACCTTTAATAAGAATCACAGGATGAATGGCCTCATTGACTGAACTTTCCCTCTGCTGTTCTTTTGAATACTTTAAAGTAATTATATAGTTATTTAGGATCAGCAGCATCATGTCATGCATGATGGTTTTTCTATTTCTCAGCAACACCTACAAGATCAACCTGATGTCGGATTGCTAGCAAACAAAATTAAAGTTTGTGCAATAAGAGCAAAAATCATTGGTGCTGCAAAAACTATATAAGAAACAGGAGTTGATGTCTTATAAATGGCCCTCAAAGGTATAGTGGAGGATTTTTGAAAAGACCCGCCCATTCCGCTTAAAAAAAAAACTTCACATGTACAACCCTGTACCCCCCCCTGAGAGGGAACGCCCATTAAAAGTGCGCAAGAGCATGCACAAGCCCATTTCCCCTCGTGTACGCTCTGTTTAAAAGTTGCTGTTTGCATCGCTCTTACAAGCTTACTTTCCAAAAGACGATTTGCAATTTTCCCACTATATCAGACTCACCGCTAGTAAGTGAAAATGGGGACGAGCACGTAGGACGGCCTTACGTAAACATATCACCAGAATGATTGACAATTCGGAGGACCAATTATTTTGATGATCCACCCAGAAAAAGAACATCCTCCACTATACATTTTGATATTTCAGTATTTATCGCAAAGTGAAAGACAGTAGCGTAGCAGACTTATTGATTTACTGATCTACTGTAGCAGCTGGCAAATGGTTGGAAATGTAGCTGTGGGCTTGTTGAGCATCTGAACAATTCGATGTGTACACACTCTGCACCAAAGGTGAACACTTTACCAATTATATGGACCGAAACTCCCACTTTGTTACATTTTTTTCTAATAAACTTGTTTTTTTTTTACCCAGTTTAAAAAGGGTGAAACTGCTGTTTCAGGTCCAAAAGGAATCATATGGTGAAATAATGGAAGGATTAAACCTCAAAGCTGTCTACTTGAAAATAGATGGTGCAAAAAAAAAAAAAAAAAAAAAAAAAAAAAAGATAAATAAGCATGTAAAAAATTCTGGAAAAGTTTAAAAAAACAATCCACTGGACTTTATTTCCAAGGTTTGAAGACGTTTTTAAAAAAATCTAGATGTAAAAACAGAGCAGGGACCATTTTATTGGCACCATAAACATGGAAGGATGCAGTGGCCCTTTTCTTTTAGATAGACCTTTTAGATGCAATATGAATCAGACAGGCTAACAGATAACCAGGTTTTACTTTGACCTCTCCACAATGGATTTTATTTTTTTTTAAGAATCATACAACAGACAATGTTTCTGAATAAAAATGTCTTGGAGGGAGCTTATTCTGGCTTTTCTTTTTTTTTTTTTTTTTTTTTAAGCTCTTTTTATTTTACAAATGAATGACAAAAAAATACCTGATGAAAACTTTTTATGTCTTGATATAGCAGCAAATTAAGTAATTAAGTATTGAATTTGCCATTTAATTAACTTTTTTGTTATTTGTTTTTAAGTAATATATATATATATATATATATATATATATATATATATATATATATATATATATATATATATATATATATATATATATATATAAAATGTAATTGTTTGTTTTTATTTCAGCAATCATTGGAGACGGAGCTGCTTCTCCCCTCACCTGCTGCTGCACACGGAGGATAGTGACTCAGCTTTTTCCTTTTTTCAAAAAAGACAAATTTTGGGATTTGGATATATTTTCTGAGTCACTTAGTTTAGTTGTTCCGTCCCAGAAAGCGCGTCTTTATGACCTTTTAGCTGCTTCCATATTCACATGTTGGCACAGCAAGTCAATATGACACTGCATTGCAGTCATACACTAAAACCACTCCACTATGGGCACTTACCTAAGGCATAACGTGTAAAATTCTGCTCAACACATTTTGTTTATTTTACCAGTACATTTTTTTGTTTAAATCTCTGTACCGCTACGCCACTTTACTCTGTACATTAAAGCCCTAAATTTGTTCAGACCCTTCATTTTGTTTTGTAATCATGGCCTTTTGTAATCATGATTTAAATGCAGACACCAGCTTCAGGCATCATGACTATTCTACCTCGCTTCTCATGTATATGCCCCCCAGTCATCGTATAAGGCCCACAGCACTGTTCTTGGGTTTGTACATTTGTACAAATTCCTTTTTAAAACTCTATATATTCAAATAGTTTTAACTTAAGATGGTTTTGCTGGGCACTCTAGTACAGTTCCTACCACAATGGCTCCTGAAACCCAGACCTAAATGGCTTTGAAATCATGAAGTAAAGGTCTAAAGAGTTTGCTTCTTCACACAGCTTGACCTTTTCTCCCAGGATTTTCCTGTGGATCCATCTAGTCCTTCAAACTATGCAGTTCCCTGTCCTAGAAGTAGCAATGCAGTCCCACAGCATCACTAATCCCCACCATGCTACTATTGTAGTCAGCACAGTGTAATCAGCATGTGCTTCATCCTTATTCTTCATGCTCTGCACGGGTTAACAAAATGCTCAGTGTATTAAGTGTGTTTTAAAACCTTTTGGTTGTTTTTACATTTCTCTGTTCTACTGAAATAGACCCGTTTCTAACATGTAATAAAGCCTCGTCACTGAGAATCCAGCATACCTGATGCAGCTAATGAAGCCCTTCAGTGAAAACACTGGATTGACAGATGGGTGCCATTTATTTTGGATTAAATAATTTTGGTTTTCACAGCAAGAATTAAAAGCATTCATTAGTGAATTTGAATCAGGTCCTTTTAATGTTATTTTTATGTGACAAATAAAAAAAAATGTAATTCATTTTTTTGTAATCGGATTATTACTTTGTAATAAAGTGGAAGCAGTGGCAGAGCTAGAGGATGCCATGGCCTCCCTTGGCCAATCACTGGCTACTGCTGAGGCCACATCTACTAGTTAATGTGTTCTTCCAACTGGGGTTCAATGCCTCTGGAGCAAGCAGTTCTCCTTAAACCAGAAGGTGGCAGCAGTGATGCCATATTGTAAAATATTCCACTTTGACATTTTAATGTAATTCATAACATCACTTTTTTTTAACCAAAAACTCACCAGCAATAAAGCAAATAAGTATACAGAACAATTTATGACAACCAGAGAGGACTATTACAGAATCAGAGGGCTGCAGAGTGGGTAGCACTGCTGCATTGCAGCAAGAAGGTTCCAGGTTCGAATCCCAACCCAGGGTCTTTCTGCATGGAGTTTGCATGTTCTCCCTGAGTATGAATGTCAGGTTACATGGCTTCTCCGCCTCTCATCCATTGCAAGCTGGAGATAGGCACCAGCACCCTTCGTGACCCCAGCAGATATAAGTGTGACGATGAATGGATATAACAGAATAATACTTTTTTTTAAGAATTGCTTTTTATGTTTTATGGGGAAGAATTTGTCTCCACAGTCATTTAGGAGTCTTATATTAGTAGCTTTATTTGGAAGAGCTATAGACATTCATAATGCTACTCATTAATTTTTCCTGTTGGTTCATTGTGTTCAGAGTATACCAAGGTTATTATCCTTAACTAAAACTAGCCATATGATAAAATATAAAACTAAAAACATTTCCGTTTACTGAAATAAACATAAAACTAGACCTAGCACAAAAGAAATGGCAACACTGTCCACAGTAAATGTATGCAGGAGGTTGGTAGGGAAGCTATTTGAGCTTCTCTTTCTCCAGTTGTTTTGTGTGCAAATAAAGCACACACCTGTGGATGTTACCTGTGAGCCACGGCTCCTCCTCTCATAGGGCGCTGTAAGGTGAGCCTGGCTGCTTTGTTATTTTCCCCTCACAGCAGCCAGTTCCTTTCTGGGTGCTAGGGATGAAGTAACCTTCAGCCTGCAGGTTGTTTGCAGGTGCAGTGGTCGTCTGAAGCTGCAGCACATGTCTTACAATGGACCAAGAAACTAAAGATACTGCTCAGCCTCCAGCGAGTCAAAAAGACACTGAAAGGTAAATGTTTCTAATCTACTCTTGTTTTTAGATCAGGGAAGAGTCTAAAGGCCTGCCACTTCCTCATGGGTGACTTTATATTTGCATCAGCTTCTTCCCCTTCAGATCTGAGCATTTGATGTTTTGTCCATTAATAACGCTAAAAACAGGTGAAGCTTTATTGCTTACAGAAGAACACTTTTTCATGGTTTTAAATTAAGCTACTTATTGCACTCGCATGTAATTTAATACTTAGCTATTCATTCAGCCGAGCATTTGATCACCAGGTTGCAGGGACCCAACCCAGTGGAGGAGGCTGTAGAATCAGCTGTACAGCAGGAAGAGACACAGGGCTGGCTGCTTTCTCTATCGGCTTTATTCAATTATAAAAGACGATATTTGCCCCTGCAGGATCGACCCCTATGGATTTGAAAGGCCTCAGGATTTTGATTCCTATAAAGAGATGATGAATGAGTACGTGGCGGTCCTCAACAGAAGGTCAATGAGGTGGTCCAAGCTGCTGCAAGACAAACCTAACGTGGAGAAGAACCTAACGGGTACAAAAAATAAAGGAATTCAAACTTTTGGTGATCTCAGTTTATGACACACGTTTCTTATTTTGTTGTAATACAGCCACAAATGTAATTGGAATAATTGGGAATTTTACGAGATAGACAAACTAACACAAATAGGACATAAATGAGAAGTGCAGGATAAATGTACAGTTACATCAAGTGTTATTTTATCCAGTCCCTTCTTTATAAAAGCTGAGTTTTAACTGGGCCATTTTAACACACAAACTTTGATCAAAATCATCCAACTGAACTCTGTATGTTTAGGCTCATTATTCAGCTTAAAAGCGAGCCTTGATCTCCTTTTTATTTGGCTCCACCTGCGACTCTTTGGATCTCTACTGCATGATGCTGCCATCACCGTGTTTCACATTAGGGTTGGTGTGTTTCATAAGCCTCTGGCAACATGTGTAGAATAAACAGTACTACTTAGGTATCGTTTGATCACAGTCTCTTCTTTTTAATGTTGATTCTGTCCTTTAAAGGGTTTAAAATAAATCAGAGCTTTTGGTATTTTCTGTAAAAACAATTGATCTGTCAACAGATGTGAATCTGTGAAGGTGCTTCTCCACTAGAAGCTCTCCTAGCCCAGTTTACCAATCTAGGTGGGCAGCCATGTCTTGTCCTGTTCTTATTTCATTCTTATGAAATAAGAACAGGAAATTGTTCCAGAACTTATCCCTGTTTTACATTTTAATTTATCTTCCTCCCTGACCTGTCTACCCTACTCCTTGGTCCTTATTATTATCATCCTGATGATAATAATGATGATGAGTTTTCATCAGAGGCATCTAAAGAACAGCTGCATTTAGACTCAGATTACATTACAAACAGCTGGACTGTATTTGCTCTGGATTCTAAAACAGTTATCATAATAAATAGATAAATAATAACTAATGATTTATTAGTATACATATAATACATAGAATAATAAATAACTATATGATTGTAATTATCATGTAATTTTGTTTTTTTGTGTTTTCTAAGTGAAAAGGTATGTGCGTAAAGGTGTACCTAAAGAGCACCGAGCCAGGATCTGGATGGCAGCTAGTGGGGCTCAGGAGCTAATGGAGAGTAAGCCGGGTTATTACCAGTCTTTGTTAGCGATGGAGCATGATGCCAAGCTGAAGGAGACCATTCATACAGGTTTATCTGTCTATCTTTATCCACTTTAAATGATTTTTAAAGCAAGAACACCACAACTGTTCATCTTTGGCCCAAATCTAACAGCAGTGATATTCTGGGCAGACATGCACCGAACCTTTCCTGACAACATCCTCTTCAAGACCCATGCAGAGGAGTGTCTGCAGAAGGATCTGTTCAATGTGCTGCTGGCTTATGGACACCACAACCAGGCTGTGGGCTACTGCCAGGTGAGGAAGAAAGCCCTCCATTCTCTTCTCAAGTCTGACCTTAAGGGTCAGCGATTTCCTTTTATGGGTTTGTAACAATGGCAAAAATATTAATAAATGAAAATAAATTAATAAAAAAATTAATTAATTAATTCTTTCAACCATCTCATGCCATTATGCTGCCTCCAACGTCTCTTACTTAAATGATTGTTTCAGAACTGTGAAGATCTTCCTTTATTACTTCACGATAACAAGTTCATGAGGCACGCCCTCAGTATTTACATTCATGCAGGCGTGTCTTCATGGTTGACTGTCATCTGCCTGCATCCTTGACTTTGGTTTTGACCTGGCCGGATCTTATGAAGGAGGAAGAGTTTGCTCTTTATATCTAACTATATTTGTTTATAGGAATGCCCGTGCTTCTAATAGGGGATTTGTATTGTTCGTTCACCATTAAAGACTCACCATTAGCTATTTCAGAGATACATAAATATGCAGCTTATTGGAGGCTTTTCACTAGTTTTTATTGGAAAAGGAAGTAAAGTTAAAATCTACTCTTTAATAAACTGTCCGTGTTATACTGTTCCATAACTTAACTCCAAATCTAGAATAATATCAAGCCTCTATGGCATCCCTGACCAATCCTTTATGTAGTAAATTGATCAAGGTTGTTAAGTTTTAACTTAATTGATCAACTGAATAAAATTTTGGTAAAAAAAAAAAAAAAAAAAAAAAAAATATATATATATATATATATATATATATATATAATTTTTTGTGTGTGTGTGTGTGTGTGTTTGTGTGTGTATTGATCTTTTTCATGATTATTGTTTTGTTTGTTCCAGGGGATGAACTTTATCGCCGGCTACCTCCTCATCATCACCAAGGATGAAGAGAAATCCTTTTGGTTAATGGATGCGTTGCTGGGCAGAATATTGCCAGGTGGATTTATTGTAATAATAACAAAGTGTGATCCAATCGGCTGGATGAATATATATGTAGATCCATGTTAATCTTATATTAACACATTCGTTAAAACTTTCCTCCATTACTGATATCTGGTCCATGCTAGATTACAGCCTGTTCTTCCTGTTTACTACAGCCATGCGTGATGCCCTTATATGGACGACGCAGTAGGCCACCTCTACACAGTTTGGTTAATTCGCTTCATATCAAATGGAAACACCACAAATTTGCATTTCCTTATAATTTCTGTAAAAAACTGGAATTTCAGTCGAATGGAAACATGGCAAATGTTACACAGACCCTTTGAGTAAATATTTGTAACCAAACAAAAATAATGTTTATACTTCTACAAACAATTTAAATCTGGAACGTGCCTTCTAATTAACTAAAATATTTGAACCTTTGGAAACAGGTCCATGCAATATTTAAAGAGCTTTACACTTTAAAGAACAATTATAAATATTAAGTATAAAAACTTCTGAATCACAGACAGGTTTAAAAATTAAATCCTTATATTTTACTCTCTGGAAAGAACGTGGTTTAATTCAAAGAAAATAGGCAAGGTAAGTTTACTTGTATAACACAATTCAATACAATGACATTGTAAAATTTTACATTTGTTAAACAATAAAATTAAAGAAAAATAAAGAATAAAAGCACCTAGTAACACGAATAAAACATTGGGACCACAACCTTAAACTGATGATGCCTCAGTTAACAGTTTAACAGTCAAAGGCAGCTCTAAACAAGCACAAGCATAGGAACTAAGTGCTGCTTCTCCATGTTTGGTTCTAGTTCTAGGTGGACATAGTAGGCTGGAACTAGGAGACCTGAGTGGTCTGGGAGGTTGATACACTGACAAATATTTTATGTATTTATCTGCTGATCTATTCACTGATTTGTAGACAAACAGAAGGATTCTAAGATCTATTCTGTGAGCTACAGAGAGCCAAAGTAAGGACTACAGATTTGGGCTGATGCGTTCTACTGTCTTAGTTCTAGTGAGAACACGGGCAGCAGAGTTTTGGACCAGCTGTCTAATGGGCTTTTTAGGCAAACCTGTAAAGACACTGTTGCAGTAATTGATTGTACTAAAGATAAATGCATGAATGAATTTTATAGATCCAAGACATTAGTCCTTTACTCCTGGAAATGTTCTTCAGGCGATGAAAGGCTGACTCAGTAAATAAACGTCATTTCAGTCATTACACAAAATATTTTAAAAAGTGCTTTCTAACTGAGGAACCAGAGTTAGCTATAGTTTGCTCCTCTCCCTCTTTGTTTCATGTTCAACCCTTTGAAGGTCATCCTAAAGCATCTTAGATGATCAAAACTGAATGTCACATTGGGTCTGAGGAAAATTATTCCTGATGTCCTTGTCTTTAAAAGTTCTCTCTGTCTGATTTCAGCCTGGCCTCCATGTTCATATTGTTAAGCAAAGGTTTCATCTTTGCCCATCTGCCATGAAGACAGCCTAACATCATTCATATTAAGTAGCAAAAGGTCCCATGATGATGTTTAAGGTTCTCGGTGACATCTCTTTAACACATCGTGGTCTACTTTTAGTGTGAACCTGCTTGGTTTTAGTCTTTATTTTACTGCTAAAGTATATAATCTGATTTCATATATAAAAATGATAAAAGATGAATGGTAGTCTAAATGTTCTGGAATGTTTCAGACTACTATAGCCCGGCCATGTTGGGACTAAAGACGGATCAGGAGGTCCTTGGGGAGCTGGTGAAGACCAAAGCCCCTGCAGTGGGACAGCTCATGGCCCAGTATCCTGGCATATGGACACTGGTGGTGTCACGCTGGTTCATCTGCCTTTACATCGACATCCTTCCAATAGAGGTAAGATAACTGTTAGATTAACTCCAGAGTCCAAACCAGGATCTCAGGTTGATCCTCTGACTGGAATCCTCCATGTTTCTCTCGCTTCCAGACTGTTCTGAGGATCTGGGATTGCCTTTTCTACGAGGGCTCCAAGGTTCTTTTCCGAGTTGCCCTGACTCTCATCCTCCACCAGCAGACGGAGATCCTGAGGGCGCGCTCACTGCCCGACGTCTGCGAGTGCTTCAAGCAGATGACAAGTGGATCCTTCACTCTTGACTGCCACACCTTTATGCAGGTGAGGCGAGAAGGTCAAGGTTACAAATGCACCCATTAATTCATCCATATATATTCTATTCTAGCAAAGGCAATTATTTATTCTGCTCTTAAATATACCCAATACAAAAAAACAATCATGTAATTTTTATCCCGCTTTTTTTTTTACAGAAAATATTCACAGAACCCGGTCGATTGTCGATGGCAACTATTGATAAACTGAGAGAGAAATACAGAAAACAAATCCAGGAGGAGGAATCCAGACAATGAAACTTAATATCTTTACTATTTTAGATAATAAAACAATGTGGGCTTCTCTGGGTGAGCATAGCACCTGCAGAATGAAAGCCTCCAGCTGCTAAATAGCTTTGTATAGATGTTGGTCTATTTCTGATGCTTTATGACACATGTTGATTATTCTGTAATTCAGTAGATTTGGTAAAAACTTTAAACCTTTTTGTCTGGAAAAACTTTCTGCTTTTCACATAATGAGATTATATATTTATTCAATAAGTATTAGAACCCCTGATGTTACTTTAGTTCTTGTATCAATGCCCCATTGACAGAATAGTTAATTTGCTACCATATAGACTTCTGGGGCCTGTTTCAATAAAGAAGTTCAACCAACTCTGAGTTAAAACTTGAACTCTGAGTTGACTTATCCTGAGATTGGAAACTCTGAGTTTTGGGTTTCAGAACAGCTGAAATGAGTTAGTTCAATCAACTCTAAATTGACTGACACTGAGTTAAGCGCGTGCACCACAACTATAAAAAGCCATTATCAATGGAGCACAGATATTACGAGTCACCATGGCAACAGCCACAAAAAAGGTGTGCATATTTCTCACCAGCAGAACTGGATGTGCTTATGCAAGCATATGCAGAATTTGAACATGTATTTAAAAAAAAAAAGCAACACGGCTGCAGCGGCAAAGGAGAGAGAGTTAGCTTGGGTGAAAATAGCTGCTAGAGTCAATGCGTAAGTTTACATTTTAATTACTTTTATACAATGTTGGGTGTAATTAATTAAGTTACTTAAGTCCTATAAATACTGTAATTAAATTAAAGACTATAAAAAAATAGTGGATTTAATATCAAATTTTTAAAAGGTATATTTTGATTTGAACTTTCTCCCTCTAGTTACACACTTTGGTCAATTTAAGATTAATTCATGCAATTGAATATTGTTTATTTGAAAGCATTAGAAGTGCAGTTTCTTGTCTCTCCTTGTATTGTTCAAGTTGTTGAGGTTGATTTGGGATTTAGAAAGTAAGTAAAACAAATTAGTAAGTAGACCAATACTTTCTAGAGACAGTAATTATTACATTAATCTAATTAGACTTGTTGAAGATAAAATTTGTAGTTAGTAATTAAGAACTATTTTAGAGTAACCTACCCAACTGTTATAATATCAGAGGTGAAACTGGAAGAACAGTATTTTATTAAACCTAATTTAGTTTTCATGGATAGGTGCAATCCTGCAGGCATCAAAAGAACATGGCAGCAGCTGAAAATGAAATATAAAAACATACTTCAAGCAGGTAAGCCTTGAGCACATCATGGGAGTAGAGTAGCTACCTGGCTTTACAAACAGGATCATCCATAAAAGGACATGCCATTTCATTCCCTTTGATGCGCTCTACGTGACTGAAATGTGTGCAATGAATACTGTATGTCCCCAAAGAATCAATGAGGTGTTTAAACACCACTTCCTCTTTAAAAAAGGAGAGGAGACCAAAATAAACTCTGGATTTTCTGAAGAAAACCTGCTCCCGACCAGGTTAGGTTCACAGAGTAAATTCCCATGGTAACTGACTCTGAGTAAGTTACCTCTCTTTCAGAAACGGGCTTGACTTACTCTGCTTTCTCAGGTTTAACTTACCTCCCTTTCTGAAACAGAAAACCCAGAGTTTCCCTCATTTCAGGGTTAACAAACTCAGAGTTTTCACTTAACCTCCTTTCTGAAACAGGCCCCTGGTGTTTAACTTGTTGAACTGAATTAGTACAAATAATACAGCTTTACTTTGGTGCGATGACCACACACACACGTGTATATATATATATATATATATCAATATATATACATATACACACACACACCATCTGTTTCAGAAGTTAATGAAAACAGAAAAGAGATTAAGTTTTTGATTTAGTTGGTATTTAAAAGAGAAAACGTGAATCTGTATAACCCTGTAGCTTTAACAATTAAAAACAAACTTTCACCACATCTAGTCTTCAGGGGAAAACAATGATTTACGCAAAGCAACATGTCGATTTCTCTGTTTAGACACGTCGTTTTAAGGACTTTAAGTCCTGCTTCAAACTCATGACTTCCTCTAAGAAAGACTGTTGATTAGATCATTTAAATAAGATCTAATTATAGAGATTAAAGGGAAAAAAAAACTTTTACTCAAAGGCTTGACTCAACTTATAAACTATGAGATACTGTTCTTTTATGAAATGTTCTTTTTTTGAACAATGTTGAAAGAAAACACTTTTTCTGTGATGGAAATGTATGAAACCAGTATATTTATTTACTGACCCTTTGTGCACATTTCCAAGCTATACTCTTTCATTCTAATAAAAGTACACATACATCTGCCTTAATTTATCACATCAAGGACATTTTGCTATTATCAGACAATATATAAACTATTAAAATTCTGATTTAGGGGAAACTGAATGAATTTGTACATTTTAGAAAAATTTCACAAGAGTTCTTTATAACTCAAACAATGAGCCACTAACTCGATAAATGTATTTCAACATGAAATGGTCCTCATGAAAAGTGTTCTTACAATTAGTATTAAATTTTAGCAGATTTTAGAAAAAGAAAATCAGAATCAAATGTGAAAAAAGGATCAGATATGGAAATATTTCTGCAGCAATTTCTACTCCAATAACCCTTATTAAAACCGGGCTAATTGCTCTTCAGATGTGTGTAATTTAATCTTAGTAAAGAACACTATAAAGATCCTTAAATAAAGGCACCTAAAGGCTGAAGGAAAGCTTAGGACAGTTTCCTTCAGCCAGGACAAGAAGCTGGATCAGGGCAGGTATAATAGAGCTAAATGGATGGAAATCTTTAGGGGAAAATTAGTTGGAGGTTTTAGAAAGAACACAAAACCAGAGCTACTAAGGTAGGGTTTAAATTTATTTAATAGGTCAGACTGGCCAGGTCAAAAGATGGCACTTTTCTAAATGAGGATCTATTAATTCAGACTCTCTATGCAACTGATCTGCAAACAAGCTCCACAGAAGGAGCTAACTTTTTCATGCAAATAGCTACGGTAGTTGAGACACACCTTGTAACAACTTGGAGCAGCAACAAGAGCAAAAGGCTCAACATTTTAAGTTCTTTAGAACAAAGTATTCTTTTTCATTTGTGTTTGTTTAATCATAATTTTTAAGTTTTAATGTTATCTACATTTTTGGTTCTTGATATTAAATATTTTGTGACTCAGGTAAAAACAATTAAATCTGAAGTTTCAATAAACATCTACAATTACAAGATGTTTAACCAATTTCTAACTCCTAAAGAACCCCGTGCATAAAACTGTTGTGAAGACATGTTGCAGTTTTCTTAGTTATAAATTGATCAAACTCAAATGACTAAACCCTGTGCAATGGACGCATCAATAATCTATTCTACTTCCACTTCTAGGACCTTCAAACAAGCAGGAACAGGTCTGACCTGATGAGGATGAAGGCAAAACATAAAAACACAAACAGCTTCATTCTTTCACCTTTATTGACTTCTCTTTTAAAAAACAGTTCCAACAATTCCAATAAAATATTATTTTATCACTATGTATTAAGGTGGGGAGGGCAAAAAAAAAAAAAGCATAAATAAGTATTTATTGTACCTTGAAACGATGCATGTTTTAGTTGCCGTAACAGTACATGGAGGCTATGTGAGATGTCTCCTACATGGCAGCACACTGTCTCAATGAGGGTCTTCCTCTGTAATATTGGCTTGAACTGGATCCCACCCACCTCACAGCTGGGAAGGCACCGATCAACACAAGCGTTTGGCCATTTGGAAATCTTTTGTTCAGTGCAACATCTTTCCCTTTTAGCAAACAGAACCACAGGACCTACAAATGTTAGTGTTAAATGAAATGTAACTGGCAGACATATTCCCTTTTTAATCAAACTAACCTTTGGGAAGACCGATTAAAAAAAATGGCCACCCGAGAAAAGGTGAAATAATAATCTGCTCCGATTCCATAATTCCTCTGCATTCCTTTCACAGAAATCATAAAATAGAAGAACGCAGCGTGACACCCTGATCAACATGCATCCCCTGCTTTACTGGGTACCAGTGAAGAGTTTTAATAACCTCAGTACCATCTCCCAGCAGAGTCCCTTTAGTATTGAAAGAAAGTTAGCTCAGAAAGCAGATGTCTAGTGTTACTGATGAAGGCGAAGAAGAAGAGCAAGCACACAGAGAGAGAGAGGATGAAGGGACAGAGAGGGGCAAAGGTTGAGTGGTTAAATTCAGGAGTAGAGCAGCCTGCTCCAGCATCAGTGTGAGATCCATGAGCTCAGATGGTTTGGTAGCCGGCGTGGCTCCTCTTCCTGCCGATGAGGTAGGCCAAGAGTACAATGAAGACGAGTCCTGCCAGAGCTGCTCCGACTATGATGGGGATCAACATGTTATCTTCATCCAACTGGCATTCCACAGCTGACAAGGAAACAGGGAGAATGGATCAGAGACACTTAGCAGAGGTTATTTGCTTATATCTCACAAAATGTAAATAAAGAGTTTACCTGCTCCAAACTTATCTCCAGACACCTCAAAGGGCTGCAGCTGCACCTGGAAGGTGTTGATTGACAGGTTCTGGGACACGGTCAGGGTTTGCTCCATGCGGCACATGTAGGAGAAACCAAGAGTTCCCTGCAGGGAGTCCAGGCTGCTGTTCTTGGCAGAGAAGTTACCCACTGCAAAACAAAGGAAACAAAACACTGTAGAAAACCATTTCTCGTAGACTTTCTAGTGAGGTTCTAAGATGCAGGATGATCTCAAGCAACTTCAAAAATGATACCTACACAGCAGCCATCATTTTATTTTATTTTCACTTTACACTGCCACAATTATTTCAACTAAAGAAACTAAATCTACCATTTTGTTACAGCAGCTCAAAACATTATTTCCCTGGAGGGTGCCAACATTTAATCACACTAGAAATACAAATGTTCAGTCTATTTTTGGGGATTTGATGAAACAGGCACACATTAATGCAAAATTGTAAAGTGAACAGAAAGTTTCAAAATTTAAATAATAAAAACAAAACTAGATGTAGTTGAAGTAAACGACAGTGGGTTGCTTTGAACATTTAGAGACAGAGGTGTTTACTCCTTAAAAGATGACTCAACATTAGCTTGAGTGGATTGAGATAGTCTGCGAAGACCAGTGTTAAAGACTGGTTTATTTTTAGCTAGATTCGCCTCTAGACCTTAACTAAACCATCTAGTTTAACCATCATCATTTCTTTTACCTGCTAGAATTCAAACCTCCACACCAATCTCTAGCCAGAATTTGTTCCATCGCTCCATGCATTAGCTTTAGCTGTGTGGACAGCTTACATGTCCATACAAGAAAAAAGCTTTTCAATAGCATCATGCTGCCACTACCATGCTTTAGAATTGATGTGCTTGCATGCCATCTATATGAAGGTTATTTTGTTTGTTATTTTTTTGAATTGGAAGTTGTAGAGAGAGATACATTCTAAGTTTTGCATTTGTAGAATTTAAAAAATTCACAGGTACAATATTTTTTTTGTTACACCTGTTCGAATTTTAAGTACAAGTACACAAAACGGCACTTGTTCTACAGGTGGCATATCAAAAACCTTTACATTCTCAGTTTTTCTTCAAATGGTCCAGAACTATAGTTGCAAAACTATTTGTGCATTGTAACTTTGGTGCTTTGTAATTGCAGATTTTTTTAATCTGTCACAATTAAAACCTCACAATTACAAGTTACACCTCCTCAAATTCTTGAGCACAAGTACTCAAAATGTGTTCTGTGAGTTACACACCAAAAATGTCTTCCATTCAGTTCTGCTACAGTTGATCTAAAACTAATGGCGCAATACAAATTCAAATACATGTATCAAAATCTTCCAAAAAAAAAAAAAAACATAAATCATATTTTTTTTTCCTTAACACAAATACAAATCATTAAATACAACTGCACAAATCTGCTGCTGAGAGTCACAAATTCAACTTTACAAGTTACGCCTTCATTTTCACTGTTGACACAAATGTCACCAGTAAAAATTATCTTTGACTTGTGGGTAGTACCCTTGATCGGACAGCAGAGGGCGCTGCCTGCTCGATCAGTCTGTACCAACCAGAAAGGAGTACTGCCATGTTGCCTTTCAAGGACCCAGCCCATGAAAACAAAATAACCTTCATAGATCTACTATCAGCTTCTAAGTTCGCTGTTGGTCTCTTAATGACTGAAGCACCTTCTACCTGTCCATTGTGTCACCTATCTGACTTATGGATTAACATTCAATCAGACTTTTAACAGCTTTCTTTGAAAACACTTTTTCTTGCCATTCCTAAAAATAAATAAAAAAAAACACCGGAATTTGGTCCTCAGTGATAATCCTTTCAACATGCACCGTTTAAATCTCTGAACTCTGGATGATTCAGTTTAGGATTTGTGTTTCTTTAATCTTCCTTTTTCAGATGCTGGATTACATCTTTGAGATGTGAAAAACATGGGATATTGTTTAATACCCCACCCTTGATTTAAACTTCTCCACATATCTGACCTATCCATTATGTTCCTTGTTTTTCATGATGCACTTTGTTCACTGTTGTTCTAACAAACCTCTGACACGTTCACAGAACAGATGGATTAAATTACACAGACGCAAATTGATGACTTCACCTTAATGCGCTACTTTCCTTTGTTTCAATTACATAAAATCCCAACAAACCACAATGGGGTTAAAGGATTTAACAGAAGAAACGTTTAAATGGTCTGATTAGTTTTGGAAGGCGACAGATTAAGCTGCAAATAAGCATGCAGTTATAGAGTCAACATTTAATAAAGTAAGAGCGTATTTAAAAATACTGAAAAGTGAATTTGTGTGCTTTAAAAGGTTAGTCTTTAAAATTAGATTGTATTGAACTGGATAAAAAATTGCCGAGCCATGATGGCTTCAAATCCACAATTATAAATTTAAACCAGAGTAATAATTTGAGTTCCCCTAATTCATCAATTATCTAAACAAATCTGAATCCAGATCAATTCTAATAATTTTCTGAAAGCCTAAAACATTCAAATGCAAGTATTTACAGAAAATCTAAATTTTAATAACATATCAGGACAGATACAAGGAGTTAATCAGAAATGAGGTCTTGTCAGGTAAGGAGGCTCACCTTTAGGATCGGACACAGTCGTTGTCAGAGACGCCTCACTCAGGTGGTACTTACTGGAAGTAGTATTCTGGAGAGAAAAAAAAAAAAAGGATAATATGCTCTAGCTGCCATCTAGTGGCGGGGTACAAGAAGTACAACCTTATGACATAGAATAAACTTACCAGAGTGAAGACGAAGGTCAGGGTGGTTTTATTTGCATCCGTTTTCAGCTCCAGCACGGCTCTCTCTGCTTCACAGGAGCCTGAGGCTTGTGTAACATTGGGCTTAATGTTCACAACCTCCGTAATGATCTGTAGAGAATCAAACAGTTACAGTAAGTGACTGTCTGCAGCTTGGAGTTCCATGTAAACAAAGGCTTCAAGTCAGCACCTTCCCCTGGGAGGTGGAGTTGTAGGTGATGTTGAGCTGGAGGCCCATATTAGCCAGTAAGCAAACTGTGTTGTTGCCGTTGGTCACGTTGTACGTTCCTCTGTCAGGCCGCCCGGGGTCTGTGTGAGGCGCAGCGGTGGTTTGGGCGGGGGCCATTGTGGTAGCAGACAAAGCGGCAAAACTGTGATGCAAGACAGCAGCTGAAAACACAAAGTGGATCAAAATTTTAAAATCTTCCCCCTTTCTTTGACATAAAAAAAAAAAATTAGTAAAAATATGCATTTAAAGTTCTTTTTTTAAGTAAATAAATAGTTAACGTTAATCTTTAATACCGACCTCTCCGATAAGAAAGCAGGCTCTAGTCATCTGTTCATCAGCTCATGGCTGCTACAGTCTCATTTATTCTCAGATAGATTTAGGTCTGAGCCCAATCAGAAGCATTTATTAAACCAAAACAAGCTGATGTTTATTATTAAACTTCACATATTTAAGTTGCTAACAATACAGCATCCCCAGCCTTAGCAGATAGAATTGTTCCTTTCATTTTTCTTAAATACCGTATGATAAACTAACAGCGGCGGTTTCCTTAAGATAAAAATATAATCATAAGTACAATTATAATACTTCAGTTGATTAAAAATACTTACTTCTAAATCATGAATCATTTTCTAATTGTTTTAGCTATGAGGATAGAAAAAAAAATACAAATGAAGGTTGTTAAAATGTGAAGATTTGAAAAGAGGCTTCAGTATTGGCTATTTCAACCTCCCAAAAACCAATAAACACTTAAAAACATCATCAGGCGACTAGTGATTGTTTATTTACACAGTTCAATCAACAGTAGAAGTTATGTACAAAAACAAATGCTTTTATAACCCAAAGATTTAACTTTTTTCTGCAGTTTAACGAGCTAGTGAGGTGGTTAGTGTGCTTGTTTACTTTAAGCCATCCTCCTCACTCAGCAGCAAAAGCTAATTAGCCACAGAAACTCTGTCACAGTTTTAGAGATATTAAAAGTCTAATTATCCTTTGACTGTAGATATGGAAAGGTTAAGGTGTGCAGTTATTTTCCTGTCCCCATTTCTGACTTACA
This sequence comes from Cyprinodon tularosa, assembly GCF_016077235.1. Classification (NCBI taxonomy): domain Eukaryota; kingdom Metazoa; phylum Chordata; class Actinopteri; order Cyprinodontiformes; family Cyprinodontidae; genus Cyprinodon; species Cyprinodon tularosa. Next base: position 1,464,126 of record NW_024038975.1, on the reverse strand, counting down.
AAAATTGCTGCATTTTAAGAGACAGTATGTTTTCCTGCCTTTAGAATTTTGTCCAAAGCCGTCCACGTGTATTTTAACATTATTCAGAAGGGCTGGGTATTTTCACCGAAGTCCTGAATCGATTGGATTTTGATTAATAAAGTTCTAAATCGATTAATATCGATTCGATCTGTTTTTAAAATAATGAAAGTGGTTCAACTGTGTTTCAAAATACTTTTGTATTTTATTTTTTCATGTCATATTAAAAACAAAGTGCAAACTTGTAAATCAGACAGTTTAAACTTGAGATGGGAACAAAACTGTCTCAAACGTGCAAACTTGTTTGTGGAAAGTGAAAAAGTGAAGCCTCACTCGAGCGAGCAGATGTGACACAGCGGGGACACAGCAGACATGCCTGAGCTGCTTTATCTTCACTGCACAAACCATATTTGCAGCGGTCTGTCTGTTCAGCCCCCATTTGTTAATGTCTTCACTCAACCTATTTGCTATATTTGCTGCTGTCTGGCTTGAAGTAATCCTGAGTGCATCTTTCCGGCTCATTTGAATGTGAACGTCACGCGTGTCACTATAAAACTAATCAATATCATTCCCTAGACATCGATTTTGCAAAAATGTAAAGGAATCGATTCAAAATTGATTAAATAGATTTTTTTACCCAGCCCTATTATTCAGTGAGAAAAACTGCAGCATCTATTTTTCTTTCCTACTGAATCCTTATGTCATGTTGCTTTTGTTATTATTTAGTTTGAGATCATGCTATGTATAAAAAAAAATACAAAATTCCTTTACATAAAGCTTTTTTTGTTTTTCCCAGCAGAGGAAATAAATGTGGAGAAAACTATTTTTTTATTTAAAAAAAAAATAAAATAAAAAGAATAAAAGTATCCCCACTCAAAAAAAACGGACCAATTCAAAATAAACTGCTTACTTTCTTTACGGCTTGACCTTTTATTTAAGTGGCTTGATATTTAGCTGTTAACAATGAAGTCAGACTTAAATAAATTTAAAAGTAAAAAAAAAAAAAAGATTATAATAATCCCTTGCATTTATTAAAATCTCTTGACTTTCAGCTCTATAGAAGAAGGTAAGCTTTCATAAAAACACAAAGAGCTTCTGTAGAGCGAAATGCAGTACGGGCAGCTCTGGTTGTGTTGAAACCTCAGTACTGCGGTTATTTGATGCTAAGTTTCAAAACTGATCAACAGCTGCTGATAAACTCAAACATGTTACTCAATATTTTACATTAAAAAAAAAAAAAAAACATTAAATTCAGCCATCATACTCAAATCCTTAAAACATGCTTGCTAAAGTTTTCTGTGCAATTAACACACTGCACAAATGCAGACATTTGGATACTACTTAGTGTATACAGCTTAATATAAAGAAAAATAAAACAAAGGAAGACTTAGAAAAAAAATTCTACTGGGGGAAAAAAAAAAAAAAAAAAGGGGAATATCCTTTCTAATATGGAGAGCTTAAGCTCAAGTCAACCAAACAGTGAAGTTGAAAAGAAGTTCTGCAGCAGGCTGATCCAGTTTACCCAAATATGATAACAGAAACTCAAACTGGTATTCAAGGATAAATGTGTTCTTAGGGGTACAGTCTGGTGGCGTGAGATGGTTTTAAACAGGATGTTCCAGAGATTTATTTCGGTCAGGGGAACATGGAGCCACTGCTTGCATCTGTGAGCAAAATGAGGCTCAATTTCTGAACCTGCATACAACCTTTTTTTCTCTGGCAAACTCTAGTCCCACTCTAGAATATGGCTGTGAACACAGGCCCGCCTCATGAAGTATATTTCTAAAAGTCTGGTCTGAGAAATTCCTGCCAAAGTCCCATTGGAGGTCACATTGTGCGCTCTAGCAGAATTTCCTCCTTGCACAGAGGGGCAGATACAAGTTAAGCCAGGCATACACTGTGCGATTTTTTCAATCGTTGCACGCAGCTACTGCTCACAGTGTATGACTAAACCACAGGGTTGTGTCGTACTGTGCGAGTTCTTACTCAGGATTTATGTTCGGCCTGACGCTTTGATGAGTCTACCTGGTCACACTGTACGTCTAACCCCAGGCTCACACCGACTCCGGTCTTACCGTTGCGGTGCGGTGGGTGCGGCGCCGCAGTGATTCCAAGTCATTAAAAAGACGTAAACCTCTCTCACCGGCTGCTGAGCTGTCCGGCTGCGGTTACCGAGACACTCCGGCGCTGCAGAAAATTCCACAAGAAAGCTATCCTTGCGGCGTGCCGGAGCCCTCCGCAACAAGCTCTCTCAAATATCCTTATTTGGGCCGTGTTATCGCGTGAAGTTACATGAACTCAAGTGAACTTCTGTTAAATCTCCGGACCTGTTGCCGGAGCCGCAGAGCCGCACCGCACCGTCGTCAAAAGTGCGGTGTGAGAGGGGGTGTGCGGGAGTTGCGGTCTCCGTCGGCTCGGTAACCGCACCGGAGCCAGTGTGAGCAAGGGGTAAAGACCACGTCGGACTCCGCTCTGCAGTGAGATGGAGCTTGTCTGACTCGTCTATCCGGAAGCCAAACAAATACAAGGGGAATATTAAACTCACTAGAGTGGAACGCGCTGCCTTCGCAATTTGTGCAATTTTGTGCTGAAAGCCTTAAAAAGAAAAAGAGACATATTTGGACAAAGACATGGATGAGCAACTGTGGCTACTACTGTCAATATTACAGACAGAACTCCATTTCACTCATTGCACCCCCGCCATGCTTCTGTATTTACATCCGAGAGGAATAAGAAAAAAAGGAATCCTTGTTTGCGCATGCCCACTGAGCAATTTGCCCACGACGGTCGGGAGAAAATCAAACATGTTTGATTTTCTCCCGACCTCACGATTCCTGATCGGGAGGTGGCCGTGAGAGGCTGATCGCCATTCGTAACCCCCTGTACACTACACACCACGCACGATTAGGCTGAAAGTCGGACCGATCGAAAAATTCTTGCACAACTGGAAAATCACCCGAAAATCGCACAGTGTACGCACAGCTTTAAGCTTGGGTGATTCTGTCCAGCTTGTCTGTCTCATCACATCTTTTCGATGCTCTTGAGACTCTGCTAAGACATGCATCAGTTCTTCTGTAAATAGTACTGATCTGCTATCCTAGTTAAGTTAGACAACCTCTGTATGGTCCAATTATCACCTAATCAAAGTGACTGGTCAAATACATACCTACTTCACAGCAGGGATGCACTGAATTAATATTGATGGAATGACACTGATCCAGGACTCTGACCAGTTCCTTCAGTTCTTTGTTTGCAATGCCAATTATTCAATCATCATGCAGAGCATGCACAGCACATACTTTATCTGTGTTTATTTGTTGCGTTTTTATTTTTTTTCTGTTTTGGTTAATTATACAGTTCATTCCTTCAACAGTAAGATCAGACCTGTACTGGCCGAGGCACTCAGCTAAGGTATCGTATATGAACCGATACATCTCTATGAAAAAGCAGTCGAAGAAAGCGAGAAACTTTTCTTATTGGGGTCTTCACATTGGGGCCTTTATCCGTTTCTTTTATTAACACCAAAAAAACTGATGCTGATTATAAACCCCCAGCTCTGTGCCATTTTAGAGCGGCTTCGGACGTACGGATAAAATCCATTTTTGGACAGATGGCAGAGCAAGATTGTTCATTTAAAAAAAAAAAAAAAGGCTAATAAAAGATGAATAATAGAAAACTGCAAAAATCAAATAAACAAACAGAACATTGAATTTGTGATCGAGTCAATTTTCACTTAGAAAAAAATATGATGGTGACAAAATATTAATGTATGATAGTGGGTTATAGGAACGATTACCAGCACCTCATCCGATGTTATGATAAACTGCTGTATGCTCCCTACATTTCAGGGTTGGACAATTAAAAGATAGATTTATTTCTGAATAATAACTTAATTCTCTTTTATAGCAGATTGCAAAATACCCAGAATCGCCTTTGGTTGAATAATTCATACTTGGTTTGTAAGCGAATCTATCAAACAATCTACAGCCTCTGCAGAAGAAAAATACTAACCAAGATGTCAGTTGCATGATGGGAGGAAAAGGATAATGGAAACAACGCAGATTAAGCCCAACTAATTTGCTTAGTTAAATTAGCACTGCAAAACTCTGCAGAAAAACCTAGCAAAGCCAAATAATATGCAGTTCAAAATATAACATATACAAGCTAACAGGATATAGTAATAATATGTTTAACTATTAAATCACATTTGTTAAGAATGAATATTGCTATGGTACATTTCGAAAATATAAATAAATAAAGACCCCTAAAAGTTTAAGAAAGTGCAGTTTTGATCCCAAGGAGATCTTCAAACATAATCTTCTCTCTGTAACAGCCCAATCATTGAATAAACAATAATGTTTAGTAAAAGTTTCAACCCAATAACATTTCTTTGTAATTTGCTATAGATGGTCAAATACTTATTCTTTGGACAATAGCAGAATTTTCCCACTGCTTTACTATCCAGTCCCAAAGCAGTGTGCATGATATACAGCTATCCTTAAAGTTTACATACCCTCCTATACCTTTTTTAAAACAAGTTGGAAGAAATACTGAGTTGCTGAAAGAAAATAACAAATAAATGTCTTAATACTTCATATTATTTCCAAAAAAGAAACAATGTACAATGCTAAAAGAATAGAGTCATTTGACTATTCTATTGTTTGTTGAGTTTTATTCAGACAGAAAATCTGATTTCATTTTTGTTTATTTTGTTCATATTGTCAAGCATTCATGTTTTCATGAGAGCCACAAAATGTTTAAAATTTATTGGATAAAGAACATGACATGTTAAATTGTTTTGACCCAAATGGATCTGGTAAAAAAAACAAAAAACAAACAAAACAAAAAAAATCAGCTGAACTTTCTATTCACTGAACAAAAATGGTATGTAGGTTAAAGGTAGCAAATTAGGATAGGGATTTATATTTGTTTTGTTTTTGAACAAAAGCTTGACATACCTCAGGACTGGAAATTCAACCTTTATAACTACTTTTTTTTATCTAAACATTTCCATACAAAACAATTTCCAAATGTTTTTTAATTATCTGCATGTTTAACAAATAATTACAGGAGATTTAACACTCAGATAAACTTTATTGGAAAACAGACTTACTTATGAATAATCCAAAAAAAGTCCTTTATTAAATTATTGTACACTTATCAATGGGGTTTGACAGTAACCTAGGTTTCCTACACATATATCCTTTTCAAAATTCCTGAATTAATTTTATCATTTCTATCAATCTGTTTAGGATATTTAATGTCTTCATTTTGTGTACATGTTGTTGTTTGACTGCAAATCTATGCCAGAAAAAAATCTTCACCTTTAGTTTTTATTAGGGCTGCAACTAATAATTATTTTGCAAATTGATTAATCTGTCAATTATTTTTTCGATTCGATTGATTATTGGATAGCCAAAGGTTCCTTAAAGAAGATTTTTTTTTTATTAAATTAATCCACGTGAAAATAAAACTTTTACACTTGAGAAATTCTGGATGGAGCAGATTGACAGACGAAATTTTCTTAAATGCAAAAATGTTTACTAATATCATTAGAAATTTTTTTTTTTTGCAATTTTAATACAATTACTGCTCTAAGTGGGTTGCTCTGTCAGCTAAAGGAATGTGTTAGAGTCTCTACACTCCAGTTACTGATCAATCGATTAGTTGACAATTATTTCAATAATCGATTAATCCGATTAATTGTTTCAGCTCTAGTTTTAATCTTGAAATATATTAATCAAAACATGAAAACTTTTGAGTTGGGTCTAGTAAATGCTCAAGTCGTTAAGCAATAAATCAAAGCTTAACATTGCTTGTATGGCATTCTGCAAATAAAAAAAAAAAAGATAGATGTTTTTTGTTTTTGTAACTTAATCAAATACCTATCAATTAGTTTACATTAAACTGCAATCTACAATTCGTTGAATCTTACAAAGCCATGTTTGAAAGCATAAAGATACCCGATGTTTGAATCAAATACATTCCAGACATTGTATGTCAGGAAATTCCAAATTAGTTAATACAAAGAAAAAACACAACTTCATTTTAGGTTGTAAAATTGTTTTATTCAGAACAGAATGCAAGATATGTTTCTGCTATATATCACAAAGCATCAGCTGCAAAATTTAGCAGTGATTTTTTTAAACAGTACTATAGTGCTTACATAAAGAAGAGCTTTTTATAAGTCAACCATTAAAATGTATTCTAATCACTTAAAAGCATTTGCATTTTTACAGGATATAGGTCAAATTTTAGCCTTTTAGACAGCCTTAATTCTAATCTACATACATAATCTGGGTATAATTTGGAAGGTACGAGTTTATTTATTCATACTCGTTTATTAGTAATTTTTGCATACTTGAAAACGTTTTAAAAATGATTATATCAAAATCTATACTTTTCCAGTCTGACTTAAAAGAAGATGTGAAATTTGAGACGAAGCTGTCGAGGTTGAAAGTAAAAACTTGTGATGCCGCTTCAGATGTTCACGTGACTCCATTACAGTACATTTAATGTATTTAAAAAATACTATAAACGATAACTCAGCTTACTGATATACTTTAATGCGGCTCTGAAGCATGAAATATTAGCAGGGCTAACTGGTAGCAACGTTTAAAGATAAATATCTGCTCAGCTTCGGAGTTGCTAACGTTGTTTACCTAAATAAAGTCACTGTAACATAAAGAAAAGACTCACCTATAATGAGAGGGAACATCATTCCCGTCACTCTCCGTGACCGTTCGCCAAAAGGCATCATCTTTCTTCGCCGAGAAAAACTAAAATCACAGCAACAACACAACAAGCAGCTAGTTAGCAACGGTTGGCAGAGCCGTGCTAGCTAGCTAGGCTAACGTTGGTATCACAACGAAGCAAAAAAAAATTTAAATAAAAAAACGGACAGGCGAAATTTATAATGCAGTGTTAGCGAGGTAATAGAAAAAAATAGTTCGAGTTTAGTAGTCTAGGATTCCCTTCCGTCTGGGTAAGAAGGTCTGGAGGTCAATAAGCTCAAATTTGTCAATTTTATCAGCTCTGCTAACGCTGACTCCAGGGTCACGTGACTTTCGGTTAAGAAACAACGAGAAAGTCACGTGCTAACAGCGGCGGCGGCTTGACTTGATCTCATTTTCTTGCTGTTAAAGCAAACACTTTTATTTACTCAGTGTAACAATGACTCAGGTCATTTGACTGAGCTCAGGTTATGAAACATTTCAACTGTAGAGAAGGCATGACCAATCTTTTATGAGAAATACATGTTATATAGTTATTTATTATCACATAAATCCCAGAAAAGCGAGCTATCATTGATTTACAACAGGTCCTGTATGGCAGAGGTCTTCAACAGGGGTTCTGTGAGCCCTAGGGGGTCCTCAGAGGTGCTGCATGGGGGTCACAAAAGTTTTGGTTGATTAAACTTTTTTTGTAATATTCCACCCTGCAATTTTTTCCACTAATTGAAATGTCTTTACGCATTAACACGAATTCAACTCATTGTAGTAAACAGATAAATGGAGGCAGAAGATGTCTTTCAGTCATCAATGCCAGTGGCGGTTCTAGACCAAATGTACCAGGGGGCCAGGAGGGGGCAAGGAGGTAATCGTGTAATCGTGGTAGAACAGAAAAGCATGAAAAAAAAAACAGGGCAAGGGATTGAAATATATTAAGAGATCTGCATGAAGTAAATTTCTATTCTATTAGGTTTAATTAAAATTCTATTACTTATTAGGTCAATATAAATTCATAATTTAGGAATTTTACATATTTTTGACTTAATTTAAGTTAAAATTACCGTTTTCTATAAAATCTGAATTAGAAATCAAGAAAAACTGATAATTTCAGCCATAAAAATTAGAGCAATTTGTTTTGAAAAAAAAAAAAAACATTTAGCAAATGAAAACTGGGATCCTATCTCACTACCCTTGAAGCTATCACCTTATTGTTTTTAAATAATTAGTAGAACATAATTTGTAATGGAAAAAAATTAAATAGATCCATAGTAGCTATAAGTAACCATGTCTGATCCAATGCATATCATCATGAGAATTTTTTAAGTATCATGTCTTCAGGACAGGGGCCAGGACATGATCTACAGGGGTACTGACCCCCACTGGCCCCTTTCTTGAACCGCCCATGATCAATGCACACTTTCAGCAAACCACAGGAGCTCTTTCAAGCTGGGCATCGTTTCATTCACAACACCTGTCCCATCAGCGAGGAATCAGATATACTCTAATAATCCCAAGGCGAAATTACTTTCGTTACATTAGAGTGACTATAGGACCAGACTGATATAACACAATTTCATACAATATATACAATTAGGGCATCCCTGCTCCATCTCACCATCAGTTTGGGGGTCCTTGGAATTAAAAACGTTCAAAAAACCTGTTGTATGGGATCAAATGCTAATCCTGAGACAGTTTAGAGGTATGGTTTGAATTAACTTTAGGTTAAGGTTATGTTTAGAAATATAGAGGCATTAGTTACAGTTGGGCTAAATATTGGGGTCAGACATACACTATATTGCCAAAAGTATTTGCTCACCCATCCAAATTATTGGAATCAGGTGTTCCAATCACTTCCATGGCCACAGGTGTATAAATTCAAGCACCTAGGCATGCAGACTGTTTTTACAAACATTTGTGAAAGAATGGGTCGCTCTCAGGAGCTCAGTGAATTCCAGCGTGGAACTGTGATAGGATGCCACCTGTGCAACAAATCCAGTCGTGAAATTTCCTCGCTCCTAAATATTCCACAGTCAACTGTCAGCTGTATTATAAGAAAATGGAAGTGTTTGGGAACGACAGCAACTCAGCCACGAAGTGGTAGGCCACGTAAACTGACGGAGCGGGGTCAGCGGATGCTGAAGCGCATAGTGCGAAGAGGTCGCCAACTTTCTGCAGAGTCAATCACTACAGACCTCCAAACTTCATGTGGCCTTCAGATTAGCTCAAGAACAGTGCGCAGAGAGCTTCATGGAATGGGTTTCCATGGTCGAGCAGCTGCATCCAAGCCATACATCACCAAGTGCAATGCAAAGCGTCGGATGCGGTGGTGTAAAGCACGCCGCCACTGGACTCTAGAGCAGTGGAGACGCGTTCTCTGGAGTGACGAATCGCGCTTCTCCATCTGGCAATCTGATGGACGGGTCTGGGTTTGGCGGTTGCCAGGAGAACGGTACTTGTCTGACTGCATTGTGCCAAGTGTAAAGTTTGGTGGAGGGGGGATTATGGTGTGGGGTTGTTTTTCAGGAGCTGGGCTTGGCCCCTTAGTTCCAGTGAAAGGAACTCTGAATGCTTCAGCATACCAAGACATTTTGGACAATTCCATGCTCCCAACTTTGTGGGAACAGTTTGGAGCTGGCCCCTTCCTCTTCCAACATGACTGTGCACCAGTGCACAAAGCAAGGTCCATAAAGACATGGATGACAGAGTCTGGTGTGGATGAACTTGACTGGCCTGCACAGAGTCCTGACCTCAACCCGATAGAACACCTTTGGGATGAATTAGAGCGGAGACTGAGAGCCAGGCCTTCTCGTCCAACATCAGTGTGCGACCTCACAAATGCGCTTCTGGAAGAATGGTCAAAAATTCCCATAAACACACTCCTAAACCTTGTGGACAGCCTTCCCAGAAGAGTTGAAGCTGTTCTAGCTGCAAAGGGTGGACCGACGTCATATTGAACCCTATGGATTAGGAACGGGATGTCACTTAAGCTCATATGTGAGTCAAGGCAGGTGAGCAAATACTTTTGGCAATATAGTGTATGTATGCAAAAAATAAAATTAATGTAAGTCAGTGTTAAGTCTTAATATGGATAGCAGCTTCCTACAAATGATTGTGGACTCCTGATGTTTTATTAGATATACTTTTTCAGCTATTTGTATGTAGGAAACCAACAATCATTGCAGTTAACGTTTGCATGTAAGCAACTAGATGTGGTGAGACTTGCTGAAATTTAATGAGTAGTACAACCAGGATGAAAATTAGATTATAGGGGTTTTGAACATGGCTGTTTAAGGGAGAAGTTCTGATAAATTATTTCAGCAACCCCTGAGCTACTGGGATATTTACTTACAGCCATCAGTCTGGTTTATAGAGATTAAGCCTGGAAAGGAGAAGACATCCAGGGACCAATGGTTGCATGAACGTCTACCCTGCTGATGTCAGGAGAAAAAGGGGACCGATTCAAGGTGATGGAAAAGAAGCAGCTAGGAACGTAACTCATAATAATATCATAACATTAATCACCGTACATCAAAAATGTCAACTCTTGAAACAGTGATTGAAAAACCACACCTGCATGCTATTTACATGACCATTTACATTTACACAAAACAAGAAGCTGAGGCTACAGTTTACACAGACACACCCCAAATTAAACAATAAGAATGTAAAGATTATTCCTGGTCAAGTGAGTCAGTATCAAATAAAAATTTTTTAAACACTACAGCCATTCTGTGTTGTTCCCAAATATATCCATCCCACTTCCAATGTCTTAAAGCACCATTTCACAAAACTCCAGTGATCACTAATGCCAACTTTAAGGTCAAAAGTCCAAAAAAATCACCATTTCTCCCCTGCTAGCTACCAATGTTTCTGCAATGATTGTGGGTTGCTGCTTTATAAGAATCACGCAAAATATCTGAAACATGTTTTAGAGAACTTTGTGAATGTATGCCACAAAGAATTATGGGAGTTCTGAAGGCAAAATAGGCTCCAACTAGGTACCAACAGGTTATGGTTAATAAAGTGATGATTGGATGAATGGTGATGATTCTTTATGATTGGTTTAAGGCTCTCATAATACAAAAAGTTCAGACTCAGTATCGATATCTGGGAAAGTTTTCAATGCTCTATACCATTTTCAATGCCTTCAATGGTGACTGCATAAGAATACATCATACAGCTAAAGGAGTCGCCAGAAGATTAATATTCTAGCTCTTAAATAAGCTTGCATCTCTGAGCATTTTGTTCTTTTTGAACAATAAATATTTTGCAAGTTTTAGTGACACAGACCCCAGGCATGATGCTACCACCACAATGCTCGACCACAAGTACAGCTTTCTTAAATTTGAAACAACTGAATTGATTTTTACAAACATTGTTTTCATCACTGAGACAAAATAGCTCAAGGTTTGTTTCATCAGGCCAGAAACCTCTTCAATCAAATGCGTTTGTCTTGTTTATCTTATGTTGGATTTTCATCATGTTGGAAAGGGACCTTGAATTTCCAACATTTCAGTTTATGGCTAGTTTAAGACTTTGTGACTCCTGAGTATTTTATCTGATTAATTGACTTTCCTCTGCCATTCAAATAGTTTAATCACATTTAACATGATAATGACTGTTGGAATAATTATGTATAAGATATTTAATGCTTGTTCTTATGATATATGATGTGTGACATATTACTGTTCCAGAGAGGTGTTGCACAAGCAGTATAGGTCAACTCTCAGGAAGTATTGCTCAAGCTTAACGAAACCAGCCGTTCTTTGAACATTTGACCGCAAGATATTTAAATGCTCTACCTTTGACCTGTTCACTGAGGCTGCAAATTGGATTGTCTAACTTGTTTCCCCTTCCTTTAGTGCAGCACTCAGCTATGTAACTAGGGAACGTCCTGACTTTAATAAATTGTGAGGAGAAAGCTGAGACCGGCAGAGAGGGTTGGAGATTGTAACTGCACAGTCTCTTCCTACTCTCCTCGCGAGTAAAAAAGAATTCTGACTCTGTGCCTTTCTTTCCTTGTCTTACAGTGTTTTAGGTGTTTGAACCTGATAATGACACATCCACACACCCCTCCAATCTAGTTTTGAAAGTTATTTACAATGTAATGTTGCTAAAATTGCTAAATAAATTTGATTATATAGATTACATTCTGTTCATTTCATAATTATATTTTATTTAACATTGCTCACACTCAGTCCTAAAACCAAATGAATCCCAACTAATGAATTGGAAGTCCTCAGTGCTTGTGCTTACAACAAATACCTTTTTTGTTAAATTGTTGGATTTTGTTTTCTCTTTTTCTATTGGGTTTGATAAATAATGTAAAATCTTGGAAGTGTGCTCTGTTCTAAAGTTAAACTCAAGAGTCTTTGAACGGGTCAAACACTGGCACTTAAGTTGATTCTCCATGCTGTGCAGTCAAAGCCAGGCTCACTAATCTGCCTGCGGCTTGTTCAACAGTTTCCCTCAAGTGCACGAATCAGTGAGACTGTTCCGCCTCCGAAAGGCTTTGGAAGGATGCAGAAGTCTTATGTCTGTTTCCCCTTTCCCCTATAGAGACCCACTAACATTTAACTAAAGGAAACATATGTACTGACCTTTAGAGTTACATATGTTGAAGCAGCATTGCATTCGGGTGCTTCTTGTCTCCTTGCAGGTCTCCTTTTTACTTTTATGTGCTTTTTAAATGCTTACAGGACCATTGGCAATTGTTTTTTTTTTTTGTTAAAGCCTTTTAAAACTAAATGAAACACAAGCTGTTGACTGTAATTGCATCTTTTACCTTTCAATTGAATAAATGCGATTCTTTTCTTTGTTTGAGCGACAATGTAATAGCTTTTATTTTCCTTTATAAAACAGAGCTACATGCAACTGTTATGTTTTAGAACTTATTTTATTCTTTAACATGGATGAACTTTTTGTATAATTGAAATTTATGTAAAGAGAAAACATGAGGAGTTGATTCACTCCATCTTGCAACCAAATAGTTTTTGTTTTTGTTCAGAAGTGTCCAGAAGTAGTTTGAGACTATATGCCAAATACAGCAGTAGGACATTGTTACACCATTTACACTGTTAGTTTGGCAAATAATGCAAATTATAAAAGAAAGGATGTCAGTTGAGACCCTCAAGGCGGCTTCATTTAGTCTAAAAGTACTGAAGCAGATCAGATGAGCAGCGCAGAGCAGGCGTGATGTGAAGTGGGCGTTGAAGGTTGCAACAAAGCTTTATAATCTAAACCACGCTGTCTGAGTCCACTGGCAGGTCGTCATCCAGCCACTTCCTCTCAGCAGAGAGATCATAGAGCACTGTGAGGCAGCTCATAGCAGCTTGAGAAAAAGATCAGTTTGGCTTCTAGAAACAGCCATGGATGCGCTGATAACAGGGGTGGTCGTGCTCTTCTCTCTTTTTATGCCCGTTCGTTGTTCAGGTGAGTGAAATACTTACAAATATTTTCTTAAACTCCCTTTTCTGATTTGTTGTGTTTCATTATAAAGAACCATTTTTTTTTAGATAAAGCCATTAGTTTGTATTGAGGCAGTTAGGTTACATGGAATTTAAACATTCATTTTGTTTTAAAGATTGTTTCTTTAAACAAGCTGGTTCTACAGCAATAGTCTGAGTAGTCTGCATTAGCTTTGTGGTAAATATCCGGTCAACAGAAATGAACACTTAAAACATTAAATTATTTATGTTTTTTTTTTTTTTTTTTTTTTTTTTTTTTTTTTTTACTTTTTTTGTGCAAAAAGTCTTTTTGTTTTTGTGTGTTTAAGACTTGTTTTACAAAGGATGTCAAATTCCAGGATAACAAATGAAAACCCACAGAAATATTATTAGATGCTCCAAATAATCCAAAATTAATTTTGGTCAAAATTTAAATTTTTCATTTCATTACTTTGTGTATAATCTCTTAGAAATCAAAAGTCAGTTAAAGATGTTATAGATGATGTTGTTGGTTCATGGGAAGAATTTTTTTTCTGATCTGGTTATAATTTATATTTCTCCACATTAAAAGATTTAAATTAGAAGAAAAAGGAAAAAAAAATGCTTTCAAATCAAGATATCCTGGTTTAGTTTACTGTAATCAAAGTTTTCATTATTTAACTATAAAGAGTTTAATCCAAACAAACAAAAATGTCATCTTTATGTAGTTTGGTAAATATTGTATTTTTTATCTAGCAAAAATATGCAAATTTCAAAATACCTTTAAATTAAACTGCTTCACTGGGAAAAAGAGAAAAATAATCTTCACTGTATGGTAACAAGCCTCATTGAATTATTTATTTTTTATAGTGTTTAAAGATTTTATTTTACACCTTAGAGAAATATTACCAGAAACAAAAAACAAACCTTATGTCCTTTGTAAATCATCTTCAGTTTATAGGGGCTTTATGATTTTAAATAACTTTTGTTGAATATTTTGCTTTGGAAGCAAGGCCATTAAAGATGTGGGTCTTCTTGGCAGGGTTTTATGGGTTGATGCCAGAAAGCATCAGCTGTCCGTAAAAACGGACAAACACAAGGCCAAAGCAATAAATACTTTCATCTGTGCGCATATGAGTAGTCTATGAGGACGACATTCACCAGGCCACATTAAGTTATATTTCCGCTTTATTTCTGATGGTATTGAATTTATCTGTTCCCTCAAAATTTTAAAGGCAATACCTTATTATCACTGAGTGGAAAACGTTTTTTTTTAGATCATTGCAAATTTATTACAAATAGAGGACTAAGACATCCCATTTATGCAACTCTCTTCGGCCAGTGCAATTAAGCTCTAAATTAATCTGAGGTGAATATTGTTTCCACTGATCATCCTTAAGATTTTTCTAAGGCTTAAATTGAGTCTACTTGTATAAATTTGTGTAGTTGGACAAGGAAAGGCACATAGTGTAATGGCTCAGAAAGTAGGACCCAGAATTCAGGCAAGACGCACAGTGAATTACCCAAGAAGTGTTTATTCAAACAACAACGGATCGACTCTGCAGTGGCAGTGGCTGCAGCAGCTAGGGCGTTTGAGGCAGGAACACAGGTTAGTTAATACGATAATCTGACGGAGGATTATTATGAGCGCTTGAGTCACTGACCTGGTTTGACAGTTCAGTCTGTGCCCAGAGAATGAGGGTGAATCCAGCTAGTCGACTGGCAAGACGCAGCAGAGAGTTCAAGATGGTGAAGCCTTGAACGCTGCAGAGCTGACAGGAAATCAGATCCGAGCAGATGAAGGAAGGCAAGATGATCCACAGGGTAAAGTCAAGAGGCAGATCCAAGTTCAGTCCACAGAACAGTCCGACAGGTGTCGAAAGACAGACCAGGCAAACAGATCAGACAGGGGCAGGCAGGCTCAAAAGTCCAAATACAGAAACATATCAGACAATCAGAACACTATATTAACGGTGGAGAACTCTCAACACCAAAGGGTCAACAAATAATCTGGCACTGATGGCTGTGAAACAGACAGCTTAAATACGAAACTGGAACAGGTAGATCTGATGAGTGATGAGGAACAGGGCAGAGCTAGACAGGTGAATGAAAGGAGTAATCAAGCCAGCCAACCGCGCCAAAACCATGACACACACCCGTATGTATAACATGCCACAGGGCATGTTTTAGCTCAAACTTTCAGCATGAAGTCAAGGGAAATATCTGTAGTCCTCTGGGATAGGATTTTCTTGATGCACAGAAGGATACAGGGAAGGATACAGAAACACTTCAGCCATTTTGAAGTCTTAATGTGTAGCCCCCTTCATTCAAAAACAAAAAAAGTTTGGAAAAAGGGTTTGCTATAAGGCTCCTGAAAAACTCTTAGACCATGAAAATAAAAATTATCTGGTCTGATGAAGCAATGACTGGACACTTTCGTGTTAATGAAGAATGACTGCGTATTATTGGGTAAATTGACTATTTAAATATATGTTTACAGTGGTATAGATTAAATGAATATACAGTGCTTTGAAAAAAATGTCACCCCATTTTCTTATTCCCCTAAATGAAATCACGTGCAATAAACAACCTGTAATGTTATCTCAGAAGAGTCCAGCTTTTTTTGTCTGTTGTTCGAGAGATTAAGGTAACAAAGAGCATCATGAAGTTGAATAGTTTTAATCAGGATTAGGCTTTACCGGTAAATGTTTAATCCATCATCTAAAAACGAGGAAGGTGTAACATGATTTAAAATCCAGGGAGGAAATCAGGACCATCAATAGTTACAGGAGCTGCAACATGTTGGCTGTAATAAAGTCACAATAATTGCATGGCCTCACCATCATAGACTTTGTCCCTGTTCATGGACATTTGAGGTAGATTACATTTTGCCTGGAATTTCAGGACCGCTAAAGACCTACTGAGTCAAAGCTGCCCACATAAACTGGGTGGAAGGGTCTAGGCAGAGAAGCAGCCAAGAGGCTGTTTGAGCTGCTCAATTTTTACAAATGTGTTCCACAAACCTGGCAGCTTTGTGGAAGTGGAGCAAAAGAATAGCAACGCTTGATTTTTGTCTAAAGCTGTCAAGGTTGGATGGAGGGTTTTTGAGCACCAAATACAGACGACAAATACAGATGATTTTTGCTGATTTAATTAGATTCCCACAGGCAACTGAGGCAAATTTCAAAAATCAAAAACACTGAAAACCAAAAAAGCAGGAGACATCATGGGAAAACACACAAGGGGAGCGAAGAGATGAGGAAGCAACAAATCAACAACAAACCAGCAACGAGAATAGGTAGGGTATATATGGGGAGTAGAACAAAGAATGGGCTAATGTGCTGATATGGAGCAGGTGTGAATAGAGCTAACTAAAGGGAGCCAAGGGAAAGGGAACAGGCACAAGGGGGCAACAGACAGAAAGTAACACTTAAGAAATACAAAACTGACAGAAATCAACTACAGAGAACCAAAATTACAAAGAAACTAAAAATAAACCTAAACAGAGGGAAGAACCCAGACAAAGGACATGTTGAGGGCACATTGAACTTGCACCAAGTGGGTGGTAATACTATAGTACCAGTTTGGCTTGTCATGGTCTTACTAGTGTGCTATTGCTGGGGCATAACAGATAGGAGGAAGAGATAGTTTTCTTTAGCATAGATAGATCAGAACTGAGGGGAAGATGGATGGAGCCATATGAATGGTGGAATTCCCTTTTTATTTTATATACATCCATACATAAATACATCTTTTAATGAAGAAAAATGTGTCTGTTACAAAAAGTTTTTACAATCCGCATCTGAAAGGTAATAGGCCGAAGCACCCATTTTGTAAATGCCTTTTCCTTAACAACCAAGAAAAAAGAATATAATCATAATAATCAAATTTAAAAAATTGAATATCCCAATATAATAGTATTTTGTTCTCAAATGATCTTAATTTACAGCTGGTAACATAAGCACTTATTATTTTAATTTTTTTACTATATCCTGGAATAAAACCTGCTATGCACTTCAGAAGATTCAAGCAAAATGTGTATCTTCATAAAATAAATCTTTATTGGAAAAAAAATAAGGGGGGGGGGGGGGGGGGGGGTAGTAAAACTATAAGCTGTGTATTCATCAGTACATTCACAAATGTGTACTACTTCTTGTGGGTATGACATCAACTCCCAAAGAAACGGTTCAGTTTTTGAAGTGGAAACATATCTTAAGTATTTAAAAACATTTTGTTCTGGACTTCTGTCTGCTAAAATAACCCAAGACTTTGTAATGGAAACAGAGTACAAACTTCAAAAATATAATTTACTGAAAAGTAAGTGAAACCTACGGTCAGTGGCACGGGAAGGGGGGTGCTGCGGGGGCTGCAGCCTCCCTCGTCATAGCATCAGCCCCCCATGGTGGGGGGGCTGTGGAGTAACATAATATTGTACTTAAAAACATGAAATTATTTATGTATTTATTTTTTAAAAGACTGTTTGATATAGGATTAAAATGATGGGCTGTGTATAAGATATAAACTAATGATTCATTATTTTAATATTTCATAAAAAACTAGGCTACTCCCCCGGAAGCTTCCGCCACCTTACATTCGTTTAGGCATGGCTAGCAATAGGCAGCAGAAACGTATTTCTGACTATTTCGAGGTGAGAAATGGTTTTAATTCCCCTATACTGCCGCATTTAGCGTTATTTATGTGCCTATTCGTCGTAGTCCTGTGGCTGAAGAAGTCTACGCTAGAATAAGGCTGCATATTACTAAATATTATGTCTGTGTTAAGCTATTTAGTGATAAAATATGAAATTAGTTTTTATTTGTGTGTGTTTTTTGTTTCAGATATGAAATCATTCCCCATATCCATAGTCGAATGGACTTTCAAGACGTTCAATGCTCAGTTTACAGTGGGCTATATTTAGGCCATGTTTTATTCAAGTATTCCTGATCCTGTTGATTGGGAGCTGTTGTTTGTTTAGAATGGTTAAAAGAGAAGAAATAAAGTTTAAAATGTTCATGCTTTGTTCCGATGCATTTTAAATGGCAGTTTTTGGCGACAAATGTAGGCCTACAATATTATGTTAAAAACGTCAGCCACAGCCCTCAACATAATAACGTCACGTGTTTTCCAACCCAGCCATCAGCCCCCCTCGCTTGAAACGGCTTCCAGCGCGCCTGCCTACGGTACATATATATACAAAGAAGATGCGGCATAACTGTGCCATCCTGAAATAGTGCTTAACACGATGGATGTGTAATACAGAGCTGTAAGAAAGTATTTCAGTTCTTCTGTGTTTTTGTTTATTAAAAAACATTTTAGAATCAATGAAACAACAAGCACAAAATGCTGTGTTCAAAGAATGATTTACTGAAAAGATAAATTACTAGAATCCAGCCAAAATATGTTACCCTACGAGGTAGGTTTGAAAAATTTCTAAGCATTTGGTGCTTTTAAAATCTACAGGGAGAAAGATTATCCACAAATGGGGAACACACTCCACTGCAATGAAGCTTCGAACAAGCATTCAGTCTACCAAAATTACTCTTAAAGCGCAGCAGCAAATCATCTAGGATCAGGCCTCACTTTTCTAAGTTAAGGTTAGACCTGACATGGTGGTTTGATCCCCAGGATGATTGGGGGAAGTACTCAAACGTGAAACAGCTTAAAAGTGTATGTTATCTCTACTGCGAGGCTAAAAACCAGTCTATTTACCCATAATTATTAGAGTGGTGGTAGTGTGGATGGTCTTGTGCTTTTTTACTGCCCTGGGAACTGGTAAAGTTATTCTACTCTCTAGCAGATAACCCTTAGGAACAATGTTCAACCATCACAGTTGGATAATCCCTTAGCTATCCTGCGGGACAATTATCTAATGCACACCAAAAGCTGCATCTCTGAATAACAGCGGCCTAAAAAAGTCAAAACTCAAACCTGTTGAGGTGCTTTGGTGTCATGTTTAACTGGCAGTTCATACAAAACAGAAGAAAAAAAAACTTTCCAATGTGGTCAAAGTAAGAGATGAAAATTCAACCACAGTGACGTAAACGATTCACTGACGGGTCTTACAAACATCTGACAGCAATTGTTATTGTTAGAGCTTTGCACAGCTAGATGTAGGTTATAGGGGGCAGATGCCGATTTTACCAGTTTGGTTTAAACAACTTATTTTTACTTATAATTACAGTGAGGAAAAAAAGAATTTGAACACCCTGCTATATTGCAAGTTCTCCCACTTATAAATCATGGAGCAGTCTGAAATTGTCGTCATAGGTGCATGTCCACTGTGAGAGACACAATCAAAAATATATATATATTGTATTATATACGTTTTTTTACACTATTTATTTGTATGATAGAGCTGCAAATAAGTATTCGAACACCTGTCTATGAGCTACAATTCTGACCCATAAAGATCTTTTAGTCTGCATTCAAAATGTCCACCTCCACTCCATTTATTTTCCTAAATTAGATGCACCTGTTTGAGGTCGTTAGCTGCATAAAGACACCTGTCCACCCCATGCAATCAGTAAGAATCCAACTATTAACATGGCCAAGCTCAAAGAGCTGCCAAAGACACTGGAGACTAAACTGAACACCTCCACAAGGCTGGAAAGAGCTACGGGGAAATTGCTAAGCAGCTCGGTGAAAAAAAGTCCACTGTTGTAGCAAATATTAGAAAATGGAAGAAGCTAAACATGACTGTCAGTCTCACTCGGACTGAGGATCCGTGCAAGATCTCAGCTCGTGGGGTCTCCGTGATCTTAAGAAAGGTAGGTGAGAAATCGGCCCAGAACTACATGAGAGGAGCTGGTCAATGTCGTGAAAAGAGGTGCGACCACTGTTTCCAAGGTTACTGTTGGTAATCCACTAAGACGTCATAGTTTGAAATAATGCATTGCATGGAAGGTTCCCCTGCTTAAACCAGCACATGTCAAGGCCTGTCTTAAGTTTGCCATTCAACATTTGGATGAGGAGTCATGGGAGAAAGTCATGTAGTCATATGAGACCAAAATAGAACTTTTTGTTCATAATTCCACTAACTGTGTTTGGAGGAAGAAGAATGATGAGTACCATCCCAAGTACACCATCCCTACTGTGAGACATGGGGGTGGTAGCGTGATGTTCTGGGGGTGTTTTTCTGCACATGAGACAGGGCGACTGCACTTTATAAAGGAGAGGATGACCGGAGCATGTATTGGGATATTTTGGGGAACAACCTCCTTCCCTCAGTTAGAGCATTAAAGATGGGTGGAGGCTGGGTCTTCCAACATGACATGACCCGAAGCACAGCCAGGATAACCAAGGAGTGGCTCTGGAAGAAGCATAGCAAGGTGCTGGCATGTCTGGAGTTGAGGAAGCTCAACTCTGTGTTTCTCAGCGACATCTCAGAAACCTGACTGATCTAGAGAAGATCTATGTGGAGGAGTGGGCCAAAATTCCTCCTGCCATGTTTGCAAATCTGGTGAAGAACTACAGGAAACATTTGACCTCTGTAATTGCAAACAAAGGCCACTGTAAAAAAAATATTAACATTGATTTTATCAGGTGTTCAAATACTTATTTGCGGCTGTATCACACAAATAAATAGTTAGAAAAAATCATACATTGTGATTATTTTTTTTTTTTAGACCATGTCTCTCACAGTGGACATGCTCCTACGATGACCATAGCAGCAACATAACAGTAGAACCCACTTTGTCAGACCAGGCACATCGTTACACACATGGTTCCAGTGCTTCGGCCCCAGATGTGTTCTGAATAGCCTCAGATCTTACAAAAGAACATGGTTAGAGGAAAATGTCTGTTGAGCTCAAAAAATACATTAAACACACATTTGTATTAAAATCAATCATATTTTTTCAGTTGTAATAGATATAATCGCCAGCTGAAGGTAACCTGATAATGAGTCAGAGAAGAAGTCCAGTAGCGCAACTGCTCGCAAAGACATGGTGTAGAGAACTTTAAAATGCTTTTTAGTTCAGGATCGTCTGCCTATTTTATTTACCACTCTGAAAGTTATACTAAACGCCAAGAGCAAGGCTACAATAGTGGACATTGATCATCAGTGTAGCCAAGAACTCATTAAGAGCGATAGAAGCTGGTTCACGCAGGAACAGCTGGAAGCTCTGGCTGAAGAAAGCAGTAAAAACTGCATGATGCCTGAATGGATTAATTTTAAAAATAAAGTGGAGGATGTTCTTTTTCTGGGTGGATCATCAAAATAAGTGGTCCTCCTGATGGTCAATCATTCTACTGATATGTCTACGTAAGGCCGTCCTACTTGCTCGTCCCCATTTTCACTTACCGGTAGTGAGTCTGACATAGTGGAAAAATTGCAAATCTTCTTTTAGAAAGTAAGCATCTATGAGCAATGCAAACAGCAACTTTTAAACAGTGCGTGCACAAAGAGAAATGGGCTCCTGCAGGCTCTCACATGCGTTTAATAAGCGTTCTCTATCAGGAGCAGGTACAGGTTTGTGCATGTGCAGGTTTGTGCATTTTTTTAATAGGAGAGGGCAGGTCTTTTCAAAAATAAGCAAAAACCTTAATTATACCTTTAAGTTAAACCTAATTGTCAATTATTAAACCAGCAATATCGGTGTGGAGCTTTACTCTAAAAAGCATAATCAGCAGGGTTTTGAAGAGGGACTTTGACCCTACAATTTAAAGTGTTGTTGGATTTGCATCACGATCTGAAAAGCATTTGGTCCTTTTAGCAG
Organism: Cyprinodon tularosa; assembly: GCF_016077235.1. Taxonomy (NCBI): domain Eukaryota; kingdom Metazoa; phylum Chordata; class Actinopteri; order Cyprinodontiformes; family Cyprinodontidae; genus Cyprinodon; species Cyprinodon tularosa. Next base: position 1,442,235 of record NW_024038975.1, on the reverse strand, counting down.
CTTAAAGAAAGTTCTGTCAAAAAATGTACATTTTGCTTGCATAAACCCTCGTAAACCTCTGATCAAGATACACAAAAAAGTGTGAAACATAATTTTAAGTTGTGCATTTTCATCTTAAAGTCAATTTTGTGTTACATGGAGCAGAGAATTATGTTTACGATGTAACCAAACTTATTTTTCCCCCCGAAATGGTACTTTCACAATTCTTGGTCATCAGCTATGCTAATTAAAATAAAGAGCTGTTAGACATTTTATAAAAGCTGCTTCTTTGCGTGTTGTACTGATGATATCAGGTTAAAAAAAAAAAAAAATTTACCATGCACTAATAATGTGCATGTCTAGATTTCAAAAACTAGATAAGACCCAAAGGCTAGCATCAAAACTGCTACAACAGCTCCTTTATATGGTCAGCATTCCTATTGTGTTCATTGAAGTAGAAATGTGACAAATCTTGGTTTTTAGATGTATAAAAATAACACATGAATGGAAGAACTGTTCTGCTCTAAAGCAGCCTTAGAAGATGGAGATGTGACAAAGACGTTATAGCCAATCTGAATCTAACCCGGCTGTCCTCTTTCTTTCAAGGCTGCTCTACCAACAGCACACAGAGATAAACGAGCCTCAACATAACCTCAAAAGCAGCCCATCGCACTGACAGGAAGACATTTAGGGCTTTCAGCTCCGGATATGTAGTTTCTTATTTCCTGTTCTTTCTAATCTCTCTCACTGTAATGCAATTTTACCACCCAATTTTACAAATAGATGAGTCCATTTATGATTTTTTCCCCCCACTGTTCAAGCTTCTAAAAAAAGCACAGTTTAAATTAATGTTTAAATGTATTGATTATTTCATTTGTAATCTGATTTTTTATATGCAGACTCAGGGAAATAAAGTTCTGATGATTAATCTTGTATATTTCACTTTAGGAAAAATTCAGTAAAAAAAAACCTGAAGGAAACAATATCGGCAAATTAAATCTATGATTGCAAGACAATGAAGAAAATGGCTTATTTCCTGTAAACAGAGGCTGCAAATGCAAGAAACGTGTAACATGGTGGCTGTTTAGTTTAGAAATGATGGCCAAATCTAAATCATGAACTGAAACAAGAAGCAGATATAAACTTAAGGTCAAACAGCATCACACTGCAAGTTAACCGTCATGGAATCCAAAAAAAATGTCTGACCCATTAATGTGAGTTCCATTTAAAGTGAGAAGATCACCGCAGAAACGTGCTCAAAGAAATACCTTCAGCTAAAAAAAAAAATCATTCAGCAATTGTGTGACAAAGCATGCAAATTGGGATGTACAAAAATATCAGCATGTGCACCAAGTATAGATTTATTTTGATTGTAGTTAATTTTTTAAATGGTTAAAGAACTCTACTGTACCCTTTTGCAAATATTAGTGGAGGAAACCGCATCATTTTTAACAGGCTCCCCAACTTCAATTTGGGCCTGAAAAAATCCCCCTACTTAAAACATGCTACAGGCAGCTTGTGATCATGTTGTAACATCATTAAAATTGTGTAAATAAAAGATAATATACCATCCACAGCTGTATATATGCTCCTAATGGAAACAAATCTAGTTCTGCTATAGATGAAGCAGTTACATCCGCTTCATCTGTTATCTTTCTGTTCTGTTTTCAGATGGTTTTTTCACTGATCCGGTAATCTGCTACTTTTTGGATGCGTTCCTGATGGTCTACTGTATCGCAGTAACGGCACTGTTCTTCAGAGAAAAAGTGAGTACTTGCACAGGTCATCAATACTTTACAAACTATAGGTCAGAATAGATTAAATGTCTCTGCAAAAGAATAGACTATATAATCCATCAGTAGCTAAACTTTAAAAACATTGCCTTCCTAGATAATGTTAACCCCTCCGATTTTTTCTTTTTAAAGATTTTATGAGATAAACTAATGGAGTTTTGGAAAAATTTTTAAAAAAAACCTTTTTTTTTTCAAATGAAAACCAAAAAGTGTGATCCAGCTGTCCTCTGAAAGACTCAGAAATTATTTAGTGAAGAAGCAGCATGACGAAGATGAAGGAAAAACAGATGGCAGACCAGAGATGAATAATTGCAGGTGTGTTAAGTCAGGCTAAACACTATCTGAAGGTTTGGATATCTCAGATTACCATTCATTCAATTTAACAACTGAAATAAAACAAAAGTGAAAGAAGGTACAATTGCAAATCTACCAAGACAATGCTGCCCACCTGAACTGTTATACCATACAATTAGAGCATTTAAACAGGCCCATGGCAACACTGGAGGGTTAAATCAGACTGAGAAGCTATGGTAAGGTTTGAAAACTGATAGTTGCACATATTCTACGTCCAGTTTAACTAAGATTTAGCTAATTTTCAAAGAACTGGGCCCCATTTCACAAAGCAGGGTAAATGGTAATCTAGAGTAAATTCTGGGGTAAACTGCATACCCTGACTTTTCTGTTTCATAAAGCAAGGATGCCACAATTTTTAATAAAATAATGACAAAAAATGAGTCCATGAAGCAACCCTGCTCAGTAGGAGATATTGGCAGCCATGGCCCGGTACACATTTTTTCATTCATTACTGCCTGTTATGTTGCACGGCAAGAAAATATGTAATCTCTGTGTTATTTTATCTAAGTTTCTTCAAATTTAGAGTTTAGCTGTCAACCTGTTCCCATGGGGAATCTCCTCATCTGTGTTCCATTGATAAGGGCTTTTCACACGCTCAAAGATGATTCAATGCAGAGTTTAGTTAAGTGTCGATATCCCCTTTTTCTGAAATCAAAGGGATAGAACAACTCGGAGTATCTGCTTATTAATCATGGAAGGACAGCTCTGATACAGATATTGATTGATTGACTTTATTTATTTTATTGAAATTTACTGGTTACGTCGGCTCAATAGTCGAAAAGAAGTGCCAAAGGGAGGAAAAGGTGCATGGGGGTATATACAGTATATACAGTACATCCTCATATATGTATATATAACAGCTGTAGTTTAGGATTATTCATCCATCCATTCATTATCTGACATGCTTGTCAATTGGGGTTGCAAGGGGTGCTGGTGCCTATCTCCAGCAGTCCTCAGAATTATTATACAGGGTTATTGCACAGGTTATTAAATGGGTATTTATATAGATGGGTATTTATATATAATTAAACCAAAAGTTCATCCTGCAATTATTGGCTCAGGGTATTTAGTGACAAAATATGTAAGCCCCAAAAACAAAGAGTCAAATTCTTCTCCAAAAAGAAATAAATATAAATGAAAGGCTCATCAAAATATTGTTGTATTCCTGTTATTATTTATTTTGCTTAAAATGTTTGATTTAATCTTTGTTTATTTTTGGTTTAGTTCTCCAAAATGAAGTTTGCTCCACCTGAGTCTGTAAGTTTCCAAACTTGACAAAAATGTCTTTAAGCAATATTTTCTCTAATCAGCTTTCCATATAAGCTATATACTTCTCCTAACTCCCTATGCATTTTATTCTCTTTTCTAAAAAAAATAAGGAGGATAAAGGGGGCATTTATCAGGTAAGGGCATTCACCCCTTTGTTCAAATGATCACTTTTTGTCAGACTTTGCTGCTCTGCTCACATCTATTTATTGCTTAATCCTTTTGTTTTAGGAACTTGAGAGGCCAGATGCTGATCCTTATCAACAGATTCATCCAAAAAAAGCAAAGGTTAGTGTAAATCTTCTTTGAACTCATTTCCACTTGTAACCTTCCTCCTTTTTTTCATCATGTTGTTTTGTCCTTCCAGAAAAAAACTGACAAGAAGCGACCAAAGGTAAACTAGCCTGCTAATCTGACATGTGAAACTCATTTTGAATTAAGTAAAAACATTTTCAGCCTTTTTATGACTCCATTCAGCATAAGTCGAACCAGCAACAGAGTTAAAATAAATTAGTTCAAATTAATTATTTATCAGCAAAAAATCTGAGAAAAAAAACTTTATTGATATACAATTTTGTTTTAACATCATAGAATTCAATAACCAATGTTCCAGCTGCTTTGTCTGAACTTCATGCTGACAGGATGTATTATATTGTCTTTCTTTTACACTCATTTGCATCATGAAGAATAAAAAACACTATTTTAAGTAAACCCCAAACTTGCTAAACACAAAGTGTAGATTTTTTTTTAAAGATATGTAAACTGTGACAATTTAATGTCAAATAACGGTCTACCATCATATTTATAACATTTTAAACTCCCAAAATCAGAAGCATTTTGAAATCTATTTACCCTCTCAGGCTCAAATTAAGTTGTAGTTGCAGGAAAAATCTGATATTTTGAGAAAAAGATCATATGGGGTAGTAATATACAATTCAGACTTTTTTTTTGATGGACCTTCACATGCAATGAATTCTGGGATGTTGCAGATTTGCAACAGTGGCCCAGAGTGGTAAATTAACACTGAAGACTGAATCTGATATGAACGTTAACTTTATTTGAATGTAACAAACAAAAAGTTAACAAAACAAAATTCGAAAAATAAATTTTCTCTCACAAATTAGAGACAACTTTTTCTCACACTTTTTCTCCACCGACATCTCAAAACCTCTTGAGGAGGCTGTTTCTGTTAAACTATTGCTCAAAATATAGGCAAACTAGTAGATAAAGCATGTAGCTCCATTGGTACCTGTTTGGGCACACGTTGTGAATCCACAACATTGAAATCGAGATGCCTCTGGTGAAAAACCCAGAGGAGATAAAATCTACTAATTGGCATGTGTCATATCTATACACATTCATGATTCATCTTATGTAGTATTGATTTCAAAATAATGGAAATTGGTAGTGATACTTACATGAAATTGGTGCTTAGAAAATGTGTTTCAGTGACACCAAGGACTCAGCCATGTTGAAAGTGAGTCAGCAGTGCTATCTGGTGAGCTGGAGAGAAACTGTTTGTTGTAAATGCACACAGTCTTTCTGTTGTACTTCTGAGTAACAAAAGCTCTTAACATATGGATGTGGAATAATTAGCTAAGTGGCTTTTAGCTGTTGCAAATCTGCAACATCTGCCTGGAGAGGGTTAATCTAATAACTATAAGCCTACTGTACAGTTTCAGCACTACTATTTCTGATATTGCCATACTTGTTCCCTGCTATAGCTATGGCATAGCAGAACATTTCAATGTGAAGCTTTACCTCTGTCTCTTCCCTTCATTGCCAGGGCAACCCTGAAAGATCAGCACCCGTATAAATCCGTCCCTTCGACCTGCCCGGTCTCCTTAGGAATGTACTCAACATCTCCAGAGACAGTGAAGCGAACCGCAACTGAGATTATTGGATGAATCTTGCCAGTTTTACTTTAAGTTTTAAGTACTCTTTCCTTTTCTCCTTGCTTTAATGTAACCTATTAACACTTTCCATTTAATTTGCTGGTAGGATGTCTAACAGACATAACGGGCTTTAAAGCAGCCAAGAGCAGATATGTACATAGGCTGTATGAAACAAGAACCCAAGTTTCATTGACCTGCATAAATCAGACAAAATTTTTCCTTTTTTGGGTCAGTTAGTAATAACTGAATTATTTGTTTGCTTAAAATGGCAATATTTTTATATACATCTCCTTATATGGAATGCAGAAATCTATTTTAACTGTTTATTGGCTTGTTGTTTATTTAACCTGCAATCATTCTGCAACTATATGAATTACTTTCAATAAAATGAATTATGGCGATTTGTACCTTTAGAAGGGTAATGAACTGTATGCAGCAAAACACATGTCAAAACACTTGGAAAACAGTTTTAATGATGTTTACAACAAAAAAAGAACTGTACATTTACAGTAAAAGATTATCTTTGTATGTGTATAAAAACAAAAATACAGCAGACAAATGCATCAAATTCTACTATGTATCCTGATTCACATACTTAAAACTCCTACACCAGCTTTCATTTCTAAACCTCCATGACTGGAAGCCTTTACTTATGCTTCTTTTTTTTTTTTTTTTTTATCTTTTTTTTTGTATTAATATCAGAGCAGTGTCCCTCTCTCAGTGTTGTATTTTATGTGAAAACCAGAACTCTTTACATTAGAGTCCTGGAAAGTAAATCGATCGACTACAGAGTAAGAAACGGAGGAAAATAAAAACAAAAACATTCCTTTAGATCAGCCCAAGCTACCGACGTGAAATGTTTTACAGAAAGCAGTTTTTAAGATACACTGACATAATATGTACATGGTTGGCATCTTTTTTTCTTGTTTTTTTTTTTTTTTGTTTTATTGAAAGCCGTGGTTGCCTGGGCCGGAAAACTGATAATCGCACACATGACACACCCAAAAAAACATACAAAAATACTATATCTTTAACCTACTAAGAGTAAGACAGCTCTGCAATTAGTTCCATGCTGTGACAGAAAATAAAAAAACAGGTTACAACAAATAGACGCTTTTCACGCAAGTTTTTTTTTTTTTTCTCTTTTCAGAAATATACCAAAATATACATCTAAGCTTTGGAATTACTGAGGCTAAGGACTAAAAGCCAGAGCTGGGTTTTGTCTCTTAATACACATGCTGCAGGGCGGGAAGGGCGACACAGACACAGGATAGACAGAGAGAGAAAGACAAAGAGAGAGAGATATCTTTGGTATCTGCGTTTGTCAAAAAGTTTAAATATTTGGATTTTTGCTTTGGGATAGCGCTTGTGAGGCCTGGAAAGCCTCGCCTGGAGTAAAGCCTTCGACAAAAGTGTCACCGAAGCCCCGTCGGTCAGAAGGTCTGGGCCGCTCGGGGACGGACCGTGATGCATAGTGCCACAGAGTCTGTAGAGAGGAGACGATGATAAAGGGAGGGTTTCATGACTACAGGGTGTTTATTCCTGGAGACAATGGGAACAGATCTGGGTGGAGGAGAAGATGAGAGGTTTTTCCACCATAGAAAAGGGAGGACGGAGGCAAAGGTCCTGAGCAAGTACGGCGTGCACAGGATCCACCCTCAGCATGTATTAAAAAACATCACCCAGCTATCGCCACATTGGTTGGTGCCTGTCACAGAGGCCCGCTCAGCCCCCTCCGATCCCCGCCCACAGGCACTGAAACCGCTGCACCGACAGGACGCACATTCACTTCAAAAGAAAAGCAAAACTCCTTACAGTTGAAACGTGTTGGGAAGGGTGACCCGAGGGAAGAAAGGGGGGGAGGAGGTGTGCAGCCTGGATTAGATGCTGAGCAGTGAGGCGGGGATGGGCGAGACGGCGGCGTTGCTCGCGTACAATCAAGTTAGAAGTCTTTGGTTAGTGTTGGTACCACAGGAAACCAAGAGCGGGCCACGACAGAAAGAAACCTGCACATACTTGTACCGGGTCAGAGTGACCTAAAAAAAAATTAAAATCATAAAAAAAGATTGTCAAACTTAAAGAGAAGTGTTCAAACACAAGGACAACTGGTAGAAAAATAACTAAAGTGGCAACAAAGGATTGCAGATTTTGCTTTTAGCTCTGACAAATGCCAGAAAATACAGGTGCATAAGTGGTGAAAACAAAAAACAGCAGATATTCAAAAGCACTGAGTAATCTGCCTCCACCTTGTGGCAGTACAGGTATGCGCAGGCTTCTCCAAGGACTATTTTTTCTTTTTTTTTTTTTTTTTTTTACTTTTAAAAACATTTTTTCTCCTAAATAGATTAAAGCAGGTTTCACTCAGTCTTGAGTTAGAAATGAGGTATACAACAGTTTGTTTTGCCGTACTGGTGGTCCACCATTTTTCCTCCACAGCAAACCGACATAATCAGGCTGAAAATAGTCGCCTGGCTGAACCGCGAGGACGCCTTGAAGTCTCAAGATCACCTACTGACAGTGAAGCACTAAAAGCCAAGAAAACAGCTCATAAGGATAAAAAGTTGACCACAAACCAGGTTTTTCCCCCAAAGCAGGCTGCCAGAAGCTTGTGGCCAAATCAGTAGATGAACTCAGTCCAAAACAAAGTCAGCATTCCTTTACAACAAAACGTTTGATAAAAGAAAAGAAAAATCCCTCAATACACCAGCTGAAAGATGGGGGGGGCGTGGGAATGCACCATAAAGGTGGCAGACAACCCAAACACACACAAAAAGCAACTGAAATTATAAGTAGAGTTTTTCCCATCCTGTCGAGAACAAAAACATCATTCCACTCTTAAAATGCCCCAAAATATCTATCGTTTCAGTGAAATTAGCCCTCGCCACACACAATGCTACAATGCTCAAGTCTTCTACGTAACAGTAAGGCATAAATGATAACGTTAATCCACTCAGTCGACATATGAAAGCCAGTGATCGCATCCTCTCACGGTATACAAAAACAATCAAAGGCATAAAGTTAAAGAAAAATGATTGTTAAAGACATCACAGCAAATCAAATCCACAACAAATTAGATTCTTAGCCTTAATAATAATAATAAAAATAAAGCATTAAGGTCAGATGCTTCAGCGTCTTGAGCTCCGCTAGTCAAAACGGAGGCATCCTCACAGATTTCCTCATATTTTTGGTCAGTTAAAAAAAAAGAAGAGAAAAATCAAAAGCAATAAAAGGTTGTGGGGAGATTTATTCTTTTGAGTTAGCATGATAACCACTACATTCAATCTTGATAACATACTAGTTCAAATATAAAATATGAATATCTTACAAGTGTTTATATATATATTTATATGTATAGAATTAAGAAAAGGTTGTTTCTCTAATTCTTAAGTCTTTCCTCAGATAAATATTTCAGTAACATCCTATGGTGCCAGTCGGTTTGCCATGGTGCAGGGTGAAACATAAACTAGTGGGAAGGGACTGAGCGCCCCCTGCAGGGTGGAGGGGGCCACACATCCAAAAGCTTCAAGAGAAAAAGCTTTTACTTTGGCAAAAGAGTTCTCAAAATAACATTTCAACCTGGAAACATCACTTAAATAGTAGTACTAGAAAATAGCAGTAGTAGTAGTAGGTTGTCCTTTAATGCTATGGTTCCTATGAACGGTATAACCTCTGAATGGCAAAGCCAGACAGTACTTATACATTCTACACCCAGAAATGTCTAAAGGTTAACCTATATTGAAGTGCTGCTGAGGTATATTTAGTCACAATTATTTAAAAAAAGAGGAGGAGGAGGACTGTGTGGACAGATTTCACAAAAATAATGGATACAGGATTCAAAGTCATCATTTGGATTAAAGTCCAATGCTACTTTTCTGTAGGATTTGACTAAATGTGTCTGCAGATGAGACGATACAAAGAGGTGGCGCTAAGAAGATGAAGAGTGCTTTCCGATGATCAGATTGATGCATTTACAGAGGTGAGCCCTCCTGGCAGGAGGGTGGAGACTACTGAACCCTGATTTCCACAGGGTGTAGTCATAAAGCTATAAAGGAGGCATGTGGGCCCCTCGACAGCTCGGCTTCCCGTCGGGAGCTCCAGCAGCAAGTTGTTAAAGCTATGTTTCTGTGATCTGAATCCAGCAGCACCAAATCGGGGAGAATCTGGCAAACTACTTGCAGGGGGTGGAGGGATAGTAGAAACCTTATGAATAACAACATGCGTGCGCCGACAGGCACAGCAGTTGCTGAGTAAAACTGCTTTGGTTCGAGCTGTTGTTTTATGGCTGAATATTAGCACTACAACAACAAAAAGGAAATAAATCCATTAGGCATGGGCTGGTTTGCTGTATCAAATTATACCAGGGTTTTAAAAAGCTGCAACTTTAAAATAAGCTAGATTGCAGTTCCTACCTCGAAAATCCGCTTTGTGAAATCTTTTAGGAACCATAGGTACCACTGCTCCAAATGCTGCTGTGCATTGCTGGTCAGCTGGCCAAATGAAGGCAGCGAAACCTCTCTTACTTACAACACATAAAAAATAGGCATCTCTTTGCAAATATTTCCAGCCTCCAAAACCTTAATTTCCAGTAAAGGTTACAATGTTAAAATGACAATCAGTCATGCTGTTAGATAACAAAAGATTAGCAATTTGATCGAGATTCATGTTTTTTTATCTATTTTTTCTTAATAACGTAAAGATTGTACCAGCCCATGCCTACTTTATACTATGGTTTCCAAAGAACGTCAAAAAATGCTACCAGAACAGATTAGAAAAGGAAGCAAGCCTTCAAATGGCTCTAAAAAATTATAAAAAAAAAAATTGAGGGCAAGGCCCAGGTGGTAAAAATAAACGGTTTTGTAAAAAAAAAAAAAAAAATTCTAACAACCAAACCCCTCCCATCCCTCTCATTTGTTGGCGAGTAGTGCTGCCAATTTAGAAAAAAAAAAAAGTTATCTTTGGAAAATGGTAATCAAAATATTGCATTTTTATATTCTGTTGACAATGAAGAGAGATTCTGTACTCATAAATATATCGACTAGACTAAGCTACACTGACTACACACAGCGACTATTTTAACAAATATTTTTGGTATATCTTAAAGTACGTATTCATTCCTCCCAAAAACAGGCAGACTGCAGCTCATCAATCCAGTTTTTTTGGTACAGATACTGTGCACAATTCCATTATAGTACTACTATTGAAAAGAAAAAAGACTCACGATAAACTAACCCCAATGAGCCAGTACCACCAGCACTAGTCCTCCTAAAGAAAAACACACAGCCAGAAACTGATCTGAACAATCTGCAGAAGTACATTGCAACCCGAACCATCTCAGTCAGAGGTGAGGCTCCAGCCTGCTCTCTATAAAGCTCTTCACACAATATTTTGAGCTATTTTCCGTCCATGTCAACAATCCACAACTAGATCCTTGTTTTAAAAAAGCTTGAAGGCGTCTTGGTCGCCATAGCGACGCGTAAAACTCAGTGTTTCCAGAGAAGAGATGCAGAGAGACCCGCCCAGTCACCTCCGACCCTTAAAGCAACGATAACCTTTAAATCGGCCACTTATTACTTATTTTTAAAGCCTTATAACCATGATTAAAAAGTGATAGGTGAATATTAAAATAATCAAGAATAATAATTAGAACTATAAAGATCTCAATTTGAAAAAAAAGGACATAAAGCAAAAGGGAAGAAACAAAAAGTTAAACTTTGATATGATTAAAGTTAAAGCCTGTCAATGAAGAAAAAATAAAAGTTAAAGACAAAGTGATGCACAAACCCTAGTTAGTCATGATAAACATTGTGAAATTAGTAAAAAACATTCTAGTTTAAATGTTAAACTGGAAAACATTTTTGTTTTTTGGTTAAAAGCATCACAATTGACTCTGAACTGGAGATAGAAGAGAATATGTACATCATAGAGATGGTGGCGAGTTTTTGTCCCTCCTGGACTGGAGGGCTCAGGCCAACATGAGAGTTTGTGAAACAAAATGTTAAAAAGGAGAGAAAACAAAAACTAGGCCCAATTACATTGGATGTCGTTTTCATTTTGGTGGCAGCAAATAGATTTAATAATGTTCTAGTTCTAATCAGAAAAGTGTGGAGCGGGTAGTGAAGCCTGCGTATTCAACGACCGTCTTATTCCCTATCCCGCACGGCGTGATGGGAGCAGTGCTCGTGACGGGAAACGTGGGCCTCAAAACCCGGGCTTCACTGAGCCTTGGAGGCAGTGGTAATGGTCGAGGCTTGCACAGGCACGGCAGCGGTGGTGGCCTGGTGGTGGGCGTCGGTGGTGACCTGCAGCCCGCCCGTCCCCGCCGACACCAGGCTTACGGGGTTGCTGGTGAGCAGCGACAGGTTCTGGGGGTTAAGGAAGAGCGGCGTTGTCACCAGGTTGGGTGTGTTGGAGCCAGAGGTGTTAGCGAACAGCAGGTTGCCGCCTTCCAGGGATGTGATGGGGATAGAGCCGCCTGATGCCAATGCTGCAGAGGAGACATGAGGATCAGTTTCTTTAAACATTAAATCTTCCTCAATAATTAATTAGGAAGCAGGAAATTGGATACATTACACCAACAATTCAAGCCTCTATTTTAGCTCACTTTGATTATAATGGTTTACTGCTGATGGAACCCAACTTCCAATATTTACGGAAATTGAGTGGAAGGAATCTTTGGTATGTGCTTTAAGAACCTTAACTCTTCATTTTTTTGCTAAGGAAACCCTTAGCCGAGAATAAGCACCTGCTGTTAAATGAGCCAAAACAAGTATTACGTTAATATAAGGTAATTCATTTATTTCCCCATCAACATCTATTTTTATTTGCCTTCTATTATATCTGCTTCTATATTTAGCTTTTGACCTTATTTACTAACATGCTGCGTGAATTGTAAGCACGTTTTCATCTAGTTTTTACATAGTCTTCATTTTAAAACCCAACAAATCAAATGAAAATTGTTTTATCACAGCTAAAGAATTATTACTGATCTTGCTTTTCTACAACTAAAATGAGATCTGATCGGATTTTCTCTCCCTCCTGTATTTAGTCATTTATAAAAATTGGAAATGACTCTGATCATTGTCATTATAATTAGGGTTTAGTTTATTTCTTTATGCATCAAAAAAGACAGCTGACGAATTATTCTCTTTGTATTTCAGTCAGTGAAATAAAACAGAAAAGATGCGCATGTTAAGAAAACACAATCTGTGTTAAACAAAAAAAAAACAAAAAAAAAAAACAGAATCTGCAGATTTTTCTAGTTATCAACCATCAGCAGGACATTTGTTTCTCTATTTGGATGAACAGAAATTAAATGCATTGTTTAAAACTATGTTCTAATTATGCAAATCATGTGTCCTCATTCAGCGACTGCTAAGCGTACAGCTACTAATTATCCTGAGGACCTTTAGTAATAAGGTTTGGAATTATCCTTATGTGCTTTTAATTAAAGCACCCATTTGTTTTAGAGTGACTCATTTATCCAAACCTTATTAGGATTATCTGATCTCTGCAGTTGGATTTAGCTCTCTATATGCAGGGAGCTTTTCAAAGACTGAAACACCTGCTGGTGCATGATGAATAATAAATTAGCTTAACAATAAACTTCACTTTACAGCTTTTTTCTTGGCTTCAAGACTTAATTAGATCTGCTTCAAAATCTGCAATGCTTAGTTTCATCCTCCACCAGAGAGATTGTTTTATGATAGCATTATTTTGATTAGGAGCCAATTCTCTAAGTCATTTTTTTGTTTTGTTTTGTTTTTTCTTTTTTTTTCTTAACCTTTCTTAAGAAACCCTTTAAAACCCTCAATGTATGAGGGTATAGAAAAATAAAGATGAACTAACGACCCTTTTCATTAGATTCTTGCAGTGAATTAAGCCCCAAAGGATTAACGATTTCAAAAATAGCTTTTAAGGTTGCAAATCAAATATGGAGGATGTTATCTAAATTTAAATTTTGAGAAATTCTGATGTGCAGACATAAAGGCAACACCAGCAGAATGTTGCCATCAGTTCGATTGGATCCATCCATGGTTGAGGATGCAACTTCTTACCTAGAGTATAAAGAGGGTGTTTTACTGGATGGTGATGCTAGCACACACCTTGAATTGTAGCCAGAGTGTTGTTATTCATAACAGCTGGACTCAACGTACTGCCGAGGCCACCAGGAGTCAGACTAAGAAGGGCGCCCCTGAAGACAGACACAATTATCAAGTCAAATTCCCACAAAAAACTGAGCAAAATACAGATTAATCAAGAGGTCTGATTATACCAACCCTGGAGTGAACTGTGATGACGCCATGAGTCCTGGGTTAAGGCCTGCAGCTGCAGCCATGGCTGCAAAGCTTGCACTGGTGGGCAGCGCTGCGGTGAGCCCCGGAGCTGCCAGCATCACCTGGCCTGTCGCTAGAGACGTAGCTATGGACGTCGGAGTGTGCGAGACCAGCGTCTGGATCCCGGCTTTGCTGTCTATGGATGGGGACTGAACAGTGGTCGTGGATGGGCTTATAGATGGAGCGCTGGTTGATGTAGTAAGTACAGGTGTGGTGGAAATGACAGATGCAGTGTTTGTGGCTCCAACTGTTGTGCCTTAAGGACAGAAAAGAAAGGGAGAAATGTAATTTCTTCACATTACATAAAAATAAGCCATTTAAAGCAGAAATGTTTTTAAAACAACTCTAAAGCTTCCTCCCCATTTGAAATGCTTATATAAATATGCAAATTGGTTCCAACTAAACCTCCAGCATTCGCCTTCAGCTGTTTCCTATTGAACTAAAAGAACCACACGAAGCTCCACAACAGGATAACAGAGCCATGAAAACCAACACCCAAAAAATAACCTAAAACATCTGTGATATCAGGCTTAAACAACTAAACAATGAATACAAGATGAATTATTTTAGTCATTAATTGGTAGTAATAATAAAGGAATAAGCAGACATACATCAGCTGCAGGCATGCAGACACAGAAGGTATTTGCATATTTATAAGTCTGTGTGTGCCGACTGACACACAGCTGTAGATTTGCAGATATGGTATTTTGATGCAAAGCTTGTTTTTATATATAAAAAAAACAACAACAAAAAAACCCAACAAAGCTTGGATTAATAAATGCTATTCAAGGCTTCAGGAAAGTCATTGGGATAAATTGACATCTAGGAGTGGGCCAATGTTTCACCTGTGAAAGCCAAACTGGAGACACTGGTGCTGGTGAGAGGCATCATTGGGTTTACAGTCAGGGTGGCGGATGTGTTAATAGTTGGACTGCTAACAAGGCTTGCTGTGCTCGCCACCTGGGGAGGAAAGGATGAGGGAGAACTGAGTCAGCTTCTCTCTGCCTAAAGGTGTCATCATCAGGTAATCCGACATTTTCAGGCTTAAATGTGTGAGCTGGTGTTAGGCCTCAGTTAAAAAATTTTTTTTCTTAGTGTAAACCTGCAAAGCCCACATGTGCACGATCTCCACAGAGCTCAATTTTAGTCAGCCTCCTTGATTTATATAATCCTCTGAAAAGTGTGATTTGCTATCACCCGTCTCTATTCTACCAAAAGGAGGAATTCCAACATTCGCCTGCAGTCGTTACATGATGCTGCTTGCATTATTTTTCACTTTAGGTGAGAGTAGGTGAACAGGGAATTATGCAAAATCATGAAAAATTGCTAATGTTGCTAACGTTATATTCACATGAATGCACATACAAGCAGGTCAAATTCTTAAGCATTTCCTCATAACAATATTGATACCGATATTTAGGAGTCAATATAGGTTTTATTTGTATATGCTGCCAGTATGCAATGTTTGGAAATATCATCCATACGTTATGGATGCTAACGTATCGTGCGTAAAGAGAAAGATGTCTGTTTTTATTTAGGATCAACGTAACTGGATCTTTAATCCTTTAATAATTGGATTTGTGGATTGATTAATTGTAACATCCGCCTGGTTAGTAGATCAGCTCTGCTTGCGCTACCGGTTTAATATCAGGCCTTAAATGTGAAAGATCAGTTTAGCTGGAAAACATTTAACACAGCACAAAAAATGTTTTAGTATGATGGTGTGTAGTTACCAAAGGGCTGCTAGGGGTAAAGATGGTTTTAATGGAGGTGCTACCTCCTCCATTATTGACACTGCTGGGCGGGTTTATCCGCTTCTCCTTCTGTCGGCGATTGCAGAACCAGACCCGGATCACCTCCTTCTCCATGTTGAGCTGGTCGGCGATCATGCTGATCTCCTCAGAGGTAGGTTTTTGGTTCTGCTTGAAGAGGGCAAAGTAGCCAGGGATTCCCTGTCAGCACTGAGGAAACTATTGCACTGTATTATCAAAAACCTAACTAACGCCTCACGATTAGTGAAATTAAACATTTTCAGTTAAAGATAAATTTATATATTTATATATATATATATAAAAAACCCCAACAAAATAAGATTCTCACCTCCAGAAAGCTCTTTTCTAAGGCCACTCGAATGTTGGTCTCGATACTGGTCCTCTTCTTCCGTCTGCGGTTGATGCCCTCTATGCCCATGCCCGGGGAACCCAGCGCACTGGGGCTGGACAAGGACTGGTCAGATGACAGGTTCTCTGCACAAACAGCACAGACACAAAGAGAGGAGAGAGAGGTAAAGTAGATCATACAACACCCACACCCTCTGAAACTTGTGTCTACATGTAAACAGAGCTACATACAGTGCCTTGGACGTTTTATACCGAAACGACAAAATTGATTTTTTTAGGGATGCAACTAACAATTATTTTGCAAATCTATTACTAAATTATTTGACAATTATTTAAATATTAATTAATCATGATTAATTTGATTAATTGTTTCAGCCCTTGATCTTTATTGAGGTCAAGTATGACAACTAACACTTAGTTGTGCATCAATGAAGAGGGAGGAAGTTCCACTTGTGTTTCTTTGAAACAAAACAATATTAATATTGACACCCCAGAGTCAATACCTTGTAGGAGACAGAGTGGACCAAAATGTCTGATCTCAGCCCCTTTTTCTATGTCTGTTTATTCCAAAAAAGTTAAAAACAAACTACTGGACTTTGTTTTCCAAGTTTGAAGACGTTTCAGTTCCCATCCAGGAATCCTTTTTAATAAAAAATGTCAAAATTTGTGTCAAGTCCCACAAACCAAGCCTTGTTTTGGTTTAGAAAACATGCAAATTGAACTGGAAGAAAGGGTCCGCCCATTAGGAATGGGGAGTCGTTGAATTCTTTGTTAGCCTACAATACCCAATATGGGTCTATGCCTCTGAAATGGGGAGTCGTTAGGAGCATTGATGGACTGGCTGACCAGGCGAGTTGTCTTGCTCCCCTGCATGAGGATTATGGCAACGGGGAGGAATCAACTCTATCGCTACGTTATAGGTTTTGAGAGCTGGAATCTGAGTCCACGCCCTCTGTTTAAGGTTGGCTTTTCTCTCTTAACACTCCCCTTTCAAACCACATGTATTCTTTGTCAAAAATGTAAACATTCTGGTCCTCAAAAGAATGTCCTTTGTCAAAAAGGTGTAGAAGTACAGCAGTCTTCTCAGGAGGAGGCAACTCTCCTGTGTTGAGCCATGTGCCTTTGGAGAGGTTGTTAGGTTTCTCCAATAAAAAGATTAGAGCATTCCTTACTGCACTGAACTGCATACACCACTCCGTTCATCATAGGTTGTGTCTTTAGGATGCACTTGCCTCTGTTAAAAGGTCTTGCTTGGTTTGAAAAGAATCCCCATTTCTAAGAGGCAGAACCATACGTCCGGTTCAGTTTACATATTTTTTAAAGCCAAAACAAGGCTTTGTTTGGGCTACATTATAAAGCTTGGAACTCAATGGTAATTACCACATTTTGAATAAAAAAACATCTTCAAACTTCAAACAAAGTCCAGTGGATTGTTTTTTAAATTCTTTGGAATGACTGTGACCTGGATGACTGAGAATCTTCATCAGCAAATGTCTGTTTATCTCTTTCATGGTCTGTGGTTAACTTCAAACTGGACTTCTGGTTTCTGCCAATACTGTTTTTTTATTCCCCCACTTGTTTTTTCATAAAGATTGGATTTGTGATGTCCTGTTAACTAATATTCCCACTTGAGCTGTGGATGTCTGCAGCTCCTATTGGATTTAATTTAGTGGTATATGTGTAAAGAGATTCCAAAGGTCAGCTGGAAATTCTGCAATCATTGTGGTCCACCATAGAGAATCCCCTTAAATACATTGTTATGTGGTTGCCATTGTTATGTTATGCCACAAAAATTGAAAAATTTCAAGTGTGAATTATTTTCATGGCACTGCATGTAAAAACTCAGGTCCATTTTCTTTACCAAACATTCCTCAACCAGACGCACATGGCTGAAGTAGCTCCTCGGTGTGGCATGGAGTTCTTCAAAATGCTGCTCATAAGCCATTTATTTCATTCAGGAGTATTAGAAACACCAACCAATCTGCCTTGGATCAAACTTAAGTAAACAATCTGGTTGACCAGGTGGGTTTAGGGACAAACCTGCATCATTAAGCCACTTCTCCAGCAAAGGCTTGAGTTTGCACATGTTCTTAAAGCTCAGATTCAAGGCCTCAAAGCGAGAGATGGTCGTTTGGCTGAAATCATTTCCATAGAGCTTCCCCATAGCTAGGCCAACATCACCCTGCAGGTTGGGGGTAGACAAAGACAGAGAAATATGAGAGCTATAAATTATTAACGGTCTTCTAGTCTCCTGGCTCTGATTAGAAACATAAAAACTAATCTCTATTCATCAAAATGACATCATAAAAAAGTATTTTTTGGGGGGCATTTCATAAAAATATTCCCGGCAGACCTTAAAACGGCCAAGATGTGACTTTCACACATTTCCCTCATTTAAAAAGCATGAATCTATAAGTATGCAGACTGATCCTCGCCTACATTCCATCTGCTGGCCTGCAGCTTCTAGACCTCAGCTTGGCTCAAAAGCAGAAAAACTAATTATGCTACAAGACAGGAAGAAGTCATTTAGAGAAAACTCATTCCGGGTTTAGTTTTATTATCTGTAAATTTCTCAAATCATGAAACAACACAAAGCTTAAAGCAGCCTCGCATTGGACAGAATATTAAAGGGCTATTTCACTTTACCCCTCCTTTTTTCTGGCGTCTGGTCTCATTCCAATAAAACTCTAAATAAAACAATGTAGCTAGAAAATTGATCAAATATGGACAAAATTATTCTACAGCCAATAAAAGTCTATTTAAAGTACAGCTTGTGATCTTTGAATGAATGAATGAATAAGCTAGGTTTGAACAGGTACACCAGCGGTCTTCAACTCAACCCTCTCAGAGCAGAAGTCCTGCAACCTTTAATATATGATTTGCCCCTGTACCTAAATCAAATACGTAGACAACTGGGTATTTAAGTCAGGGGTTTTGAAGCAGAGACGAATTTATAAGTTGCAGGACACTGAACCCAAGACCAGTGAAATATATACATTATGATGTGCAAAGCCAGTCCTTTTAAAGATAAATCAATGTAAAAATCATTTTGTTATCTGAAATATTTAGGCTTCTTTCACAGGACAGTATAAGGGCTAAATAAAAAAAACTTGAAAACATTTTACCTTGCATAATTGTGTTATTTTCCCACACTTATGCGATAAAAAAATGAAAAGGCTTGTTTTCTACTTTTCCCAACCTTTACGCACTACATAGAAGTAAGAGCCTTGATCGCAACAGTCAGGTGAAAAGATTCAAAACATAAAACAACCAAATCTGAACCTGCGGTATACCTGTGTGAAACCCAGTTTGATTCGTCGCTGTTTGAACGTTTTTGCAAACTGCTCCAGCTCCTCAAGGTCACTGGGCTCCTCCATGGTGGGGGTGTCCAACCGCTTGGGCGGTGTCTGACTGTGGGGCAGGCTCTTGATGTTTGTAGATGGTGTTGTACAGGTTGGAGAAGCAGGCTGAAGATGAAATATAACACATGATTTATCAAATCGGTTCTAACATGTAACATTTATAACTGACATAAAGAGTAAAAAAAAAAAGTTTGATTTGTTCGAACCCCTTAAGTTTGTATGAAGAAAGTGGCTACAAACCTTAGTAGCAAGGGTGATGCTTGGTTGAGTCGAATGGAGGTTAGCTTGGCTTTGAGGTAGTTGAGTTAAAAGACTCTGGGCTGGCAATATACCTGTAGAGTTATATACAACAGGATAGTTGGAACAAAAACCTGTTCAATATCCTTCAAATATTTCCATTTTAAATTCTCCAAGAAAATCTACTTGCCTTGTTGGCCCGACGACGTCTGCGAGATGATGTACTGAGCGGGCTGTAAGGGTGTTGCAATTGGGTGGCCAGGCTGAACCAGGACAAACTGAGGCAGGGTTAGATTCTGCGGTAGCTGCTTAGTTGAAAAATATAAAATTAGGCAACAGTTTGCACCCACGTTTGGGCTCAATGTGAGTCAATGATGGCAGCTTACAGGGGCGATCTGGATGGGCTGTGACAGGGGCAGCTGGGTAATCGGTGTGACTGCGGTGGCCGAGATGTTGGCTCCAGTGTTGCTGTTCTGCTGGCTGGCTGAATGCTGCTGCTGCTGCTGCACGGCTGCAGCCAGCAGATGAGCCTGGGCCTGCTGGAGCAGCAGCTGCTGTGCTGGGCTCAGGGTCAACTGAAGGAAAACACAGACAGAAGACGTTAGATAAGAGCTGATGGAAAACCTGAAGTAGTAGCTAATTTGCTCTGAATCTAAGGATATATTACACAGATTGTAAAGAAAGTGCTCCACTGTATCAGTTTTTACATTAAAAAAAGTCTGTTATTCTTGAAAGTAATCTGGATTTTTTTTTTTTATCAAGAATTGGTTAACTAATGATGCCAACAGCAACTTCAGTGATGCTGATGAAACAGAATCACAGGTTGTGTTGGTTTGTGGGCCTTGCAAAAGCATTTACAACCCCGGAGTACTTCTCAGCTTGTTCTGGTGTCAGCCATGTGTCGTGTTGACGCTCATATTCAGTGGAGTCAAAAAGCGGATCAGATTATGTGAGTTAAAAATGAAAGAGTGGGGAAGAAGAACATTGAAATAAAACCTTCCTTTATGTTTGGTTTAAGCCAGGGGGGACTCAACAAATCTGTGGAAATGAGGCTTTGGTCAGATGAGACTAAACTGTACTAGAGTTGGAACAGTTAATCAGATTAATTTTGATTTGATTGAAATAATCGCCAACTAATTTAGTAATCGATTAATCATTAACTGAAGTATAGAGACAAAAACATGTCTTTAGCTGACAGAGGAACACACTTAGAGGAGTAAGTATACCAAAAAATATATAAACATTTTGCATTTAAGAAAAAAAAAGTTTTCTCCTGTCAATTTGCTCTATCCAGAACTCCTCTAGTGGAATTTTGTAAAAAAAAAAATCTTCTACAAGGAACCTTTGGCTATACAATAATTAATCGAATAATTGAAGAAGTTATCGACAGATTAATCAATTTGCAAAATAATCATTGGTCTCAGCCCTAAAATTGACCTTTCTACCCTTTATGCAAAATATTACTCGTGGTTTAAAACTCCCCGTTTCCATAATAATGCATATTGTTGGTAGCATCAGGCTGTGGTGATGTTATTAAAGGATTATTGTTTTAAAAGGGAGAGTACCTTGTTCATAGAGCTTGTTTGGATCAAAGTTTGGATAAATTTGGACCAAAGTCCAGAACTGAATCAAATTGAGAATATAAGGAAAGCTTTAAACATGAATGCTTATAGATGTTTTCTATTCAATGTAACTAAGCTTGAACTAATTTTAAAAGAATGGACACAAATTTCACTCTGTGTAAGGGCAAGGTTTGGAGGGAAAAAAACAAAAGACCAATAAGTCCTTCTGCTGAACATCTTGTGGTTGCAACCAGAAGGAACTTCCTCAAAGACAGACTCTGGGGAACAGGGCTTAACTGCACACACATTGTTCAAGACTACGACAATCAGCTTGATTAAAAACATTTATATCTGGTTGAAAATTTGATTAGTCTCAAGTGCTTCAAGTGTTATAAATACTTTGCAAGGCACAGAATCAGATGAAAATTAAATTTGTAGGAGTTAAATGCAGAATTGAACTTTTCCCACAGATATCAAAGACTAATGAAAACTTCAGAGGTATTGTAAACACAAATATGAGCCAATAGAGGCAAAAAGAAAAAGGACCCGTGCAGCGGAGCCAAGCAAAAGAGCGAGTGAGATTGTTGATGTTAAACACATAACTACATGCACAGTAAACATTCACTCCTGCATTGCACAGCAGCAGCAGGTGAACCAGCCATTTGATCCCCTCAAGGCTTTGGGAAAGTGGTGGAAATGAAATGTATGGCATGGTCTTTTTATATTTTCTGTCATGGAGAGGTTTGAACATACACTAACAACCACAGAAATGAGCAGGCAGGCAGGCAGATGAGGCCAGAACTTATCAGGGGAAGCTATCATTTCATCACGTATTGTTTCCGAGCAGAATTGATCGTATTGAGGTGTAATCAAGGGGATGCATGGAAGGACAAGGTCGTGACCAAGAACAACGGAGCCACTTACTCCAGCAATCTGTCCCCCTGCCAACATTAGCTGGGTCTGAGGCAATACGCTCTGCTGGACGGAGGCAGGAAGAGCACCAGAGTCTTCCGACTTAGACTGGTGGAAGTTAAGCGGAGAACAGAACTTAATTTGATGTCTTTCAAGTCAAAATCATAAAAGTATGAAGAAGACACTGATGCTTATAATTAAATACTTAGAAATAAAGCACTGAGCTATATAAAACAAATGCCTTAAAAAAAATGTAACAGAAATCTAATTTCTCTGCTACCCGAGCAGCTTAGTCAGAATGCACCTTTTCGTATTTAAGCAGTGAGAGGAATTAAAATTAAGGCAGCGATAAAAGTGGGAATTGAAAATGTGTCGCAGCCTTCAGAGACTGGAAAAAGTGAAGTGAAGGGAGGAGAGAGCAGAGATGCTAATTAAAATAACTGTTATGCAGCGCATGTAAATTCTGCATAGATTTGCATATTTTCTACCATCTGTTTCCGAGCAACCGCAGAGCAGCTAATTAGCATACATGGTTGATTAATCTGCCTTGTTGCCAGGCGACACCCAGAAAGCCTGGCTCATTTAAATGAACTCTCTTTGCTTGCAAATGTTGTGCTGATGAGCGAACCTCCCCTGGAACTTCATCTTTCATTTTTTTTGTGCAAGTACTTTTATGAATATTTAAAGCAATAGTTATTACAATGAAAACATCTACTGTAACACATCTGCTCTTTGGAAAAAAAACAAAAAACAAAAAAAAAACCCCAAACATTTAAAGGTTAAAGTATGTGCTGCAGCTCATGCAAGCAGGCCTGATGTGTTACCTGTTGGAGGAGCGCTTGTGCATGTGCGTTAGAGATTGTGGTCGGCACAGACTGCCGCTGAAAGTCCAGTCCATTTGTTTGGACTCCTAAAGGAAAGAAAGACAGACAGTCAGACACATTTTCTAACCAGTGAATGAACTGAAAAAGCAAGAAAACAACAATCTGCAAAACAAAAATCTTCAAAGAAAAGAGGAACACAAAAAATACTTGCAGGTGGAAGGAAACCATTCTTTAAATGCATATGAAACAGCTGCATATTACTGATTATGTGCTTTAGTGTTTGCATTTGTGGCCTGCATAAGAATATGAATAACAATGCAAATTCAAACAGTGCATCTTCAATATCTAATGTGATGTCACATAGCAGTATCAAAACGTCGCTAAAGCATTAATTTAAAAAAATAAAGAGAAATTCAATTAAATTAAGATCTTTTTTGAATGCTGGTGATTAAGATGTGTTTACAGAGCCCAAAAGGATGGCTTGTGCTGCAAAATTTCTATAATAATATTTGGATCTGATAACGAAACCTGTTGAATGAGCTGGTAAGACTTTAAAAATGTATATCTGACCGTGCAAAAAAAAAAAAAAAAAAAAGTTTGATTAAAATGAAATAAACTTAAAAACAAGAAAAAATGGCTGATCGATACTGACCGGTGTTCCCGTCACCACTTTCCATTTCACATTTAGTAGTTTCTGACTGATTATTCACTTTAGCATCTGAAAGAACCAGACAGAGACATAATGAGATACTCTCATATATCAACTGGTGCTAAAATATAATTCCCTCCCTGCATTTAAGTGTCCAAAAGTATTTCACATTCACAAAAAAAGACTGATGAAGAAACAAGTTGATGTTACAATCACGTTAAATAAATCCTAAGATTTGCATGTAAACATTCCAGATTATCCTTTTTGAATGTTTAGCAAAGTGTCCTGCCAATAGTTAGAACCCAGCAAAGCCCCCTCACAGCCTTAAAAAAAAAAAACTCACCGGCTCTAGTTCCACCTGTGCTTTCCTGCATGTTTGCTGGACCTGTCACGTAAAACCGCTTCGACTGGGCAACCCCACCGACAGGATGTCCAGAGTCTACTCCTTGCTCCTACCCGCACCCCCCCCCCCTCTCTTGTTTTCACTCTCCACTGGTCAGCAGCGAGCACACAGAGACACAGGGACACCGTGGCAGTCTCTACAACACGGTCTGCTGAGCAACACTGGGAAACGCACACTGGGGAAGCCAACAGGGTTTAGGCAAACAGCTCTCCTTGCTTCTCTCTTTTCTTTTCTTATGGCTCTGCCCCCTTCCTCTAGCACTCCCTCTCTGCTGCTGAGATCGGCTCTACTCTGAAAAACTTCTCTCTCTCGTGCTTTTGCTGGAATGAAACAAACGACAAGTGCAGCTGGCGGCCTCCTTCAACACTGCCATCCCACCCCTCCTCCTCCATCCAACTCTATAATGAAGCATAATCAGTATTCAGCTGATTAAAGCCGTATGCAAATCTGTTCCTGCCTCGTTAGTGATGCAAGGCTTTGAAGTCCTGCGAGCAACGCATTTCACACCGGGCTCTGAAAGCTTTCTGCATAATTTAAACCCCTATAAATATTTATCAGCTCATTAGCATATTAATTGGATGGCTTTTGGAGGACGATAAAAAACAGGGGAATAAGGACGACAGAGAGGGAGGGGGGTTGGAAAGTGCTCAAACTAGCACTTGGCGCAGAGCAAGGCAGGGAGGCAGCAGCACAAGACCAATTACTGTGTGAGCGCTGGCCTAAAAAGTAATTAGCTAAGAGCAGGTAAAGGAGCTGGAGATATCCCAGAATGCAACGTAAGGGCTGGCAGCAGTGATTTTGTAGGGTTAGCTTGATGAACTGCTTCAATGGTGTGCTTGTGACTGTTCGTTCAGAACATCTCCAGGAGCCGTGGAGACTGGGCCGGGCTGCTTCAAAGGGAGGAGGTCTGGGTTTTGTGTGGGAGGAGGGAAGACGGAGAAGGAGAGGGGTGGGGGGGCTTGAGTTGAACTCGCTCAATCGGAAATAAATAACTCCACATTAATCCACCAGCAGCTTGTCATTACTGTGAGAACCCCTGCGGCGAAAACATTCCAAAGCGAATGACTTCAGAAAGTGGGTGGCGGGCCGCTGACGTCTATGTTTATGAAGTGTTTGGGGGATTAACATATTTAGATTAGCTTTACATTCCATTAGTGTTTCGTTTTGGGGGCCCCTTTTAAAATTCATTCGGAGCAAATGCTTAGAGTTAATGCGGCAGGGAACAACCCAGTTATGGAGCTGCACAGGTGTCCAACCAATCGCAGTGGAATGCAACGCTGTATTTGGGTCTTCTGGGGAAGGGGCTTACTGACTAAATCCACAACAACTGGTCCTGGCTTAAGGCTTAATCAACCTCTCCATTTATCCTGCTGCCTGACCAAAGGCATTTATAAATATTAGCCGACCAACACAGATAACCCTGCTAACAACATAAACAACTAATAAACAGCTGATCTTTCCTTACTTTCTGCCACTACATCTAAAAAAACACAGCTGGGCAATTCATTGCATTTGCAATACAATCTTAATTTAGCTAAACGCAATTTTCAAATCACAGAGGCACTATATTTTGGTGATATTACATTTAACAAGAATAAGTAGCTACATTTCTCCTTCCAACCCTATAGATGGCAATAATATGCTTCAAGTGGGTTTGCAACGACACAGACGGGAAGAGAGATGAAGGAGGTTTGCAGATTCATGCCTGCAAGCATTGATGGAAAGTAACAAAATACATTTACTTGGTTACTGTACTTAAGGACTAATTTGAGTATCTTTAGTTAAGAGATTTTATTGGGGAGAAACCCATAACTTTCCTTCCAATACATTACGAGGAACCTGCTAGTTACTCATTCCTTCTGGCTCAGCTTAGCTTTGTAATCCGCTGTTGCTGTTTTTCTTTCTGAAATGCAATTTCAACATGGACACCACTGTTTTAGAGATTTGCATGGCATTCAAAAACTGTGAGAATCTAAAGGCTGATCTTATTTGTAGTCTGTCCATATTATTAAGGAGTTATTTGTGGCCATGAGGCCAAGATGTTCAGTAGGGCGAATTATAGTTTCTTTGTGGTAATAGATTCAATGTTAAACCACTATGCCACATTGAATGTGTGTTATTTTTATATGAGAAATAATCAAAATAGCTGTCCTTATTTTTTTCCCCATTCTTATGCTGAAGTTCATTACAGGTTGGTGTAGAAGCTTTAGCAGGTATTTCTACGCATTATTAAATCAAGGGATTTCTGAAAGTTACAAGGTTCTTTAAAATCACTCTGAAAATTATGCAGACATATACTGATATTAGAAAATGTTAATTGTATTTTTGAATACCTAAGTACTTTTAAATGCAGGTACTTTTAAATAATTGAGTATTTTTAAAAGTGATTACTTCAATACTTTCACTTGAGCAGGTTTTTAACTGAGAAACTTTCACATGTAGTTGAATAAGATTCGAGTATTAATACTTTTACTCAAGTACTACTGTTGAGTACTTCGACTACCACTGACTGCAAGTAGAAGTTAGAACTTTTTCCACAAAAGATTGGTTAAGTCACCCAACAATGGACTCTGGACAAGCAAGCTTTCAACATCATGAAAAATCCTAAACCCTTTAGTAAAACATTTATACGATTGTGGTTAGTGAAAAGGAAAGTAATAAATCACAATATTGGTTCAAAAATAATCGCAATATTCCATTTTGGGCTATTTTAACCCCACTTAACCCTAACCCACCTTCTCGTTTTATCCTACTATTACCTACTACGTCATGGGCTAAAAATAGAGGTACCTCAAGAAAAAAAATTTGTGAAATTAAATACCTAGAAGAAAATAACTACCGGTACCTAAACTTATTTTTTCAGATCAAATTTCCAACAATTTTACTCCTAGAATAAAGCATTTTTCTTTTTCTTCTATGAATATGCCAAATTTCATATCTTGAGGTTTGTCAGGATTCGAACTAGAGATGCACAGTGCATGTAAAAATAATTGTCATCCCAGTCCTTATCTGCACCATCACAGAGGATCACTAGGATGCAACATTATGCAGTTTTCAATTTATAGTTTCATACATGCCAAATATGTAGTCTTAATGTAAATTTAGACTGTTTGCTAAACTCACACTGCTCTCAGAGCCCACATTTAATTAATATTTTCTAGCAGCTAAGACAAGTGGCTCAGGAAATGTGATCATCAATTATTCGATTACATTGCCGCAGGCAGAGTTTAGCGAAATCAACTCAAGTTAAATGTTTTCTTGATGTCTCCCATCCTAGCTGGAATCTAAAAAATAAACTTTCTGACACTTCCTTTACCCAAACTTCAATGGTTTTTCAGGTTGGAGGAACTTTTTGTCCTACCTATTTAACACAGTATATGCCTTAAACTAATAAGCAGTCTAATTTGTGGAACGCTTTCCTGCTAGACATAAAGATTTGATTTTTTTTGGATAAAATAGCAAAACTTTTGCATTAAAAAAAATCTAAGAACACTGAATCATACATAATTATATTGATACTTGAACAAATGTCAACTTTTTTTTTTTGTAAAAAAAATGTACATTTACTTGTTTAATAGAAACGGTCAAAAAAGATTTTGAAGTTCTTATCTGAATAGGGTATACCTGGAAAGCTAAGGAAACTATGCATCTTGTTTTCAAGCAACCAAATGAGGAAACAAAGAAGAAGAGAATGCAAACTTAGTTATCAGCAGCACTCCTACACATGCACAGCTTCTTGGCTGAATGGCTTGCAAAACCACTGAGTGGAACAATGCATTATACAAATATCCTTTGCAGAGAATTTTAAACCGTTATCTCATTAGCGTTGTAATACGGGAAGGCTGGCTGAATACTGCAGGGACATTAATGTGAGCGGAGAGGTTCGACACGAGAGTGAGCAAAAAGTTAATTAGCACATCCTCTTTCTGAACTACAACCTTTGTTTTTTTTTCTGCTTTAACAAAGTCTGTGTTTAAAGTACTGCACATTTAGGTCAGTCTTAGCATCATGCAGGGTTGTTTTATTGGTCTAGGAGTATGGACAAGAAAAGTTACCTCTGTGGTTTGAAACAAAAACGTCCAAATAAAAAGCTTCTAGCAGTTTGAGTGTAAGAAGCCCAAAAAAAAAAAAAAAAAAAGACCAGAAACTGCAACTGAACAGGGCCAACGAATAAACCATAAACCAACACTACAGCACACCATGTAATCTGATGAGCAGTAATGGCTCGGACACCTCTGTAAGCACAGTGGTTTCTCTCATGGGTGGTCATTAAGCAACTTTCAGTACACTAGGAGAAAAAAAAAATCCAATAGGAGCAAATTAAGATAATTTTCCCAGGGACGACAAGCCTTCCATTAAGTACATGCAGCAGAGGTTAGCCACATGACTCACTGTTGCATTTTAAAATCACATGAACATTACTGATGAATGACATCTATATCAGCTCCAGGATATTTATGTAGTTGTTCATTAGTCTGAATTGCTTCTTGGTACCACCTTACACACACTTTATTTTTCTTTTCTAGCTGAAAAAACTTGATGTTATGAAATATTCTTACTAATCTTATTGTTTTCCAAGGTAACACATTTTTTCCCCATCAACTTAAAAAAAAAAATGCCACAGTGCCACTAGAAGTATTCAACTATAAATTTGAATTATGCTGGTTGCATGACAGCCGTAAGGGACAGCATGGAGATTATTGCCTGCTTCATGCAGCAACTTGCACACTGAGTTCCTATTCCTCCTAAAAGCCTCATTAAATATTAGCTTCTCTTGCTACAATGTAAACACAATTTTACCTTTACTTTTAGTCAGCCTAGGCACCACTCAAGTTTTTTTATGCCGTTTTTATTACAAAGCATTTTTTGTTACTAATCAGAATACATTTGACTATTTTTGCATGTCATTTGACAGTCAGAGTAGGAGTACTTTTTTAAACAACTTCCCAGAAAGATAAGAAGTCCTAAGCCAACACAAAACTTATCATCTAAAATGTTGCTTGCATCACAGTAAGTAAAAAAAAAAAAAAAAAAAAAAAGCAGCCTGTCTAACTGGAGCCTGCATGGAGGCCCTCTCAGTACTCTAAAATGGCATGTCCTGAATTTATTACAGCGGGTGTTGCATTATTCATAACAACCGTGTTTACATCAATGAATATTCATGGTGAAAGTACAAGGCTAGAATGAGGGTGGAACTATGAAACTGATTAAACTAGAAAAGTAGCTTTAGTTTGAGGGAAACATTCAATTCTCAGCTACTATTTCTAAAGCCTGATCTAATACAAGCCTTTTTCCCTACATAAATTAGCACATCTTTCACACAGTTTTAAATGCACTACAGAAAAAAAAATGCAAGTAACATGTATGAGGGTGTCATTACATTCAAAACATAACTACATTAAATGGATGGATGGATGGATGGATGGATGGATGGATGGATGGATGGATATGGATGGATGGATGGATGGATGGATGGATGGATGGATGGATGGATGGATGGATGGATGGATGGATGGATGGATGGATGGTCAAACTTCTGATGTCTGTAGATCTGCTCCCCCCATAGTTATCCAGAACTAGAGACAATTTCAAAGATATTTTATAGCATAGCAAAGTCAAATTTCTTAATGAACCAAGTAGAGGAGAACAGGAAATCTTAATTATGGTTGAATGAGCTCTTAACTGTTAAACCACTGGATCATAAGAAGTCTTACTAACCCATTCTGGGTGCACTTATCTGACCCAGTCAAACCATTTTGAAATACAACTTTCCTGTAGAGTTCAGTCATTTCTTCTGCTGCCATTTCACATTATCAGTTCATCTGGAGCATTTGCATTAGAGTACTTGTGTGCTATTTTTGCACATTCAAATACCACAGCATCATTATTGGCAAATTTAATATGAGCGAGAAGAAGAAGCAGCCAGAAAAGCTACTACTAGTACTACTATTGAGTGTGTTACTATCAGTCAATCTGTGGCTGTTGATTCTGCTCCAATCATTATATCGGTGATTAGCTCATAGCTGTGCTGTCCTCTCATAAAACAGTCATTTATTTACTATGGGAGGTTGGCATCGGCCAGCCACTAATATCAAGCTTTATTTTTTTTTAAACAAAGATCTACTGTCATGCTGGCTCTAAAGTTTGAAACTCCTATAATGTAATAGATGGTGTCCTACAACCAGTTTAGTTTTTTTTTTTCCCTTCCACATTCCCAAAACCAGTGATTAGTTCAAGGGAAATACTCTGTAGAAACTTCTGTTTCTTGGAGAAAAGCCACCTGGATGGTAAGTGAAAAGGCTTCAAACTTGGAAAACAAAGTCCAATGGATTATTATTTTTTTTAAGGTTTTTTTTGGAATAATTGTGGGCCTAAATTATGAGAGGTCTCTAGATATTTCTGTTTGCAAACTCTCACCAGTAGAAGCTGTTACTTGTCCACCATGGTTTGCTGAACAAGGCTGTCCCAGCAGTAAGAAATTTGAGCAAAACCGGGCTTAAGTCTACAGTTGGCAAACAAATGTAATTGAAAACATTGAAAATATATCACACAATTTGGGTTACAATGTTTGTATTGATGCAATATTACTAAGCAATACAGCAAGAATCTAACACCACCCCAAAGTCTAACAGTGGGCTGCAGTTTTGAGAATTTCCACTGATAAAAAATCCCAGAAAATTATGGATTGACGTTGACGTTTCTTATTATTACAGTTTTTTTTGTTTTGTTTTTTTTGTGGAGGCTCAGACTAACAGAACAATGTTGATTTCCAAATAACATGTAAAAAAATCAAACAAACTGGCATTTGAAAGCATGTCTATTTCAGGATTTCTATAATAGTAATTAGGGCTGCAATTAACAATTTTTTTGCATATCGATTAATATCTCGATTTTTTTTTATTAATAATCAAATAGCCAAAGGTTCCCTAAAGTGGATTTTTTACTAAATTAAATGAGGTGAAACTAAAACTTTTCCTATTGGTGCGTTCTGGATAGAGCATATTGACAGGAAAAAACTGTAAAAACACATATATATCTTTTTACAATTTTTATATAATTACTTGTCTAAATAAGTTTCTCTGTCAGCTAAAGGCGTGTTTTAGAGTCTCTATACTCCAGTTAACGATAATAATTTCTATTATTTACAAATGTTCCAATATTAATCCTAAAAATATAACATTCTACAATAATAAATAGGTTAAAAGAATCAGCTATCTTTTCTGTAAATATTTCACTATATTATCCCAAAATTTTCAAAAATTAAGCACTTTTTCATAAGACACAGATAACATGCATCAATGTAAATAGAAAATTACAATTGATCAGGAACTTTTCTTATGTGGTAGTAGTCAGATGTGACAGTTATAATTTCTTAAAGTCAAACAATTTTACTTTGTGCCTCTTGATATACTGAAGGTAGGTTTAAACAAATAAAATCAAATAAAACAAAGCATATAAAGAAATGGAGCCCTAACTTCATTCATTTTGTTTCCAAATCCAGAAAGCAGCGTGCAAAAACGCATCCTTCGCATGGATTTATGTGGTTAAAATAGACCAAATGAGAAAAGTAACAGCATGGGGTTAAATACTGCTTGTCATGCCGTGTCTTGCCTGGTCATGAAACCAGCATGGAGAATAGAACGAAATAATAATCCTGTCTGTTATTACTGTGGCCTCCCGGAAGTGGGCCTCACCACCCCTCCCTGTGCCTCAGGGGGATAACACAGGTACAACCTCTGAATTCACCACAGCTTCAAAAATTCAAGAAAAGGAGGGGGGAAATCCAAAACAAACATTAGGGATCAATAAAGGCTGAACATAACTTATATTTAAATCCAGACAGAAGAATCGATTCACTAGACAAACAGATCACACCTCGAGAAGAAAAGTACAGAGCAACTTCTTTCAAGTTGCTCTGTGAATCAACAGCTCTACAAAAAACTGCTAAGATCACCTAAGAAAAAACAAAACTAACACCAACTGTGGTAAACAAGAAGCTAAAGTTAACTCCAGCACGTTGGACTAACTAATAGGTAGCCACTCAGAGGATGACTACATGAAAATAAAGAATAGGATTATGGAGCGGGTAAAGTATGGTGTTGACATGCATTTGGTCTGTGAGCTCCTCAGCTCTGTGGGGAATATGCTGAACTCCGCACTCTGGCTGAGGGAGGCCTGCATGAATAACACAACAGGCTGCTGCTGCTGTGGCTCCGCTGCGCCGAGCACAAAAGACAGAGGCAAAATGCTAAGCTGTAGAGAGGAGAAAGGGGGGAAAAACCCACGACTAACCGAGATGACACTGTGGTCTTAATGCGAGTCATGTGTGCCGTGTTTGGATTAATATATAACAGACGTCGTGGTTGTAAAAATAAAATTAAAAAAGAGCGCTCAGTCACTGCCTGGCCGGTGAGAGAAAAAAATGAATATGCAAAGTTCCCTCAAAAGCCCCACTGTGGGCATCAACACAAAGCAACGCGTTGACCGGCGAGCTAACGCTAACTGACTACAACCGAACTGTCTTCGGAAAACACACATATGCGTTACATATGAGCCAGAGCCACGACGGCGATTACTAATAAAATATGCTAAGTTGTATTTCTCGACCGATGTATGAATATGTAGCGGCGTACGGGCCGTGTAATCACACAAAGGGGGAGGCATGTTTCCATGTATTTCTGCCGTCGCACTGCAACAGCTCGTTTCCTCCTCTGTCAAATTACAGTTTAGGCTATCTGTGTAAACTAAAGCAAAGGCTGTTATGATCCCCGTCGAGCGGTCTTTCTGTGTTTCATCGGCGTTCTGCTATCATAAATTGCGAGTAACGCAGTTTGAATATGAGTATGAATATGTAAAATGCTGTAATCATTACCTGGTGCTGAACCCTCATCTTGACTCGCTGCTCCTCCGTCCGCCATTTTGAATATTTAACCAGAAATCCCAACCCTGAGCCAGCCAGCCAGCCTCACTGACACAGAGGGACACACACACGTTAACAGCTACATATTCACACAAAACACACAAAGTTCAAGTTAAAAATAAACAATAATTGTGTTCCCCATAGAAATATACATGGTAGGAAAAAAAAAAGAAAAAAAAGGGAAGAACGGAGGCAGAGTGGATTCTTCGATTTAATGTGTTCTGTGTGGTATTTACATATATAAATAAAACAGTTTTCTTCTCGCTGAAGAGGATTAGGGCTACTGAAAAAAAAGTTAACTGATTTTTAAATATGTCAGTTTTATATGGGAAAAAAGTAAAAAAAATTCTGACTTTAATCACAGAATTTTGATTTTAATCTCAGAATTCTGACTTTAATATCAGAATTCTGACCTTTTTCTCAGAATTTTGACTTTAATCTCAGAATTCTGACTTTTTTCAGAATTCTGACTTTAATCTCAAAAGTCTGACTTTAATCTCAGAATTTTAACTTTTTTTCTTAAAATACCAACTTTATAATTAGAATTCTGACTTTTTTCTTGAAACTGGAACTTTTTTCTTAGAATTCTGACTGAATTCTAACAGCTAACAAACGTGTTAGCATCAACTGTAGCCATGTCTGTTTTAGAGATTAGCTCTCTTGTTTCAATGACATTCTGCTCTTCCATTAATGAAATAACATCACTGGGGACCCCTCGGACACGTAAAAAGTGGCCTAATTTTATAATTTTCCACCATTATGTTACTGGCCCTTTCAAACAACTCACATCTTTGTCAGTGAAGCTGAATGCTCCCACATCTCTTCCTTCATGGTGCCCATCTTCATTAAGATCCAAAATTCTGAGATTAAAGTCAGAATTCTGAGATTAAATCAGAATTCTGAGGAAAAAGTCAGAATTCTGAGATTAAAGTCAGAATTCTGACTTTTTTCTCATATTATACTGAAATAACATTTAAAAATCTGTTAACTTTTTTTGTTTTTTCAGTGGAGCCTTGGAGCGGAACATTGAGGGGGCTTGAAAGTTGACAGTCAAGTGATTGCTTGCTTAGACTGATTATTCAAAAACACAGTTTTTAATCCCACAAAGTCTAAAATCAGAATATCAAGTAAAAGTAAATTTATTCATTTTATTAATTCAAAATTCAGTTTTGTACTTATATTTCAATACATAGTTTAGACATTGGTTTTAACTAGTACCCACATGAAAAGCACCAAAAGTAAAAAAAAAAATAAAAAAATTGTTTTATAAGATATTTACAGAAATCAAATGTTTTGGCATGTTTAATCGTGATACATGAATATTGACTGATAGCAACTGTCCCTAAGCTTTTAAATGAGTTAATCACTAATAATAATTTGAAAGTTTAGTGGAAGCAAAAAAGAGATACAAGTATTGAGTGCATATTGCCTAAAGTGTGTGGACATATATATATATATATATATTTAATAATATTTTTTCTGTTTTAAAAATGAAGTGACATTTACATTTTCTATAAAAATGTTTTCATTGGCTTTTATCAATTAAAATTAACAGTGCAAAATACTAGGAATTTAGCACTTTTAAGTTAATTTATTAATATCCATTTTTGAGGTAAAATGGTTTAGCTTTTTAATGATATACAGATTGAGATACACACCTGCACTCTCATTTACATTTTCTCTTTGTTACCATTTGCTTGGCTGTACATTTATTTTGTGTTATGCTGGTGAAGATTCTCAGTCATCCAGGTCATAGTCATTCCAAAAAAGCTATAAAACAATCCACTGGACTTTTTTTTTTTTTTAGTTTGAAGATGTTTCGCTTTCCATACAGGAATCTTTTTCAATTCAAAATGTCAGAATTAGGATTGAGTTCAAAGCTTTATAGAGTAGTCCAAAACAAAGCCCTGTGGTTTAGAAAACATGCAAATTGAACCGGAAGAAAGGTTCCACCCCTTAGGAATGAGGAGTCACTGAGATCTTTTGTCAACCTGCAATACCTGATACAGGCCTATGCCTCTGAAATTGGGGCACTCGTTAGTGGCATTGTCGGCCTGGCTGACCAGGCCAACAATGGTCTCCTGCCTGGGGATGGGGGTTGTTGTTTTTTTAATCACATATTTTTGTTGTGAAAGAAAGCCACTAATATATTTATTGCTGCCATTTTTGTGCAGTGTCCTTTTTTTCTTCTTCTTTAAAAGTACCCCTGTGCCAGTCTTTATGCATTGTTTCTGATTCTTTTAACCCTTAGATAGTTGGTGTAGATGGCCACATTCTGAGCCTGGATATGGTGCTTCCTGTTAAAACAAAGTGCTTCCTCTCCACTGTTGCCATATTCTTGATCTCATACTAAGGAAAATTCTGCAAAGTCAATGACAACACAATCAGCCAAGCTCATTAGATGTTTTTAAAGGGGTCATAGAATGCAAAACTGAGTTTACCTTGTCATAGATGAATAATGATAGTTCAGTGAGTGAAATGGACATACAGAGAAGTTCAAACCCCATCGACACCTCCTTTCTCTGCAAATCTCACAATTCTAAACTTCCACTATAAAATGGCGAATTCAAATGAAGCCCAGAGTTGACGTAAACTCTGGGATGTTGCCTTATTTGGTTCTGGCCTTTACTTTTGTCACGCCCCGGGGGGGCGACTGCTGGGCTGCTGACTGGACCGGACCTCAGCAGAGAGCCATGAGCTGCCTGTCCTCAGCAGGAGGAGAGGGGGTTGGGGGAAGCACGGGGCTGCCTGTGTCGAGGCTATCATCATTGGGTCGGGTTCGGTTGCTCCGTCCGCCAATGGCTCCTGCCCCCGTCCACCGGGGTTCCTGGACCAGCCCCGGAGCTCACGGCTCTGTTCTGCTGCACCACAGTCAAACAAAATCCGAGACGATTTTAAAATTCCCCCTGGAAATTTTTTTTAGGAATGAAAAGTAGGACATGTCAAGGAAAAAGAGGACATCTGGTTACTCTACCATATCAATAATTTTGATGTTTCAGTGAGTGAGTGCTTGTTGCTATGATGCATGCTAAGCAGCTTTGCTCGTTGTAAACCAACCAATCAGCGCACAGCTTATCTAAATATTCATGAGCATACCATAAAAGGAAGAAAACCTGTCGTTTCATTCTATGGCTTTAAACCAGGCTTGCATTAGGGCTCATAGCACAGCAAATATGCCATTTTCAGCCCAACCAATGTTAAACGCCCTATTCAGAGACCTTAAGGACCAGCAGCAAATACCCTATAGAATCATTCTATGACCCCTTTAACTAACTGCCATTAATGAATTTGACTGAACCATTTTATGATTTAGACTGTAAGTTATTCAGTCTGTGTATGACATTTGGTAACATGATTAGCAGAAAATAACATTTATGTCTATCTAACCTCTATATCCCTATAATTATATATGATCTCGATCCTCTACTTCTTACTTGTAAAGTGCCATGTGATTAGATATTTTTTGGGGGGAAATGGTGCCGCTATCAACATACTTTAATATTTTTCCAGGCTCTCTGTGGAATCATAGCTTTCTTTTTTTTTTTATCCTTTTTTTAGTGCTAAATAAATTATTTATCCAGCAATCTGGCTCATAACTCTCTTCTGCTGTTGGGTTTTGATGACAAGATAAAAAATGTGCCCACGAAAATAACTGACAGATTACAGCATTGATTTTGATTGAGAAAATGGAGGCAAAAAAAGTCAAATTTTTTGTGTATAAAGAACTATTTACTCTCAATTTGTTATGGCGGTCCTTTGGATGGGATCAACAATCAATATTTTAACACAATATCTCATATTTTCTGACCTCTGTTTGACCACAGTAAGACATTTTCACTTCTGCAATATGTAGGGATGTTAAGCCAAAATGGCTTTCTTGATGTTCCCACCACTTCCTGCAGATTAACCATCAAGCTGAACTGCAATAGTTGCCATTAGATTACAGAGCTTTTTTTTTACTCACTCACATGATCCAGATCATTAAACTGATATGTTCTGTTTAATCAAAATCTTTTTGCATTTCCACCACACTAGACAAGCTTTTAGCTTACTATCCTGTAAATAAAAAAAAAACAACAATCCTGAAACCCTTCAGTAAGGTAATAAAAGAGTATGTCATTTTGTGCACCATAAAAAAAAAAAAAACATGATTCTTACTTATTGGTTTATTCCAGCTGGTTAATCGCCCTGAAGGCTATGCATTTTAATATTCTCAGCACATAGTTTGTATTCCTGAACTACAGAAACGAGGATTCAGCTCACAATTAAATTCAACAATGAATCGAGACTGGACTTGCCTCTAAAAACTCAAGACTTGATTCAGACTCAAGTTTTACAACCAGAGTCAAATGGAGAATCTTTATCTGATTTATCCGACGCACAAAGGCAGCATAAAGAAAGGGAGGCGGATGCATCACATGGAATGGATAAAAGTTATGTAAATTAAATTCAAAAAATTTAATTCAAATTTTTCTGTATGAGAAATAAAAAATCAGCATTATATTGTGTGCATGAGTTGACAGTTTTTGTGTGTTGTAGAGTGGAAGCAAAATAAGCTACAAAGCAAAAAGTGGCATCATAACTGTAAAGGTGAGCAAAGAGAGGTTCATTCTAGTCAGGTTTTAAATATCTAATCCCATTACCATATCCCCTAGTATTATAACAGTAATCAATGTTCTGAAACCAAAGTAAATTCCCAAACCAACCACGAGGAGGCCTGTGGGGGCCTCATATAGTCAGAGGGGAAAACATCAGTAAGCAACCAACTGATTAAGATCATATTCTAGATTGAGATGTGATATTTATGGATCTAAATAAAGTTTCTTTCACATGTCTGTAGTTTTGAAAATTTCTCACAAAGAAATGTGTTTATTAAATTACTTGTGATTGTCAAGTATTTTGGAAGAAATACTTTAGACTACCTTTAAAGATCCCTCAAAATCAACTGGTAGGAGATGTTATATGTATAAGTTATCTACCAGGTGTAATGGTTATTGTGTTGGTCATACTTTTCTGTTATTAATTAAATGTAATCCAAACTGTGTGTTATTGAAATAAATAATAATAGCGGGTACAAAATGGTTTAATTATCTCTATAAAGATTTTTTTTTATAAAACACTGATCAAAAACTGTGAAACTAGAGGTATCAGGGTGTAACACATTTAGGAATAATTAAAAAATACAAACATGTTTAATCTCTTACCTTTTTACCAATAAACTTAACAATAAACTACAAATACAACTGATGGAGTAATTGCAGGACCGACAGGGTAGTAATAAGTTAAACAAATCAGCAATTTTGAGACATTTTTTTATGCATTGTTACTTTTATTGAATTTAAAATAAAACAAATAGTTAAACTGAAAATAATTAAATTTAAATGCAGGTAGTTTTGCAATTTTAAGGATATTGTTTATTTCCTTGCAATGTGTGAATTATTTTAGTGGATTTTTATTTATTAATTTTTTTTTGTTTAACTGTTGGGATGAGAAAACATTAATAATATAATATGTAATAACCTAACATGTATAATCCAAATGGGGGGTCAACAGGAAAAGTTTGGGAATCACTGCAATAAGGGCAGATTAAAAAAAATTAAATACAAACAAAAACAAACTCTTCCCAATTATGAGTGACAACACACATTCAGTTAATTGAGCAAAGATGCAAGCTGACTAATGGTAGATAAACAAAGAAGTTTTATTTTCTATCAACATTACCTCAGACAACTAATGCCCAAGATAAATAAAATAAAACAGACTATTTTATTAAATTTACACCCATCTTCCCTGATGTGATGTTTTTCATTATTTGACCATTAGAATAATTCCACTGTCAATGAAACAGACCCTCAACATCATACTGCCATCCTAATCCGTGATAACTGGAAAAGTCTTTGTTAAGTTCATCAGCCTCTCCTTGAGATGGGTTCTGTGTCCCCCTTGTGGTGTAAAATGTGTGCATCAAAAAGGCCAAACAAGATTTTTTTAATGTGTACAAGGACAAAGGCTAACCGAGGACTGTTCTAGCTGCAATGTTTAGGAAGAGGCAGTTTCAAATGTGGGGTAATCTACAGCATTAATAATTAACACACTTCATAAAAAAGAAATGAAGAACATAACATAAAAATACTAAAACAGAATCAAAACACAACGTGCTCTATTTTTTTTTAGGCAGAGTTGAGAGTGTGCAAGCAATGTGTGGTCATGATGGTGATGCATTGGTGTGAGTGTGTTTTAGGCTCTTTCTTGAATAGTCCTCCACTGGTGGGCATCATCAGCACGCTACCGATCAAACACCTGACTGCAATCTCCTAACAACCCTGTCTGCGGTTAAAAGGAGCTGCTTTTCCACCTGGTAACAACAGAGATAGATACAAGCTTTGTAAATTTTCATTCCTACATATTCTTTCCTTTATTATGTTGTCAATGCCTCCATCACTTGAATCATTACTGCTACTTAGACACTTGTTTTTCTGGAAACCCTTAACTTCTCCACAGTTATCCAGGATGTACACGGAAGCAGTACAACAAGGAACTATTCGTTTTGTGATATTCTTGTCTTCTCATTCCTGTTCCATGCTATTCATCCTATGCCCTATTTAGACACTGCTCTAGATGAGAACCCAAATCATCCACATTATATAATGGCACATCTCCCTTCTCTAAATAAACCATTTGGTGTTGAAATCCAGGTTTCTGAGGGATCTCTACATATCAGTCAGAAAATTAAACAGGGGGCCCTCCATCCTGACTGTGCTTCAGGAGGAATGTGCCAAAAAACAGCAAACTGTTGTGAATATTCCAAAGTCTTTCTGCAAATAATGTAAACTAAAAACAATTTTTAAGAAGCAACAAAAATATCTAAGAACAAAGAAAAACACGGGAACTAAAGAACCTCTGATAATATTCAGCTACCTGATCAAATACCTGATTCTGATGTGTAATAGCGAAGAAGAGAAAGTTACAAGTCTTCATTCAAAGTGGATGGCTTCAACTAAAAACAGACCAATTCAATGAATAAGAACATTATTGCAAATTTAATTTATTTTATATCTATTAAACACACGCAGATGTTTTCACAGCTTTATTGTGATACTTATGATGGTTTCCTGCTTACAGCTGATGAAAACACTACATTTAAGACTAGAATATTACATGAGATTGATAAAGAAAACCATTTTGATTCAGAAATAATGCAAAGTGTTTAATATCTGCTTAAAGGTTATTATCAAAAGTTACTTTTAAGTTGACAAACTTAAAAGGTGTCATTAGCAGTTGTAATCTATCATTGACTGTATGTCATTTTTGAGCTTTTCTAACACCTTTAGAAGAAAGATCACAGCAGGTCAAGGAAAGAGGTGAACTGTGGTTTGGATTGGATTTTTATATTTATGAGCTCTTTATGCTGGTGGTAACACAGCAATAAATTTTATTAATCAAAATATGACCCGTGTATTGCTGTTGTTGGTGCAATGGTGCTGCCTGCAGGTCAGGTGGAACATGACACCAGTTGTTGACTAGAAATAGTAAACATACATGACTTTCTAGGAAAAGCAACACCTTTCTACCCAGCTGCTTATCTGTGGCAACCTGCCAACATAGTAGTGGCAGCATCATGGTTTTACAAGCAGGAAAGATGTATGAAGGTAATAGAAGGCAAGAAAACCAGTAAGATTAAATCAAATATTTAAATGTGAACGAGGCTGAACTAATTTGCAAAGATAAAGTACAATTTAAATCCCAATATGTGTAGCCGATGCAAACAAAATAAAAACTAAAGCTGATTTAGCTAAATATCGACAAAATGGTCAGATTATAAATGCATGGAACAGTTTCTAAATTTTTGTTTCTCTCCTTGACTCAATTTTTTCTTCCGCTTCACTATATGAAATAAAACCCTGACGTAGGATCCACAGCTTTTTTTAATTCCAAAAATGAAGGCCCTCTTTGAAAGTTTTGACTATATATTTATTGTTAAGGAAGTAGTAAATGTTTGATTTCATGTCAACCTGCACCACAGAGCTACAGCCATGCACATGGGGCGTCACTGTGTTGCCATAGAAACTTTCCATTTCCAGTTGGGCGAAGAGGGCGTTCCATTCTCATTTATATTCCCTCCACCTTTCATCAAGGCGCCCTCCACAGCTGTGTGACTACGCTGGGAGTGCCTCTCCATAGTTAAGGGGTAGTGCATAGGAGGCGATTTGGGATTGGGACTCCCTGCACCCCATGTTGTAATGAGGACATTGAAAGTAACGGGTCAAATCCCTGTTTTATAAAAATCTTACTGCTAAAATAAAGCTTTTAAAACTTTAACAAGAAATTCTTTTTATTCACACATATTTAGTAAAATATAAATTGTTTTGATAGTCATCTAAAAAAACATTTGTTTTATTCAGCACAGGAGCTCAATTTTTGAAAACCTTATTTATGCAATAAAGGAGTAGAATTCAAACACCAGTTAGCCATGTACAAGACATGAGGAGACGACACAAAAACACTAATTAAAATAAACAAGAACACTGATGGGCGGGGGGTCGAGTCTAACTAGATTAAAAACATAAACTTAAAAAAACTTTTATTGTTGTTTTGTATACAAAACGAAATCTCTCAGACAGTGAATGGACATTTCCATTCCATAAGGTGCAGCAGTGATCAAATGTAAACAGTGTGGGAGAGAAGACATGGTGCAAAAAAAAAACGCATTGATATGGAAGTTCAGAGCATTAATAGACATGCTGTAAATATGCAGTATTTTTGGTTAGGTGTTATCAGTGTGATAACATGATTTAGAGTTTTTTCAACAGTTCAGATTTCTGATGGCTGTGGGCAAGAAGCGGTTGCAGAATCAGCTGGACTTGCATCGGATGCTGCAAAGCCTCTTCCTAGAGGGCAGCAGGGAGGACAGTCCATGGTGGGGGTCTGAGGGGTTGTTGATGATGTTATGGGCTCAGGTCACACAGCGCTGGGATGAAATGTCTTTTACAGAGGGAAGAGGAGCCTTGATAATGATGAGCCCTGATGATCTTCTCTGTTGTTCTCACCACTCTTCTCATTTTCTACCAGTCTGAGGCGCTGCAGCCTCCACACCACACAGTGAGTCAGCTGGTCAGAACGCTCTCTATGGTGCTTCTGTAGAAGGTGGTGAGGATGGGTGGGTCCAGGTGGGCTCTCCTCATCCTCCGCAGAAAGTACATGCGCTTTTGTGTCCTTTTGACTAGTGAGGAGGTGTTTACAGTCCAGGTGAGGGTGTCTGTGATGTGCATCCCCAGGAATTTGGTGCTGACTGTTGGCCACCTCTGCAGCTGAGCTGTTGATGATCTCCTTCATCTTCTCTGCGTTCAGGATCAATATCACAATGCTAGGAGAGAGAAAATGAAATAAAGGCATAAAAAAATAATTCAGCCATTTCATATTTTCCTTATACTTTTTATTGAACATCTTTGTTTATAGGTGTTGATGCTCGGTATGTTTTTCAGTGTAATCCTGTTTCTCTGACTGTGACTATCTGTACGTGCTCTCTTTCATCATCTGACAGTTGGCTTGGAGCTCGTTTGCCTAGCTGTGTGTTTCTAGATGGGACCACCTGTGGATCTGGTTGACAGTTGCCTTTTGTATCTCTGTTTCTGCTTCTGTCTCCTTGAACCCCAGTTGGCCGCTCAAACTGAGCCTGGTTTTGCTGGAGATTTCTTCTTGTTAAAAGGGAGTTTTTCCTCTCCACTTTCACTACAAGCAAGCTTGGTGTAAGGGATTGCCTTTGAGTCAATGCTATCAGCTGGTTTTCCTTAGATAGAAAACTTTGAACATATCTGACTGTATGATCTGGTTGAATTGTCTCTGTAAAGTGCCTTGAGAGGTCAAGTGTATTGAACTGGCACTATATAAATAAACTGAATTGAATTGTTTTGATAGTGAATGATGTAAAAATAATTTGAAAATATTTAAAAAAGGTGTGACTACTTTCAGCAAATAATATTTGAAAATCTAAATCACCAACGTAGGCTATCAATATTTAATTATTGAGACAATTACAATTTTGAAAAATTATAAAGCGTGATAAACAATTGTGCTAGTAAGACTAGAATACTTTAGAAGATAAACGTAGGACATACAGGTATTTTGTTTACACTGTAATTAAAAAAAAAAATTTTAAATTCAAAATTTTATATCTTTAATATCATTGAATTATGGAAAATGGTGTGGAAGCAGTCAAAAGTTTCCCTGTTCTTTACTTTATTAATCTGCCTTTAACTGGTTTAACTGCACTTTATCGAGCTGTTAAGATGAATCGCTAGCACATCATTTTACATGCCACTCTAGTTCTATTAGGTTTTAGTTTCAACATCTTGTCTTAACTGGAAAAGAAATATGAGAGTAGGAAGGTGTATATCATTATTAAATGCAATATGTTCATTTTGCTCCAGTAAAAACAAGTAGGATGCTTTCTATCCATACTTCCTTTAGCATAGGGAGCTCCTGACATAAGGTATACTGTTTTCCATTTCCAATATACATTTATATGGTGCTAATTGTGTATTCATACTAACATTATAGAGCAACAGCCTAGACAATTAGAAAGACACAAATATCAGAAGCTTTCTTCTCAACATATAAAAAATTTAGTGCTGTTTTTTGTTCAAAATAAAAAAAATAACTTTTTTCCCTCTTTTAAAGTGACTTATCATCTTGTGTTTACATGGTAACAAAGTTTTTATCAATGCAAACATTTATGCTAAGCTGAGTAACAGTTACTAAAGGATTGCTTTTAATCTGGTAAGTAATCTTTTCGATTAATATATACATTTGACTAGAAAATACCATTAAATGCTTGTTAGTTGTAAAAAGTCAGTTACAAATCCATACATTATTATAATATGAATAATCACTGTGTGAAATGTCTGCAGCACCATTGATTCTAGCAACTCAGATGGACGCTTTTGTGGCAGGTGTTGTGCCGAGAAATACCTCCCTGGCTAGAGTGACCTCCCCTGTCGCGGGCGCGCGCATCACCCTAAACACTTACACAATGATGAGAAAACGGATTGAAATATGAACGAAACTAAACTTTTAAACGTATTCTTAGTCTTTTCATATTTCTTATGTATGAATGCCCTAAAACTGAAAGGGTAGTTGGACAGATACATTCAATTTGTATGGAGACACGTTTTAGTGGATCATGTTAGTGTAGCAATGCATTTTCCACTTTTGCATTCAACAGCTGTCTATATTATTTCTGACACTTTAATTCTTAAACTTAGAAACTGGGTCGGGCGAAAATTCCCGCCCCTGCCTATCCGTTATCCCATCAATGTGGAAGAGTTTAGGGCGATGCGCGCTCCCAAGACAGGGGTAGTATTTCTCGGCACAACACCTGTTAGGTACAATACAAAAAACTCAAAAAAAAAAAAAAAAAAAGACTG
The DNA here is from genome assembly GCF_016077235.1 of Cyprinodon tularosa. Classification (NCBI taxonomy): domain Eukaryota; kingdom Metazoa; phylum Chordata; class Actinopteri; order Cyprinodontiformes; family Cyprinodontidae; genus Cyprinodon; species Cyprinodon tularosa. The sequence goes on along the minus strand of NW_024038975.1, from coordinate 1,398,203 downwards.
ATGACAAACAGACAGCAACAAAATATCCAGCTGTACGATGATTGAAAGCAGATAGAATACATGCACAGACAAAGGTTGTATGGGTTAAATGTGTTTAACACAATTAACTAATATGCCAAATTCAGAAAACAATTCTTCGGCTGTCCACAGGGTGGCGGTAAAACACCGAGCGAAGCTGCAAAACAAGAAGCTGGCCTTCGTCAAACTGACGGACGAACGTCACAATCCCGGAAGTTAGGTTTATCCTGCCTTTTGGAAATAAATTACTTCTTACTTGACATTTTTAGTTGTTTTTTTTTAGTTTGTAAAAATTTGTAAAATATATTTGCCCCTAAGCTTTTACATCTACATAGTGTTCATTAAAACATGCAACTAAAATAGCAGAGAGAAAAAACAAGTGTTTATGGAGTCATTATAGAATAGATATTTTGTGTCTAGAACAGGGTCAGTTAGATTGAAGCTGTATTTAATGTCAATGATTAATTCTAATAAATAAATCTAACTGACCCTCTAAGCTTTTAATGGGTTTACAAATAGGATGAATAAACCATAGAATAATGAACGAATTAGCATTTATTGGAAAACAGGATGAATAAAATCAGTAAAATTAGAAATACTAGAACTAAACCTATGAATATTTTCTCATCCTGATCTTAAATTTGTATTTCTTCTATTACTTCTTAAAGGTGGGTAGCAACTATGCTTACACAACATTTGAAAAAAAAAAAAAGTACTTCTACCCTAATTTCCACACAACTGAGTAATTAAATAATAATAATAAAAAAACTCTGTAATAATCTTCATCAGCAACCCTCACACCTCCACCATGGACTTTTCTCCCTGCTGCCCTCTGGGAAGAGGCTTCGCAGCATTCGATGCAGAACCAGCAGATTCTGTAACAGCTTCTTCCCCACTGCCATCAGACAGCTGAACTGTTGAAAATTCTAATCAAGTCACAAATCGAGACTCTGCATTACACTGATAACACCATACTTGCACTACATGGTGAATCAAGTCAAGTCGAATGTTTTTTACTGCATTTTTTCACCATATGTAGTTGATTATTTTTGCACTGCTCTGAACTTTCTGTATGAGTGCCTTTTTGTATCATGTCTTCCCCAGACTGCACCGTATGAATGGAATATTTTTTTCTCTGCTAAGCTGCTGCTCACTGTCAGGAAGATGTATAAATCAAATTTCGTTTCGTATACACACTGTGTATAAAAAATTCTATCAAAAAAGTCAGAAAGTCAGAATACTGAGAAAAAAGTCAGAATTGTGAGAAAAAAGTGAGAATTATTAAAGTCAGAATTGTGAGAAAAAAAAGTCAGAATTCTGAGATTAAAGTCAGAATTGTAAGAAAAAAGTCTTACACTTTTTCTTACACTTTTTCCCCCCCTCATATTATACTGAAATAAAATTTAAAAATCAGTAATTTTTTTCAGTGGCCCTAATCCCCTTCCGTAAACAATAATTTTTTTTAAGTATGCTTTTATTTTGAAAAAGAAAACATACCGGAAGTGTAGCACCGCTCGCTTCCACGCTCTCAGAGAAAGAAAAGAGGTAAATGGATCAGGCGGTTGAAATGGAGAGCAAAAGGATTGGGAGGGTGACCAAAAATATTCGGGAGACATGGCGTGGCTGCGTGACACAATAGGAGGATCTTACCATACCAAGAACAGTACTTTTCCGAAGAACAAAGTAAAGGCCGCGGCTTCTAGCTGCCCGTTTAAAGGCTTTTCATTTCGTTTTTCTTTGCCATCTTACCTCGTTTAACCCAAACAGCAGCAGCAGCAGCAGAAGTGAGCAACCCGCAACGTTTCTCCTGCACGGCATCTGCAGAGAGAGAGAGGAGTCTGTGGCCAGCAGCCTGCTCTGACAGCTTGAAAGGTACAACAAATAAAGCAACAACAAACCAGTTCCCCCAGTTGGCGGTAGTTTGTTTACACCTTAACGCCGCGCTGAAGTTGGACAGCCGCTCTCTGATGATTGTTTTCAGCCTCGTTTCGCCCGCATTGTTCGCTTAGAGAGTACAGCGGAAATATTTCCAGCTGTTCTGATTGAAGTGACACGGTGCTGATCTGAAAGGCATTGATTCCTGCAGCTAGGCTAATGTTAGCAGCTGGATCTGTCAGTGGGAGAAACTCTGCCCAGACATGCCTCTGGGGGGCTAACGGCTCTCCCCTGGCCAGCCATAACATTTGCTCTGAAACCATATTAATGCATGAGATCAGAATACTGGTGGGGAAATTTAGAGTAAAATACAATAGAAAATCCCAGAATGGGGAAATTCTGGTCTTACAGCAGCAAACAGGTTATAGAAAAATATGGTCACATAAATGTGGACCTTAGAAGAGTGTATAAAAATAACATAATAGGGAAGAGATAAAAAATAAATAAATAAAATACTGTGCTGTAATGTGTTTTAACAATATAAATACTGTGCAGCTGGAGAATAAATAATAATACAGCAGTGGATATTTTTACAGTAATGGATATGTGAAAAATAGCAGCAACATCAAAGATGTGCAAAATGACAGCAGCATGTTATTTAACTGACTAATGTAGAAACTGCAAAAATCAGCATTATTGTAACAAATTATTGGGATTGTTGGGAGCAGTGATGGTTATAGTCTTACAGCTGCTGGGAGGAAGGATCTGTGATTATGCTCCCTGGTGCATTTAGGGTGCAGCAGTTTGTCACTGAATGAGCTTCCCAGTTCGGCAACAGCTTCATGCATGGGGTGGGACATGATATTATTATTACAGGTACAAGGCAACGAAATGCAGTTTAGGTCCAACCAGAAGTGCATTAGCAGCAAGTGCAGGATAAATAATGGTTCCATAAATACAGGACATGGGTTTCTACTTAATAAGTATAGAGATGAATGCCATTATAAACAGAATCTTATTAATAGATGAATATAATATATAGATAACTAGTGTTATGAACTCAATTTACAGCTGGATATGTACCGAATATAATATACAGGTGGATATTACTATAAAAAGGTTTTTACAGTTATGTACAATAGATGGGTTTTACTATAAAATGAATAAATAAAGTTCAGACAGAAGCTATCTAAATTAAAGTGCAATATATGGTGTAATATAATCCAGTACAGAGAAGGCGTTATTATTAAATGTCTGCAGATGTTAAGATTTGATAAGAATGTTTACATCTGCGGAATATCTTACTTTAGCTCTAGATAACTTTCTTTTTTTCACTTGCTGTTTTATTACTTTTTTTCCCCCTTACTGGAAAATTTGTCTTATGTTTACAGGAAGCTCAGCATGAGTCGAGATGGCTGGATGAAAAAGAGAGCCAATGCCAGCGATGACAATGGTTGGGAAGAGAGGGTGAGTACATCCAGCTGTGACGGCTTCACACAGAACCAAAAACATCCGTGGTGAAGTGAAAGTGGAGAAAATATATGTGTTCCACCTCTTTTGTGGAAATGTCATGAGGGAGGTTGGGTAATAGAACAATATCCCACTGTTTTTAAAAAATTGATAAAAAGGGAAGAAAGAACAAAGAAAAGATCCAAATGTTAGGGAGGATGATCTACCATAAAACAGCTATTATATGTGCACTCTAAAAATCTGTTCTATAATAAGGTGTTCCTTTCTGATCTTGTAAAGTTAGGTGGGACATAGTCCAAAATACTGCTTGCTTTAAAGGTAGAGTGGAGGATGTTCTTTTTCTGAGTGGATCATCAAAATAAGTGGTCCTCCTAACTGTCAATCATTCTGGTGATATGTTACCGTAAGTCCGTACTCGCCCCCATTTTCACTTACCGGTGGTGAGTGTGACATCGTGGAAAATTGCGAATCTTCTTTTGTAAAGCGAGCTTAGATGAGGGATGCAAACAGCAACTTTTAAACAGAGCGTACACAAAGGGAATAGGCTCATGCATGCTCTCATACGTGTTTAATAGCTGTTTTCCAATGATTGCAAAGTGCCTTGTTGCCATCTTTCGCTTCCTTAAAATGAAGCCAAACTTTAGATCACTTTACCTGATGGTGCACCATTTTTTTGTTTTTTTGTTTTGTTTTACTAGACTTATGCCTGGTCACGTTATACTAGATTACCGAATGCAGTGTGCGTAACTTGCGTAAAAAACGTGACGTAAGTTGTCCTGCCCGGCGCTAGGCTCTAGTGCTGCCTGGAACCGATAAGAGAACCATTAAGCGAGCTGCCAAACGGTGCTATGGAATTGGAACACACAGAACCGGTTCTTAACAGTTTTCGATTCCCATCTCTAACTGAATGTCAGTTCTGGGTATTGGAGTTGATCTTTAAAAGAAAAAAAAAATCTGAAAGCCTTTCACCTAAATCCCAATAAGATTGAAGTTTGTGGTCTTTAAGGAAGAAAGTGAAAGAGGTTGGATTACCTCTGCAATCCACTGTAACCTCTGAGCCTCTCTCATACATTTGATCTAACAGCCTAAGAACCTGAAGGATATACATGTTATTATCAGAACAACAGAAAAGAAATACTGCAGCAGATTTATCAGAACTGGTTGGACTTTTTTTTTAGTTATCATGGTAATTAAAAACAATCTGGGCATCAGAAGATTGGCCTGGCTGATACCCAGCCAGAATAAACCAATGAAATCCATGTACTATGGCTTGTTTATGTAAGGTCTCTCAGTGAACAGAGGGTGGGATTTCCATCTTGCAGTCCAGGTAAATTAATAAGCTAAAATGTTAATGAAGTTTACACCCAGTCTGTTGGAGATAATGCCCATACCTCTGTAATTGTTTTGCTCTTATCAGTCACAGAAAAATGAATTTTGAATTAGACACATTTGTGTCTATATTTCTCTTGGATTTCTAACTGTCCCTTGCTGGATTTTCATTGCTGAATGTCTTGATGCAGGGCGGCTACATGGCTGCCAAGGTTTCTAAGCTGGACGAGCAGTTCAAACTCAATGCCACCAGAGAAAAGCTGAAGGAGGGAACAAGCTCCAGCATCTTCAGTGGGGTGGCTATTTATGTCAATGGATACACAGGTAACACAACATGCAAATGCTTTGTTTGTACCTTTTATATAGTCAATTCACCCCTTTACCACTTTTATTGGCTTTTTATTTCATCTCAATTTGCCGCTTTAACCAAACTCACTTTTTTTTTCATTGGTGAACAAACTACTTTCTACCCATGTTTCCTAAACCTAAAGAATTTGGACTGAATCAAAAGTCTTCCTGTCTTATTTATTCCATCAGATCCAAGTGCAGATGAGCTCCGCAGGCTAATGATGCTGCATGGGGGTCAGTTTCATGTCTATTACTCACGCTCAAAAACCACACACATCATCGCTAGCAACCTGCCCAACTGCAAAATTCAGGAGCTCCGAGGGGAGAAGGTCATCAGGCCGGAGTGGATCACTGACAGGTGTGTTTAGTACAAGATAAAATTGTTTTTATTTTCAAAGTCAATGAAATATAAGCTAAAAATCTCTACATGTCATTTGGTTAATCCAGCATTAAGGCCGGCCGTCTCCTGCCTTACTTGAAGTACCAGTTGTATGCTAAACAGAAGAACACGCTCTTCCCCGGCGTTGTTCTGCGCCATGCCTCAGAGATGTCAGAACCGAGCCACTGTCCCCTTCAGCCGAACATGCATCAAAAGCCCCTTTTGCCGGCGCACAACACTGAGCCCTCTGTCCCCCCCAGTGGGGGCTCCTCAAACAGCTCCTTTACTGTCCCCGGCTTTAACGATGCTGAGCCTCAGTCCATCCACCAGATCTCCAAAGCTAACCTGGATTACCGCCAGCAGGGTAATTTAAAATCCAGTCAGCTGGTTGCGGATTCCCTTCCTGTGAGCGGATCTTTACACCGGAACCACCTTTCCAACAAGGGTCACATAAAGCATCCGCACAAGTCTCCCAGCTCTGCTCACATGCATGGAGAAGACTTAAAAGTGTGAGCCTTTTTAATAAAAATCTCAGCTGGATGCATATTTCATTTCTTACTGTTAAATTATTATGTGATGTTTAATAACAAATATTTAAATTTGCCTTTTTTTTTTTTTTTTTTTTTGAACCGCAGGAACGGAGTTCCACAGACCTCACTGGAAACCTCGAGCCATTCTAACATGAAGGAAATGCAAGAGCGTGGCGATCCATGTCCTTACGGGGCCTCAGTTGTCGCGGAGGAAGCCCCGTTGACCAATGGACACGCTCATCATTTCAACGGTGCCTTAAAGCCAAAGGACTTGTTCCCTGTTGCAAATCCATCCTCCTCTGTCAGGGACGAGTCCACATGTAGAGCGAAGAGTCCAACAGAGAAACCTCAGAGTCCTACAGTGCAGTCACATACCAAACCTGATCCATACGAGTTCCCCCCCAGCCCTCCAAAGCAATCAGACTCACTTCCTGTCCTTTCGGAGCTATCCAGCTCACATCAACAAGGCTCTTATGGATCTAAACCTTTGTTATCCTCTCACAAGGCTTTAAAAGCCAGTAAACCCCACCCCCCTCTGAAATGTCTCCAACCTCCCTCTCAGGTTGAGTCCATTTCTGAGCCGACTCCTCAAACTCCTGCATCCCGTTCTCATTCACACTCTGCAGTTAGACTGAATGGTAGTCACCACAAAGTTTTTCCGTCTGACCCCCAACCCCTTAACAATGTAACTGCGAAGCCCGATCCTTCAACCTCCACTTCTTCAGACCAGCTGCTGGATCAGACTGGCGGGCTGATTTCGGAGTTTTACTCTCATTCCCGTTTGCACCAGATCTCCACCTGGAGGATTGCTTTCTCCGAGTATGTCAACGAACTTCACAGCAAACGAAAAACGGAGGGGAGCCCGTCCTATTTTGGGAAAGAGCGACTGAGGAAATCTATGGGTCAGCGATCCACGCATGGACAAGGTAGGAAAGGAATTTATTTATATGCAGTTTTATCCTGTAAATGGATTCCTGTTGTTGGGGCCATTTCTGTGTTCTTTCTCACTGTGAATGCATGTGTGAATGCACACGCTGCATTAGGGCTGGGCGATAATTCAATAACGATATATATCGATCGATAGACGTGTGGCGCAATAGAAAAAAAGAGGGTCGATAAAAGTTCGATAAAAAAGAAACGCAGTTTTCCTTCCTTCTCATTGTAGCCTAGCATGTAGGTTTATGCTAGTCGCTGCTTCCTCCCAACCAATCACAATCGCGGACCCAGGCACGCCGTCACCAAGCGCCGCCCTCTCAAACCACAACACAGAGCACATGAAGCTGTGCAGCAAGGAGAGGCGGAGGAAATTGTTCCAAAGAAGGGTTTTTGTAGTTCGGCAGTCTGGCAGTATTTCGGTCATGGCAAGTCGGACCAAAAACAAACCACAGTCATCTGGAAAATGTGTCAGGAACCAGTGAAAACCAGTCTGATAACGAAACCAACTTTTTTTTTTTTTTTTTTTTTTTTATATATCATCTCAGCCGCTCACACCCGCAGGAGTACGAGCTGTGTAGGCCCCGACGCGGCTCTCCTCCGAGGAATCTTCGGAAAAAATATATATATTTTCAGTTCTGGGCAGTTTCCCACGTAGTTCTAACAATTGAGATAAAAATGCTGAGGGGCCAGAAACTTCAAAGTAATAACTCAGGTTAAAGCAGGAAACGGGGGCGGCGGTGGGGGGGCATTTATTTATTTGTTATATTTATTTTGGTCACTTTTCTGGTCACTTTAGTTTATTCTTTGTCAGTATTTAATAACATAACTCAGGTCTTTTAAGTTATTTTTCTTTAAAACAATTGTTATGGTTAAAAAAGTTGATAAATAAAGATTTAATTAGAAGTCTGTGTTTGTGTTTTTTATTAAAATTAAATCATTTAGCAATATTATAAAAAATCCAGGCAGAGCTGCACATAAAATATGGTTTCAAATCTTTTCAATAATTATCGATATCGATCAATATCCTTTTTTGTTTATCGATAAGCTTTTTTTCTATATCGCCCAGCCCTACGCTGCATTCCTATTCCATGCAAAATCGGGATTAATCAATGAGCGCAACATTCAAGATTGACAGGAGCTGAACAAACTCTGCCTGACTTTACAAACAGCTCACAGTCTGTGAACGTCTCTGCTGTGGATTTTAAGACTCCTTTGACTTGATCCAACACCAATGTCTTTTATTTCCTTTTTTATGTTTAAGAAAACAATCATAAGTGTTGAGTTCAGTTTCCCTGAGTCAGGATACCTGTGAGAGGTTTGTAGCTGAGGATATTATATTTTCTTACCCTGTTATAACTTATCTATCTCCTATCAGTCAGCCAGGTTTATTTTTTACACCTGATGTTTGTTGACTAACTTTCTGAAGAAAATCTCGAGGCTGTGGAAAACAGCTGGATTTATAATTAGTTAAAATTAAACTCAGGGGGTCTGTTGTTAATATTTAACTGATTTTTAAAGGTCATTTTTCAAATTGGATTTTATTTAGCGTTAGAGTAAAGAAGGTGAATCACAAATGCTTACAGCATTTTGACATATATAGATATATAACTCTTAGGGAAAACCACTTCAGTTATGTGCTTTTAGCAGAACATCTTCCAAAAAATAACTCTTTTATTTTTTGATTTGTTTTTTAATCAGGCACATCAGTAGCAGCCAGTGTAAAATCGTGTATCTTCCACGTTGACATGGACTGCTTTTTTGTGTCTGTGGGGATCCGACATAGACCAGAACTTAAAGGCAAGTTGATTTTTTTTATATATAGATGTACACTGGGACAAATGAAAAGCAGAGATCTGTAATTTGGTTCCAGTTTAGATTTAGATTTCTGTTAATCTGTGCAGGGAAGCCTGTCGCTGTTACCAGTAACCGTGGACTGGGCAAAGTCCCGGTCAGACCCGGAGCTAACCACCAAGTGGAGCTGCAGTACTACCAGAGGAAACACACTCATCCTCAGCCAGGTGAGATAACATCAAGGCTGTTTAATCAGAGAACCCAGAGGTGGTACAGATGTGGACAAAATCGCTGTGATGCTTGGAGCTCAAAGACACAATGCTTAATATCTGCAGTACTTTGGTCTGTTCGCCTCCCAGGATATGGACTGGGGAGGTAATGCAACCACAGGTTCATCACATGGCTACCTTGGAAAGACCTAAGCCCCATTTATACTACTTTTTTGAAACCGTGCCGAGATTGGTCCGAGTACGGTAACTGAGATAACTGTTGTTGATGCCACGCAAAACTGAACCAGACCATGCCAAACACAACCGAACCGTGCCAAACTGGTACTAGTTCATCAGTAGGGCGCGGCCCAGTTCAGTTCTGGCATGGTTCTTGGATAACAAAGAGCGCATGAGCAGACCACGTCATCCTCTTACAGTCAGCCTCTGTAATCATGAAATTTCAGAAATCGTTAAAAATGCTAGCTTCACCGCCGTCCCACACCATTCCCAGTGATGATTCTACTTAGCTGTGTGATGAACATCAACATCTGTCTTTGTTTCCTGTGTCTGTAAGCCCTGAGTAGACTCGTTTGTCGTATCTACTTTCCAAAAGCCAACTGTCAAGTAAATTCACCAAAGGCTGCCTTCTTCCCCTGACTCTCTGCAAACAACGAAATATCATAATTATAATCAAGCTTCCTGAATGTTACAGGCACTGCCATGTTGATTTGCTTGTTTACCTCTGGAGAGCTGTAGTACTGTAGATCGTCACTAGGAGGCAAGGAACAGTGCTAGCATTGTGTGTAAACGATCATATGGAACTGGGCTTGGCGCGGTTAACTGATCCAAGATTGGTCCAAACTCGGCACGGATCGGTTTCAGAGGGTGTTGTAAATGGGGTTTTAGAATCCAAATCCAAAATGTCTTCCTTACTATTCTCCCAATTTATCACATTAGTTATGATTGACTTTATGGAGGAAGTCTAGAAATTGCTTCAGAAGTGATTAAAAAATGACTAAAGCCAGGCTACGTCCAATTAAGACGTAACAGACTCCATCATTGCTTTTATCAGAGACAGCGGATGATGATCTGTCCGTAACTCCATCACAAGACACCCCCAACTCCTATGGCAACGGCGTGGACCAGGACGCTGCTGCTCTGTCCATGGCAGAGATTGCATCTTGTAGTTACGAGGCCAGGTGAGATATCATCATGATTACCACTCTCCTGTACTGACAGAAATGTAAGGGAATCTGGTTTGCTTTTTACAGGCAGGCAGGCGTTCGGAACGGGATGTTTTTTGGCAAAGCTAAACAGCTTTGCCCTTCGCTTCAGTCCGTCCCGTATGATTTCGATGCCTACAAAGAGGTGGCTCTAAACTTGTACGAGATCCTGGCCAGGTGAGAACCTCAGATCTCACTTGCATTAGAAATTTTGTACAGGTAATGTTGACCTTCATGTGTTCCTTCCAGTTACACCTGTGACATCGAGGCTCTCAGCTGTGATGAAGCGCTCATAGATGCTTCTTCTCTGCTTGCGGAGGTTGGCGTCAGCCCTGATGATTTGGCCAAAGCCATCAGAGCGGATATTGAGGAGAAAACAGGGTGCTGTGCTTCAGTGGGAATGGGTACGCCCCGGGATTCCTCACAGCGTAAAATAATTGAAGGTGGCATTGATGTATAAATCATTCAGTCTGACTTCATTCTGTTCAGGTTCCAACATTCTTTTGGCCCGACTCGCCACCCGCAAGGCCAAGCCGAACGGGCAGTACTTCCTCAGGTCTGAAGAAGTGGATGATTTTATCAGGGAGCTGCCGGTGACCAGTTTACCAGGTGGATGCACTGCACTACATGCTGGTCTGCCAGAATACTCACTGATCAACGTTTAACCGATCGGTTTTATTTTCCCAGGTGTTGGCCACGTTATGGCCAAAAAACTTGCTGTCATGGGGGTGAAGTCATGTGGGGACCTCCAGCAAGTGCCTCTATCGCAGCTGCAGAAGAAGTTCGGACCTCGTACGGGACAAACCCTGTTTCGATTCTGCAGGGGTTTAGATGACCGACCCGTCCGTTTTGAAAAAGAAAGAAAATCTGTTTCTGCCGACATGAACTACAATATCCGCTTTACCACGGTTAGACCTGCGAGCTTTTATCCTCACATGTGTCTGTCCAGAAGATGCTTGATTTCTGTTCCTGCTGCCTTCAAACTCTCCAGGTCGACGAGGCAGAGTGTTTCCTGACTAATCTCTCGATGGAGGTGCAGCGGCGTCTGAAAGAGGCAGGCCTGCGAGGTCGTAGAGTTACTCTTAAGGTCATGGTTCGCAAGGTGGGAGCGCCTCTGGAGCCGGCAAAATACGGCGGTCATGGCATCTGTGATAATCTAGCCAAGTAAGGATCAGTGTCATCTGCTCCTCGCAGAAGTATTAACACCCTCTGAAGAGTCACACGTTTTATTATTACAGCTAAAAACTTCAATGTTGTTTGCTAGTGCATAATCGACAACATAATATAACATACTATAACTATACAATATAACTTAATCGACGACAGTCTTGTGTGCATCATAATATTAACATACAGGATATGGAATCCTATTAAATGATTTTATTTGGGTGGAAATAATTATATGGATTATAAATCATTAAGTAATTTTATCATTAAGTGGAATATAGAGACTCCAAGGCATTTCCTTTGCTTAGAAAATATCCCACTCAGAGCAGTAATTAAACCAAAACTGTACATTTTAGTATAAAAAGCGTTTGTTGTCTGTAAAAATGCTCCATCTGGAACTTATGGGACCGTTTAAGCTTCAACTGGTTAAAAAAAGGTCTATAATGCATCTTTTCCATTAGGAAACTACTTAATAAATTAGCTAAATAATTTGACCCATCCACACTTTGTATCACCACTGGAATCAGATCTAATATATAATTCTGTCAATCCTTTAGTTAGTACTACAGCTTGTAAATAGGCTGCTGAGATGTACTTTTATGCTATTTCTATCTTTCCTCTCATCAATTAAAAGGATATGAGGAGCAGAGAGATCTCACAGAGAAGCAAGAACACTCAAACCTGGCTGTGTGGTTTAACTTATTGCAGACCATAGATCAGGACTGTCAGAATAAAGTCCTGGAGGTTCGGTGTCCTGCACCTTTTAGATGCGCCTCTGCTGTAACACACATGAATCAAGTAATTGCGTCCTATGCAGGACTCTGCAGAACCTAATAAGCCATTTGATGCAGGTGTGTTGGGCCAGGGAGATGCAACTAACGGTTGCAGGATACCTGCCATAGACTATTTTAAGGCAGTTTTAATTTGCCTCCACATCAGTTCTTTGCCATTTTCAAAATAGTTTTATCTACAGGACATTTCACAGGTGCAAATTATTAAATGTTTATTATAATCAGTAAAAATGAAAGAAAAAGTCAGCTTATATTTGTGCTTGTAACGGGTTGATGTACCCCGAACCTCAGCTTAAAGATTAAACGTTCATAGGAAGGTAAAAGGCGTTCCCTCCTTATTTGTTTTAGGACGGTGATGCTGGCTCAGTCCACCGACAGCGGGCAGCTCATCGCCTCTGCTGTCATCAAGCTGCTACATGCCATGAAGCTGCAGGTCCAAGACCTGAGAGGTGTCGGCATTCAGGTTCAACAGCTGGAGGGAAATCAACTCCAAGGACAGGACTGCCGGGCTCCACGGACACGCTCCATCAAAGACATGCTTCTAGGCCAGGGATTAAATGCCCAAACTAATAATAAAGGTCAGATTTTTTTTACCTTTCTGGCCGTTTTTTTTTTCCATCTATACTCCTGACATATATTTTGGTACGTGTTACAGCTGCAGCAGGCACTCCTTCTGAACAGACCTCAGCAACACCCGTCCACTCAAGTAGATCATCCCCGCATCCTTTGACGCCTGGCGAGCCAGTCCCTGGGACAAGCAAGGACACACCAGTCTGCAAACAAACGCCGAAACATCCCAGGACCCGCCTCAACTTCAGCATAGAAATCCCTTCCCCCTCCCAGGTAAAGCATGGATCTCTGACATCAAGAGGGAGATGTTGAAAACCCACTGCTTTATTGTATCAAGATATTAGGACAAAAATTATCTAATTATTTTTATTTAAATTCAAAAAAACACCAGGAGTTCCACCTGGTATAAAAACTAGCAGATTATTATTATATTAATGCCATTTATAGAATACATATATTAGGACTTTAATACATGGAATCATGCTTAAAATATGAATCTAATATATGTAGGGTGACTACACAGAGGGACTACCAAAAGGCAGGTTCTGGCAATGCTGCCTTTTAGTTAAAACAAAGTAAAACTGCACTTCAGACAGTCAAGCTTCATTGAGCTGGGAAGTTTTATTTTGTTTTCGGGGGCAGAGGTGAAAGCACCGGATGGCTGCTTCTATGCTAAATGCTCGATCACATGCGTTTTGTCGTATTATTTTGGTTCATTGGTTGTGAGATCAATACAGAATGCAGTTTACTTTGTACTCTGATCAGCATACAGGTGCTGGTCATAAAATTAGAATATCATGAAAAAGTAGATTGATTTCAGTAATTCCATTTAAAAAGTGAAACTTGTATATTATATTCATACATTACATACAAACTCATATATTTCAGATGTTTATTTTGTTTAATTTTGATGATTACAAATGACAACAAATGAAAATCTCAAATTCATCATATCAGAAAATTAGAATATTGTGAAAAGGTTCAAAATTGATGGCCCCTGGTGCCACACTCTAATCAGCTAATTAACTCAAACCACCTGCAAAAGCCTTTAAATGGTCTTTCAGTCTAGTTCTATAGGCTACACAATCATGGGGAAGACTGCTGACTTGACAGTTGTCCAAAAGACGACCATCGACACCTTGCACAAGGAGGGCAAGACACAAAAGGTCATCGCTAAAGAGGCTGGCTGTTCACAGAGCTCAGTGTCCAAGCACATTAATAGAGAGGCGAAGGGAAGGAAAAGATGTGGTCGAAAAAAGTGTACAAGCAAGAGAGATAACCGCACCCTGGAGAGGATTGTGAAACAAAACCCATTCAAAAATGTGGGGGAGATTCACAAAGAGTGGACTGCAGCTGGAGTGAGTGCTTCAAGAACCACCACACACAGACGTATGAAAGACATGGGTTTCTGCTGTCGCATTCCTTGTGTCAAGCCACTCTTGAACCACAGACAGCGTCAGAAGCGTCTTGCCTGGGCTAAAGAGAAACAGGACTGGACTGCTGGTGAGTGGTCCAAAGTCATGTTCTCTGATGAAAGTAAATTTTGCATTTCCTTTGGAAATCAAGGTCCCAGAGTCTGGAGGAAAAGAAGAGAGGCACTTCATCCACGTTGCTTGAAGTCCAGTGTAAAGTTTCCACAGTCAGTGATGGTTTGGGGTGCCATGTCATCTGCTGGTGTTGGTCCATTGTGTTTTCTGAGGTCCAGGGTCAACGCAGCCACATACCAGGAAGTTTTAGAGCACTTCATGCTTCCTGCAGCTGACCAACTTTTTGGAGATGCAGATTTCATTTTCCAACAGGACTTGGCACCTGCACACAGTGCCAAAGCTACCAGTACCTGGTTGAAGGACCATGGTATCCCTGTTCTTAATTGGCCAGCAAACTCTCCTGACCTTAACCCCATAGAAAATCTATGGGGTATTGTGAAGAAGAAGATGCAATACACCAGACCCAACAATTCAGAAGAGCTAAAAGCCACTATTAGAGCAACCTGGGCTATCATAACACCTGAGCAGTGCCACAGACTGATCGACTCCATGCCACGCCGCATTGCTGCAGTAATACAGGCCAAAGGAGGCCCAACTAAATACTGAGTGCTGTACATGCTCATACTTTTCATGTTCATACTTTTCAGTTGGCCAACATTTCTATAAATCCTTTGTTTTTATTGGTCTTCAGTAATATTCTAATTTTCTGATATGATGAATTTGAGATTTTCATTTGTTGTCATTTGTAATCATCAAAATTAAACAAAATAAACATCTGAAATATATGAGTTTGTATGTAATGTATGAATATAATATACGAGTTTCACTTTTTAAATGGAATTACTGAAATCAATCTACTTTTTCATGATATTCTAATTTTATGACCAGCACCTGTATATCTGTTCAAGGCCCAGCCCCTTAAAGGTATAGTGGAGGATGTTCTTTTTCCAAATGGATCATCAAAATATGTAGTCCTCCTAATTTTTAATCATTCTGGTGATATGTTTTGCATAAAGCTGTCCTACGTCCCCATTTTCACTTATAGGTGGAGAGTCTGACATAGTGGAAAAATTGCTAATCGTCTTTTGAAAAGTACGCTTATTTAAGCGATGCAAACAGCAACTTTTAAACAGATCGTGCACGAGGAGAAATGGGCTCTTTCACACGTTTAATGGGTGTGCCCTCTAGAGAGCGGGCACAGGGTTGTGCATGTGCATTTTTTTTTTACAGCGGCAAAGGCGGGTCTTTTCAAAAATTCGCAGAAATCCTCCACTATAACTTTTAAACAGGCTTCTTTTAGCCCCACCCCTAAATTTTGCGTGTTCCTGTGAGAGTAGTGGAGAGTCTTTGCACTTGGAAATAATTGACATAATGGGTATATGTTTTCATTAATTTATTGTTATACTTTATAAGCTGCTTATTTAAATATTTAAGAATTTAACTTTATTCTTCTTATAGGTTTTGATTTCAGTTGGCCTGTATTTGATTGAATTTTGTTTCTGGATCCTTTCCAAGGTGGATCGTTCTGTCCTGGAGGCCCTACCAGCCGAGCTGAGGTTGCAGGTGGAGCAGTCGTGGACTAAGACAGACGAGAGACCTAATCACTGCGTTTCACCTGATCTGCAGCTTCCCTCTCCTAACCCCTGTCCTGCCCTAAATGCCCCCCCTCCTGGAACACTGGTGCTGCAGTTTCCAAACCAACCGGACACTCTGGGAATTGTACTGGAACTGCCAAACTTCTCACAGGTTGAAAAGCAGATGTTGGGAAATAGCTTATTGGGTTTGTCCAGCAGTTTTTCTTTTTTAACTCACAGACACTCCGCTTGTTTAACTAAATGCAGGTTGATCCGGATGTATTTGCTGCCCTTCCCAAAGAACTACAGGATGAACTGAAGTCTGCCTACAGCCGTGCTAACAATATCCAACCCCAGGCGAAAACGGGTGAGTTAACCCTCGGTTTGCCTTCTGCCTCCAGCACACAGCTGTTGTTCCTTCATGAAGAGTGTTGTTTTTATTTATTTTTGTGTCACCTTTTGGCCGGTCTGCAGCAGAGCAGAAAAACCCTCTGTTGCAGCTTAAACCAGCGGTTGTAGGAGCTGCCGTCGGGCGGGTGAAGCGGCGCTACAAGAGAAAGAACGGAGTGAGTCCCGTTAAAAAAGTGACTTCCCCGTTAAAGAGGAGACAGGTGATGAACAGTCCAGCCAAAAACATACTGCCCATGAAACCACAAGAACCTGTGAGTGGACCAAAGGTTACAGATATTTCTATTTCTATGTAATCATTGTTTCAAACTAACTCTCCTTGCTTTCACTTCTTTTCTCCTCCTTCAGGCTAAAATTAACCCCTCTGCTGCCGAGCAAAATGTCTTGGTGTCTGTGACGAAGTCAGTCCCTCGTCCTGTTCCGACGTTGGCTGGAGCTTGTGATCTGAGGGACATTAAAACACTCCTACGGGAATGGGTCACCACCATAACAGGTTATTACTACTGTCGTATTCCTACACATCTTGTAATTTAACAATCCAAATCCACATAGTCCTTATATATCCTCATTAGGGATATTACATGACCGATCAACGCATAATCCTGAAGAGAAAAGGAAACAGTATGTGGTTCCGGTTGTGTTTGACAAACAGAAATCTGAAGATTTCAGCATGCATCGGCTTGTCTAAACTAGAACCAGCTTAGGCTGCAGTTACAGTTTAAATTCTCTTTGAGTTGGGCTGTCTGCCTGTGTGCTTCTAGAGGTTTTAGAGGTTTTGTTGTTTTTTTCCATTTCCGGATTCTCAATTGCGTTTAGGTCTACACTTGGACTAGATCATTTTTGAAACAGTTTTTTGACTGTTTTGCGACCTTTACTCTGACTCTGTTAATAGTTTATACAAAAATGTGTTTATTTTAAAATTTAAGACAAGGTTCAAGACAGAGGTCACACATTAGCTTCCATGTATTCTTTTATGAAGCGATATAGCATTGAGCACTTAGATTTTACAATTATATTTTAGATTTCAGCTTTTTTGTTCTGATTTATGTCAATAGTTTTGTTTTTTACTATAGTGATACACAACCGGTTAAATTTTAAAATGTCTGTTGTGGGGTTAGAACCGATGGAGGAGGACATCCTGCAGGTAGTGAAGTACTGCACTGATCTGATTGAAGATAAAGATCTGGAGAAGTTGGATTTGATCATCAAATACATGAAAAGGTCAGGACTGCATATATGAACACTTTTCCAGAGCCTAGCTCTCTCTTATCGCCTTCTCTCATGTGGCTTACCGTTTTGTCCTTCTCCCTCAGGCTCATGCAGCAGTCGGTGGAGTCAGTTTGGAGCATGGCGTTCGACTTCATCTTGGACAACATCCAGGTGGTTGTGCATCAGGCTTATGGTAGCATCTTAAAGATCACATGAACACAAGAAGACAGAAGTTCCTCTGTTCTACCATGATCTAACATGTACCAAACGAATCATGACATCTGAATGATTATTTTATGTTTTTCTGGCTTTTTCTCTAACATCTTTCTGTTCCATCAGTGGCTAACAAAAATATTAGCAGAAAAACAAAGAGCCATTATTGTATTTTTTTAAGTTTGTACAGTATGTTACTATTTGTACATATTTTTTACTTTTTTCAATGTTGGAGCAGCTTAAACTGAAGGGCAAAATGTTCTCGCCGTCTACTGGGAGTAGATTAAGATGCTGATAATCCTCACAGCTTTGTTGGTAACGTTTGTTTCTACTTATGTTTAGCACTGCGTTTGATTTGTCTCAAGTTTGATCAGGTCATGATGTCATACCCAAGTTGAGCCTGTTGTGATTGTAGGACGGTAAACCAATGAGATTACACTGTTGAAGTGCTTTAATTGTTACAAGCCTATCGCAGCTGCTTTGTTTCAATTCATGGATGCAACTCTGGAGGAACAAGCATGAGAATGGAGGTTCCAATTTGTGTCAACAGTTAAAAGTGAGAATCCTTCTCAGAAGTACAAAAAAAGGTTATTCTTGCAACTTTAACAATGTTTTATACGTCTGGCAGCCATATTTGATACTGGACATGGAATGGCTCAGGGATCTCTAGCTTTCCCAGTCGGCATTCTGAATTCAATGTGTGTTCTTTAATTTTTTTTTTCTCACTAGGGACTCCTGAAATTCTGACTTTGAAGAACAAATCGAACGCAGCACACTTCTGTTTACTTAATTTGTTGTGTTTTTTCCTACATACCTGTTCCAACCCAGCAATGCAACATTCAAAGATCCTTTTTATCCTGTTTCATTTTCAGCAAAGCAGTTTACTTAGCGTACAGGTACTAGTGTTTAATAAAAGGCTTATCATGTCTAAACAAAAAAAAACACCAAACTCTTGGATCACTTTTAGATTCTGTTAACCTCGTAGCACTCCTCCTACTTTTCTGTGGAGAAAAAACTCGTAACTGCTGCACTCTGTGATATTTGTCTGTTTTTAGGTTAAAAAAAAAAAGTGCCAAATCTTGTTATAAAGTGTAGATAATGTTTTGAAAGACCTTTGTCAAATGTTTTAAACAAAATGTAAGTGGAGGGATTGCCTCTTGTATTGTTTACCAGTAGTGAATTCTTAGTAACAGTCTTTAAATTGTAACTCTCAAGTCTAAATGCTCATAAGTGTTTCAGCATAGAAATCTTTGGATTCTGTGTAGCACTCTAATTTGGTAGGACATCATGTTTAATGGCAATCGGTTAGCCTATGCATTTCTGTTCTTCTTTTTCTTTTCTTTTTTTTCAACAAATGAGAGATTTGCTGACTTTTTTTAACATTTATTTTGGGATAATCCTTTTAAAAATAGTTTTCATTTGGTTCTGAATCTGTTGAATAATGCTGGATTTGCATAGATTCAGGTGACCCATCTTTTGTAATTCACTACAACACTTGTATGGCACATGACTTCACTTCTGTATATATGTTCTGAATTGAACTTGTATGAGCGATCATTGAAAGCACTCGTCAGACACAGCTAACAACTTCTGATCTCCTCACAGAAGACGACAATGTAAGCTTTTTAAAAGTTTGCTTAAAGCAGTAACTCTATATGCAAACCAGATCGGTCTGAATGTAACCTGGAATGTGTGAGTTTTCATGTACTTTTAAGATGTTACTTCTCATCACCTTTCACTTGTTTCCTGAAAGAAATGGCCACAAGTAAAAACTGGCCGGCATTGGGTTCTCTAAACTGGCTTGTGCCTGAAGACCTGAAGCTGTGAATTTGTTTGTAAGTTTTCTAAACCTTGTTAATAAACTTAAACTTCTAATACCTTAACCTTTCTTTTCACTTATTAGAGGTTCCTGTGTGACATTGGAGGAAGAAAACCACAAATGGAAAAAAAAAAAATTCATAAAAGGTAGTCTTTTGTAGAAGGGGGTGCAGGAACAACTTTTAATAAGCCATAGGGGGCTTGCAACCTCAGCCATTAAATGTGGTATTAGCATCATGTGTGATTGTTTTCTTTAGCAGGAATGAGGAAGCTGGTGTATAGTGAAGGGGGATACAGTGAAAACCTCTTTAAAAAACCTTGTGGCAGAATAACAACTGTTAATCTGGTAGTCAGTTCAGTTTAAAGACCTGCTGATCATCAAACTTGTCTCCATTGTAATTTTATTGGAGGTTCAGGGTTCAGCTTGCACAAGGTCTCCTTTCCCCGATGTACATTAAGCCACACAGGATATAGCAGAGGTGGAGCCTTGACCCTACAGTGCAGCAATAGATAATGTAACAAAGTCACTTGGTTATCAATAAGTGAGGGTTTTAGACCATATTTTTGCAAAAGAGCACAACCTAATTTGTGCTGGCCTGGGTAGATCTTGATCTCTGCAAGTCAGGCTTTTGATTACTTCTGATAGCTGACATCAGAAAATATGTTTATCATTACCAGATAATTTTTTGTGTTGGAGGGCTTGGTGCTTGCATCAGACAAGGTGTATGTCAAACGTACACAGAACAGCTGACTCTTTCTCATCTATTTTTGTTACCACTCTAGCACACTAACCTTAGCAAACTGTAGTTTTTGGCTTTAGGAAATACCAACGTCACTGCAGGTAGTTTAATATTTCACATTAACAGAGGTCCCCTTATAATGGAAAATAACCCTAAACATACAGCCTTCTATGACAGAATGATTTCAATTAATTATTCATGCGTTAGAGTGACCCAGATCCAATTAAAAAAATATGATCTTTTACTACTCTTACTATGATTTATCATGAAAAATACAATAACATACATAATCTTATGGTGATAATATATATATATATATATATATATATATATATATATATAAAAAATTTTGTATTAATATCCTTGCGATGCAACCAGTGGTACTTGGAAAAGGGAACTTTTGATTAATATTGTACATCTTATGAAGATAATAGATGGAATTAACATTATTTGACTTGGTGAGCTATTTCTGTGACTTTACAGGCAAAGGGCACGGATTGAAGAGCTTGTATAAATAGATTTTGGTTCTAACAAGTTTAGATAAACTTCGACTCAGAGCTAAATCTGTTATTTTTTAAATAAAAGGCGACGGTTCAATATTGATGAACGTAAGGCCCGTTTTTGTCTGTAGAGTTGTACAATTAGTAGTAAAATTGTATTTTACTTTGAAAAATACGCAGAATTTGTTTTCTTTATTTTTTACCCGGAAGTGGTTAATAACTCGTGACGTTATATCCTTTGCAGTGCTTTTCGCGCACGAACTGAAGTTGATTCTCCGCCGTTTCTTCTGGTATTATTTTTTAGTTACCATCTTGTAAATGTCTACATTGACGTTACTGAGATTGTTATTTTCATACACGCCGCCCCTTGTTTAAAGGTGTAATAATAGATGTATATGCAGATGTAGAGCTTACGTTAGCTAGCCAGCTAGCTAACATAGCAAGCCGTTGTAACACAAATGCTTTTATCTCTACATATTTAGCAGTTAAATTAAATTAGTTGGGCTTTTATGTGTTTTTCTGAACATAACGATGTACGGAGCTGGTTTTGACGGTTAACCGAGCACAGAAACGTTATATAATGGACTATTGTCTGTCTACAGACTACATTAACCAAAACAAGGCGTGCCCTGCGGTTTCAGTGGCTTTGTTAGCTGCAGGTTTGTGAGATTAACTGGTTTTCAGAATAACTTGCTTTTTTTCTCTCCTGATCTGCACTGAACAGCAATTAAACCCAGTTAATTTATTCAGCTCCCGTAACAACACGTATCTCAAGGCACTTTACTGAGCTGGTTTGATCTAACCTTTCACACAGATGAGTTAAACGGGGTTTTATCTAAGGAAATCAGGGGGGTCACATTGTACCTTTGGCTTGAACAATCCACCCCTCATGGACGAGAATATAACCAGGATTGGGCACGTTACTTTGGAAAAGTAATTAGTTATAGTTACTAGTTACATCTCCCAAAAAGTAACTGAGTTACTCCACAATAAAAGTAACTAGTTACTAGTAAAATTAACTATTGCGTTACTTTTGTGTTTCTCGCCCCGTAATCCTCGCCTTCTCGCCGTGTGCTTCAAAGGCCATGCTGAATAGAGTAGATGACAAAGACAAGTACCTGCAGTTTTGCATTTATTGCAACTCAACGTAAATGACATTGGGGGGAACGCTATCTGACGGGCCTATAAACCCCGTCAGATAGCATTTCCCCTGCTTAACATGGGGAGAACGGTATCTGATGCAGTGTAAATATCATCAGGCTGCATTACCTCTACTCATGGGTGTGAAGTTTTTTAACAGGGCGTTCAGATCTGGTGAGTGTATGAAATTAATAACTGGGGATGTCTTATTCTGAAATCCTGTGTGTTTGGGTTGCTATAGATACTGCAACATCCATCTGTCTATCCATCCATCCATCTTTCTCCCTTTCTCCATTTAGGCTAACATTTGATCGTTCACGCTCTCCATAGTTCCCCTGTGGCGCGAGCACAGGGCGGCTGTTACGAGCCTTTAGCGAGCATGCGCGTTTCCTGTTCCGTCCGCGGTGAATTGTGCCGCCTGCGCTGTGCGGCGATGCAGGGGAAACTATATCTGATGGGGAAACGCAGCTCGACGTAACACCAGTATTTCCATGTGGAAAATGCTGTTTTGCTGCTGGAGTCATCCTCACTCTCCATCTCTGTGTGTGTGATGTATGTTAACACCCGCCAGCGGAAACACCCATCTACCCAACTGACAGATGGAATCTCACTATACATCAGCCAATCTCATCCTCCCCTCTCTTATGACAAGGCGCGCACGAGTCCTATCATGAAAAAAAGGTTAATTGTGCGACCTGAGTAACGTGCAGTAACGGGGTGTCGGCAATGGTAACTGCATTATAGTTACAGTCAAAGTAATTAGTTAGATTACTTGTTACTAAAAAACTTTAAACGCCATTACTCCCATCACTGAATATAACTATAGTGGACAGTTGCTTTCATTGGATTGCTGACTTTGCAGCAATCCCTGATAATAGTTATCCATCCAGTGAGGATGGAAAAACTTTGAAATTTGTCTTATAAGTGCGTAAATGAGAAGTTATCCACACATATGGTTTCTTACACTTGATCATATACTATTTTATTTAACCTAGCATTGTTTTCATTTCTTGCTTTACAGAACTTGTTTTCATCCTCTTGATATTCCTTTTACAACACTGGCAGCCATGGCCAATCCCGTAGATATCCTCAGCAAGGTGATAGAGCAAACAGCCAAGGTGATTGAGGAGGAAGTGGATGCCAAGTTAAGCAAACTGAATGAAATGGATGATGACGAACTGGAGAGGCTGAAGGAGAGGCGATTGGAGGCACTTAAAAAAGCACAGAAGCAAAAGCAGGTGAGTACGCGATTATGCCCAGCTGACTATCTCTCACTTCTTTAAGGGTGGATTTTATCATCTCATAATATTGATGACTACATGCCAGGCAGATATTGGATTGTTTGAAGGAATAATATGTTTGCAGAGTCTGAGAGAAGTTGGAGAATCAATTTCATGAAGGAAAAACCCCAGAGTACTCTTAAAATAAAAAGTATGGTTTACTACATTGAAAATTGGACCAGTCGTGATCTTTCTGTTTTGTTAGCTTTCCTAACTAGCCTAGGGGGAAGTGGTATTGGGGTGTTATAAATGACTTTAGTTTCTTATTTTCATGAATTTCCTGCTTTGAAGGAGTGGCTGTCCAAAGGCCATGGAGAGTACAGAGAAATCTCCAGTGAGAAGGACTTTTTTGGTGAAGTGAAGGAGAGCAAGAATGTTGTCTGCCACTTTTACAGAAATTCAACCTTCAGGTAAATCCATGCATTTCTCAGAAATCCTCACAGACCATTACAAACGTTTGATTTATTGAAGCATATTGTTTTACTACAGAGCTGCTATTAGCTGTTGTTGCCAATTGTAGCTGCTCTTAAAGTTTTCCAATATCACATCTGTCTCACAATCATCAATTCCACATTTTAGGGAGCTAATAGCTGCACTAAGAAATGGGAGATTTCTCATATTTGTATTTATTGCAAGCATCAAAATAGAAAATCTAATTAATGTTGGTAAAGGATTTATCAAGTTATATTTGTACTGAGTACTTATGAACCTAATCAATAAAACATTGAACTACGATATTTAGAAGTTCTGTAGTTTTACTTCTCAGCTTTAATTAAAACAACTTTGGAGAAGGTTGTTTTCTTTCTGCATTTGTGGTAATTAACGCTATAATCATTAAATTTTTTCTCATTGCAGATGTAAGATCATGGACAAACACTTGGGTATCCTGGCAAAGAAGCATGTGGAAACCAAGTTCATCAAACTGAACGCAGAAAAGGCTCCGTTTCTGACAGAGAGGCTGCGGATTAAAGTTATTCCTACCCTGGCTTTGGTTTTAGATGGAAAAACAAAGGATTATGTGGTTGGATTCACAGATCTGGGCAACACAGATGAGTTCTCCACTGAAATACTTGAATGGCGACTTGGATGCGCAGGTGTCATTAATTACAGGTGAACTGAGAGATAGAGAAGCGATCTAAGATTTTACAGATAAAGAAACGTAGCAGTGCACATTCCATTTAATGCCAACCTTCTTGTGTTTTTTTAGTGGGAACCTGATGGAGCCTCCTACCGGAACACAAAAGTCTGGATCAAAGATCACTAAAGTGGAGAAGAAAACCATCAGAGGGCGAGATTATGACTCTGACTCAGATGATGATTAAAATGCTTTTCGTTCTCGGGGCCACCTCCCTAAAATACTCAGCATCAGTGCTCTTGAATATTTTAGTCTCATCATTTATTCATTCATTGATTTCCATCGCTTTCGGTATCAGTCATCTTCTCTTTATTGGGCCAATTTAACATTTTATTTAAAGAAAGCCGTAACATTTAGATCTCTATATTGTCCCTAATGAGCCAGAAGTAAGACATGCTGTGAAATTCAGAGGTTTTCCTTTCTTCTTCTTGTGGCCTAGAAATTTCAAGCCTTCTTTTTAAATCACAGGCTTGTTTGGTTCATTTAATTTTTCTTGTGTGTTCTGTTAGAACCAAGCCTGTGATGCACATTAGTGCCATGAGAAAGTCTATTACACTATTAGCATCACAACAACTTTTTACATGACAAAACCTATTAGCAAAAAGTTTAACTTAATTCCATATTAAAATAAAAACATGAAAGATTTTCACTTTGCTTGTGTGTTTTTTATTAGTTTCCTTCCAATAGTTTGCGTCAAAAAATAACCACAAGCTCCAGCGCAGCTAATGGGATTGTATATTAGAATCTTTTGCTAGTTTATAGCTGTCAAGAAGAAAAATTATATTTATATCTAATTTAAGACTTCATAGGAATAAAATATAGAAAAGTGTGACTGGCATATTTTTTCATTTTTATGTAAGAATTAGAAGTTGATACAAACATATCTTTAGTTAAGTATGAAGTATTTTAAGATGAATAAGACCATAATGAAATCTCACCATTTGTGGAAAAACCCCAAAGGTAAACCTCAGTTGCCTTTAGACCAGATCATTGCATTGTTGTTTTGGTTGTATCTTTATCTGTCCAGCTATAAGGGGGACCTCTGCATAAAGCTCAAATCTTTCTCCTGGACCTAAATCTCCTACAGTATAGTACTAAAATAGCTAGGGTTTCTATCCTTCCTGCTTAATTAGCTGCATCCATCTCCACAACTTCAACAAGCTTCATTGTAATTGCTGAACTAAAGCATCGCCATCTGATGCCACTGACATGTACTGTTGCAGGGTGCATTTAGAACAAATAAATTCTTTGACCAGAGCACCTTGCTCTGTATGTCCCCTTTATAGCATGTGGGAGAGTGAAAAAGTGGATTTGCCAATGGTTTTACTCAAAATTATATTCCACACATCCCTAAAGGCCATATTGCCATGAAAGGAATACATAAGGGCTCATTTATACTGTCTTTAAGAGGTATTTTACCTTTTCGTAGTGCAAAGTTGCTGGAAATCAGTATGTTCTAAAAAGTTAACAGGGAAGTATGAAGTGTCTAAAGATGATATATAAAACCATTTGCATTAAGTATAGATAAGCTTTGCTACACCATTTTTACATTTCCAATCGATTTATGGTTTATTCAGATAAACTGGGTGCTTTGTATTCCTGCTCTGGTCAAAATGTGCCAAAGGATTTCTAAATAATGTTATCCCTGCACAGCATACTATTCCATGCAAGATCAAAGAACACTTGAAAAAAACAAACAGTTATTTTATGTTTATTAACAGTTAGAAATTGAAACAAATATTGCAGAGCAGAACTACGACTCAATAGGCTTCTGGTCGACAGGTTGGAGGAGGCGACGCACAATCAGCTCTCCTTTGCTGTTGATGTACGTGTCGGCCATGTCCTCCTCAGCGGGGAGCCCATGTGGAGTTTTCAATGGCTGTATCCTTTATGGATGCAGGGAAATAGAAAAAAAAAAAAAAAAAAGGAAGTCATAATCATTTAAATGACAGAAGGCTTGAAATTGAACTTTCTGTTCTGGACATAAAAAATGATCCAGCACTACAAATCCTTAACTTGGTATTTTTTATTTTTTTTTTTTATCTTCATTGTATCTCTAAATGCATGGAAAATCAGGCTATACTTTTTTATATATAAAACATGATGCTTTGTATTCCAGTGATATTACCTTACAAGGTGCTTGATAATTTTCAGCTGGTTATTAACTGAAGGTGTGTTTTTATGGATTACAGGCTTGTGAGCCTGAGGGGAAGACAAACAGAGCAAAGTCAAACATTGTGTAAGCATTGTACTACACGGCTATTATATTTATAAAGGATTCAGGGATATGTTGTCATACACTGCGCCCTTATCACGTTCCTTAATTGTCAATTTACCAGCTGCTACTGATAAATCATTGCTGTTTATGAGCTTCTATTGACAATAAATGCTATATTGCACACATGGACCAAGCTCTGATTCAACATCTCCAAAGCAGACTTTCTGATTCATCCATACAAACGCAGACTTGATGTCTTAGATACGACAATAACAGTACCTTTTCAAGTCCAAAATACTTCACAATATCCTTCTCCCAGTAGGGCCTTCGCATCACGCTTCTGACCCGGGTCACTATATGCAGTTTGTGAGGTTGCTCTGGATTGCCCCCGTACTTTGCATGCTCTTTGGATCTCTCAGCGAAATGCTGTCAAATTGGGACAAATATTTAAGTTCTTATCATCCGACAAAACAAACAAGCAGCAGATGACTCTTATCACCAAACACTGATGTTTCTGGGGCAATAAAACAAGGACTGATAATGAATACATGTTTAAACACAGGTAAGAAAAATCACACAAAAAGTTAACATCTAAATTTTAAATGCATTATATCTTATTTTAGTCTAAAGATAATTACATTTTAAGAGGGGGAAAAAAACTTAATTCTTTAAAACTATAAACCAACTGGGATGGGAGTATTTCAGTTTTTTTTTTTCCTTACTTCATTAGGAATTCGTGTTTTGGAAAATTTGCTGCGTGCAGACACAAACCACCCGCAAGGCGACAAAACTGCTCCTTCTTTCAGGGTCTGTAACAAAAAAAAAAAAAAAGAAATATAAACTGTATTATAGCACTGTGAACCAGGAGGGAAATCTCTTTTTAGATGATGATTTAGTAAAAAAAGAAACAGCTAGTTGATATAATCCATATACAGTAAATTGGTTTCCATTATTTAAATTCCCCCTTTTATGCCACTCATTACAGAC
This sequence comes from Cyprinodon tularosa, assembly GCF_016077235.1. Lineage (NCBI taxonomy): Eukaryota > Metazoa > Chordata > Actinopteri > Cyprinodontiformes > Cyprinodontidae > Cyprinodon > Cyprinodon tularosa. Next base: position 1,370,858 of record NW_024038975.1, on the reverse strand, counting down.
CAACAGGACATGCAAAGGATAATGTCACCAACAAACATTTCTATATGCTTTTTTTTTCATCAAATCAAAAGCAGCTGAACGTATTGAACAAAATCCTTCTCTCCCCAAGAAGCCTTTAAAGGCCAAAACAGAATATACCGAGTCTCTCCTGAATTATCCAGCTGTTCCCGGGGGTCCACTACCAGTGGGATTTGAGAGGCATACCTCCAAAGAAAGGGGCTAATGAAGCACCCCAACTCTGAGCACTACACAAAAACTTATTTCTGTTAAAGCTATGTAAATATCTGGTTAATGTGTGTAAACATCAATTCCAGCTGCTTAAAAGTCGTCAGAATGGAAAGAGGAGATTTTGGATTAAACTGGGATTGTAAATTAGGGGAGGGTTGGCCCAGTGGGTTAGAGCTGTGCACCTGTGCTCTGAGAAGGTTGCAAAGACCCTTAACCCCACACTGCTCCCCGGGTGCGACACAATGGCAGCCCACTGCTCCCCAAGGGGATGGGTTCGATGCAAAGATACATTTCTGCAATGTGAGATCAATAAAGTTCAGTTATTATCATTATTAAAAATTGTTCCAAGAACCAATTTTACCATTTTTTTTTACACACATTACCTTCATATTTTTCCATATAGAAAATGTTTTTAATAACACTAATAGAAACCATGTCCCAATAGAAGTCCTTTGGTTTAATCAGCACTCATGATCTGTCCTATGTAGCCCACTGTCTGGCATAAATGCTGATTAAATGATTAGATTATTCATTTATTGACCAGCTAAGCAGCTAATTAGTCTATAACACAAACTGACAAGAAAATTTTATCAAACCATCAAAATTTTGGAAAATAAAATGTTAAAAAAACAAACAAAAAAACTATAAAATAACAAGAAAACATTAAAATACACAATGTCTACATGTCATATTGCCAACATTCTTAAAAATTCTACTCTTACCTAAGCTTAGTTTAAAGAGAACTAAAAGCAACCTACTATCAAACACACAGCATCTTACTGAAAAAAAAATAATAATAAAAAAATATATATTTATTTATATTTATTCCCTTACCTTAATTGTCAGGAAGTTTAAAGTGCGACAAACAGCCGACATGATTAAAATGTGAAGCAAAATCTGCTCCTCATGCAAAAGACGCCAAGGTTACGGGGTCGCTAATGGCTATATTACAAAATAGTGAATATTTTGGCGCAAATTAATGTTAACATCAGAGAGACTTATATCTAACTTAAAACTAAAAATATCCCCGAAACATTAATTGGTTAAAATAAGTTAATAAGAAAAGAAAAGCCAATCACGTTTCTACAGTTTACTTTTAAGAAGCTAACCGGAAGAACGTTGTGTTACATCTAAATTTCTCCGGCGGGGAAAATACTGCTTCCTTTAAAAAGGAAGGAAATAATAATAGTAATATAGGCAAAATAAAGTATATATACATATTTATGTAAAGCAATGTTTTTTTAAGTATTTTTGAACCCGGCCTTTTCTGCTTATTTCAACTATCAAATTAATAGTGACGTTTTTCTGGGGAATTATTTTTCGGTTACACCTAGGTAGTTGCCAACTTGTAGGGAGGTTCTACATTTTCCGCAATAACTAAATATGAACCAGCGATAAAAAATAGTATAAATAGTGAAAAAGAAAAAATGACAGATAACCATGTGTCCGGGATGGAGGCTTCTGCCGTGTCCGTCCTGAAACGGGCAGTGGAGCTGGACCAGAGCGGCCGCTTCCAGGAGTCCCTGGTCTGCTACCAGGAGGGGATCCAGCTGCTCATAGACATGCTGAAAGGTATCCGATTGTTCTTGGTGTAAACATTACCACTCTAAATATCGCATCCCCCTCATCACACTTTCTTTAATGTGGCTTTAACAGCTTTAAAAGACGAATCGAAGAGAGGACACTACAGGGATAAGATCAAGGGCTACATGGACAGAGCAGAGCAAATCAAAGCTCATGTTAACCAGATGAAAGAAGGTACTTCAATTAAACACTGTAAAATGCCTTCCAGGAGTATCTACACTCTAGTTTACATTCTTGCATTTCACCTCATTACATTGTTTGGACCTACATTCCTAAATGCCCTAAATGCATTAGGGAGCATTATCACAGATCCTTCCTCCCAGAAGCTCTAAGACTTTATAACCATCACTGTTCCCAAACAACATCAATAATATGTTACATTGATGCTGATTTTTTGCACAGTTTCTACCTTAGTCAGTAATTAACATGCTACTGTAATTTTGCACAGCTCTGACGTTCCTGCCATTTTCAAATATCCATCACTGTAAAAATGTCCATAGCTGTATATTGGTTATTTATTCTCGGGGTGCACAGTATTTATATTGTTAAAACACTTTACAGTTCAGTATTTTATTTGTTTATTTATTTTTTTTACTCGTCACTATTATGTTATTTTTATACTCTTCTGGGCTGATCAGTGACGCAATGGGTAGCACTTGCAGCAAAAAGGTTATGTGTTCGACTCCCGGCCCGGGTTCTTTCTGTATGGAGTTTGCATGTTCTCCCTGAGCATGCGTGGGTTATCTCCTGGTACTCCGGCTTCCTCCCACAGTCCAAAAACATGATTGTTAGGTTAATTGGATTCTCTAAATCTCCTTAGGTGTGAGTGTGTGATTGAGTGGTTTTTTTGTCTCTGTGTTGCCCTGCGATGGACTGGACCTGTCCAGTGTGTACCCCGCCTCTCGCCCTTAGACAGCTGGAGATAGGCACCAGCACCCCTCACGACCCCACTTGGGATTAAGCGTGTTAGAAAATGGATGAATGGATGGATATACACTCTTCTATGGTCCACATTTGTGTGACCATTTTTTTCTATAAACTTTTTGCTGCTGTAACACTAACAATTTCCCCATTATGGGACAATAAAGGGATTTTCTATTTTATTCTATTATGTATTGCAGCAACACATGTTAGGTACTTTGTGTAAAGTGAAAGAAAACATTCACAGAGAGTTTAGCTTAGTTACGTTTGAGTTTATTCAATCACTTTGTGTTTACATAGATGAATGAAGCAAAAGCTTATGAATGCCTGCCTTCTTACAACAAAATTAAGCTACACCTCACTTAACAACAATAACAATAATTTAGTTATAATACAAGAAAATATACTTAACTTACAATGACAGTTTTCAAATGGAATGTTGTGAACAATTTTTGAAACTAAGAAAGGTATTTAAACCCAGCATCAATAAATCTCATTTTGATTTTCTTTTTTACATTTTGCTTTTTGTTTGGTTTCTGGAATAGAGCAGAACCTCTGGACATATTTCGGTAGAGATTTCTTTTTGTGCTTTTTACATTAATTGCATTATTCAATAATATTCAAGATCTTTAAATTTGATTTTATGTGAAATTATAAATACTAGATTAGTCTGGTCACAACATCCACCTTAATGTATAATGAGTATGGCTCTTGTTTGCTGCAACAGACAAGCTCACAGTTTTCCACACGGTTTGTTAAATAAGGGTTTATAAGAGAGTAATTCATTTAATGCAAACCTTTAAAATTTAGGATGTTCTTTGTCTTATGTAAACTTGCTATTGACTTTGACATTCCTCCTTTTAAATAATCAACATGCTGTTTCTGGCATAGTTTATAATCGATTACCACACCCCAAAATGTTGTCTCCCAAACTCATTCAATTTCAGCATCAGAAATCTTTCCATTTATGTCATTATTATTTTATTTTTTCTTTCCAAATACCATGCATTTTGTTTTATTTGCATTAAGGGATAATTTATTGACATCAAACCAGATTTTGAGCACTTCCAACTCCTTTTTGATTGTATCTACATGTTCTTTTAGCAAAAGTATCATAGGCAAAAATAATACATTTCAATAACTTAGAAACTTTACAGTTATAATTTATATAAAGAATACATAATTAAGTACCAATCACCCTGTGATACCCAACATGTGATCTGCCATGAAAGTCACCATTTTGATTATTGAAAGATTTGCTTCCATTAATTGGTAAATGGCCTGTACTTATATAGCGAAACTATAGAGACTTGACTAAAGTGCTTTATGTTACATTCAGTTATAACTACATTATATCCACAGCTGCTCTGGGGCTCACTGACTGAAAGCAAGGCTGCCGTACACTGGCACCACCGGGCCTCTGACCACCATCAGTAGGCAATACAGGTGCAGCGTTTTGCCCGAGGACACGACGACACTGAAAGCCAGAGCTGGTCTTGAATGAATCAAACCTCTGATTGCAGGGCAAACTTCTGCACCCAACGCCACCTTTATTGCTTTCAACCCATTAAATAAAACATTACAGAACGACTTTCCTCTGAACCTAGAGCTCCAAGGCTCCTGGAATATGTTTGTACCAGTTTTAGAAATCTAAAGAGTGATCATTATACCATTCTTCTTTGCAGTATAGTTCAAGGTCAGTCAGCAAACACAGATTTTAAAATCCATTACATTGTAGCTTTGAATGTATTTAGAGTTGTTGCCATGCTGGAAGACAAGTTTTTCCTCATGTGTACTCCATATTTAGCTCCCTTCATTGGTCCATCAGCTATAGATAAATTACCTGTTTAAGAAAAGCATTCCCACATAAGGAAGCACAAAGCTGTTTACATGGGGACAATCTGTTAAGTGTATGCAGTGAAATTAGTTAAATGATTTTGGAATACCTTGAAGTTTGTGGTTATAACGACCATAAATGTAAAAATAAGTGGAAACAGCTTCACGTTTTTCTCTTGTCTTGACAGATGGGAAATATCACGAGCAGATAAAGATCTCAGAGGATGCCACAGGCTACAGCTACGAAGTTCTGTTTAAACCATACATCAGCAGCGCTCTCTCCGAGGTTTGGGTGGAGGATCCGTACATACGTCACACCCACCAGGTGGGATCTCCTCGATACAAATAGTTTAAAGAAACGAGGACTGGTGTGCTGTCATGCATGCTAATTGTGCATGCCAGTGTTATATTTGGTGTGTTAGCTGCCAAGATACTGAAGAGACAAAAAATATAAAAATAAAAATATAGTCAAGAGCCAGCAAGATGCGGGTTAATCCTCTGAGTTCCTGCATATTCAGCTTTAGAGATAAATGCAAATGTTATTCTTTACATGATGTTGCCCTGTTGATACCCTGTGATTTTAAAGTTAAAAAAACACCTTTTTTATTTAAATTTTCAACTTCAATTTGAGTTAAAGATAGAGCTAAATAATGGAAGTGTTTAGCTCATGTTAACTCTCTCCTCTACACCAGTTGTACAACTTCCTGCGGTTCTGTGAAATGTTGCTAAAATCCTGCAGCAAGGTGAAAAAGATCCACCTCCTCACATCCCAGGATGAGGTAGGTTACCTTAGTAACGAGGAGTCGTTCTGTAATCAACATTTAGCAGCCTCAGATGCTTATGCTGCTGATGATGTCTTTGTGTCCAGCAGGGTGATAACACCCAGCAGAGCAGCGCTCTGTCCGAGCTGAGGGACAGTCTGGGGTCCGAGGGGGTGACTTTAGATGTGCAGTACTCCTCCACCATCCATGACAGGGAGATCAGGTCTGTCCTTTACTTGTAGGTTGCAAATATGTTTTTAAAATTTTTTTTGTGTTCAAAACATGTAATTAACATTTTGGAAATTACTTAAAGGTTTGACAATGGTTGGATTGTAAAAATCGGAAGAGGGTTGGATTACTTCAAAAAGCCTAAGGTGAGATTATTGCTCCATGCGATTAATATTAATACATCTTTGTTTGTTATTCTTCGGATATTAAGCTCTGATTGTTTTGCCCATCAGGGCCGATTCTCTATCGGATATTGTGACTACGACCTCCGACGCTGCCATGAGACTTCTGTGGACATTTTCCACACCAAACACACAAAAACGCTATGAGATTGATCCTGTTCAAAGGACGTTTGCCTCTAACTCTGACTGACTTTGAAACCTAAACACATCTGCACTGGTATTAAATTAGCACTAACTTGCAGGTTCTCATCCAGGGTTTAGATTTAAAAGTGTGTCCTGAACTGATGTATCGCAGCCATCGCTGCCTCTGCCAATAAATCTCTGTTTTTACATCCCTTTTTGTGCCTGTAAATAGTTTCTGTAACTATGGTTGTATTTATTGAGAGGGATTTTATGGACCAATATGTGCTGGAATAAACTGTAAAAATGCTTTTATATATTTTCCAAAATAATAAAAGTATGCTTTTATTGATCCACAAATGCATCTCTGTCATTTATGTTGTCACCTAATGTAAAAACAGACAGAAAGGCATGTTAAAACAATATAAATGAAAACTAAACCTTAACTCATAAAGTCACACCATAAATAAGAGACAATTAAAATAATAAAAATTTAACTACTTTTCATAATAATCAAGCCTTAATAGTCCTTGTTTATTCAACAAATAGCCTAGTCATATAAAATTTCCTTTAAAATAATATATTTTCAGATAACAATACAATGTTTAAATGGAGATGTATGATAATCAAATCTGTACCACTGGGTTTAGTGCAGGGAAAGAAAGTAAAGGCTTTGTAATTGATATTAAAATGTTGCTTAATATCTCCCAAATCTAGATATATCCTCTCCATCCCATCCATTTACCGTACAAAAAGCAGCAATCTTGGCTGTAGAAAAACAACCCCACACATGGTCCTGGGGGTGCTGCAGCTCCCTCCCCCCAATGGCAAGAGGGAGACTTTTTAAAATGTATTAAAAGATTTACATAGTCTAATGACAGAAACGCATTTCGTATTGATTGATTTCCAGTTTAAAATTTTGTGCACGACATTCTAGTAATGAAACGTTCCCACGTGGTTTGGCAGCGGCTTGGTTTGGATGGCAGTGGCTGCATAATGTGGAACAGACTGATCATATTTTCTGTTTTGTTTGTCTGAAAGCAGTCAGAAAAAAAAAATCATACCTAGAGACAAATTTAAGAAAGATAACCCCTTCATGGCTGCCGGTTTTCCCAATTAGCTTTAAGCCACTCAACATTTTTTTTATTGGGAAGTTTAATTATTAGCGCAGTAGTGAATCTCAAAAGTAAAAAAAAAAAAAATTCATAATTTTTATCCAGTTAAGAAAAACGATTAAGCATGATTTTATTGACCTAATCTCAAGCTTATAATTCCAGCTGTTCATCCGATTGGGACCACATTACATGGACTTGATCAGCCGCTTGATCTGCCTAACATCTCAATTAAGCTATGTCATGCTTTATTGTTGAGTTACATGGAATATTAGATATAAAAATCATTTAATTGAAGGGTGATCTTATGAATAAAATCCAATATTGAATTAAAAATCTAAATAATACCATGGTCACCAGAAAGCTCTATTACCTTCACATCTTAAAAGTTAAAAATGGACCAATAAGTTGTTTTTTTAAAGGTAGAGGCTCACAGGAAACATTGCCATTTTTGCAAATATAAACACTGATATTATTAGATGGATTGATAATTCAAGTAAAAAACATCTTATTTTACTAAATCAAATATCTGTGGATTGTAAAAATTTCCATGCTAAACTCCCTGTTGGAAAACCAGTCTTTGGTGAAGTAAATCATTCTGGAACCAGTCCTACAGTTGAAATCACACTTGTTGTAACAACATACGCTGGTTGGAGCAAATGAAAGAAGACTAGACCCAATGCAACTCACATGCATTCACATAAATCTGTGATCGGATTATCTATCAGCGTTAATCTCGATATGCATGGTCCTCATCTGGGTTCAAAGATGAAGAAATCATAATCCACAAGGAAACCCTGAACCAGAGATTATAGTAAGCAGTAAATAAGGTCAGTTTCACCCTGTTTGCAGAGACTAAAATAGCCTCTGTTAAATAGACAGACAGGGCCATAATCATACAGCTAGATCCAGGCTCTGTTTCTGATGTCACTGTGGACTCAACACTCTTCATGCTGTTGGTTTGTCACTTGTGAAGTGGTTGAATTTACCCCTCCTGCTGTCCCTCACATATGCTTAGTGGCTGAGGGAGTGATATTTTTTTCCTGCTTACAAGTAAAAGAAAAGTGTAACAAAAAATGTCTGGCGCTTGATGTTCAAATGGAGTTGTTCCTCCCCACTGTTACCCCAACTTGGTCAGAATTAGCCAAACAGATAAATCCATACCAACTTATTTGTATTAGATAATTATTATGTGTTGCAATATAACTGAAAAGGGACCTTAAAATATTATTAGATTGCTTTATAGCTTGTTGCTTTATGAATAAACTTAACCTGTACCCCTTTTTTATATTTAGGATTCCTTAAGCTATTCTATACTGTTTATCACACTCATGTGGACTGTTTGTCTTAAAGTGCAAAATAGAAGGAATAACTTTTACGTATTTGTTTTTACCCATTAAAAACATCTTGACAATTTTTATTAAATATATCAGATCACTAATTGAAATGATTTAATACATTTTGCCCTGGTCTTGCCCCTGTATTCGTCTGGGAGAGCGACTGACCCAGTGTGGTCTGTAAGCAATCTCATGAGCCATGATTCCTGCATGCATGCCCTCTTTCCAACTGGACTTTTTATTTTTTTTATCCTCTACTCTCTTTTCTGGGCCTAAAAATCAGGTTAGCGTTTTATAAGGAGCTTAGCGCAGAGGGCCACAGTGTGCCACTAATGTAATGGAGTATCCCTCCCTCTCCCTCTCTCTCACACACATTCTCATCTGTCCTCTTTTCTCTTTGTGCATTTGCTTATCCTGTCATGCTGTGACCTTCTCCCTTTGTGATCCATTCTTTCTTTCCTCCCAGCCTGTTTTTTTTTCCACTTCCCTCGCTCCTTTGCCTCTGCTTCTGCAGATGTGGACAAATTTCAGCCTGAGGGTTAAACATTAGGTCCATCACACGGCTGAAACTCCAGCTGGAGAGGAGGACAAACAGGAGGGAAGTGAAGCCGAGCTGCTGGCTGGGTCGTTTGGTGAGTTTTAGATGGAATGGAGAGGGAATTTTTATGTTGTTGTTGTCTTTTTTTATGTGAAATAATATTTTTGAATGCATTCCAATTAAGCTCTGTAGGATCACTGTGATGCTGTGAAGGTTACAAGAATCCCTGCATTGTCAATAATCCATCAGATTATCCTCTGTTTCCCTGTTGGATGTGGTCAGACTCTAAATGTCGCTTCTTTATTATATGAAGCTTTATTTGAATTGACTTGGAAGCTTAAAGCACAAGGAAACTTTGATTTAGGGTCACTGTTTTTTTCTGGAATTGTCACATGGGTATCATGTGCTTGTATCCCTTTAAGAAGGTGCACTCCATGGGACAAAAAGGTGCCGCATGGACTTTGTATGTTTACCTATAACCCTATCTATCTCTTTTTTTTTTTTTTATCAGCCAGCCAAGCAAGATTATGGTCTGTTGACTCCTTGACAACTGACGCACAAAACAGTTTGAGACACAGACAGAGGCCATAGCTCACACAGACCAAACCCCAGGTTAAATACAGAAATAGACCAAATGCAGAAAGCGGATTGAGCTAAATCCTGTTTCTAATATTATATCTCCCCATCTTTGATCTTAAGGATTCATCGGTTTATAGAAAGCTATTTACAATTTACTATTTTTCTAAACTTTTGCAAGAATGGACATCTAAAAATTGTTATGGTTATTTGCAGTCACTCCGGATTATTTATGTCCCCACATAGTCTATTACTGTGTTATTTAATGTCGGCTTTAAATCCAGCATCATGTATTCAAGGAAACACATCAGACTGGTTAGGGATACAGCTATGGAGGAGTTTAAAGGAGGACTAAAAGACAAAACAATATTCCACGCTTCAAATATCTCCAATCTGTTCAGTGCATCAACAAAAAAAATTGAGTTTGGCACAGATGCAAACTTACCTATAATGCCCTTGTTTGTAATCTGACTGGGAGGCATTAATGAGAGAAGCAGTCATGGTAACACTGGAGGAGCTGTAGAGAAACAACAGGACAGCAGTTGTGCTCTCCTTATGTCTGACCCTTTTTGGAAGATTAACAAGAAGGAATAACGTCCCTAAAGAAAGACATTAAAGGTCCTGCTTGCTTGAAACATTTGTGAAAAAGTTGCTCTGGTCAGATGAGATCTGCATACAAAAACACTATTTATGACAAAACAATGTCCCGGCTTCTCCACCTGAGCACAGCATCCCCACAATGAAACACAGAGATGGACCCATCATGCTGAGGGGTTGCTTTTCTGCAGACGGAGCAGTGAATCTGTTTAGAAAACCTGAAAAAAGTCCTGAAACATATTACTAGATCTATGATGAACAGTTTTAGACCCAAGCATATCAAAGTGTTGGAATGGCCTAGTCATTTGAAGACCCACATATCCTGAGTTTACCAACATTAACAAGCAAAAATGTCTGTCTTTAGATTAGCAAAGCTGGTGGGAAATTACCTATAAAGAGCTGCAGCTAAAGAAGGTTCTAGAAAATCTTCACTTAGGGCAGAGCAATTTTATTATTAAAGATTTGTAGGAAAAAAAAAACAGAATAAAAAACCACGGATGGTTGCTACTTTTTGTTAATCCCAATAAAGTACAGTGATGTTTGAGGTTGTAAAATAAAAAACTAAAAAATCTTGAACAATTACAGATGTTTTAATATATAGAAAATGTTGTTTTTTTCTGTAATTCTAGTCTTAAACAGTAACCACAGATAATAATTAGAGTGCTGCGCCATTAATGATTGACCAAATAAAAAAAAAAATAATGGCTGCAAACTCAGAATCTATGTCTGTAATGATTTCTGCTGCACCTTTACAGATAAGATGCTACCTAAGCTTTAGGGGTAATTATTAGACTGCTTTGATAAAATATTAAATCAGCTCATCTTAATAATGATTGCATTTTGCTGATCAAGACGAGGTGCTCAGCCACTGTTGCTTGGATTACATTAAAGGTTGTTTCTGCTCCTGATAATCAACTCTGTAATAAACCTTTGAACTGTACGCAACATCTGAATCTACGCTTAAGAACAAAGAGCAAACCACTGCTATGTTGGTGCCACTTTAGGAGTGCTTCACCATGAGGCAGCAGCCAGCAAACATGGTATGTCTGGACTAGTTTTGTTTGGCAGGGGTTTTTTGTTTATATCTCCCTTTCATTAAAAACACATTTTGGATTTTTTTTCTTGTTTGTTTTCTTATTAAGGCTCGGACAGATGGAATCTTTCTCTGGGGATAATGAAGAAAGCGCCGAGGAAATTACAAGTGAGATTTTCTCATGTAGAATTTCTTAAAAATGTTAAATTGAAGAGGAAGCAAATGTTTTTTAAAGGACAATAAAATTCTCTATGTATTCAAATCTATCTGAATCTGTCTCTTTTTTTATCTTTGCAGAACGTAAAAGCTCCAAAATCAAGTCTCTAAAAACCCGTTTCTTCAGGAGGGGTAAGAAAACGGGCTCAGAGGCCGATGCCAAGCTCAGCCAGTCGGCCAGTGATATAACAGCTGGAAAAGTACTTGGTTCAGATGAAGATTTAGCGTGAGTGCACCGATGACACAAAAACTTAGCAAATATCACCATCATCATTTCCTATCCTTATTCTCCTAAATCTTCTCTGTGATTTAAAGCTCTCAGGGTACGATGGGATCCAGAGCATTTTCCCACGACAGCATCTTTCTGGCTGATGAGGGCCTTTCAGACCCTGATCCAGTCCGGCTTTCATCTCAGGAGAATGTTCACAGCAAAATTAAATCTCTGCAGGTATGGCTCTTTGTTCTCCTCCTGTTGCTCAAAATCATGAATTTGAGGCAGGATTAATGGATTTAACAGCAACGTCCTTTGCTTCACTATCAAAGATGAAGTTGCAGCTGCAGAAAATGCATTTCGGGCCACCCCCCATGGTTCTACCAATCAGGAGTCCAGAGGAAACCGCTCACAAGTCGGAGCACCTGTCTTTCCAAAGCTGTAATGAAACTTTGGAAGAGGAAAACTTCACAAAGGTAATTCATCATCTCTCTTAAATGAACAAACAAACCAATTCAATAAAAAGGCTTCCTAGAGTTCAAGTTACACACAATGTAGATAAAGAGAGAAAGACATATGCTCAGGATTCTTTTTTAGTCAAAATTATGAAACCTAGAAATGATTAAGTAACGAGAGTGTAAAGATTTAGCAAAGTTGAATCTGACCCTGCTTTGCATCATCTTGCTTCACTAAAACAGAAGACCTTGTTGATGAGAAGCTTAACTGATTCATTTGAACCTTAAAAGTAAAAATCTGCTTAGTCTGAACGATTCTTATACAGTGTCAGTATTAATTAGTGCATAATTGTTAGGGAAGAAAAAGTATTACATACTTTCCTTAACTTTTGCAACGGAAAATCTAAAATAGGCCTGTGCAAATAGGAAAACTCCAAACCTACATAATTGTAAACTCAAAAGTCCCATTGTAACTTTGGAGGACCTCCTGCTATCCACAGCTCAGGTGGGAAAGTCTGTCGATAACAAAACAATTAGTGATGCTCATATCTAACCTTTATGGACATGGGGAGTGGTGGCCTGGTGGTTAGAGCAGTGCGTGTGTGCTCTGAGAAGGTTGCAAGTACTCAGTTCAATCCCCACAGCCTGCACTCTGGGTCCCTGAGCAAGACCCTCAATCACACACTGCTCCCCGGGCGCTGCACAGTGGCAGCCCACTGCTTCCCAAGGGGATGGGTTAAATGCAAAGGTAAATTTCTCCAGTGTGAGATGAATAAAGTTCAATAAATAAAAAAAGAAAGCCCTCAGTGAAGAAAAGCCATAAGGGTTGTTTGTCCTTTGCTTGTTTGTGCTTTTAAAATGTTGCCTCAGTCAAAGGATGAAAAAACAGAAAAAAATAAGTATTTTTCATTTAAGCAAAGGGTTAACTTAGTAAGGAAATGACCACTGTACATGAATCTAAATGAGTTACTCGACTGCAAACATGGCAGTGGCAGCGTCACGCTGTGGAGATGCTGGCACAGGGATAATGGTCAGCGTTAACTGAGCCACAAAGCTAATTAAATATTAATCATTGAACTTTTAGAAGCTGCTAAACTTATAGGACAGAAATGAATCAGAAGACAGAGCTACATTACATGGGTTTAAACATATTTATTTGATAAAATCTAGTCTAGTCTGAGTCCAGAACTAAACCAAATTGGGCTATTCTACTTTTGATAATGGTTAAAATTGCAGCTAAATTTTATTCTGAAAACCATTTATGCAGGTATGCTGAACATGACTGCACACCAACCTTGTCAGAGAAATCACACCATTTAACTTTAAAAAGAGACATTTTAGAAAGCTCAGTGATCTAGGTATTTTTTACAAGGTATCATAATTGATTAAATATCCTAAATACAACAAAGTTGACCTAAAGGTCAATATTAATTCTGCCATACTATCAAAATATGTAAGACTAATGTTTTTGTTGCCTTTACCCTTTCAGACAAAATCTCAGCCAACCTCTCCTCCAGTCTCACCCGTCTCCAGATTTGCCCAAACAAGATTTCATCCCCCAATTCAGTTTTCTTACTCTGCACCCAACTACTGCTCAACAACTGCTGCTGAGGCCCCGGTAGACTTCAGCGCACCAGCCAAATTCACCGCCTCTTTGGATACATCTGCTGCGCGACACAGGATGTCCATCAAACCGAGAAACCAAAGGGCCACTTCTAAGAGGAAGCCGCCTTCTGGGGTGAGAATCTTCATCAATCCTCACAAAGACAGTGCTAAATGTATACATTCGCTTACAAACTTTTGACATTATTTATCTTTCCCTGTTTAGATTCAATCTGGGTCCCTTTTGCATGATCTCAGAACCACTGATTACTTTGAGCTTGTGCAAGAACAAGAACATGAACAAGAACAGGAGCTTGTTGTTCAACCAGAGGAAACAAAGGAGAAAGAACAGGTCGATCCTTTCCAACTTTCTCCTATAGAATTTGAAGATGTGCCCCCAATTTTATCTGAAGTTGTACCCAAATTACCCAGTCCAACTGTTAGCCTGCAGGACAAGGCCCTTCCTGAGACAGAAGCCCCCCCAGTTCTTCGAGTCAAGCCTTCCAGGCTTCTGGATGTATTGAACAGTAAACGGCCGCACTCCTCCTACATTGAGTCCGAAATAAAGGAGAAAATTGTCAAAGATTTGGAAAGCAAAGTAATGCCCCAAAACAAGAGACATACCTTTATTACCAGTGTGACAGAACTCTCCTCTGACCAGAGCTCACCCTTCAGCTCATTGTTTGAAACCAGGGCATCTCCTGCTCAGCAGCAGCATCTTCAAAAAGAAGAGGACGCCTCAACAAGGTTAAAGAGACCATCCCCAGGATCCGGCTCGTTGTATTTGCCCAGAAACAGAGAGGGAGAAAGACCTCGATCTGGCAGCTTCACGGGAGTCCTAGAAAAGCCTGAAGCCAAGGCTAAAACAACTGAGGAAACAGAAGAGAAAATCCCGAGAGAAAAGGAGGAAGTAAAAATTTTACATCCTATAGGAGACCCCTGTGCTGCAGAAAGAACGGACTCATCTCCCCCATGGGAGAGATATTTTAGCTTTAAAAAAAAAGAACCAGGGACACCAGTGAGAAACGCTACCTTAGACACCAGCCTGGTGGAGGCAGTGAGAGTGGGAAGCACCCAGGAGCTAGTGGATGAAGCCAAGGAGGCAAAAGAGCTTCCAGAGAGTGAAATAAAGACACCATTCGGCGTTAAGCTTCGCTCCACATCGAACTCTTTCAAGCATCGTTCTGAAACAGCTTCTCAGCGCCATTCGGCAACGTTTCTGTCCGATGACCAAGACGATACAAAGAAAACGTCGAACATTTGCGAAAGTTCCAATCAAATGTCTGAAAAGCTACATGCAAACATCAGCTGCTCGCTCAAATCATCAGGTGAGTCTGTCATGATTTATTATCTTAACAGACATACCCATCATTCCTGATGATGGTAAATATTCCTGTTGCATTAAAATAACCCAACACTGAAAAACAAAGCCAATAACAAACCTTTACAAAGCCTATACAAAAAAATTTATCTTAGGAAATGAAGGAATATCTCAGATTCACTTGAGCTCTTTAAAATGGGAAAACAGGAGAACCTATTTAAGTAAGACAGATGTGTACCATATACCATAACTAGAACCGTGAGAACTAAGGCTAAAGGAAACCCAGAATTTTCTTGCTTTGAAGATGAGGGTCAGGGCGATGAATAGAGATGCAAAACCTCATTGTTACTTATATCAACTAATACATTGGGAAACATGCTGCAAAAAGAAAATGTTTTCTGCCAACTTATCCCAAATGAAAACATGAGGGTTTACCACACTCTAATGGGACTTTTTCAGAAGCTATGGTTTGGTCTGATTAATTCCTTAGATACTAATTCTAGTCAATGGCATTAAACCATGGAGTATATATGGAGGAGAATTTATCGGCTGTTCGATCAATCGGCCTTGATTTTTTTTATTTTTGCAGATCGGCGATCAGCTGATACTTAGATGGTAATCCTTTCTTTTCCACCAATCTGATCTACCTCTCTAAAGGTCTTAAGACCAACTTGTATTTAAAGAACTAAAATTGCTTGAAACTAAAACGCTTGGACTCTACCTGCATTAGCCGTGCCAAAATCTGTGGCAACGCTATTTGCCACTGGGTGTTGTGATATCACCATCAGGCGTAGCCAAGCAAGTCACCAGGTGTTGCAAAGCCAGTTGCTACCAGGTTTTATGCTCTCAACTGATGTGAGCTTAACTCAACTAACCCCATCAAGCTTTTGGTCCAACAATTATTCACCAGGTGCAAGGCACCTCAGAAATTTCCTTGGAGAATTTTCTAGTTAACAAGTATTCCTGTATAACAGGCTTTTCCTAATTTATGAAACACATCTGCTTTACTTTAATGGAACATTCTCTTTTCTTTCCCATTTTGAGGAGCATCAGAAATTCTGTTCAAATTACTTTAGGCAAATTCTTTTGTTGGATTTCCACCTGTTAAATGCATATACTCAAAAGAAAGGGTAGATTTTTGTAAAAATTCAGTATTTTATGGCTTTGGAGCCATCTTTACCCCTGAGACGTGAATAGACTTAGAGACTTAAAGACTTCATTTGGGTGTTGAATATTGGTTGTTGTTCTTACAAAAAAACATAAGACTGCAGAAATAGGACAAAAATAAAGATAGCATTTGCAGTGTGATAAGATAAGAGATTTTACTACAGACCAGACACTACATGCACTGTGACATATAGTATGCCTTTAATACTTTTGCATAGTTTTAGTGTGCTAGTTAAACATTGCTTGCTGTGCTGCTGAGTCTTCATAGCAACAACGATTCCACATGGCAAACAATCAATCTAGAGATAAGGCTTCTTGCAATTACACAGGAACTTTGCGCTCGTTAAAATACCACTTGACTAACATATCTAACAGAGTTGTGTCCCTCCTTAGATCAAGCTCCTTTTGGCGTCACCCTTCCAGCAAGGCATAACACTTCATTTGAAGAAAGTCCTCAAACCACCCCCACGGAAGTCCAGCCAACCTCCTCTAACCAAAGGGAAACTGAGCCCGCCCCCCTGGAGCCTCGGCCTAGCCCCCAAACGTCCTCACCTGAGACCTCCTGGATAAGTCTGGCCATGCAAAAGACAAGGAGCTTCCAACATCTTTTTACCAGCAGATTTCAAAGAGATTTTACTGCCGCACCAACTACAGTTTGTCCTAAGACTCAAGAAGAGACAACGCCTCATATGCAGAGTCAGGCTGTAAAGATTCAACAAAACACAACACAGCTGCCGTTGGACCCAATGAAGGACGAATCAGTTCAAAGCGGTTGTCAAGAGCAGGCTGCCAAACCTTTAACAAGGGGGGGGTCAAAGAAGCTGACGCTGATATCTCAGTTTGAGTCATACAGCTCTAAAGACTCTTCAATGTGTCCACAAATAAGCCAAGGTCAGACACAGCCTCAATCAGACGCTCAGACCAGCCCCAGAACAACCCAGTCTCCCTCGCGCTCGTCTCCCCAAATGGGTCTCTCATCTCCATTTACACGAGGGAATGCACCACATTCCTACTTGTCCTCAGTCCAGCAGGAAACCTCCTGGAGCAATAGAGTTCTTCAACCTGTTGTCACCCAGCACAAACCCATACATTCAGCGCTGGAGTCAGAACCTGCAGTCACATCGGCTGCAGCTCCTACTCTAGACTCTGCCTTGGAGAGAAGAGAGAGAGAAGGCAGTGTTCTAAAAGAGAGTCCTTCCCTCGTAAGCAAGCGGGTGCTGTGGACAGGATCAGGGGTCGACAGAGCCCTCTTTCAGGAGAAACGAGGCGACTGTTCAATGTCGCCGTTACTAAAGGAGGTTTGTGGCACTTTGGAGCGTTATCTCTCCTAAAATACATATTTTACAAAAATCTTTTTATGCAACTAGAAACTTAATATGTGTAGTTATACAGAATACATGTATTTGAATTGAGCCTAAATACATTTTTCTACTGAACTGACATTTCATTATTTCTGAAAATTGAAATAAGTCTTTTCCCTTATCCTGAACAAATTTTTTTTTTTTTTATCTTTCTTAGTTGGAACAGAGGAAAACTCAAACACAAATGCAGACCTTGGAGGACTCTGATGCTTTGGCTACACTTTTCCCTTTAAGCAAAGATACAGGGGAGATTAGACAAGGGGCCAAATCAGCAGGTATGCTGATGATACACATCTTTTATAATAACACAGCTCATTGCAAAAGATAATAATTAAATATTTTCAAAACTTTTTCAGTCCAGCCTTTAGACCTTTGTGACAGACCAACACAAAGCAACTCGTAATGAAGTACATTTCCAGTTTGTAGATTTAAAAGGTAGCATAAAAAGCTTATATTAGTATAAACTATATAAATCTAAATGCAGATAATTGAATATGCTTGTATCCAGTGTCCCTGATATAAGTTTGTATCAAGTGAACATCAGTTTGCTCATAAGCTCTGAAAAGCAGCTAATTGCTGTAATTGCAAATTCATAAATATATTCTAAATAGCTTATAACAGAATTCCCTGTGCATCCCACCTAGAACTAAAACCTCAGTATCTAAATAAATCTAAACCCTTCAATTGTTGCCTTGTATGCAGGTTTAGGGTATTTCCTGTAAGAAGGCGAACCTGTTTTTTTTTTTTTTAGAATTACTTCATCCGTCTCTTTTTTACCAGCTGCTAAATGAATATATCCCCAAAGTATGACTCTGTCCCCACATTGCTTCAGTAAGGGGAAGGTGTTCTCAGGGTTCTAAGCACTGGTACTTTTGTGTGACAAATACGGGTTGCAAGCAGGCTAATAACATGCCCTTTTGATCAAATTGAACCAAAAGATCTGTGTGTTTGCTGTGTCCCCCTGCATGGCCTGTGAAAAATTAACTCTATTTACCGATGAGGTCATATCTGATAAAGGTTGAATTGATGGGTTTGTTTAGGGGTATCGATGGCGAGCTGTGCTTTAATGTTTTCCTTTTCTGCTTTTTGTAGAATCAAGCCCCTTTAGGGTTTTAGAAAGGCCTCGTGAGGACAGATGGACCCGCAGGAACGTGGAGTCACCCTCATCCCCGTCTTCAATGTCGCCATTTCTAAAGGAGGTTAGTGGCACTTTGGACAACTATCTCTCCCAAAGAACATATATTACAAAAACATTTTTAAGCAACTAGAAGCTTAGTATAAGGAGTTATATTGAATACAACGTATTTGAATTGAGCCTAAATGCATTTTTGTAGTGAACTAACATTTAATTCTCTCTGAAAATTGAAATACCGGTAAGTCTTTTCCCTTTTTCTGAACAAATATTTTTTTTATCTTTCTTAGTTGGAACAGAGGAAAACTCAACCACAAATGCAGACCTCGGAGGACTCTGATGCTTTGGCTACACTTTCCCCTTTAAGCAAAGATACAGGGGAAATTAGACAAGGGACCAAATCAGCAGGTATGCTGATGATACACATCTTTTATAATAATACAGCTCATTGTAAAAAATATTTTATATATTTTCAAAACTTCTTCAGTCCAGCCTTTAGACCTTTGTAACAGACCAACACAAAGCAACATTTTAGTGCTGTCAGTTTTTCAGGTGGATCTACATCAGAACTTTGACTAGACAATTCAAGCACACCAATAACCTTTGGTCTAAACCTCAGACTGTGCATTTGAACAACATGCAACACATTTCATTTCCATTTAATTCTAGAAGTAAACTTTCCTTTTTGGAAAGATAAACAGAAAGGCGTCTTAAAGCCAGAAAAAAGTGGAAAACATAGAACTTTTCCACCAACCCCAAAAATCCAATATGACTGCCATGTCCAAATAGATAGCATTTAGCTTGTGCTGTGGAATTTTTTTAAGCCTGGTTATTTTAAGTTTTAGCTAACTCCTATAAATTTTCCAACTAGCCTGAAAAAGATTGTTTTATTCTCACTTTCAGATCCAAGTTCTAAAGCCCCTGTCACGCCTTGACGATTTAACCAGTGTATGTTTGACGTCCTAAAATCTTCTAAAACGCTGGCATACGCTGAACTTTCTATGTTTTTTTTTTTCAATTTTGGGCGTGTTTAAAGAGTATTCATAATGAGTCCAAAACTTATGTCAAATGAAAGCCTAACTTATGCATAATGCACAACAGCGTAATGCCGGTGAAATGTCACAATCCAGTATCCTGAGGGGGCAGCAATACACCCGGAGGCACCCGGCATGCATAATAAGATTTCTTTGATTGCGGTATTAATCTAGCTACTGTTTACTAACTGCCAAAATAAAAAAAAAGAATTAATAAATAAATAATAAGACAGAAAGAAGGTTTGCAGTTGTCACAGATTCAGCACCATATCTGCTAGGAAGTTTGTTGGTCGTGGCCGTGGACGCAGGGAGGATCCACCACACTCACCTTCTTGCTCACCCTGTGATGGGGATGAAGCCTGGAGGAGAACTGACGGCTTCCTCCCGTGAACCCCCTTTCACACCAAAACACTGCCAATACGCCATTATACGGCAGCTGTAAATTAGAAACATGTCCAGCGGTCGTCTGGAACACGTCAAATACTCTGATATGCGTTGGAGATAAGTTCTTGATAAGTTACACGTAAGTTATGCATAAGTTTCTCATAGGTTTTGGATAAGCTAGACACCATGACTTATGAGTAACTTACACAATGTGTAACTAACAGTCAGTGACTTATGACTCATGTAATAATAATGAATAATTATTGAACTTTGTTGATCTCATATTGGAGAAATTTACCTCTGCATTTAACCCATCCCCTTGGGATGGGGATGGGTTAAATGCGTGCGGCGCCAGGGGAGCAGTTTGGGGTTAAAGGTCTCACTCAGAGAACCAGAGTGGCAATCTGTGGGAGTGGGGCTTGAACTCAGAACCTCAGTATTGCAACCTCTATGTCCTAACCACTAGGCCACCAATCACCACTCCCACAGCATACGCTGCCATACATCCGAAGATTTTGAGCATGCTCAAAATTTCTTGACGTACTTACCATATGTCGACGTGTGCCATCGTGTTCCAGCATAGTCATAACTTATAGATAACGTACCCACAACTTATGCAACCTATTTCAGCGTTTTTTGCCAGATTTTCATACGTCAGGCAAATGCTGGCTATATCGTCAAGGTGTGACAAAGGCTTAAGTAGAAATCAATGATCCTTCACAGATACTTCCCTGTTCACTGTCAACTGCTGCAGTTTCTGCTATAGGATTAACCTAAAAAAATTCCACTGTCCTTCCCTTAAAATGTGTCTTCAGACATTTGATTTCCAGTTTATGGATTTAAAAGGTAGCATAAATGAACTTGTATTAGTATAAACTATATAAATCTAAATGCAGATAATTGAATATGCTTGTATCCAGTGTCCCTGATATAAGTTTGTATCAAGTGAACATCAGTTTGCTCATAAGCTCTGAAAAGCGGCTAATTCTTGTAATTGCAAATTCATAAATATATTCTAAATAGCTGATAACAAAAACCTGTGCATCCCACCTAGAACTAAACCTCAGTATCTAAATAAATCAAAACCCTTCAATTGTTGCCTTGGCTGCAGGTTTAGGGTATTTCCTGTTAGAAGGTGAATCTGTTTTTTGGAGAATTACTCCATCCCTCTCTTTTTTAGCAGCTGCTAAATGAATGTATCCTGACAGGATGATTCTGTCCCCACCTTGCTTCAGTAAGGGGAAGGTGTTCTCAGGGTTATAAGCACTGGTACTTTTGTGTGACAAATATGGTTTACATGCTGGCTAATAACATGCCCTTTTGATCAAATTGAACCGAAAAATCTGTGTGTTTGCTGTGTCCCCCTGCATGGCCTGTGGAAAATTAACTCTATTTACCGATGAGGTCATATCTGAAAAAGGTTGACTGGATGGTTTTGTTTAGGGGTATCAGAGTAAAGATAACAGAATACAAATACATAAACCACACCTTTCCTGCTCTTAGTCATTTTATTTTTTTAACACTTGTTAATTTCCTTCTACTTTATAGTTCTGCACTGCTTTGTGTCGATTTCATCAAATACATTAATCAAAGTTTATATTAGAAAGATTCAAGGCACTGTAAATGTAGAGATTCATCCTTGATACTGATGATAGCGAGCTGTGCTTTAATGTTTTCCTTTTCTGCTTTTTGTAGAATCAAGCCCCTTTAGGGTTTTAGAAAGGCCTCGTGAGGACAGATGGACCCGCAGGAACGTGGAGTCACCCTCATCCCCGTCTTCAATGTCGCCATTTCTAAAGGAGGTTAGTGGCACTTTGGACAACTATCTCTCCCAAAGAACATATATTACAAAAACATTTTTAAGCAACTAGAAGATTATTCAGTATAACTCCATATGCTTAACTTAGTATATGGAGTTATACTGAATACAATGCATTTGAATTTAACCTAAATACAATTTTGTACTGAACTAATATTTGATTCTTTCTGAAAATTGAAATATTTTTTTTTCCTTTTTTCTGAACAAATATTTTTTTTTTATCTTTTTAGTTGGAACAGAGGAAAACTCAAACACAAATGCAGACCTCGGAGGACTCTGATGCTTTGGCTACACTTTCCCCTTTAAGCAAAGATACAGGGGAGATTAGACAAGGGGCCAAATCAGCAGGTATGCTGATGATACACATCTTTTATAATAACTCAACTCTTTATAAAAGCATTCATCCTTCAATATTTTAAAAACTTCTTTAGTCCAGTCTTTAGCACTTTGTAACAGACCAACACAAAGCAGCACTTAATTTATAGAGGAACAACAAGACATGGTCTTTATGTACTGTATATTTACAACAAAATATCAAAACTGTGACATATATTTTTACTTTGCCCCATTGTGTCAAACTTTTAGAACCTCCTTCACCTGCAATTCATGAAACAAGTCCTCTGAACTCAGTCAAATGACACCTAGAGGGAAAATCAACATTTTAGTGCTGTCAGTTTTCAGGTGGATCTACATCTACTTTGAAAAGAACATTCAAGCACATCAATAACCTTTGGTCTAAACTTCAGACTGTTTATTATAAGTGCATTGAAACAACATGCAACACATTTGTTGGATTATTTTTGTCATTAATTTCCATTTCATGCTATAAGTAAAGTTTCCCATTTAGAAATATAAACAGAAAGGCGTCCTGAAGTCAGAAAAAAAAGTAGAAAACATAGAACTTTTCCACCAATCCCAAAAACCCAATATGACTGCCATGTCCAAATAGATTGCATTTAGCTTGTGCTGTGTATATTTGTAAGCCCAGTTATTGTAAGATTTTTCTAACTCCACAGATCCTTCCCGCTTCACTGTCATCCGCTGGAGTGTCTGATTTAGGATTACCCAAAGAAATCCACTGTCCTTCCCTTAAAATGTGTCTATAGACATTTGATTTCCAGTTTGTAGATTTAAAAGGTAGCATAAAAAGCTTATATTAGTATAAACTATATAAATCTAAATGCAGATAATTGAATATGCTTGTATCCAGTGTCCCTGATATAAGTTTGTATCAAGTGAACATCAGTTTGCTCATAAGCTCTGAAAAGCAGCTAATTGCTGTAATTGCAAATTAATGAATATATTCTAAATAGCTTATAACAGAATTGCCTGTGCATCCCACCTAGAACTAAAACCTCAGTATCTAAATAAATCTAAACCCTTCAATTGTTGCCTTGTATGCAGGTTTAGGGTATTTCCTGTAAGAAGGCGAACCTGTTTTTTTTTTTTTTTAGAATTACTTCATCCGTCTCTTTTTTACCAGCTGCTAAATGAATATATCCCCAAAGTATGACTCTGTCCCCACATTGCTTCAGTAAGGGGAAGGTGTTCTCAGGGTTCTAAGCACTGGTACTTTTGTGTGACAAATATGGGTTGCAAGCAGGCTAATAAAATGCACTTTTGGTCAAATTGAACCAAAAGATCCGTGTGTTTGCTGTGTCCCCCTGCATGGCCTCTGGAATATTAACTCTATTTACCGATAAGGTCTTATCTGAAAAAGGTTGACTGGATGGGTTTGTTTAGGGGTATCAGAGTAAAGATAACAGAATACAAATACCGGTACATAAACCACATCTTTCCTGCTCTTTGTCATTTTATTTTTTTTTAACACTTAATTAATTTACTTCTACTCTATAGTTCTGCACTGCTTTGTGTCATTTTCATCAAATACATAAATCAAAGTTTATATTAGAAAGGTTCAAAGCACTGTAAATGTAGAGATTCATCCTAGATACTGACGATGGCGAGCTGTGCTTTAATGTTTTCCTTTTCTGCTTTTTGTAGAATCAAGCCCCTTTAGGGTTTTAGAAAGGTCTCGTGAGGACAGATGGACCCGCAGGAACGTGGAGTCACCCTCTTCCCCGTCTTCTTTACGCTCTCATTCTTCAGTGCCGAACAGTGACAGCGGCCAACCGTCCTGGATGGAGCTGGCCAAGAGGAAGTCAATGGCTTGGAGTGATAAGAGCATGCACTAAAAAGGGAAGCTGAGAGATTTAAAGTTTCTCGGAAACCGGAACAAGTACTGCTTGAAATGAGAGAATAAGACAAAAGCTGAGTGAAGCTGCCTGGAAGGTGGTTATCAGATGTGGTTTAAAACCCTCCTTTTTATTCAGTCACAATGTTTTATCGTTCTAGAAACAGAAAGAAAGACTGAACAAACTGACATTTCTATATACTCCATCTTTATGATAAGATGTGTTTATGAATAATTTGTAATGATGGCTAACAGATTACTGCTGTAAAATGTTTATGGTAAATAATTAAATTTTCTAAAGTGTCCAAGCTTCTTATTTACAAAGACTAAACAAAAACAAAAAAAATATGAATAAAGTTGTTAGTTTCTATAATGACCTCGAAAAATTAGACTTATAGCTCCACCTACAGGTCAGAAAAAGCTATAAGTATACTTATTCTATTTATTTAAAATAAGAAACATGAACATGGTTAATATATTTCGCTGCTTTATTACTGCTCTATGTGTCATGTGTGGATTCACATAAAATGGTTTTCTCTGAAATCTTAATACAAAAAAGATTATGAGAGGATTATAGGTTTAACTACTATGTTGTATAGATTAAAACACTGCATCATACATGTGCTCAAAACATCTCTAACTTTATATCCCTGAAGAATGTGGTTGAGATTTCAAGAGATCATTAATTATATAATTCTTTATTAGTCAGTTGCATAGTAAATGACAGAATATGTTATCAAACTTATGCAGGAAAGAATGTCTAAAATCTTTTTTTTGCTTTTAATAAGGTACTCACTTTGTTTAACATCCATTTTTCTGTATGCATCAAATGTATTGAGTGACATTTGTGATATGTAACTTCTTTTTTATTTACCAGGTAATTAATACTGTGCAAGAGGAAAACCTTTCCTCTGATAGAGGACAGCCATCAGCGTCATGTCAAAATGTGTGAAGTAAAACAAGCCAAAAAAAACGACAATATTCTATGTCTTAGCTTTGTAAAAAAAAAAATGTCCTAAAGACATAACCATAAATAAACTAAATGGCAATGAGAACACTTGGGAGTAAAACAGCAGATTTTCAACCAAATGATTGAAATACCAGAAATTATTATTTAACCATGTTTAAAAGGCTTTGGTTTAAAGGACACCTTATGTGGACGAACGACAGCTCGACGGAGGAGATCCAGCTGACAGTCTGACGAGTTGTTTGTAAAAAAACGTTTCTTGCCTTATGGGTTGGTGGATGGAACAAAAGGCAAGTCAGGTAGATGAGGATGAGGAAGGATGGACAACAGTTTCAAATGGGAAAGAGAGAGATAGATGAGGTAAAAGGGGAGAAAGGTGGTTTGAGAATCAAGGAAATACACTGGAATTAGAAGAAAGCAGTTCAGATGAAGAAAGAGTTGAGCAAAGTAAGGTTGTCAGAGAAGAGATAAAAATAATATTTAGATTAAGTGCTGAAGAAAGCAGTCATTAGAGCCCCATTTTGATTTCCAGAGAAATCATAAAAAAAATGTGGGAGTTGAATTAGTGAAGGAATTCAAAAGATAGAAACTTGCTGGTAATTTGCAAAAATGAAGAGCAAAAAAATGAAAGCATTGGATGTTGAACACCTAGGGAAAAAAAGACGTCACAGAGATAAAAAGTGATTTGATAGAATACAACAGTGAAAGGAGTAATAACAGGAATACCAATTAATGAGAATTTAGATTAATTAAAGGTTAACATTTTTGGAGGCAAGGTTAACAAGATACAGAGACTGTATAAAAACATACAAGGGAAAGGGTGGACAGCATGTCACTGCTGATAGACTTCTCAGTCAGTTTTATCAGGAAGAGCTGGAACAGGTTTTATGAGTTTCCCAGTCAGGCCGTTCATTCCACCTCCACTCAGGGGCTACAGGTGTCAGTGCTATGGACATGTGCCAACAGTTTGTAGGGGAAAGCAAACATGTTCAAAATGTAGAGAACACAAAATCAAGGAGTGCAGGGAAGAAGCTGAAGAAAGGTGCTGCAACTGTGGAGGCCTGAATAGAGTTAACTATGCAAGCAGCGGAGATACATGTTAAAACAACAAAAAATATATAAGCTATGCAGCAGTGAAGAGAGTGACAAAGGACAGGAGAAATGAATCAAGCACAGAATCAGGTACAAAAGTAAAATAAAGAAGAAAGACAAGATGATAATTTCACTCCAACGGTTGAGAAACTC
Organism: Cyprinodon tularosa; assembly: GCF_016077235.1. Classification (NCBI taxonomy): domain Eukaryota; kingdom Metazoa; phylum Chordata; class Actinopteri; order Cyprinodontiformes; family Cyprinodontidae; genus Cyprinodon; species Cyprinodon tularosa. Next base: position 1,344,697 of record NW_024038975.1, on the reverse strand, counting down.
GTTTTATTCATAGCACATGTCATCATCTGCACAGACCAAGCCAAGCATTAGACACAGAAAATCAGGATCATTCCCAGAGGAGGTGAAAAGTTTTTGGGACTCAAAGAAATTTCTTTGGGAAAACACTGTTACAAGGTTGGAGATGGAGGGAAGAACAGGAGCATCTGGACAATAAAAGTTTAAGACATTATTAGTAATAAATAGTAATATTAAATAAATATATAGGATATTGGTTTATTATATCCATCCATTTTCCATCATGCTTATCCCAATCGCAAAGGGGTGCTGGTGCTTATCTCCAGTTGTCTACGGGTGAGAGGTCACCAGTCCATCACAAGGTTTACTATATTATAGATATAAAGTAAAGCAGAAACATTTATTGGTTAATATACTCTCATTGTGTTTCACAATCCACACCAGTAGGTGGCGGTAATGCACTTTCAAATCGTTTGTCAACCGCCATTAAACTTCACAAAGAAGAAGCCGACACACGCCTCAAGTTTTTAATTTCTCCTGCCGCTAGAGGGCGGTCGCGTTTTAAAAAAAATTTTTTTTTAACTACAGTTACACGTAACTACGGAGCCCAATAGGGGACATGGGGAATTTTTTTTCTTTTGCGTTCCCTCGCAATACTTTTGCGTTCCCTCGCAATACTTTTGCGTTACCTCGCAATACTTTTGCGTTCCCTCGCAAAAACTTTTGCGTTCCCTCGCAAAACCTTTTGCGTTACCTCGCAATAGGGCTTGGTCGTCGTGACCATGTTGACGGCGCACTTTACGGCTTCCTTAGACTATTGCCTGTGTTCTCCCTCTCAGCCGTGTTTTATTTCGTTTAATTTCACCGTAACTTGATTTCAACCATGGTAAACCGTTGCTGTATTGTGGGCTGTTACAGCGCATCACATGATCGCCGAGGGAAAAACCTACAAAATGGGATAACTTTCCACCGTTGTCCTGCCTGGAGGCGCAAACACGGAGACCAAGTTTCACAGATAACAAAGAGTCGTCGGCTAGCTTGGATCGCGGCTGTAAGACGACAGAACAGAACTTTCCACAGTATCCTGATGTCAATGCGAGTGTGTTCCCTGCATTTTCATTCTGGTAAGTTAAAGATGCACGGTTTTATTTTATAGCCTACAGTGTTTCCTTCCTTCATCCGTGGCACCACATACAAGCATGAACGCGCGCCCAGAGACTGTTGATATAGCATTTTCATCCTCGTTGGTTGATATAGCATTTTATCCTCTTTGGTAGAACACACTGCCAGTTCCTACAAGGACAGGGACATCCCTCTCCATTTTCAAAAAAAACCCTGAGGTTGACAGCTGTCATAGCACCACTTATAAATTTTGCTGATCCTAGCGCTTACCAGCCGTCTTGTAATGTAATGTAATCATATAATACAATTTAATAATGTGTATATTGAGGATCATTGATAACATTATGGTTCTATATGTGTTCAACACTGCTGCTGTGGATAATAATTTTAAATTGTGTCACCAGGAAAACCAGCAAATGAAATGTACACCTCGCATCCGGATTGGGCACCATCACTACACTTGGGCCACACTGAGATAAAGGCCACACAGACTGCACGCTATGAGAGACAGGAAAAGAGAAAACGGCAAAGGACTGACAGTACACCTGCGAGGATGAGACAGCTATTGATGACCTTGTTCCACCCGGTAAGCCTTACAGAGCCAGAAGATTCAACACCGTATGTTGCTTTTGTGGCTTTTTCAGCTGCATGATGCACATTTAGCTAAAAGATGTCCTTATTTTATCCATAGTGGAGACACCAGCACCAGCTGAGGATGGAGCTGAGCAGACACCGCCGGCGTGCTGAAATCAACCGGCTGCTGGAGGAGAACAGGACCCTGAAACGTGAGCTTGGCCAGAGAAAAATGGATGAAGATTTCCTGAAGGAAGACACCGTCAAAGTGAAATACTACACTGGACTTCCACACCTTAAAGTCAACCACTTTATTCTGGTGTTTATGAATTACTGTATTAAAGAAAAGATTGATGCTCAATATGGAATTGACAATTTCTTTGTATCAACAATACACTCTAAGCAAACATTTAACAAGTGGGTTGTTTTTTAGCCATAGGTGTGTTTTGCATCCATACCCAAAAGCAAGAGGTCTCAAACGATCAGATCCTTTTCAGTGTTTATTTGCAAGTAGTGAAACTTGAGAACACAGTGCAGCGCAGAACAGAGCAGTGCAGTTTGAATGCTTGTAGGTAAATGGTTACAAATAAAAAATGGACGCGATGAAAATGCAGTGCAATTACTTACAATAACATAGTATGTATTTATACAAAATGTTCAATCCTATTAATAAGTCGGTCTTAATGAAACATCAATGGAGAAATGGAAAGTGGAGATATTGCAAATTATTATTATACAAATTGTAGTTATAGTAAACATTAACAGTTAAACACTGTTAGTGCAAATTCTTATATAAGTATTTATAATAATATGCATTACTTAAATTGTATAAATAAAGGCTGCGATGCAATATGTCATGATATACAATAATATAATCTATAATTGTATAATATAACAACGTGCAATAATATGCAAATATAACAATACAATGTAATAATACAAAATACTATGCTTTTTATAAAAAATGTCTATGTATAAAAAAAATTCCAAAGTAATAAAAAATACGTATTTATGAAACATCAATTACAAACATAAAAATTGGAGGTAGATCAAATTAAGTAATAACAGATATCAATAACATTTGAAGTAGTGCAAATTATTACCGGTACTATAGTACACATTAAAAAACAATGTTAGTGCAATGTCTTATATAATTACTTTTAACAATATGCATTTCTTAAATTGTATAAATAAAGGCTGCGATGCAATATGTCATGATATACAATAATATAATCTATAATTGTATTGTAATATAACGACGTGCAATAATATGCAGCTGCAATGTCTTTCACTGTCTCACAGTGCTGGAGAAGGACAGCTGGTGGAGCATTTTCAAACTTTGGGTCGCGCAGACGGTCTTGCAGGGGTTTTGGGATCACAGCTGGCTGGACAGGAGCAGCATAGTTGTGAAAGTAGGGCTTCACTGTGGACATACAAACTGACCTATGGTTCTGAAGAACAGGGAACATTGACGATAAGTCGTCCAATGTGGCTTGGGCAGTGCGTCTGCTGGCCCGTGTCCGTAGGCCAGGCATGGGAATGTTGTCATCGATGACTCTGTCCAGAGCAATCCTCTGCACTTTGGATGAAGTGAAGTCCATCTTGTGGGCGACTTCACCGCTGACTTTGTTGATACCTGCTGGTATTTTCCAATAAGCTGGCACATCTGTCACAGTCTTTTTCCCACGGATGCGGACTGCTGCCTCAATCTTAAACAGCAGAGCCCCAACATGTGTACATGCCTCTGCAATTCCAGCCATGCATGTACAGTGTGCACAGCAAACCTGCCCATCGTCAGCAATGATGACCCATGGCTTCAGGGGAGTCTCATTAATGCGCTGAGAGTGCAAGACCTGAGGAGAAAAAAAATAGACATAAATTATGCAGGTAAGGACACCATTATATTTCATTCTATGCTGGAAAGCAAACGTTAACCTCAACCCCTCATGCATGTGTATACATATCATATAAATCACAGTTATACAACAGTAAAGTATAACAACCACGCTGTTATATTGTTATATCACTTAAAAGAAAAAGAAATGAAATGAGCACAGGACATTTAAACCTGCATAATACCTCTGACTGAATGATTTAAGCTCAAAGTTACCCGTTACATTGTTTTATGAGGTCAGATTTAATAACCCGCAGTCAATACTGCACTCATTTTTCTAAATAGTTCACTTTGAAAGACTCTGATTCAAACTAGGAGTTAACTTGAATGGCCACAGCACTGCACTATTGTTTATTTTTTTTATATTTTGCGGATCTTTGACTATTTAATCTATTCCTTAAAATTTTATTAATAACAATGTTCAATAAATGATTTTCAACAAAATACAGATGTAACACCTATCCAGTTTCTGAATGATGGTAAAAAAATCTTGTTTCTACCAGCAGCTGGGGGAGACTAGATTAGAAGATGGTTCAGAAAACCTGTTAGGACACATTTTTTTTCTAACACTAAGTATCAAACAAATGCTGATTTCTATTTCAGCAAATTATTCTTAAATTTTTTTTTAATATTTTGAATAATGTTTTGATGAAGATTTGAGATTCCTTTCACTGAATGAATGGTCACAAAGCTAGTGTTAAGCTTGAAGTCTCTGGCCAAGCTCACGTTTCAGGGTCCTGTTCTCCTCCAGCAGCCGGTTGATTTCAGCACGCCGGCGCTGACAGAAGTCACATTCTGTCAGCGGTGTCTGCTCAGCTCCATCCTCAGCTGGTGCTGGTGTCTCCACTATGGATAAAATAAGGACATCTTTTAGCTAAATGTGCATCATGCAGCTGAAAAAGCCACAAAAGCAACATACGGTGTTGAATCTGCTGGCTCTGTAAGGCTTACCGGGTGGAACAAGGTCATCAATAGCTGTCTCATCCTCGCAGGTGTACTGTCAGTCCTTTGCCGTTTTCTCTTTTCCTGTCTCTCATAGCGTGCAGTCTGTGTGGCCTTTATCTCAGTGTGGCCCAAGTGTAGTGATGGTGCCCAATCCGGATGCGAGGTGTACATTTCATTTGCTGGTTTTCCTGGTGACACAATTTAAAATTATTATCCACAGCAGCAGTGTTGAACACATATAGAACCATAATGTTATCAATGATCCTCAATATACACATTATTAAATTGTATTATATGATTACATTACATTACAAGACGGCTGGTAAGCGCTAGGATCAGCAAAATTTATAAGTGGTGCTATGACAGCTGTCAACCTCAGGGTTTTTTTTTGAAAATGGAGAGGGATGTCCCTGTCCTTGTAGGAACTGGCAGTGTGTTCTACCAAAGAGGATAAAATGCTATATCAACCAACGAGGATGAAAATGCTATATCAACAGTCTCTGGGCGCGCGTTCATGCTTGTATGTGGTGCCACGGATGAAGGAAGGAAACACTGTAGGCTATAAAATAAAACCGTGCATCTTTAACTTACCAGAATGAAAATGCAGGGAACACACTCGCATTGACATCAGGATACTGTGGAAAGTTCTGTTCTGTCGTCTTACAGCCGCGATCCAAGCTAGCCGACGACTCTTTGTTATCTGTGAAACTTGGTCTCCGTGTTTGCGCCTCCAGGCAGAACAGCGGTGGAAAGTTATCCCATTTTGTAGGTTTTTCCCTCGGCGATCATGTGATGCGCTGTTACAGCCCACAATACAGCAACGGTTTACCATGGTTGAAATCAAGTTACGGTGAAATTAAACGAAATAAAACACGGCTGAGAGGGAGAACACAGGCAATAGTCTAAGGAAGCCGTAAAGTGCGCCGTCAACATGGTCACGACGACCAAGCCCTATTGCGAGGGAACGCAAAAGGTTTTGCGAGGGAACGCAAAAGTTTTTGCGAGGGAACGCAAAAGTATTGCGAGGTAACGCAAAAGTATTGCGAGGGAACGCAAAAGTATTGCGAGGGAACGCAAAAGAAAAAAAAATCCCCATGTCCCCTAGGGGGCTCCGTACGTAACAAACCACCAGAGGTCGCTGCAGAAAGCTGCCCCATGCCATGTTTTGAAACAGCCCACACGTGAGTTAGTAAACAACACCAGAGTGAATGTGAACGGACGGCCATCCTTCCTGCTCCATGGGGCCCCGTTACTTTCCTCTGGCCCTGTGTGCCAGCCTTTTGTGTCTGTGCCAGAGCTACACGCTCAGGAGCACCGTCTCCTGGGTGGTCTCTTCCAACGACGTGGACGTGGCGGACACTGACCTGTCCGAAGAAGCTGCCCCGGCTCTGCTAGTGGAAGGCGCCGGTCTGTGGAAGGCTAACGTCCTCGGAGACCGCCTGGAGACGCCTGGACTCGGGAAGCAGGTGGAGTCCGAAAGCCCAGAGGCGGCGGAGCTGTCCTCTCGGTTGTTCTCATATCCCGTAGGGAAGGTGAAGAAGTCCAGCAGCACCCCTCCTCCACACCAGGAGACCGCCAGGACCGCCAGATACATCGCCCACTACAGCGACTGGGGTCACCTGGCCACCATTTCCACTCAAGACAAGGTAACGGCCCGTGGACTGGTCCTGCTTCTGGGTAGACTTTAATAAACTAAGCAACAAGGCTGGAATGTTGCTTCTAGTAAAGAGAGAAAAAAGACAAACCCAACAGACCCAATTCACACTTTGAATAGTAGAATCAAGTGATAATCTTAGAAGCTATGATGCATTAACTATATTTAGCGCTTCATAATGTGTTATGTAGCAGATTATTCAAGGTCACCATGTTTGGCAAGAAAAACTACAACTACGGAAGCCCATGGGGTTGCAAAACAGCAGGGAAGTAATTTTACATAAAATATTTAGTTCGCTCTGTGAAAGAAAGACACTTAAAGAAAATGCCTAATTAAAAACGTCAATTAGATTTCCTTGGACCTGGTAAAGAAATGTTGACATTGTCAGAAATTGTATTTTTCTTTTTAAGTACACATTCATGTTTGTGTTTCTGTTTTGGGTCACTGTATGTTGCAATTTGCTGCTTTTTTTTGTCTTCTTATATCTCTCTAACTACTATACTGAACTGTTGCTTGTCTAGAATTAGAGCTACCTGAGGAGAAAACCTCCATTGTTACTTTAGAACACACCCAGATTATAATTCTGTCTGCTAAACAGCCATCTTACAATTTATGATAATAAAAAAGTACTTCCAATATACCAACACCTCTCCTCACAATGACCTTGGTGTTATTTTCTGCTTCCTGTCAAATCTATGTATAAATAGAGTCCATTCACTCCATCTATGTAGTGCTGCTTCACATTATTTTAATCAAATAAAGATAGACTGTTTAAAAACATTCTAAGGGATCCCAAGAAACTGTGTTTAGTCTTTGACTTTGCAGCATTCTCTCCTCCTGAGCTTGCATATTGCAACAGTGGAAAGGAAAGCTCACCTTTAACGGGAAGAAACCTTCAACAGAGCCTGACTCAGTCGGAACAGCCTTCTGCTCCCACTGACCGGGGGTTTGAATCATCCTCCTATTATGGTCAGTAAAACAACTGGACTTCAGTTCTTATAGTTTTTTTTAATTCTTTCTTTAAAACTTCCTCTGGCTAGAGATTGTGAGGGAGAAGTTCCGTGCTTTAAGCTGTTGGAGAAGAGCCAATCTGCATGTTTAATGCTTGTAGTTTTCCTGGGACATTGAGGCTAAATCCAGGGAGCTGACAATGGTATCTGAACAGAAAGGTTTCATAAAGATGAAACTGGAGGAGCTGTCATAGATGTTGTAATATTCATACCGGGGCCCACTCCAGTATGGAATGTGGCAGCCCTGCCACAGAAGTAAAGAATATAAAAGGAGGAAGAAAAGGGCCAAAACAATAACTCTCACCCCATTTCTCTCTCTAATATCTGTAGAGGTGGAGAATGTTTTTGGAGTATAATCCACGCTAAATCTCATAAATTCTCAAATCAACCGCAACTTCGAAGTCTGCCATTATTAGTCCTATGTTGGTTTGTATGCCCAAACATGCAAGCCTGTTAGGTGGACATCTGTTTCCACATGGAGCGGGAAATAGGAAAGGTGTGAACTTATTTGATTGGGCATCAGGCTTGCCTAACAAAGCACCAAAGGGCATCCTCTTATTTCTTAAAATCTACATTATTAACATGATGTATTTGAGTATACATTAAAATATTATATTGATGCTTCTTGCGTCATCTGTTCTTATTTTTCCCCACACAGATCAGAGGTATTCCCTTTGGAAACATCTTCTCTGTCAGTGATGGACCACTGGACAACAGCACTGGAGTCATCTATTTCTATGTGACTCCAATGGATAACACTGTGACAGATCTGAAAAGCAACCCGTATGCCTCTCTCACATTCTCGGAGGCCGAGGGGGACTTCTGCAGGCAAGTCTTAGCTTACTGGAAAAATATATACAGTACAGAGCAAAAGTTAGGACACATCTTCTCATTCAAAGAGTTTTCTTTATTTTCATGACTATGAATATTGAAGATTTACACTGAAGGCATCAAAACTATGAATCAAAACATGTGGAATTATATACTTAACAAAAAAGTGTGAAACAACTGAAAATACGTCTTATATTCTAGGTTCTTCAAAGCAGCCAGCTTTTGCTTTGATTACTGCTTCGCACACTCTCGGCATTCTCTTGATGAACTTCAAGAGGTAGTCACCTGAAATGGTCTTCCAACAGTCTTAAAGGAGTACCCAGAGATGCTTAGCACTTGTTGGCCCTTTTGCCTTCACTCTGCGGTCCAGCTCGCCCCAAACCATCTTGATTGGATTCAGGTCCAGTGATTGTGGAGGCCAGGTCATCTGGCGCAGCACCCTATCACTCTCCTTCTTGGTCAAATAGGTTCATTGTCCTGTTGAAAAATAGATAATGGTCCAACCTAGCGCAAACCGGATGGAGTAGGATGCCACTGCAAGATGCTGGTTCAGTATGCCTTCAATTTTGAATAAAGCCCCAACAGTTTCACCAGCAGAGCACCCCCACACCATCACACCTCATCCTCCATGCTTCACAGTGGGAATGTAGAGTCCATCCGTTCACCTTTTCTGCGTCGCACAAAAACACACAAAAGCACAGATTTCCACAGGTCTAATGTCCATTCCTAACCTCAGCTGCTGTTAACCTGCGATTTCTGAGGCTGGTGATGCGGATGAACTTATCCTCTGCAGCAGAGGTGATTCTTGGTCTTCCTTTCCTGGGGCGGTCCTCATGTCAGCCAGTTTCTTTGTAGCGCTTGATGGTTTTTGCGACAGCACTTGAGGACACTTTCAAAGTTTTGACAATTTTTCGGACTGACTGACCTTCACTTCTTAAAATAATGATAGCCACTTGTTTTTCTTTACTTAGCTGCTTTTTTTCTTGCCATAATCCAAATTCTAACAGTCTATTCGGTAGGTCTATCAGCTGTCTATCCACCTGACTTCTGCACAACACAACTGATGGTCCCAACCCCATTTATAAGGCAATAAATCCCACGCATTAAACCTGACAGGGGACACCTGTGAAGTGAAACCATTTCAGGTGACTACCTCTTGAAGCTCATCAAGAGAATGCCAAGAGTGTGCGAAGTAGTAATCAAAGCAAAAGGTGGCTGCTTTGAAGAACCTAGAATGTAAGACATATTTTCAGTTAAGTATGTAATTTCACATTTGTTAAATCATAGTTTTGATGCCTTCAGTGTGAATCTACAATTTTCATAATCATAAAAATAAAGAAACCTGTTTGAATGAGTAGGTGGGTCCAAACTTTTTGTCTGTGCTGTATATATGTATCATGATTATTTATGTGATGAAATGGCACCACAAAGGTTTCCTGTCTGATAATTTGACTGAATGCATATGAGGTATACATGAAACAAAGATTAAAAGTTGAGAGTCATCCCTTAATACAACCTTATTTTTGTTTCAGGCAACATGTCATCATCAGCAGCAGAATAAGCCACAAAATAGTTTATGTTAATATCGCTCTACAAGTGCATTTTTGCATTGAATTAGTAGTTACCAGTTTTAGTCAATAGGGGGCAGAATTTCAACAGGATTAAAGACAGGTCATTTTAAAGAAGAACCCAAAATCTTATCCTTTATGCATTCAATTGTAGGTGTGTGTGTGTGTGTGTCTGTGTGTATATGTATATATATATATATATATATATATATATATATATATAGTCACACATAAAAACATAGTCACACATAAAAACATAGTCACACATAAAAACACAGTTCTAAATCTTGTTTTAATAAAAAAAAATGCAATGAAACTATATGTGGTCATTATAATTAAGGCATTAAAAAGTCATTTTTATGCTGAAAAATATATATCTGTCATATTCTGCTGCATTTTAAGGCAAATGGTGTATGATCCTGAGGACCCCAGATGTGCTCGACTCACCCTGACAGGCAAAATGGTGGAGGTGGCCCCAGAGGAGCTTGCTTTTGCTAAGGAGGCAATGTTCTCAAGGTCCCAGAGCTATAAGCAGCTGTATTGTGCCAACAGTACATTTGATAAGCATAGGCTCACTTGTTGCTTTGTTTTAAACAGACATCCCGTCATGGCAAAGTGGCCGGTGGGACACAAGTGGTTCTTCATGAAGATGGATTTGATTCAGGTCTGGCTGCAGGACTGGATTGGGGGGGTATCAATCATCCCACTGGAGGACTACTTCAAAGCTTCGCCCTTCTGAGATCCCACCTCGCCTTACTTCACAGCAAAATGCATATCAGTTCTGCTGTGTGAGCTACAGTTATCACTTGGCACTGTCTGATAGCCAAGCAGGGGACTGCTGAGACTATGATTACAGTGTGAACTTTATGCATTTCTTTTCAGACTTCTGCTGCTGCAATAGGTAAATAATGGCCACATGTTTGCTCTAAATTATTGGATTCAAAAGCTTCATATGTGAATGTATGTATAGTGTTATGTACATGTATTCAAGTATTTCATGGGTTTGGTCTTTCAAACTTCTTTTTAAAATAAAGTAAAATATCCCATTAAGTCATTATTAATCTTGATTTTAACCATGGAGGTTGATTAAAAACTATTTTATATTTACATTAACTTTCCAATAAATTGATCAAATTGATATTTTTAATTTGAAACATTCACACCTAAAATTCAGTTTGAAATGGAGGACGAATCCTGCCATAATTAAAAATGCATACAGAAATAAATAAATGCTCCAAAAATAGCATACAAGTATACAATTAATTGCACCCCAAAAATACAATAAACAAATGTAGGTAAAAATTGAATTATACAGTGAGACATAAATGTATCTCTTTTAATTAGCTTTCTTTGTTTTTTTTCTCCTTTGTAATAATTGCCTTATTTATCGTCCATTATATTTTTCAACTTTATTTATTTATTACCTATTTCTTTAAACATTTATTTATGTGCATGTTATATTTCAATATAATATATATATAATATTAAAAAACAGTTACTAAACCTAATTTGCATAATGAGGCAGAAATTTAAATATGACAGGTAGAGATAAACAGCGTTAAAGAAATAAATAGGGTAAAAAAAAAATACAAAGGAAGAATAAACCAGATAAAAATATAACATGCACATAAATACTTTCAGAAATTAGTAATAAATAAACAAAGCTGAAGAATATAATGGACAATAAATAAATAAGGGAAGCTAATTAAACCTTCCTACATTTATTTGTTTATTGTATTAATTGTGTGCGTATTTATTTTTGGAGCATTTATTTATTTATGTATTTAATTTTAATTATGGCAGGATTGGTCCACCACAGTTTGAACAGTTGGGGCTTTATTTTGAAACTTCCCACCGGAAGACGTCCTGTAAAACGTCAGTCGTGACAGGTGGTCCCGTTAGTTACCAGAAACACGATACGCCTGGGCTTCTTATAAAGTGTAAAAAATAACAGGATTTCCGTTCGTTTCCGTGTTTATGTTGACAGAAATGGAAGGCGTAGAACGAGCAGCCAAAGACCAACAAAGAGAAATAAAGCAAGTTCCGTTGTGAAACCTTAGTTTGGTGACTGCAGGTTGACCGACGCTGCCTTAACCAGCCAGAGGAGTTTATTAGCCCACTTTATGTTAGCTTGGTAGCTAACTAGCCAAACTGAACACTACGGTGGGCTGGATCTGTCCTAACCGGTGTTATGCCCAAAAGTGCATGCCTGCCGAAATATGCATCCCCAGTCGCGGGAGCGCGCCTCGCTCTGTTGAACTGCATATCGACGAGGAAAACGGATTAAAATATGTTCAATGGAGCTTAGGTTCTTATATTAACGATATAAAAACGTTTAAAAATACCTCTCGTGGGAAAAAAAACTTGTGGTTATTTCGCAGATTAATTTACAAAAGTACGGATTTTTTTGAACAACATTAAATCCAAAGATTTTGACCATGGTACGGCTGATTTATTTGTTGTGGTCTCTTGCTATTTACACACAACACTAAACCGTGATAGCCGAAGTGAGTTTTGAGTTTGCAAAGCTTTCTCTTAAGTGGAAAATCAAACGCGCACCTACAAAGCACAGCGTTCACAGACCAGTGAGATGCGTTCGCTGCGCGTCATTCAGCTATGGTGCATTCAGGAGCATTGGAACATTTTAAACTTACAAGAATGAGGCATAAAACAGAACTGTATTTTTACTGAACTGTATTGTATTTTTTTTTTGTTTGTTTATGCACATCTGCTAGCTTTTTATTCTAAAAAATCTATAATATTACAGCAGCAATTTATCAAAGTTTTTCAAAATCCTGTTTAAAAGCTCCAAATGGGGCTTCAGATCATATGAAGCAACAATTGCACTGTCATTGTTTTACAGGGCAGTATTTGCATTTGCTGATCCTTGTACTTAATTACTGATGAATATACAGGAATACAGATGTACAAGTGTCAACTCCTCTGAGATAGCAGGGGATGGAATTTTTGGCAAGGACCTGCCAAAAAATGCATCCCCCTTGTTTTTAACTTAAAAATTGTCCCACACACATGAAATTCACACTGGTAGCTCAGCACACATGTGGAAGCAGGTAGAATTTGTCACATCAGCTACAAGTGTATATTTCTGGAAAAAAGCAGGGGATGCAATATTTGGCAAAGACCTGCCAAAAAATGCATCCCCCTTGTTTTTAACCTAAGGACCTGCCAAAAAATGCATCCCCCTTGTTTTTAACTTAAAAATTGTCCCACACACATGAAATTCACACTGGTAGCCCAGCACACATGTGGAAGCAGGAAGAAATTGAAACATCAGCTACAAATCTATATTTCTGGAAAAAAACAGGGGATGCAATTTTTGGCAAGGACCTGCCAAAAAATGCATCCCCCTTGTTTTTAACCTAAGGACCTGCCAAAAAATGCATCCCCCTTGTTTTTAACTTAAAAATTGTCCCACACACATGAAATTCACACTGGTAGCTCAGCACACATGTGGAAGCAGGTAGAAATTGAAACATCAGCTACAAATCTATATTTCTGGAAAAAAGCAGGGGATGCAATTTTTGGCAAGGACCTGCCAAAAAATGCATCCCCCTTGTTTTTAACTTAAAAATTGTGCCACACACATGAAATTCACACTGGTAGCTCATCACACATGTGGAAGCAGGTAGAATTTGTCACATCAGCTACAAATCTATATTTCTGGAAAAAAGCAGGGGATGCAATTTTTGGCAAGGACCTGCCAAAAAATGCATCCCCCTTGTTTTTAACTTAAAGATTGTCACACACACATGAAATTCACACTGGTAGCTCAGCACACATGTGGAAGCAGGTAGAATTTGTCACATCAGCTACAAATCTATATTTCTGGAAAAAAGCAGGGGATGCAATTTTTGGCAAGGACCTGCCAAAAAATGCATCCCCCTTGTTTTTAACTTAAAGATTGTCACACACACATGCAATTCACACTGGTAGCTCAGCACACATGTGGAAGCAGGTAGAAATTGAAACATCAGCTACAAATCTATATTTCTGGAAAAAAGCAGGGGATGCAATTTTTGGCAAAGACCAGCAAAAAATGCATCCCCCTTGTTTTTAACCTAAGGACCTGCCAAAAAATGCATCTCCCTTGTTTTTAACTTAAAGATTGTCCCACACACATGAAATTCACACTGGTAGCTCAGCACACATGTGGAAGCAGGTAGAATTTGTCACATCAGCTACAAGTGTATATTTCTGGATAAAAGCAGGGGATGCAATTTTTGGCAAGGACCTGCCAAAAAATGCATCCCCCTTGTTTTTAACCTAAGGACCTGCCAAAAAATGCATCCCCCTTGTTTTTAACTTAAAGATTGTCCCACACACATGAAATTCACACTGGTAGCTCAGCACACACGTGGAAGCAGGTAGAAATTGAAACATCAGCTACAAATCTATATTTCTGGATAAAAGCAGGGGATGCAATTTTTGGCAAGGACCTGCCAAAAAATGCATCCCCCTTGTTTTTAACCTAAGGACCTGCCAAAAATGGCATCCCCTGCTTTTTTCCAGAAATATAGATTTGTAGCTAATGTTTCAATTTCTACCTGCTTCCACATGTGTGCTGAGCTACCAGTGTGAAATTCATGTGTGTGTGACAATCTTTAAGTTAAAAACAAGGGGGATGCATTTTTTGGCTGGTCCTTTCCAAAAATTGCATCCCCTGCTTTTTTCCAGAAATATAGATTTGTAGCTGATATTTCAATTTCTACCTGCTTCCACGTGTGTGCTGAGCTACCAGTGTGAATTTCATGTGTGTGGGACAATCTTTGGGTTAAAAACAAGGGGGATGCATTTTTTGGCAGGTCCTTGCCAAAAATTGCATCCCCTGCTTTTATCCAGAAATATAGATTTGTAGCTGATGTTTCAATTTCTACCTGCTTCCACATGTGTGCTGAGCTACCAGTGTGAATTTCATGTGTGTGGGACAATCTTTAAGTTAAAAACAAGGGGGATGCATTTTTTGGCTGGTCCTTTCCAAAAATTGCATCCCCTGCTTTTTTCCAGAAATATAGATTTGTAGCTGATATTTCAATTTCTACCTGCTTCCACGTGTGTGCTGAGCTACCAGTGTGAATTTCATGTGTGTGGGACAATCTTTGGGTTAAAAACAAGGGGGATGCATTTTTTGGCAGGTCCTTGCCAAAAATTGCATCCCCTGCTTTTATCCAGAAATATAGATTTGTAGCTGATGTTTCAATTTCTACCTGCTTCCACATGTGTGCTGAGCTACCAGTGTGAATTTCATGTGTGTGGGACAATCTTTAAGTTAAAAACAAGGGGGATGCATTTTTTGGCAGGTCCTTAGGTTAAAAACAAGCGGGATGCATTTTTTGTCAGGTCTTTGCCAAAAATTGCATCCCCTGCTTTTTTCCAGAAATATAGATTTGTAGCTGATGTTTCAATTTCTACCTGCTTCCACATGTGTGCTGAGCTACCAGTGTGAATTTCATGTGTGTGGGACAATGTTTAAGTTAAAAACAAGGGGGATGCATTTTTTGGCAGGTCCTTAGGTTAAAAACAAGGGGGATGCATTTTTTGGCAGGTCTTTACCAAAAATTGCATCCCCTGCTTTTTTCCAGAAATATAGATTTGTAGCTGATGTTTCAATTTCTACCTGCTTCCACATGTGTGCTGAGCTACCAGTGTGAATTTCATGTGTGTGGGACAATCTTTGAGTTAAAAACAAGGGGGATGCATTTTTTGGCAGGTCCTTGCCAAAAATTCCATCCCCTGCTATCTCAGAGGAGTTGACACTTGTACATCTGTATTCCTGTATATTCATCAGTAATTAAGTACAAGGATCAGCAAATGCAAATACTGCCCTGTAAAACAATGACAGTGCAATTGTTGCTTCATATGATCTGAAGCCCCATTTGGAGCTTTTAAACAGGATTTTGAAAAACATTGATAAATTGCTGCTGTAATATTATAGATTTTTTAGAATAAAAAGCTAGCAGATGTGCATAAACAAACAAACAAAAAAAAAAAATACAATACAGTTCAGTAAAAATACAGTTCTGTTTTATGCCTCATTCTTGTAAGTTTAAAATGTTCTAATGCTCCTGAATGCACCATAGCTTTCTGACGCGCAGCGAACGCATCTCACTGGTCTGTGAACGCTGTGCTTTGTAGGTGCGCGTTTGATTTTCCACTTAAGAAAAAGCTTTGCAAACTCAAAACTCACTTCGGCTATCACGGTTTAGTGTTGTGTGTAAATAGCAAGAGACCACAACAAATAAATCAGCCGTACCATGGTCAAAATCTTTGGATTTAATGTTGTTCAAAAAATCCATACTTTTGTAAATTAATCTGCCAAATAACCACAACTTTTTTCCCACGAGAGGTATTTTTAAACGTTTTTATATCATTAATATAAGAACCTAAGCTCCATTGAACATATTTTAATCCGTTTTCCTCGTCGATATGCAGTTCAACAGAGCGAGGCGCGCTCCCGCGACTGGGGATGCATATTTCGGCAGGCATGCACTTTTGGGCATAACACCGGTAATACTTGGTGGCTTGTTGTCATTTCCCAGGAGAGGCAGCAACACGTAGCTCTCTATTGTTAAACCCTCCTTTCTCTGTCGGCGGTTGCAGCGGAATCAACGTGATTTGAGGCGTAGCCTCGCGCTCAGCGTCAGAGAGCCAGCAGCCTATCCCGGAGGATCCGCCGTCAAACACTTGAAATGCTTTCTACTTGGAACTTGTAGCCAGGGCGCCTGTAAATACCAACCGAGGCGATCATGTAAGCTGTCTTCTCGTGATATATCGGATTGGAAAGGTATAAGAAGAGCACATTTCAGCTCATCAAAGAAAAAAACCACCCGTGAAAAACGCATAGAGCCCAAGGTTAGATCCGAGAGCTGGTCTTTCTCTCTCAGCTGAGAAGCGGAGCGTTTCATGGTTTGAAACGTCTGTGCGTCTAAATCCTTCTCAACATCCTGAGGGCAACAAGAGACGGACGGAAGGAGAGGAAGCGGAGGGAGGCAGGCAGCAGGAGCCCCGACAATCAGCCGAGGAGAGGCATCGCTGAAATGAGATGAGGCTCAGAAATGGAACTGTGGCCACTGCGTTAATATTCTTCACATCCTTCCTCAGCCTGTCCTGGTACACAGCATGGCAGAACGGCAAAGGTAGGTTCCATACAGCTTACATCATGGGACGATTCAAAATAAAAAAATAAAATCATACTTGGAGGGCCCCTCCAATAGGACTTCCTGACAGAGCCCAGCAGATACCAAGTTTAGGTTCAATGTGTCTCAGAACAGTAGATAATCATAAGGTTCTAAAGCATTAGGTATTTACTTCCGCTTATTTGGTTTTATTAGCATCTTTTCCCCACATAGGAAAGCACTGATCAGTTTTTTCCTGGCCAGATTTATGAATATCCATAAGGCCCAACTTAAAAGTAAAACATGTGCTGTAGTTGTCTTTCACTGAATGAAGTAGGTTTCATAGGTACGGAAGAGGATTAGGGCCACTGAAAAAATAAAAAAAGTGAAGTGATTTTTAAATGTTATTTCAAAAGTCAGAATTCTGATTTAATCTCAAAATTCTGGATTTAATCTCAAAATTCTGACTTTAATCCATACATTCTGACTTTAATCCCAGAATTCTCTCTTATTTCTGACAATTCTGTGATCTCAGAATTCTGATTTTTTTCCCCTCACAATTCTGACTTTTTTTCCTCACAATTCTGACTTTTTTCTAACAATTCTGACCTTGATCTCAGAATTCTGCCTTCAATCTCAGAATTCTGCCTTTAATCTCACAATTCTGACTTTAATCTTACAATTATGAATTGTTTTTCCTCACAATTCTGACTGTGATCTCAGAATTCTGATTTTCTTTCTCATAATTCTGACTTTTTTTCTTAAAATACTGACTTTTTTTCTCACAATTCTGACTTTGATCTCAGAATTCTGCCTTTAATCTCACAATTCTGACTTGTTTTTCCTCACAATTCTGACTGTGATCTCAGAATTCTGATTTTTTTTCTCACAATTCTTTTTTTCTCACAATTCTGACTTGTTTTTCTCACAATTTTGACTTGTTTTTCTCACAATTCTGACTTGTTTTTCTCACAATTCTGACTTGTTTTTTTTCACAGTTTTGACTTTAATCTCAGAATTCTGTTTTCTGACAGCTAACAAGCATATTAGCATCAAGCCGTAGCCGTGTATGTTTTAGAGACTAGCTCTCTTGTTTTAATCACCTTCTGCTCTTCCATTAATGAAATGGCATCACCGGGTACCCCTCAGGGATGTAAAAAGTTGCCTAATTGCGTCATTTTCCAAACTACTCGCTCCCAAACTACTCACATGTTTGTCAGTGAAGCTGAGTGCTCCCACATCTCTCCTTTCATGGTCCCCATCTACATTAAGATCCACAATTCTGACCTTAGAAAAATGAATAAGAATAACAGACTAGTGAAGAGTTAATAGATACTCAATTAAATACTGTACTGTTAATTGTTTTAACAATAAAAACAACCGTGGACCTGGAAAATAAATAACCAGTAATGGATATCTGAAAATACCAGCAACATCAGAGATGTGTAAAATGACAGCTGCATGTTATTTATGTATGCAAACATGCCATAAAGTGATGGACTGATCAAATAATCCTTTATTATACATGAAAGCATTGGTACTAAACCTTAACCTGATATTCGTCGCATATAAGCTTCTGTTTTCATCCAACCTATTAGTTCTGGTTCTCAAGTCTAACTCTTTTGCCTTTAGGGTCTCCTTAGATTAAAACTATGAGGGTGTAGATGCCACCAAGGCCACTTTAACAGTGATCAAGGTACTGTGAGGCACAACCTGTGATGTTATACAAAAGTCAGTTGATTCTCTTCCCTTTTATATTGTGTTCATATATGGTTATATTTTAGATGTAGTTTTTATGTTTGCTGGTACTATTCGCACCTTTTGTTTTTATAAATATGTTATAGTTGAACACCCTTTTCTCTATGTTTCATCCGTGGGTGTTCATTTCCTCCCTTGTGGGATAAAGTCTATCTTTAACAGAGGAAGGAAGACACAAGTGGCATCGGCTGCCAATAGACTCATTAAATTTGTTTTCAAGTTCTGTTTTTTTCTCAATTTAAAGATGATAGAATCTTTTTTTAATTTTTTGTTCTGTGACCCTTTTGTTATTTATAGTATCTTGAGACCCCACAATTGTTTATCAAAGTGGGGTCCTGATCCCAGCTTTGGGCACCTCCAATTTAAACATTGTGTATTTAATATTTGGTTATCAAGATAAGAGTTTTACAACTCAACGTTTAATTGAAATTTGGAAAAGAGTTTATGTGAATGGTTGTAGAAGCCCCCAAAAAGCATAAAAAATGCAATTTCCTCCACTGATGAAACCAAAGCAAATTTCCGCATATTACTGTTTGATGATGAACATGCTAAGATCAAATACTCAACTTGATTTGTGTTTTGAATTTGACTAGTCTTTGTAATACGGAAGGGTTATAATAAATACATTAAGGTTTATTATTTATTTCTTATCTCAGTGTTTCTTTCCTGTCTGCTATTATTATCAGCTCATCTGGGTCTGTGTATTCCGACTACCGTGTCAAAGATGTATTTGGGTTTGACAGTTTCAAGAGGAGGCCTGGTTTACGCCCCGGCTGACACCAAGCTGGCCTGGGATCAGCTGAATGTTGTAAGATGGCAGGTGCTGTTGTTTCTCTAGATTCATTAGGTCTGTATGCAATAGCTCAGAATTTACAGGGAACATCTCAACTCATGCAAAGGTGCTCTCTACTCATCTCTACTCGCATTCTACTGGTTTTCAGTTTTGCTGATCATTTAGATAGGAGCATGTAAATAACTGTTATTTCCTGCAAAAATGTGGGTATGGAAGAAAAAAAAAACATATTTCCATCACATTTTCTAAAGTCTTTCTGCCCCCTTCGTTGTCCTGCTTTGGTTCGATTTGAGCACTTTGTGTATTGTTATATGAATGCCGTGATATGGTGTGAGCTATTGCAAAACAAATCAACCTAGCACTATTAATAAAGTCAGCTTGAATCTGCGACCCTACTGAATCTGAATTTCGGTTGTTCATTGGGGAGGAATTTAACCCCAGCATGTGGAGCTGTTAAGGAACTTAGTGTTTCGTTATCAGCAAAGTGCAAATAATGGTGGCTTTTAGATAAATTACAAGCCCAGGCTTCATGTTGTTGTTTCTCTGAAGCTTATCAGTTTGATGGCATCATTTCTATTAAAGGCAGTCCCAGTGAGCAGTGCCTGAAAGCAGCAGAAAACTCTCTCTTGTTATTTAGGAGTGCATGCACAATAAGCAGGAGATTATCCTGTCTGCTCTTTTTGTAGGTCCTGTTGATAAAATATATTGCGTCAATAGCATTAGGAGTGGGCGCAGTTGTCTTGCAAGGCCTGTTTGTTCCAAGAATCTAATGCTGACTAATTTTAGATTTAATTTGAAATGAGGATGACTAACCTTAACAGACTGGAAGAGTGGCTCCTGATGTAGCTGCTCTTTTACTTTATATGTTGCTGCTTGCACACAAAGACTACCTGTACTTACAGAACTTGTTGCTTACAGATTGTATAAATAGAAGGACCTCCGGTAACGATTTAACATACCTTAAAGATGGAAGGCAGTAAATTGGACGAAAAAAGCCTTCCAGAGAAGTACTGCTTCTGCTTTCAAAAAGCACAGTGTGCATGAGTTGCTGTGGCTGAGATGTGGTTCACTTGATCTAGTGCAGTGATGGCAGCTGGTGGTGTCACACTTTTCAACTGATCTGCAGATTATCATCAACTTTATTTATTAAGCACTTTAATTCTAGCTAAAGCGGAATCAAAGTGCTGTAAGTCAAAATAAAACAATGAAAAACAAGAAAACATTACAATGAGGTATTAAAACTAACAAAAGTAGAATAAAAAAACAATAAAATAAGACAAGGCAGTAAAACAGATAAAATTAATCATGATATATGATAAAAATATGCAAAAAGTACAGAAATATTCCTGCAGTTTATGAAGCAAATAGAGATTTATTTAATTTGGTATGTTGTAGCGTTGCAGCGCCGGATTGTGAGGCGTTAAAGTGCAACACTGAGGCTATGTCAAACATGTGGTCATTTTTTTTTGTCTCAGAATTTTTAATTCTCACCACAGTAAAGAAAGGAAAAATCTTCACATGTATACACACACAGACACCCACACCCACATGCTTTATAGTACCACTAATGTTCTTTAGATGAGACAGTTGACACAGACTTGACAGCTTCCTTTTTATCTGCTTCTTCTTGATGTAAAGATTTTCAATTAAGGTTGATTTTAATAGTTAAAACTGGGAGTATTTCTTTACTTGTTAACAGTCCCACAAGGATATTACAAAGGTTGTTAAAAATATCAGTACTTTGATTTACTTTTTACTTTTAGCTCGAAGTATTGATCCTCAACCCGTGTATCTGGATACAATACTAATTTAGCATGGTATTACCAAAGACAAGCGCTGTTAGCATATTTCTGCTTATAAATTTTAGATTTCTAGATTATTAATACATTATAGATGAATATCTGAGATATGTATTGATTTTGTATTAATTCTATTAGTTAACTGTTATTCTGGTGAGAAAGTGTGTTTCATGTTTAGATTGAAAGAGGTGGGGTTTATTTTTTTGTAATGACAAAATAATTTTTTATGCCTTTAATTATTAGTCATTTTTTATCCCCATGGATTCAAAAATCGAGATTGAAATGTAAGGTTTGTGACCATCGTAGATATTAGACCATGCTACTAAATGTGAGTAAACCATAAATGATAGTAGGGCTGAAACAATGAATCGGATCAATGGTGATTAATCGATTATTGAAATAATTGTCTGCTAATTTAGTAATCGATAAATGGTTAAATGGAGTATATAGACTCTGAAACATGCCTTTTGCTGACAGAGCGACCACTTAGAGCAGCAATTATACCGACATTGTAAAAAAATATATATGTATGTGTATGTATGTATGTATGTATATATATATATATATATATATATATATATATACATTTTGCATTTAAGATTAAAAAATAAAACATTCTCACCTGTCAATATGGTGTATCCATGTGGAAAAGTTTTAATTTCACCTGGTTGCAAAAAGGCTTCTTTAAGGAAACAATTAATTGAAAATATAATCAACAGATTAATCAATTTGCATAATAACAGTTAGCTGCAGCCCTAAATAATGACATGATGGAACGTCGCTGTCCCTTTAAATTCTCTGTTTAGAACCTTGCTGACAGAAATATGCTTCTATCCATAAAATCCATGAATTTCTTTAAGCAGTGTGTTCTATTGGGAGATGTACATTTTTTTTTTTTTTTTTTTTTTTTTTTTTTTTTTTTTTTTTACTACAGCCTTGAGTGTGATGATGTGCTGCTATGTTAACTGTCTCCTTTAAAAAAAAAAAGAAAAAGAGGAAAGTAGATAAAAGAAAAATAAACTGTTATCAAGAGAGATGAAGCATAATCTTTGTTTTGCTTCTGTTTTCGATTTGACTTGCAGTATTTTTCTTTGCTGGGCTCTACTAGCTTTAGTTTTGGAGTCCTGCTGGACCCTAATGGAGGTTACAGATCACAAAATATTTAGCACTGTCTTCGTAGCCGCCTGCATGGTGGAACAAACTGATTACATTTTTAGGCTTTGCTTTGAAAGCTGAAACAGTTTAAAACTAATATATTTGTCAGCATTCCTATCAGGAATGAAGCAATAGATTCCAAGCAGCTCAGTCAGTTCTGCACAGTATTTAATTATTAAAAAAAAAACATTTGCTGTTGATTCATTATTTCATAGCTTTTAAGTGTATGCTTATTATCCATAAACGTAATTTTTATTTATATGTTTAGCTGTTTAACGTTACCTTTTGTATCTGTAATAATAATTAGCTCTCTATTCTTTGTAATAAATGGTTTCTGTTCTTGACTACGCCCAATGTGGATGTCACTCCAGCACATAATCAGTTTGAATGTAATTGTTCACAGGAAACAGATCAGAATCCACTCATGACAGGACGTGTAAGAGTACATTTCTCATTCAAATAGAGAAGAAATAATGGTTGAGATTTTATATACTTATTTCCTTTAGATGTATTTTTTTTTTTCACTTTTGACAGCCTCTCTTGTTTGGAGTATTTGATTGCTGTTGGAGCTTAGTCAGCTGTCCAAACATGCTTTGGTGAAGGACTCTCCAGATTGTGTACTTTTCTGTCAGGGTGTCCTTCATCTCCTTAGTGGGGAGGTATCTCACTGATTAAATCTCAAGTGGATTTTGACAGCATTTGCAAACTGAATAAGTACGTGTCCAATTGTGTTCTGCTGGAAATATACATAGAAAATAACTTTTTTCTTCTTTTAATAGGCTAAGACATGCTTATTTGGCACAATGAAGCTTTTTTCTTATGTGTTCAGAGGGTGTCTTTAAAGAGTAAACTGTTTTTTTTTTCCAGTTATGGGTTTAAAATTAAAGCTTACATCCTTCTTTATGCAGCTAGACATTTTGCAACAGCAAAAAGACTGTATTGATTACCACTCCTAATGACACAATATTTTTACTAGTATTGTTAAATATCCAACTCCTTTAGTCTGCAGTTTTGCCATACATATTTCCTGTTTTAGGCGTAATCTTAATGCGAATTGTGTTTTCCACTAGTGCCCATGCACCTTGGTGAGATACAAAATATTTGCTAAAAATCTTAATTGATCAGGAGTAAATTCCCACTAACTATCTTTGCATCTAATTGGAGTAAGCAGTTCACAAAAACTATAAAGTTTTTAGAAAGTCTGGATTTGTAGTGAGTGAAGATGACCCAAATAAGTACTTTTGGCTTTTATAAAAAAGTATAGCTTCACCGTTTTTATTACGAAACTCAAAGAATTGCACAAACTTTTTATCGCCATCCTTGCTCTCTTACCACAGGTTCCTTACTATAGTTCTTTTAAGTAAAGTTTAATTTTTCTGATTATACAGTCTGAAGTTCTCTGTAAGTTTATTCCACTCACAGAGTTGAATTCAACTCTTTATTTCCAAAACTGTCAAAGCTAGCAGAAAACTGCAAGTTAATAACAGTAAGTACAATCAATTTAGAGGGAAAAATGTGAGCGAAGTGAACAGTATTCTGAATAGCAGAATGGCTCTGATCCATTTTGTTTTAATGTTAGTTGGACCACCGCACTTCAAAGTAGTTTTTCACAGTTTTGACCGGTAGGTTAGTTTAAAAGAACGTTTTAGGTTTCCAGAGGATCTATGAAACTGTGGAGGTGTACTAAGCGTGTAACAAGTTAGGGATTCAAAACCACAGCAAGTTTCTACCATTTACAAAAGGTTCTTCTCAGAACAAAGGAAATATGGTGCAACAACTGTAGTCTGATCAGGTTCTATATATAACTCTTCCCCACTTAAGGCTATTCACTGACTGGTCAGCTGGTTACAGCAAGTGTACAAAGATATTTCAACATTCGCTAGATAGAGGTTTTTTTTGTCACTATTATATATGTTCAGGTCCACATAAAAGATTAACAGGATAGTATTGAAGTAGATAAAAGAACACCTCAGGCTGATAGCCTGACTAGTTGACAAGCTATTAAGATGAGATAACAAATACTTTATTGCCCCTTACTGGGGAAAAATGTGTGTGACAGTGGAAAAACATGGACATAAAACGTAATACTTAAACGCCCAAGACTAAAACATAAGACAAGATTCAAATGTGATGAAAGGAGTTAGCAGATAGAAACAAGTACTCTCTCAGAGGAACAAATACTCTCTGGTAATAAATGAAAAAGGACCTATTTGGCAAAAAACAAAAAAACCCCCAGAAATTATCAAGTTAAAAGGGAAAAAAAGAGAAAAACAGAAAGATACAAATAGCAGCTTTAAAAATGGTTGTAGAAACAAATACTTCATTTTACGTTATTAAAATACTCCTGAGGTTGATGACATAATATTCTACTGAATAGATGCTTAAAAAAACTGCTACTTTACATATTATTCATTATATTTCTCGTAGAAAATCTATATAACATTCTACACATCTGTACAGTGATATAACTGGACAAGATATGACTGTTAGAGTATTAGAAATAATTTTTACCTTTCTTACTTCAAATCGGATAAATCATTTAAAATCAAATACACTTTATTGATCGTGAAGGAAATAACATTTCCTCAGAACTCTAACAGTTTTTCTTTTTCTTTTTTTTCAGTGAGCTGTTGTAAATGTCCATATCATCAACATCGGCATCGAAAGATATTTATATGCAGTTAAGAATATAGATAAACCAAAAAGTTTTTTTTAGGGGCAGGGCAAATACCGATTATTTTTTGAAATCAGAATAACTGATATGTGCTATCTTGGACTGATTCTTAGAGCCAGTATTGATTTTTCTCTCTCCATTTACATTATAGATTAGAGACAATGATGACAATTGTTTCACAAATCTCATTTTAAACAGACAACAAAAAAACATATATTAGCAAATTTAGCAAAACATTAACAATTGGTAGCATGGAGCTAATATGGGGCCATAAAGTTAGTTCAAAAGCTTTTTTCAAACTAAAAAATATTTTTTGAAGTTGAAAACAAAAACTGCAAAGCAAGATTTGTACCTGGGAAAACAAATGTTTTGAACTAATTTTCAGGTTGCTGTTATCATGTAGGGGCGGAGCTTAGATGACACGGGGTGTAGAATAATGACTGACAGTTTAGGTGCCTGCCTGGACAAAATATTCACAGGTGTTGCTGGAAATATTGTTCAGATTAAAATCCTCATGTTCTGTTTCAAAAATTATTTTCAGTATTAAACTGTTTTTTTTTTTTTTTTTTTCCAAATATTTTTTTTCGTTTTTCGAATCCTTTCTTTTCAGTTTAAAAAAAGATGCTTTTGAACATGATGTATGACCCAAATTTGGCTCCCTAGAAAATACAGGAGAGCAACAATGCATGCAGTCCACATGATCTCAAGGCATGGCTGGTGAATGCACTTATGCATCAGTCAACATTTGCACATATCTGTCAATACGATAAAGAAAAAAAAAATCGTATCCTTGCTTGTAGTGCACTTAGCTCCATTTCTTCAGCTGCTGGGTCTAACTCAGAGTTACAGATATCGGATTCCATCATTGTGCATATGTTAGCAGCCATTGTCACGTGTATAAAGTGCAATTATATATAGACTGAGTTTGCTGTTGAATGCTAAAACTTCAAGTGTATCAATATGCTACATAAATACACAGCCAGATCCAAAAAGAATCTAAATCTTGACAATCTTAAAATTTTAATTGTTATTCAGCCCCAATTTAAGTATGGGGATAGATTGACATAAAAATACTCAACTCTTACATATATTTAAATGCACATTTCACATCTATTTGTCTCTTAAAAAAGCAATTGACTATAAACCAGATCAAATCAAAAGAACAGACAGGTAGATATTATCTACTGCAATCACCTGCACTTCTTTACATTAGATAATGAGCTAATAATAGAACTGTTATTTGCATTAATGAATTGAACAGCACCAATTTTTACAGGTTCTCATAACAGGAGAGCTCCAGAAAAGCCCTTGAATAATTTAAAAGCCCACTGGGTTATAGTGAGGTGCTGTTTGTCCAATTTAATTTGAATGTAAAAGCCTTTCACTATATAAAGTTTTTTTGCTGTAATATCTTCTTTATTTAACGTTGGCCTTTTAATTTGTCCTAGTCATTATTATTGTTGCAGTCCTATAAGGCAATGCTATAATGCAGTCCCATGACTACGTTTTCTGCTAAATGCTACGTTGTAGATGTTTATTTTGGCGTGGCAGCATGATGAGCTCACAGCTTACATCATCTGTCTTTGGTTCTTTTTATTGTTTCTCAGTATTAAATGCTTGTTAAATGTTAAAATGTCTCCTTAATATTAGATGTTCAGTTTTTTCATAGAGTTTAAGGCTTTCACTGTTATTTATGGATAAAAGGGATATATATATTTACATGTTTATATATTTTTTATGGATTTTTTTCAGTTTCCCTTCTTCCTTTTTATGAATGTTACTTCCTTTTACTTTCCTTGAACGTTTTCTGCTTCCTTCCTCTCTCTTTACCCTTTATCATTACATCATTGCAAACACAATAGGCCAGAAATAGCTTGTGTCATTGTAGCATAGGAGGCAAGTGAGCCAGTAGATCCTGTTTGAAAGGGTAGCTATGTAATACAGCTTGGTATAGTAAAAGATGCAGGTTGGATATGTTGTACCGTCCTGTTTGTAGTCTTTCACTGTTGGAGTGTGTTTGTGTGTCTGCATATTACGAGCGTACACAGTTTGACACGGGGCAGTTTGCCAGCCAAATCCTAAGTGGCCTGGAAGGCAAAGGAGAGTAGACGGAGTAAAGCTTAAAGATGTGAGGATCCTGAGGTGCTGTCTGTATAATGGAGAAGGAAATGCCCTGAATGCTGACAAGGCAAGGGAGCAGTGAGGTGCAGGCATATGCATTGTTCATTGTCCAAGGCAGTTTTACTCCATTTAAATGGACATGGTCAGCTTTTAGTGAGTTAACAATCATTACTGTTTGCTTCCTCGTGCTTCTGTTGACTTCCTCTGTGCCACAGTGCTCTCCATTCATTTCAAAATCTTCCCTCATTACGCCTGAACAGCACTGTCAAACAGCAGACGGTTTCCTTTCAGTCAGTTAAGATAGATTGCTGTTGTTGGGCCTCTAGTAGTTCTTCTGTTTTTCACATGTGCTATTTTTCAATTGTACTTATGCGTGATTGCAAACATTGTGATTGCTGTGCAGAAAAAAAAAATATTTATCATTACCACTTTTTCTACTTAACAATGGCCATCTATCTGGCCTGATCCTAAATGTGAGATTAAATGTATAATTTAGTCTGGCCCTGATGAATGAGACATCGGAAGATTGTTGATGAGAACAACCCGTTGTTTTTAAAGCCATGTGTGTGCCTATTTGCCAACACTCAGACCAATGAGCGCAACTGACTATGATGTAGTAAGCGTGACAGAAAGCTGTTGGGGGAGTGTAAAAAAAACAGCCTGTCCGTAAAATGGCGAATACGTCCTTCTTAAAAATTAATGAGCATAGATCCTCTTCCTGCTCGCGTTTCAACAAAAACCCAAAAACGTATCCTTCCCAAACTGATTCCAAAGCTGAGACAAATGAGAACTGTTCAATAGTTGATTCCTTGTTGTGCTTTCTCCAGCATCGCGCAGCTTTGTCGTCATGCCCTCAAATCAATATCACGATAAATTGGGCAGTTTTACCTCTATGACGATAAATGCACGATAAATACTCCGGCTCCTCTTTTAGAAATTAAGGCATGTGCAGGAAATTGTCTACTTATAATTTACCTATACAATAAATCACATTACATATTACTTTCAATTAGATATTTAAATCATGTACCCATTCAAGTTGAAACATTCAACAATGATTGCGGTTGGGGGTTTGGGCTCCACACTGAGCGGAATATAAATATTAAATTCTAATAAATGTATTAATATAGCGAGTTATTTAAGAAAAATAGCAAATATTTTGAAAATATGGTTTTGATGGTTTAGTTTGCTGTTGGTGAGATGCGATTTTCATAAATTGACTCGACGTCCGACAAAATAAGTATTGAGTGATATTTAGTTGTTTTTCACTTGCTAACTACGGACATGTGCAGGCTGTGTTAATGCTGCCAATAATTTTAACATGTTCCCATTCAATGCAGAGTTTGCACTGTAGTGTGAACTGGGGGCTACCTAAAAAATCTTGATTGAAAGTAGCAATGCCTTCTTTTTTTTGAGCTTTTGTTCCTGTTAGAGTAACACATTTGCCCCTAAGGTATGTGAACTTGCTTTTTTATTGTTTGTCCTTTCTTTTGGCCACAAATGTGGTACACAGAGCCACTCACTGACTAGAACAAAAGCCCACTGCCAGCCAGCATTTGGCAGCGGTACTGCAGAGCTTCACCAGTGTTAGGTTTAGCAGGGCGCTTACTTTGGTTCTTCACAGGATTTCTGGCATTATTAAAGTCCAGTTTACATGTACCAGAACTTTTTCCTTTTGGTTTATCACCTGCTTTCAAATAGAAACTAGACAAAAATGATGTTAAGTGGGTTTTTCCAAGTGTGGTTTCACTTTGAGTGCATTATTTAAATAAAAAAAATACACTTTAACACATGGTAAATAAAATAATTCTAATAATAAACATGCCAGCGCACTGTACTGCAAACACAAGCCAAAGCTGTGCTTTAACACTGAGTAGATCAGAGTGAATTTTTTTTTAAGAAGCTCAAGTGTTGGTAAAGTCAGAGTGGTGGAAACAAGAATGAATGAGACTATGTGGTGTATCACACTGCTCTCTCTCCCACATAGAAAAACAGCCGACTGTGAGATCTTATGGTGATTTCCACCTCAGTAGACAGAGAGCATGGGGTGGAGATCAAGGTAAGACAATGAGTCCATGGTGAGGAAGTAAATTTAAACCTCTTGGTTGGATATTTGCCAACTTCTCAAATAAGATCAGCTTTTCAGAGAGTCTTTCTCTTTTTGACCGCTCAACCTTTATTTTATCAGTTAAGTGAAAGGGTTTTAAAGCCTTACAAAAAAAATGTGGTGTCTTTTCCCTGCCAACTACACAAAACCGTTGCAGGAGTATCACATGGCTACTCATGGATTGTCTTGCAATTCTTGTCAGGACAAACTAGCAAAAATCAATACTACTACTCTGTGCTCGTCTAGTATTAGTGGTGTGTGTTTGCCCGCTTGTTTTTATTTTCTGCTGTGGCGCCGCCTGCAGAAACTGACTTTCAGTATTCGGCTGAGGTAGCATTTGTTTTTTCTCCAAAATAATAGGTGGGGCAAGATTAGCATAAAGACGATGATTTATCTGATTGTGGTTTGTAAGGAAATGCGCTCTGAGGAGCATTTAGTTTTGTGAGTCAGTACAGACTAATTATAAACTTTTCAATTCTTTCTATTAACATTGCTGTCTTCCTTACCTTTTTCAGGTCTAAGTTTTCAAAAGACAATTTGAAATCATGGGGTTTTATTTTCCAAAATAATCAAATAATGAATACAGTTAAGTTGAATTACTCCCAATATGTTAATAAATCCAGCTTCTAGTTTCTAGGATTATTATCATGTGTGAAATTAATTTGAAATATACTGTACAAGAAATACATTTGTGTTAAAGGATATTAACCAGAGCAGAGTTTGCTGTGTTATAAGTAACTATAAAAAAATTTAACGTTGCCTCAGTGCATTACCTATGAGTCATTAGCGACGTTGTCTACGTTACCTTTAGACCATAGCAGATTCATCACCATCCAATACTTTGGTAGGTATTTGGATTTGTGTGTGTAATCGGGTTAAATTACCCTCCAAGCACAGTTTCTCCTTGACAGTTTACGTTGAATTATCTGCATCGCTGTTAAGATTTAGCTGAGCCTGTGTTTTAAGACACCCTAAACAAATCAGTATCCCTTTCATTTTAATGCTCCTATCCTTCCTCCACGCATGTATTAATTTCATCATAATTTGTCTTTATGCTGTTCATTATTGATAGATGATCTTTGATGTGTTGAAAAGGGAAAACGGTGCTGGATATATGACTTTTCATTTCATCACTTGAATCTGCATGTTCTGTGCTGCATCCCTTTTACTTCTCATACGACACAAATCCCAACTCAGCACTCATGAACTGTCTGTCAGCAGTCAGCACCTTGGCTCAGCAGGGCAGAATTTAGTGAAGGCAATGCTATCTGTTCAGGCTTAGGATCAAAAATTGTAATAAAGTCTGATTAAATCTGTTGATTGCGTTTTGATTTACTATTTTTCTTACAAAATAGCTATTTTTGTTTTTACATTAGAGAATTTTGGATTTAGTGTTATAACATTTTGTTATATTGAAAAGATGTACTAACATAATCACCAACTTGAAACTTCTAACTTGAAAAAAATACCTGTGTGTAAAAAAAAAAGCTTTTTTAAAGAATAATTAAGTATAAAACTGTGAGCTTGCCTTTAAAAATCCAAAGAGAATTTGATTAGGAATGTTTCCTTAATGTCTCTCAAATATGATATATATATATATATATATACAGGTGCTGGTCATAAAATTAGAATATCATGAAAAAGTAGATTGATTTCAGTAATTCCATTTAAAAAGTGAAACTTGTATATTATATTCATACATTACATACAAACTCATATATTTCAGATGTTTATTTTGTTTAATTTTGATGATTACAAATGACAACAAATGAAAATCTCAAATTCATCATATCAGAAAATTAGAATATTACTGAAGACCAATAAAAACAAAGGATTTATAGAAATGTTGGCCAACTGAAAAGTATGAACATGAAAAGTATGAGCATGTACAGCACTCAGTATTTAGTTGGGCCTCCTTTGGCCTGTATTACTGCAGCAATGCGGCGTGGCATGGAGTCGATCAGTCTGTGGCACTGCTCAGGTGTTATGATAGCCCAGGTTGCTCTAATAGTGGCTTTTAGCTCTTCTGAATTGTTGGGTCTGGTGTATTGCATCTTCTTCTTCACAATACCCCATAGATTTTCTATGGGGTTAAGGTCAGGAGAGTTTGCTGGCCAATTAAGAACAGGGATACCATGGTCCTTCAACCAGGTACTGGTAGCTTTGGCACTGTGTGCAGGTGCCAAGTCCTGTTGGAAAATGAAATCTGCATCTCCAAAAAGTTGGTCAGCTGCAGGAAGCATGAAGTGCTCTAAAACTTCCTGGTATGTGGCTGCGTTGACCCTGGACCTCAGAAAACACAATGGACCAACACCAGCAGATGACATGGCACCCCAAACCATCACTGACTGTGGAAACTTTACACTGGACTTCAAGCAACGTGGACGAAGTGCCTCTCTTCTTTTCCTCCAGACTCTGGGACCTTGATTTCCAAAGGAAATGCAAAATTTACTTTCATCAGAGAACATGACTTTGGACCACTCACCAGCAGTCCAGTCCTGTTTCTCTTTAGCCCAGGCAAGACGCTTCTGACGCTGTCTGTGGTTCAAGAGTGGCTTGACACAAGGAATGCGACAGCAGAAACCCATGTCTTTCATACGTCTGTGTGTGGTGGTTCTTGAAGCACTCACTCCAGCTGCAGTCCACTCTTTGTGAATCTCCCCCACATTTTTGAATGGGTTTTGTTTCACAATCCTCTCCAGGGTGCGGTTATCTCTCTTGCTTGTACACTTTTTTCGACCACATCTTTTCCTTCCCTTCGCCTCTCTATTAATGTGCTTGGACACTGAGCTCTGTGAACAGCCAGCCTCTTTAGCGATTACCTTTTGTGTCTTGCCCTCCTTGTGCAAGGTGTCGATGGTCGTCTTTTGGACAACTGTCAAGTCAGCAGTCTTCCCCATGATTGTGTAGCCTATAGAACTAGACTGAAAGACCATTTAAAGGCTTTTGCAGGTGGTTTGAGTTAATTAGCTGATTAGAGTGTGGCACCAGGGGCCATCAATTTTGAACCTTTTCACAATATTCTAATTTTCTGATATGATGAATTTGAGATTTTCATTTGTTGTCATTTGTAATCATCAAAATTAAACAAAATAAACATCTGAAATATATGAGTTTGTATGTAATGTATGAATATAATATACAAGTTTCACTTTTTAAATGGAATTACTGAAATCAATCTACTTTTTCATGATATTCTAATTTTATGACCAGCACCTGTATATATATATATATATAAGTTAAGTTTGCTTAAGCACAAGGCTAATGCTAGCATATTAGCTTTTTATTTTTAATTTGATCCATTCAGAATGTAGCAAACTGAAATGACATCTAATAAAGGGATAAATGTTTTCACTGAGGGATGTCAATGTCACACGTGTTAAAAGCATGTGTTGAACTCTAGTCCCTGAGAGCCGGAGTCCTGCAACTTCTAGATATTTCTATTTGAACACACCTAAATGAAACAGATGGTAACTATGAGGGCTCTGGAAAACTTTACTGCACAGTGAGACGCTAATTCAAGCATTTAAAGAGCTGAATGTGAGAGATAACTGAATTAATGGACCGGCCAGTACAGGATTAAGGCATAGATTATATGGGACTGAGCAAAACAGCAAAACCACAAGGGATAACCTAAATTGACCCAAGTCCCTACAATACTACGAACTGAGGCCTTTTTGATATGCCACCAGCATTAGTTTTGACCTGACGTCTAATTTTAAAATCCTCTTGCTCACTCAGAATTTGTTTAACCAAACAAGAAAGCTAGTGCAACAACGTCATGAAAATGCATATTATATCCCTCCATTAATTCCAGACAGACCTAATTAATTACCTTGTTTATTCAGACACAGATTTTGATTTTACTAACGTTTAAATGAGAACTTGACATTTATATAATTGAAATCAATTCATTAATCAAGTGTGGATTTGTTTCTCCCTGTGTGTTACTTTGATTTAGCTTATTTTAAAGGCTAGCTGCTGAACATCCATTTACATATCTGCCCCCTCATTACTCCCACATGTCACTAACTAAAGAAATACACTGGCCAATGTACTGAAGGCAAAAATCAGCAAGAAACAGCTTTTACAGAGCCCTTTTTCTAGTCATGTTAAAGCCACTTCTTTTTAAACATTTTCTGTTGAGGGTTTATATGACATAGCAGTGATGATTTTGATGATTACATATATTCCCTTTGTTTTCCAAATACAATTCACTGGTGCTCTTTAGTCTTTATATTGTAAAACCTCCTCTCACTGCAATCAGAGCTGCAGGTCTTTTGGGAATATCTCCTTACCACCATTGCTAAGATTGAAATGTATTTTATTGTTCTTTGGGAAATAGCTGATGCTCAGTCAGACTGAAAGTTGGGCATCTGTGTATATCAATTTTCAAGGCTTTCTACAGATTCTCAATAGTATTGGATTTACAGGTGCTGGTCATAAAATTAGAATATCATGAAAAAGTAGATTGATTTCAGTAATTCCATTTAAAAAGTGAAACTTGTATATTATATTCATACATTACATACAAACTCATATATTTCAGATGTTTATTTTGTTTAATTTTGATGATTACAAATGACAACAAATGAAAATCTCAAATTCATCATATCAGAAAATTAGAATATTGTGAAAAGGTTCAAAATTGATGGCCCCTGGTGCCACACTCTAATCAGCTAATTAACTCAAACCACCTGCAAAAGCCTTTAAATGGTCTTTCAGTCTAGTTCTATAGGCTACACAATCATGGGGAAGACTGCTGACTTGACAGTTGTCCAAAAGACGACCATCGACACCTTGCACAAGGAGGGCAAGACACAAAAGGTCATCGCTAAAGAGGCTGGCTGTTCACAGAGCTCAGTGTCCAAGCACATTAATAGAGAGGCGAAGGGAAGG
This sequence comes from Cyprinodon tularosa, assembly GCF_016077235.1. Taxonomy (NCBI): domain Eukaryota; kingdom Metazoa; phylum Chordata; class Actinopteri; order Cyprinodontiformes; family Cyprinodontidae; genus Cyprinodon; species Cyprinodon tularosa. Next base: position 1,310,685 of record NW_024038975.1, on the reverse strand, counting down.
AAAAGATGTGGTCGAAAAAAGTGTACAAGCAAGAGAGATAACCGCACCCTGGAGAGGATTGTGAAACAAAACCCATTCAAAAATGTGGGGGAGATTCACAAAGAGTGGACTGCAGCTGGAGTGAGTGCTTCAAGAACCACCACACACAGACGTATGAAAGACATGGGTTTCTGCTGTCGCATTCCTTGTGTCAAGCCACTCTTGAACCACAGACAGCGTCAGAAGCGTCTTGCCTGGGCTAAAGAGAAACAGGACTGGACTGCTGGTGAGTGGTCCAAAGTCATGTTCTCTGATGAAAGTAAATTTTGCATTTCCTTTGGAAATCAAGGTCCCAGAGTCTGGAGGAAAAGAAGAGAGGCACTTCATCCACGTTGCTTGAAGTCCAGTGTAAAGTTTCCACAGTCAGTGATGGTTTGGGGTGCCATGTCATCTGCTAGTGTTGGTCCATTGTGTTTTCTGAGGTCCAGGGTCAACGCAGCCACATACCAGGAAGTTTTAGAGCACTTCATGCTTCCTGCAGCTGACCAACTTTTTGGAGATGCAGATTTCATTTTCCAACAGGACTTGGCACCTGCACACAGTGCCAAAGCTACCAGTACCTGGTTGAAGGACCATGATATCCCTGTTCTTAATTGGCCAGCAAACTCTCCTGACCTTAACCCCATAGAAAATCTATGGGGTATTGTGAAGAAGAAGATGCAATACACCAGACCCAACAATTCAGAAGAGCTAAAAGCCACTATTAGAGCAACCTGGGCTATCATAACACCTGAGCAGTGCCACAGACTGATCGACTCCATGCCACGCCGCATTGCTGCAGTAATACAGGCCAAAGGAGGCCCAACTAAATACTGAGTGCTGTACATGCTCATACTTTTCATGTTCATACTTTTCAGTTGGCCAACATTTCTATAAATCCTTTGTTTTTATTGGTCTTCAGTAATATTCTAATTTTCTGATATGATGAATTTGAGATTTTCATTTGTTGTCATTTGTAATCATCAAAATTAAACAAAATAAACATCTGAAATATATGAGTTTGTATGTAATGTATGAATATAATATACAAGTTTCACTTTTTAAATGGAATTACTGAAATCAATCTACTTTTTCATGATATTCTAATTTTATGACCAGCACCTGTACATTGACTAAGCTATACTAGCACATGGAAATGTATTACCTAAACTAGGCCATACTAACTGTATGTTTAAGTCATTGTCCTTAAGGTGAAACTGTACCTAAGTTTGGCATGTATTTGTTAGCGGCCCCTATTTCAGAATTGTCCTTTATTTAGAATGCATTTTCTCATAAACTCCCTACTGGGAGCTGGTGCCAGTGGGTTTCACTTTGGGGGCGGTGTAGGGTTGTCACAATACTAAACTTTTCAACTCGATACCGATACTAAGGAAAATATTCGATACTCAATACCATTTTTGATACCACAAGGATAAAAACAAAGACTCCAAAATTCTCCAGAAATATTTTCATTAGTAAATAAAATACAATAATTAAATACTATAAAGGTTGTATGCTGTGCACAATATTAAGCAAGCTTGATAAAAAACTTATACAATTAAAATAAGTGTTCCTTCCTTGGCTATGCTTTGCACACATAACAATGACGCTAGCCAAACCGGTTAAGAAACAAAAATAATTCTCAGCAGCTGCACCTCTTACAAAAAAAATGTCTGAAACTGAAAAGTGCACAGAATTATTCAATCACACAGTGTTCTGAAAGTGCATTTTCCTCTGTTCTGCACTTTAGATGAATGACTGCTTAGGTGCCACTGGTGGTAGCACTGTATCGATACTTTTAAAAACGAGTATTGTATCCGGATACAACATTTCAGTATCAATACTTTATTGAGTATCGATACTTTTGACAACCCTAGGGCGGTGTGTTAAAAAGTAGGATAGTCACTGTAGTAACTACTGTTTTATTCTTTTGCTTTCTATTAGCTTTATTTAGCCACACCATAGTATTGTGCTAAAACATGTTAGTCTTCCTGAATTAAATGTTAAATAATTTATTCTTTTCCATATCACTACCATGCTCCGTTCTATCACATATAATCCCATAGAAGTTCAAGCACAATTTGAATCAAACGAGGACATTGTGTAAAACACAAACAAAAACAGAATAGGAAGATTTGCAATCCTTTTCTAACTATATGTGGTGTGATAGACAACAATAAAAATATATGTAATGTTCTGACTCTTCCATTTTATAGATTTTCTTTTATCAAATATTAAAGTATTTTAAATCGTATACGGTACCACATCTTTGCAAGAAGCTAGTAGAGTGCAAAAAAAGACTGGAAAGGTTGTTCAGTCCTAGGATGGTGGTTTGTCCACTCTGTTAACAACTGATTAGGCAAATTGTCCAATAGCTAACGATTAATACTGCACAAAGTAAAAATGCAAGGAATTAAAGGATTTCATTATCGGTCCATTCTATCATTAAAATATTAAGAGGATCTGAAGAAATATCTAAAATCTTTCTGGGATCACTCCAGAAAAGAAAAGCTCTTAAGTTAACACAGTCTGTCTTTACATCTGAAAGTCCAAGTTAAAACACTACAAAGTAAACTGAAAGCCGTACCTCAACAACATCCAGTAACGCTGCTGGCTTTTCTGGTCCAGAGATCCTCTGAAATGGACTGACTCAAATTGGAAAAGTGTTTTTTGTTCTGACGAGTCAACATTTTGAATTGGGCTTTTTTTTTTTGGAATGAAGAGGAAAAGGACCATCCAGGTCTAGCTTCAAAAGCCATTATCCTTGATGGTATGTGGTTGTGTTAGTGCCCATTCATTGTTTAACTGGCGCACCATTAGTTTTGTGCTTTGAAGGCTTTTTTTGGATTCTGCCATTCAAATGCATTTTTCAATAATTTCAGCAAGATGATACCAAAGTCAAATTCAGCATGCTTTGCAATGGCCTGGCTTTGTTCAAAATAACATTAGTTTGAACATTAAATATCTTTTGGTTGTTATTTACAGTCATGGCAAAAGTTTTGAGAATGACTCAAATGTTAATATTTACAAAGTCTACTGCTTCAGTTTTTATAACGGCAATTTGCTTGTTATACTCCAGAATGTTATAAAGAGTGATCAGCGTAACAGCAATTAATTGCAAAGTCAATATTTGCCTAGAAAATGAACTTTATCCCCCAAAACACATTTCAACTTCATTGCAGCCCTGCCTTAAAAGGATCAGCTAACATCATTTCAGTGATTGCTCCATTAACACAGGTGTGGGTGGTGATGAGGACAGGGCTGTAGATCAATCTGTCATGATTAATTAAGAATGACACCACTGGACACTTTAAAAAGAGGCTGGTGCTTGGCATCATTGTTTCTCTTCTGTGAACTATGGTTATCTCTAAAGAAACAAGTGCAGTCATCATTGCACTGCACAAAAAATGGCCTAACAGGAAAGAGAATTGCAGCTAGAAAGATTGCACCTCAGTCAACAATCTATCGCATCATCAAGAACTTCAACGAGAGAGGTTCCATTGTTGCCAAAAAGGCTCCAGGGTTCCCAAGAAAGACCAACAAGCACCAGGACTGTCTCTTAAGTGTTTCAGCTGCAGGATCGGGCTACCAGCAGTGCAGAGCTTGCTCAGGAATGGCAGCAGTGCATCTGCACACACTGAGAGGCGAAGACTCTTGGAGCAAGGCCTGGTCTCAAGGAGGGCAGCAAAGAAGCCACTTCACTCCAGGAAAAACATCAGGGACAGACTGATATTCTGCAAAAGGTACAGGGAGTGGACTGCTGAGGACTGGGGTAAAGTCATTTTCTCTGATCAATCCCCTTTCTGATTGTTTGGGACATCTGGAAAACAGCTTGTTCGGAGAAGACGAGATGAGCGCTACCATTATCTCATGCCAACTGTAAAGCATCCTGAAACCATTCATGTGTGGGTTTGCTTCTCAGCCAAGGGAGTCGGCTCTCTCACAGTCTTAACTAAAAACACAGCCATGAATAAAGAATGGTACCAGAATGTCCTCCTAGAGCTACTTCTCCCAACAGTCCAAGAGCAGTTTGGTGACAAACAATGCCTTTTCCAGCATGATGGAGCACCATGCCATAAAGCAAAGGTGATATCTAACTGGCTCGGGGAACAAAACTTTTAAGTTTGGGTCCTTGGCCTGGAAACTCCCCTGATCTTAATCCCGTTGAAAACCTAGGAATTCTAACAAAATCAAGCATTGATTGTGCAAGAATGGACTGCTATCAGTCAGGATTTGGTCCAGAAGTTGATTGAGAGCATGCCAGGAAGAATTGAAGAGGTCCTGAAGAAGAGGGGTCATCACTGCAAATATTGACTTGCTGCATTAACTCATTCTCTCATCAAAAGCTTTTGTTACTCATAATATGATTGTAATTGTATTTCTGTATTAGGGGTGGAACGGTTCACAAAATCCACGGTTCGGTTCACGGTTTCGTGGTCACGGTTTTCGGTTCGGTTCGGTATATGTTGATTGTTAGTCTGACATGTTGGTCATTTTAGTGTTAGCATAAACAAAATGTGTTGCACAATGCCTGCACAATGTTGCACTTTTATCCACAACTTTCTTTCCGCCGTCATCGTAGGTCACTCTAAATGCAAAGTGGTCCCATACAGCAGACCTATAAAGTGCTGCTGGCGCGTCTTCCAACTCCTGTTCTTTCCCACTCGCCATACCCACACAATTCTCCACAACAACAGATTTTTTCTGCTACACCCGGCTACGCTGCTTCTCTTCTTCTTCTTCTTCTTGTTTACTACTGGTGGTTGGCTTTGGTCACAGTACCGCCACCTTCTGCTCTGGAGTGTACACGCTTCGCCTATGAGAAAAAGGAGCAGCGCATGAACCGAACGCAACACACGCGAATCAAACCAAGACAGTCGAACAGAACGGTTCGGACGGTTTTCATAAACCGTTCCATCTCTATTCTGTATGTGATGACAACATCTGACATACACACACGAAAACCAGAGGGCAGCAGATCATGTGAAAATAAAATATTTGTGTCATTCTTAATACTTTTGGCCATGACTGTATATGGGCTGAACAAGATTTGCAAATCATTGTGTTCTGGTATTACTATGTTTACACAACATTTCTACTTCATTGGACTTGGGGAATTACATCAAAGTTTGTGTTCAGGATATGACAAAGTTATAGCATGTTCCCATTTGAATAGTTGAGATATCGCACTGTTGTGAAAATAGAAACATTACCTTTTAATCATTAAACTGTAACTATTGTGATAGAAAGCAAAGTTGTCTGGCATTTTAGAAATGTGCGCAGGCCTGTATTGCTCTATTTTAGGAGTGCATTTTTCCTGGAAGTGATATCATAGACGTAAGATACTATGGTATGTCAACTTACTTGAAATGGCTTATTGGTCTTGTGCCAATAAGATTTCTTTGTTTTGGGTCGAGGGCAAATCTTATAAACTGTTTATTTAATGACATCAAAGATGACTCAGTATGGAACTTAAAAATATACAAATTTTCCCATATGATACATTTGTACATGTTAAACTTCTCAGAATAAATATCTGCCTGGTTTCTGTTCCTGTGCTACTTCTCCGATCTGTGTTTCCGATCATTTCTTGTGTAAAAGGACAGGAAGAGCTTCATTTAAGCAGCATGCTACCCTTACAGTGTTGGGTGTGAAGATGAAAGTCTGGCATGCAGTTTGAAGTTGCCCTTTCCTTGAGGTTTGGCTTGATGACAACATCTGTGTGAGTCTAAGAGATCAACAGTGAGGGGTGAATAACATTGAATAACCAAAAACATTGTGGCTGAACAAAAGCTTATTCAGGGAAGTGTTGCTGAGTGAAAGATGAAGGTATCCAAGGTTTTTGTTATTGTGACCATCCTTTTAAAGGCTTGTCTAAAGCTGGAACAAAGAATATCAGAGTCTATCCAAAGGTATATCTTTTTGAATTTAAAGTGAAATTTGTCCTACTCATTCTGGCTCTGATGATGAGTCCTTTGGGCTGCTTCCTGTATGTCATAGTCTGATTCCACATATCGAAGATGAACCAGTAGCTTACCAAGCAGCCTTTTTCAAGAAAAAAAACATTTCATAATAATTATAATCATAATAATAAAGATGTCTTGTAAGTAGGGGTAGGCGATATATAGAAGATACTCCATGTATCTCGAGTTTTCCCACACATAATAGTTAAAATGACTCTTATCGCAACAATGGAGTACAAATTTGCATGATGACATTAAGCCTTCATCATAAACCCCTCCTCCAAACAGGATTATTTTCTGCGTGGCTCGCAGACTACAGCAATCGGCAAAATAAATACGGTGACAGCAGGTGTTTCAGATAAGCAATATATGTCAGTGGTTTGGATTTCACTCCGAGGACGTCGAACAAATGGTGGTAATTTATAAGACGTGCCACAAAACCATTGCTGCAAAAGGTAGCAGTACAAATTTACTCCACCACCTAAAATGCAATCCCCTGCAAAATTAAGAATGTTGTAAACTCCGTCATTGAATCAGTGTCTCCTTGAAAACCAATTTAAACGTTAAATAAATCAGCTGTAATGAAGAGGACAAAGCGATCCCATATGAAAGAAAAAGTAAGCTGGAAGGAAATCACAGATGCTATTTGTTACCTACCGTAAATCCTCTAATATAGGATGGGGCCTTTATTTCACTCAGGTACATCTTGGTCCAGGCCATTATTGGAAGGAGGCCAGAATTAGAGGCATTTGATCAAAACAGACTACCAGTGGAATGAATAAAAGTGACCCTATAAAATACTAGGTTCATTTATTGAAAAATTACAGTTACCATAACCATATACAGAACATTATTCAGACATCTTCCAGCAGCTGCAATTTTTCTGCACTGCAATATGAAAAAAAAAAAGAGACAGAATGGAATCCTGGCCAAACTGACTTGCGAAACAAAGTTAAAAAAAAATAAAAAATTTAATGGAAACTGTTCAGCCATCACAGCAAAATTTTATTTGAGGCAGGCTAAGTGGAAGTAGGCTACCGGTATCATATAGTTCAAGGGAAATTCAGAACAACAAAGGCCAACAAAATTCTGTCATTTTAACGTTGCCTGGTTACCACCAGACCCAACGGTTATCACATTTGTCTTTCAGATCAGAACGATTGTGTAAGGCCACTATGATCTCTGTGTAAGGATGGGACTTCCCATGCTAATGGCTTGGGTTCGTTAGCAAGCATTGCCCCCCTGTGGTACTTGTATGTTACTATCACAAGTTGTTGAGTACTGCCCAGGAACATCGTTGGTTCTAATTATAGCCCCAGCCTGTACACAAGTCTGGCCAGTATTTACTTTCGCCGACAGCGAGACTGGCCATTGTTAGGAACACAGTTGCTAATGGAATACAGGCCAATATTAGAGGATTTACGGTATTTAAATGTTTTTTAGATGCTCCTTATACCTGTGAAGTGATGTAGTTTTGTTCAGATGTTTTGCGGGCATTCTCTAAACTTGGCAATGTTCTCAATTTTACAACTTTTAGTGCTTTTTAAACTTCCCAGCACATAAAGATCAATGAAAATATTTTTTAGATGCTCTGATAGTGCTCTAATTTTTGGACAGTATTACCAATATTGTTTTTGTAATTTGAGGTCAATTACTTTTTTTAACTCTGTATTTTTTTTTTTATTATGCACCAAAGAGTCGTTTTTAAATTTACATTTAATTTAATATTGCGTGTTTTTGCTGTGGTTTCAGTTTGATTGCTGGGATCTTGTTAAAGGTCTAATACTGACACAGAAAGACATGATGTGGCAGTATTATTTTTCTCGTATGATTGGCTCAGGAACCAGGAAGTAAACACAAGCTATACCCTGCACCTAAGTGATTCCACTCTATATCCCTAGGCAGTGTTGGGAAAGTTCTCTTTCTACGTGAACTAGTTCAAAGTTCAGTTCACACATTTTAAAATGAACTAGTTCAGTTCATAGTTCATAATTCAAAATTTTGAACTAAGTTCACAGTTCCAAAAAATTAACCAGTTCATAGTTCTTTTTTTTTTTCATATATTGCTCAATTATACCATAGCCTACTGTAGAACCACAGACAGCAATTATTTTATCAGTTGTAACACTGAAACTGTGCGTCAGATTTCATCTTCATATCCAGTTTTGAATCCTTATCCAACCAGGGTTTACATTAGCATTGAGGAGACAGCATTTCCCCATTGTTGCTTTAATGCTTTGTTGCTGTCCATTCACTTCACACTAGTAGCAGCTGCAGCTTTCACCCCTACAGTATATTCTCAAAAACATCAGGAAAAATGTGCTTCTTGAATGGTCTTTTCTATGAGGAATTATTAAAAGAAAAACAGGAAAGTAGTCTTTAAGGTGCAAATGTTTTTTTTATTTTAATAATTTTTTCCATTTGAAATTCCATTTCAGTACATACTAAAAAGGAATACTGGAATCCTGGAAAATTATACCAGGCAGGTTTAACAAACAAGTTACATGAATAGTAAAACCCTCAAGAACATTTTACTAACAGAAACTGAGGGACCAGGCTGAGGTAGGAATTCAAGGTTACTGAAGTGCAGATTTTTTTTACTGAAAGCCGGCGGTCAAAGTTTGCAGAGAAATGTAAGATTGTTGCCATCATCCTCACCGACCACCTGGTCATAAAACTGTTTTAAGTGATCATACTGCTGCTTTGTCGCATCCACAGTCGCCTCCATGCTGCTCTGGCTTCCCCGCTGCATTTTGTTTTGATGACGCACGCGGCTGTAGGCTACGACACTGGTAGCTGGTGTTGCCAGATTGGGTGTTTTTCCCGCTACATATCAAGCCCTGTTTACGGTGTGATTTAGCCGGGGTTTCGCCTGGAGGGCTCTATCGAAATTTGGCAACCTATTGAACGGAGTTGAACTGAGAGAGCGTGCCGTTCACAGACACCAGAATGAACGAGTTCACAATAACGTTCATCAGGCAGTAATACAGTACGTTCAGTTCACGTTCACCCAAAATATGAACGAGTTCATGAACTTTCGTTCAATGAACGCGTTCAGGCACAACACTGTCCCTAGGTTTGACAGGAGAAAAACATGACTAAGACATTGTTGATGGAGAAGACTTATTGTTTATAAGGAATGTTATTTCTGTCCTGGGTAGTAAATTAGAATGATTGAAGGTAATTTACAGTAAGTTTCTTACTTTTTGCCCCTTTAACTCATGGACCCAAAGAAGAATAGGGACTGCATGGCTGCACTTCAAAAACCAAAAAGTGTTTTTAACCTAAATATTGGCGTTATTATATACATCCAACATCTGTGTCTGTTTTTCATAGCAGCTGTCGGAAAAGTTATATTTCTTCCTGTTGATAGCATCTTTATTATTTAGTTAAAGTCTAAATTCCAATTAGCACTTCTGAATTTCTCCCCAGTACTGCGATCCTCTGATGCATGTAAACCAATCCCAGATTTACTTTGATTTTTAATATCTGTATATGTCTAAAGAAAAATTAATTGTGAGCAAATTAGGGGTTTAACACTGAGCAGCTTTATTTACAACTTTGTCATTTGTCACATTCACTTGCTAAGTGAGACATTGCTGGCTCAATAGTCTGAAGGAGCTTTTGTAAATGTTACTTGATGCAAGTTGGAGGCTGGAGCACCATGTTCTCAAAGCAAGCTGCCTCCACCATCCAGGCTTGGATCAGAATCTCCTCTTCTCTCTAGTAGAAATAAGAATATAGAGGTACCACAGGCAGACTGTTGGCTCGCTGTGCCTCAAGATGTTCTTAATCAGCTGCCAGTATCATAAATCATCTCCCAGGCATCCCAGAGATGTCTCTCAACCGTTAAATCCATGAGCTTTACTCGCTACCACAAGTTTACATTCAGAACAAGCATCCAAAAAGCATGAAATGCAATAGCAAACAGGAAAATGTATAGAAGGAATCCTTGTATGTTTTTAGATCTGATACAGTGAATATACACCCTGGAGGGGGTATGCAATCCCTTATTTGCATATCCAACCAATAGGACTGGGTGCCACACCCTATGGTGTGTGTATACGTTGAAACAAAACCATGTCAGACCCCAACTTACAAATCAGGAAAAGTCAGTGTTTGATTCTCGGGTATTTCGAAAAGTGAGGTTTGCTCATCTCTAAATCAAAATATGCGATGTTCAGTCTTGTCAGACCTCAAGCAGAATTGCACTCTGACAATAAATTCTTAACATATTATTTCAGGCTCTTAAACCCTTAATCCGTGTTAAAAATAACTACAACCATCATTATTCTACCTTAATTCTTCCCTCTATTTCTGTTTACTAACCCCTTGATTACTGAATGTGTATATGTATGCATATATAAAGAAATTGTTTTTAACTTTAAGCAGTTGCCCGGTTCAGTTACTGAGTATTGCAAAAAATAAAAATGAAAACAAAATGTAGGTATATTGCAAATTTGTAGCAATAGTTTTAATTGTTCTTGATAACATAATAAGGTTTGTAGGTCTACTCTGATTGTGTAATATTTCTTGGCCGTTTGTTGCATATTTAAAGCCGTAGGCATCAAAAGTTAACAGCTGAAAGATTTTGTCACAAAAACAACATTGCTTTGACGAACTTGAAAGCTGGCCTGCCCATTATTGCAGGATTTTACTGTTACTGTTGTGTATTAATTCAATTTTTTTCAATTCAGTTTATTTATATAGCGCCAAATTCACAACACATGTCATCTCAAGGCACTTTACAGTTCAACCAGATCATACAGTCAAAGTCCTTACTTTTTGCATGTATGAATCAGGGGTGAGAAATTTGGTTTCTTACTCTTAAATTTATTGTGACTCAAACTCAATTCCTCTATGATTTGAAAATTTGGTTTTGTTAAACTGCAATTCTATTGCAAATGTTAGTAATTGCCTAGCAATATCAAGAAGTTAATAGAGCACTTTCCTTCAGCAAAGAAAGGTGGTAGGATAAGACAAATAGGAAAAGCACGACCTGTGACGTGGTCACAGCTGGACTACATTGTGCTACATTAATTATGGATGCCTTGAAAAAACTGATCTGTCAGCAAATATGAGATTTCTTTAAAATATTGAAATTAGTTCATTAGTTGGTTCAAAGATCAGCCTAATTTAGTTCTTAAAGTTGTGTTATGCCTAGTGTTGTGTTAGTTGGGCTTTTTTGTTTGTTTGGCTTATGTATGCTACAACAGCCATCAGTAGCTTACAGTATACCCATTATATGCTGCCATTTCCTGATGAACTTGTTGAAGACTGATGTTTTAGACAGTAAGATTCTTAAGGAGGATACTTTTTCAGCAATTACCCTTCTAAATTCCCAATAAAAACAATTTTCTCATTATTCTCAGCATAAAATGTCATGTTTTTATGCAGTAAAATAATGCCTCCCCCCCAACAGGCTGCAAAGTCCCTTTGTTAAAGTAAAGATATCCATTAATAGAAACAGCCATTAGAAGATGCACAGGAATACATCATCTTTGGGAGAGTGCTGGACATGATTGAAGACAACGCTGACTGTTTTTCTGAAATTTGGATCAATACTAGCTGAAGCATCAAGCTGCTACATGGCTACTTTTCCCTTGCTGTTATTCACAAATCCACTTCATAGTTTCCCATCTGTTCTACTCCTGTACGCCTCTGCTCCTGCTGGTGTTCCTTTTCTCCAGTTCTGCTTATAAAAAAATTTAGTCATAATTAGGGCTGGTTAAAATAATCGATTTAATCGATTTTGGATCGATTCCTTTACGTCTTTGCAAAATCAATGTGTAGGGAATGAGATCGATTAGTTTGATAGTGACGCACGTGACGTTCACATTCAAATGCAGACCGAGTAACACACCGCTCAGTAAGCTGTTCCAACTGAAGTCTGACGTCTGGAACCATTTTGGATTTAAAACAGCTAAAGATAATGTGCTGGATATGTGACATTAAGGTGGCTTCCCTCTACACTGATAATGAGCTGTGCCTTGCATCTCGTGCTACAGACCACCACGATGACTGACAGCTGCAACTATAGCCAATAGGTTGACTGAAGACATTAACAAATGGGGGCTGACCAGCAAACACCTTGTAGTTGTTACAGACAACGCTGCAAGTATGGTTTGTGCAGAGGAGATAATGCAGCTAATGCATGTCTGCTGTGTCCCTGCTGTGTCACGTCTGCTTGCTCATGTGAAGCTTCACTTTTTCACTTTTCACAAACAATTTTGCACTTTTGAGACAGTTCTTTTCACATCTCAAGTTTAAGCTGTCTGCTTTACAATTTTCCACTTGATGTTTAATAACAGGAAAAATCAGATCGAATCAAAATAAATCGATTTAGAACTGCAGAATCAAAATCGAATCGATTCAGGACTTTGGCCAAAATACCCAGCCCTACTCATAATTTAAACAAACTTTCCATCATTTTTAATTTCTTTTATAATTTTTCATATTACCTGTTTCCAAAAATGTATATTTAAATATTTATTTTCTAATTATCTGTAAATGTCTGTATTGTAAATATATATTTTTCTAATCCTGTTTTACTTTGTTAATGTTTTATTTACAAAGTGAGATAAAAGTTCAGAGCTCCTCCTCAATTTACTTTTTTTTTTATGTACCGGTAGTTGTTACGCTTTGTTTACAAGCTTTCCCTCCTTAAACTTCATCTACTGTTAAATTAATTGCAGAGGAAAACAGACTTACGTATGGATTTTCTATTAAACAAAACAAAAATAATTTGGGATTGTGGGGCCAAACATCAATTATATTTTTTAAATGAGGATCTGGACTAGAGAGATATGCTGATTCTGTTGGAAAACGTGACTTCCTTTGCAAATCATTTGCTTTTACTGGAAAGTTCACATGAAGTATTGAGGTTTTGGTTTTCATTTTTCTCAAACAAGTTTTCCACTTTGAGTGGTTGCAGTTAAATTCACGTATTGGTTTCTCTTTGCAGAGAAGCTGATAGCATACCAACGGGAGTTCCATGCTTTGAAAGAGAGGCTTCGAGTTGCAGAGCACAGGACTCTGCAGCGTTCGTCTGAGCTCAACCACATTCTGGAGCAGTTCAGACGGGCCATCGCTGAAACCAACAGCAGCAAAGATGCACTAACAAACTTTTCAGGTAATCAACACCTGTGTCTCATATGTATATGCATATGTGTGTGTGTGTGTGTGTATATATATATATATATATATATATATATATATATATATATATATATATATATATATATATATATATATATATTAGTGCTGTCAATCGATTAAATTTTTTTAATCGCATCAATGCCTGAGTTAACTCGCGATTAATCGCATTTTAATCGCACATTTTTTTCCTGATTGAAAATCATTTAAATACTCTCGATGACATACAAAAAAATACATACAGGCTAGGTTTGTGCCAATGTTCTTTTTTTAAAATGAAAACAGGTCACAGATACTGATTTATGCCAAAAATAACAAATACGTAGGCAAAAAAAAGGCCCTGAAAACAGGCTGATGTAAAAGACTTTACAGTTAATACAGTCTTTTGAACAAAGACAAGCATTTTACCCTACTGCTATAAAATGTAGTAGAGTTAACATTAGATGTTAATTAACCAAGGTAATAATGAACAATTTTCAATCAATACATCAAAATCAATAGACCGACATCACTAGATGGAGGTAGTCTATACTCTAGAAAGTTACTTTTCAGCCTCTTAACAAAAATGAGAACACACACACACCCACTCACCCACACACACACACACACACACACACACACACACACACACGATACCGACCTGTTGCGTACACAGACGGCAAGAGTGCCGTAGCAGATTCCATTTCACCTCAGTAATCTGTTTTCTCAGCGTATTTCAGGTTGCTACTAGTTACCAGACACTCAACTTGTTTGTTGGTGGTGTGGCTTAAAGAAAAGGCACTAGCGCTACCCAGTGTATGAGCGTCTTTTTCCCTTGAGGAGCTCCGCTCTGGAAGCCTATGAGAAATGCATACACTGGGGGAAATAGCCCCGCCTTCCCGCAGGCTGCAGCGGGATGTACTTGGAAAATTGTACCATAAAACCACATAGCGTTAATCTCACGTTAAAAAAATTATCGCCGTTAAAATGGCCTCGCGTTAACGCGATAATAACGCGATAATTTTGACAGCACTAATATATATAAAAAGATTGACCGATACAGGTTTTGTTTAAGGCAGATACCGATAAGCAGATTCTTAGAGCCAATATGGAATTTTCGTCCTCTATTTACATTATGAAAAAATAATACAATGACAATAACAAATGTTACACAGGTATTAATTTACATAACAACAGAAACATTAACTAACAATCAAAATAAACATAAACAATGGATGGAAAATGGTGGAAGCAGCAAGGCATGAGCTATATATGATCCTAAGGCGTGGTTGCAGCTTTCTGAAAGCAAACATTTCCTGCTGCCCAAAATCTTTGTTTACAAGAGTTTTTTTACACCCACATTCCAACCTTTTTCAACAGTTAAACACAAATCAAGAGCAGCAAATTAAATATCGCAATGAAATAATCTACAATTTTCTTTAATTTGCTTAAACTACCAGCTTTAAACTGCAGTTATCTCAAATTAAACTGTGTATTTTACTTTGTAACAGAATTCAATATTGCTATCAATTGAAAAAAAAAGTTAAATTAAAAAGAAAAAATCTCCAACTGCCATTTTTCTCAAATATTTTTTATAATTTTTAAACAGTGGCACTTCACCACATCTAACACTGCAATAGTGAAACAGCCAATGCATGCATATATCAGCCAGTGCCATACGAGAAAAAAAAAAGAACTTAATATTGGTTAGTTTTGCCCCTGTGACAAATTTGCTTAATATAAACGCTTAAAATGCAAAAAATCAAACAGCTTTGTTTTAAAGATTGTATCACAATCTGACTTATCAGAGTTTGAAGGTTTTGCTGGTTTACTTGGGTTTAATAATTTTTAAAGAGTTAAATTTCTATGTATTATTTGTATTTTGTTTTTTCATTTCATTGTTAGAAATAAAAAGCCATAAACCTCACCGACGTCCATGTCTTCAGACAAGTAACTCGTCATCCATCAGATTAGCAGGGGGAAAAATGTTATTTCTCCCCACAAAGAATGCTGCCACTCTGCTCTAGAGTCTATTGGCGACGTGATTTATACCTCTGCATCAGACACTTTGCATTGTACTTAGTGAATCCAGCTCTTCAACCATGGAAACCCATTCCATGAAACCCTGTACCAATGTTCCAGAGCTAATCTGAAGGCCACATTACCCCATGCACCTTTTCCTCCTTTTGGCACTTTCTTCTTCTTTTTGACTATTTGAGCCGATGTTACGAGTAAATTTCACCTCTGTGAGATCAATAAAATCCAATCAATTGGAGATCTATGAGTCACGGCAGAAAGTTGCCAACCTCTGCAAACTAGTGTGCAGTGAATTATATCTAAATATTTTCTAATAGCATTATCAAAAAAATTCCAAAACAGAAATTGGATATTGAGATTGTTAAAACCTGTTTTTTATTTTTTTTGTTTTTTCCTGTTAATCTGCAGAAAAAACAACAAATAAATAATAAAAATAAGAAATACCTCTCTACTGCATACTTTTATTTTGGAAGCAATCTTAAAACTGCCATCTTATTTCTTGTTCTTATAAACAGATGTATTTTTTTTTTTGGTACGCAGTCAACATAATACAGTAAAGTGTTCTGACTAACTGAGCTAACTATAGTACTCCCCAGTACTGCGATTAAAGTATTACTACAAATCCATATTGCTTCTAAATTCTTTAGAAATCATGTGATAGAAGGTAGCTGATGCTGCTAGTTTCTTTCCAAAACACTCCAAGACACTCAGCAGCTGCTTCTTACAGATCAGCGACATATGAGAGGAGAAAATTCACCAGTAAAAAAAGCACAGGAAACTAATCTTAAAATATAGTGGGCAAAATATGATTTAAATGTATTTGGGCATTGAAAAAATTAATAAATAAAAAAAGAAAAGGGAAAATAAAACTGCAAAAAGTTTACTTGAATTTCTATAAACATGGAAAAAATTGTGTTTATGGCTGAAAATTAAGGTTTAGAAATGAAATAAGCATTAAAGGGCAGAGATTCATTAAAACAGTTAAAAAATGGGAATGTTCTTCATTCATTCATTCATTAATTCATTCTAAATCATTGATTAAATGTCTTTTTTTATTTTGTTGCATGTAGGAGCACACTAATTGTGTCAATATAGGAAAATACTCATTAAACTATTTTGTTTTCATATTTTGAAAAATAAAAAACAACATTTAAATGTCATACAAATGTAGAATATTAGAAATTACCAAATGTTATGATTTACCACAAAGATGAATATTACTAGCAGCTTTTTGATAGGATCTAGCTTTCAACTGAAGTTTACTGGCCTGATCGAAGTGATGTCTGGTTTTAATGCAATATCTGCCTAAACAATAAGGCCATGTTCACATAGATCTGCTCCAGTGATTCATAGCTCTAGAAATAGCTCACTGTAAGCTTTCTTGTATGGATCTCTTTTCAGATGAGACTCAGAAGCTACTGAAGGAGCTCACAAACAGGAAACCTCTCCAGGTGCCAAACATCTACCACCACCTGCCTCACCTCCTGAACAATGAGGGCAGCCTGCAGCCAGCAGTGCAAGTCGGTCTTGGTCGCACTGGAGGTGAGAAGTTTATATATTTCCTTTTCCTCTGAATTTTACATGATTAACCACAAAGTAAAAGTTATTACTCAGTCATCCTTATTACTCCACGGAGAAGCTCAAGTCTCAACATGTCTTCAGACTGTTACTTGTTTACAAATATCCTTTCTGGATTTCCCAGAGAGGATAGCTTTCCCCAAAGGTATTTTTGCATAAGATATTGTTTTCCCCTTTCCTTCAGTCTCCTCTGTGATGTTCTCTTTGAAAGGCATTGCAACAAAACTTTACACTGGTAACTGGACAGTGAAAAATAAAAAGTTCAATTTTATAACACCATGAACCCTCCTATGAATTATCCTCTTTATCCTCCTCCTTACTTTATGATTTTTATGAGCTTAAAGTTCTGCACAATGTGTGTCTTCTCCCAGATGATGGGATACTTTCAGCCTGTTGGCTGCTGATTTAATTTCTTTTATCCTGTAAGCTGCACCATACTGCATGTGACCTTTCCTCCTTTTAGCTCCTATTAGGAAGATTTCTTATCTTCTTTTTGTGCTTTATATGTGCAGAAAATTTAAGCTTGATAGAAAGTAAGCCTGAGGTTTAAGCTGTTTTAATGAACCTGTCCCACTTTAAGTGATTAGAACTGACAAAAAAAAAAAAACAGGGGCTCTAAAAAAAGGCAGCAAACACCAAGAGTGGCAAATCAGGAGCACGAAAAAAATATTGACATTTTTTCCAGTTAGTAAAGAAATGCTACCTTTTGATTTAGTGTTCAGGTATGGCTTTAGAGCAGGAATCTGAGTTGCCATTAAGGGTTATCTTGAAAAACATCTAGGAATGTGTTTTCTTACTTGTCTGAAGAGATGCATAGAGGTAAAAGACTATGCCTACTCAGACAATGCAGCTTTTTGCATCAGTGCCAAGAGGTGTCCTCTGCGAATCATGCTCTATTTGGTTTATTGTAATGTACAAAGTGGAGATATTAATCCTGGAAGTGATCCATGAATCGGTGAGTTACAGCAACCGCTGCCTGTACTTTTAAATCTTTTACCTATTGAGAATAGATACTGATGTGTGTTAATGGAATTATGTATATTAAGAAAACTTAAGTCTTTTTCCAGTATTTATGTTTCATGGTCTCAGTTTATTATGCAGCTTGGCCATTTAAACTATAATATTTGAATGATAAAAACAATCCTATGGGGATTTTATTTATCTACTTAATGATATTTTGTACTTTTGGACCTCCAGCTATGCCAGCAACACTGCATGCATGTTGTTTGTCACTGGCAACCCTTCAATTTCAGCACTTCCTGTTAAATTGCTTTAGCTCTGAGTCTAGCCTAACTTTGATTTCTTGTTTCAGTGCCAGTCTGAGCGTGTTTGGCACTGGGCTATTTATAGCTGCCAAATCAGGACATGTCAAACCGCAAATTAAACAATGCTTATGAAACAAGGCAGTTTAGGGGGAACTTTTGAGACTAATCTAGCTGGACTCGCATATCCCTGCTTAGATATATTCTCACTATTTAAAGAAAATGGTGGACTGAGAAGGTTGCCCCCTCCCACCACCACCATCCTTCAGTGTCTGCACTGGACAGCTTCCAGGACCATCATATCCTTATTACCTTTCCCTGGCTTCTCGCCTTCTCTCTCTTACATTTTCATTTAATATTAAGAACTCCAGATTTGATCCCTCCTTTGGTGAGAAGCCAACTTTGATCACAGGATCTCTGACACGGGTTCTGCTTGTAAACAGTATAGTAGTGGTATCAGCTGACATACCTCATATTTGCATTGGATGCTTCTTTGTTTTCTCATTTACATTTCCTGATTTAAGAGCCATGTGTTGTTTGGCTTGATATTTGATAACAACAGAGCAAGT
Source organism: Cyprinodon tularosa (assembly GCF_016077235.1). Taxonomy (NCBI): domain Eukaryota; kingdom Metazoa; phylum Chordata; class Actinopteri; order Cyprinodontiformes; family Cyprinodontidae; genus Cyprinodon; species Cyprinodon tularosa. Next base: position 1,292,124 of record NW_024038975.1, on the reverse strand, counting down.
CTTGCATTTCATAACTAGAGTGACTTTATTGTGTTGCAAAGCTGAACTGATATCAATGCTACGAGGTAACATAAAGCCATTCAAGTTGTCACAGAAAAAAGGGATCAAAACCTTACAGTACTAACCTCTGGTTTACAGCTTTGTAAACTGCATCAGAAAGTATGTTTTGTAATTTAAAAATCGAATATCTTGGCTTTATTATGGTGTACCTCAAATCTTTATGCATAATGCTTTTACAACATAGATGCCAATACAAACACACGTTAAAGGCTCTTCGGTTTGAAAAAGACACAACCAGTCTGATGGATCAGACCTAAAACAATGCAGCCACTACTGTGGAACCAGTCACAGCAAAGTATATAGTTTAGTAAAGTATTACACCTGCTTACCAACCTGGCTATGTAACTAACTCTCTAGGTCATGGGGGCTAGAGTCGACTCTGATCCTTAACCGGAATATTAGTAAAAATGTTATTATTATATTGACAAAAGTAACTTGTACTTTTTACCCACTATTTATTGTTTGCAGTTGTATTTAATGATAGTTTTTATTTTTTTCACATTCAATGTGTCTTCTTTTTTATACTAAGCAGAACCCATGGTGTCTTAGCTTGAGAATGAACCATTTTCAGTAACAGGGTTTCCACGGGTCGTTAAAAATCCTTAAAAGTCATTAAATAATATTTTTTTAATTAAGGCCTTAACTGGCATTAAAATTCATTAAAGGTCATTATCGTGGCATTTAAAATGCTTTATTTAGAAAAAAAAATCGTTTATAAAAACGATTTTGTCCGATGTACTATATCAGAAATAACTGGTTCCAAGTGTTTGCGCGGAAGTGCTTCTGGTTGATTGTAAAGCCGTATGTTAGGAAAAGAAGCTTGAGGCGGAGAAAAGGCTAGAGAATGTAAACTTCAACAAAAGTTACAGGCTGCAGCCTGTCGACGGTAAAGATGACAAAGGACTTGGACGTGTTTTCTTATATATAGATGTATATAAATATAAAAGAGTCATGGGTAGTCGTTGATGACATTAAAATAATTTCTAAGAGCATTAAAAGTGCATTAAATTACAGTTACTCATTCCTGTATAAACCCTGAGTAAATAGTTTAACCAAATTTAGCAAAAGACTGGAGACAATTTTAAATAACATCACTGTCTAGCATGACATATTACTTGGTTTCATTGATCTTAAAAAAGTGCAAAAAAAATGTATGTTGTTATACGTTTATTCCTTTTTCCCTCTGGAGGAATGAGAAGGACAGCCGAGTGCAGCAGGCAAACTGATCAAGGAATGAGGGGAGGTGCCGTCCTGCAGTCAGTCCTGCTGCACATGCATGCATTGTCCCTCAATCATGTTCTGCCATCCTCCTTTGCACTGTCACTCTTGTCTTTTTCTCCTTCCTCCCACTTTCTCCTTTCATCCTCGACCTACTTTCTTGGTGGTGGTGGGTGTCTCTATACAACATGGAGCTTGGTGTGAAAAGCACAATAGCAGAACTAGGACAGATTCTCCACACTGCACAGAGCACTCTAGAGGATTGCACCCCTTCTCGATCCGCTGTGCTGTTCACTCATGCTGTACCTCAGGTTTTGTTGCATGCATTTATTTGGCCCCCATGTGTCCCCTGAATCAGTGCAGTCAGCATGTTCCCCCTTTAACCCCTCCTCCTTCTGCTATATCATCCACACAAACATGCACTTTCTCACAGGGTCTTTTTTTCATTGTTATATCTTGTGATTGATATCTCACTAAAGCAGGAGGTGTCCAAAATGCTACCTGCTACTTATTCACAGTTAAAAAAAATTTTTTTTAAAGGTGACATTTTGTTTTCTTTTCTGTTATAAATTTCTGACTAAAAAGAGTCAAAAAAAAAAAAAACCCAGGAACCATTACCCAAAGGCAGAGAACAATCCTGGCAAAAACAACAAAAAGCCTTAACATAAATTTCTCTTTTACTGTTGTGGAAGAATATTAGACTGATAAATGGAAAAAAATCATTAATTTTATATTCACATATTGTTTTTTTTTATTTTTTATTTTTATCTTTTTACTAATGCCCACTATTGTTATAATTGTTTATCTCCTAGTGTGTGTTTAAGATATGCACAGTCTATCTCTATGGAAATCAGACTACTTTGCTTGTTTTAGAAAACATATCAGTTTTATTTTTAAAAAGTTTAATAAAAATTTGAAGTTAAGTATAAATCTATATTTTGTGGCACCATGAGTACGTCCAACTTGACATTCTCGGCCCAATAACAGGTTTTAACAGGTTTTACCCCTTTTAAATATAGAAAGTTGTTGTGACGCTTTAGCTTGCTCTGAGAATGCAACTTGCAAAAGTTATGACTTTTCTTTCCATTAGTCTATACTTTGTTTTTTATGCATTTCAATGAGATGTTGATTTATTTAAAAACCTAATGCAGAATACCATAATGTAGTTTGAAATATAGCAACCTTTTTGGATATTTCTGTTAATCATCTCCCCCCTGCTGACCAAATAATGGAATAAATAGTGATATTAGAAATCCCAATCTTTATTAAATAGTTTGTTGAGAATTAGTGTTACTGTGCAACAACAATTATGTGTTGTTGCTTTGTTTCTTATAAACTACCTCTATTAACCAATCTTCTCTCTGCCATCTGTCAGTGTTGGCAGCAATTTTATTTTAGTGGATTTAGGTCGACCTAATCTGTTTTCGTCTCTCTGTAAAGATGATTTTTTTTGGCCCACTCATTTTGGATTAAACCGCTGCCCTCTTGGACCTTCCCCGTTTCTCACCTCACACCGTATCTTTCTCTTAGTTACCATGGTGATGGGAATCCCCACAGTGAAGCGAAAGGTGAAGTCGTATCTGTCAGAGACGCTGCGTTCGCTTATAGACAAGCTCTCAGCAGAGGAAAAGCTTGACTGTGTCATCATTGTGTTTGTCGGGGAGGTGAGAACTTCAGTCGACTGCGATGCCTTTTTGAGAATCGATTTAAAAACAGTGGGTGTAATGTTTCTTCCTGGTACAATCTCTGCAGACTGACCTGGACTATGTCCACAGCGTGGTTGATGGCCTGGAAAAAGAGTGAGTACACTTCTCTGCATAAGGCTTCAAAGCTCTGAAGTCCAACGTTTGCTCATTGTTCGTTCATTGTCTCATCTTTGTCCAAACCTTTTCTTTCCTTAGCTTTTCTACAGAGCTCAACTCTGGCTTGGTGGAGGTCATCTCCCCACCAGCTACCTATTATCCAGATCTGACCAACCTAAAAGAGACTTTTGGAGACTCCAAAGAAAGAGTCAGGTAGGCTAAGCATGTAACATGGCTTTATGATTAAAATTCTTTAATAATGTGCATAATTAAATAATTCTTTTACTCAAAATAAAAGATTTTAGATCAAAAAGTTAGGAAAAGATCAATCTTAAAATGCGTTTAGAATCAATTTATATGATTAAGCTTTAGGTCAGGCCTATTGGAAACAAATCTAATGGGATCAGATAATCAGCAAGGATTTCAGTTTTTTATTGATGCAACTATGCTGATAAATAGAAACATATGCTTAACAAATAGTGCACATAACTCATCATTAGTAAAAGCCTTAATCAGAGGATTATTTAAAGTGAACTAGTTTTGAAGTTTAGTCTTATAAAGAAAAAAAAGGATGGGGTAAAAATTCACATTGATGTGTCATTGTGAAATCTGAAGTGTTTATATTGTCCAGGCCGGGGGCAGTTTGCGCTTTTATGTTTTAGAAAACTAAAATCAGTAATTTGAACATGGCTGACTCAAAGTTTTCCTCTTCCTCCTTATTTTTTTTTTGGTTCACTGACAAACTTGTGTTTTTGCTTATTAAAGGCAAGAAAGAGGATTCTTTGGTGGAAGATATGTCCAACGGCTGTTTGTGTATTTTTGAATTGTGCTCATGTATCAGTGCCTCCCCCCCCCCCCTCAAAAAAGTTCTCTACGCTGGTAACGCGCCGCCGATAATGTTGTACTTGACCTAGAGAGGCAGCAAAGTGCCAGAATGCACCTAGTCAGCAGGAAATCTCCTTAAAAAGAAGAGGTCTTTGCCGACGTTATCACTGCAAGTTGTATTTAAGATTTGTTGGTGTGTTCTCGCTACTGCTGCTACAACTTACTACAGAATGAAATGTAATTTACCGGTCCAGCAGAACCAGTGCATCCATTTTCCGACACTTTTGTGCCTTTAGGGCACGCCATCTCTGAAAAGAATCTTTTAAACACACACTTAGCCGACTCCGTTCTCTCCCACTTTCTCTCCTGTTTCCAGCTACATCGTAATAAGGCTTTTTTTTCCCGGTTAGGTTTGCAGGATCCTTTTTGGCCATTGATGCTGGAGTTTGAACAAAAAGTGAACAAATAGCCACCAAAAAAAATCTGCAGTAGCAAACAAGCCTAGGAGTATTTCTTTGTGCATCGGTTGTAATGGCGGACCGCTAGCCAAACAGCGCATGATTTACTCTTGGAGCCTAAGTAATAACGTACTGGAGGAATGAACGCAAAATGTTTGTCTGACAAACAAGTCGCCAATCCACTTTCAACATTAGACAAAGTGGATTAGCTAATGTTTTGTACGCCCACCACGGCCAGAGTTTAAGGGTTTAAATTTTTTTTTTGTCATTACAGTCATTTTAGATTAATCTGGATACTTAATTTCTGAGAAAAATCCTCTTTCACACCTTTAAGGATAGAGTATTGTTAATAAGAGGGTGATCAGTCCCATTACAATTAGGTTCCTCGGTTCTTCTCCTCTATATGAGTCGTATGTTGTATCTGCGAACCTTCAGCTTCAAAGCTGTTAGTCGTCAAGAAAACCTGATCAGCCAAACATAAGCAGATTTTGGCCTTTTGTTTCCCTCTCTCAAATACTTTAGACTCTAGATGAAATTTATAATATAAACGGTGAAGCCTTGGGGATAAGACTATTTCAAGGCTTTTGCTGCTTTCACATTTTAAGGTTGTAATTCTCAGTAAAAGGACTGGTTTTCTTTTCAGAGTTTAACATCAATATTTTGATTTAACTAATCACGGAACATTTTAAAAGCTTTCTAAATCAGAAAAATCCTACACATATGAGCACCTCACATGCTAACAGACGCATTGAACATGCCCCCTGAGGCTCCAAAAATCATTCATAGTATAAAGACTTTAGAAAACAGTTTACATAAGGAATCAGACTTGCTGTCTTTCTGTACTTCATACAATGTGTATATATCTTTCTTCTGCCTATAATGAAAAAAAAAAACAATACGCAATTTTCTGAAGTAGAATTTGTTGAAAAAAATCTCTGAGGATTGCAGAAAAAACAGAGAGACGAGTCAGGGGGGAGGAGGGAGGGAGTAAGCAAGAGCTTTTAGTTGGCTTGATGGGGCGCTTAGTATTCCACAGGCATTTGTGAAAGTCAGATCAAGGTCATCAGCAGCAGCACGCCGTATCACTGTCTGTTAGTAGGGCCCCACCGTGCTTATCTTTCCTTTATAGCTGAATTCATTAGAAATCTATTTACAGTGCAGTGCAGACTCGCGTAATAGCCTTCAGGAGAGCTGCACTGCATGTGGGTGTTAGTGGGCATAGATGTTTCAGATTGCATCTAGCTCAACCTGATTGTCACATTGCATAAGTTTGCATTTAAAACCTGTTGTCATTAAAATATTGTGGACTTCCAAAGCAATCTGTGCTCAGCTAAGTTGGAATGAGTGACCGTCCATGTTTACTGATGTGTTTTAAGTATGTATAGATATATAGAGCAGGCAGAATCAGAAATATGTTTCTGACAGCTCCCACACAGAAACACCCGCAGTCCTCGGTGAACAGCACACTGCTACGTCAGTTGGACCAAACAATTAGCGTGGCAGCTGGGCATTATAAATAATTCAAGCAGAATCTGCTCCTTTACCTTTGCACATATACCTGCCAACATTGTTGCTTCTCACCTGCCTGACATGTTATCTGCAGATATATGCAGAAAGCTAGATTCAGTAGGCTCCATCTTAATATTTGTGTTTCAATGTCTTATGTCTTTGTTTAGATGGCGAACAAAGCAGAATTTGGATTATTCCTTTCTCATGATGTACGCTGTGAGCAAAGGGGTTTATTATGTCCAGGTATGTCTTTGAATTTTAATTCAGATATTTAATGATTTATACCTCAGTGCTTCTATTTGGAGCTAAATCAGTATGTGTAACATGCAGCTCAGCAGAAGTCTCAATTTGGTAAGTTTGAAGCTGCAGGTAAATGACTACCATACATAAAATATTTAATCTAAAATGCTTTTTTGATTTATTGTCGCTTTACTCTCTGAAAGGTAATAAAATATTTCCATAATAAACCTTTGACTATGTGCAAATATCACATCTCAGCGGAGATAAGTGTGGAATATTTATTACTCATTCTACTACTGCCTGTAATACAGCGGCAGCCTCATTTCCTGGCTACCCCGCTGAGGATGTATGACGTGCATTTTTTACTGCTGTGGCATAATCTCACGCTCAAATTCAAGAAGAAAAATACAGCTTTATCTTTCTTTGTGGGAAAATATTAGAAAAAATTAAAAATTATCAATAGAAAATGGCTTACTGTTCTATAACAGATTAAAAGATTTGAATCATTGCATGATGGAAGTCCTATGCTCTCATCTTTCCAGCTCAACTAACATCTTTTCTATAGGATTTAAGTTGCCTCAGATATCATGGAAAACATTTTGTTTTTTCTTGTTAAAGATCTTTTTTTTAGATAGTTATCCTGTAGTTATCCTAAGATCAGGGTTTGAGGTCTGCTGATTTTTATTTAAACTGCTGTTTTTTCAAGCACAAGGTTACTTTGGCCTTTGGAAAGAGATCAAACCCACATCATCACATATACTTAACATTGGGCATGGAGTGATTTATGTATTTAATCATTTATTTATTTATTCTCATGGGGGAAGTGGCGGCCTAGTGATTAGGGCAAAGAGCTTGGAATCCTGAGGTTCTGAATTTGAGCCCCACTCTGGGTCTCTGAGCAAAGACCCTTAACCCCACACTGCCCCCCTGGCCCCGTACAATGGCAGCCCACTGCTCCCCAAGGGGACGGGTTAAATGCAGAGAGTACATTTTTCTAATGTGAGATCAATAAAGTTTAATTAATTATTATTTAGTTTGACTCCAATCTCACCTGGTTTGTTTGTTGCTTAGAAGGGAGCTTTTCAATCTTGGTCTCATCAGAGTTAATCAAATAAAGGTTCTGATAGTTTAACGTTTTATGTTTAATATGTAGATGCAAGAAGGCTAAAGGTTTTGTTTTGTGCCACCAGAAACATAAAATAGAAATCTATCTATTGTTTATTTAATCTTGGAACTCCATTTAATATCATGATCGGTACCAAACAATTATTTCCCAGATATGTTTTACTTTGCTTAAACTTTATTTTTTTGTCTCATCCATGAAATGTCCTTTCTACTACCAGCTCCCATATGGAAGGAAGAGGTATTGTTAATGAGTAAATCCATTGTCTTAGTGTAAACTGCTACTGTAGTTTGCTGTAGTTAATGTTTTCTAGCTCAGTTCAGACGATTGTCTTCATGGAAATAGAGGAGTCTTCCCTCTCCCACCCTCCCTGTAAACAAATAATCCCACTTTCTTCTCCAACAATATCTGGCTTTTTTACTATTTGTCATTCTGTTTGTTGTTTCCTGTAGCTGGAGGATGACATTGTGGCCAAGCCCAACTATTTTGCCACCATGAAGAACTTTGCCCTGCAGCTGTCTTCAGAGGACTGGATGATCCTGGAGTTCTCCCAGCTTGGCTTCATCGGTATTCCCCTCTTTAGATTAACCAATAATCTTACTAGCAGAGAGGCAGAAGATTAGATATGCAACCAGATTTTTCTAATTATTTTTCAAAACATGTTTCTGACATTCTTAAGCATATACACAGTACTTAGATCTATCTTTTTATTGTAGACAATAGAAATAAAATTTGCAGGTATATTGATTTGCAGTGTAACAACACTGAAATATTCTTAATATTCCACATATACCACAACAATAATAACTGTCATTTTAATTAAATAGAATTGGTCAATTAATTGATTATAAACCTTTCTCACAAAATTCCTACGTCAGTCAGTTATATTCTATTTTGTGTTTTTATCTTTTCAGTAATCTTTTAAAGATCATTCCTTATGTTTTTCTACTGATTCTACAATGAAGAGACAATGAATTGATTTGAGTATTTTTATTATAATCATAATAGGAAATTCAGACCATTTCGAGCATCTGGTACAGCAAAGTCTATGGTGGAAGCGCATTAAGGAATGTTGAGATGTCCTGCTTTACGTTTCAAACATCTGGCTTGATGCATCCTTCCAACTGTGGAAATGTAGAAATAAATAAAAAATGTGAGAAGAAATCAATCTTAGCGAAAGCCGCCCAGAGAGACACCTGTGCCCACCCTGGACTGGAAAGTTTTTATTTTATTAGGCTTTTGTTTTTATCTCTGGAGTGGCCAACTTTTTATCACTCCTATCTTTGACCTTTGCAGCATTGAGAAATAAACTTTTCTTGAATCTTATCTGTTTCTGATCCAAGGTGGGTAGAGTTAAGAGTAGCACTGCTTCATCATATTTTTGCTGAAGTAAAAAGTATACTTTAAAGAAAATACTAAACTAACAGTAAAAAGTATTTGGTAAAAAAGGCTAAGTAACTGATCTACTTACTACCAATGACCATAATAACTGATTTAATACTTCAAAAAATGATGTAAAATTGAACAAAATATTAAGTGATATACAAATTCTGGTGTTTAAAAGAATAAGATAAAAATAAACATATAAAATACAGTGATAACACAATACAACATAGGTGGAATGAACACTTAAAACTACTCTTCAAAGTACATTTTTAATTTATAAAATTTCCAAAATCATTATGCAAGAACAGGTTAAATTACAGTATACTGGTAATACTTGCAGACCCAGCAGATGGAAAATAACATTCAGCTAAAAAAAAAAAAAAGAAGAAAAAATAAAGCATTTCCCTTAATGGTGCACATTTGTTTAAAACAAGCCTGTTTTCATTAAGGGAATTTACTCATGATGGAAGGAGCAGCAAGACATTTTACCTAAATGAGAGTATTAAAACTTTATCATGTTTTTGCTCATGTAAAAGTACAATGCTTTAAAACTACTTCTCTACTTTTTTTATTTTTATGATGTAAGTAAATGCAACTAAGTAAATGTTACTAGTTTCTACCCACCTCTGTTTCTGAAGCAATAATCTTGAATTGTTTCCCTAATGGAAGTGGGACAAACGGTTCATTGCCCAGGTGGTGCTGCAGTAGTTAGCTTTACTACTATCAATGATAACCTCTGCCTGACATCAGTGTTCATGTTTATCAATTTATGTATTTAGGCTGATGTTCAAATTTTTGAGTGAATAGAATGGATGCAACATTACACAAGTTGTTTTGAACAGATTTTTTTATTCTGGTACTTTAAATTATAGATTTTACTGTAAGAGTAGTAACAGAGTATTTTTAAGCCTGAGACAAAAAAAAAGTTTGCTGGGAAACTTTGCCCCACACCTAAAAAGATGGAATGATCAAACACCCCCCAATTTGTTTCGGCAGCCATGTCTGGAAGAAATAAGTAAAAGCAGAAATAAATTAATGTAGAAATAAATGTATGTAAAGAATTATGAAAATATAAATCAATAGAAGTAGAAATAAACAAATACATGTATAAACACAGAAAATGAGAAAATGCAGAAAAATATATAAAAAACTGAGAAATACAAGAATAAGTGTGTTTATTTAATTACATATTTATATTTTGTGTTATTTTATTTATTTTTTTGTATTTTTTCATATGCTTTAATATGTGTTGTTTAAAGTAACTAGTTTTTATAGAGTTTCTTTTGGGGAAAAGTAAACATCTCTGAGGTTGTTCTCTCTTTTCTACAGGAAAAATGTTCCAGGCTCCAGATCTGAACCTCATTGTTGAGTTCATCTTTATGTTCTACAAAGAGAAGCCAATCGACTGGCTGCTGGACCACATACTCTGGGTCAAAGTCTGTAACCCTGAGAAAGATGCGGTATGTCCTGTCAATACTGATTCCTTATTAGTAGAAGTAATCGTATTAATTTGTCATGCAATTTTTTTTACCTCCAGAAACACTGTGAGCGACAGAAATCCAGCCTTCGCGTGCGGTTTAGACCCTCTCTATTTCAACACGTCGGACTCCATTCTTCTCTTGCTGGAAAGATTCAGAAACTGACGGTGAGTTCTCATGTTTTGAACGTTGTTGGCTTTCAGAACCAGATGAATCTGTTTCCTGCATAGAGACAATGGTTTTCCTCCTGTCTGCATCTGTAGGATAAAGACTTCCTGAAGCCGCTACTCCATAAAATGCATGTTAACCCCCCTGCAGAGGTCTCCACTTCAATGAAGGTAACACTCCACAGTTCTTGTATACATTTTGTGCTCTTGTTGATTAAATCAAACCTTTTTTTGTAGTTTAATGACATTTTTATAATCTGTATTCATATCACACATAAATATATTTGTCTTGTATTGTGCAGGTTTATCAGGGCCACACTCTGGAGAAGACGTACCTTGGAGAAGATTTCTTCTGGGCCATCACCCCTACTTCTGGAGACTACATTTTATTTAAATTTGACCGACCGGTTAGCATAGAAAGGTAATGAGCAAAGATTAAACACAAAACATATGCTATAGATCAGCCTAAAACAACAACCCGCCTCACTTGCTGTGATTGGCAGATGGTTTGACAGCGATAAAAATATGGAGAGTGATTCCAGGGAGGATGCTGTATAGGATTACAACAAATGTGCAGTATATTGTGCCTGCGAAATGTAGGCAGCACTAGAAAATACTGTATCAGTGTATACAGTTTATTGGCAAAAAAAAAAAAGTTGATATGGGGTGAGATTTTCACAAACAGGCTCATGCAGAAATCTATTCCAGGTGTTTTACTTTCTGTCCTTCAGTAACTGAGGCCTAGCTTTAGAGAGTGTATGTGTGTGTATGTCTCCTGAGGTCAGCTTGAGCTAATGAGAGTGCTCTAAATTCAGCATTCTCAGGCTGCTTCTCTGCAGTGGTGGAGCAGATAGAAGGGAAGATGGTGAATTTATAAACAGGTTAAAACCAGCCTTAGAGTAAAGCAAACCTTTGTTTAGGTTTGTGAAAAGCAAATAACCCTATTTTAAGCTTATTTTATTGTAAAGTAATATTGGAAGCACAGTAATACAACCTGGGGTCCGTTTCACGAAGCAGGTTTAACAAACTCAGATTCCAATCACTGCTAAATTGATCTAGCCTAATGTCGGGAAGTATGAAATGCCATTATCAGTGGAGCCCCGATACTATGAGTCACCATGACAACATGCAACAGGAAGTTCCTATTTTACCCAACTGGAACTAGAGATTTTATTGGAGACATGAAAAAATGGAATGTGTCTAAAAGACAAAGAAACAGCATTTTAACTGCAAAGGAGAGGAAGATGGCGAATGAAAAGATTGTTGCTCAATTTAATCTATAGGTTTATATGAAGTGGTCTATGGCAAGCCATTTTTACATTTATTAATAACATTCTTCTCTCTGTTGTTCCATTTGTACAACTCTAAAATAAGATTCTTCCTGATCAAAATCACACTCCTACACTGAACTGTAATAATATATTTTCTAAATTACATTTTTGTAGCAGAATGAAAGAATAACAAAATTATATAGTAAGTACCTGCAACTGACCAGATTAGCTCTGGGGAGAATGTTTCTATGGTAACTGAGACAGAAGTTGAATAAACTCTCTTTGTGAAATGGAAAAGTCATTTTCCCTTTTTTCAGGTTTAGAAAACTTTGTGTCTTCAGTAAACCGGCTTTGTGAAACGGACCCCTGATCTTTTAGTGGTTGCACATTTCCTTCTCACTGCCACCACTGTCTTACATTAGATGTAACAATTAAAACCCTAAAAATAGCTTCAAATGTAATGGGAAATCTATTTTATCTCTATTAAGCTTTTAGATTTACCACTTGGCTGCAGTTTTTCTCCAATTAATCTTGAACACAGATGTAAGTTTAGGGCATTAAAGATTAAAGTAATCTCTATTCGCGTTTTATTCCTGGATTGTCCCTCAGCATGATGCAGCCACCGCCAAGTTCAATGTCTCTAAACATTTTGCAGGGTTACCTTTCTGCTACATGTGGTGTTTTGCATATCTGCCAAGAGCTTTAATTTTAGTTTAAACAAACCAGGAGTGTCTTCTACATGACATGTGACAAACAGAAAATGTTTCTTGTTTTGGCTTTCTTCTCACCAGGGTCATATTTGTGCACTAGTAATAGTTTCCCCAGTCTGTAAGTTTAGAAGTTTTGCATATAAGGCAAAGTTTGTACACTGCAAAAACGATCTAGAAATAAGTAAAAATGTTTTAAACTAAGTGTATTTACCCACAATTTGAGGGCCAATGGAATGAGTATTTTACTCTTACAAATAACATACTTAGATAACATGCACTTAAAATTTCTGTTTCTTATTTTAAATGTAAATTTTCTTGTTCCAATGGCAAACTGTCTCACCTCCTCACAAAGATAAAATGTACTTATTTTAAGTAAAAATGACTTATTTAGATTTCCAGTTTTTGCGGTGTACAGACACTCCATAACACCAGATTTTAGAGAAAAACGCATCATTCTGACTTCCACTTTGTGTCAGTTAACTTCAGCAGAGGTTCTAAAGGAACAGCATGGGCATTGAAAGGGTAATGTCTACAAACTATTTGATGAACTGTCTCAGTATTGAAGTGAACATGCAGGATAAGGTTCAGTAATGCTCATCCATGAATATAAATGTTAGAATTCATGCGTGATTCAATTGGCAGGTTCCTGTTTCGCAGCGGTAACCAGGAGCACCCAGGAGACAAGATTGAGAACACCACAGTGGAAATACTTCCTTCCTCGGTAGGGAAACGCCTCCTGCTCCTGAAGTAAAAAAGGGAAATAGGCTACAGGCTTATATATGCTTATAGGTACTGAACTACTGAGGTGTCAGTCTGCTCATCAACATTGTTTTAGTCGTTAAATTTCCAATAGAAAGGCTATTTTAAAGATATTTTTCAGTAAACAATATGTCTCTTATCAGGGCAGCAGGTGCCGTTTAACCTGTTAATGAGTTGAATTTGTGTCTCTTAATTTTATTTTATGTGTTTTATTGTTAGGAAAGTGGACTGCAGACCAAAGAGAAGTACAAGCGAACTGAAGATCGCTTCTACAGGATCGGTAAGACTTTTTGGAAATGGTGAATTCTTCAGAGCAGTGGCACAGTGATTAGTACACCTGGCAGGCAAACAAATATTAGATAATGGAGAAAAAAATGATTCTCAGGATAAGATTCATCAGTGTGTGAGCTGTTGGAGCAGGACACACGTGGTCTAATTTTTCTATATATTTCCCGTTTTTTCCCCCTCCATGTTGTTTGTGTTTAAACATTCAGGTCAGTTTGAGAAAGGTGTGGCAGAGGGGGTTGTAGATCCAGCCTTCAACCCAGTTGTTGCCCTTCGACTCTCAGTTCAGAAAAACTCTGCTGTGTGGGCCATCCTTAGTGAGGTACATGCTTTGTCCAGACAAGGAAAACCCTCATCGTTTCCACCCACTGAGGGGAAATAACTAAATGAAAATTGGTCTGCTCTGTCATTGCAGGTACATATAAAGAGGGTATCTGGCTGAGTGCTCAGGAGGAGGTACATGAATCATAGCCCCTGGAGGGCCAAAGTCTCCCAGACTGCTAATGCGGGGTCTCTAGTACCTAGCAACCAGCAGAGAAGTCATTAGAGCTTAGACTTGTCTAAGAAATGCCAGCTCTCTGTCCTCGTTCTACCTGATTTGCTTTGTTTTTGCTTCTTATTTATCAGTCTCTCCCTGACTTTCTTCATGACTCCCACACTCTTGTGATTTTATTTTTGAGAATGTGAATACTACTGTCTGCAGTCAACAAGGAGGGTGTGAAGACATCCGCTCGCAGCCTGGCTTCTCAGAGGAACAGTGTCGCAGAGCGGCTTTGAATCCAATCAGATAATTGCTGGAAGAATGCACGCGGCTGAATCTTTACAGGTGGGGGGAACCAATCCACCTGGCCAGTGGTAGAGATGATGCCAAATCCCTCTCACTTACTCAATGCTGCCACATGTGGGCGAGCAGGGGCATTGCACTGTCTCTCGTGCCTCAGCAAACCCCAGCGATGATCAAGAATGTTGACGTCTCCTAACGGTGGGCTGGCTCCAAAAGCAGCGGCGGAGGTCTAACACGGGACTCTAGATGCACACCAGCCCAAACTGATATCTTCTCTTCACTCCAGTCAAACAGATATCCTGTTGTTAGGCTGGTGGGAGTATTTTTCCATATATTCCAACCTAAGGCAGCCTATTGATCCACAAAAAAAAATCAGCTGTATGTCATCAAATCTCTCTCTCCTCAAGGTCATTTTAGGGTTAGCTAACAGGGACTTTAGCGAGGCAAAATTTCCTCAAAGAAATATATTGTTATACTGATATATTATTATTACAACTATGACTGACGATCTATGAAGTTGACTTAATTTATTGAAAATAAATCTTTAATTTGTACAAGAGTTAAAATATATTTTATTCTAAAAGATGTTTATGGTAGTTATGAGTCTGTGTTTTTATGGACTTTTCTTTTTAATCTAAATAGTTTCTGTAATTTTTAATTTTCATGGCATACAGCTCCTTGCAAAGTCTTGTGTCAACAAATTCATTTTCATGGTATTGAAACTTAAACAGTAGGAGGATTGTACTAGATTCTGTTTTAGTTGTTGCAGGGTTCCTACACGTTTTAATATGAAACCTATGTTAAAACATTTTCCAAGAATCTTCTGGGTTCCAATTTAAAGAAAAAAGAAAATCAGACTTTCTAAGAAATAAGGAGGTAATTATGTGGTTATCACATCATAATTGGTGTTAATCTTTATTTTATGAATGTAGTGGGAGAGGATGAGACAATGAGGAAAAAAATGGCATGGAAGTGATCATTTTCTCTTATATTAGGAGGTTCATAAAGTTATTGTGCCTGCTGTACTGGGAATGTATCAAGACAAATTAAGCTGGAGATCCTAGTTCCATATGATGAGACAATGTGGCTGTAAATACTTTTAAAAAAGGATTGATATCTTCAAATATTTTAATAATAAATGGTTATACCAATAAAAGTAGCTCAAAATATTTGAGGGGAAAAGCTGAAAACACCTTTTAACAAAATTATAATGAGCTCCTTAAATTTTACTATAACAAAACTTTGAATCCGTTATCTAATCAAACGCAAACTAAAGAGATGGTTAAGTCAAAGTAAAGAGTATCTTGATATGAGACCTAAAGCCATAGATTTTATGAGATAATGAAACAACTAAACATGCTTGACATCTCGTTATCTTCATTTCATAAAATAAGCTGTTATTTAGTTGAAATATCTTGATATTTAAAAGAGTCAGAAGCTGCCTTTGTTAATACAATGTCATATTTTCTGTATGTTCAGGTAGTTGGAAGAAATACAGACAGAATTAGATGAAAATATTGCTTTTGTAAGATATTTGTATTATTTAATTTCTATTAATGTAAAAATAGTTTTATAAATCTACCTTATTCTCAAGGATAATGGCTCCTGGTCTCACATATGAATGTCATATTTTGGTGGATAACTTAACAGTTTAGCAAATTATCACGTTTTTGCAGCTAGTTACATTACCATACAGCTTTGTTTTGTATTAGCTGGATATAACTTCAATAATGAAGAGAGGTTTAGCGTTTTTATGGGAGCTCATTAATGGTAAACACCAGAGTGAGAGCAATTTGACCCGATTGGTAGTACCTAGTAGAAATGGTCTGATAATGGTTAGGAAATGGGTCTGAAAACATCTGGAATACTTACTGTAACAGCTGTAGGAACCCTGAGGTAGTAGATACCAGTCTAAGTAGGAAAAATGTGCCTTATAAACACCATTATCTTGAAATTACCCCCCATTCTCAACAATCTTTTTCTTCGCTGTTTCTTGCCTGGAAAATCATCAATGTTTGGATAATGTTAATTTAGATAAAACAATGCTAGATTAAAACAATATTAAATATTATATTACTGCTGAAAAGAAGTGAAAACTAATTTCATCAGCTTATGATCTGGCACAGCAATATTTGCACTGCTTTGATGATTTTTTTTTACCTCATTTCATTTTTTTCATTTATTTTGTTAGGGTAAGTTCTTTTTGTGGACAGGACATGACTACTGATCAATAAATTTCACCGCTGTAAATATATTTAGAGATATATATTCTATCACTTTTTTCCTATTGGAGGTAGTGTTTTTTTTTTTTTTTTTTTTTTTACATTTTCATGTATGTGGCCAACTATCTAATTTAAAACTATTTGTAAGTGAAACTTGACTGATCTTTTGTAATAGTGATTGTAGTTTTCACTGTCAAGGGGTTAGTGAAGTGCCTTTAGGTGGGATTGTTTTCTAATTACTCTAATTCTGGCTTAAAATGCTTTATCGCAGTTATGATTTTAATTGTAATTTACTAACATTTTGTTCAGGTCAAACAGGTTCCCTTTCCTTTCCCCAATTGAAGTATGTGCTCTGGTCAGTCTCTAGTTCTTTGAATTTGAAAATCTGAGCAAAACTTCATAGCCCGAAATGCTTAAAAAATACCTTTTCCTTCTGCTTTTAATGTTGCATCTGCTTTCATAAACAAACGGAAAATGAATGCATGTAAGGGACCCATTGCCATGCTGTCTGGGATTTTCCCTGCTCTTTTTAAGGAAGCAGGACATGTCTGTAAAAAAAAAAAAATACAAAGGACATTCACTCAACAACTTCAGTTCATGTGCCTTCATCGTGTCCATGTTTGCTTGATTCTGGTGATCTTTTTGGCATCAATTTTCCATGAACATCGATTTTGAATAAACATCTGAACTGGGTGGAACTAATTGTACTTTTTGTGTTTTGTTTTTGTTTTTTTCTTTCATCCCATCTTCATTTTCAGGTTTCTTATTTTAAAAACTCGATTTTAAAGCTATGTGGCCCAAAATCCAATTGTTCAATTAATTGAGTCACATGTTAATGGGGAAAAAACTACAAGCAATCCCAGCCTGCACTTCGACTTCCGCTTTCCCACAATGCCTTTCGCAATCATGGCGACTGACAGAGCTTCATAACAGTTACATATCACTGTTTTTTACGCGTGAATTACTGCAGCCCTCAGTTTGACATTCGCTTGTTTTGTTGTTAAAAGTGATCTCTGAACAATGCCTAAATATTACGAGGATAAAGAGGAGGACAGCAGAGCCTGCGCGGGCATTAGAGAGGACTTCAAGGCTTGTCTCCTTCAGCATGACTGTGTGGTAAAGGTAGGTGGAGGGAAGGGACACTGAGAGAGATGGTAAACAAAACTAATTTATATTGTAAAAGCCCTTAGCTGTATCTCATCTAGCTCCTCCGCTTTTCTAACCCGATAAAATGCTAACGCTATGCTAAGGTGCGACTTCTACAAGATAAACTAGAACCAAAACTGTTGGATTTGTTTGCTGAATTCACATCTGAAACAAAAAAACAAGCCCTTTTCAGATTGAAAGCAAATGAGGAAAAGGTTTCAACCCGATGCAGATTGATAGACCACTGTAAATCCTCACATTTAAATTCAGCTAAACATTTGATAATTAATAATTAGGATTTTCTTCTTTTCCTCTCTGTGCCAATCAGTGGCAGCTGGTGGAGTTTTCTCCAGGAGGGGCTAAAAATTTAAAATAGACCTATACCAAAAAAAACTGTCCAATGTCAACAACAACAAAAAACATAAAAAATAAAATAAAAAAAAACTTAATGAATACAAAAAGATAATATAATTTAAAAGTTTTACTTTCTGTACATACATTTTGCCCTTCTGAGGCTTTGTCCAATATGGTGTCACAAACCTAAAAAAATAATGTACCTGTTTAATAATAGAGAAGCTATTAGTCAGCTATATATTCTCTAATGTATAAAAACTATTTTAATTTAAGAACAACAATGCAAATTGACAAACATCTAAAAAAAGTTCAGTATATTATATTATTTTCCATGTGAATCCCAGATTGTTCATTCTTCTTTTACTTTAAATCAGTCCTTCCTGTCTTTATCCATGCTGGGTCAGACCCTGATGTTTGAAAAAGGAGGCAGGGAAAGCAGAATAAAGCATTAGCCTCGCTGCATGCAGTTAGCCAAGCCTTGTAGCTTAACCATGGCCTGGAAAAAGACAGAGTGAACGATCCCATCTGTGTTTGGACTGCTGATTAATTTTGATGTTCGTCTGATCAGGTCCAAACGATTTCACCACCAGCTTCTAATGGAAGTTTGCTTTAAGGGATTTCACTCCTATGACTCGACCTGTCAATCACCCACACTAAACTGTGACTACAGTTTCTGCCACCTTGGGGCACCCCATTCCTGCGCCCTGAGCAGGAATGGGGTGTAGCGATAGTGGAGTTTTTCCTCTCCACTGTCTCTACAAGTATGTTTAGTGTGAGGGATTGCATTCAAGTCAATGAGTCGAGGCAATCAACTGGTTTTCCTTAGATAGAAAAATTTGAATCAATCTGACTGGATGATCTAGTGAACTGTAAAGTGATTTGAAGTGCTATCCTATGCGTTTTTTTTGCAGAGCAGCTACTGCGCTTGTACAGCTTTTAACAAGAGTCAATGGGCAAATATTTATGGGCCCTAGGGTGGAATTACATCACCAATCAGACAAAAAAACGAAACGGCTTTAATCGTCATCAAAGATTAAATATATATCTTGTACATCTAAAATATATATATCAGTATATTTTTTTATTTGTTTTTTTATTTCTTAATCAAGGTCATTGGGTGGGTGGGACGGCGCTTTGCTCAAAATGCCCCGGCAAAAGGTTTGCCCCAGTCCGGCCCTGAATCAATCCCATGACGATTCAATTCAATATCTATTCAACAGATTATAGACTAATTGTTCTTTGAACTGTATAAAAGTAAAGAGGACCCATAGAAAACCTGAAACGTATTATCTGATGTTTATGTTAAAGTTTGTCAGCTAATACAATAAGTTACTTGACAGTCAAAACATTATAACAGAATAAAATAAGCTAAACTTAAAATGAGTTATTTTACACAATTGGAGCAACAGGAATCATATGTTTGAGTATATTTAAGCGTTATACTTAAACAGGAATCAAGTAACAAATAACATAATGTATGAGTTTTTTGCTCAAGGTGGGACAACATATTTTCTAAGAATTCAAAATTGTCCCTCAGTAGATGCAATGCTTAGAATTTTTGCGATACATCTTTGGCAACCTGAAAACCCAAAGTGCACCGAAAAAAAAAAAGAGGAAGCTTCTCATCTTTTTGTGTAGCCACGGCTCATATAACAATATTTAGTTTTACTACATTTTCACTAGAGGCACTAGGACCAGTTTTATTGGGGCACTGGCTCCTGCTGGCCTCTGCCCTGAACTGCCAGTGCTGCCACCTTGCTCTTTATAAACACCTTGGCTTTATTTATACATCACTAAAACAAATTCCTTGTATGTCTGAAAACTCAGCTTTGCAATAAAAAAGCTTAAATTCTGATTTAAAAACCAAACACAGATAATCCACTTTTAGTTGCAGCCGATGTATTCTCCATTTCCAACCACCCCACCTGTAAGCTGAAAGGAATAACAGTCTAATGTTTATGTAAAAGACCAATTAGCTATGATGATAAGGAATTTTCTTGGTAAGTTTTGGACCAAGGAAATAAGCTTAAAATGCAGTTTCTATTGTCACATTAAAGACGGCATATTTATGTGTGTTTATATCTACTAGGAGGGAAAGATGCCCAGCGAGTGTCTGAAGGAAGGCCATTGCAAAGCCCTGCAGACATCATTCTTTGAGTGCAAGAGGTCCATGGTACGTCTGTAAACACTTTTTTCATAGAGAACAGATGTTTATAAAGGACATTTAACCTGAGGTTTGAGGGTGGTAGGAATGCTGCATGTGCAGTGAGGAAAATAAATATTTGAACACCCTGTTATTTTGCAAGTTCTCCCACTTAGAAATCATGAAGCGGTCTGAAATTTTCATTGTAGGTGCATGTCCACTGTGAGAGACATAACCAAAAAAAAAATTCCAGAAATCACAATATATGATTTTTTTAAAAATAGTTATTTGTATGATACAGCTGCAAACAATTATTTTCACACCTGTCTATCTATAAAGAGCTTTTAGTCTCCCTCCAAAATGTTCACCTGCACTCCATTTATTATCCTATATTAGATGCACCTGTTTTAGGTCGTTAGCTGCATAACGACACCTGTCCACCCATTAAAATCAGTAAGAATCCAAATATTAACATGGCCAAGACCAAAGAGCTACGGGGAAATTGCCAAGCAGCTTGGTGATAAAAGGTCCACTGTTGGAGCAACATTAGAAAATGGAAGAAGCTAAATATGACTGTCAGTCTCACTCTGACTGGGGCTCCATGCAAGATCTCACCTTGTGAGGTCTCAATGATCTTAAGAAAGGTGAGAAATCAGGCCAGAACTACATGAGAGGAGTTCGTCAATGACCTGAAAGAGCTGGGACCACCGTTTCCAAGGTTACTGTTGGTAATACACTAAGACGTTATGGTTTGAAATCATGCATGGCATGGAGGGTTCCCCTGCTTAAACCAGCACATGTCTAGACCCGCCTTAAGTTTACCAATGACTATTTGGATGATCCTGAGGAGTCATGACAGCAAAGTCATGTGGTCAGATGAGACCAAAATAGAACTTTTTTTTGTCATAATTCCAGTGACCGTGTTTGGAGGAAGAAGAATGATGAGTACCATCCCAAGAACACCATCCCTACTGTGAGAAATGGGGGTGGTAGCATCATGCTTTGGAGTGTTTTTCTGCACATGAGACAGGGCGACTGCACTGCACTGTATTGAGGAGAGGATGACCAGGGCTGTGTATTGTGAGATTTTGGGGAACAACCTCCTTCCCTCAGTTAGAGCATTGAAGATGGGTCAAGGCTGGGTCTTCCAACATGACAATGACCTGAAGCACAGCCAGGATAACCAAGGAGTGGCTCTGGAAGAAGCATAGCAAGGTGCTGGTGTGGCCTAGCCAGTCTCCAGACCTAAACCCAATAGAGAATCTTTGGAGGAAGCTCAACTCTGTTTTTCTCAGCGGCATCCCAGAAACCTGCCTGATCTAGAGAAGACCTGTCTGGAGGAGTGGGCCAAAATCCCTCCAGCAGTGTGTGCAAACTGGATAAAAAAACTACAGGAAACATTTCACCTCTGTAGTTGCAAACAAAGGCTACTGTACCAAATATTAACATTGATTCTCTCATGTGTTCAAATACTTATTTGCAACTTTATCATGCAAATAAACAGTTAGAAAAAAAAATCATACATTGTGATTTCTGGATTTTTTAGTTTTTTTTTTTAGATCATGTCTCTCCCAGTGGACATTTATCTACGATGATAATTTCAGACCCCTCCATAATTTCTAAGTGGGAGAATTAGCAACATAGCAGGGTGTTCAAATACTTATTTTCCTCACTGTATATATCAACTAAACAACTTTAATAAAATGTTTTCTATCCACAGCTTGACACAAGGTCACGATTCAGAGGGAGGAAAGGATACTGATACCAACGTTAACGTCTGACATGGCTGATGGAAAAGCTGTAAATATTTATATTGATCACAATCAATAGTTCTTCAGCGTGTGTGAACCTGCATCTTTAGTTTTATCAGTACCTCACCTGAAGCACAGGTGAGGAAGTGCAGCAGCAAGCTACAGGATGTGAAGAACCCACAGAGGATTACACCATTAATCTTTAAAATATGGGGGAGCAGGATAAGACCAGAGCTCCTATTGGTTGGAGCATCCAATATGTGAGAACATTTTATCTTTGAGTGTGTGATGAATGAAAAGCATCAACTTCAATAAACAATGACCAAAGTCAAAGGTTTCAGTCTGTTTATACTGGAGTCATTCCATCATGAAGGTACATGTGCAGCTTTAGAGCATTATCAGTTAAAGACATACGGCAAAGAGGTGAAACTCATTTCAGAGCCGCCATCATCATCCTCTTAAACTTCTCCATATCCACCTTTTTTATGATAAAAGCTTTATGCGTTTTGTTCAGCAGTCCCAGAGTGTCCACGATCATCATCCCTCTGGTGTTATGCCCCATCAGCTCCACGCTGACTGGAAACTGGTCGCTCTCTATGATGAATGAGTCATCCACAGCGGCGGCCATAGCATATGAGTCACAGGAAATGAGGCCCGACCCGGCAATAAACTCTCTCTCGAAGCGGTCGGTCTTTGACGCCTCGATGCTGTGGCGGAAAATCTTTGCCATGAAGCGAGCTTTATGGGTGTTCTGCGCCAACCAGGCGTCACAGAACTCCTGAGGAAATGAATAAGCGCATCACAAGCTGCAATATTTTACTGTTGATAAATGATGGAAACCCTGAACTAATGCACAGCATGGTGTCTACACGTCATCCACGCATGATAGTAGATGAGAAATTACCCAGGGCAGCTTGTTGTAGCAGGTAAACTCCCAGCAGGCCAAGTAGGTTGGACACTGGTAATCATTCAGCACGATGTATGCAGCTTCTGGATCAGAAGTGAAGTTGAACTCGCCGCACACCGTGATGTTTCCTCGGGCTTCGTTACAGGGGAACCACAAAAAGTCAGTCTTTACCAAGAGAAGAGATAATAAAAAAATATCTATACTTTCTTAGGCTTCCAATGTGCCGTATTAATTATTCTCAGCAATAAAAACAGAATTTTTGGTCACTTCTTTAAGAGCTGTGTATTTAGGCAAGTTTAAAATATAAAAATATGATTTGGATGCATTAGTCTGATTTTAAGTAACAGTAAGTGGATAACTGGTCTAATTTCATTTACAATGAAAAAATGTTACAAAAATGTTGATATTAAAGGTATAGTGTAGGACAGTGGTTCCCAAACTTTTTTGACTCAAGGTACCCCTACACATTTTTCCACCCAGCCGTGGTACCCCTAAACTGATAATGATTATTTGATAATTACTTTTCTGTCATTTTTTCAAAGTAGTAAAGAAAACATAAAATGAAACCCCTCGTCTTAGAATATATTTGCTTACATAAAATGTAAATAAAATGTAAAAATGTACATTCAATATAAAAAATCCTGCGGCACCCCTGTAGTGACCTTGCGGTACCCCTAGGTGCCGTGGCACCCACTTTGAAAACCCCTGGTGTAGGATATTCTTTTTCCGGGTGGATCATCAAAATAAGTGGTCCTCCTAAATGTTTCCATAAGGCTGTCCTACATGCTAGTCCCCGTTTCACTTACTGATGGTGAGTCTGACAAAGTGGAAAAATTGCAAATCTTCTTTTGGAAAGAAAGTTTGCATGAGCGATGCAAGCAGCAACTTTTAAACAGGAGAAATGGGCTCGTTCATGCTCTTGCATGAACAAGGCATTCCCTCTCAGGAGCGAGTACAGGGTTGTGCATGTGCATTTTTCTTTTCTTTTTTTTAAGGTGAGAGGGCGGTTATCCAAAATTTGCGAAAATCTTCCACTATACCTTTAAAGATGTATGCTTTGTGTTGCAACTGAGGTTTCCTTTCCAACAAGTTTTTCAACTTGGGTGGTGATTTTAACCCAGTCTGTACCGGTAGCCATGCTGTCGGTGCACAGTAATGGATGAGTGAAGTGGAAATGAACAAATCTACAAGCTGTCGGTGTTTCACTCACACTCCGTGTTCCCTCCCATTATGTAGAGCCCTTTGAGTTTACGCGGCAGAGATGGATCCATCCTCACAGCCAGAGCCAAGTTGGTTAGGGGTGCCGTGGCAACCAGACACACCTGGGAGAATAAAAGTGATGTTATTGAAGTATTCAAACAATTATTACAATACTGTAACATTTCTGAAATGTAAACCATGAAAATGATTGTAAAGACCTTTCAAAAATATGTTTACTGTAATAAAAAAAATGCTTTTTTTTGTTGCTGAATGAATGAACACCAATTTATTCTCAGTTCAGATGTGAATAGACAGACATGATGAGAATGTCGTACGTCTTCTCTAAGCTGAGAAGTTTAGCATGATTTTTGTAGCTGTCTCTGTAAAAGGATTTTAAAGATGTCACTAAAGAAATCTTAAATTCACGGCACTGAAAGACCTGTACAAGAAGTGGATGTTCAAAACAGCTGCCCTGTAGCTCAGGTCTGGGCTCCTACTCAAGCTCACGCTAATGATGATACTAAAGTTGTTCCCAAATCAATCCACAACTTTAAAATATAACTACAGGACCAACAGCAGCTTTATAATTTTAATATGTAAGGACATACATGTGCAACCACAAAGGGATAGCGTATTTCTTATTCTCATGAAGGACACCTTTGCTGATGTATTCAGGGATGGATCTAAAGGGGGGGGCATGGACAACCCTAGCCAATCACTGGGCACCGCTAGGGACACCTCTATTAGGAGATTTGCTGTTCCTGAATGGATGCAACTCACCACAGGAACAAGCAGTTCTCCTCTAAACCAGAAGGTGGCAGCAGGGATACCATCATGTAGAGCTTTGACATTTTGAAAGTCAGTATAATAATCAAAAACACAGCAATTTTTTTTTTTTTTTACAAAAATATACTACATTTAAAGGGATTTTTTATGAATTCGTTTCTGGATTATATAGGGAGGGGTTTGTCTATGCAGAGTCTTCTATGAATCTGCTCGACCCAGGGCTGCACGATGGATCAGTTGGTAGTTTCTTTCTTTGCAGCAAGAAGGTTCCAGGTTCGATTCTCGGCCCAGTGTCTTTCTGCATGGAGTTTTCATGTTCTCCTCCGTGCATGTATTGGTTCTCTCTGGGTACACCAGCTTCCTCCCACAGTCCATTAACATAATTTGTTCGGTTAACTGGAATCTCTTGGTGTGAGTCTGATTGCATGATTGTGTGTCTCTCTGTTTTCCTGTGACAGACTGGTGACCTGTCCAGTGTGAACATCACAGATTTACAACTATGTGCATATCTTTATTAGCACTTGAAAATCTGGTCTGTTTTCAGTAATTTATTCTGAAATTATATATGTTTTGCTTCCTTCATTTTCTTGTTGGTTTATTGTGATCAGTATAGGCTGACCCTATAAATGTTTTCTGGAGCTTCCATTGGATGTATTAAACAGGAAGTGCACCAAATAGCTTTGGGTCTTTTTTTTACAAGCCATCTTCTCTATGTTTGCACAGCGCTCTTATTTCACAAAATTTCTAACAAACCCTGTGACTTATACTAACTTACGAACTCATTGACTATGACTACAGATGAAGAGGAAACAATCATATGTAGATCTGACTGGAGCCAAATGCTCTGCACCTCTCACCTCTCCTGGGTTTTCATTAACAATCCGGATAATGGCTGACACAGCGTTCTCCTTCTGAAGCTGGTCCAGTCCTGGAGCATTGGGGTCCGGAGCGTCACCCAGGCCATCCTTTCCATGGAACTCTCCTGCATTCAGCATGTTCCCCAGGATAGACCTATCAGCACCTTTAAAGACTGGGATCTGATCCAAAATGATAAGAACACTGAATATAATGAAGAAATTAAAACACGCAAACACAAAATGCTAAGATATTACATGCCAGACTATGCATAAAAACTACTTGGTGCTCTATGGGGTTTTAATAAAAGTATACTGCATGTGACCCACATCCAGCTTATTGCAGGCCTGCAGAACACGCAGAACATTCTTGCACACGTTCTCTACAGCCGTGTTTCCATGCACACAGGTGATCCCCAGGAGCTCCACTTTGGGAGTGGCCAGCGCCAGCATGATGGCCTGAGCATCGTCCACACCACAGTCCACATCCACCAAGAGCTTCTTCATCGTTCTGAACCCTGCAAGTGGAGATATTTCTGTTGAAACACAAATGTAGTATATTTTACAAGACAAACATGATTTTTATTTATGTGATTGCATGTACGAGTATAAAACATCTAATTAGATCGTCAGAAATGATTTGAAACTGAAACATTTTAACTTACCTGGAAGCTGTTGTAGGAAGTCTGAATAGAAGGGTGTTCCTGACAAAATGCAGTCAAGGGAGGTTGGCTGGAGACAACCTTTGAGCGGAAAGAGAAAAAAAACAGCAGAATCAGGAGCCGGCTACATAAAGGAAGTTATGAAAGAGAAGGAAAAAGGTTAATTAATAATCTCACTCTTAATTAGTGTGTATTGTACTTTTAAGATAGGCTGTAAAAAACACAATGAATCATTGCTGCAGATTCAAAATTTTCAATCAAAGTCTGTATATCAGTATTTTTCAGTACAGTAAAGTTAAATCCAGATCCGTTAAAAGAAGCTGTTATAAGGAGCAAAGGTCAATTTGCATGATCTTTGTTCAGTACCTGCACACTCCTAGAAATGTCCTGAGTCTGAAGCCTCCTGTCTTTAGTTAGAGGGTTAGAGTGGCCTTGTTTCTGCTGCAGCCAGCACTATTGTGTCTGTCACAGCACAACACAGATAAAGGCTTTCCTTCTTCCTCTCATGGGCTTTTAGGAAATTTTCAGAAAGCAGTCATGTGTTTTTTGTTAAGTACAGATTATTTAAAGCAGAACCTTTTTAAATAAAAAATCATATGCTTTATGATTAAAATAATCAGATAAATCAAATTAATAAATCATGTGTTTACAGTGCACCCGTCTCTCCTCCAAATTGTGCCTGTTTTTCGATAAACCTTTCCAATTATGAACCAAATGTTAGTGCATTTGGGGGTAATTATTGGTCAATTAGGTCTGGATAGCAGCTAATGTGTTTGTGATGTTTGGTGTTTATACATATATATGCATCTTTGTATGAATAGCCTTCCCAGAAGCTTATATGGATCATGGTTAGACCCAGGTATTATTTAATCACTTTATGGAAGCCATAAGCATAGAGTGAAATTGTAATATATCAGTCAGAAAGTCAGAAAAGGTGTGGGGAAAAAAACAAAACATTGTCAAACATGCTTTTGATCAAAAATCAGTGTTCAAATCTGAAATGAAATCTTTTATTAGTGGTCAAAACAGTCGATAAAAGTTGAAGTTCTTTGATGTGTGTCAGAATAAAATTTTCTTCATCTGTGGATAAAAGCTCCTGCTGTCGTTCTGTGGAGTCCCAAAGCCTCAGAATTTTAATCTAGAATAGTTTGTTTTACACCCATCCAGACTGCTAACATTAATATTTTATTTCTTACTACAGCTTGAACTTGCTCAAATTATAAAGGTTCAGCCAAAGTGATTCTACAAGTGGCAGAGGTCAGGTTCGTATTTAAGTTATTTTGTGAGATGTTAACATTGTTTTATGGGTTAAGGATTCAAATGTAATATTATGATTATGTAATATAATCTAGAAATGCCATTTCACAGTACAGCAGGTATCACCATGTCAAGAAAATGAATGTACTGTCATGGGAAAAAAGTATTCAAATATTCATCCTAGTTAAATAAACGGAGATCGATGGATTTCACTCAGTCGGCACATTTATTAAATATCTTTGCAAAGAGAGAACAGTCATCATACAGCCCGAATGACACATCATTCTGCTCTGTTCTGCCTGAGCAGCGTTCGTTCCCACTTACTTACAACAATGGAAAGTAGTCAGTCATAACAAATTACACACACTTTGGTTAACAGTAACATGTTATGAATAAACCTTGAGAAAGAACCTGATTTGTTATGGGAAGAAGCTATGTCTGGTCTACAAACACCAGCCTGCAGGGAAATGTGTAGCCTTGAGAGAGAAACAGACTGAGTGAAAACTTTTATAGTGAGTAAATAGGATAAATTAATATATAATAGAAGAGAGATAAAACAGTACAAATCAAACTAAAGTCAGTGGAACCAACTTGAAAATAAATCAAAGCTGACAGGATGAGGTTAATTTGTTAAAGATCAAGTATAGGAAAAAAAAAACTAAAGCTTAAAACAAAACAAGAGTCCAATGGATTTACAACAAAATGTAAACTTTTGAGAGCAATACACATGAAATAAATATGTATCTCAGCATTTCTTAGAGAAAAATATACAACTGGATGTGTTTTAAAGCATTTTCTTTACAATAACAAAAAAATATCTCACCTTTTCACAAAGGGGAGCTCCTCCAGTTTAACACACAAATCTCCATGTTGATGAGGAGGATAATCGTGTTTTATTAAAACTTCCTTTCAAGATACAGATATTTTTTTACAGGTCATCACAATAAACAGACAACTAGTAAACAGTCAAACCCCAGATTAGAGCAAATACTTTAAATAACAAGAACAGGAACTTGTATTTTCTCTCTGTATACTTCATACATGTGTTAGCATATATATACAGTATGATTATTTTAAAAATATCTATTCATTTACAAAAAAAAAAAATAACAGTAGAAAAAAGGATGACTTACAAATTCTTTTCTAGCATTGAGCAGCAAAAGATGATTGAAGAATAATAACTTGAGCCTCATCATCATCAAATCTAAGAGAGATTAGAATTTTGTACCAAAGCAGACCTGCTTCAACATCCTCCTCCCTTCGTTACATGAAAAAGCTAAAGCAGATGGAAAAGCTTGGTTTCTCTATGATATTAGTCAAAATCTAATCAAAAATAGTTGTTCCTTTTTCTGCACACTAGAGATAAATGATTTACGAGAATCAGTTTAAAAGAAATTACATAAGCTTCACTATGAAAAACTCATAGCGGGGTGGGGGGTTGATAAATCACACCTGAATCTAAGAAAGTTATTACGTTTTCCTCCTAAGCTACCAGGAGAGGTAGTGACAATTGAGTTGGTAACACTCCTCATTTATAAAATGTCACATAAAAAAACATTTCATGTACTTAAAATGGAAAATGTTCTGAAGATGGTTTTCTTTTAGGCACAAATGGAGGTCAGATGATCCCCAACTGACCCTAAGGAACCTCATCAAGCAGTTTTACTTCAAAGATTCCCATAAAACAAGCAAACAAACAAAAATAAAAACTGTTGTCAGCGAACTGTTTTTAATACTAGTCAGTGTTGGTGGACAGCTGCCTCCAGGTTGGAGGTCAGGCGGCTTGATTTCTCCAGGCAGAAACAGGTCTGCAGCGATGAGTGGATGCTGAGACAAAAAGAGGAGCTCTTGGTTCTCCAGCCAGTCTACACTTTAAACATAAAACAACTACCATGAAATGTGGATCATAACCAAAGAGTGAGCTGCTAAAAGGGTGGCTGGGCTCCGAATCACCGTAAAACATCGCCTGATAGACTGAATCTCCCTTTAGCACTAGAAAGTACTTAAGATTCCCCAAAGCTGGAGACTGCTGCTAGTAAGAGGAGCTGAGTTTACCTCTCAGTCCTGTTACCTCTGCAACCCAGCCTCAGATGAAAGGAAAGAAAGATGGATTTAATGTATCGCATGTGTAAAATATCTCATAATAAAATATTAATGTCTGACCCAGGTTTCCAAACATTTAAGTCTTTGATGCCTGAAATAGCTGTGCTGTGCAGCGGACAGGACTAAATTTATTTATAGTATGAAATAAATATTCAATTCCATAATACAATAAACTAAACAGTTTATTTAATTATCCATTGTATTAAAAAAAAAAAAAACGTTTTGCTAGTCATTTAATGGGACAATATCAAGCTAATTCCTTCATGATATACTTGGCTTCATTTTGGCCCTTTGTTTTTTTTACTCCTCATGTCCAGCTTCAAGGCAAGCAGAATGCTGCTCCAGTGCTTCCAGTGGCAGCCCACTGCTCCCCAATGGGATGGGTTAGTGAATTTCTCTATTGTGATATTACATTATCCGTTTCCTGTATTTCACCTCCATTAAGCCTCATACTGGTAGCATAAATAATTCTACCATAACAAACCTGTTAGTCTCAGAATTAACAGATATATCAGTGGAGGCCCTCAAAGTTTGCTGATGAACTGAAAGGTTTTTTCTGCATAAAAAGTGACAGACTGAGGGTTTGATCCTTCATGGCAGGTTTCTCTCTTTAATATCTTAGGCACTAGTGGCCTTTATTTTTTATGTTTATTTTTTTCAGTAGTAGGTAGACAGGAAATGTGTTTGGAAAGAGGGGGAAGACATGCAGCAAAGCTCACTGGGCGGCGTTTTGAACTGCTGACCTTTGTGTCGGGGACCTAAGCCTCCATAAATGGGTTCAAGCTTTTTGAAGGTGACGCTTTACTCTTTCTATTCTTATTTGCATTGCTGTGTTGTTGTTACCCAGTCTGAACCTGAGGACCTGAGTTCACTCCATGTGTGTTTGTCATTTCAAAGCCGCCATCATCATCTTTTTGAACTTTTCCATGTCCACCTTCTTCATAATAACAGCTTTATGCGTTTTCTTCAGCAGCCCCAAAGTGTCCACGATCATCATTCCTCTGGTGTAAGTCCCCGTCAGTTCAACGCTGACCGGGTACTGATCGCTTTCTGTGATGAACGAGTCATCCATGGCGGCCGCCATGGCGTAGGAGTCACAGGATACAAATCCCGTGCAACCCAGACACTCGTTCTGCGTACTCTCTTTCTTCGCCTCCTCCATACTGTGGCGGAAGATTTTCGCCATGAAGCGAGCCTTGTCGCTGTCCTGACCCAACCAGGTGTCACAAAACTCCTGAAGAAATGAAAATAAGGACAAACTGCAGCATTTACCGGTCATAATAAATAATGTGGCAAAGATGTCATCCTACAAAAAAGTTCCAATTCTCTTTAAGAATTTTGATTTAAAAAAAGTTAATAGATAAATAAAAAAGTGAAAGTAATGAAAAAATAATGAAAAAGAATGTACCAGCAATACTGGAAAAACACTACTGCAGTTTTTATGTTAAATATCTATTTTTTATTTATTCAGAAAGAGCAAAACCTTAAAGGGATACACGCGCCGTTTCGTTGTCAAAAGATATAAATATAAAAAATATAACCGCGGATGTCTGGGGGACAGTGATTCGCCTACATGTTATGAATGCTGGAGTACCATAAATGATAAATTATGAACAGTTTAGTTTGTGCCTTCAAGTCGTTGCCCATAGGAAGAAGTTACTTGGATATAACCTAACGGAATATCTTCAGAACGGCTCCAAATGACACAAAAACAATATGGGTGAGTAGAACATGACGTAATAACGTAAAATCAGGGGCTCAATGGAAAAAAAATGGCGTTTGCCTTTAATGAAGAAGCAGCATGAGGACATCATTGCACCTGGCTTCAATAACAAGCAGCCATAAGCTGCTGCTTAAAATGCACCATTTTACTGATCCTCAGTACGTTTAAGCATCTGTTAAAGCTACTATAACACTCCATTCTGCAGCAGGTAATTCTAATCTAAAAAAATATTAACTAAAAAAAACATCCACTGGTGATTAGCAGATGTGCACTGACTAGAGGCGTTAAAGGTTAATTATGGAGCACAGCTGCCCTGTTTCTGTTATATGTCTGTTTCTGTCCATTTGAGCCCTGCAGAAAGGAGCAGACACTGAGCTTGGTTCTGCTGGAGGTTCCTTCCTGTTAAAAGATAATTTTTCCTCTTCGCTGTCGCTGCATGCATGGTCGATGTGAGAGATTGCTGCAGAGTCGACGACACAATGCAGATTAACGTTCACCGTGGCTACATGCTAATACAGGGGGAGCAAATCCAGCAAAGTCAATGACTTGATGCAGTCAGCTTCGTACTTAAAACCAAAAACTTTTTACCAATCTGACTGTATGATTTTAATGAACTGCTCTATAAAGTGCCTTGAAATGACATATGTTGCAAATTAGTCCTATATAAATAAAATGAATTGCACTGAATACCTTTTGATCACTAGTTATGTGAAATTCTAAGTTAATACAATTTTTTTTTATTAAACCACAATAACAGCTTCTGCCTATAGGCTATAAAACTTCTTCATTAAGCTGAAATGTATCAATACTTCATTGCTGGTAATCACTGTTTTTTACACTTGCATTCCTCTATATACAAATCATCATCTATAACTTTTAGAGATACTTTAAGTAAACATTAATATACAATATTTGTACATTTCCAAAACTCTAAATATCAGTGTCTAGAAAAGCAAGAAACTTGATATAATTTTACTGTGTAGCATGAAAGTTGCACAAGAAACTTTGCAGTTATTCGGTCAAATCAAACCGATCAAATATGATCCAGTAAGAAACAAATTAGACCCACAACCTAATAAGGATCAGTAGATTTTTATTTTTTAAATCATTGAATATGTCGAAAATGAGCCTTACCCATGGCAGCTGGCTGTAGCAGGTAAACTCCCAGCAGGCCAGATAAGTGGGACACTGGAAATCATTCAGCACCACGTACGCAGCCTCTGGATCTGCAGCAAAGTTAAACTCTGCACACACTGTGATGTTTCCTCGAGCTGAAGGACAGAGGAATACAATGTGAGGGCAAATAAGAAAAAAATACTCTCACAGTAAAAAAAACTAAAATAAAAAATGTGTTATTTGGACATGTTTAATCATCTCATGTTTGCAATTAAAATCAGTCAAATGTCGGATCATGTAGGGTATGAATAGTTTTAAGGGCGTTCAGCAGCTTGCATGTGAGATGAAAGGCAGAGCTTCAAACAGCATGCAGGCTCTGAGGGAATGTGGAGAGCTGACTGAGGTCGGACCCTTTGGGCTATATTCAAAGGCGGGTATTATTTTACCCAGCTGTGACCCCGGCCTCTCTGCAGACCCATCCTACAGTTAACTGAGCTACATCAGTGGCCTTTTAAAGGATAATTAATTAGAGAGACTCTCCTCAGTCTGAGCTGTATGTATTTCTATAACGTTTGGAAATATTATCATTATTCAGTGAAAGTTCTATTAATTAAATATTGATATTTTTTTTTTATTTCATGTGATTCCACCACCAAATGCCTGGAACAGTACAGGACGTGTACTGCTCCTACCATGGTACTATATAAAATAGATCAAAGGGAATTGTGTTGATTATGTTATATGAGATATAATCCTTTCTAAACTTTGAATTTGTAACTAAAAGTACAGAAAGTTTGGTTATTTCTGAGCTCACTGGTGGGACAAGATCGCAATGCTATAAAGGTGTCTGACCCTCAAACAGATTTCTCTTATTTTTAACTGTTTTAAACACATACGGTAAATGTTTCTCAGGTAAACATTTAGTCTATTTAGAGAAAACCCATCCGAACCAACCTGTTCATTGTATGAATACATGGCCCTGTATGCAGCTCCTGTTTAAAGTCCTGCAGTATTTTTAACAGTGCGTTTCCCCTGCAGCAGACCTTACAGGAACCTGCATAGTTTGTTTTCAGGGACAGAATTTCCTTTAGGGCTGCAACTAACAATTATTTTGCAAATCAATTAAACTGTCGATTAATAGAAATTAAATCAGGCGAAACTAAAGGTTTTCCTCTTGAGGAGATCTGAATGGATCATATTGAAGAAAAATGTGGGTTTTCTGTATCTCAAATGCAAAATGTTTATATTTTTTTTTTACAATTTTGGTATAATTACTGCTCTGTGAGTTTTCTGTCAGCTAAAGGCATGTTTTAGAGTATCTATACTCCAGTTGATGATTAATCAATTACTAAATTAGTTGACGTTTATTTCAATAATTGATTAATCACGATTAATCCGATTAATTGTTTTGGCCCTAATTTCCTTTGCCATGTTTTCACCATAAAAAATAAAAAAGTCAAATCAGACAAAATGGGTTAGAAACCAACCAGGAGAAATGAAGGTAGGTTTTGGATGAACTCTGAACTTAAGATAGCCATTCCTGCTGGGAAGACGCCAAACATGCACTACTGGCTGATATGATCAATGTTGTGGTTCCTTCATTAACCGTTAATGGTCCTCTGGAGGCCATGTTTACTGAAAACAACACAATTCTTGATTGCAAACACCAATTGACGCCCAGCGCCTTACACTAAATATCAGTGTTTACATAAAAATACATGGATAAGATACGACATTTTGGTTTAAATAATGAAAACTACTGACTTCAGCTTTCCGTTTTTATAGTGTTTATAATCTGATATACAGATTAAAAACCTCCGAGTTAAAAATGATTCAGTTTCAAAGCAGATCAAACGGACAAATTATTCTTTAAAATAGCTTTATGTAATCCAACAGAAGCTCTGTTGTTTCCAGTATCTGGTATCAGAGCAGTTAGTTTAAAATCCATTTTATGATCACATCTCCCCA
Source organism: Cyprinodon tularosa (assembly GCF_016077235.1). Lineage (NCBI taxonomy): Eukaryota > Metazoa > Chordata > Actinopteri > Cyprinodontiformes > Cyprinodontidae > Cyprinodon > Cyprinodon tularosa. The sequence continues at coordinate 1,257,857 of NW_024038975.1, read as the reverse complement.
GTTTGAAGGGAAATCCAGCGGTCTTTACACCAAATCTGCAGTAAAAAGATCAATTTTTTGGTCTTTTTTTCATTATTTTAAACCTCATTCTGGACATCTCTGCTGCTTAGGTCGGTGATCAATGTGAAGCAGCGTTCCTACAGCCAGATAACCTGTTCAGATTCAGAGGCATGACTTTCACACTCCATAATGGAAATGTACATTGATAAAGAGGTGTTGTCCTGATGTGTTGCCATCTGAAATCTTTTAGCCTACCCCATATTGTTGGACAGGTCCTATATAATTTGATTTTTCTTATAAATGTCTGGCAGTTGTCTATCTTGGTGTTGCTTCAGATAGTTATTAAAAATATTCTGCTAATCGTATTTCATGATTCAGAATACGGGGCTGGAATTTATCCTAATGAACTAAATTATCCATTCAAACTGCTCTTTATATTTTCTCCTCTTCAGATTCAAATTTGTTTGATAATCCAAAATACTGAGGTGGGCCAAATAATTCAAAAGCACAAAAATCTGAATGTACAAATACCGTATTTTCACGACCATAAGGCGCACAGTACTAAAAGGCGAAGTCTCAGTTTTGTGTGCCATTTCTGTATTTAACACACACATAAGGCGCACCGGACTATAGGGCGCGTTTTTTATATACAGGTACATGTCCTCTACTACCTTTAAATAGCTCTACTGCGTATTAAAAATACAGCGGGGGCAAAACTGAGTATGACTGTGCTTTATTCATGTATTTATTACAAAGTATTAATCAAACCTGGGAGCTGGCCGTGAGACAGACACATCGCAGATGACAGCGCTGTGATCACTCCTAAATTAACTTAAAATCCTGAAACCTGCCGACAGAATATGTTCGCTTTTATTACCGGTATCCTGGTGCCTGCAGTTTAAATTATTTAGATGAAAAACACCTGCCAGCAGCCGCGGTGAACCCGGAGGCTGCCCAGCCTAGAGGCTGCTGATGAAGGGATTTCTACTGTCGGCGCACCGCTGGTATGTGGCGGTCTGAGCGCCTCCGACAGAAATAGATAATCTGGATGAACTGACTGCAATTATTAAGTTTTCAGGTGGACTTTCTCACTTAAAAACATATTAAAACTACTTTATTCCCACTGATCACAGCAAATATAGCTGCAAGATTTAGATTATTTAGATGAAAAAACACCTGCCAGCCGCCGCGGTGAAGAGGAGGAGACGCGCCCAGAGGCTGCTGTTGAATTAAGTTTTCAGGTAGAAAAATAGACCGGGAGCAAAACTGAGTATGTTTGTGCTTTATTCATGTATTTATTACAAAGTGTTAATCAAACCCATCAAAGTCATCATCCTCTGTTTCTAAATTAAACAGCTGCGCTAAATCAGACATGCCAATTTCCCATTCTTCGCTGTCAGAGTCACTTTCCGTGCAGCGCGGCTCCTCAGAAATAATGCCGGCTTTTGCGAAAGCTTGAACAACAGAGCCAGCAGACACGTTAGTCCAAGCATCTACAATCCATCCGCAAACGGTGGCGTAACTTGCCCGGCGCTGCCTTCCACTTATCCTGAAACTGTGATCTCAGTCTGTCATCCATCACTCCCACGCCGCTCGCAGCCTTACTTTGAACGGCCGGTTCACACCGATGTCGAGCGGTGGAAGTTCCTTTGTCAGACCCCCGAGATAACGGCGAGCACAGCGTTTATTTTTTTTCACCATGTTTTTCACATCAGCTGTGAGATGGGCACGCATGGAGTCACATATTAAAAGCGATGGTGATGCGTGGAAAAAACCACCTGGTCTCCTCACATACACCTGCCTCAGCCACGCTTTCATCATCTCCTCATCCATCCAGCCCTTTCATTTGCTTTAATATCATATGTCATCAGAGCGATGTGTCTGTCTCGCTGTCAGCTCCCAGATCAGCTTCTCTGATTCGTTGATGCGGCGCTTCCAGCAGCAAAACTTCAATTTTTTTCCATCTCGAGCAGCAGCAACGCGTTGGGGGCGCGCTCCCGACTCGCTGCGCCTGCTGCTCAAAACGCGCTGCGGGACCTTTTGCTGCGTCTATACGCTCGTCAACCGTTGACTTTGCATGTAAACTCGCTGCTTCTGCTGCTTCTGCTGCACCTGCTGCGTCCGGTTCACAGCGAGCACAGCATTAATTTGTTTCACCATGTTTTTCACATCAGCTGTGAGATGGGCACGCATGAAGTCAGATTAACAGCGATGGTGTGGTGATGAGTGAAAAAAAAAACCCCTTTTCTCCTTACATTCAGCCACTCTTTCATCATCTCCTCAATGAGGTGGTCTCAAAAGTCGCAGTTGCAACACACATAGGGCGCACCGCACCAAAGGGCGCACCGCACATTTTGAGGGGAAAAAAAGACGTTTATGTGCGCCTTATAGTCGTGAAAATACGGTACTTTTTTTTTTATGGTTCTGTAGTTTAGTAAGTGAGAGATATTATATGGGAGTCTTTTTACTTCGAATAGAAATATCTTCTATCTGTGTCCCTTTTTCTTTAGTAAAGATCCCCTCCTTTAATCTAGAAGCTATCTGTGTTTCACTCACACTCCGTGTTCCCCCCCATGATGTAGAGCCCTTTGAGTTTGCCCGGCAGAGATGGATCCATCCTCACAGCCAGAGCCAAGTTGGTGAGGGGTGCCGTGGCAACCAGACACACCTGGGAGACGCACACAGATTAAGCATTATGCAGAAAAGACTTCAGTACAGTTCAGCCCTTCTCCATGTCTCACCTCTCCGGGATTCTCGTTGACAATTCTGATCAAAGCCGACACAGCGTTCTCTTCCTGAATCAGGTCCAGACCAGGAGCACCGGGGTCAGGCGCGTCTCCTAGGCCATCCTCACCGTGGAAGTTCCCTCCACTGAGGCTGTTCCCAAGGATGGGCTTATCAGCACCTTTAAACACTGGAATCTAGACAACGAAACAAATAGCATGATTCAATAGATCAAGTCGACCACATGAAACTCTGCTGTGATGCAATATCATTTCTAAACCATACCACATAGTTTGACAGCAAAGACTTTGCTAATAAGGAACTTTTTAGGAAATGTCCTCAGATTAACACAGGGTCACATTTTAGTGACTTTAAACAAACAGAAAAGTTCTGAGAAGTTCAGAAGTTTTCCCACAATGTTTGCAGAAAGCTCCGCCTCTGGACTTTTTGGATCTTTTTAGTTCCCCATGTGACAACTACAGGCATTCTACACTAATAAAAAAAAAAAAACAGCTTAGTTTGCAAAAAAAAACAAAAAAAAAAAAAACAGCTAGCATCTTTTTGTTCTTACACTTTGTCATATTTTAACCCCTTTTTAGGTGCCGGATCAAATTGGGGAAGGATTTCAGAGTGTTTAGAACCACTGTTAACTTCGCAGCTGACAGCAGTTTGCCACAAAATAAAGGCTTTTCTCAATTTTTCTTTACAAAACAATGTCAGCTCAGAAAAAGACAGAGGGCATGTATGAACAGCAGTTTACAGCAGATTTTGAATTAGATGTCGATTTATGCTTTTACCGGGTCAAACTGACTAATAAATATGCTTTGATATAAACCCTTAATCGTACCTCTGCTGGTAAGTTTCAGGTCGTTTTCATACTGAATGGTGATTAGCCTCCCACAGAGTCCAGGCTTTCTATATTTTCCAGGATTTTAACTCCATGTGGAAGAAAATCATCCTCACAGGGTGATACTGCCACAACTATGTAGCTGTATCAACTTGCTGCATATAGCACAACATCTTTATTTCAATTGCTTGCGGCTTTTAAACATTTTTTATGGCCTATTTCTTCCATTTAAACCAGATTTATATAAACACATATACATATATATAATAATAATAGTAATCCTAATACTCGTATTAACAACAATCATTATCGTCTTCCTCTCAGCATGCCAAGACCCTTGATGTCACATGACAAAATTCATCATCCTGAAAGTTTAATGTGTATAAGTCCTCTCTACTGTTTAACATACTGACTGCTCAGTAAGGAAGTTGTGCAATAACGACATGTACAGAATGAACACAACTCATCCTCTAAACCAGGGGCACTTGTTGTCCACCTCTTTCTCTAAATCACGAGACTTGAGGAACTCATTGTTAGGCAGATAAATTAAAACATGCTGACTTTTCACATGAGGCCAATAAATGCTAACACAATAAGGAAGAACACTATGAAGGACAATTCAGAAATGTAACACTTTAAATGCAGATCTGAATTTCTAGAAGCAAATATCTAACCTTCTAAAGTTTGTTTTTATTTAACAGTACAAACTAAGATACGTCTTGCAGCTAAAAAAAAGCTGGTATGGGCAGCTCTGGTGCGCCGGATAAAGTTCAGATGTTAACAAGAGTTTAATGTAAGAGAACAGCAGAGCAGCTTCTCAAATTATTTATTCCTCTATTCCTTTGTTAAAATGCAATCTTAAAGTAGTTATTCTGCCACTAATTTTACTTAAGTCTATCATGTTGAGTTTTAGCACACAGATTTCTGTTTACCATCTACATAAAAAGAAAGACTGAACATTTCATTCAAAGAATTTCTGGACCCACCTCCAATTTTCTGCAGGCCTGAAGAACCCGCAGCACATTCTTGCACACGTTTTCCACTGTGGTGTTTCCGTGCACGCAGGTGATGCCCAGGATCTGTACATTGGGGTCCCCCAAGGCCAGCATAATGGCCTGAGCATCGTCTACACCACAGTCCACATCCAGCAGCAGCTTTTTAGTCATTTTGACCCCTGTAATCCATAGAAGCAACACATTTTGAATTGAATTTACTTCCAGAGCCAAAGTGTTAAATATTTTACCTTTTTCCAGACAATTCTGAAGGCCTTGTAGTTTCTTCTCCTTGCTGCTCTGCTCTGCCTCCGTGTGAGGCGTCCCTCTCTTCCTTTTATGCAGGGATGACATCAGACGTGAATGGGTTTTTCCCTGTGTGAGCAAGAAATGTGAGCAGAAGAAAAAACGTGAGCATTGTAAATTGAGTAAGAGAAGTGCAGTGAACCCTGACCAAACGTACCACCTGCTGAGTGAGGATGCGGTAGCAGGGCGCTCTCACAGGATGGAAAGAAAAACTGGAACAAGAGAAGGAAATATGAAAGGAGAGGTAGATCTATTCATTAAGAATCTAATAAAATTAATGGGAAAAAAATTATTTATCTCTAGTTTTACATTTCAGATATAAATAAGGGGACTGATTTTTGCATTTTGTCATTTTCCATATGGCTTAAAATCTATGACCAGGTCCTTACAGAGCCATACAAATTGATAGGAATCATTGAGCTCTTTCAGATTTTGTTACCTCCCTACATCGGCAAACTTTAACAATAAGAAGGTGAACTTTAACCCACTTCTCTATGCTTTAACAGTCTTTAACAGGCTCTTTTTTGTAGGCCCGTTTAACTTTGAATCTATCAATTTTCCCTTCCCATATAGCTGTCCCAGATAAAGAAAATTATCCTCCCAGCATGATGCTCCCACCGTCGTGTTTCACAGCAAAAATGATGTGCTTAATATAATCTCCGGAGTTTTTCCTCCATCCGTCTTGTGTCCTTTGTATGGCTTTGCTGTCTTCTTAATCACTATAAAGACGTGGAATATAGCCAGTTCAGAATGACACCTTCTTCAGAACGGGTCCATCTAAAGATTAGGTGATTTGCTATGGATTTTATCTGACTACATGGGTCGGTATGGAAATGCATGCCATAGCTTTCAGTGTATTTAAAAACCGTCCCTATCCATTTCATCAATATTCTCTGTTTTATAGGTATAGTGGAGGATGTTCTTTATCTGGGTGGATCATCAAAATAAGTGGTCCTCCTAATTGTCAATCATTCTGGTGATATGTTTATGCAAGGCCGTCCTACGTGCTTGTCCCCATTTGCACTACCGGTGGTGAGTCTAACATAGTGGGAAAATAAAAAGCTTATATGAAAATGCAAACAGAAACTTTTAAACAGAGCGTGCATGAAGAGAAATCGGCTCATGCATGTTCCCTCGCGGGAGCGGGTACAGGGTCGTGCATGTGCCTTTTTTTTTCGTTAAGTGGAGAGGGCGGTTGTTTTTTTAAAAATCGCGAAGATCCTCCACTATACCTTTAATATATCCCAAAAAACTGCAGACTAAACCAGTTAGGTTTGTGGGTGGAATTTGCTAATTTTAGGAGTGGTTTCAAAACCTTTTGCAAGGTAATACAACTAACTAAGACCTTAAATATTAAAACCAAAATAAAATAAACAAAAGAACTGATTTTTCAATTTGCCATACTTTTATTTCTAAATCAGGGTAACTATGTCTTCCTTGGCGAGAAATATTTATATCATTATCAATATAAAATCTGAACAATCACAGTTGAATGAAATTCAATGAAAGCTAATTTTCCAAAATACTGGAAGCAACAATTCCAGGTCTAGGAAATTGACTTTTTATGCATTAAAGCAAAAGAACTTCTTATTTAAAGGAAATAAATACATTAAGATGTTCATAATGACATTACAAATCTTAATATTAATCAACATTTGAAAATTAATGAATGTTTAACATAGAATGCAGTCAATCTTGACTGAAACTAAAGAAATGTTTATATTCTTGTTGTGAAGTATTTACTTTATTTTAAATGTATGTAATTATGTTGAAGAATATAATTTATTTTATATGTCTTTTAGTTTGAGATTTTTTTCTTCCTAGTGAGCATAAATACTGTTATTTCTGTTAGAGACAGAATTATCTTTCTTTCCTTAAAATGAACCTAAAATAAATCCATTTGCAGCCCAAATCATGAGAAAAACAGAAATCTGTTTACAGATTAAAACAAAAAAACAAGCAAAAGACATGTGCAAATAGAACCTATAAATAAATATAAAGACTTTGAGCAAAGACCATAATCTTATGGTGATAAGGTGTGCATTTATAAAAACACGAATTTACAGAGGGAGAGATGAGAAGAATGATGCTAAATAAAGCAGCTTAAACTATAACAGCTGTGCTGATAATATAAAACTGAATGAAATAAAAAATTAAGCAGGCACTAAACTAATAATATCAAGAAGACAATTGGCGGGAGTTTCCAAATTAACGGGCTGTACAGTAAAGTCAATCATATCTTGAATCAAAAAACAAAAACAAAAAACAGTGGATTAGGTTAGAGAAAAAAAGCCAGTGGTCCCTATAAATTAAAGGATTTATTAAATGAGAGCCACCGTTATGCTGAAACCCTCAGGCTTTGCAGCTCAGTCTCCAGCAGACTAAAGATGTTAAACAGTAAAACGGAAAGTGAAACAGTTTCCGCCATTACTTTCTTTCCTTTCTGTAATCAGCATAATGTATAATAAAGTCTCACCATTCCACAGAGATGCTGACAATATGAGAGGTTGCCAATGTTAAAATCCTATTAAATAACATTTATCAATCACTATAGGAAAAAAAATCCATTTAGCAGCTGTCGTTAACGTAATTTGTTTCCGGGTCGAAGATTTTCTGCTTCCTTTGCGTTTCCCGCCAGTCAGCTGCTGCCATCTTCTGGAGATTTGCATTTTTGTTTCTCTCACCGACTGTTTTGTTTCCGTTAACGTGATGTAAGGCAGTGTTTTTTTTAACACTGGTCCTCAGGGCACACTGCCCTGCATGTTTTAGATGTTTCCCAGCTTCCACACACTTGTTATGAATTGATAGCAGATTATTTTTGCTGAACTGCAATCATCTGAATCAGGTGTGCTGAAGCTCAGAAACATCCAAAACATGCAGAGCAGTGTGCCTTGAGGACCAGGGTTGACAAAACACTGATGTTAGGAACTGTCTTGTTGCAGAATGAGGCTGTCTTTTTTAAGTTATTTATTTATTTTTCAGTTTTGTATGTTTGATTGAGTGGGAAATTACTGCCTGTTATTTATTAATTAATTTCTGTTGCCTTGCAATAGTTAAGTTGATCTCCTGTATATATGTTGTCTTCTCTTTTTTTTATGTAAGAAAGAAAAGTGGAGATTCCTATGGAAGCCCGTTTTATGAAGGCCGGAGAAACGTATCTCATTATAATGACATAGTATCTCATTATAATAAGATAGTATACACAGGCTCAGCACATTTGGAGACTGTGGTAGTTGAACCCCCATTTCAAATTGGTTCAGTCCAGTTTTGACTATAGATGCTAATTCAATATAATGGCCCAATATAATTGCCCAAATAGTATTTAATTATAATGAGATACTATCTCATTATATTGAGATAGTATTTAATTATATTGAGATACTATCTCATTATATTGAGTTACTATCTCATTATAGTGAGATATTTATTTTTTTCTTTACAGAGACGCGGGAACAGGCTTCCATAGCTTCCTACTAGATTCCTACTTGAAAATGTAAATAAATAATTCTTTGGTCAATATAAAAAAAAAAAAAAAAAATTATCTTCTTCTTCTTCTTGGGTTTATTGGCGTTAGGCAAAAAACATTTAGTAGCATTACCGCCACTTACTGGTATGGTGTGTGGTTTGTGATGGACTATCTACTTAATAATCATATAAATAATTTCTAAGGGAAAAAACAAAACTGCATACTTATACATAACTTTACATTCTACCCGTCTATATTATACACACATTCACCCTCTCTATACTCAAATTCTATTAAATAATTTAGTTTTCTTTAAAAATCTAATAATTATTTGTATATGTTTATTCCCCAAATTCTTCCTCAAAATATCTAGTAAATTTATCTTTTTATTAATGCAATCAAACTCATTCCTCATATATCTTCTCGCGCTTTCATATTTATGACATTCCAGTATAACAAGTTCTATTGTTTAATATTTTCCACAGTCACATTTGCCAGTACAGTATTATGCTTTTGAATTTTGAAAAGTGTATAATTGAGTCCTGTTTGCCCAAATTTTAACCTTATCACTCTTTGCTTTATTTCATTCTACATTTCTTCTTTTTCCTACCAACTTCTGAATTTTATAAAATCATCTTCTTGTCTTTTCTTCACCCCGCCTTTATTGCCATTTTTCCATCAGTTTTTCTTTAATGATATTTTTCCCTCTGATTTACATGTTTTAACTGAATTCTTACTTTAATCTCAGAATTCCGACTTTTTTCTCAGAATTCTGACTTTTTTCCCATATTAAACTGAAATAGAATTTAAAAATCTGATAACTTTTTATTTTTATTTTTTCAGTGGTCCTAATCCTCTTCCATAAACTGGTGATAGGCTCCACCCATAATCATAATATAAGAAAAAAAGTCAGAATTCTGAGATTAAAGTCAGAATCCTAATCCTCTTCCGCACTTCGTTTACACAAAGACCCATAAAGTGTATAATTAAGTCCTGTTTGCCCAAAGTTTAACCTTTTCACTCTTTGCTCCTATTTCATATTCCATTTCTTCTTTTTTCTAGCATCTTCTGAATTTTATAAAATCATCTTCCTGTTTTTTTTTCACCCCACCTTTATTGCCATTTTCCATCAGTTTTTCTTTAATAAACGTTCATTTTTACTGCTAAGCTGCTGCTCATTCACTGTCAGAAAACTGTTTGTATCTAAATTTCGTATATATACACTCTGTGTCTACGAAATGACAATAAAGTTTGTCTTATTCTAAATAATAAAGATATTTCTGATAAATGTCTACTTATTGTCCAGGTAGAGGTGGATACTTTGTTTATTTTATACTACCTGACTTATATATATTATATTATATTATATTATATTATATTATATTATATTATATTATATTATATTATATTATATTATATTATATTATATTATATTATATTATATTATATTATATTATATTATATTATATAAAATAAAAAAAAGCTTTATATTCTGAGTTGGCACACCATTTTTTATGTCCACTTCGACTTTGAAAAATCATTGATCATCATCTGCTAATATGTTTTTTTTTTTAAAGCAGACAGATGTAATATGGTCTTTTGTTGAGTTGTTGGATTAAAGGTTTTTAAAACATCAAACCTGCGTTCATTTTTTCTCTAAGGTTTACAACCATGTATCATTTTCTTTCCACCTCACAGATATACGGCTCCTTATGTTGGTGATCATAACTGATTTGATAGAGTATAATATTTTAAAATCAATGTATAAGGTACATAAAAAAAAAGTTCAACCAAACAATATTTCAAAGCAGATTTTCTAAAAGAAAAAGTGAGTATAACTTAAAAGGAATAGATACATAAAAAAAAAACTAGTTAAAGCAAGCTGAAAGCTATTCCTTCTAATAGAAACTTGACAGTCATTTTGATTAATCAATATGACAGTGGATAGGCTGATGTATGGCGCTTTCGATTTTCATTTTACTTTATAGAAATAGATTCTAGTTGGCTTTATAGCCAATGAATGGAGAGGTGAAGGATATTTAAGATGAATTAGAGGAAGCTTAGAGTAAATACACGTGGAACAGAGGACATGGAGCTTAGGCAGGGAAACATGCAGAGAGAGTCCATGAAGGTAACGGAAGAATCTAGCAAAGAACAATGAGAACATGTGAGTATATGTGAGTTAATCAGAGAGGGAAAGAGGAGCAGCTGAGGTAGGTCACAGAACAGCTGAAGGAAAGTGGCTAATTAACAAAGCAGAGCTTTAAATAAACATAAAAAAAAAACAATTGAAGTATCTTACAGAAAGTCAACAGGAAAAAAAGTAAGTGTAAAAAAAAACATTAAAATAAAATTAGAAATGTAAACAAAAATACACTATTTTAGAAATACCTATTTAACTGACATTAGGAAAGATAATTGAATAAATGTTAGAAAACCCAAATGGTAAAAACAAACAACAGAATTTGGCAAGAATTGTTTGAACACAATCAACAAGAGGTAATGAAGAAGATATAAACATATATAAAAAAGTATTATCTTAGTAGGCCATGCTGTCAGAGAGAAAACCTTCACATTATTTACAAACAGATTCACAGCCAATTATTCCTATTTCATTAAAACTTTACATATAAAAGCTAAAACCCCAAAAGGTCAAATATTGAGTCCCACTCAGCTGGCTTCAACAGTCTTTTATTTATTATTCAGTTTTAATCCATTCTCTGTTAGTGAAGCACTATTATGATAAGGTCAAATGCCAGTCAGTAACAACTGAACATACTCTTAATGAAGAAAAATAAACCAACAAGTATATGCAATCCAAAACATAATAAAACATGTAAACAAATATTGAAGGTCAAAGATAAGAAACAAGACTATAATTGGGGCTAGTCATAATCCAGACTAAAGCAGTGCTACTGTGAGTAATCTGAACAGTAAAACCCATGCAGGATTATTTATTTTTTTATGTTTTTCTCATTCTTTCTCCATGTAAGTTGAATTAAGTAATTTTTAATCTCATTTCAATCAAAATATCAGTATCTTTAACCTAAGATGGAATAATAGTAACTGACTTTTTTATGAAAATAGAAGACTGTTTTCAGGACCACCTGGATAAATGTGTACTTATTGTTAAAATTAATTAGTGATTTTATTAGAGCCCTACGACAGAGCATCAAAATTAAGAAAATAAATTCTTCCTCCAGCCAAAGTCCCGGAGAAGGTTTCCGACAGGTTGCAGCTAACACTGAACCTGATGCTCTTTCCTGTTGCAGATTTCTGTAAAACAGATATAAACTAACAAAATACTGTGGAACGTAGGCATAAAATTTTTTACACCAATCAGTCAAGTTTTTGTTTTGTTCATGACATTTGATTTAGCCAACCAGTAACAAATTTCACTAGAATATAAAAACAATTTATTCAGCTTCTATTTCTCTATTCCCTCGTAGGCAATCTATTGTACTCTGTGAATATCGATCCCAAATAATGTAATACCCCAAAATGTTTGGACTAGAATATATAGTAAGATGCTTTTTAGGCTTAAAAATGTTATAATAACTAAATCTAGTGTAATGCACGGAAGCTAGGGCAACCCCAATCAGGATGTAGGTAACTGTAAGGAGGTACAGTAGAAGGCAAAATCCAAAAGCACAAAGTTAAAGATGAAACACGTAAAATAAAAAAAAGAGCAGCGTAACAATTTTATCAAACATTAATTAGGATGTAAAACATGTAGTTTGTATCTAGATTTGAACAGAAATGTTCAATTACCAAGTAAAACATCTTTGAAAAGATGTAACTGTATGTCCAAAAAACCTGAAGTGTAAATTAAATGTTGAAAAAATATATGCATGAAGAGGTCTAAATGTGGCTAAACAATTGTTTGGGTCAGGGAAACAGTCTTAGATAACGAAATGTTGGCGGGTTTATGTTTGATTTGGAAATTTTACCTAAAAAAGGAAAAGTGTCAACATTTTCCAAGAAACTTGCCAATATTTTATAGCATAAAAAAAGGTGTCCACTGACATCCAGTGTTTGTTGGGAAAGTGATGCTATGCAAAAGTATATCAAATCCTTTCACTTTGCCTTCTGCACTTACTCAGTAAAAAGATGAAATCTACAAGAATCTGCTCAACTGTTTTTATTTTATCTTTTTACAGCTCTCACATCTGATTAGTAATCTAAAACCTCAAGAAACTCAACGTTTTTTTAATTTACAAAATAGATCTTGTCTCTGGATTGAAAAGGTAGATAGACATTAATATACACTCAAGGAATCCTCAGCATAATTTGTTTTAAAAAGCCAGATGTAAAGAGAGGAATAAATGTACTAATCAGCAGAGGTGTCAAGTAACAAAGTACAAATACTTCTTTATCTTACATAAGTAGAAATTTTGGCTATCTATATTTTACTGGAGTAATTATTTTTTTTAGACATTTTTTTACTTTATTTTTTACCTTTTTTATTAGCAATTATCTCTACTTTTTACTCCTACATTTAAAAATAGATTCGGTAGTTTTGTTTCTTGTAAGCTTGTTTTCATTATGGCCTTTTGGTATTTAAAAAAAATAAAAACCATCAAAATAATTTGGTTCACCCAGATATTTAATTTCTTTGTAGTTGGACCAACTTGTTGTTCACCACATACCAAAATAAATAGTTTTTCCAAGTTGATGCAAAGTTAAATTTGATACTGTTACCATTGGTTATAATAAAATAAAATAAAAAATAAATAAAAAAGTATAAGGAAGTTATCATCTATAATTGTAAAAAAATGTTCCTTTAACCTCTGAAAACCCACCTGGTCCCCTGCGCCAGCTCCAAGCTGACACAAAAGTTCCAAACGCCACAGCTCTGGAAGTGTTATAGCTAGAAGTCTGAAATTTTCTGCATTTATGGTTGACATGATGTAGAACAAATATAATACAATAAAACCTACCTTTTCTCAAGAATGTCTTTATTACTGCTGTTCAAAAAAGACCAATGATTTCTGAGAATAAAAAAACAACAACTTTTAGTCATGTTTGAACTGATGCAGGTTGGTCTGTGTTCTAGTCACCAATTTTAATTTGTATATTAGGAAACTAGAGGGTATTAGCTTTCAAATAATGTATTGCACATGTAATTTGGGCTTACAGTTCCAAAGTTATTCGTTTTTCCATTTGGGTATGCAAAATAGGCGAGGATTACCCAAAATGAGGTGGATGTTAAGAGGTTTATGGGGTATCGCAGTAAATTATCTGTCCTTAAAATTTTTTCCACATTGCTTTTACTTTTATACTTTAAGTAGTCTTAAAAATGGTACTTTTACAATTTTACTTGATTAAAATCTTAAGCTGATGCTCTAACTTCTACAAAAGTGTTTTTTAAACAGTAGAAGTTATGCTTTGACTTGAGTAACAAACATAAATACTTTTGACACCTCTGCTAATCAGCAGCTTCTTTAGGTACACCTTACTATTACTGGGTAGGACAATGTTTTTGCAGCCCGTGCTGCCTCAGTTCTTCATGGCATATATTGAAGTGTTTTAAAACTGATTATGATTCATAAATGCATGAAAACTGCTGGCTGGATTTTAACCATACAAATCCTCCAAACAGGCCACATTCAAAACAGGCTGTTAGATTGAGATCTAGTAACTGTCCAGGATATTTGGGAGAAAATAAAGTCACTGTCATGTCACAGAAACAGTTTATTGGCATCAAGACTTAGTGACATGGTGCATTATCCTGCTGGAAGTGAGCATCAGCAGATGTGTACACTTTGTGGTTATCAATAGATGAACACAGCACTATGGCTGCATTTGGTGCTTCAATCATGCCATAAGTTTTACAAAGAGGCCTTTGAAAATCCTAGTAGAGCAACAGTTTCTAAAGCACTGAGACCGACCCCTGTCTGACACCAACAATATTACCATGCACCCAACTTTCCTTTCATCGGTTAGTGAAACAGGTCAATGCTTAGATTTTCAAATGGATTCGGTGGCTGCTATGTGATTGGCTGGTTAAACCTTCAGGAAAAAAATAAAATGGTTGCTACAAAAAAAAAAAAAACCTCTTAATCCACAATAGAGCCAACAGGAAGTTTCTTTTAGAGACTAAAGCATGTTTAAAAGTGGGACACTAGTAGTGCAGGAAGCTAATTATGAAACGTTCTCACAGTTATAGCAAGCAGTGTAAGAAATAATTATTTGCATAGAGGAGGTTAAGTTATGATGAGTCTTCTAAGATATAAGCATTTGTCAAGAGGTTTTTAGAATTTATATAAAGATGCAAACAATCTTAGCATAACTGCTACAAATGGCCTCTATTAACTTTATGCAGATTGGAGTTTCGGTTTCAAACTAATCATATGTGCACAGCAACAGAAGCATTTACTTATGAAGGTGCAATAGGTCACTCACAAAGCTCTGTGACAGTTCAGCTATATAAGGCATTTGTTAATGCATGATCAAAGTAAATCATTATATACACAAACTTATGATGACATAGAGAGATAACGTGCTCATCAGTGCAACCAGGTGCCATATACAGAGCAGAGAAAAAATATTTACCTCAATCTGCTCTACTTTTTTTTTAAATCCCTTTTATTTGATACAGATTTTTATTTGGATTTTGGTTTTAGGATTTTATTGTTTTATCAAATTCAAACCAATTTCGTTCTAAGTGGGGAAAAAAAGCCCTTATATTATCTGAGTCTAATATATGCCTAATATAAGAACGTAATTTAGCTCTTTTTGAGCCATATGGAAGTGAAAGTTACAGTTTTAGATCATCTGAAAGTCTGAAATTCAAAAACAGATGGGAAGATGTTCACTTAGAAGATTTCACAGCAAAACGTCCAGGTCCTAAAGGAAGAAAGTAGCCTTAGACCTCCATGATGTTTGACAGGAGCTTAGATGTTTTTTTTTTTGTTTTTTTTTTTTAGAAATCCTGTATTGGGTTTTTACACCACATGTAATAAGATGCTAACATTACATAAAGGGTATTTAATCCACAGACTATTTCTAAAAAGTTTTGCGATCATCAAGATGTAGGGTAAGATAGGTTGGCTGGTCATTGTTTGAAAGGTTCCCCACTGATTCAGATTTTTTCTCATCCACTATCTATCTAATCTGTTGCTTTGAGATCTTTTAGCCTACTTCATGCTGTCCAACAGGTTCTGATTAAAGCAGCACTTTATAAGTTTTAAGCCAAGAAGCAGCCTAATTTTAGATGTAGGATTTATTTAATGATTAAAAATGTTTAAGTTTGGAGAAACACAAAAAACAAAAACAGAATAAATCCATCAGGAGGTTAACACTTTTTCCCTGAAATGCAATCTGTTTCTCATTAGACACGTGTAATTATTATTTTTTAGAAAAAAATAATTACGGCTTGGCTGTAAACCTGCAGAGTGCTACAGGTGGTGTAGCTATGATGCACACAAGCCATGATGTGACACAATACATTTCAATCAGCTCTCATTTTGGCTGTAAATCTCAATTCAAGCAAATCTAAAAAATGGGAGGAGGAAACATCTTTAAAACTATCTAGCAGAACTGGCACTTGGACACTGATAATCCTAACACAGACTAAACACAAAACCAGGGGCTGCTGTGTCAATTCGCCTAATACATTTCTTTAAACATATATATAGAATGTACTTTTTCAGTTTTTTTATTTTAAGTCTCTTGGTTCCATCAAATACCAGTCTGCTTAGGTCTCAACCTTCCCATATGTCCCCTCTGGGGGGCGATACTGTTTGGGGAAGGCCTTAAGCTGTAGAGAGTTAAAGGCATATTTTCGACATCCCACGTTCTTCATGGTGTTTTCCCTCCTGCAGCCCTCACTGTGGAGACACAGAAACAATGTTCAATTCATTTAGCAAGGAATCTCTTTTTCTCCAGGTGAGCCGCAGCAGACGGGACTGACCTGCGCATACAATCCAAGGCCTGGTAGAAGACCTGCGGGGCCATGGCGTGTTCCTGCTGCAGGATCTGACACTGCTCCAGAGTCAGGGACATGGCTGTGCGGTCCTTGGCGCTTTTACAGCTGGTGAAACGCACTCCGTTCAGGCGACGACATGCCTTTAAGATATGAAGCAGCAGATGTGACATACTTGTTATTTAGTTGATAGTATTTTCTGCAACATACAGTACAGAGGAGGAGAAGTCCACCTCGGCTGCCTGCCACAGGATTTCTACGTTCTTGCTCTTCTTGGCGTTAACGTTCTGATTCAGCTGCTTGAGGATGTCGGGCAGAGTGGTGGTGCTGCGGGATCGAGGCAGACCTGAGGAGGTATCAGCGGAGGATGGATTAGGAGGCAGAAAGACAAGGAATAACACTGCTTGATTTGTGTTTGACTCACAGTCTTCAGGAAGGACTTCTTTAAACTGATCGTAATATGAACTGAGGCGAGTCATGCTCTCCATGTTGATGACATCTTGGAGAGATGTGTCTCCAAATCTGCAAAGAAGACATTTTTAAAATAAGGCTTCATGCTTTTTGTCTACCTTCTGTGATAGACTGTTCAATATGTCCTCTTTACAATTAAGATTTTATATTCCTGCATTCAGGATATTTAGTCTTTTTTGAAAAGGGACCAAAAAAAAAAATCAAAATCTGTAAATTTTCCCTCCGTATTTTCAGACTTAGAATAACAATAGACATATTTAGATGCACAGAGAAAACACCAGATAATGACTGGAGCACTTCTACAAATTTATGCTTTAACTGCATTCCAACAGTAATTTAGAAATATTTATACTTATTACACAAGGCTCAGTCGACAGAGAGTAAAATCTAATTGTGAGTAAACACCCATTAACTTTATCTATCAGTGACAGGTACTCACTTCTCAGCCAGCGTCTGCTGCTCATTGATCCCCACGTTGAACAGAACTGGCTGTACCCGAAGCAGCATCCCATTCTGGATCTCTCTTGGCAGCGTGTCGAACATCACGCTCGGCATGGGAACCCTAACGTTGAAACCATTCCTGTTTCCCGTGATCACCGGCAGCATGTCTGGGCTGAAACCAGAGGTTGCCTGGGTAACCTTAAAGGTGACATTTCTCAGGTCCATCACTCCAACACTCATGTCCTCCAACATGGCCAACTCCTCCCCTTTAAAACACAAGGTTTTAGGCAGGACACATATCAACCTTTTATAGCGTTACAACGAAGGCTTTACACTACTGATTTTAGATAAGGTCATCTTTTGTTTTGAATACAATTATTTGAACGAGAGCAGAGAATTGTGCCACCTACTGAGGAGTTCAATTTGTAGGTATCTCCTTTAAGAAGAATAATATTTATGGCTGTTTAAGTTTGTAATTAATTAAAAATATGTTCATGTAAGCCAAAAAATTTAATTATGGTATTTAAAAGAAAACTGCATTGTCAAAGATACAATGTAACTTTAGGCTACTGCGAGCGTTCAACCTATAACTTCCAGGTTTAACATCCCTTAAAGCAACTGGCAACACAGGACTGCCCTAAAATAAACCAATACATTTTTGGGAGTTTCTTGTAAAGACAAGGCCACATTCACCCCTTCAGATTAAATCCTTTGTCAGATAATCAATATTATGTTTAAGTGTCATTTCTGTTTTGTTGCCCAAAAAAACTTTTAGGCTCTCCATTTAATGGAGATCAGACAGTCATAAAGCAGCTCTCTGGATCACATGACTCATAAAGTGACAGATTCAACCCTCTAAAATTACATATTTACGATTTTGGAAAAAGCTGCCAGCAAGTAGCATTGATATGCATCAACATTCTGTATAATAACATAAAAAATAATTGAATTAATCACAAATGAAGCTTATATTTTGGTTAAAAGTTATGCAGTATTGATTTAACAGCATGATAAGAAATATCCACAGATCATTCAGACTGTAGGAGAAAGCAAGATTTTTAGAAGATAACAGGAAGGCTAAATGTGTTTTGCTCTGTCTAAACATCCTCTCTGTGTTTTGTAAAGAGCCTAAAGTACAATTGTGAATTGATACTTGTCAGGGACCAAGCAGTCAATGCTATACTAAAATAAACTCAGTTTAATTCAATTCTTCAATTAGGAAAAGTTTTCAACCTCTTTTTATTACAGAATATGCTGGATAAGGGATTGTCGGCAGAGGGAAGGATTTATAATTTTCAGGATTCATGCGTGAAAACTGATGTTTAGACAATATTTTTACTTAGCATATTAGGAAATATAATCGCTCAGATCTAAAACGCTAACATTAGGAAGGTGATCAAACAGTTTCAGTGCTATCGTCATCCTGCTATCATTGCAACCCCAACCCCATTACAGGGGGACAAAAGATCTTGCCTTCTCAGTCAGGCAAACAATTCCCTTTAACGACACCCCTTTCAGAGACATAGACAGGTATGGGGCATTGCAGGCTAACAAAAAAAGCTGAACAACCCCCATTCCAAAGGGGTGGAACCGTTATTCTGTTATATTTGCATGTTTTCTAAACAAAAACAAGGGCTTGTTGGGGTCTGCATATAGCCTCAAACTCAATGCTATTCCTGACATTTTGAATTGAAAAAGCTTTCTGGATGGGAATGTCTTCAAAGTTGGAAACAAAGTCCAGTGGATTGTTTTTTCGATTATTTTTAAAACTTTTTTGGAGTTTCAGTGTCATACACTCAAATCTTCTTCAATTATTTTCCTTTCAGAGAAATTACTAAAAATGTTTTGTATTGTAATGTAAAACTTGTATTGTAATGGCCACAGGGTTCTGGTTATTTCGGTGCACCTCTATTATACAGCCATGTATCTGACATCTATTGCTGATTAGGGACCATCTCATCATCTGGAATACTTAAAATGCTGTTATTCGAATATGCAATGGGTTACAGAGTAACAGATGGAGCATAACAGTGGTGTTCAATCATACTTAAAAAAAAAAACTAGTTACCGTAGGTGCTGAGCAGGCTTTCATACTGAACCAACAAGCCGATGGTGTGCAGCTGCCGCAGGAAGCCGGAGTCACAGAGACAGTTCCTCAGCTTGGGAACAAAGCCGCAGATCAGCGCCGTCAGCTGCAAACAAAACAGCTTACATCAATCATGTTCTCTGTATCAATTTTGTTGTTTAAATGCTTGAATTTTGTTTGCGCATGTATAAATATATTTATTATAGATTGCAGCGATATAGTGTTTGCACCTTCAAAGATTCTCCTGCATTTTGGCACACTGAAATGTTTCAGATGATTGAACAAGTTCCAGTGTCAGACAAAGACAGTCAAACAAATACAGAAAGTTTTGTTTTAAGAAACAGATTTGATTTTGGTTAGTGAAAAAAAACAACAACAATCAAAACTAGCCTGAGCCTATTTAAAAAGAAAAAGCAATGATCCTAATAATTAGGGATGCCTGATAGTATTGGCTTGTTATTGGTGTCGGTCAATATTAGCTTTAAAACTGAATGTCAGATATCAGTTATTCCAATAATATACAGTAAGTCACCCATAAAAAAAGTGCAAAACAAGTGAGGATTATACCTGCAGCACCAGTGTATCACATTTTCCCAATATATGCATTATTCTGCCACAGGACAGATGCTTAAGTATAATTGTTATGTTTTTTTTTTATTTTTTAAAGATTTAGAGATAGAAGCCTTGTAAAGAGCAGTCCGAAGGTAGAAAATTGCATAAAGCTGCAAAGTAGATTTTGGTTATCGGACAGTTGTTGTAAAATAGTTGCCGAAGTTCCAATATTAAGCATCCCAAGTAATAATTAGTTTTACAACCGTTTGCTACAACAAATGTAATCAAACCTTTTTTTTTTTTAATAACTGGTAACAAGAATCAAAGATGCAAAGTGACAGTAAATTACATGTTTATTTATTTCTATACCGGTAGTTTACTGTGGTTGCATACAAAGTTCTTCTAAAAAAAATCACTGCTTGCAAACAACACTGCTCTGAGGTTATATTTGTCTGGTGATAAAAGTTTCATAATTTAAAACATTTAAGGGACACAAAAGGCATACATAAAAAAAGTTTTTACCGTCTGGCAGGAAACAACATCTCGGCGATACTGCATAGTGAGGCTCATAGCGATAGTGGGGGCGCTGTCCTGCATCAGCAAAAAGACCAAGGCTTTCTTTGCTTTGTCGCTCATCAGAGACACACATTCTGTCAGAGTGGTGAGAAGCGGGTAGAGCACTTCGTTCCATTCGCCTGAAAGAGTTTCATATGAGATTAGAATATTTACCCCAATTTCTAAATATGACCAACTAGGTTTAGATTATTTCTCATATTTTTATACCTATCTTTTTCCACAACAAAACAAAAAAGAAAACACAATCTCACCAGGAGACTTTTTTTCCTCTGGACTGCTTTCTGTAAAAAAACAAAAACAAAAAACAGAGAAGCTGATTATTATAAAAATCTTGTTTAACTTAATATTTTATTATAGAGATTAATAGTAAGAAGAGGAGCTCAAGGAAAGGGAGGTGCTGATGTGTCAAGAAGAAGGAAGTGGGCTTTCTCATTATGCATTAATCTGTGTGCTGCATGGCAGATTCATTACCTTACCTTTCTTAGTGTTATTTGGATCCTCATCTGCAAGTAGAAAGACATCCTCAGAGCTGCTGTCGCTTTGGAGTTTGTCTCTCTGCAGCAATCGGTCCACGGCATGGACCACACACTCATGGCTTTTATCCACATTTAACCAAACCTTCTCCTGCAGGTAAACAAATATTATGGTAAGAAAAAAACAAACAAACAAGCAAAGCAAATTTAAACAGGAAAGAAAAAACTGCAAGTTTATTCACTCACCCACTCTTCCTCGTGTTGGTCTGACTGAGTTGAGGCACGCTTGCTTTTGCTCCTTTCGCTGCCCTCTGGAGGAGCTACATGCCTCGATGGAGAGGTGGCCGGGCGGGAAGGCGAGGTGGGGTTGCGAGAAGGGGAACGGGACGGTGAGCGAGAAGAAGGTGAGAGGGAAGAGGAAGATGGAGATGGGGTGCTTCTTTGAGAGAACTGAGGGCGGGCGGCAGCAAGGGCCACGATAGCTGATGAGAGCATCTTAGAGTCGCAGACTGTCACCAGCTGACGGGTCTGCAACGAGGGATAGAGACACTGAAACAGTATTTTGCAAAAACATGACGCTGATACACATCTCTGATTTAAAGATATTTTATATTTACTGCTACACCTCTAAAGTTTAGGGTTGCTTTCCTGTTTGAAGGGGACTTTTACCCAAATCTCACTTCCTTCATAGCTCCTTCCAGAACTGATCTACTTTTTGTTTCATTAAATCTGACAATCTGCTGTGTTGATGAAGGAAAGCATCCCCACCACATGATGCAGCCAACACCATGTTTCACACTAGGAATGGCTTATTCTAGCCTTGCCTGCAGGCTGAGTTCTTGTGGTATACAGGCGACCAGTTCCGTTGCAATAATATGGTTTAAGGCAGGACATATAAGAAAAGAAAGAACTGCTGTGACCAAAGCCACACCAAAATAAACCTGGTACCACAGGAGGACACACACGTCAGCACTGCTGTGGCGTCTGTTTAGCCAGAATCCACAATTTCGTCTTTGAAAAGCAAAAGACACTCTAAGTCTCTCATGGCATCTGCTGACACACTCATTTTGGCTTTAATCAAGCTTTGGTAGTTGGGAAGATAGTGTCGCTTCACCATATCAGCTCCAAAAGGTTCTGCTAAACATCCACCCTTTCCCATAATAGTTTTGATGGGATCAATCCCAAATGAATAGTGTGAAGATTAAACCTGAGTGCTACATATGACCAATGTGTCTTGCCAGGTGAGGGCTATTTAGAGGGATTCACAGTTTCATTTCCTTCCCCTTCATCATTTATGGCAGCTTTATGTAATTTTCCTTTAACTCTACAGTTATGTGCTACCTTGTGTTCATCCATCACATAAAAATCCCAATACATGTGATGGCTATTTTAAAGTACAAGTCCTTTCAGTTTCTCTGAGCAATGTTTCACCTTCTCTGATAAGATGGCCAGAGTTCTCTCCATAGCGTTGGCCGAGCGTTCCTTGGCCGCTCTGGACAGGCGTTCGGTGTAGTAACACACTTGCGTCTTAAGGGTGTTAATCTGAGCAATCAGCTCCTTCGCTTTAACAACATCCTGAGGTTGGTAGCTCATTCCTTTAAAGCCAAAGCCAGCAGAACTTTAGGTAAGTGTAGATTTGTCCACATAAATAGAAAAGGGAAAGAGAGACAGAAACTAAATGGAGGAAGCAATGTGGCTAATGTAAAAAAAAAAAACTCTATAAAAATGACCTCATATATTCTTTACTCTAAACCCTTACCTCTCTTCCTCATAGGTGCTGGTTAAATAAAGGACAAAAAATCACATGATGAAAGATTAATGAATAAGCACAGCGACATGGCTATGAAATATTTGTATTCTTTTTCCAATCACTCACTGCTTCCTCGCTTCTTCTAGCTTGTGCAGCAGTTTTCTGAGGCCGCAGCCTTTAAAGCCCTGATGATGTGCTGCAGGAGCCCCTATGGTCACAACGTCGTAAGTCCAATCTAATCAGATGACACAAACCAGTTGAAAAGGGATTCCACTGAAATCAGCTATATTACTAGAAGATGTCCCAGGCTTGTTGAAAAGAACTGTACACATTTAGGTACCATAACCCGTCTCTCCCTGAACTCTCATCCTCTGGATGTGAAGGTTGGTGGGAATGAATTCCAACTTCCTCTCAGCTTTTAAGGTACTGGGTTTGAATGAAGGTCCTGTCAGATACCAAGAGAGAAAAAACAAATATTAAAATTTATAAAAGATCATAAAAGAATTATATATATATATATATATATATATATATATATATATATATATATATATATATATATATATATATATATATATATATATATATATATATATATATATATATAAATATATATATATATATATATATATATATATATATATATATATATATATATATATATATATATATATATATATATATATATATATATATATATATATATAGTTAGAGCTGTTTGACACTATAGAAGTAAGTATTTTGTTAATGTTAAACATATTTAAAGAATTTGTCACAATGTTTGCAGTGTTTCAGCGATAAACCCAATTGTATGGCCAGTGAGTAGGTGAGACTCAAGCTAAAAATCTATTTTTTTGTTGAAGAGAGAGAGACAAATCCTAACTCTATTCCTAAATCTTCAAGGCAATAAGGAACAAGTAAAAAAAAACTAGAAACAAATCGAAGATGAGCTACTTGTAATCTTTTATTAACAAGGAACCAGACGTTAAGATGGATGAAATATAATTTTAAAAGAAAAGCAGATAAATGGGAGTTATTGAGCTCAGGTCAGGCTCCTTAGCCATTCCGTAAATTACCCACTCCCAGGCCTCTGGTCTCACAGTGGGTCCTCCCCACTGTTCTGGTCGGCTCTATCTCTTTTTCCTTTTGAACCTTTGGAGGACATTGAGCTTAGATTTCTATCCCTCAAAACATCCCTACTGCTTGCTCTGGCTTCAGCAAAGCATGTTAGTGAAATAAATTCTCTATCTGTGCATCAAGCCTGTATCAAGTTTTTCCCCAATGAGTCAGGGGTAATTTTGCAACCCAACGCAGCCTTTCTTCCAAAAGTGCTAGGTGCATGCTCTTCTATAGAGCTGGCTGTCTTTTACTCTCCTCTTTTTGCATAAGAAGAACAAAGGGATTTACATGATCTGTGTCCAGTTTGTGTACTGCAAATTTATTGTGTCTTGGACTAAGCAACATGACGCAAAACCAGTGTCAAAGCGACATCTTCCACACTGGATTGTGGATGCTATTGTATTGGCATACTCTAGCAAGGGCCTTCAGCCCACAGCTAGTCTTCGAATACATTCCACGAGGGGGCTTGCAGCCTCATGGGCACTTTTTAGACGGGTCTCTATTTAGGATGTGCGTGCAGCTGCATGCTGGGCTTCCTCCAATACATTTCCTAAATTTTAAGCTGGATTTTACTGCTTCTGTATGGCACACTCGGTCTTAAGTGCAGGCCCCCTTGGTGTGGTCTCTCATTGACTCGACACGGATGAGTTTTCATTGCAAACAGGTTTAATATCCTTTAAGCTTCTGAGGAGCTCATGCAGTCCTAAAGGACAGTTTTTTTTTAAACTTGACCTTTAGAGTCTAACTTTGCCACAGCATCTTGACACTTTTAAGTTAGACTCAACTGAATTGTTCAGGAAGGATAGTAAAAAAGTCACACTTGAGATGTGAGGCCAGTTAAACCTTAATGACTTTTAAATGAAACTGCAGGGTTTTTAATGTATGTTAAAGATTTGTATCTCATTGTAAAACCATCTACAATCTCTTATACGCCTAGTCCCATCTGCTCTATGCAGAGATAACTCTGTTTCTTACCTTTGTATTCATGCAGGTCACTTATGGTCTCCTGGTATGTGAGGATGATGGTTTGATACTGAGTGATGATCTGCCTCCTGAGATTCTCCCGGCATGGAGCGAGCTCACCCAGCTCCTCCAGCTCACACACCCTATGGATCGAAAACACATGCTGTAACAATCAGAACATTCAGCAAAGTCAAAGAACATCTATAAAGCTGTGTTTGGTCCGCTAAAAATACCTGACAGCGTCCTCCTCCAGGAGTAGTTTGACGAACTGACGAGGAATATGCAAGGAGAGGACACTTTCAGCCATCTGCTCCAGCACACGCAGGTGGTTTCCATCCGTCGTTGGGAAACGATATGTCCGTGACATGACTCCTCCAAAAACTTAGACACACGGGAATAGACAATGAAAGTCTGAGGATCTCAGTTAGTACGATCAAAAGATTAGTATGAAACAACAGAGAGGTCATGTAGGTAGGTTGAGGAGAGGTTAGAGTATAGTAAGGCTATAAAACCATATTCTGAGCTTTAAACGTATCACAGAGCGCTGTCCAATCCATCATCTAAACATGGAAAGAGTTTGGCAATACTGCAAACCATCTGTTTCTCTGATTAATTTATATAACTTGTGTTTATCTTCAATAAACAGTCAAACTTTTCATCGGCCTCCGTTGTGTTCTGCATGTGGGTTAGAACCCTGAACCCAATCATGACACAGAGAGGACAACTACACTGAAAATTTCTACTTTGTATTTTTAAGCTTCAGTAAAAAATTAGTACAATTAAATCTTTTTTAATACATACATTTTGGGGAAATAGTAAGTTTTACATAGATTTCCCTATACTATTCAAATGTTTAATAGCAGTATGTACATAAACCTAAAAATACTACTACTGCTACCTTTAAACTTTGCTCTAAAAATGTAGCATTTTAAACGCACGGTGCATGCGCACTGTAACTCATAGCAGGACTGATTCTGCTCGCTGCTCATGGGACTGATATATGCCCTCATACTCCCACCCTGCGCTCTACTTTTGCAGTCTTCCAAAAACATTTCCAGGAGTTGGATGGACTTAAATTGTCCCCAAAAGCAAACACCCTGAAGTTGAAGTTGCTTTGCTTTGTTTCTTTTTCTTTTTGTTTTTTTATTTGGCAAAAAATAACAGACACCTTTATTCAAAATCTAGTAGATATTTTATTCTTCAATCAGAATGGTTATACAGTTTAAGCTGTTCATTTTTAATTGTTTTGATTTGGTTTCATTAAAATGCATTCTTAAAAGTCCACAAGTCTGGATGACTGGTTTCAATGTTGAAATTGCACTTTTTCAGTGTGGAGGTTTGTAAGATTTTTATTGCATATTTGAGTAGTACTATATTGCCAGATCTATGTTGGATGTGGTGTATATGAAAAACTGGATTTGTTGTTTACAAGTCATACCAACCTTATCTTTTTTTCGGTACAAATTCTAATGCAGTGCAACATAATGCACTTTTACTATTAATCCTATATTTGTACATGCTTTTTTCATTTAAATAGAGGCATACATAATCTTTGCACCACATCTCAAAGTTTAAGTGGCTGTTTTTGTTCTGACCCTCGCCCAGAAGTTGTTCTAAGCATGTTTGTGTAAGTTAAATATTCTTCATCTTACATATAAGTATATTTCTGTAACAAATGTTGAAACTCTCAGTTTCAGTAGGTTGTAAATTTAATATTGGATATTTGATAAATACAATTCCACTAAGAGGGTTACTCAGTGTGAAAGTGGGTTGCACTGCTGCCTTGCAGCAAGAAGGTTCCGGGTTAAATTCCCGGCCCAGGGTCTCTATGCATGGAGTTTGCATGTTCTCCCTGAGCATGGGTGGGTTCTCTCCGGGTACTCCGGCTTCCTCCCACAGTCCAAAAACATGACTGTTAGGTTAATTGGCTTCTCTAAATTCTCCTTAGGTGTGAGTGTGCTTAAATGGTTTTTTGTCTCTGTGTTGCCCTGCGACACACTGGTGACCTCTCACCCATCGACAGCTGGAGATAGGCACCAGCACCTCTTGCTGGAAATATATGGCAATTTAATACAATAGGGGTATTTACTTCTTTGTTAAACTGTTTGAAATGAAAAATAAACTGTTTGATGTATATTCAATGTATAGTCTATTGGTTCATTTTATTTGGTAACATTTATCACAAGAAAACTGGCAATGAATACCTAATATTAGTGAGTAACGTAACATAATGCAACACAGTAAATCAATATCTCAAGCACAAGAAAATAATCAATATCTACTTAATTACTTCATAACAGTAAATACTACAGGGATATAAGATTTACTTAAAAATTTGAATAAAATGCTGTTTGTGCCTATGAACAAACAAACACACTTTACTTAATTTGTTTAACTGAATCTAACTTACAACTTGGATGTAATTAAGTAAATGTTACTTAACATATTCACAACTGTTATGTCGTATGGAAAGTTAAATTCACTTGATACTGCCAAGTGAGTGTTAATTGATATTGCAGCATTAAATTTTGCTGCATCAAAATACTTAAAATATATTTTAAGTAAATCTTATGAGTTGCTTTTATCAGTGTATAAGTAATGCATTGTAGAGATGTGGCTTGTAAGGAGTAGTGGCCTCATTGTTAAAGTTTTGAAAGATAGTCCATTGAATTCCCCCACTGTTTGATACAAGCTAATTATGGACAATTGGTCTAATGTTATGTTCCAGTTGTACTTGGAAGTCATAAATCCTAAACCACAGAGCAGCAAACTTGAATTGAAAGTCAAAACACCAATTCAGAATGCTGGGGCATACATTACTTTGCATCAATAAGGCTTGTACTCATATCAACAGCAGTCCAACCTAATAACATTGGTTGTTTGTAGCAGCTGTTTATGTTCTGCATGTAACATTAGGTCAGACATTTGTGAACAACTTTTTAGTACTTAGAAGACTATATGTCCATACACTGTTTAAAAGAGGAGAATAAAGTATAGAACGGTAAATCTTCATCGTTACTTGAGCCTCCTTGTTCTGAGTTCCAAGGTAAATCTAATGCACCATAAGTGTATTCTTGTATTACAACGGCCCAGTCAGTGCCCAAACTTTAATCCAACTTAGAATCAAAAGAATGACTTAGAAACAGCTGCTTTAAGACTTTCTAAGCAATCTGACTGATCTTGAGTAATTGGAGAAGGAAAAACAACATTAGCAACAATGTCAGTCTCTGGATGTGCCAGGCCAACATGGTCCGACCTCAAAAGTATTGTTTTAGAGCCTAATTATAGATATGCTTTATTTTGCCTCATATCCATAAGTATGTACAATTCTGTGTTTGACCAGCACATAAGATTCCCCCAAAAAATTCAACCTTGGGGCTTGAATGTGACAAAATGAGAACATGTTCCATCATGGTGAAATCTTCACAAATATAAAGACACTCACCTGCTTTTAATATTGGATCTTTACATAAAGACGAAGATTTTGACTTAATACTTGTGGATCCAGTCAAGCTTTCATCGACAGGAAGAACCATCTAACAGAACGAAAACAAGGACAGTTCAAAGGAAGCCATTGGCCTTGATATCAAAACATAATAAGTCACATCTTAATAAGGAATCGATATAATCATCAAAACTTCACCATACTGACTCTCAATAATTGTTTTCCTAAACACTGTCCAGGGAGGCATTATTCTATTATACTAAAAAGAAAAAAAAAAAAAAACTTGCTTTGCCCATCTTACCCTTCCATTGACCGTATCTCCCCTCTGTAATCTTGCAACTGGTGTCCTTTGTTCCCGCTTCTCCTCTATTTGCCAGGCGATTACTGTGATGTTGCCCACACGCTCATTCTCTGCTGACCTGACAAACAAACACACACACCTTGATATCCCGGTGGATCCAAACAGATTTCACATTGGCTTCTAAATGATCACTTTTCATCCTATATCTTGATATTTCTCTCTGTCACCTTAAAGTCAAATGCAGCCTGTGGTGTTTGTCCTGCAGCAGCTCCTTTACAGAAAACATGGATGAACCAAGCATGTACATCTGTTGTGAGAGAAAATGAACAAAGGTTTACCAAGGATAAAAACATATCATGAAGGTATTTGCATTCAGGCTTTCTTTTAGACATTACCGTGCCCTGTGATCGGTCCTTTACATCATAGACAGAGAGTTTTATCTGAGTCTGCTGAGTGATGAGAGAGTCCTGGAAGAATGCTATGCTGCTCAGGTAGATGGGGTTACTGGTGGCCTGAGGAGACATGGCGATAGGGAGAAAGGTGAACAGTAGGTTTTATACAATATTAAGGAATTAGGAAGAAGCTGATTTCATTTACCTCTATGATTTCAGTTTGGGCGTGTTTAGTCCAGAAGGCCTGTGGTGGAGTGGTGCAGCTGACAGCTACAAAGCTGGTTGGCTTGCGGTCCAGAGAGGGCGTAACCAGCTCACTGCAGGCTGAAGCAACATAAGAGATTACCAGTACTAGGATTTAAATGCTTGGGTGGCATATAATCCCTGCAGGGAGGAAATCATACACAGCAATTCTGAGTTGTTGGTGCTTTATTAGCACAAGTTCTTACATAACTGTTTTTTTTTGTGCTAGTAATGTGACTTTATTGTTTTCTCCTGTTCTTAAACTGACACTCCACAGCCAGTCCAGGTTCACTGAATTACAGCTAGCTGTTCATTTAGGACAGAAATCTGTTTTAATATTGATTAAGGTTACTTGGTTTCCTTTTTATTCTTGATTACATATATGTATTTCTTAGAGCTTTTAAAAGATACTATGTTATTTTCCTGGTTGAATGTGTTTCATACTGATTTGTATCTGTAACTTACTTTTATAGTTTTATTATTTTGTTTTTTTAACTGAATCCAGGTACATATTGCATTACATGACCTGTCTCAGCATAAAGTCAGTCAAGGTAAAAACAAACACAAAATACACTATATTGCCAAAAGTATTTGCTCACCCATCCAAATTATTGGAATCAGGTGTTCCAATCACTTCCATGGCCACAGGTGTATAAATTCAAGCACCTAGGCATGCAGACTGTTTTTACAAACATTTGTGAAAGAATGGGTCGCTCTCAGGAGCTCAGTGAATTCCAGCGTGGAACTGTGATAGGATGCCACCTGTGCAACAAATCCAGTCGTGAAATTTCCTCGCTCCTAAATATTCCACAGTCAACTGTCAGCTGTATTATAAGAAAATGGAAGTGTTTGGGAACGACAGCAACTCAGCCACGAAGAGGTAGGCCACGTAAACTGACGGAGCGGGGTCAGCGGATGCTGACGCGCATAGTGCGAAGAGGTCGCCAACTTTCTGCAGAGTCAATCACTACAGACCTCCAAACTTCATGTGGCCTTCAGATTAGCTCAAGAACAGTGCGCAGAGAGCTTCATGGAATGGGTTTCCATGGTCGAGCAGCTGCATCCAAGCCATACATCACCAAGTGCAATGCAAAGCGTCGGATGCGGTGGTGTAAAGCACGCCGCCACTGGACTCTAGAGCAGTGGAGACGCGTTCTCTGGAGTGACGAATCGCGCTTCTCCATCTGGCAATCTGATGGACGGGTCTGGGTTTGGCGGTTGCCAGGAGAACGGTACTTGTCTGACTGCATTGTGCCAAGTGTAAAGTTTGGTGGAGGGGGGATTATGGTGTGAGGTTGTTTTTCAGGAGCTGGGCTTGGCCCCTTAGTTCCAGTGAAAGGAACTCTGAATGCTTCAGCATACCAAGACATTTTGGACAATTCCATGCTCCCAACTTTGTGGGAACAGTTTGGAGCTGGCCCCTTCCTCTTCCAACATGACTGTGCACCAGTGCACAAAGCAAGGTCCATAAAGACATGGATGACAGAGTCTGGTGTGGATGAACTTGACTGGCCTGCACAGAGTCCTGACCTCAACCCGATAGAACACCTTTGGGATGAATTAGAGCGGAGACTGAGAGCCAGGCCTTCTCGTCCAACATCAGTGTGCGACCTCACAAATGCGCTTCTGGAAGAATGGTCAAAAATTCCCATAAACACACTCCTAAACCTTGTGGACAGCCTTCCCAGAAGAGTTGAAGCTGTTCTAGCTGCAAAGGGTGGACCGACGTCATATTGAACCCTATGGATTAGGAACGGGATGTCACTTAAGCTCATATGTGAGTCAAGGCAGGTGAGCAAATACTTTTGGCAATATAGTGTAGCATCATAGATGGGGGAGACTGTGATTGTTCATCATTTCAGTATTTACTGTATCAGTTTTATATTTGGTCTCACATGGTGGTTGTCAAAGCTGGGAAATCCACATTTTATAAAAAAAACAATGTTTTGGTGGTTGCAAAGGGATTTTTTTTTGTTACCGACAGCAAACTCTGTTTGGGATTAATACAGTACAGTACTTTTTGATGTGTCTTGTCACTGAAAAATGCTATATAAATAAACTTGCCTTGCCTTCATATGCCTTAGCAGAGTGTAATGCCATAAGAATTACGCACATATTACATTGAGATAGTACATTGAGCCTAAAGCTATTTACTCTAGTGTAAGGTAAACGAAAAGCTAATGGTGACTGCATGGTACGCCATGTTAACATGTAATAAAAACTAACTTTCTTTCACTAAAGGTATAACACTAATATAATGTTGAAATGTATGTTTTCTCATATTCTTGTTACATTTGATTACGAAAATATATGACCAATAGAGTCCTTCTGCTAACTACTAGACCCAATGTTAAACCAAGCCTAAAGAGGCTAGGTGTCCCTTAGCATTTAACTGTTCCCTAAGAATAGTCACAGAAGGCCATGAATCAATTAATTAAAATTTAATTGATTGGTAATTGAGAAATGACTGAATGAAATATTAATCTACCAAATAATATTTTATTTAGTTAATTGATTTGCATTGTGAATTGCTTTCAACACATTCAAATTGTTCTAAATGAGTCTTTAAGTCTTTATTTGTCATTGTTCCTTAAAGGTACAATGAAATTTTAGCAGTTTAAAACAATATAAAACAAAACACTGCATGCAAATAATGCAATAAAAAGAAAATAAATATCATTAAAAAAGCTATAAAAGGACTTTGCAGTTACAGAAGAATATATATACACAAGAATATTAACACAGAGATTGCAGTATTGCACATAAGAATATTGCAGTTGTTCAATATTGTAGAAATTACACAGAGTGTAATTTCTACATGATGTGATATGATTTTCTGTAGTTACAATGTATATGGGGATTTCAGGGCAGCAACAGCTCTAACAATGAAGCTGTTTTTCTGTCTGAGTCTAGTCAAAAGCTACTTTGACCTCATTCCAATCACTTCAAGATAAACTTTGGTTCTCAAACATAAAATCTATCGATTTTAAGTCTGCATGATTTTATTAATAAGGTTTTTCAACCATTTGTTGTCCTAACACCCAGCAAGTTGGCCGTTTGTTCACAGTACAATGTATGACAGACCAACTGGGGTCGGCATTGACTGTAAAGTTAGTGCATAACATTCAGTAGTATGTCATTCCTGTATGGTCGTTAAAAATAACAAAAGTCAGCAGAAAGAGCAATGGATATGCCACAAAAGATTTTTACTTCCAAAGACTCTTACAGCAGGTAGAAATTTTAACGATATATCCAGCTCATTGGGGACATAATAAAGGGCTCATTAAAACTTTGCACTGTTTCTATAATCTTGGATGGATGAATGGATGGAAGAAAAGACTATATTTTAAATAATGGCATAGTTATTAATTATTTTTGGTGGTAGACTCATTTACCCAGGAACAAAGACATTGCAAGTTTAAACATATAGAGTGTTATATTTAAGAAAAAATTATGAACACAAAATAAAAAAAATACATATTTGATATTTCTGAACATACCCACGCTAAACTCCAGGACTGGTTCATCTGGATCCTGGCTGGTGCCTGTGAAGTAGACAAAAATACAAAAGATGAGCAATGTTTCATTTGGTGGTTACCATGGTACCGGTTACGTAGCTACCTGAGAGAGCAAGTCCCATCATCTCAGCAGACAGATCAAAGGTGTTGGCCCGGTAGACAGACCAAGGCCGATGGCGGGGGCTGCGCTCCTTCCCAGACATGGTGGCCTTACAGCAGGTCACAGGTGGGATTTAAGAGGAAAGAGCTTTAATAGCAGACTCAGGGACTAATAGTAGTTTGTTCTTTGTTGCTTTCTACTTTATTCTCAGGCGTTTGATTGTGAAAAATCTGGAAGAAAAAGAAAATAGAAATTATAGCCCACACTGATTTTATTAGAACATGTAGGCACAAAAATAACTCCTGCTGTTTATGTCGTTAAGAGTAACAAGCAGGATGCTTTCTTCCAAGCCGAACAAAACTAGTTCTTGGATTTGGAGAGTGTTAATATATGCAGCGAGATGAACCTCTCTGTGAAAGTGAGACTTTCACACAGCTGTAGGCTATAAAAGCTCTGCACACATCTTTTACATCTACATCTTTCCCTTATGCTATAAATGTGTAATGATATGGAAAATCTTCGTCCTCTTAAAGATCCTGTTTTTTCCTTAAGCATTTTATATTATTAAAAAAAATATATGAAAAAGATAACATGAGTAGATACCACAATATAAATACAATTACAAGCTACACACAGACCTAATTCCTCCCAGACAGGAAAATTCTCATACTTGTTTGACAAAATGAAGTATGCCACAAGATTTTAAAAAGAGTTACATCACCCCTTCATCTAAATAAATTCAACAGTTTAAGGTCAGTCTGGAAAGGTTACTAAGCCATCTCTAAGGCTTGTGGGCCCTGATCTTTAGATGGTTAGTAAATCTTAACATTTGAGCAGCAATCTTTGTAGAACTCCCTTAACACGCCCACTTATTACACACAAGAAATAAATAAATGCACCTGGTAATTCAGTGCCCCTTATTTGGAATCGTTAAAGACCAGGGGTCCGTTTCAATAAGCAGGTTTAACAAATTCAGATTCAAATCCACACTTCTAAATTGATCTAGCCTAAAGTCAGGAACTCTGAGTGTTTGGTTTCATAGCAGCTTTTATGAATTGGTTCAATCAATTTTAACTAAGTCCACTTAGAGTTAGGCGCCTGTGTAACAACTATGAAAAGCCATTATAAGTGGAGCACCAATTCAACAAGTCACCATGACAACAGGGAAAAGGAAGGGTCTATTTCACCCCACTGGAGCTACAGATTTGAATGCAGAAATGCAAAAAAATAAAATAATTAAGGAGAATGTGTTTAAAAGACAGAGAAACAGTGCTGCAGCTACAAAGGAGAGGAAAGTGGTGAAGGACAAGAATGTAGCTCAGGTTAATGCATTTATTTATATGAAGTGGCTATGGTAGGCCGTTTTTACATTTATTAAAGCACTCCTCTCTGTTGTTCCATTTGTAGATCACTAAAATAAGATTCTTCCTGATCAAAATCACACTCCTAGGTCTAACTGTAATAATATATATTTCTAAATTACATTTTTGTAGCAGAAACTGAATTTAAGAAAGTAAAAAAAAAGAATTATACTAGTAAGAATACATTTTTATGTATGTAGTTTACACATTTTAAATGGCCATTTTTAAATTTATCTTGACTAAAAAATGTATTTATGATAACTGAAAAACATTTTTTCAAAGTTAAAATAATACAAATGCTGACCAGTAATATTAGGAATATGGAGAGACGAAATTCATTTATAGACATACAAAATGTTTATAATAGATGTTGAGAATTATCATTTAGAAAACTAATTTTTTTTCTTTCACATATCAGGAATACATATTTAGAAAACTAATACATATCAAAACGGCTTGCCATACTGTTGATAAAATGTTACCAGATTATTTCTTGAATGGTAATAGATCAATGCATCTATTAAGGGAACATTTTCTTGCAGCAGGTGAAAATGAAGTCTAAAGACATTGTTCTAATATATAGAATCTGCGCGTCATCTCATTTGTCCCTCCTCACGTTGATTCAGTCTTTTTTTACACAGTAAAGTGGCTGTTTGCAGCCACGCTTCGGATGTTATCATCCCAATCAATGGCTGTTATAAGCGTCTATCAGTCCCATAGAATGGCTCGTTAGGTTATCAGCGAGTTAATTTTTAATCCTAACCTTAAGGTTGTTCATTTCCCCCCGCAGAATTAATTAATCTATTTATGTGTAATCTAAAAATAATTTAAGTAGTTCTTCATGCACTGTAAATATAACTAAATGAAATATCAACAAACCAAAACAAGTAATCTCATGCCCTGTCAACTGAGTTATAGAATACTCTCCCTAATAATATTTAATTCTCTGTGAAAAAGTGCAGATTCTTTAAACAGACATGCAATGTTTGTTTTTAAAACCTAATGAATGATTTAAATATTTTTTCATGCACAAAACTACGACAAAATACCTACTAAATAGGGAAATAAAACAGCGTTATTGACTGTAAGGAGAGCGGAGAGGGTGGGGGACACACTCTGAATTTACTGAAGAAAACCTGCTACCGACCAGGTTAGCTCTGGGGAAAATGTTACCACGGTGACTGAAACAGAGGTTTAGGAAACTCTCTTTGTTAAACAGAAAATTCAGAGTTTCCCTGATTTCAGGTTTAGATAACAGACCCCAGGCCACAAATAGAGAAACCAAGTTATTCCAAGAAAGTATCAAAGACTTATTTAAGAGATCATTAAGTAGCATCTAAAGAACTACAGGCCACATTGTGGTTAGACAGTTAGTCTCAGTGTTCATGTTTCATCATTTTAAATTAAGAAAGGAAAAAACTGAAATCTGTCGATCGAGGTGAAGCTATTGACCTAAACAAAATAATCATAACAATACAAAAGCTAGTTTCCATTAAAAAAGAAAATAGCATAAACAAAATATCAGGATGATTTGATCCCAAAGCCTTTTAGTAAAATATTCTGCATATTTGCCTTGTTCGTTTTTGACATAAAGGTCAAGCAAACTTAGGTTAAGCATAAATCAGTCTGGACCAACACTATCTTTGAACAGCCTCCGTAAAATGAAGGTTGTGTGTTGGCTTAATAAAACTTTGGACTTAAATCAAACTGAAGCTGTAGCTGGATGTTAAACAGGATGTCCATGTGTAACAGTGTAATAACCCTCTTAAGTGAAATCACTCCTGCAAAGGATTGTGTGTACATTTTCCGGAACAAAGCAAGTAAAAACAGAATGCAAATCACACCAGCACTTCATGCAGTTTGCTCCTCAATGATGGCACAGCCAGTTATTACCTTCAGTTGGCAGCTGCTCTCCCTCACAGTGAGTTTGAATGTTTGTTTTTTATTGTTATGAGATCATTATCCATTAATTGCTTTTTACTGGGATTATATTTATCTCACTAAGAAATTAGATTATCCAAAGCATTCAAGAGTGACAATAAAACGCAACAAAACCAAAGCAGCAGAAATCCATTGAGGCAATCAAAGTTTCAGGATCTGTTTTTAGAACCATTTGCCTCCAATATGTCAGAGGAACAATAAAAACCATTGAACATAAAAGGGTATCTAAACCCCCAACATTTAGCCTCTGTAATAACTGAGTGTAACTGAAAATTACAGAAGACGCATAAAAACCTCACAAAAAATTCAAATATTTTCACCCGTAGAAGGATTCCAAAATCATCTATTTATGATAAGTTAATGCAGTTCACTCACACAGAGACCACAGTTCAAAGTAAAAACAATTGGATTCTGCGTTCTCCTAGAAAACTGCAGCCGATGAAGCAAGCAGTGCTGCACATAAGGCAGCTCATTGGGAGCAGGAAACTAAAGCTGTGCCAAGTGGGCCATAACAGGAGAGCTGGCTTAGAGCTCCATACTCCTCATCATATTTCACCATTAACTAACAACAGCTAACAGCTTCAATGTCTTACCTAACAAATCCACAAACTATCTGTTTAAATTTCCATGATTCCAAGACTTCCATCCATCCATCCATCCATCCATCCATCCATCCATCCATCCATCCATCCATCCATCCATCCATCCATCCATCCATCCATCCATCCATCCATCCATCCATCCATCCATCCATCCATCCATCCATCCATCCATTTTCTGACACTCTTTATCCCAAGTGGGATCGCGAGGGGTGCTGGGGCCTCTCTCCAGCTGTCATTCCAAGACTTATTTTTATCAATTAAGAAAAATGTTTGCTGTTTTTTGAGTTCACATTGCTTTGTTACATTGAAAAATTAATGTTTTCTTATGAGATAAAATCTTTAATATCTCCTTTAGTACCTCTTTGCTAGTTTTCTAACGCTAAATGCTGATGTTTTCTTTGAAATACAAGGCTCTATTTTTGCTTCCTTAAAGAGAATATACCTAATATTTACTGTATATAATGTAAGTATAAATAATTCTGTTCTAAAATCCAAGTTACTTAAAATATATAGGCTACATAAAAAATAACAGCTAAAAGGATTTTGCTGCAAATCAGGAAGTTGAACGCGCTATAAAAAATCAAATTCTATTTAATTAAAGATCCTACAACAATAATCTTCTGTAATAATCTTAGAATAATGTATTTTCTAAAGATGTAATATTTCACAAAACAAAGGTCTGCCATTTTTTTGCACAAAAAAATTGCAGGTCTTTGGAAGTTTGTTGGCAAATTTATTTTCAGCAAGATTGAAATTTCATTAGGTTCATAAAACCACTTTGTTTTCTCACCAAAAAAAAATTATTTTGTGAAAATTAGAATTTAAAATTGGCATTTTGTTTATAAAAGGTTTATATAGGTGGGATTTTCAATAACAACAATTTTCATCAACCATTTGTGCTGAGGAGCAAAGTTTGTACCTTCTCTCCTTTAGAGCTTTAGAGAGATTTGGACTCCACACCATATGAGGCTATTTGACAAATTCAAGAAGGTTTTTGTGGGTACTGAGATGCTCAAACCAGAGTTTATGCATCTACTTTATTTACAGAGTACACTGCGGCATAAATAACCCTGCACTGATGCCATTTCCAAACTTAAAGAAGCCATCATTCATACATTCAAACCCATCTATTCAAACTCATCTACAGTATAACAACAGCCAGAGAAACAACATTTGATTTTCAAAGACCAGCACTGTTTGGATTGGATATATAAAATACTTGTTCTCCCTTTTAAGGTGGTAATATTTTTCATTTCAACTTTAAATTTACATTTCCATTTTGTTTCTTCTAGAGAAATATTTGGCATAAATTAGTGAAAAGAGGAAAATAAGTTACAAACATTCAAAATGGCTTTAAATTATTTGTGGAGGAATTTATGATTTAAAATATAAGGATGTTAACTGTGAGCTCTATTTTAATATAAAATGTTCATAAACAAGAACAATTATTGTCTGTAGTCTACACATAAGAACAAGTCACCACAATATATTTATAAGAATAACCGTTATGTATTAATATCAGATTTACCTGTTAAATTAACTAATTGTTCCAGTGGTTCCTACAAATAAATTTTTTTTATTTTTTATTACAATTCAATTTAAATATTAATAACAATTTAATAAAATACTTTATTCATCCTGATTGGAGATCAAATTTTGAGTATTCCATTATTGTTGTGAATGAAAAAAAAAAAAAAAGATTAAAAAAAAAAAAGTCACTTTGAAAAACCTTTTAACCGAAAAACATCTTGAGGGTAACTTTGCTGATTTCTGAATTTATTTTTTCAAATTATTTTATTTAGATTTTTTATGTTTTAGTTTTTCCTAATTTCTCCTTTTTCATATTGATTTGCTGGATTCCTTTCAAACTGCATTTCACCGAACACGTTCTCTTTACTTCATTGGGCGGGTTTCCCTCTGCAGTGAGGAGCAGAGAAGCATTTCTATTGGCCTGCATGGACGTTAGCAGCCACATCTTGCTGTGTGCTCTGTAAATATAATCTGTGAAATAATACTTGAAAAGTGTGCTATTCATAGAACTTTACCTGAATAAGAGAAATTTGAAATAATGAAATAAAATTCACTCTTATTTTTTTCCCTTTGTTTACCAGTTGTGGGTGTTGATAGTTGTAGACAGGAAGGATCTTCTGTCGAGGTCTGTCTTCCACCCTCTTACTGAATTCAGTTCAATTCAATTCAGTTTATTTATACAGCGCCAATTAATAACACGTCATCTCAAAGCACTTTACAATTTAACCAGATCATACAGTCAAATTGATTCCAAG
Source organism: Cyprinodon tularosa (assembly GCF_016077235.1). NCBI lineage: Eukaryota > Metazoa > Chordata > Actinopteri > Cyprinodontiformes > Cyprinodontidae > Cyprinodon > Cyprinodon tularosa. Next base: position 1,218,976 of record NW_024038975.1, on the reverse strand, counting down.
TTTTCTATTTAAGGAATACCAGTTGATTGCATCAAATCATTGTCTCGAAAGCAATCCCTCACATTTAGCATGCTTGTAACGACAGTGGAGAGGAAAAACTCCCTTTTAATAGGAAGAAACCTCCAGCAGAACCAGGCTCAGTGTGAGCAGCTATCTGCCAAGGCCGACTGGGGTTCAAAGAGACAGAAGCAGAGACACAAAAAGAAGCAGAGATATTGAAGACACTCTGTTGTTGTTTGAAAATCTTCAAAACAGGATGCTCACTGTTGTCCATACTCTTCTTGAATTTATGATGAATTCTCCTTTGTGAGCTTATCTCCAGAGGTTTTAGAGAAGTTCCTAGAACAGAGCTGACCTTTCTTTATCAGCTTGTTGAGCTTTTTTCTCTTAGCTCTGATGCTGTTACCCCAGCAGATGATGCAGGAAGACATCACACACCCCATATAAGACTTTTAGAAGATGTAGCCTCTTGCTGTTAACACTGAATGAGCTAGGGTTCCTTAGGGAGTACAATCTGCTCTGTCCCTTCTTGTAGATGGCTTCACAGTTGCGTCTCCAGTCTAGTTTGCTGTCCACCTTAACCACCTCCACGTCCTATCCCATGTTAGTAATTGTGTATAACTCCTTCCTGTTTCTACAGAAACCTACAGTCATCTCTTTTGTTTTTATTGACTTTCTGGATCAGATTGGTGTGTCCACACCGTTTCACAAGGGGGCTAACATATTCCTGTACTTAGGTTCTTCTTCCTCTTTGATGCATCCTAGGTTTTCTGCAGATGACAGGACTCTGCCGGAGGTGTCAGGGGGTGTTTAGAGCGAAAAGAACTGGTGAGAGTACAGTCCCATGTGGTGCTCCTGTTTTGGACTTGTCTCTTTAGTCTATCAAACTATTTTTGTCAGGTAGTCTCCGATCCAGGCGGATGCATAGTTTCGGAATGCAGACTATAAGGGTGATCCTCCCTCATTCAGTGAGAATTTCAATCGAATCAGGACCAGAGCGCTCTCTGCAGCTGTTTTTTTTTTCCCTTATCATCATGGTCACCTCTGCACCTGCTTTCTCTGCAGCTAAAACGAAAACAACTAAAAATAAATGACAGATTTCTCACATTTTATGGATGTGTTGGTTTCAGCATTTAACATTTAGAGTGGCCCATGTTTCAATGTACAAACATGAAGCAGAACCAATGCAAATAAAAATAGAGTTAGTTAAGTTTGTTTTTTATGTCAACATTGGCAGGTTAACTCTTATTTCTTTTTAACTACAATGTGTGCCGTTTCCTCTTTCAGGTTTGCTTGTCTGGTTTCTTTTTTCGTTTTGTCAGGTGTTACAACCACCTTGTTGTCAATATAGCACATTTCAATGAAGGTAACTGTCCTTCTTTGTGAGGAATGAGGATAAAATTTCAAGTAAAAAGCAATATGCATGTTAACAACATGATAAGAGGAACTGGTTGAGGGAATTACAATATAAGTCAATCAGAGTGGGCACAGTATTCAAAAGTTGTTCTCAAGTATGAGAAAAAAGCAACTTTACAAGAAACTACTCTAAAGTAAAGTAACACATGTTAAACAGGCTACTCAAGTACAGATTAACCCATCATAACATATATCTAAAATTATTTAATAAAGACAGACCAAAACAAAAAAATATATCTGCAAATTGTGGTATTTTAAGGAATATGAAAAAAATATTTTCTAACAATATTTCCTCTTTACTGTATATCAGCTTATTTTAGGTTAAAATAAGCTTGTGTACAAAAAAGATACACTCATTTTGACTGTGTGTCTTTTCCTGGAGCACTTTTAAAAAGCAAACATGTTTCTTATTCAATAAAAGTGGCTAACAGATGAGGAAGCCCAACATTTAATTCTAGTAAAGGTGGTATTATATTATAAAGACATTACTGCAGTAAAAGTGAAAAGCATACTGCAGTAAAACTACTTTTAAAAGTATATTCCTTTCAAAAACGTACTCAAGGAACTGTAGCAGGGCAAATCTAACTCATTACTACACTTCTGAAGACGTTTAACCATAAAGCCTGTAGCAGGAAATAGATGAAGGAATGAGCACATTATTTATTAGTGAAAAGCTGAACATAGACATACCGTAGTAGGAGATTAGGCATCAAAAGATCAAAACATTAAAATCACTATATCATTAAATACAAACAACCATTGATATAAAGAAGATAAAAAATGCATGAAATTATTCTTAAGAGAGACTAAAGTCTGACAAAAAAGAAGGGGTTTCAGCTGCTGTTCAAAAATAAACTCAGTTCAGTGATTCAAGCAAAAGAAGTGTGGTTTGGATCACAGCCAGATAAATTTGATCTAATTCAATGCTCAGTCAAATTTAGACCTTAAGAAAAAAAAAGGTTTTGAAAGTAAGGCGATGCCCAATCATCAAATGTGTTATATTAGCTCAATGAATCAATAATATATTCTTAACTTCAGAGGATGGCACAGTGATTTATATAAGTTACCATCATTGAACGTGTAGCTTCAGCACTATATAGCTGACTTGTAAACATTTCGCTGCTCAACAACAACCTGAGAAGCACAAATGCTATAAATGTTGTGTTTTTGCATGATTCTAATAAAAGATGTATACTAAATGCTTAGTAAAAAATGATCCCAAACACTAAAAAACTCAGGGTTGATAGATGAACAGTGAGTAAAGTATTCAATTCAATTTATTTTTATGGCGCCAATTCACAACACAGATAATGCATTCAAAATGATTCAAAGTTTTCTATCTGAGGAAAACCAGTTTATCTCAGATTGGGATGTATTTGTTGTCTCCTTTTAACTGGAACTTAGACCAAAATAATTATTGTTGGTCAAGGTATATTATCCCTCAAACTGATGAGGCTTTTAAGAGTTGGGGTTGTATAAGACGTCGTATCCATATATATATATATATATATATATATATATATATATATATATATATATATATATATATATATATATATATATATATATATATATATATATATATATATATATATATATAAAAATTGTGTATCTTTTGTCTGTGTGAATATTGGATAAAAAACACTGAAGTATAAGAGGCAGGTTACTCTACTTTAAGGTAATTTAGGTGCAATAAGAGGGAGAGGGGAAATAAAATAAATACATTTTACTTCTTCATACCCATTTTCAGACAGTTTCTACTAATGGATGTCAGTTCTCTGGCTGTATATACCAACAGGTTTATTTTGTGTAGGGTTTTGTTTCTATTTACTTTTAGGTGAATTTAGTTTGTTTGGAAATTGGAGTTTGGTTTGGTTCAATGTTGACTAGTCTCTTTTTGTGTGTATTTGGTTGATTTATTTTTTGTTGTTTGTCAAATTTGTCTGAAATAAATTCCTTTTCATTTAATTTCATTTCATTTCATTTCAACTGATTTACATAGATGAACTCTTATCCTCCATGTAGGGCTTTAAATAGGAGGAAAACCAGAGATCTGTAGAGGCAGAAATAACAACCAGATGTCTGAATGTGCTTCTTCTGTCTGACTCCTTAACACAAATAATAGTAACTGAGATACGGTTTAGGAAACATTCCTAATCCACACAATAATTGTGTAAACTATAAGCTTCTCTTTCAGTGAAACAGAAATCGAGGTGTGGAAAGTTTAAATTGGATGATGTCATCTGAGATGGATACGCTGCCTTAATGTGATTGGCTGATATTTAGCAGCCTGAGAGGGGACAGTTTTCTAGTAGGTAACAGGCAACTACAAAAGACAAAAAGATTCAGAAGATCAATTCTGATGACAGCCACTAGCATTTTAGCATCACCGCATAAAAACATTTCTCTGATCCAAATAGCAGCCTATAGCTCCTTACAGTGAATGCATTATGGATGAAATTATTTAACTATTGCTTCTTGATATGCTAAATTTGAAAATTAGTTTAGGTTAAGTAGCACAAGATCAAAACTGGTAATCCAAAAACCGCTGGGTACCTTCAAAAGGCTAGTCCTAAAGAAATTCCAAAATATTGAGAAGAAAGGAACAAAGTAAACGTTTTGATAACCAGCATGGATTGCTTCTATTTGATCTGACCGGTAGCTGTCACATCTCCAGTAGCATGTCACAGTCAGTTAACATTACTCTGGTATAAGAGTCCTCCCCTCAAATCCACAGCTGCCTTTGCTCAGTGTGATCCACACTTCCTCCTCCTTCTTAGTCCAGATTAACACAAACTAGGATTAAAACACTTGTGTAATCTACCACAGCTCCATTCAGACTCATTTCTGATCGTCTATTTGAAGCTGTGCACTCAAGCTTAAAGACCTCAGCAATGAAGATCTATTTTTACCCATGATTCTGTTCTGACGTCACGCAGCACGTGCAGATGAAAACATCATCCCTCCCAATGACACACATATGACGCTCCAAGTGCCCCTCACTCAGTCCCACACCATCCATCCATCCATCCATCCAGCGAGTACGATGCTCTTTGCCAGCTCAGTCTCTGTTTTGACACCATCATGCGAAACCGAAACAGATGACAATTACACCACGGATGCTGTGGCTCATTAGGCTGTGTGGGAGTTTTTCTCAGTGGGAGAAGTCCTCTAGCACACTAATCTTCACTGCCATGGGCACTGCGAGATAAAAAGCGAACAAACGCTGGAACTAATGCAAAGACACCGTGAAGAATAAACGTCATTTCACCTTTCTACCATCCATCCTCTGAATGACAGGAGGGAAACATGCAGCAGGGTTTTAGAAAAGTCTTGATTAAATGATTTAGAAAATATAAAAAGCCGACATAATTATCAGCTTCTGTCTACATTAATGAAGATGTGCATCTAAAAAGTTTTTTTTGTTATACGTAAGCAAAATATATTTCAATGCATTCATCTTTAGATAATTCTGCTGAAAACTTTTTAATAAATATGAAATTATGATAACAATATTTGATTATAATTAGCTTCTGGTCAGTAAAATCTAAATTAATTGCTGTTTTTTTTTAGTGGTTGGAACCTGTCTAGAAGTATGATTATTTTCAATCCTATTTTCTTTAAAGCTTATCCTCAAATTGCAGCAACATTGTTTAAATTTTTATCTAAGAAATATAAAATAAAGTTAAATATTTCTAATTATCTTCCATTTTCTTCTTTGGGAATTTTAAAAGTGATTAAACAGGAAGGAAAACAATGATTTAGTGGTATAATGATGGATGTAACAGCAGTATGGTGTTGCTATGGATCCCCCTTTTATTAGAGCTCTTATAATGTGTTTGGTTCCCTGGAATACAGCAGACACCAGGATTAATTAAGAGTTTTTTTCATGTGTGTATATGAGGAACTGGATTTATAGCTCTTCTCTGGTCATAACAGTGGCTTAAATCACTTTTACACTACTGTACCATTCAATTTGACCCATCTCCACCAAATGGGAATTATTCAAATTCTGATTGAGACACACAAAAATCCAGTGAGTATTTAAAAAAAAGCATCTGATATTAGCAGACACAAGAAAACAAATGTTCTTATTGATTACAAAGAAGAGTTGAATACGTTACAATATGCTGTTTTCTTTAGTATGTAAAAAATATGTACATTTTTCCCCCCAAAACCTCTGTACTGTCTCTATATTCCGTCTAACTTATGACTGATAGAATGACAGATCCTCAGCATGATGCTTCTACAACCTCACACTCTTCATCCTGAAAGGTGTTAATCTTTGAGAAGGGGCTCCTTGCATGGTTTTCATACAGTAAATTCCACAGTGTTAAATATGCAGAGTCTGACTCTTTTAGAGTTATTACAACAACAACTGGAGTAAAATATACACTACATAGAGTTTTAATGTAACACTAGTTCCGAGTTGGACCAAATGCACTCTTAAAGTTTTACTTTAACACTGTAAAATTTACACTGCACCCTCTTGGTTTAACTATGAACATCTACCCTACAGCTCCACTATGTTCTAGTTCATCACAGGCTCAAGCTTTAAATACTCCTGCACATGGTTACCATTTTCCTGAGATCTGAGGGTGACAGGTCAAATCAGAAAGTTAAAACCTAAAAGCAGCTTGGCCTTCCAACTAGATATTGATGGATTTAAATCTAGTATCTAGAAAACATTGCCTCATAATGAAAAGGAGAACTGAAAAATGGTGGAACATGTGTGAAAATCATATTTATAGCTGCAGGATAATGATAGAAGTTTGTGGGTCGGTGTGGTTGAGGTTTAAGTTGTTAGGAAAAATACATAAATAGATTTGATGTCAAATATGACTGTATGTAAAAATTTATGGATAACTGTAGCAGAAAAGCAAGACAGAGCTCTAGGTGGCCCCCAGAGATGGTCTGGAAACAAAAGTGACCCAGTTTGTTGGGCTGCCTGCAGATGCTGTCAGCAGCAAATGCACTGCAGCTCCTCAGACCTTCTCAGTCTGCTTCAAATGGCTCTTCTGCTCTGTCATCACCTGTGTCTTCATTCTGGCACCACAGTCTTCCCTTTTCTGTATCACTCTGTAGGTCTGTTTTATTTTCCCTCTCTCTCTCCACAGTTTATTGATTTAAGGATTTAATTTGGTGCTGACCGGAGCAACTTCTGCAGTCCATGAACATCTAATCTGAATGAATGTGTAAAAAATGTCTCACTGACCACTAAAAAAATGGACACAGAGATGAGGAGAAGATTCAAAGAACTGTAGAGGAGAAAACAATTATTAAGAAAAACAAAGGGAGGCTATAGGAACAATTAGTATTTATATTAATAATTATTATTAAAAAATATGTATCCATGTATGATTATGGATACAATGATTGGATACTATAATGAATAAATAAACATGTATATAAAAGAAAATAAATTAGTTTTTTAATGAAAAAGAAGAGGCTTATTGAAGGTAAGAAACTGAATGTCACTATTAGTTTATTTTAAACAGATAAAAAAGAAGAAATTGATAAATTCAACCTGCTGATATGTTTTATTGTTAACGCTTTAAGCAGCAATGAAAAGGCCTACAGGAGGGTGACACGTTGCCTTACAAAGCAGCACATAATAACTCTCCTATTAAATGTAGGTGGTTACATTTCCTGCATAAATAATAATAACCTGTTTTTAGAGCCAAAACATGACTATTGTTCTATGTGCTGATTTTATGTGCATACATAAAAAAAAATCCACCAGAATATAGTATTTATTTTATGGCAGCATTAGTCATCATGCTTAATGTCTATATTTATTCACGCACAATAACAAACATTGCGTCATATTATCCACTGGTGCTACTGCGCATATGGCTGCAGGATTAAAACCAACACTTTGATCAATTCCAGTTAAAGCAGCTCTAATATTACGAACCCATCGACTATTTGTGCTTCTTGTGATGGCTGTAAACACGCCTCATAGGGATCAAGCAGACAGCGCCGCCGCGTCATGAGATCATCTTTCTCTGAGAACAAACACCCGAAACTATAAACATATAAATACATCAAATAAAACAGCAATCGATCTTACCTTCAGTGCATCGATGAAGGCTACTTGTCACACTGATGCGCATCCTGGTTGCAATGACGATGCCTGCAGTCAAGACTCGCCCTGACTCCCTCTGACACATCCAGATGACAGGATGGAAGCGAGGCTCGCTACGTCCACTGGGGGGCGCTGTTGTCCTTGTTTAAAGGCAAACATTTGACAATGAGAGCCTGGTAAAAACTTTAAGTATGTTTTTCACCCTTTGTTAATCCTTAAACACATTTTTTTCACGTTCAAATTTGCTGATCTGTCTAAGATATATCTCTTACTTATCAGAATGAATAATAAAAAAAAAAAATATTAATATACGTTTTTTGTTTCATGGGTGCATAGAGCAGGAGGGCATTTGTTTAGTTTATCCCATTAGGAGTTACAGACCTGTAATTTCTGTAGTTTTTAAAATGAATATTTCAATAAATTATATAGGAGAAATATGAAATTGGTCTAAGGGATAACTCGATTACTGTCTCTACTGTCAGTGAATATCATCATGAAAAACTGGTTATTAAACAAAAAAATGAACGGCAAAAGTAAAATCTTATTAGAATCAATTTATTTTCTGTTAATTTCAGCAGGTAAATAGGATTATATGTGAAAGGAAGGAGGATAATTCAAAATGATGAACCTGAAAGAAGAAAATAGTTGTTTTTTTAACATAAATAATCTAAGTCCATCCCACTTACCCCCTTAAATCAAAGTAATATATGCCTCTTTTACGAACAAAATTACCTATATTTAAATTTTAACAGTTTATGTTTTCAGTACAGGAGCCTTAACAGGTGCAAGGACCAATTTTCGGTCCTAGAGGCCCCCATCTACAATAGATACATAAAAATGCATAATAACTAACTCTGATACAATATTTAAAGATATTTAAAAACATTTTAACTGACTTAAATTTCATTAAGCATCAGAGTTTTGATTTTGAATACTGGCAATCAGTTATATAGACATGTTAACATATAAATAAGTTAAGATGATTGGTTTTAACTTCATTCTGGAAGGCAGTTATAATATGATTAGATAAAATCAATATTTATCAGTGGTTACAACTACATTGTCCATTTCTGTTACTCTTTTATAATCAACTCAGAGTGCTCATGTTTGAACCAAATATCTCAGAGTTTTAATTGAAAATATAGAAAATGCTTTTCTGGCTATTATAAATACAATTTTAAAAGGTGAGCTTTCTATATTTTAAATATGTAACTTTTCTTCTTGTATTTTGAAGTGAAACAATCCAAACAGGTTCCAGATGGTTACATGCTTTTTCTAGATTTTAATAATAATAACAGTCTGAACTGTGGAGACTTTTACATGATTTATTGCCAAGAGATAAGATTTTAAGAAAAACAAATAGGATTTTTTTTTTTTTTACATCAGAATTGATGACAATTTTTTTGCTACATTTAGTTGAAGACATTACAGAAAATACAACTTTTGACATCAAGATGATAGAAAGAGATCTTTGTATAATGTTTGTATAAAAATCCCCAAAGACCACGGTATGATTTTGATTAAATACTATAATATTCTGCTATAAAACGAGCGTGTGCTGACCAGATCTGGAAGTGGTTGAGGTGTATGAATGTGGAGGCAAATAATATGAAAATACTTAGGGAGCCTTAATGATAAATAATCTAAGCATAAGCAAATTATGAGATGTGTGGTACATAGCTTTTAATTGTCAACAATAAAAGCATCTGTTCACATTATTTGGAGTCTTTACAGGGGTCAAGAGACCAAACATTCAATAGGTGTAGGTCAAATTATTCATCCAATGTTTTTGAGGGAATTAAATTCCACAGTGTTAAATATGCAACGTCAAAGTACACTGACTCTTTCAGAGTTATTAGAACAACAACTGGAGTAAGATATACGCTATGTAGAGCAGGGGTGTTCAACGTTTTCCAGGCCAAGGACCCCAATCTAATGGTGAGATGGAGCGGGGACCCCCTAATTATATATATTGGGTCCTATAGTCACTCTATTACGAATGGAGTAATGTAACAAAAGTAATTTGGCCCTGGGATTATTAAATTTGTTCTGATTCTGATTTCTGGTTGATGGGACAGGTGTTGTGAATGAAACGGTGCCCAGCTTGAAAGAGCTCCTGTGTGTAACTGAATGTGTGCATTGATGATTGGAAGACATCTTCTGCCTCCATTTATCTGTTTACTACAGTGTGTTCAATTCATGTTAATGTGCATTTAAAGACATTTCAATTAGTGGAAAAATATCATGGGGGAATATAAAAAAAAAAGTTTAATCCACTAAAACTTTCACGACCCCCATGCAGCACCTCCGTGGAGCCTCTAGGGGTCACGGACCCCCTGTTGAAGACCTCTAATGTAGAGAGTTAATTAAACACTAATTTAGAGTGGGGCCAGATTGCACTCAGATTGGTGTGAAATTTAACTTTTAAATTGTTACTATAACACTGCAAAATTTACTGTAATGAAGAAATAAAAGAAAACAATATATTATTGAAAAAAAAGCAATTTGGAGATGCAGCTAATGATCTTTAAAAAACAAAACAAAACAAACAAAAAAAACAAAAACAAAGGAAGAATTTAATTAGCTGACTGAAAACATAATGGAATAAGTTTTAGGTATTTCCTCTTAAGCTCACTTGAAATAAAATTAAACCACAATTTTTAACATGGTTCGATTTTTTTATGTCTTTATTTTTATTGAGACTGCACTGTTTTTTGTTCAGTAGCCGTGGTTTTGCTTTTTCTAAGCGTGTAAACACCGAAACTTCTTCGTTTGGTGCAGAAACAGATCTGCACCAACTTTACCTGCTCCAGGTCCTGAACTATCCAATCAGAGCGCAGCTCGCGGCCGCACCCAGTCAGTAGCGGAACTCTTTTTTGACTCAGGTGAGACACAGGTGTGCAGTCCCGCAAACTGAAGGAGACTTAATGACTCTCTTTTTTCTTGTTCATCTCTGGAATATCAGAAAATTTTGATCTCAGAGTCTGCTGTAACTTTAATTTCTATGAGCTGTTTTTAAAAGAAACGGTGTCTTTTCTGTAAATAGATTTTATATTTTTTTTCGTGAACTAACGATGGAGTAGTTGCGCGTCGGTCACATTTTCATAGTGGCGCATAGGAACTGCGTCTTTAGCACACCATGGATTACAGACGCACTAAAGGAGCGCTTTTTTCTCTTATTGTCTGCATATGTTTTAGTCTTCCTAATGGTTCCAGAGGAGAGATCCCACCGAAACCCACAGCAGGGGTCACGATTCTGCCTCCGGTTCAGCCTGATGAGCCGCAGGCTTATCCAGAGGATGAATATCCAAATTTACCTGTGTTCACTATGGACTATACAAGAATACAGATCCCGTTTGAAATCACCTTATGGATGCTGCTTGCTTCATTCGCAAAAATTGGTGAGTACTAATAAACTTGTACAAAAAAAAAAGAAAAGAAATCCATCCATTCTCTCTAAATAAAAATATCATTCTGCTCAGTATATGCTGCAAAAAAAAAAAAAAAAAAAAACGGCCTCTGGAAACCTTTTGCTTGAATAATTACTATTACTGTGGGCGGATTTGGCTCTACCATGAGAAAATCAGCAAAGGTTGGAATTTCTAGTGGTGTGGGAAGAAACCAGGCCTTGCTGTCTGATTAAAATCAGCATCACCAAAAAAAAAACAAAACTTGAAAGTAGAGGGAAACATGTAGACATGAAACCTCAACTCTTTACTAACTGTGAAGACACACTAGTAATAAAGCACCTTGCATTCTGTATCTCCTTACCTGCCTCCAGGCTTTCTTGGGCTTTGATATTGCTGTAAGAAAATGACTTTAGACCTTCTCAGGCTACAACAACCACTGTCTATGTGCAGTTTTATTTCCCACAGTTTTTCATTCCACCCACTTTTCCTAAATATAGTTTAGATACAGCACTTTACCTTTTTAGCGACTCTAAAGGTTTCTATGTCTGTCTGTTACAAGAGTCTTCCATTAATATAATTTTCTGTTTTCCTTAACTAACCTTAAGTAATATATGATTCAGAGAAAATTATCTGTTTTCATTGCCAAATTCCACAAAAATCACAAATAAACAGAAATAAAGCATTGAACTATATCACTCTGTCAAATGAGTCTATTTGAGCTTATTTTTTATTTTATTTTCAAAAACAACCTGTTCCATGATTTTCCAGCTCATGGGGATCTGGTGCTGAAAGGGCTCCAGTTTTTACACTACACACAGATCCCTCTCCTCTTTTGTTTCAGGTTTTCATGTTTACCACAAGATCACCATCTGGGTGCCGGAGTCTTGCCTTCTTATAAGCATTGGTCTGATAGTTGGAGCCATCATGCACTCAGTCCACGAGACACCCCCAGCTGTTCTCACCAGCAATGTCTTCTTCCTATACATGCTTCCTCCTATTGTTCTTGACTCGGGCTACTTCATGCCCACCAGACCTTTCTTTGAAAACATTGGGACAGTGAGTAGTAAACCCAACCACATCCCCTGCTGCGCTGGCATACATGCAATCACATATCCGCCTCCTTTTTTGCAGGTGTTGTGGTTTGCTGTGGTGGGGACCCTGTGGAACAGCATCGGCATCGGCATGTCCCTGTACGCCATCTGCCAGATCGAGGCTTTCAACGTGCAGGACATCAGCCTTCAGGAGAACCTGCTGTTTGCAGCCATCATCTCGGCCGTGGACCCTGTGGCGGTTCTCAATGTGTTTGAGGATGTTTCTGTAAACGAGCAGCTCTATATTGTGGTGTTTGGAGAGTGTCTCTTCAACGATGCTGTCACTGTTGTGAGTAGAAGCTCTTGTTTCTTTACTATATTATGTGAAACTTGCTGGATAGCGCTAGCTCACTGTTTGTTATGAAAACAAACGTTTGAATTGAGGTAGGATTTTTCTTTACAAATGCACATTATGCCTTGCAGTTCAGTCAACACAAACACTGCTATTTTTTTGGTGCATTTTAGTCACTTGGGAATGTTTATTTCTTATATCAGAGGATTTAATTCTCCATTGTCACAGCTTCACACTTTGTGACATTCGAAACCGTTAAAGCACATCTACTATTGTGAGCAAGTTTTTCTATTCTTCTGCACTCAAAAGGTTTGACTCAGGTTTCATCTTTTTTTAACACTTCTTTCATTCATTACATTTTTGGGGTTAGGGTAAACTCATGAGAACATGATGCATGAGGAAGAAACTTTTGATCCCAGATAAACGTAGGAAGAACAGAACAAAGAGGATGTTTGAGAAATGAAACAAATGTGTCCATAGATAAAAAAAACCCATGTCTGTCGCTTTTAGATTCTGTTTGCTCAGATGCTGCCAAACCTGTTTCTGAGGTCACAGTTTCATGTTCGTTTGGCAGCGACACATGGTACACACTGTCTGTTACATGACAAAGAGGAGCTTATCTCCCTTCCCATTCTCTTCATTTTCTACCCAAACACTCTCCTAACCCACTCCTGTATACCAGATCCCTTTGCACCGACAATAGTGAGCAGTTTGTTTGGAATACGGTAGCATAAGTTTAGAGAACAAACATTATGCAGAGTTATTAGAAAAGCTCTGGAGTTGAACACCCATACAGCAGCTTTAACAAGATTTGACAGGCATTTATTGGTTAAAAACAGGAGTGGTGTCACAAATAAGGTTCTTCAAGGACTTGCATACTACCAACTATTAGGACTCATCTTTTAAAAGGGATGGTAATCTTGCTTTGAGTTTATGTTTTATGTTTTGCCTATTGTACATTATGCAAATCTGAACAGCAGACTGAGAACAGTGGCGATAATACACCACACATATACATTCCCACATATGATTTTTAACTTATAATCCTGTCAGAAAATCATTTAGAACATGGGCCCACTGTGGCACATGTCAATTATTTGATTTGTTAATATATTTATGAATCTTACCTGATAAATCCTTAAAACAATGTGGAAGTTGGCGGTATAATTTGGCACTTTCTTTTGCAATGTAATAGAATAAACCAGGGTGACATGCAATGCTGTGCAAATTCTATGCAGGGCATACAGGAAATTGTGAGAAATAAAAAATCTTTTTGTATTTCTAAGAAGTTGATTTGCGCTACTAACTTCTTGATGGTGAAGATTCCCAGTCATCCAGGTCATAGTCATTCCTGGATTGTTTTTTTTAATCTTTTTTTGGAATGAAATACAATAATAATGCACGCATCTAACCTGACCGGACTATACAAATTATTTAATATGTGATGAAGAAACTGTTAAGTTTGCAATATTTTCAGGCAAACCCTCCAACTTTTTTTTTTCTTTTTCAAGAATATTAAGAATTTGTAATGGGAATGAAGTAACTTGACAGTGTGACAGAGCTTTATTATGGTGGTATCTATTTATAACCCCAGTAAAAGTTTGATTTGGTTATTAACTTCCTTGAGCTGATTTCTCATGTCCTATACCAGAGCCTGTGTAAGACGAGAGCTCAATAATGTACCCACAGGTTACAGTCATGCCAGAATGCCTTAGAAATGTAATGTTTGTATGTAAATAACATATTTGACGATTTTCAGGTGCTGTACAACATGTTCACCTTTGTGGCAGAGATGCCAACCGTGCAACCTGTAGACGTGTTCTTGGGAGTGGGGAGGTTCTTCGTGGTAGGCCTTGGGGGGATGGGTTTCGGCATCCTTTTTGGTTTTGTGGCCGCCTTCACGACCAGATTCACTTCCAAGGTCAGAGAAATAGAGCCCCTCTTCATCTTCATGTACAGCTACCTGGCCTATCTGGTGGCCGAACTCTTTGCCATCTCCTCCATCATGGCGTGAGTAGCTTTAAAAAAGGTTATATAATAAAACACTAAAATTTTAAACAGTTTAACCTAAACTTCTTTGTGTGTTTGTTCATGCAGCATTGTTTGCTGTGCCCTCACCATGAAGTATTACGTCGAGGAGAATGTTTCCCAGCGTTCTTGTACAACCATCCGACATTTGGTCAAGATGCTTGGCTCCATTTCAGAGACCCTGATCTTCTTCTTCCTGGGCGTCGTCACCATAACGACCGAGCATGAGTGGAACTGGGGCTACATCCTCTTTACGCTGCTGTTTGCCTTTTTATGGAGAGGTCTGGGTAAGCTGACAGGAAGAGGACATGAATCAGATTGAGGTCTATTTAAGAGGAATTGCATTTAATATTTACCTTAAAATGTTTAAGTCGCACTGACGGGGGGGAAAAAGTAATTTAGCAGCCATTAGTGGTATTTTACATTGAGGTAATCTGGATTACTTTCCTGTTTAATTACAGATGACCTTGCGCAGCAATAAAACATTTTTTCTGTCTGCCATCAGCTACAGAGACTTCCAAGGATTATTTCAAATTCTTGGTTGCTTATTTTCTTAATAAAAAAAAAAAAAAACTAGGTTAAAAGTTTCCTTTACAGGTTTCAATATCATCCAAATAGAGGCTAAAAGTGTCCTGCTATGAATTTAAGTGCCAGTTTTAAGCCCTTTTTATTGGCCTGATTAAAACTATAACCCAAAATCTTTATTTTTGGTATCTTTAGCTGCAGCTAACATTTTCCCTGTACTCTCCAGGCATTTTGGTGCTGACTCAGATCATTAACCCTTTCCGAACAATCTCCTTCAACATGAAGGATCAGTTCGGTTTGGCCTACGGAGGACTGCGGGGTGCCATTTCGTTCGCTCTGGCCTTCACACTTCCTGAAAACATTGGCCGAAAGCAGCTATTTGTCACTGCCACTATCGCAATTATTCTCTTCACAGTGTTTCTTCAGGTAAGACTTTCAAGTCTATGGATATGGTACAGATGGTTTGGTGCTTGATTATTCAAGGATGGAGAGAGTCAAAATCAATTAACAGCATGTAATTTATGATTTTGTTGACATTTCCAGACACATCTTAATTTGATGCCTTGAGAGTTTTAGACATGGCTTTTTTCTTTAATGTTTTACAAAAAAGATAGGAATAAAATTTGATAATTTGTATCATGTTTTTTTTCCTCTGTTGTTTTAAATTATGTGCCTTATCAATATTTAGTGGCATGGTTGAAGATTTGTTTTTGTCATACTGGGTTTGAATCTCTCTCTAAACCATCCTAGTCATTTATCACCTAGTAGCACCCTGTTGAACTAGAACTATTCAGAAATGATGTGTTTAGATTTAATGTTTGATTGTAAATTCTCCGTGTAAAACATATTGAAATATAAGGCCATTTATAAGCCACTTCAAAAATGTTTTACATGGTCTCACCCTACTTTTTTTAAAACAGAAAAGTAGAAAAAAATGTTTTAATTCTTCTGCTGGCATAACATAGTATTAAAAAAAAAAAAAGTGTGATTTTTTTATTCTGATTTCTATGTATAGACCTGAAATGTAGCATAAACAGCTACTTAATTAAGCGCTACCAGTTTAAGAGCTCATTATGCAGGCTTTTTGCTGCTCTTCTTTCAGTGTAACGCTGGAAGTCTAAACACTTAATGAGTTGATCGGTGTTGATTAGTCGGGTGGAGCTGTAGATAAAATATTCCCATAGTTTATCAGTTGTTGCCTCAAAATGTTGCCTTAATCAAAGTGATTGGTGTTGCTCATCTAGTTTCCACAAAATTCCGCAATAAAATCAAACCGGACTTCTTTAAGTCAGCTGACCAGCAACAAGTGTACAGTAGGGTCACTCTATGATAGAGCTGGCAGTTTTTTTTTATTGTAGGTTTTTCATAGCATTTTGAACCATAGACACAATATTAAAAAGTTGTTAATGTTTCCTTTGTACAACCAAAGATTTGCTTTACGCTGCAATAAAGACTCTGCCTTCCAGTTTAGATTTAAAAAGTAATTTAGAAGAGATGGCAGTAATTGGCAGCCTCACTTTTTGAAATCTTGCAGGGAATCAGTATTCGACCGCTGATTGAGTTCATCAATGTACGCAGAACCAACCGCAATGTGGACACCATCAATGTAGAGATCCACTGCAGGGTATGTTGCAGACCTTTATTCATATTATGTACAGTGCGTGTTGACCGGGAAGTGCTTAGACTCTCTGCCCCGTACCTTTCAGGTCATGGAGCACACGATGGCAGGAATAGAGGATCTCTGTGGGCAGTGGAGTCATTTCTATTGGAAGGACAAGTGAGTGTTTTTACATTTCTGGTCTGAAGAAAAAGGATCTTTGAGAGATTTTAAAGCTTGTTTATATTGGAAATGTGACGGGATGTTGACCGTTGATCAGGTGTTGGTGTCATATTTAGTGCCTGCAGTCAGCCGCTACATTTGTTATCGTCTGTTAATCTGGAAAATTAAGGGTGGATAACAAACTTTTCATACCTCATCTTTTTGTTTAGTTATTATTAAGCATTGCAAGTTATTACAACGTGTCCTGTTTCTTTATTATTAATTTTTTATATTTGTATACAAAAAAGTGGTGCTATGCCTCAGCAGTAAATGAGGATGATTCAGTCTGCCTTAAAAAGAGAGTTAATTTGACATGAATTGGTTATATTTTTGAATCCTCACTTAATTTCATATCTGATTTTCGTTTATAACTCTTTCCTCTTCTCCTTCTTCTCCTTTTTGCAATGAGCAGTTAAATCTATGTGTTTATGTCCTTTAACTGGCCTCCATATACTATACATCCATCATTGCTATAACCATAGGGGGGCTGGTGCTCATATCTAGCTGACGTTAGGTGAATTTAAGGGTACACACTTTAAAGATTACCAGTTTGTCACAGAGCAGCACATATGACAAACATAACACAGCAACACACAACCCATCCTCGCTCATTTTTTTTCTTTTGGACTATGGAGTACAGCAGGGGTACCTGGTAAGGTGCATGAACAGGGAAAACATGCAGAAAGACCAAAGGCTAATATTCAAACACAGGGCCTTTTGCCAACAGCGCTACTTTGGAGCTATGATCAAACAACAATGTCTGATATTATAATGAGCCAGCTGAAAATAGTGGAGGAAATGGCTGCATACAAAGAAAATAAAATGATTAAAAGTTCTGTGAATGGGAGGCCTCTAAAATCCAGTACCACCTCAACCTGAGAAGCTTCACAAAGAGAATATCAATAGCATGAGCTTCAAAGAGCAACTTACCAAGAGCTGTAAAGAACACGGCTGGTGTTGAAAAATCTGTCGACGAGATGACTTCAAATTTAGCTTTTCCAATGCGTATAGAGACAGGCAAGACAACGACCTGTTGATGGGAAGGAATAACCTAATAAAAATGTTGCTTGCAGTTTACAAAAACATGTGGACAAAGTAATTGTATTGAGATGAGAGCATATTTAATGCATTTTAAGTCCATATTAGGCAGAAGCTATTACACATTATTGAACACATTGATCCCAGGGTGAAACATGGTGGGAGCAGCATTATGCTGTGATGACTTCTTCAGCAAGGATTGGGAAGAAAGACAAATGGTGTTAAACAGAGGCTAATCTTCAGGCTGGATGAAGACATTGAATGTGCCATTCTAAAGCTACAACAGAGTGGCTTATGACTCATACATTGTCCTTTGTTGGGTCTAGTCAAAGCCCAGACACGACTCCCAACTAGGAATCTGTACTGGGGCTATAAAATAAATGTGTGTAGATTCCATCCATAAAATCCTACTGAGTTTTAACTATGTTACGAAGCAGAACTGGCAGGACATCAGTCCACATGTGCAAATCTTGACAAAATAAATCTCAAAACCATGAAAGCCCTAATATAAAAGGTTGGTTTGGACATTTTTTTTCATCCATAGCTCTGTGAACAGAGAATTTGTTTTATAAAAAACAACATATACTCTAATAACAGTGGGTCTGTTATCTCAAATTCAGGTTCATGAGGTTCAACAACCGAATACTTCGTCGGATACTTATTCGAGACGCCAGGGCGGAATCCAGTATCGTCGCGCTGTACAAGAAGCTGGAGCTGCAGAATGCCATAGAGGTCCTGGACACGGTGTCTGGAGAAATCAGCGCTGCTCCGTCCGTCATCTCCCTCCAGTATGAACCTTTGATGATAAACCGTACCTTCTAATTGTATGTATAGACCAACGAGTAACAAAAAACTTTGTCTTAATATCTCTTTTTGGAATTTAGGGAGGAGCAGAAGGAATCTTCTAAACAGAAGATGAGTTTAATGACTGAGGACCTTAAAAACATGCATAAAATTCTGTCCAAAAATATGTACAAGATCCGGCAGCGGGTAAGCTAAACAATTTGTTTCAGTTTTTTTTAAAGGAAAACGCATTACAGCACTGCTTTTGCATTATTTAGAATTGATACCAGTTATTTATTTAAACAGACTCAAGCATTCATAAGCATATCTTTCAATGTAGAATCATAATTTTATCATGAAATACTGTACATTTTTTTTTTTTTTTTTTGTATTACTGGGTTTCTTGTGTACTCTTTCTATAAATACAGACATCGATTTATTTCATTGATTTATTTCAAATAAGAGAGTAGATATGACACATCATGCAGGAGGAATGATGGAGTACGACAAATGCATATAAGGGGAAGTTTATTTCCAATTTAATAGCTAAAGAAAATGATATTAGCTATTGATTTTAAAATGTTAACATTACATTTGTTTTTGGCCAGTGACGCAAATAAATATGTCACTGCTGGAAAGTATTCAAAACCAGGTTCTGCATTAAAATACAGCATGACAGTTTTAGTTATTTTAGCATGGATTATATGACCTATAGAATGCCATAAATCATATCTGTAGCAAGTCTAACATTTATCACAGTAGCTGGATCTTTATTGACAGAAACTTCAACATCACTCTTAGGTCTTTAAAAGTGTGAGTCAGGCAGAAGGAGTCAACCAGGAATGCCGTTTCTAAAACAGGAAGTTTTAACTCTGTCTGTAGACAACAAAGGTTCTTCTTTAATAATCCAGATCTGACCCAGTGAAGAGGAACTTCCTCAGACACATTCAGAAAGTGATGGTGAAACATGAAAGCTCTAAACACTGAAACCCGGTCTTGTTTTGCATAACGGCAGCATGTCGCCAGCAGTACTTTTCCACCAGGGACAATGACATCAGCTCTTAAAAGACTCTTTGCTGTGCAGGCAAACAGGAATCATGTGCCTTTATAACCAGCTGGCATGTTGTCCACTCACATGTTTTATTTTTACATATTGACAGTAATGTTATGGTTGCTTTTTCTCTATGTCCTGTACATTAGCTAAACTCCGCTTGTCACAAACATAATTCTATATGGATATATCATCTACTAGCCTCAAACTTTGAGATGTAATAAAAACATTGATTTTGATTTAATAATAAAGTCATATGTACAGTATAGGAGCTTTTCTGTTTCACAGCGGGTTTGTTTCTTATTGATGGAAATGGTTGTTCTGCAGCATCCGAGGATCATTTAATGGCAGTTTGCAAAGAGCAAACACAGATAGTGGCCCTTGTTGCTCAGACAGGTGTGGTCAGTTTTGGTCTGGTAATCTGAGCTTTAAAGATTGTTGTTTCCCCCCTTAAACCCCTTTAGTGGTCTATTTAACCAAGTCATGATTTTCTCCAGAGAATGAGGCTGGAAACAGATTTCTGCAAATGTCCACAGTAGCCAAGCTTAGCAAAATGTTATGAAGATCTTCATATTTAGCACACCAATGTGAATAATGTCTTATTTTTCTGTTGTTTATGTATACAGACTGTGGCATTCACAAGTAAGCACGCTCTGCCCAATGACAGCCAGCCCAGAGAGATCCTGATTAGACGCCACGCCAGCATCCGGCGAAGCCTCCGTCCTGGCAGCTTTCAGTCCACGGTAATTTCAACCTCAAGACTTCAGTGATTCTTCCTAATGCAAGGGTGCCCCTCTTTAAATTACTACTAAATAATGCTGCCCTTTAAGATAGAAATGTGCAAGAATAGCAGAAGTTTAACTTTAAATAGGTGAGTAAAAACCTAGAAAAACTAATGGGATCTAAAAACAGTCCAGGAACAATTACAACTTACTTTTATCAGCCTGGAGGAACTTTAGACAAGGTTCTATTATCAATAAATTATTTATATTCTCTAAAATGAATTAATATCTTCAGATCATTTATGATATTTCTGGCATTTTTAGCATGTTTTGTGTTTCTAATACTTTAGAAAGTGATAAAGTCAATCCATGAATTGCTTCATTTTGACCACAAAAATTGGTAAACAGTGATTATGTTAACAATTGACCTACTGCCACAATATATAAAATGAGGCTATTTAAATTAGCTTAATGGAATCTGGTGTTTAAAATGCAAATGTTTCAGAGTGTTTTTTTTTTTTTGCATACTTCTTTTAAACTTAATGTTGGTCGGTGTGTCTAGGCTCATTTTGTTTCTTGGTGGTGGTTTTAATGTTGACTCCTCCCACTAAGGGTAACCTTGCTTTTAAATTTCCTTCTTTGTGTAAAACCTGACACTAGCTTGGAAAATGGAGACTCATTAGAGCTGTGGCTGTGACAGCTGAGGTTATGAACAGACACTCTAAAGTGGTATAACTGAAATATTATGAAAAAGTAGAATATCTGTTCATCTGGGGTTGGTTATCAGGAGCTACTGTAAGTTCTATTTATTGTATTTTTAAAACTTTATCTGTAATTTACCTGTTTCTTCTATTGTTACCTCTGAATTTCTCGGGGATTAAGAGAGGAAAATATATTTATAAAAAATCTAGAATTAAAAAAATTTGTTTATAAAAAAAACTAATTTGGATAAATAGATTAAAAATATCAGTTTATCTGATCAGTATCTTAAATAGTTTTGGTACAATTAAATCATAAGTAAAATTAAAACGATGTTTTGTCAACTCATCCCAAGTTTTTATCTAATTAATTAAAGAAAGGGACAATTAGAAGAATTTTATGAATACAATTATTTTAACTTTGGCACACAGACCTTAGCAGGAAACATTAGCACTGAATTTTACTGTAATATGCATAAGCAGGTATATGAGAACAGGGAAGTTTCCCCCCAGGCCTGAAACTGTTGGAGTGGAGATGGATGAAGTTGTTCAGTCCATAGACTGCTGGTTTGTGAGACGGTCTGCTTTAGCTGTATTGGTGAGATCCAGTAGACTGTGTGCTGATACTGGTGCTTTACTCAGGGACCCGGAAGATAGATGTCCAGCTTGGATAAACACAGGTTTGCATGAACCTTAGATATGATGGTGGTGAAGGGAACGGAGGTGGGTTGAATCGGAGTCAGAGTCAAAATCAGAAACACAATCACTGCTTGTGCTTGGCTGGGCAGCAGACAGAGTCATGGACTTGAGGACCTTTTAAGATAAACTCTGGATGCTGATTGGGCTTTGTGGAGATGCAGTTCAAAGCTTATTGGTTTGCGTCAGAGGCAGATGAGCCTCTCATGATGAGGGCAAGTAGTTTAGTTTCTTCACTTGAACTTACGCTTAGGCTTCATTTAAGTGATTAAGCTGGAAATTAAAGACTGTGCAAGGTAACACACTTACATTCTTTACAATTGTATTAAAATTATATTTTCCTCAAGAATTACAGAAGTTTTTCCACTTTCATTTTGTCCTTAATGTTTATGTTTAAGATCCACTTCTGTTGAAACACAGATAATCCTGAGAAACTCAGTACTGCAGTTTTTTTTTACATTTACCTAAATCTGATGTAAGTTGCTAGAGGTGAAACAGAATCTCTTCTACTAATTTTCTCTTATTTGGTGTTTTTCTCTCCAGATGGTTCCAAAGTCTCAGAAATATTTTTCACTTCCTGCTGGACAGAGTTTAGGGTCAAAATATCCTTCCTCTCGACTGAGTCATGCAGGTAAGCTTCTGAAACTAATCCTTCACACTTTTCCATTAGGGAATAACATGATTATTAAAGCTCCTTTGATAACTTTTAACACATTAAATGTTAAAACAAGAAACACAGATTATTAGAAATTCATGTGACCAAAGGTTAGAAAGATATAACTGGGAAGTAAAGGAAGAAAGACACATGGTTGGTTCTTTTATTGCTGCTTTATTATTTTTATTACTTCTTGTTTCTCCTTCTTTTCATCTCAGATAAACATGAGACAATGTCAGAGGTAGCCTATCCTACTCGACGCTCTCGACTCAGTCATTCCAAACGCTCTTCGTCTGGAGCCATGATGCCGCTTCACAAGCTGGGAACACTAAAAGAAATGCCCTCTACTGATGACCTTGGCATGCACCAAACTACCTCCTCCAACAGTGATCCCTCTTTCCCATCCTCCTCTCACCACCACGGCCCTCCTGTTGACAATAACAATGGCTCTGCAGACAGCTTAAGGAATGAAAATGAGGCAGAAGAGGAAAATGGGCTGTGGCAGCAGGAGGCTTTATCACCACCAAGCTGGGCAGCCGAACCCAGAGACAACACGCCTCGAAACCCTCTCCTCAGGCGGCCACAGTGGAACCCAAAAAAGTAAAATCCAAATGAACCACATTGTTAAAAAAAACAAAAACTTCTTGTTTTAGTTTCAAATGTGAAGGTACATTCACGATGGAGGTCTTTTCATTTCTACCTGAAGACGAAAACATTTCGTAGGAATACCTCGCAGAAAGAGCTGCCATGCACATCAGAAGCTCGGTGCAAAATACTGACTGAACTGTTTGCCTTATTAATGAATTTTGAACTTGTATTTTAGCTATTATTCTTTCTATGAGGATTTTTTTTATTGTTTTAAACTGTTGAATAAAATTTTTATTGAGAAAATAAGTCTTGTTTTTACGGGTAAATATTATGGCTCTCTTTTCGTATTTTTTTCCCCCTCAAAACTGAGGGAACCTTATTTCTTTGTACCTTAATAATCAGGTAAACTGGTATGTATGGCACAAGTTTAAGCACTTGTCCATTTCATTTTCACTCCGCTGAAACTAGAGATTTTAATGAAATAAATTGGAGAATGTGTTAAAAGACAGAGCAGCGCTCCAACTTAAAAGGAGAGGGAGAAGATTAGTGCTCAATGCATATGTTTTTGTATATGAAGACAGGAAGTTTTAATATTTATTAAAAGTGCTCTCCTCTCTGTTGTCCCATTTGTAGATGACTACAAAAGGATTCTTCCTGATCAAGATCCCAGTCCTAGTTGGACATTTATTTGTGGTTTTCTAAATTACATATCTGCAGCAGAAACTGAATTTTAGAAAGTAAAAAATTTTTTTTTTAACCTAATGAAATTAATGCTGCTCAACATTTAATTACCGTAGATACTTGTCTAATGGACATTTTGTTTGTTTTCAACATCTAATGTGTCTAACAGCCCTAATGAATGATTTTATTTTTATTATTTGAATAAAACTACAACAAAACTCTGGAGTAAATCAGGAAATAAAAGATGATTGGCTCTAAGGAAGGTTGAAATGGGACACGGAGTTTGAGCAGTAAAAGATTGTTGCTCAAGATAATGCATAGGTTTATATAAAGGGTTATGGCAGGCTGTTTTTACATTTATTAAAAGCACTCTTTGCTGTTCCATTTGTAGATCACTAAAATTAAATTCTTCCTGATCTAAATCCCACTCCTAGACTGAACTATAATCTATATTCTATCTTAGATTTTTGCTACAAACTGAATTTCAGAAAATAAAAACTATACTAGTAAAAATTAAATTTTGTATAACTAGTTAAACATAACTATAACTAATTAAATATCCTGACATTTTACAGCTTGACTAAATATGTATTTATATCTGAAATACATTTCTTCATTGTTAAAATAATACAAATGCTGACCAGTAAAATAGGAATAGAGACATCTGAAATTAATTTCTAGACATCTTGAAAGTTTATTCTATACGTGAAGCATGTCGTTTTGATTTTGAATTGATTTGAAAAAAAAATATTTTTTCAGACATCAGGAATATGTGTTCAGTAAAACTAATACATAACAAAATGGCTTGCCCTATCCTGTTGTGACCACAATAACATTACGGAATAATTTCTTGAATGGTAGTAGATCAATTTATCCATTTAGGTGAAATCATGTGGCAGCAGGTGAAGATAAAGAATAAAAAATGCTGTTCTAGAACATGTCATGGGTTCTCAGTTTGATTTTGACTTTAAATACTAGGTTTCTGTTTGAAACCGCTTTGGATGTTACCATCCCAATAAATGGTCGTTATTAGCGATTTTCAGTCCCATAGAATGGCTTCAGATTGTGCCAATAGGTTTAGTAGGTTGTTATCACAGAGTGAATCCCAGTGTTGTATAATAACGAAGTAAAAATACTTCACTACTGTACTTAAGTATATGTTGGAGTACTTTATATTTTCCAAGAGTATAAATATTTTTGAGAACTTTTACTTTTACTTCACTACATTTACGAACTTAATTGCATACTTTTACTCCGATACATTTTCAATTTTTGGTTTAATTACTACCGGTAAGTAAAAAAAACAAAAACGAGCGAGGTAAACGCAAGTGTTTTAACTCCACCTACTGACTACAAAGTCGGGTCTTGCCTGGGCTTGTTCATCAACACCAATAGGATACACCTGTTTCGCAAAGCCAGTCTAAATTTATCCTAGACTTGGTTGTTTATATTATTTTAAGTAAATTTAACATTCAAAGTTTACCAAAATGTCATTCAAACTGCACTACTTTTTACTTATACTTTTCACTACATTACTTGGGTACATCTATTTTTACAGGAATCCTTATACTTAAGTACAACCCAAATCCTTATACTTAAGTACAACCCATTTCAGATACTTTAAGACTTTTACTCAAGTAACATTTCAGTCAGTGACTTGGACTTTTACCAAAGTCTTCGAGGTTTCAGTACTTTATACAACACTGGTGAATCCTAACCCTCAGGAGTTTTTGGTAAACCTGCTTGGTGAAACGGACCCCTGGACTACAAATCCTGTATGAACAGAGAAAAAAAGGAATGAACATAGCTAAAAAAGCAAACTCCTGCAATGCATTACTTTCCAAAATTGATGTCATATAAGCCTAAAATACATATGTTTAACAGTTTTACTTTGTTGAGAATAAAAAGTCATTCTGAATTAAATCTAAAGAACAATTTTGATATAAATTCTTTGTTTAAATTTTAATGAATTAATCATTCTTTGTACCAACTGAATGTAAGATATAATTAAACTTTAAGGACTCTTAAGTTATAGTGAACAATTTATTTTAATGTGTTGACAGACATTTACAGGCATTTTAGACTTGACATACATACTTTAGTTTGTGTTTACACTATAACGTCATTCAATATTCTTCTGACTGTACTTTTCTATTTCATTTGTTTTGAATACAACAAAAAAACTTCTTCATTTGAATATGCTATTTAGGTTAATACACCAACCAATTGACCAGAGAACACAACATAAAAAAAGCAAAACAAAAATTAAAGATAAAGAAAAAATGAAGAATTGCCCCTTTGGTTTATATTTTACGTTCTAATCAGGAGGATAATCTTTTGAACCACACCACAAACCATTGACTTTGTATTACAAAAGAAAAGGAGGCACAGAAATACAACTTCTTACAAAATTATTACCAAAATCTCAAACGGTTGATCTAAATCACAAAAATTTTATTAATAAAATATGGGATGGTTCTGAATAAAAAAAAACAACAAAGAAATGTTTTGAACAGATTTTCATTGAGTAACTTTGGCACCTCGCCTTTTATACAAAAAAGTTTTCTTACCTAAAACTGTTTTATCTTAAAAAAAATAAAATAAAAAAATAGGTAAAAAAAAAAAAAAAACATCAACACATACAGTAGGTATAGTGCCTTCTTGCCTTGTGAAAGCATTTTTTTTTTTTTTTTTTTAAGCCAGGAGAAAAGAGTTAGAGAGAGCAAGACTTAACTCTTTTGCAACAGCCTTTAAACTCTGTAACAACAGTGCCTGGTGGCCTTAATGCAAAGGTGCCTGTTTATCGTTATACTAAGGTACATTCAACTAACACATTAGTCACCACTAATTTCTATTTATTCATTGGATTGCTGATAGCCTGTTGGTAGTACGGGGTGGTGTGAAGCCAATGCCCAACATATTGGTACTCCCTAGTTACACTGGTCGCGATGATAACAATGCATTGACTACAGCACACTGCATAGTCAGTAAGAAGTCAATGAAGTCTATAAATCATGTAATATAACATATTATACAAATTCATCACAACAAAATTAATGTGTTAATGGAACACAATAACACAGATGTGCCAAAAGTGCTAAATTGACAATGTACATGTAATATGCATGTGTTGATGACAATGTTATGGTAAATAGATATTACATATTTCAAAATTTGACATCAAGACTGAATTAAAAGTAAATGTCTGTTAATGCTATAGTATTTTCCTTCTTGCAAATTATGCATGAATGATGGCATATACTTTAAGGCTGTCAGTACATTAGCTTTTAAATATGTTTAAGTTGCTTTTTTCCATCAATATAACATGCAATATATTGCAGCACATGACTTTCTGAAATGAGAAATACAGCAAACCCTACAAAAACGACAGCGTCATTCACTTAATAAAGAATTACTACATTGACATTTCACAGAGAATTACTTTCTATATACTCTACTTTCTATTTTCTAACATTAGACAGAGTGTTGATGGATAATTCAGTCAATGTCTTCCAGTCAGTCTGAGATAGCCAGACTAATGTTACTATTACTGTTACATGGATTTTTTTTTGGTTAGTACATCCACGGTGAAATTACCTGTGAAAAGTATTCCCATAGCTGACAAACTGCTTGTTTTCACATCTAAATGCTACACACATAGGCATTTTTATGGAGTGTCTCAATGGGAGTGGGGAGTACCAATATGGCGTCCGGTGGCTTCACTGTTTTTTGGGCTATCAGCAATCCAGTTAATAAATAAAGATCAGCGCTAGAAACACATAAATGCCACCTAGTGGTCAGATTGTGCATGAAACACCAGTTGATTTTGTGGTATTACAGGACAGATATCATGAAAAATATACTTTTCTGAGCTTTTACTTATGTTATAATGTCATCATTTTATCTAAATCATGCAAGAAGATTGTGGTATCTGGCTTGATTCAAACATCTTTTCAGTGATCCTAATGACTGAATAGGAACTGTATAAGAGGCAGCCCCTCCCTCACCTGTCATAACAACAAGGCTATCTACAAAAAAAGAAGGGCCCCCTACAGTGAGCAGCTACCTTGAACATGCTGTGCCTGTACTGTAAAAAAAAAAAAAAGCCGCCTTGTCGGATTGGAGAGGGGTGATGAGGCAGAGCTTGATGGTTCTGACTTAAAGTTGATCTTAGGGCTAATCTGAAAATGACAGCCTAAGTCTCAATTTCAGTTAACGTCTAAGTCAAAATATGCTTTTAGGCCTTCCTAAGTGGTGTAATAATAGGTGGTTTCAAGATGGGAAAGGTGGTTTCGCTTTAACAGAAAGTGTTTTTCTTTAGGGGTTAGAAGAAAAAAAAAACTTTATTCAATAACAAATCAGTACACACGTAGCTCTAAATGCTTGATTTCTTCATATATTTGCCTATAGGTGACTTTGAAATACGAAAAGAAGCTTGATGATATGATGATGGAGCAGAGACAAAACTGATCTGAAATCAGTTTCATTGCTCTGCTTAGCAATTGCAGACTCCATGAATAATTCAGATAAATGAATTAATCTGGTTACCTTTGGTCTCAGTTATGCCTATTGTCACTAATTTGAATGAAACTGTAACAGCAGGTAAGTAAGTCACACTGAAACCAGGGTCCAGTCACAAACCTCATATCAATTCAAATCAACCAATTAGGAAATGCTTTTTTCCATTATATGCAACTTCTCATGGTGCGGATTTTAACACTTACAACTGCAAACTCCAGAACATAACATTAGCTTAGCCTCAACAGATTAGGAACATTAACAATCCTTTGAGACAAAACTAGGATTAAATGGTGAGATATTTCCCCGTCTTAATATCACCCAGCAGCCCTTGGGGCTTCTCTAACCTCACAGGACATTACAATACCGCAAAATAAGATATATTTAAATTGATAGTTTTTACTTAATTTAGTGACTGCTAGTCAGAAAAAACATAAAACATATTTCAAACAATCATAAATAAATGTAGACAGTAATGTGTTAAGAGCAAAAAACAGGAAATCTGAACAGATATAGAATGTAAACTAAGAGTTTCTTTTAAAATAGTAAAACTTTTTTATAGTATTTAATAACAAAGACACATAATTAATGGTGACAATCAGCTTAAAGACCTCAAACATTTAAATGCTGCTCATGTAATTTGTAAAGACCAATCACAATCAATTGAACATTCACATAACTTTTAAAAAACTTAAGTCTGGGAATCATTAACATAGTAATGATCAGTGCATCTCTAATGAGAGTTTCAGTGGTGTATCCCCTCCGCTTTATCTTTATAATTCAGTAGTTTGTTAGGTTTGTAGTGAATGATTAGTGGTCTTCTCATTACTTCATTAAATTTGAATTAGGTAGTGCCTACAGAGCTAAACTAACAGCATGGTGTAGATTATTGCAATAACCAGGACAATAAGATAAGGCCCTCACTGCATGTTTCTGTTTGATCAAAGTTCAACAAATTTGGAAGCACAATAAACTTTGCAGCCTTTTGCTTCAAGCTGCACACATTTTTTTTTTGGTTCCAGTGTCCCTGAGAGAAGCAGATGCAGGAAGTGGAGGCACCCATGGCATCAACCATGCTTCAGCATGAAACACTGAGGGTTTGCTGTCCATTACAGCTGCCTGCTGCAAATAATTGCACTTCTCAAAGTGATGTATTTGCATAGTAAAAAAACAACAACAAAAACATTCAGTTGCAATGAGTTTTTAAAGTTTTCCCGTTTTTGTCCGTCCTCCACCATCCCATTTCGGGATTCTGATGAGAAGCAAACCTACAGCTGCCAGAGCGAGCACGACTCCCAAGCTAGCAGGACCACAGGGGCTGATCTCCTGGGTGAGACCGGAGAGGAGCGGAGCCAGAACTCGACCCACGGCTGTCACCGACTGGCCGGCTCCAATCAGAGTTCCGCTGGCGTGGGCCCCTCCCCTCTGAAGCTCCAGATCTGTGATACACGTCCGTCCGATGGAGGTAGAAATGGCAAAGAAGGTGGAGGTGAGCACAACCTGCCACACGCTTGGAGCGGTGGCGTAAAGTAAAATAAGCGAACAGGTGAGGACAGTGGAATGAAGCAGCAGAGCAGGCATGTTGTTCCTGTAAAGCTGAGTGACGGGCCCCACCAGGAACCCGGCCAGGGCCCCTAAGGTGCTGCTGTAGCTGATCAGATAACCTGTCATCTTTGGTTTCATAGAGAAACGCTCCTCCATGGCCAGAGAGAAGTTACTGTAGTACAGCATGATGGCTATGGCCATCAACAGACGCACGAGAAAGAGGTCCCACATATCAGAAGAAGCCACCATATGAATCCTGGAGCTGACTGAGGTAAGCTGCTTCCATGCAGGCTGGAGCAGAGACACCTCCCTCCACCTGAGGCGAGGCTTCCGGGCGGATCTACAGTCTGCTTCAGTTACTGTGGTCAATCCTGAGTGATGGTTGTTTGCATGGAGGCCATTTTGTGCAGACTTGGTACAGTACTCATTGTGACACACCTTACTGCTGTTATTGCTGATGTTGGTTTCGTTCCGATCGGTTATTTTCTCGCTTTGTGGCAGCATCCAAACCAGGCCTGGAAATCAAAAACTCAGCTTCAGATAACAGTTTCTTAAAGAATAATACGAAATGTGCAATATCTCAGCATTTTGAGCTCACCGGCATTGATTAGAAAGATGGCTGCACATGTAAAAGAGGAGGTATAAAAGCCTCCTTCATGCTCAGTGAGGTAGCCGCCTACTACAGGACCCAGGATGAAGCCCACACTGGAGGCTGCATTAAAATGTCCCATCACCAGAGGGCGCTCTGATTCAGACACCAGGTCTGACAGCAAGGCTCTGCAGATGGACAATGAGTGCTTGAATAGTCCTAAAAACAAACAAAAGAAGGAAAACTCTTGTTCACTTTTATGCAGTTTCCAGGAAAATAATGCAGAATTTCTACAAATGTTTTTATATGTGTATTTTTTTTAGCATCTCAGTTTGCTCTGAGACCACTAAAACCGGTCCAGTACAAATGACTGCCCCCTCATTAGTAAATTCACTCCACCTGTGTGGAATTTAATTTTGGTATAGATCCAGCTCTGAAGGCCTCTAAGGATTATTGGATAAAAAGTTACATTTAGTTGAAAAGACGAGCAATGCCTTTCACATATCACTGTCAAAACAACAGACTGATCAAGGAAAGTTATGGGACGACTGCAAAAGGACATGGCCATCCTAATGAAGTTAGAGAGAGGCAGTCCACTGTAACACCGAAATCCCACATCCTCCACAACCTCCCTGCTCCGCCCCACCCCGCTGCAGACCGCCTGGGCAAAGCAAAGCCTACAGCTCCGAGTTTCCTCCCATCTTGCTCCGCTCCGACTTCCTTAAAGCCTGCTGAAACATGCTGCAATGAACGCTTCATTTAATGACAGTTAAAACTCATCATCAGCATCAATCACATATGTTTCTTCCCAAACATTATTTTTTCGTTGTGGGTCTTTGTAATAGGGATAATTAGGACCAGAAAAAATTGGTTTGTTCTCTATTTCCAAACTCAGCATCTCTTCATCCATGCCTGCGATAAGAAGTTTATTTTGAAATTTCGAAATGTGCTGTTGAAAGTTGTTGTGACTGGATTCGATGAAACTTTTTAAGCATCTTAGTATGAAATAAACATTTTGATTGATGATGAGAAATCTGCTTCCTGGTATGTTGAAGTACAGATAGTTTGTATCCAATAATTTAATTAAACGGACCAAGTTTTTGGGAATATAGAAGAATTATGCTCTAATTTGTAGTTACCGATCTGTTGTTACCATATTTTAATTTGACAAACCGGATCTTCACGCCGTTTTTTTTCTGTTTGGTGCGATTGTAATTGCAGATCTTGACCTGGCCGGACAGGAGCGGAGCAAAAAAGAGCTCGGCTCTATGTTTTGACAGTGACGGACGGAGAAGACGTACTGTACGTGGACGGTGACATGCTAGGAGTAGCGGTTGATGTTCTCACAGTTCTCACCGATTAACATGACTGCACAAGGGATCCACACGACATACGTGAGCGGGGTTGAGCGGTGACAGAGGATGTGGAATCTGGGGGTAACCCTGCAGAAGCTTTAGAGCTTCATACAGAGATACGAGAAGCTGAACAGAATTTAGATGAAGATGGATGGAGCTAAATCCTGGGTTCACCTTGCAGCAGGATAGCAACCTTCTAACAGAATGACTGAGATCACACTCAAGTCCTCAAGTACCAGAATCCTACAACCATTAGATATGTCTATACTCCAACACACCTGAATAAAAAGGCTTAATTTCCTCCTCAATTTGGAGTCAAGGGGTCCCTCCAAATACTGAAAATCAATTAGGACACTTAAGCCAAACAGGATGTATGCCAACAGTCATCATAAGTGCTATCCAAATAGTGCTGGTAGTAAGGTAGGAGGTAGGAAGAGGAATCAGGAAGCCTCCTTTCATCAGTACAGTCCTAGCTGCCGCTAGGATGTACACGGTTTCCTGCAATCCTTTATGTGGCAGAACATATAGGCACAAACTAACTTTATAGAGTTATTGAAAAATACATTTTCTTCACAAGTAGTCTGTGTGACAAAAACGAGAGCTAGCAACTTGTTTTTTTGTAGGTCGTTTCTGGAAGGCTGTTCTTCCAACTTGAGTAGTGTTTTTCCTGTACGTAAGGCTGAGGGCGGTCCAGATACAGTACAGCAGTACGGAGCTCTGCTCCTACTCTGTTTTTCTTACTGTTGACATCATGAAAGGTGAAGGGATGGAAGCTAAGAAAAGGAGGGAGGGGCGACAATTTGCTAGTGACCTGATTATTAAACTCTGGTGTGTTAACGCAGAAACGCATATAAAAGGTGAAGGACACCAACCAATGAGCATCGGAGTTTAAAAGCTCTGCCTTAGATCAAAGAATACTCATGAGTTTGAACGGCCTAGTTAAAGTAAAGACTGGAATCTGGAGTTTATCTTCACATGAGCGCTCAGTCCAATCTGAATAAACCTGAGTTAATTTACAAAGAAATGTTGAGGGGAACAAAATAGAGAATCTCTAGATCTGAAAAGCTTTAACTTTTGCAAAACATGGTTATAGAAAGAACAGCCAGGGAGCATGGACTCTGACATCATCATTTAGAGGAGGTGTTTACTATAGAGGAAACTTTAAAAAGGAAGTAAATGACCCCCAGCAACCATGTAACGGTACGCAAATATAGGCAATCGATGGAGTTCCTTTCCACTTTAGTTACCCATAACTTTAGATTGATCTGTCACATTAAGTCTATATGAATCACATTAAAGGTGGTGGTTGGAATTTGATCAAATGTGAGACCTTTAACTCACCTACAGGTATTCTTGCGAGCACAAACAAAGTGATGCTTGTAGAAATCCCAAGGAGGCCATAGCCGAAGGCGCTCAGCAGGATAGAGGTCAGCAAGGAGTAGCGCCGCCCCACCACGTCGCTCCAGCTGCCCTGCCAATCAAATGCAAACCCATTCAGGGACGTATCTACAAGATCTTAAAACCTGGGACATAAACGTGTTCTTAAATTGTCAATAACAGATTTAGGACAAAGAAAAGCCTGTCTCTTACTCTCTCTTCCTCTTAGTCTATAAAGTGACTAAATGTTTACATCTGAAAAATCAAACGATTTAGAAAGAAATTTGAAAAACCTCTACATTTCCTCTGTGCCGTGCAGCTGTGGATTTATTCGATTCTCAACCTCTCTCTCCCTCTCTCACACAGATACACAACAATGATGAAACAGTGAAATGAGGAGCAGCTGAGCTACTCTGTGCTGTGGATGGAAACTTGTGGGATTACCATAGTGGCCTAGCTGTTTATATCATCCCTACATTGATGGGGATCCAGCCGGTCTGCATGATGGCACCAACAGATGACTCTTTGTTCTTAATTGGTCGCATGACCCCTGAAAATTAAACTAATTTAAGGAGCTGACGGCAGCCGCAGCAGAAGGCGGTGAAGAATTCAACTAGAGATGTCAAAACCTATTGTGCACCGTTTCTTACTTCTTTCATGCATCAAAAGGATTAATTCATTTATAAGTATCCTCACTGCGGGGTGGGGATAACGTTTGAATGTTATTTATTTAATAAAAGAAGAATTTTGCAGCTGATCAGGATTTGTGTTTGTGTCCAAGTGTACACAATGAATCCACTGTGTGATCACAATTGATTCACAACGACTAGTGTTTTCAGTTTCCACCAGCAATTCAGCCATTTTGGCCACTAAAAATGCGCTTGTCCTGTTTAGCATGGGAGTCCTACAGAAAGGGAGGTAAAAGAGAAAAACAAAGTCAATACTCACTACTATTGTGCTGGAGAAAAGCTGCAACATTCCATACGTAGAGCCTGTAAAAGGTGTGATAATTGTTTTAAGTTTGGATCAAATTACAAACAATAAACTTGAAGGCATACGATCACTTCAAGGTTCACAGATATTCACAAATATTATTGAAAAAAGTCCAAGTTATTAGTTATTTATCATCTCTAAAATATTTAAGGTGACTGTAGCGTTCGTTTCATCATTTGCATTTGCATACGCTCAAGTAAACTCAAAAACCTATTTTGTTTTTATGGATCCATCCAATCTAAATTATCTAAAGAGACAAAAATACAAAAAAAACAAACAAACAAAAAAACAGTTTGTTTGAAAAGGGTTTAAACCTACTAATTTAGAGGAGTTTTTAATTTCTTTTACATTTCTTAACTGTTGCTTAATAACTGGATCTACATCTTCTGGCCATCACCTCTCTATAATCTATTACTTGGTCACATTAAAACCACAAACTAACGTGTATTTTACCGGGATGTTTTAACCTCGACCAACACCTAACGAATTCAGGTCATCTTTCGTTCATTTTAAATAACTGATCTGTACTTTTCTCTGTCCATCTTCCACTAGATTCTTAACATTTTCCTCAAAGTGTTTTGCTTTTCTTGTTCTCTCACCTGAACTTGCAATCTTTGCAGCCATGTTCTTTTTAAAACAATATTTCAATGACGGGTATCAAAAAGAGGGCTGAATGCACTTGAATGAGTGGAAATATCTGTATTTCAGATTTAGAAATGTTAATAGTCATGCACTTATTGCGTTGACCTTTCACATAAAATTCCGCTACAATACACTTTGATTTGATGTAAAAAAAAAAAAAAAAAAAAGGCCAGATTCTAAATCATTTTGCAGCTATTTATTCCATAATCATTTTATTCAATTAAAAATCAATTCAAAAATACTTTTTTAAAGTGAAATTAAATGTTGCAGTAACTATTTTTTTTAAATAGGTGTTGTAGGTAGTAATAGTTGTAGGCAGGGAGGATCTTCTGTAGCGGTCTACTCCAATGTGCAGCCACCTTAAGCAGCTCAATTCTAGAATAAGATAATTACGATTTGAGATAATTACTGTAATTACCCTGAAAGACAAGAAAAAACAAATCTGGGTAAGAAATGTACCAAGTTTTTCAGGGTTTCAATTATTTTCTTGCCCCGAGAGGCAAGATCTTTTTTTGCGTTTAGAGTGCCTCTAGTGGCAAAACAAAGTATTACAAACAAAACATAAAAATAAAAAAAATTAGCTTTACAAAAATGTATTTTTTCACCTGCCTTTCATTACTTCCATATTAACCTTTAGTGAAAAATCTGATTCCTTTTTCGCTTTCATTTTAAGTGGAAGATGGAAGTTTTATGAACTAAGTTACTCATTTTATCATTCTTTATAGCATTCTGTTAGTCATCAATTACTAAGTAATTTGAGGTGTCTAAGGCTACGTTCACACTGCAGGCCTTAATGCTCAATTCCGATTTCTTGTGAAATCCAAATTTATTTCCAAATATATGCGACTTGTATGTGATCTCCGGTCTGAACTGTATTCATACAATGCAAGTGTCCTGAATGCACAGTAGAAGATGCAATGACGTCACAAGCAAGCATGCTCTGTGTTTACTGAAGTAAACATGGATGGTAGTGGAGCTCATCCGGTGATCTTTTCCCAACCTTAAAAATTCAATCTTTTCAAGATGGTTAAAAAAAAGACTACTTTTCACATTTCTTCCCGTGTCTACATAGCAAGATGCAGAATAGTGATCTTTGTGGAGTATTAATGACGTTCAAGTCAGATGAAGGAGACCTGGCCGTTCAGACAAAGGTCACACTTGAAAAGATCAGATTCGTATCAGATTAAAGATCAAATAGCCAAGTGACCAGGGTCTCATTGGAAAAAATTGGATTTGCGTTGTTCAGACCGCCATGAAAAGATCACATATGGGCAAAAAAATCTGATTTTGGTCACTTCAGGCTGCAGTATGAACTTAGCTTGAGTTCTGTCTTGCCTTTGTAGCATCAGGCTGAAACTTAAAGCTGAGCTCTCCTCTACCTCGGCTACATAAATCAACAATATGAAACCTAAACTTACCCACAATTCCAGCCACTGTGGGACTTGCTCCAAGAGCCTTTACATGGTGGCTCAATAGCGGGATGATCATGCTCACCCCGAACAAGTCCTGCAGAAAACATGAGATTAAAACTATGCTGAAAAACAAAACAGGATGAAAAGAATCATAAATAAACATCAAACAAAACCAGAGGTCCACACTTTTATATTCTTGAAGATGATGATCTGTTTGATGAAAAGCATTTTTCAAAAAGTTCTTTTAATTGGACAAAATCTAATCTCTTGAATAAGAATTGCAGAGCATATTTGAAAACATTTAAATTAGCCAGCCCTTTATAGAACACTGCAAAGTGCTCTACAGATACAAAACAGAACAAAACAACCCTGTAATCAGATAAAAAAACAATTACTAATGCTAAGATTAAAATTCTCCCACTGTTAATTTACAGTAATAAACAAAAAAGGATTATTCACTTCTATTATCTGACATCTTAGCTAAAAAAAAATATATATTAAAAAACTTAACAGCATCAGATAAAGTACTAAGGAGGAGAAAAGCTACTTATTGTATCCTGAAAGATGCAGTACTTCACATGGCTGCTGAAATTAAATCAGCAGCCATGCTAATCTAACTTCATGTTTCTCAGGGCAACCAGACACACACCAAACAAACCTGCAAAGACGTCTTATAGATACATTCATGTTACATTTACAGAAATATATTTTAAATGCATATTTTTGCAAAGAAGCAAACTTGTGAAGAATATGTGATTTGCTTTTATGCAGAGTGAATATTGATGGACACATGATGATCTGACAGCAGCTTTAATCCATGCAGGAAGGAGGAGTCAGGTGAAAAATTGAGATAATCTGCTATGTTATAATGAATCAGCGTTAAAGTTCATACAAACAGCCCTGTTAGCAGCTACATCCTGTTTTTCTACATTGCTGAGATTGAAGCAGCTTTTGCCAAACACTTAATTGGAGGCACACAGCTACTCATAGAGCTTTCTAACACAATCCTGTTATTACATTTTTGTTACAGCTTAGGTAACATTCCTATCTTCTCCCCTTTATCTTTAGAATATATTAAATTCTCCATCTTTCATAGGGAGAATGGAACTTTTTCAGGTTTAAATTGTTTATAATCCGAGAGGTGACCCAAAACCTTCATTTAAGGAAATGATCAGGGGGTTACAGTATAATACATTTACAGTATAATCCTCTCAGGAGTTTAGCATCCTGTTGGAACATACTAGAGGTGTGAAAACAACTTAATATTCTCAGATTTCTTAATACTTTTTCTAATTACAGCAACAGGGAGGCTTTAAATTGATTTAATTTTTTGTCATACCCATGTCATATCTTAATAAAAATAAAAATTAAAAAAAGAAGAAGAAGACAGAACTGGTTGTAATCTGCAGCTACCTGTACATATCTGACATCACACCTGAGTTATGAAACACTGTCCAGACTGAGTGTCATTGATTTAACATCTCACCCACATACCTAAAGCAGCTAAAAGACCCACAGTCCCTGACTCACCATGAAGCCCACCACATAGATACAGTGTATGATCCCCCTTCGGCTTTTCAGTTTCAGGGATAAAGTGCTACATATCTGGTTGTTCATCCTCCCGCGGTGACAGCAAGCTCTCAGCCGAGGCGGAAGCTTCCATCCGGCTCGTTTGTTAGCAAACACCGTACACGTCTCTGAGCCGGTGGGCCGCTCCACCACACATTCTGAGAGGGTTCGGGTAAACCGTCTCTGGTAAGCAGAAATGTTTAAGGTAATGTATTGAAACTAATAGATTAAATGAATATATCAACTTTTAATTACACCGTCCATTTTTTATTACAGGAGTAAAAGTTTATTTATTTTCTTGGGATGACCAACTCTTCATGTAGAGATTACCCCATATGTCCCGCGAACATGGTATCGCCCAATTGCGTCACAGATTTGGTTCCTTTTTCTCTGCATTGAAAACGTGTTACTATTCAATTTTTTTACGTTTTGGGTTTTGTTTAAAAATCTGTTGTTGTTTTGTTTAGTTTATTGCAATTTATCAGAATGTTACATATTTCATCTGCACTGCTGTTTTACTTTGATCAAACTAAATGTTTAAAATAACATGCTGGATTTCAGCATCTTTAATAGGACTTAAAAAAAAATCAACACTCATTTAGTCATTAAGGACGTCTTTTTTTTTTTATTTTTTATTTTTGCATAGTTTTTACAGAAAAAAAATTTAGTCCTAAAGCAGTCTGTACTTCAATGTCAACCAGAGGCGTAGCCAGAACCTTTTCGTAAGGGTGGCCAGGCAATAACCACTGTACACTGAGGGGTGGCCGAACCTCAGGGTCAATCTACACTGTTCCAACAGGAAAATTAATGAGCAAAACATCCACATTTTTCTAAATAAAGACAAACTATCCTTTCCTACATCCTTTGCTAGCTAATAGACGCATATATTTAAACATTCTTTCTTTCTAGATAAAAGGTATAGTGGATAAAATAATTTCCGGTTTGAGTTCTGGGGCAAACATCTTTTCCATTGTCGTCACTTACCTACTTTTATCAATAATCATTCTGCATAAAAGTGATATTTACAAGAACTAATATCAACATAAATTGGTTATATATAAAGTTTTTATGAAAATAGTTATCTATGATTTCACTGAAGACTCCTAGATGACTTGCAGAAACATAATATTTTCTTTACCCCATACAACAAAATCTAGCTCTGAAAAGAGCATGAATTCTGTATTTATTTGTTAATGTTAGTATATTGATGTGCATAACCAAATTAACCACAGTGTTGTTGTCAAGTAATTTTTGATATATGAAGATTTTTAATATTTTGAACATTCCACTTGAGAGTATTACTGCTGCCACCATCTGTATTAGAGGTAAAACATGGCAGGGGTGGCCACAGGGTCAGCTGCAGGGGTGGCCAATGTTTGGCTAAGGGTGGCCATGGCCACCCCTGGCCCCCCATCTAGCTCCGCCACTGGTCAACACAGTACCAATACTGTCTCCAGTTAGAATAAACTCAGTTAAAATGTCCCAATCCTGCCAATCAAACTGCTAAAATCTAGAAGAAGCTGTTCAGCAGATAAGCCTGCTTCTTCCTGCTGTCTTGGTCTTTTACTCACAGGCTTTTCAAGGACAGTTTTAGTCATTTTAGTCTCTGATTTGTTTCAAATCATAAACACAACCCTAATGTTCGGTTTCCCCCCAGGCCTTAAAAACAACAGTTATCAAACTGATTTTGAAAAAGAGAAGCTTGAACAAACTAATCTTTCAAAACTACAGAACAATCTCAAACGTCTTCTTTATCAGTAAGATTATTGAAAAGTTGTGTTTCAACAGTTAAATGTCTTCTGATTAATGACCAGCTGCTTTGATGTCTTCCAGTCAGGTTTCCATGCCAACACATTACTGAGACTGCTCTGATTAGTGTGTTAAATGACACACATATAAATCCAGACTCTGGAAGATCCACAGTACTTGTATTACTGGACCTCAGTGCAGCATTTCGTACTGTTGATCACTTGATTTCATTAGAGCATCTGGAAAACTGGGTTGGCCTTTCTGGTTTAAATCCAGTTTGAATCCTACCTAAAGGACAGACACTTTTTTTGTGTGAGTATTGAGCTTTATATCAGAGTCCAGAAAAATCATATGTGGGGTTCCTCAAGGCTCCATTCTGGGGCCTTTCCTATTCAACATCTACATGCTCCCCTTAGCTGAGGTTATAGCAAACACCAAGGCAAGTTACCATAACTATGCAGATGACACACAGCTTTACATGACAGTGTCACCAGGTGACTATGAATCCATCAGAGCGTTGGCTAGATGCTTAGAACAGATAGATGCACCATAATTTTCTCCAACTGAATAAAAACAAAACTGGTAATAATTTTCAGACTTTTGTGGCCCAGCTTTGATGGCTCAAAAAAGTGAAAATCCACAAAGGCCACAGATGCACCATGGACTTATTTAAGGCAGGCAAAAGAAAAAATGTTCCAGATAAACTCCTTTAGTTTTGTCAGTTTATTTTTTCCTCAGGCAAGCAAACAAAAAGACAAACATTTCCTCCATGTTTCTCTTGCACTGGTAAAAAAACCATAGGCCCACCCAGATGCATGCTGGTCCTACAATTGACTGCCTATTTATAAAAAATAATTAACCTAAATTAATTATAACTAACCAAAAATAAAGGAACATGACTAAATAACCAAAAAACATAATTTCATAAGAGATATTAGACAATTAAGTAAAATAAACTTAGCTAGATTATGCACAAAAACAAAGCAGGAAAGATCCAGAGTTTGCTTGCAGCTTCAGCTACTACAGCTAAAAACCACTGATCATGGCCAAAGTCTTGGTGTCATGATGCGCAAGGACCTGAACTTTAAAATCCTTCTGTTAGTCAATCACGGAATGGATCAGCAGCTAAATACATAACAGATTTGCTGTCAGTGTATCAACCTCCCAGACCACTCAGGTATTTTAGTTCCAGCCTAGCCAGTCCACCCAGAACTAGAAAACCCATTTGTTCAGAGCTGCCTTTGAATGTTGAAGTAAAACTGTTAACTGAGGTATAATTAGTTTACGTTTTGGGTTCAACTGTTTTGTTTGCTTTACTACTTGCTTTTCATTTGTTTTTAATCTTTATTTGCCTTTATTCTACTTTTATTTTTCTTAGTTTGTACTGTATAATTCATGTAAAGCACTTTGAATAGTCCTTGTATAGAACTGTGCTATATAGATAAGCTTGCTTTGCCTTTATGTACCATGAGATTTTGCAAATAATGTGAAATTACAAAGTTTGTAAGAAATTACACATTTTTTTTTTAAATGATCATATATGTATCAGAAGGACCAGAAAACAAAACCCAACAGTAGGTTCATTTTATTAACTTTGATTTATATTGAAATGAACTAAATAAATTGAAAGGAACTACGATGTCAAACCATCATGAAATAGATTACAGTTAATTAAAATCTACTTTTGTCCTCCCAAAGAAGAAAAGTAATAATAATAACAATTTGTGCTGACCTCTTGTTTTAAGAGGGAAATATGAAAGTCCCTAAAAAGTGGTCTAAATCCTCCAAAAAAGTAACAACTGCTGCTCAAGGCTCACTAACAAGACAAATTGTAGACAAGGTTAGGACAATTAAGGCTTAGAACAGCAAACGCCTAATTTAACATGTGCTAGTTAACAAGTTAATAATATAAGTAACATAGATTTCTCTCTTTCTTTTTTTTTTTTTTTTTTTTTTTACTGATTCTAGATTCAAAGCACTATAAATTATTTTACTTCGGTATATATTGTTATGGTTTTCTTGAATGCCACTATTAATAAAGATTGTTTAGGTTTGTCTGCCCCCTGCTGGATTATAAGTGGACTGCTCCTTTTGAAATTATTGCTCTTTTCTGAACATGGACTTTTAACTAATGGTGAAGTAAGATATTGAAATTATGTAAAACTATTTAATAAATACAGCAGAAAAAAGTCAAATTGTAAATAAAAACATAAGACAGGACCTCAGTTAGAGAATGTTCAAAGTAATGTGTTAAATGCCCTCAACAAAGCTAGACTTGGCATTCGGTTAATTTTGAAAGGTTGAAAATTTAATTCCCTGAAGTGAAAATAGCAACAACCTCATGCAAACAAGCAGTTATTAAGGGTATAGGCCTCATTTTCTACATACAGAAGTGAGGCCTGTTTGGATTTTCCATACGTGTAGGCACATTGTAAACTTTAACTCTGTTCCTGCTTTCCAACTTCTCGGTTTGAAAGTAGAGAATAAAAATGCTAAAACAACCAGGGTACACATATTTTTGGCAGCAGATATGTGTGAAAAGAAAAAAAGAAAGGAAAAAAGACTGAACCACAAAAAAGAATAGACAAAGTCACGTTTTTGTTTACCATGTAAACGGCTGTCTGATTAAAGATAAATCTTAGAAACTTTACAAAGCTGCCCATTTACAGAAATGTAAAACATAAAAATAGAATTAGGATGAGAATCTTGCTCTGTTTCGACTTTGACAGAGAGATACAGTATTCTTTGCTTTGATAAGTTTTCTGTTGTTGCTTAGGCACAAGCAAACTTATGCAGAAAAGAGTGAACTGGTCACATGAGTGTGCTAATTGGAGAATGCTCATATGTGGACTCACTGCTAAATATTTCTGCTTATGGAGGCTATGAGGGGACTCATGACATGTGCAAAAGCAGTATTGAGAAACAACTATAAAAATATTTGCAGGAAAAGGGGCTAAAAAATGTAAAGCACAGAGACAAAGGCAGTCATTGTAAGTGGCCAAGAAAACAAAGTGGAGAAGCAAATAAAATGTGAGACGGTCTCTAAATGGAAAATCTAAAACAACTGATTACACAGCAAACTAACTGGCAAAGGAGAAAAGGGAAAAAAAAGATACTTTTCAAGATAGAGTATATGCCTGGATGACTGGCTTAATTACTCATTTCATTCACCTGTCTAATTCAGCCCAGATTCTCGTTACTGTTAATCTGATCCACCTGCTCCTGCTTCTATTTAAACAGCTCTCTAACCAGTCATCAGCACCAGATTATTCTCTCGAGCCAGTGGTGAGAGAGTCTTAGTGTTACCTTAGGGTTTCTCATTACCTGATCCTGAACTGTTCTGCCTCTCAACTACTGAGCCCTCCTGTTCCCATCTGACCTGTTTTAACCTGCCTGCTTCCAGTCATCATTCAAGATTATTCTCGAGCCAGTGGTGAGAGTGATTCAGGGTTACCTTAGTGTTTCTGATTACCTGACCTGTTCTTCCTCTATTCCACTGAGTCTGCCTGTTACCGTCTGATCTTTTTTGCCTGACCTGTCTATGGACTCCTGCTGGATTCTGACTGTTTAATGAACTTGGGGCTGTTTACTGTCACTGACCTGGATTTCCCTCTAGAACCTCCTCAGACTTCTGATATCCTAGTTCTGTATCTTGTGCATGTCCTCGGCACCAGTTTTCTCTTCGCCCTCTAGGTTATCATGTCTTCCTTCATCTGCCCTTATCTGATCTACTGCTATTTTTAGTCATGGTAATGGTTTGGTTTAAGTTTTCTTTTTAAGATTTCATTTGTTTTATTGAATAAATGGCGATTCCACTTCATTTTTCCTTACCTTCAGCATCTTTAATCTACTCTAATTAAAAAAACTACAACACCTAGACACTCCTTTCTCTGATTTGTGAAACTTCAACAAAGTTCAAACTTTGTTGCCTTAATTTTTTAAGTAGACAATGGTCAAACTTTTCTGATTGCACACAGTCGGATAAGAACTTCATTAGGACCATGCTGAATATGATCGATTGGCTTTTAATATCACACATTTTTAGTTCAGTCTGTGTAATTTCATTACTCATGTCCATGTAAACATAACTAAAAGTTACTGTGATAACACATAATCTAGAGCATAGTGGGTCACGTTCAGTTGATTTTTGAGCATGCTGGTTACTTGCCTCTCCCTGTTCTATCTGCTTCCAGTCTGTTTAGTTGTGATCTGCCCTCTCAGGCCTTCAATCAACCAGTTCAGCCTGTCACCAGCTGGTTCT
Source organism: Cyprinodon tularosa (assembly GCF_016077235.1). Lineage (NCBI taxonomy): Eukaryota > Metazoa > Chordata > Actinopteri > Cyprinodontiformes > Cyprinodontidae > Cyprinodon > Cyprinodon tularosa. The sequence continues at coordinate 1,175,385 of NW_024038975.1, read as the reverse complement.
ACCTTCATCTGCCAACTCAAGCTTGCTACCAATTCTTCTGACTTCATTCATGTCATTTCATAAAAAACTACTGTCAATAAACTTTTTAAACACACTGGGAATATTGTTTGGATTTGAGTATCATCTAGCTTGCATTATATCAACCAATTTCTGTTTATCTTGGGCAGAATAAAGAATGATATTTAGGAAGCCTCCCCTGCTTCTCTCCAAAAAGACTGTCTAGAGTTTTATAGATACTTAATTCATGCAGTATTCTTACACATGGCTTAAACTTTTTTTTTTTGGCTACAGCTTTTGAAGGAAGAACAATATTGAACAATCCAAATAAATAGCAAAAAGCAACAAATAAAATAATATCTGATTAGGTGGGACTTATGTTATGTAGAACCTTTTTTTTGAGAGGGTAGATTTTGTCTTGAAATTAAGAGAAAGTAAAAGTTAGCAAAAACCTATGACCAAAGTTGGGAGAACATACAGAAAACTCTGGCTCTTAGCTTTAAAACTCAATGTCCTCAGGGGCATCATCACCTTGTTGTGCTGCAGGAGAGAAAAGATTTGTGTTGTTGAATTATCTTCTCCTTTGCTGCTCTTTCAGTCTCACCCCACTCAGACATTCCCTCTGCGTTTAGATGCTGGGTGTCCAGTTGCCTAGTTATTTCTGTTAATCCCCCTCCTCTCTCACTCTCAGAATGCTCCATGTATTCAGCGCCACAATGGAGAGGAGCAGCCGCCTTCAATCAGATGTCAAAAATAGCCCAGGGGAAGGGAGGGGGACTGGGCTGGCTTCGGACCCCATTGGAAGGTCCAAGGGAATCATGTGGACAACTTTGTCCTCCCATAACACAGATAGTGAAGAGGACTGAAGATCTCGTAACCCAGTGAAACATAACTGAACAGGGTAGAAACCCATCAAACTAAGTGTTTTTGAATCTATAAGGAAGGAAACCAGGTTTGAGGATCTAGAGAGTGGAGCATGAAGCTTAGCGTGGCATTGTGTTTTGCTGGGGTCTTTGGGGCTTTGGCAGCCGTGTTTACCTTCCTTTCTTTTGGAACTGATTACTGGCTTATAGGCTCAGAAACCTGCAGCCCAGACAGTAAAGACTCTGAAGACAACGGAGGACTGACAATAACGGTGAGTTCTGGACTCTAAACAGATTCAAATCAAATAATTTCAATATGTCTCAAATAGTATTAAAGTGACACTACTACCTAAACAAGAACATGATATTTTTCTTTATATATAAATACATATTTATATATATATTTATATTCTCTATATTTATGTCACTGTATTAAAATAAAGTTATCGGCTCAACTAGCCACCGACTTTAAACTAGATATACAAATCTGCTCTTAAAGACAGTGATCAGCTGTCCTGATTACGTTTTCAGCAGCTGGACTGTAGAGGGAGGGATCCCTTCATGTAATCTGACTCTGTTTAATGTAGTGTGTGTGCAGATATGCAGTGATTTAGACAGAGCTTGTACCATGTGCCTCCAAGATAGAAATACAAGTCCCTGTAGTCACAGAGGTATGATGGTGTATTATATATCACCGAGTAGAACATACTTATCTTTCCTGCTTCCACACTGGGAGCTTGTAGTGACAGCAACACTGGCCAACAGGGCAATAAAACCAATGTGGCGTTGGGTATGCATGCTACATGGAGATGTATTACAAGTCTAGTCACTTATGAAGCTTTAAGCTTTAAAAGATAGATAACTGTACCATGATTTATTTTATTTTATTTATGCTGTTACAAATGCAAACTGAAATTTATTTGATTGGAATTTTATGTGACATGGAAGGGAACCAAATATAGAATTCAAATGTATAAACTGCCTTGGAATAAAAAAACTAAAATCATAAAACTAAGACATTTGTTGATATTCAGTCCTCTTTATCCAGATACCCATTAAACACTATATTGTAACCAGTAAATATGCTTTTTAATTAGATAATAATAGACTCATATACTGTTTGTGAACATATGCCCTACTGCCTGTGTGTTAGAACAACAATGAAAGTGTGAATCGAGCTCAAATCATGGTCAAAAAGATAACTCTGCACATATATGGAATAAAATCACCACCACTTTCATCCAAAATATGAGTTTATTAGCAGAATTCCTTCACCTCTAAGTAAAACATATTTCTGTGTAAAAATCTTGACTAAAACTAGTGGAACTCAATTAGACTAAAAAAAGAAGGAAAAACAAGGTTGAAAACCACAATCATCTGAGATGATACAATTATATCTCAGTTTAACATTGATTTTATAATCTTGAAGAATTTTGAATGTGATCAAATTAGCGTTTGATTAATTTAGAGCAATTGGAATGTGTTCAAACAAATTCACAGTGCAAATCCAATCAGTAAAGTTTTATTAGATAGTTTGCTTAATCAATAACCTTTACTTGATTAATCTTTTTGATTGACCTTATAGCTGGTAAACATGGACTCTCATTAAATTAGTTTTGATCATATTTGGTAATCAAATTCTAATGAGCATATGAGAAAACTTTTGAACAATTATGTTATATTAGTGTTTAAACCCTTAGCTAAATAAAGCTTGTTTTAGCTTTATAAGCAAGAGCTCAAACATGTTGTTTCATTTAGTTAACTTCTCTTTACCCAACAGTAAAAACAGAAAATGATCATAAATCAAAAAGACATATTGTTTAATTGGAAATCTGTTTCTAAATATGCAAGACCTCTACCTCTGCTGACCCCTTTGGAAGATTTGAGTTTTTTTTCTCCAGCATCTAGCAGCATAGCAGTGGGTCACACACATTAGGGGTTTGCTTTGCTCCATGTACCACACATAAGGGAGGCTCCCCTCCTCCAGCCTTTTCAAGCATCTGAAAGTTTGAACTCAAAGAGAAATATTGCAAACCATCTGTTTTGCAGAAGTTGTGTTCTAAATGTCAGCCATCAGTTGCACTTAGCCTATGGTTAGATGCAGCCTCTGCCCCCTAGACATGGGCCATAGTGGTGTCTCCAATGTGAACTGACCACTTCTGAAATACCCCTTTCCCACTGGCCAAAAAACCAGTTTAAACCCAGTAACAATCGGTTTTAGTGGCAGTGGGAACAGCTCACTGACGTGTGTCTAACCGGGTCAAATGACTTGGCAAGCGACCCATGTTAAAATCGCCTCAGCTTTGTTCGACATGCTGTGGGAACACCAGACCTGGGTTGAAACATTAAATTACATGATGCCATTAAGCCCAACATACGGATATCAACTCACCCCGCCAGTCACGTCTGATCTACAGAGCTGAAACAAATCTGTTTATATTCGATAAACAACGCACAGCACTGGTAAGAGGGAGTAGGACAGATAAAAGAGCAAAACAATAAAGCATATACGGGCTTCTTTACATGTTGCTCTCCATTGTTTACTTTCCTGATTCCCGTTCCACGGATGATATCATTAACACTAACCCAGTGTGATAGAGTCAGCAGGAACACAGCAACAGGGAGGACAGATGCCATGTAGTTTGCAAGTTAGTGGTTAGACCTAGCTTTTTTTTGCCAGTGGGAAGAGAGCCAAATGCCGTTTGGTAGCAGGTCATCCAATGTTTGAAAAAAATTCTTTAACCTGGTATTTTCAGTGGGAAAGAGGCTAAAGAGTAAGAGAAAAGCCTAAGACAGTAGCTTTGACATCAAGGCACCATGGGAAGCAAAGGTACAAATCTATAGGAGAGTCTTGTGATAGTGTCTTGGGCCGGGGGAGGGTTGCAGAAGCTTTAGTGTCCAAACAGCAGGCAAATCTTATTCCTCCTAAACCAATGGTTATGTTTAATATAAAGCATGGATATTGGTTCGTAATGTCCAAAATTATTATTGTGGTTTATGGCACAAGAACTGAACTCTGAGAAAACTGCAGAAATCGTAAGCTTTTGTAATTTTATAAAAGGACAACACCTTCTTGAAAGATGGTGGCAGCATTATGCATTGGGAGGAATGACGAGGAAAAATCGATAGAACTGGATTTAGAGTGATAGTTGAAGAATACATCCAGAGGTTAGCCTTTCAGCGTAGCAAAAACCCTACATATTCAGCCAGAAGTACAAGGAAATATTTTCAATCAAGACATTGATGCATGTTGGAATTCCCCAGGTTAAGCTATAGACTTAATTCAATTGAAATTATATAAAGAGCATAAGTCAGAAAAGCTTTTGCAAATTTTTACTTCTATGCTATACTTTGTAATAATCTTTAACACCAGTTCTATTCACATTAATTAAAGATGTAGATCAGTGTATATGAACATATTTTGAGGACACAGAGGACCTACCTGCCTTAACATGTTAAGTATGTCTACCTATAATCTTTTTCAAATGACTGAATATTGCTTGTTCACCACAATTATTTTTATTTATTTTTTATGTGACAACAAAAGTGAGAAAACCATTCTCACTATTTCTGCTAAATATATATGAAATCCTGAGAGCTCAGTTGGCACCAAGAAAGACCAACCAGAGGTTAATGAGCCTTGCTCAGCTCAACCTTTGACCTGCCTTAGCAGCTGCTCTCTGACAGAGTGGCAGCAAATGCTACAACCATATTTCATGAGTTCAACATGACGACAAAATACAAATTAAATACAGGGTTTTGAAGACATGTACCAGCAAAAAAAAAAAAAAAAAAACTGAAAAAAATTATAAATAAATAACAATTTAAATAATAATGACAATCTGAAATATGTGATGTGCATTGGTACTAAACATCTTGTACTGATAACCGTAAATAAAACCATTGCATTGTGTTTTAAAAGTTTTCAAGAGGCACTGTATAAACTATGAAGTGCAGATACGTAAACATATTCTTTATATACCTTAATTTCAACCTTTTTGTGCATTTTTTTTCAGCTAGCTGCAGATGTGGTGCACGACGAAGGCGGTGATACAATTTCATATCATTCTGGTTTCTTCTGGACTTGCTACTTTGGACAGATGTTTGATAGCAACTTAAACAAAACAGCAGCGGTTGTGTTCTGTGAGTGAGCAACAATTCTTTTGTTAGACCTAGCCTCTTTTATCACTAAGCTTACATCTTTTTGAAATGTTAAGAGGGGTTACTCCTGTTTCAGATTAATTTTACCTTAGTGTCCAAAAACCCTTAGACATTTAAATGATCTTACTGAAAAATTACTGATATTTAATTCTTTTATATATGAGTATTTTGATGATTTATCATTATTATTTTTAATTATTTGTATTGCCTATATGCCACTGCAAAGTACTTTTCTTCTCAGGTAAAACTCTTTGAACTGTTGTGCTACTAAAATGTGCTATATGAATAAATTTGCCTTGTCTGTTAAAACAAGTTTGATAAAGAATCGACAGACTCTTCTGTAGATTACTTGAAAGGACCAATTAAAGTAAAATCATCTTATAAGAAGTTGGTAAATTGTGTGCCTTATTTCTTTGTCACCCTTAGCTGAGGTTAAAAAGTGTCATCAGTTCCTACAGAGTAGGAGTAGATTATTTAAGTCTGTTATCGTCAATAGAATTCCCCCTAACTTCTCATGTGACTGGTTGAAGGAGGCAGCTTCATGTGATGTTATTCATGTTGCCTTTCAGCTGGTTGTGTGTCATCTGCTTTTTTAATGGTGACTTTGAAAATTGAAACTATAACCAGACATGGTCTCTGATAATAAAATAGTCTCTCTGAAGTTATAATTTCAGAATTTCAAACAAGTTATAACTATGAAAAGCATCAACTAGGTAATGAAAAGTAGGTTGCATATCTTTAAGTAAAAAAATAAATAAATAAATAAATTGTTGTAGGTTATCAGATTAGTAAAACTAATTTCTGTTAACTTGGTTTGATGCATCCATTAGTTATGGTTTAGAAATATGTGGATATCTTTTTTTTTTTCTGCAGCAAACAAGAATTTTGTAAAAGCCTGCTACCCTTCCTACCTGTACCCATTCCCCCAGGAAAGTCCTACCAACAACACAACAGATGATAATTCAGCTATCAGTAAGTACTATCTATACAGTTAAAGAAATGATGCAGCTGTTCTGAGCAGCAGGTTAACATCTCATCTGTTTAGTTTACAGAGGCTTCTGGAGTGTCTTCATGCTTATTAGTGTGGCGACGGTAGCTATCGGAGGGTTCCTCATAATCTGTGCGGCTCCATTTGCTAACCACTGCTTGTACAAAGCAGGAGGTGGACTCTTCTTGACATCTGGTGAGTTTAATTCAGGGTATAAAAAATAAAAGCCATTTCCTGGAGTGAATATGAACAGGAAAGGTATTAATGTGCATAACTCTCTAAAGATCATGAATTAGTAGAAATCAAACTTGTATCCTGGCATAAATTAACCCATCTTCAGTTTAATTTACTCTTTCAAGCTAATCAATAATGGCTATAAAAAAAGAGATGTCTTATTCTTATTTTTGTGTTGGTAAAATAAGGTCAAGTTTTATCTAATACTCAAGCTAAATAGTGAGACATTTTTTTTGTTAAGTTCAGCCTTGAAAAATAGTAAAAAAATATATAAAAACGATAATACAAACATATGACTGTAAATTTACAGTTCTAACATTTCAGGGTTTTTTTTCTTTCTTCTTTTTTTTTATTTTTACTTTTAGCTCACTTTTGATTCACATTTACATGGCTGAGGTTTAGTTGTCTCTGTGTCTTCGAACACTGGAGCCATCACAGGTGACTGATTACCCAGATATTCAATTTTGAACTACTTATGGCAAAAGTTGACAGAAGAAAGAAAATCCTAAGAAAATTTGGACTACCTGTGTAATATCTGAGATAAACATAATATACTGATGCAGGATATAAAATTAGGCTTTGTGAACCTAGATTTTAAGATTTTGTTTTGTATACACTGTGTATGTACAAAATGACAATAAAGTCTAACTCTAAGTCTTTAAGTCTAAGATGAGAAAGACGTTAAATTACTAAACTAGTTCATTGTGGATAAATAATGAGGTCATCCATATGCTAAAGGTGACAGAGAAGCAAAGGCTGGTTGTTGGGAAAGGTCAACCAGTTAGATTTAAAGGTGAAAACATTACAGAGCTAGAATTGAGTATTATGTTCAGACCATTGTGTCCAGACACCCATGCTTAGAATGAAACTTTGCAAGATTCAAGTCTCACCTCTTTTCTTCACCAACAGGTTTTTTCCTGCTGGGTGTTGTGGTGATGCATGTGGTGTGGCTTCAGGCCCTGGATGTGATCCAAACCTACATTGAACACAGTCGCTCTCACCATTGTCCAGACTTCACACTGACCCTAAGCTACGGTCTGTCCTTTGTGTTTGCCCCCATCGGCGTCCTCTTCTCCTTCTTGGCGGGCCTGCTTTTTCTGCTCATTGGTCGAACTGTTCGGATCCACCACTGAATGAAAAGCTTACTGTTTTTACTCATGCAAGATGCTGTGTCAATTGGACGTTCTGTTTTAATCTGTTAAATTTGAACACACTGATCTGAGAGAAACATTTTGTTTTGTTTTCTTATGTGGAGCTAATAGAAGTCAGCCTGAGAAAGAGTGCATTTGAAAAGTAGCTATACCCTTAAAAATTTTGAGGTTTTCTCTTATAACCTAAAACTTATACGTTTTTTTTGTTTTTCTGTTTTTTATCTTTGTGTGACATATCCAACACAGATTAGTACATAAAAGTGAAATGCAAAGAAAGAGAAATGCATTTCTAAAAATACAAAATAAAGAAAGTGTGGTGTGCTTTTTATGTGCTATAAAATTGGAGTTGAAAGGATTATGCTGTAGGGAACCTGTAAAATACAAATAATCCCTAGGAGACATACAAGACTTAAAGTGATGAAAACAATTAATTTTCAAGCTTAGATCCTGTTCTAAAAGTAAGATGGTTGAGATCAGGACAAATATCTGTTCCATTAGCCCAGTCAAAGAGAGCTTATGGAAGTAAATTACAAAATCAATTTTCCCTTAAATAGTCTATATGAATTCATATAGAGGTAGGTAGGATCTGCAAGGTAATTGCAGCAAAAGGGGATTTTACAAATTATTGACGTCTAAATGCTGAATATGAATGAATAACATACTTCTCGATTATTATATTTAGAAGATTTTAAATGTCAGGAATCAATATTTCTTCTTCACTTCTCTATTATACAGTATGTTTGTTAGTCAGTCATATAAATAATAAGAATTGTCCAATAAGGAATACTGAGATTTATGTCTTTAAGAGTTGTAAAATCATTTGCTCAAGGCTCTCATAAGTAACTTTAAATATGATACAGATTGTGTATGAATTGTGTTTTTTTTTATTATTATTATTATTCAACTTATTGAAGCTTCATTTTGGACTTATTGAATACGTTTCTGTATGCATTTCTTATTTGATAGAATTACGTATCCGAGGCTTGGTCTAGGATTATCCTTGTCGTACATTTTCCAAGCATTTTTAGCTGTGTATTTGCGACTGTATTAAGCAACAATGTCTATAGGAGCTTCAGTAAAGGAGCATGTTGGTTTGTGTAACTGTGTGGTTAAAGTGAGACCTGATTTCTTCAACATGTGATTATAAGAAAGTATTAGGTAAAAGAGCTTGGGTTGTTTAAGAGATGTGCTGTTTGCTTTATGCACAGAGCTATAAGTAGCCTTTGTTTGAAGTTATATATTGCTACTTTTGGTCCAGCTTTTCATCACTGAAAAACTTTTAATAGACTATGTAATATGGAAAATTATTTTAAGTCTATTTGCATCTATTATATTATTTTCTGAAGAGTCATGGGATTCATGATGAAGATAAAATGGTAAAGTTTTCTGGTGACATCACTCAAATATGATGACATCACCGGGCAAGTCTGGGGCGACTCCTGTCTGAAGCAACAGTTTTATGTTGACACCGTTTTACACTATTTGCTGCAAATAATGTTATTGCCACTCCAATAAAAGTGTGCTCTATGTTAGTGGATATCTTTCAGTGTCCTGTTTGGCTTAAAAAATCATAATCCTCAAAATAAATAAATAAGTCTTTTTTTCAGCATGTATAAATGTTAAGTAAATAATAAAAAAAGACCCACTTTCAAGTAGAGTGGTTAAGTAACAAGTTCATGCTTCCTTTAAGTCCCAGACTTTTACATATTTGTGCTTTTAAAGGTGTTCTTTTTTCATATTTATGGGCTATGGACCAATCATGGTTGTCAAACTTTTTACTGTTTACTTAAATAAGAGAGTTTAGTGTTAAAAAACAATTACGGTATAAATGTAAATATGTTCTTTTATTTAAAAAATCTGTTTAAATAGCAATATGAAGAAATTTGCAGGACTAAATAATAGTTCTCTTTTTTTTTTAGAAAATGTTCTAAGGATTGATTTTAAATTATGTGTCTGTTTTCAAATCAATAGGCAGTGCAGTTCTTATAAATCTATTTCTATCAATACTTCTTGTATGTATTTTCGCTCTTAAAAGTCTTGGATCAGAAACAAATATTACAAATTGGTAAAAGCCCTTATTTCTGCTAACACTGATTATAGCCCCAATGACTCCAAGTTGAGGTACAATCTAAAGAGCCGTTTTCAGCTTTATTGCCACAAAATCAAATTATGAAAGGCTGCAAAAAACTATGTAAAAATACACTTTCATTCTATTGGCTTATATAATTTCAGACTAATTATTTCCCATTTGCAAGTTATGATTACAAAAATATATGTATATTTGCCTAATGCCAAATATAATATTTTTTTATTACTTAATTTCTCAAATTGACATTCACAAATACTTCATTTGATCAATATAGAAAAACCCTGATTGTGATATCATGGATTTTCATGGATCTGATCAGTTAGTTTACCATGCCTAAATTCACTGAAGGCTCAGCTGAAAATGTATTTCAATGCAATACCTCATAAACGGTTCCACCTTGTTTGAGATTTTTGAAAATAGTCTAAAGAAAATTCCGCAAAGACACAAAGAAGTGAATTGTGGACCACCACAAACCTGCTTAAACTTTTTGAAACAACTACCTAATGCTTGAAAGCTTTATACTCACTATTCAAACATTTACACAGAGATACAAACTCCATGGGCTGTACAGCAACTTTTCTGTTCCGACAGGATATATTAATTTTCGGTGGTTTGTTTCCATAAAAATCGACATGTTTTGGTGGTAAAAGTATAATTTCCAAAGTAACAGTAAATGGTCTGTGAAGATGCTGGCTAATGCAAGGAAAATAGTCACCATCCAAAGTTAAATCAGTACCATTTGGACATCATCTCAAAAGAAGAAGTCAAGAAAGAAGCCGTTGCTCAAAAATATGGCAGATTATAGTTTGAAATACATGTATGACATAAGACTGAGGCGTTTTGCCTTAATAGACATTTCTAAAACGAGGAACATTGCATTGCTCTTAATACTATCTTAACTATGGGGTGGCACTATCATGTTGTTGGGGGTTGTTTGCTGCACCTCTCAGAAACAGAACAAAACCAACTTTTCTCAAGATGTCATCTATTTTTCTAAGCACCATCTCAAGAATTTAGAAGATGTCAAAGTTTGGGTGCAAATAGTTTGTCCCAATGGAAAAATAAAAAAATGTTGTCAATTAAAAATGTGCATATGAGCATGGTCTGGCGACCTCCAAGACAGGATGGTCTCAGGACCAAAATTTGAAGGAGCAGAGAAAAAAATATTCTCTACAAATATTTGGTGGATTGTAAGCTGATAAGTTTGGAAACCATCTTATTAATGAGCCAGAAATAAATTCCATTAAAGTCTAGAGCAGGATTTATTGGCTACAATAGGATTATCAGCAATACATATCTAACAATAAGAGATGTGCATAAATCTCCTTTTTATTTAGTGTAAACAGAGTAATCTGAAACTAGTTTTCCAATCAGACTAGGGAAAAGTGGATACCCACCATCTTTAAGAAATATATAAAAAATTACAGCAAAAACCCACAAGCTCTTAAAAAGAAAACTATTATATCAATGATCAAACCTTTATAATGTCTTTCATATATTTTTGAAAACCATGACATTTTCCAATTTTCTTATGATGTTCTAAGTCATAAAGGAAGCTCACTTGAGATTTAATATTACAAAAAAGAGGCCCTTGCCTGAAATATGGTGATATCAAAAAAGTAAGAGAAGTGATAGACCACCAGATGGCAGTGCTTTCGTAGGAGTTTCCATATGTTGGCCTTCAGAGGGAGAGGGAGAAATCCCATTTTGCCAATCTGAGGCCTGTGTGGAGAGTATGTGGCGTTATGCATTTAATTACAACTTCAGAGCTCAGATCTGTAGATGAAAGAATTCACACCTTGGCTTGACAGACTATGGTAATTTCACTCATGAATGGAGCATTTGATCAGGATCTGAATGTACTCCTGTGTTGATTCGTGTGCGTCTGCATCAACTCTGTGCCTTTCAAGACTTATAATGTACTTATCACAGGCGGGGAAATGCATCTGCAGTTTGCCTCAGAATGCTGGAGGGAGTGACACAAGGCTAGGTGCTGATTATTTTTGTGAAACTGACTTTACCCCACACAAAAGCCCCAAATGATGGAAGTTTCCACTTTTACATTTTTGAGATTTTCTTTGTAATTACTGCCCTTCGTTCTGTTCTGCATCATCTTCAGCTGAGCCATGTGAGAATCCAACCTCTACAGATCAGGTGGACAAATGGCAATAAAATGTAAGATAAGATCACTGGATTTGTCCTGTTTGAGGTGAGAGTTGTCCTTCCATACAAGTCACTTCTATAAAAAAAAAAATATTTCTTACATTTTGGACCTCTTGATTTAAATAAAATCCTAATTTGATTAATAGAAAACATGTGACTAATTTCTTCAAGCATACCCAAGTAATACAGGATGATTAGGAGGGAGAAATGAGTAAAAGGTGGAGGTATAATGCATGAGCTGAGCAGCCTGGCTGCTGGAGAAGTGGGGCCTTGCAGTCGGTAATGTCATCAGAGTGGGAGTCCCAGCTGAATTCAGCACTGTTCTGCATGATTGCCCATGATAATTGTGTGTTGATAGGGAGCGCCGGAGATGGAGTATAATTTCCACCGAGAGATTCCTAAACAAATACCTGTGCTCAGCAGAGGGATGGAGTGCAGCAGGAGGTGAGGAGAAGAATAGCGGATGAGGAAAGATAGAGGATGAAAGGGTAACACTTCCAGAGAAGCTAGATGAGGAGCAGGGGAAGGAAGGACGAAGCTGGACAGGAGGAAGTGGTTTTACTGCAAAATCCTTCACACATTAAAAATTAGAGGAGAAAAGTCCTGCTTTCTGATGGGATGGCAGTAGCCATTCATGAGAGAAAACTCATAAACCATGTAGGGGGAATCACTTATTTGTTTACATTTACAATACATATATATATATATATTTCATTACAAAAATACATGGAGTGAAGTAAAAATTTTTCTGTGGTTTAAGGCTGATTCAGACTAATTAACATAATCTGTGGTTGAGGTCAGTCTGATCACAGACACCTCAAAGTAACCTATCAGTAATTATATTTACTAATTTCATTCATTCAATTATTTGTTCCTACAGGGAGACGGGTCCTTATTTGAACAGGCATCATTCATTTTAAATAGACTGAAAATAAATAAATGCGCAGCAAATACAAAAAGTACTGCAAATATAAACAGCTGCAAACACATAAATATTGCTAACACAGAAAATAAATAAAATAAAATAAATAAATAAAAATGAAAACATATGGTAGCTAAAAATTTTAATTTGTATAAGCATATACATATATATATATATATATATATATATATATATATATATATATATATATATATATATATATATATATATATATATATATATATATATATATATATATATATATATATATATATATATGACGGCTGTTATTCCAATTAAAGATTGCTGCGATCATATAAAACTAAAAAGGAGGCATGCTTGCTATTGCATCTCATTTTCTTGGGAATGTTTAAAAAAAAAAAAAAAAAGGAAAAAGGTTTTGCCAATCTATAAAATTATTTAATATTTTTTTCAGTAAGTTGCCTTTGCATAGTGTGTTGGTTTTATGTTTTAAGTGCTAAAGGATTAACAGAATATAGGCTCGATTAATTTATCTAATCAAAGAGGTTTAAACAAAAAGGAAATCTCAATGCAAAAAACAAAGCAAAGTATAAACTTACATTGGTAAATTTGCTTATATATGAAAAATAGGAAGTAAGTGATTTCAAGTGACCATACCGCTGCAACAGTCGGTAGAAAAGGGTGTTTACAAATACTTCAAAATTAGGGCAGAAGGATAACACATGTGCTAAAATGTCAACATAAAGACTGTCTGATACTAAAAATTGATTTCCCTAAACTAGCTATACCTTAAACCCTATTTTCTCTTTGTTTAAATAAAATGCATCTTTTTATTAATTCCAGTTTTTGATTGTTGTTTTCTTTAAAACAAAGTTATTGTTTTGATAGGAGGCCAGAAAAATGCAGCCATCATGTATGACTATTGCTAAGTAGATTCTTATGATGTGGTCAACGCCTGATGAGCTCAGCTCCCAGTCATTCCCTTTCCTGTTTAACCTTGAAGGAGGTTTGAGCTAATTGGAAAACAGCCTCTGCCTGAGTGCACACACCTTATGGCATGTAGTGTAGTTATCATAGCTTATCCCGCGACTTTATCATAATCCCCAGCGACACGCAAAGTCGGATATAATTTAAATCTGATTGCTTTCAACTCTCAGAAAAAGCTAAAAGTATTTGAATTGCATGAACAATATGGCAAGTCATATTACACGCTGCTCTCCTCTTTAGAGGTAGTTTTACATAATTTCCTATTCTTTTGAAATAATGAATAGACAATGGGTCGCATAATTGTGAGAATTTACAATTCAGACGACTGTGTGGTATAATCAACATGCATAATTCAGAGAGTTGAGCACATAGGTCAGCGGCGATGGCGTAACTTGGTTTGTCAAACACAAAAAGCTAAAAATCCACACTTCAATTGGATGCAGCAAAAAAAAAAAAGCAAAAAAAAAAACGATCCAGACAAAAGTTCATAGAAGGACCTCATCTAGTTTTCTAACGCAGCTCTCATATTCAGACGAGAGACTCTTTCAACGTAGCCTGCAAGTTGAGGAAAGCTCACTGATGTGTAAAGCAGCGCCGGCTGCCTAAAAGCAGTTATTACATTGTTGGCCAGTGAAAGCTACACCTGTATTGAGTGGATCCTCTCTGGCCCCTTCACATCCTGTGGCCTCGCACCTCAGCTTGTGCATATAAATGACATTCCAGAGACCGTATGGACTCTTGTTCGTACACAAGGTCTCTTGTTTCAAAGGCATGCTAATGTCTGTCACTCCTTTCTCTTTTTAAACTGCCAGAGCAACCGTGAAGGGGATGATTGGAACTCTACAGCTGCTTTTTCCGTCCTGAATGTTCAAATGTTCCCCATATGGATCCACAAGTCTGAAAACTTTACCATAGTTTTCTGTTTTAGAGATGATTTCAGGTTTGGTGTCTTTTGAGAGCAGGAACTGTTAACCGTTAAGGCACAGTAGGTGTTCGGATGACGATCTTCAGGGATGCCCATGTAGTACAGAAAGGCCTCTAGTTCTCTAGTTTTTCTAACTTTCTTTGGAATTCTTCTGTTTTAGCTTCAGGAGGTTCAGCTCTCTATTTGATTTTTGCTTCCCCTCAAGCCATTAATTAATGCTTCAGTACAAACAGCCGACGGATTTGGTTATGAATATTCAAATATGACTCTCTTGCATATCATTTCTTATGCAGTGTTCTAACACTGAGCTTTGGTGAGCTGCAAAGGACTAGGCTCTGTGCGGCACGTGTATCCGTTTCAGTGTGAACAATAAACCTGCAATCTGCAGTCTTTTGTGCTTATTGTTTTTTTTTTTTTATGAGGTAAGATTTTAACACCATGAAATGTGAGAGTGTTCTGCTGTTCTTGAGTTGTTTCAGATCATTTTTGCATTTATTTGAAGGCTGGACAAAACCAAATCTTCAACATGAATATTTAGACAAATTGTACTTATAGAATAATAGATGTTGTGTCCTCGTGCATCTTGAACCTCTTTTTTATGCTGTATTCAGCATCAGTTTTCAAGATATTTTTTTAATTGTTTTAATTATTTTTTTAGGTATGCTGATACAGTTGGACCAAAGAATGTGTATATTCTAGGTTCAATGCTAGATTGACTCACTTTTGGATTCCTTCTGGCTGTACTGTCTATCTCTAAAAGTCACATTGCAGCTATCTTCTTATGAAGCAGAGATGTCATGTCATTTTTAACTGTAGAAAAGATCTGTTTAAAAGTTAAAATGATGTTGTTCTACTGTTCTACGAAGTTCAACCTCAAGTGGACTAACTCTATTAAATATTTTGACTATTAGCAAAAAGAGCCTTGTCTTTTTTATGGTAATTTAAAGGCTAATGCCAAACTACTGATAAATACAGGCCAGTAACAACACAAAATCTAAAAGGCAAAACACAGTTTAAACTTTTTCCTCAGCTGTAGAGTCCTAAAAAAGCAGATTTCAAAGCATTGATCACGCTGCAACAAAGGGTTCTGCTTAACGGTTTATTATTACCCACTTTCTTTTACATAGTTATAATTTACAAGATCCTTTTCAAATATTTGTTATTGTTATTATTATTAACAACAACAAAAGTGTATTCTCCTCCAACAAAAGAAAATAAGGGTTATTAAGCATAACAGTACAAGATAATATGTGAAAGAAAACTAGTTAACTTCTTCTCTGAACTGAAGCTTGTTAATATTTTCAGCTAAAGCTTTAAGATTTTGTTAATATTTTACATGTAATAATAAAAAAGATATAGAATTTTGTTGTTTTTTTTTTTTTTACAGAAAATCCTGATTAGATTTTTAGGGTAAAGTGGTTTTCTACATCCATACTGTTATTTGCACATTTTTCTTTAAATTCTGTTAGCAAATGGGGTGCTGCTTTTCTTTTTATATTGAACATTATTTATTTAATTAAAGTATGCATCTTTCAATAACTGCAAATTTGTTTCAAATGATTTCTTAGTTGTGTTTATCCGTGATTTTATTTTTTTCCTATTCTATAGTCTTGCATGTACCATGCCTTTATTGCCTACTTACTTTGCCTCTACTTTTTTACCTAAATTTCCCCTCTATTGGTATTTCCATTCTGCTGATAATATATAACTTCTGGGTTCATAATCGGGTAAACATGACAGCAAGAGTTTTTGCTGCTTTGTTACATTTAGTTGAGACTTAACAATTTGTTTTAAAAACATACATATTTATTAATTATATTTTTCAAGAGGGGGGCGACTGTCATATCTGTTTGTGTTAAACATGTCAGTGTGCATTAAATCATTGAAAAATAAGCAGGCACAAGTTATACTTATCATCATTAATAGAAAATAAATATACAATTCTAATTTTGTTATTCAAATGATGCCCACGCTCTTTGTTTTCCTCTTCATGTGTATTCATAAGCAGCGCCTCGAATGCAACCTCATTTTGTGGCAGCAACGTTCATGAAAATGATGTATTGAAATCACAGCAGCACGAACACGGGCCTGTTATTAACACTTGAACTACATCTGAGTAGAAGTCGCTTTGATTGGAACGGGGACAATGTTTATTTATTTATTTTACAGCAAGGCAACCATGGAATTCCTTTGGGCACAGGTTTGCTTAGAACAGTACGGAAAAGATATCTTGTGTCTGCAGAAAGTTAGCAACATATTGATAAGAAATCTTTAACTTCATCAAAAACATTTAATGTCTATCAAGCTGTAAATCAGAAGTTAAAGACATGCAGGTAAACAAATATGTATATGTAGATTGAACTGCAAAATAACATGAAAATACCTTTCAGAGGCATGTAGTAAAGGTTACCTGCAGATTCCCCTTTTTCTTTCCAAAGAAGCAAAATCCATAGATGGGCTATAGCTTGAAATGAATGTACCGGTAAGTAAAAAAACATCCCACCATCCTTGCACTTCAGCTCTGCACCCGAAAAAGGCTCCACATATGTCAGGATCCTGTGGCTGCTGTTGATCTTTTATACCGGTTTCAACTTGCAAAATTATACCTTTGACCTCAAGTAAGACTGACATTGCTTGAAAGTAAAATCCTTTATGGAAAACATGCTGCTTTGGTTTGCAATGGTAAAACTAGACTTTATATTAATGGAAGTATAATGAAATCCATAGTTGGGACGGTGCAGAGAGGAGAAAGCAGTGAATAATCTACCCCTATGCACATAATGAATATGTTCATATATTCATTTATTAATTTATACTTTTGGATCGGCATTTAGCCTTTCTCATTATAACCTTTATTTAAACTAATGTTTTACTTTATCATCAAAGTTAATCATGGCAACAGCAAGCATACACGTTTAACCAGGATATTTTTTTTACTGTTTTCCATCAAATACAACACATAGCACTCAATCTCTTCTTTTTAGTGAACACCAACATTGCACATCCACGGTCACCTTCATGTTTTTATACACTTCAGATACTTTTTTATTTTATCTCAAGACAAGCTGGTAGAAGCTGGATAAACATTAAACAAATCTCTGAAGAGTTCTCCAAAGTTTTATAGAAAATGCCAGAGCGAGAAGGTTGCTGCCGGTCTTGAGGAAGCTAGAGTCACATGCCAGAGGGACCAGATGAGGGCTGAAAATGTTACCGTTGATAAATAAACATTATTTAAAAGATCTGTCAGCTCCTGTTAGAAGCAAGCTGTGGTTCATTTGTTTCGCTGCTCTCAGGGTATAAAGAATATTTATTCACTCTCCTGAATGACATGAATAATCACAAATAGCATTTTACCAAAAGCCACAGGGACACACACACACCCCACCCCCACCTACACACACACAAACACACACACACTCGTTCTGCGATCGTAGTGAGAACCATGTGTTGACTCCCATTGATTTCCATAGATTTTTTCAGTCATTTTCAACTCTTTCTATGCCATAACCCTAAACCTAACCCTAAACCTAACCATTACCAAATGCATACCTCCCCGTAACCCTAACCCTAACCAATTGACACCTTAATCCTAAACCTAACCATTAGCAAAATAGCACGTGAGGACCACCAAAATGTCCTCACTTTGCAACAACTGGTCCTCAATTTGATTTTAAAATTGGAATAATGGTCCTCACTCTGAGGACTAGACAGGTACACACACACACACACACACACACACACACACACACAGTTTATGTTCCTCTATCCTCTCGGGGACCTTCAATTTACTTTAATTCATTTTTAACCCATTTCCACAGCCTAACAGTGACCCTAACTCTAACCCTAACCCTTAACGTAACCTATTAATTAGTAACCCATTTCTACAGCCTAACCGTAACACTAGTATTGCACCTAACCCAGGTTCATACCTACCTCTAATCCTCTAACCTCTAACTTTGTTTTTTACAAGTTTAAAGACGTTTCACTTCCCACTCAGGAAGCTTTTTCAATTCAAAATGTCAGAATTAGCATTCAGTTCCAAGCTTCATTCCAAGTTTTTGTGAATGACAATGATCTGGATGAGTTTAGATTCTTCACCACATATGTCAACACTAGAGCACTCGGTCCCCAAGATGTGCTAAGATTTATAGAAATGTTCCCCACCATGTTATAAATACACAAACACACACAGCTTTGTTTTCATGACAGATGAGGACATTTTCATTGACTTGCATTCATTTTATATGGCCTAACCTAGACCCTTATTTAACCCTTTTACCAACATATACCTAACACAAACCCTCAACCTGACCCTAACCCTACCTAAAAGAACAGAACTTTACCACATCGGGACCAGTTCAATGGCCCCACATGTACCTGTAAGCCCCCACATGTAGGATATTTTACAAGATACTTCCTCTATATTGTAGGTAAAACAAGACCACACACACACACACACACACACACACACACACACACACACACACACACACACACACACACACACACACACACACACACACACACACACACACACACAATTATGACCCTACCACTCTCACCCCATACTGTATAAGCACATTATAACTTAGACACTTTTTTTATGATTTACATACTGATGATTTTGATTTATTTCCATTAGCAAACAACTTGAAGTTTAAATGTTACATACTTGTAAGCATGAATGTCAGGGAAATAAACTCCCAGTTCTAACATCTTAAATGTGGTTTGACCAGCAGAGACAGATTCAAGGAAGGGAAACTTCAGCAGAAATATTCCAGAAATAATTTACATTAAACTTTTTTTTAATAAAGAAAACTTTAACACAGTTATATTGTATTTTCTTTAAAAAATAGTCCTGAAATGTAATTTAAGTTAAAAAGAAATTGTCCTTTTAATAGAGAAAATTAACCTGACATTACCTTTTTGAAGTTTATCCTTTGAGTGTTGACTGTTGTACTGTTAAAAGAATGTGTAACATGGATACAACTGGATGACTTGGCTCACTGTTGAAATCACGATTGCTGGAAATCAGGATTGCAGCTTTACAGACCAGTTTCAAAGAATAAAGAGAACATTAACCTCTGCAAAACTGAGTAGAAAGACAGACATGAAGCTCGCTCCAGCACCTCACCGGGTAAAGATCACTTCAGCAACTAAAGCAAAAACAATCGAGAAATATACAGCCATACATAGCAATACCTTTGAAATCATTTTGCCAAGGTCAAAACCCTTTGGTTCACGTAAACCATCTAATGTATTTTCATAATCTTGTATAAAAGTTGGACACTCTGAAAACGTGTTGACATTTTCAAAGTCAGGACAAAAAAAGACTATCTTTGTTATTATTTGCTTTTATGTCTCACTCTCTCTCTCTCTCTCTCTCTCTCTCTCTCTCTCTCTCTCTCTCTCATACTTGCAGCCTAGATGAGCCACATAAATATTTCCACATGCTGCAGAAAATACAGCATGCAATCCTTCTATAGATCTTCTTATATCTCTCTGAATATTTCGAGTTATTTCAAACTTTTAACGATACTGAAAACTACGGTGGCTGACAGTTGCAACGTTTGCAGCATTTGCATTAGTTTTTATCTGTGACTGCAGCATTTCCTCACTTGCATTTCTTATTATCTAGAGACTACTAATAACAGGAGGTGAAATGTAGCTCCAGACGAGCCAAGTGTGTGGTGATGTCACAGGTACGCTTCTCTTCCAATTGACCGATATATTTGCTGCGTGCTCCCGTTATCCCTGAGTCCATACTTTCCTGTGTTCTTCTCAAGAACATACTTGGCGAGGACATGAGTCCATACTCACGTTCTTGTGAATTGAGAAATGGCTGAATTCATGGGCTGCATCGTCCAAGGACAAGGTCTACCTAGACTGGATCCTTCAAAGTCAGTGAAAATAAGGAGACCTGAAGAGTTTTGGCTGTGAATTCAAACAGGTCTGGCCTTCCACGGCTTTCACCACCGTATGCTCTGTCATTTAGTAAACATGAGAGTTGACACACAAAGCAGGAAAAGAATGAATACCGAACTTTCTTTTACCGAAAATTGTGTTGTTGTTTTTTTTTTCTGTCTTTTTTCATTGTAAAGTGAACAAAAACTACACTCATGAGAATACAGAGTGGAATAATGGGGACAACCACCTGAAGCATGAACAAATTACTCTGTATTATTACTTTGGTCATGCTTACTTTAGTTCCCAATGGAAAATACTAGACACATCTGCAATCAGCATCAATTATTTAAGATTTAGTGAGAACTTCACCATTTCAATTTGCGAGAGCTATAATTAAACTGACAATTGCCTCGTGCATGGCAGCTGGATGTTATAATACATCGGGTAAAAGTGAAAAAAAGGGTTATTTTACCTTTCCGATTCATGATCCTCCACGGACGGGTTCGTCATTGGATTGCCAAATTGAAGATGGAGGATTTGCCATCAAACTTCTGGGCTGAGAAAAACTACATAATATGTAGTCAACATTTCTGAGAATGTTTTCAAGATCACTCGGATAATAGCACGTTGTAACACCAGATACAGCAGTGGGACTTGCTCAACAGCAGATACCACACCGTAACGTCACAAACCAGTAAGTGGCAGAAGTGATCTTTGATAAACATGGATGTCTCCAGTAAAACACATTCAAATGAAATTACTCTTAATTAAAAACACTTATCGTGTATTGAATAGTATGTAATAATTTCATATTTAAAGTACTTTCAGAAGTTTGAATTCTGAATATGGCTGGACTTTAAAATACAGAGCTGCTAGTAGAAGTCTGTTAAAAATAAAATAATAAAGCGAAAGTAAAAGTTATCTGAAAAATGTGAAAACACAATTTTTTACATTTATACTTTACAAAGTGTGTATAACATACATCGGAGGCTGTTTTATTGTTTTTATGTTTATCCATATCAACACTTGAAAGTTATAATTTTTTATAAAACCTCCATTTACACTAAGAACTAAAAAAAAAAATAAAGAAAGAACAGGTGATTTAATGAGGAGGTCTGCAGTTGTTTAGCATCAACATCCTGCTAATTTTCTATATTTCATGATAAAGAAAACAACAAATAAGACAGAAAGTGCTGGGAGGTAAAACGCAAAATAGCTTTTAATCATACTTTAAACATATTTATCAGCTCACCCATGAGTCCTGTTCAGTTCTCTCCAAATTTCAACATTAAATGTGTTAGCCATTAAAGATAAAACAGTAAAAACAAAAAAGTTGGTTAAAATACAGTGCTATGTGTTAGCAACACTTACCACATTAACCAGTAAATAAAATATTCCTAAACCTTATGTTTAAGAAAAATGCTTTAACGAAAGGATGCTTGTTTAATCATCAAATCCAGTTTAAATACATTAAGTAATTATAAAGATTATATTAAAGGCACATTTAGTTTTCATTTGAGTGAGCAAAACATGATACATTTGGTTTTCGTTTGACATACTTTTTGTTTATATGTTCATTAAAAAAATTAACAGATATCAGATTAAAACATTGAAATCTCTGCTAAAAAAATACATATTTACATACACATTGTCTGATTTTCTTAATTCAACATTATTTTTAACATATTTATTGCAAATTAAATCTATGAAATTAACTCAAACAGCATAACTGCTCTTGATGGCAGTCACAGCGATGCAGTACAGCCCTTGACATTTTTTACAATTCAGTAAATGTAATGCAATATTGATGTACGTGAATGTTTTGAAATATGATGGTTATGGGATTACTGGGCCAAGCAAGAAGAAAACTGTATTTCTATTAAATCGGCTAATTGTGAGATATCCCAGCTTTTCACTAGTATTAAACGCAACATTATGGTTTAATATATCGGATACCCTAACTTTTCCCCAACCTTAAACATATCACCTCTTTGTGAAACACCCTGTGGAAAGTAAGGCCCAATCCCAACTGGCCGCTAAAGACTAACCCTGAACACTAAGCCTCCATTGACGTGTTCCCTCGGACGGCAAGGTCCTCTTTGAAATAGCTTTATATGATCGTATACATGTTTTAAGAAAGTAAGAAAGGGGCAAGTGTTTAATTTTATGTCACCCTGTGTCACGCCCAGCCCCCCGACTTTCAATAAAGGCGCCTTCCACAGCTGCAGGTGACAGTTGTGCATGTGCAGTTTACCTGTGTAGGTAACTGCTAACACATTTGTAGATGTCAAGGTACACATTTGAGCTTTGTGTGATACTCATTTGTGAATTGTGAACCTGTTTGAGCGCGATTTTGTTATGTTCTCCCCTCTTGAGACTTAGTTTTTAGTTTTCAATTATCACTTATTCTGTTTTTTTGAGCTTTTATTTATTTTCTATTACATTCAAGCAGTCTTTAGATACTCTCTGTTGCCCCCCTGTTGCTTGTTTTCTTTCCCCTTGGCTTCCTTCTGGTTAGTTCCATTTACACCTGCTCCATATTCAGCTAATTAGCCCATCCTTTGTTCTGTTCCCCTTATATACACCACCTCTGCAGTCACTCAGTGCTGGTTCCTTGTTGTCATTAGTTGCTTCCTTGTCCTTGACTCCTCACGTAAGTTTTCCGTGATGTTTGCAGGTTTTTGGTTCTCAGTGTTTTTGTGTTTTTGGATGCTTGCCTGAGTTTTGCATTAAACTTACAAAAGCTCGTCTCTGCTTCACTGCATCTCTGCAAGCAACCCCACACACACACATTGACAGATTTAGATCCATATATTTCCCCCCATTTACTTAGCTTTTTAGGTTATTTGATTGCGCAGTAGTTTTTAGGATAGTTTGACTGAATGTAGCAAAACTTTTATCTACACTTGGTCTACTTTTCTTTTTTTGACTGTAGAACTGTGATAGTTGTATGACTATAGGATTAATCCATTAACAAGGTGCTTCAGTGACAAAGTACAGTACCAAGGGGTTTATTAGCTATTGCTCCTTAGCTGTATAGTGTAAGGCCACACAGCTTGGAATTTCATGTTAAGTAAGGGGTTGACAAAAACATTTGATCCCTGTGGTTCTGATATAATATGATAGTGTTCCTAATACCTTATTGTTGGAAGCTGGAGAAGTACCTCTCTTCTCCAGCAGAGTCCGCTGTGGATCCTCCTGAGCAGAGCCCTCTGCACAGCTGCTGCTCGTTACCATCATCAGGAGGACCCTCTACTTAAGCTGTCTTCAGACCTTGCCTCAACGCCGCAGTGTTGAGCCAGTTGGTTAGCACCTAAGCCCTGAACCTCTGAGAACTTTGCTTGCTCTGAGATCCTGACAGGATCCTAATCTTGTCTCTGTTTTTCCAGGAAAATCTGATCCTCCTTCGTGAAGCTCTGGAAGAACTTAACCCACCGAGCCTGCCCTCAGAGCCAAACCTGAAGACTTCCCCTGGATTCTCTTGCAGCTCTGGACCAAGAGCTGGAGATCCTAAGTCAAGGTCAGCTACCTTTCAGAAGCAAGACGCTGAAGCAGCTAACGGACTCAGCTAATCAGACTCTCTCCAGTTCCAACAACCTTCCTCTCCAAGATCCATTCAAGGACCCACAAGGTACAAACCAGAGACTATCAAAGGACAAACCGCTAAGAGCCCAGCTAACTAACTGTCTTCCTCACAGACTCCGGTGAACCCGTTTGCCCAGGACCATAACCAGAACATACTATCGTTGGATTGTCTTCAATAAACTCTGTTAACTTTTCATCTGTTTCCTGTGTCGTGGTGTTCTGCATAATTGGGTCACATCTGTGTACCGATCATGACAGAACACTGCGGCCAAACACAAGGCCCAGCAGATCACTTCACCCGCCACTTGGAAGAGCAGGCGGCCCAACTAAATGGACATGCCTTGGCCTTACGTGAGCTAAACACCCGCATTGAAATGCAGAACCAGGTAATTCAAGGCTATGCTAATTACTTAAATAGTGCTAACGCCATACCGGCAGCGCAACCATTTCCGGGTCCAGTTCCACCTCCGCGGTCACCAGCAGTGACGTCATCAGAGTTCCGCCCAAGCCTCCCTGAAAAATTCTCCGGTAATATGAAGGATTGCAGAGGATTTTTATTTCAGTGCAGATTATTGTTCCAGAACTCTCCCAACAGTTTTTCGACGGACTTTAAGAAAATAACCTTTATTCTCTCTCAACTAACAGGAAGAGCTTTGGAGTGGGCCCAGGCCAGATTCCCCTCAGATGAAAGTCTCAACTGCCGATACTCTGATTTCATTTCTGAGTTCTCCCAGATTTTTAATCAAGAAACTGATCAAACAATTGACTCTCGTGCTCTTTTCAGTATTAAGCAGGGAAACTCATCTGTGGCTGATTTTTCGATCAACTTCCGGGTTAAGGCAGCGGCTTCCGGATGGAATCAAAGTGCTCTGAAGGGAGCTTATTTCATGGCCTTAAATGAGAATATTAAAGACGAACTGGCAACTCTCGACGAGCCAGCCTCCCTTGAGGATCTAATCAAACTGACAATTAGATTGGACAACAGAATTAGAGCCAGAAGCAGCTCCAAGTTAAGAAATTCTGGGTCTCATGCCTCTACATCTGCTTCAAATATTATGACTGTTTCTTCTCCTCCCACAGGGCGACCTAAAGCCCAGTCCCTCCCTCTGCCTGTTCAGGCTTCACATTCTGATGGTATGGAGGTCGAACCTATGCAGGTGGGACACACTCGGCTTACTCCTGAGGAGAGGCAAAGACGTTTTTTGAGCAGACTTTGCATCTATTGTGGTGAAAGTGGACATTTCATTGCTTCCTGCCCGGCTAAATCAAAAGGCAGGGCCCGCCAGAGGATCTGAGGAGTCTGGCGGGCCAAACCAACTCTAAGAAATCTCCTCGATTGATGCTTCCTGCCACTTTGTTTTGTGATAATCAGAACCTCTCCTTTTCTGCCTTTATTGACTCAGGCTGTGAACGGAACCTCATAGACTCTAACCTTGTTCAACAGTTGATGATTGAAACTGTTCCCCTTTCTCAACCTCATCGTGTCTCTGCCATTGATGGGAAAAATCTCCACCTAGTTACTCATCAAACTCAACCCCTCGAGCTCCTCCTCTCAGGTAACCATCGTGAAACTATCACATTTTTTGTCATTCCCTCCGCATGTTCCCCGTTGGTGCTCGGATTCGAATGGCTGGAGAAACACAATCCACGCATTAATTGGACCGAACGTCACGTGGAAGCATGGTCTACGTCATGCCATGAGACTTGTCTTCGGTCGGCAGCCCCCGTGGTGGGGCCTCCTAGAGGGGGGGAGGAGATGGATTCCCCTGACCTATCTTCAGTCCCCTTTGAGTACCATGACTTGGCCCCGGTCTTCAGTAAGGTCAGTGCTACGTCCCTTCCACCACATAGACCATATGACTGTGCAATTGAGTTGTTACCTGGAGCACCGTTACCCAGCAGCCGTTTATACAACATCTCCAAACCAGAACGAGAGACAATGGAGAAGTATATTAACGAGTCTTTAGCTGCTGGAATTATTCGTCCGTCCTCTTCTCCTTTGGGTGCTGGTTTCTTTTTTGTTGGCAAGAAGGATGGTTCATTAAGACCATGCATTGACTACAGAGGGTTGAACCAAATCACTATAAAGAATAAGTACCCTCTACCTCTCCTAGCCTCAGCTTTTGAACCAGTTCAGGGGGCAACAGTCTTCACCAAACTGGATCTGAGAAACGCATATCATCTCCTCAGAATCAGAGAAGGTGATGAATGGAAGACTGCTTTCAAGACACCATTAGGTCAGTTCGAGTACCTGGTGATGCCTTTTGGTTTAACTAACGCCCCCGCCTGCTTTCAAGCACTAGTGAATGATGTTCTCAGAGATTTTTTAAATGTGTTTGTCTTTGTCTATATAGACGACATACTCATTTATTCACGGAACTTAACTGATCACAAGAAACATGTCCGCCTGGTGTTACAGAGGCTACTGGAGAACAAGTTATTCGTCAAGGCAGAAAAATGTGAATTCCACCAACCATCAGTGACCTTTTTGGGGTTTGTGCTCGAGGGCGGGCAGGTTAAGCCTGCTGAGGACAAGATAAAGGCGGTATTGGACTGGCCGATTCCTGAAACTCGAAAACAGCTTCAAAGGTTTTTGGGGTTCGCCAATTTTTACCGTCGTTTCATTAGAAATTATAGCCAGACGGCTCAACCTCTGACCTCTTTAACTTCGGTTAAGAGGAATTTTCAATGGACTCCCGAAGCTCAGTCTGCTTTTGACAAACTGAAATCTTTGTTTTCCAGAGCACCGGTGTTAATTCAGCCTGACCCTTCTAAACAGTTCATCCTCGAGGTTGATGCTTCGGATTCTGGCGTCGGAGCCGTCCTTTCCCAGAGACTCGACTCAGATCAAAAGATTCATCCATGTGCTTTTTTCTCCCGCAGACTCTCATCAGCAGAACAGAACTACGGTGTTGGAGATCGAGAACTATTAGCCATTAAGTTGGCGTTGGAGGAGTGGAGACACTGGTTAGAGGGAGCTGAGCACCCGGTTCTAGTCTGGACTGACCACAAGAACCTTGCTAGCATCCAGTCTGCCAAACAGGCCAATCCTCGTCAATCCAGGTGGTCCATTTTCTTCTCCAGATTTAATCTCGTTATCTCCTACAGACCCGGATCTAAGAATGTGAAACCAGACTCCCTCTCGCGCCTATACTCCGTCGATCAACCCGAGACTCCAGAGCCAGTCCTCCCGGCCTCTTGTACTGTGGGAGTCGTGAACTGGGAGATCTCCGATCTCATTAACTCCGCCCTGGCCACGGAACCCAACCCAGGTAACGGTCCGGCTAACAGAACTTATGTCCCGTCTTCCGTCAGGTCCAGGCTCATTCAATGGATGCACACTGCCAAATTCTCGGCTCACCCTGGAGTCAGTAGAACCATCGCTCTCATCACCAGACGCTTCTGGTGGCCCACTCTCCACAGGGACGTAAAGGAATATGTGCTGGCCTGCCCCATTTGTGCTAGAAACAAGGCCTCGCATCAGCCACCCTCTGGTCTGCTTCAACCTCTTCCGATCCCTTCACGTCCATGGTCCCACATTGCCATAGATTTCGTCACTGGTCTCCCCGTCTCTCGAGGTATGTCCACAATACTCACCATCGTTGACCGTTTTTCCAAGTCCTGTCATTTAGTCCCTCTCAGGAAGCTCCCCTCGGCATTCCAGACTGCTCAGCTTCTCGTGAAACACGTCTTCAGATTACATGGCATTCCCCAGGAAATCCTATCAGACCGTGGTCCTCAATTTATCTCACAAGTTTGGAAAGCCTTCTGTTCAGCTCTGGGTTGTAAGTCTGCTTTGACTTCAGGTTATCATCCACAATCCAACGGTCAGACCGAGCGCATGAACCAGCACCTTGAATCCACCCTCCGCTGCCTAACTTCCAACAACCCCACCGACTGGAGCCAGTATCTCCCTTGGATTGAGTACGCCCATAACTCCCAGAGATCCGCTTCCACCGGCCAGTCACCATTTCAGGTCAGTCATGGATACCAACCACCACTTTTTCCCGCAGACGAAAAGGAGATATCAGTCAGGACGATCAACCAACACTTCCGCCGCTGTCAAAGGGTTTGGAAGGAAACCATCACCACTCTCAACAGATCATCAGAAACCTCCAAACGTTTTGCCGACTCTAAGAGACGTCCCGCTCCTGAGTACACCATCGGACAGGAGGTATGGCTGTCTACCCGGGACATTCCCCTCAAGGGAATGTCTCGGAAACTGTCTCCCAGATTCATCGGTCCGTTTAAGGTTTCCCAGGTCATCAGTCCCTCCGCAGTCCGTCTCCAGCTACCTCCGAGTCTACGCATCCATCCCACCTTTCATGTGTCTCAGGTCAAGCCCGTAGTCTCTAGCCCTCTGTGCCCGCCATCCGACTCCCCACCACCCGCCCTGGAAGTCGATGGTCACCCTGCATTCACCGTCCGTCGCATCGTGGACTCCCGTCGGCGAGGTCGCGGCTGGCAGTACCTCGTCGACTGGGAGGGCTACGGACCTGAAGACCGTCAGTGGGTTCCCGGCTCTTACATCCTCGATCCTTCCCTGATCGAGGAGTATGAGCGTTCCTGCCCATCTACTTCCTCCGGACCGCCAAGGGGCGGTCGTTGAGGGGAGGGTACTGTTGGAAGCTGGAGAAGTACCTCTCTTCTCCAGCAGAGTCCGCTGTGGATCCTCCTGAGCAGAGCCCTCTGCACAGCTGCTGCTCGTTACCATCATCAGGAGGACCCTCTACTTAAGCTGTCTTCAGACCTTGCCTCAACGCCGCAGTGTTGAGCCAGTTGGTTAGCACCTAAGCCCTGAACCTCTGAGAACTTTGCTTGCTCTGAGATCCTGACAGGATCCTAATCTTGTCTCTGTTTTTCCAGGAAAATCTGATCCTCCTTCGTGAAGCTCTGGAAGAACTTAACCCACCGAGCCTGCCCTCAGAGCCAAACCTGAAGACTTCCCCTGGATTCTCTTGCAGCTCTGGACCAAGAGCTGGAGATCCTAAGTCAAGGTCAGCTACCTTTCAGAAGCAAGACGCTGAAGCAGCTAACGGACTCAGCTAATCAGACTCTCTCCAGTTCCAACAACCTTCCTCTCCAAGATCCATTCAAGGACCCACAAGGTACAAACCAGAGACTATCAAAGGACAAACCGCTAAGAGCCCAGCTAACTAACTGTCTTCCTCACAGACTCCGGTGAACCCGTTTGCCCAGGACCATAACCAGAACATACTATCGTTGGATTGTCTTCAATAAACTCTGTTAACTTTTCATCTGTTTCCTGTGTCGTGGTGTTCTGCATAATTGGGTCACATCTGTGTACCGATCATGACACTTATAGAGGGATATTATACAGGGTTATTTCAATACTTAATCAAAGATTTTAATTTTATATAAATCAAATTAAAGATAGTTCAAGAGTTTACCTTTGTTGGGAAGCATTGCCTTTATCATGCAGATAAAGAATCAAAGCCCTTAATATAACCAAACCATGATTGAGTGCAACATCAGGTTTGATACATAAGCCATATTCCATATAAGCCATATATAGATGTGCCGCTGGGACTCTGAGACTATGCAGGTTCAAACATCTTTCATCTTCAAAAATTTTTTTTTTCTTTTTTCATCTTAGGTGCACTATGAGTTCCTGCAAAATCTTTGATAAAATAAGATATGATGACCAAAGAGCAATTGCTTCTCTGTTCTACTATATGGTGGTTAAAGTGATACGTTTTAGCCTACACTGTGATTATTCATCAATTTCCACCTTTTTATCCTGCAATGGATTCAGTTTTGGTCTATATCTTATTTTTAAATTTTTACTTCTGTTATATTTTTATTAATATTTTTTTTCTTTGTCTGGTCTTCAGAAACATTTTGTCTATAATTACATACTGGTACCTCATTTTAGCCTGTGTCATTTAGGTCCTCTTATGTATGTTTCTTGTCTAAAGTTTCAGGCCCCGTCCACACGAAGACGAACCCTGGCCTAAACACACAAATTTTTCACCAAACCAGCCTCTCATCCACACGAAGCCGGCGTTTCGGGGGTCTGTAAACAATCTTTTTTTTATTCAGCCTTCAGAGTGGGAAGATTTCGAAACGCCGTTATCGCGTTTCCATCTTTACGCTCTAACCGCATTTTTTTTTTTTACACGCATGCGTCATAGCGTCGCCTCTAAACACGCATGCGCGACACATCACAACAACAATGGCGCCGTTGCTGCTAATGCTACTCACCCTGCTGTCGGGCTTACAACAGAATCTTCTTCTTCTGGAATATCTCCAGGAAGAACAGAGCAATATCGACGACATAGTTCAGCACCTGAATTTGACTTAACCACGAAAATGGACCCGCAGGGCAACCATGTATAAATATTAGTGCGCATGCCCAACATTTCGTCGCTTATTTTTGCTTTGGCACCACAGCGCCACTTACAGGCCTGGCATACATTTTGCAGCGTTTTCATGCATTCGTGTGGACGCTCACATTTATTTTACGTCTCCGTCTTTACGACAAACGTTTTGGAAAATATCAGCGTTTCGTGTTCGTTTTGGCTTCGTGTGGACGGGGCCTCAGTTATTATACAGTAAATTGCACCTCAAAAAAGAACTCTACTTCTTGACTTGCCATGTATGTTAGTTAACTAGGTACTGAAGAATGCATGTAAAGTCTAAAAGAAAGTAAAATCCGTAACTCTAAATTGGTAGAGCCTAAGGTCGGGAACTCTGAGTTTTTCGGTTTCACAGCTGTTTTCATAGCGGCTGCTATGAATTAGTTCAATCAACTCTGAGTAGGTCCACTCAGAGTTGAACACGTGTGTAACAAGTATGAAAAGCTATTACCAGTGGAGCCCCAATTAGATGAGTCACCTTGATGGGAAGTGCTTATTTCACACCACTGGAACCAGAGATTTTAATTAAGAAATGGGAAAAAAAGAAGAATGTGTTTAAAAGAAATAGCTCCAAAGGAGAGGAAGATGGTGAGGGAGAAGGTTGCTGTTCAGATTAATGCATACATTTATATGAAGTGCGCTATGGCAGGCCCTTTTAACATTTATTAAAAGCACTCTCCTCTGTGTTGTTTCATTTATAGATCTCTACAATAGGATTCTTACTGGTCAAAAACACATTCCTAGTTGGAGCAGTATTAATAGAGGTTCTAAATTACTAGATTATAATAGTACTAGATTACTATATTATTAGAATGTACCTTTGCAGACCATGCAATATGCATTCTTTGAGACCTTTATTGAGAAGTCACAATAAGGCAAGACAAGTTTATTTAAACAGCACAATTCAGTTTTAAAACAATTCAAAGTGCTTTAGACGAATTGAACATTAAAAGAGAAGGAAAATAACATCAGAATAAAAACAAAGATAAAACATAACAAAAACAGAAAGTAAAGCAAATTAAAGGCGCAAGCGGCATTAGGCTGACCTCGCAGCTCAGCTCCACTTGGCCTATGAAATGGTGCTACACCAATGCGGCCTTAATTCAGCCTTCTGACTGCAGTTCTAGCCCTTTCCTATCTCATAGGGTGTGCAGAGAAAAGCAAGGGATTCCAACAGTTAAACACAAGACTTCCTAATATCAGGGGGCTTGACTGAACTGATATCTTAAAAATCTGTTTGTGGTGAACGCTGTTCTAAGATGACACACAATTTTTGTACAGATTTTGTATGTCTGAAGGTCAGAGTTTGATGCTTAGCCACGCCCACATGCTTCATTTTACAAAAGTTATTTTACAAAAATTATTTTTATAACTTTTTTGCCTTTTGATTGATCAGTTGATAAAAAGCAAATTTAAAGTCTATAACTCAAAAGCTCCAGGAGCCCTTCACTGAGACACGACATGAGTCAATAAGGGAAAATGGCAAATTTTTTTCCAGTTTGTGGGGGTTGTTTTGTTCTTTTTCAGTTCCTCTGTGCATCCACCAGATGGTGCCATTGTTCTCTGCTGGTCTGGAGTGTTCTTTTCAACCTCTCACCTGCAGCCTATTTGGTCATCACTTCCTGAGGAGTATTTAAGCAGCGGACTGTCTTTACTTGCTCGCCAGAGTGTTTGCCAGTATTGGGTACTCTAGCCCCTCAGAGTTTTGCTGAGTCATACTTTGAGTTCTAGTTTCTTCTGAGTCCTCAAGCTTTAACCAAGTTTCTCTTTGTGATTCTCCGGCAGAATATCAAGGATCCACTGGATAAGCCAGGTGGAAGGAAGGAACTCTCTTGTCACACTGAGAAAGGAGTCAGTACTCCATATATGAACGCCGTTCACATCAGTAACAAAGTGACAGTCTGCTCCGCTGCTCCTCAGGACCACAATAGTCTGCCTTTCCACCCTCCAACGGACAACACCTTCGACACTACAAGCCTCAACAAACAGGAACTCTGTAACCTCCCCAAAACACAACTGTGAGTCCAAGTCAAACCTTAAATTCAGACATCGTTCTGTTTTCCCACAGTCCTTGAACTCACCACTCTGATCTCCTCCTAGAGCTTCCGCTTCCAGTTCACCTGATCGTTGGATTTCCCCCAAGCTGAGATACCCATGTTTAGTCTCTCTGAGACAATGTCTGCCGGACAGCCTGACACATTATTTAAAAGCGCTTTGTGAGTTAAAGTCTAATATTCTTCCTGCCTCCCTGATCTTATAACCCTGGATAACCCTGTTCTGCCTTGTTCCTGGTAGATCTCTGATTGGCCTCTGGTCACCAACTCTGTTGTCTGAAAATATGTGGTCTTATGTAGTCTAAATGCCTTTTATTTTGATTTGAGAGAAAGATGGCCATTGCTGGTTGGTGGAATTGCGGGTCTTTTTGCAAGCGTTGTCAGATATCATCAAGTGAGTGTTGGGTCTGATAGGACATAATAAAAACAGACAGAACATTTAAACATATCCCGTAACATCCCAAGCCTGTAACATCATCTGCGACCCCTCACACCCCTACCATGGTCTGTTCTCCGTGCTGATGTCTGGGAAGAGGCTTTTCATCATCCGTGCAGACCAGCAGGGTCTGTAAAAGCTGTTTCCCCACTGCCATCAACCTGCTGAACTGTTGAAAAAACTCTAATCAAGTCTCAAATTGAGACTCTGCATCACACTGATAAGACCAAACCAAATTGAACTCAACCCAAAAATGTTTTTCTACTGCATTTTTGCTCTTTGTTTTTGCAGTGCTCTGAACTTCCACATCACTGCCTTTTGTACCATGTTTTCTCCCACACTGTTTACATTTGATCACTGCTGCACATTATGAAATGGAAATGTTCATTTCGCTGCTAAGCTGCTGTTCACTCTCTGAAAGCTGTACAAAATTGAATTTAGTTTTGTAGACACTGTGTATACAAAATGACAATAAACGTCGTCTAAGTCTTATATATAAAGCTACTGAACATATGGCATGTGAAATAAAGTAATCTATGATTTACTACATGCATGAAATACTGCATAACATTTTTTTATCCTAAAATCGACATTTAATCCTTTGAAAAATATAATGATGATTATCTCAGAGGGGAGTCGAAGTGTAATAACCATGAGCTTGTGTGAGAATATAGAAAGTAAGTTTAATTCAAATCAAGTTTCAGGACTTTGCTTGCAGTTGTTTTCTTGTCATTGTCATTCAAAGTGATATTATAGAACCTAAACTTAATCTTAGAGAATAATTATCTCAGCTCTATTGGTGGAGAAATTTTGCAAGAAATGCAAAATGCTAATTGGTGTACTTACTATGTTTCCCTGTCTGAATCCTGGTCATTAGATTAGAATAGAATAATATCTCCCTCTTTTTTGGCATCAAATAAAGATCCCAGCATACAGGGAGGAGGCTCAGTTCAACTCACAGAGCTGCAGCCCTTTGCCTGGTGATAAAGAGTCAACCCGCTCCTTTAGCTCCAAGTGTAGTCATGTGTATAATTGCTCTGGGACTGGAAATGCACCATGTGTGAATATAAAGGAATGGCCATTTAATGGGAAACACTGTCCAAACAACATAACTTCAGTTTGTCTAAATGTCCCATGTTACTGTGAACCTGCAGAGGATGAAGAGCGGTTCATGATAGTGGTTGCAAATTGTGAGAGCAAGGAAAGCTGACAGACAAGAAACAATAAAGAAGATAAAAAGTAAAGGAAGGCTAATCAGAACAGTCTGTCAAGGCAAAGAGGAAAAAGGCAATTCAACAGGGCTAAAAAGGTAAGTAAGCAAAGAGCGTGGAAAAGGTGTGGGTTAAACAGTTGTTTCAAATTTGACGCAGAGCATTAAAAGAAATCAAAGTTTGATAGAGAACAATGCCAATGCTATAGCCTAAAATACAAAATGGACAAAAAATGGTTTAAGAAAACAGCTTTAGACTTGGTTTAGAACTGAATCTACAAATTCCCAGTAAATGGAAAAAAATGAATACCTATAGAAATAATTTAATCTATATTCTGGTTTTTGAATTTCTGAGTGAAGCACTAATGGCCTGATAAATGCATCATTGTTTATATAAAATTTTTCTGCAGTGGAAATAGGCCTAAGTGCAGAATAGGGATCAAACAGAGCAGAGGGAAGCATCAATCTTGCAGAAAAGCAAGCAAAACGAACTTCTCTCAAAATTAAATTAGCAAGGCTACAATAAAAAAATATTGCTCTATAGTCCTTTATGAAACACACAAAAGGACTGGGAGGCAGAAAAGACAAATGTTATAAGACAGATGTTGGACTCAAGTATGCCATACTGTAGATAGTGTAGGTGTGTGAAGCAAGGGACATGGGGTTAGGTATAGACCGACCGGGAGACATTTATATATCTCATCGACAACAAGACCGAAGGAAAAAGTAAACCTCCTCATATTGATCTGCAAAAGACTTAGGGCAGGATAAGGCTAAAACATGACACTGTCCTCTGACCTTGGCCTTAAGCCAGAAAGCAGCCTCAAGTGTTTGACCTCCAGCCCCTGCAGATGTGACCCCAACAGTCTTGTTGTGGATATCTCTGCAATGCTCCTTGAAAACTACCTGAGACAAACGATCACCTTGAGAGAACTTATAAGGATGTGGAAAGTTTCGGTTTTTCTGAAACTTTTCATACAGAATGTTATCAGAAGGTACTTATAAATCAGGGGTAATCAATTAAAACATAAAATAAAAATAAAAAAATGTTTCCTAATTTGTGATTTGAGCAGGTATGTTTGTTCAAAATTTTTTTTTTTTGGTCTCATAGTGACATTTCGCATTTTCACTTTTTAGAAGTGCCACAGTTTCTGAACAAACTAGACATAAATACAATACATACAATAGGAAAAAGGAACAGAAATGACTCTGTCCATACTGGATAAAATGCTTGATTTCCAATGTCAACTTTTCATCTTTTAGACACCGCCAACTGTCCCTTTCCTACTTTCATCAGTTTCTCCCCTCCTTCTCTGTTTCCATGATCTGTTGTCTCAGTCCTTTCCTCCATCTTGTATGCCTGTATTTCAGTTTTTTCTGTGCCTATTTCTCTCTCCTTCGTCTCGGCAATCAGTTTTCTCTTTTCATCAGTGTTGGTAGTCCAGTCGGCTTGGTGGAATCACTTGGTATCAGCCAAACTTGCATGAAATTGGTCCGTAGGTTTCCTTGGACACGTGTCCACTACCTTAAGGACTATAAAAGCTGTGTCAATAAACAAGAAAGTGCTCAACAAGATATTAGGCTGTTATTTCTGTTTTGGTATCAGTTTTGGGTTCACATGATTCATCACTTTGGTCCAGATCCGGACTGTGGTCCGCCTATTAGTGAGCCCTGATATAGATGATACAGTGGTACTGTTGCTGACATAATATTGATAGCATGATTCCATTACTTAAGCCTCCTTTTAACATAAATATTAATATACCAACCTTTAGGAGGAGAGGATGACAGAGAGGAGGAGTATCGGAGTCTGGTGAGGGACTTCACTGCATGGTGCCACACCAACCACCTACAGCTCAACACCTCTAAGACGAAGGAGCTGGTCATCGACCTTGGGAGGTCCAGACCAAGATCGCGACCAGTTCTGTTAGGGGGAGCTGAGGTGGAGGTTGTGGACTCCTACAAATATCTCGGGCTGTGGCTGGACAATAAACTGGACTGGACAACACACACCAGCCACCTGTATGGCAAGACACAGAGTAGGATGTACTTCCTCAGGAGGCTGCGATCTTTTAACATCTGCAGCAAACTGCTGTGGATGTTCTATCAGTCTGTTGTTTGCTAGCATCATTTTTTACACTGTGGTGTGCTGGGGGGGGCAGCACATCTAAGAAGGACACCTCCAGGCTGGATAAACTGATCAGGCGGGCCGGCTCTGTGGTCGGCATGAAACTGGACTCACTGGTGACGGTGGCAGAGAGGAGGACACTGGACAAACTGCTGGACATTATTGACAATGTCAGTCATCCCCTGCACACCGTCATCAGCAACCAGAGGAGCCTGTTCAGTGGGAGGCTGCTCCTTCCCAAATGTAGGACCAACAGACTCAGGAACTCCTTTGTCCCTCATGCCATCAGGCTCTATAACTCCTCTCTGGGGGGGAGCAGGAAATAGAGTTAAGAGAACAGAAGTGAAGGAGTTGTAGATACTCGCTGTGGTTTTTATAATCTGGACACTCTCTTTCCTCAACCATCCAAGTGCAATACACTACATAACTGTTAATTTAAGTCATTGTTTTTGCTATAGCCCTCTGTATTTATTTGTCTATCCTCATCCCCCAATACATCTTCATACATCTTCTTTAATTGATTTTATTTTTCTATTGTATATACTGTGTCTAAACATCCTCTATTTTCTTGTATGTGTCATTTTTTCCCTGCTACTGGAAATACAATTTCCCGAAGGGAGTAATCCCAAGGGATTAATAAAGTCAAGTCTAAGTCTAAGTCTAAGTCTAAGTTAATTGGTCAATTTAATAAGTAGCAATAAATATCTGCGTTTAATCCTGTAAAAATTAGATATAAAATTATTCATTGTGATGAAACAGAAGCTTACTTTAGTTTTTGGTTAAATATAATCCTTTCATAGAGTTTCTTTTCTTTTATTTTCCTTTCTTTTCTATTCTTTTTTTTTTCTTTACTTTAAGTACTTTGAATTATCTTGTTACTGATATATGTGATACCAAAACATTTGCCTGGTCTTCAGTGCATGGACTATTGGACTGTTGGCCTGGTTTTTAATAATGAACCCCACCCGGAAGCCAGTTTGGGCCTAGCGTGTATTTGATGTGGTGGCTATATAAAAAACATAGCTTTGGTTTATGTTCTTAAATTCTCATTATAAAACATGCAGCTGAATCACAGTGGGCCTTATGGCATAGGATATAAGGCAAGACAACTTCAAGAAATCAACTCTGCAGATTTTACATTACCTCCTGCATCATTTGGGACTCAATCAGATCCTTGCTTTGAAAAACCCTAACAATGTACTTACTGCTAATTATCTTTTTATGGTGGTTCAATCCTCCTACTGTAAGTTCACAGCCTGGTCCCAGCTCCAGTTGCCATTTTGAGCAAGTAAAGCCTTTATCAACCTACCTGAGCTCAGAACAAAGACCTTCGTGTTCAAACACAAATTACTCCCTCATCTCCTGAGGCATCAGTGCAGGCCTAATTGGATTTAAATCAACGAACCCCCAAATTTCCCTTTGTTACAGAAAATAATATGCAGGGATTTTTAATTAAGATCCGATACAAGCCCAACTAGGGGTCTGTAGTTGCTTTCATGTCCAGCTCCTCAAAGAGAGGCTCAGGCTCACGTAGCGGATAGTTTGGTACAGGATGTGACACAGCAGGAGGTATTTTGTTGTTGTTGTGCGTACAGTCTGTGTATGGCAGTGTGCAATGTGAAGGCCTTTGCTTAGAGGAGAGGTGAAGAAAGTTAATTAAGGAGCTGCTCCATGATTGATCAACTTACCAACTAGTTCAGTGTCAGACAGAAACTTTGGGTTTAAGCTTGATTAAACCTTCTTAATTTTATCACAGATAAAGCTTTTCTGAATGGAAGTAGTAGAAATAACTAAATTATAACTTTGAGCTGGTATAAAATATAACCGTGCACATAAACTCTTTCTCAGTCTAAATTGTTGAATAAAATACTTAAATACATTGTTCTTTTAAGATCTTTATTGCTGTTTGAAACATATTATATGAGTGTATTTATTACTAACCGTCTAATGAAATATACACAGTTATTAACATAGTAATTAAAAGTACAACTGTCTGCTTTGGTATTGTTGTTGTGTTTAAACGGCTAACCATCATGTTAAAATCCGGCATGTCTTGGGGTGTAAATAAGGTCCGGTCAATTCAAATAGTATTAGGCAGGTTTAAGAGGAATTTTTCACACCATTACATCTGCAAAGAGACGTCCTAGTCTACAATTGCGTATGGGGCAAACCAGGTGTCAGTGTCGAAGCCCCTTAGCAACTGAAGACATAATTTTATTTTTTTGTTCCATATACAGGACCTTGTGCAGGCTGCTTTCCTCAAAAACTCAGCTACAGTATGTAACTTAAGAGGGTCGAAATTATCACTTAATGAGTTATTTGACCCACAGCAATGGTTTACAGACGTCTGAGCTCCTCTTAAATGCGATAGGTAACTCTCAAGATAGGTAACCCACCAGAGGTCATTTAGTCATTGGTTTTTAGGCTAAAACTGGTCGGTCCGTCAAAGATTCAGTTATGAAATAGCTGTTGAAAATGAGGCTGTGATTGGTCATTCTGATTTTATCCCACTGTAGTCCAATAATAAACCTTGAAAACATATAAAGAAAACCAGTTTTGAACGTCTTTTCAACGATCTGAAAATGATTGCTTTTCACCTTTCATTTTTCAACCAAATGTAGAAGTAATTTAAAATCATGTCATCTTTTCAATGTCTTTTCAACCAAGTTTTGCTTGGA
The DNA here is from genome assembly GCF_016077235.1 of Cyprinodon tularosa. Taxonomy (NCBI): domain Eukaryota; kingdom Metazoa; phylum Chordata; class Actinopteri; order Cyprinodontiformes; family Cyprinodontidae; genus Cyprinodon; species Cyprinodon tularosa. The sequence goes on along the minus strand of NW_024038975.1, from coordinate 1,136,545 downwards.
AAGTTGTTGTAAGTCAACAAAACAGATATTACTTTAGACTTTAGACTTTTATTTGTCCCCAAGGGGAGATTCTTTTCCACATACACAGAGCTTGTTTACACAAAGACATAAAAAAGACACAACAGTAAACTCCAACACCAGCAAAAGTACAAGACATGATACGAGACATGATACACTCAACGGGGCCTGTTGTTTAAACTCAACTGAAAGGTAAACATGATCTTGTCGTTGGAAGTCACTTCATAGTAGTTTGCTTCAGATTGTTAAACTGTTAAATTTTGTGTTTCTGGGCCAGATTTAAAAGTTACAGGTGTAGCGCCCCAATTGGCTAATTGTTTCACAATTCTGCTTCAAACATTTAGAAAGGAATCTGACTACATATTATGAAACATTTAAGTGTTTTTTAAATTTATTTGAGTTTGGTTTGAAATGACTTGTGATAGTAACATTTGACTTTAAAGGTTGTATTTTTTCAATTTGAACAGCAAATCTCATTGCAGAATCACCAATTTGTACTTGATTGGTTTACAAGAACTCTGTTTTTGCTTTTGCTGTCTATCCTACCAGCATGTGAAGCTCAGGTGTAATTTAAAGACTTACATATGTTAAACAGATGTTGCTTCACATGTAGAATCCTTTGCCTCTGGTAAAAGATTAGGAACAGAAATATGGTTCATCTGAACATCACAAGGGCTGCTTCCAAACAGATTTTGTGGCAACTAAAGAAAATTTTCTGTCATTTTCAGACCCAAATGATTCAACAGAGTATGTGCTGATTGTGTCATTGGTAGAGACTGGCCAATAATGGCGAGATCCATGAGAGGGTGAATGTGACACTTGAAAACTGTCCTTTGGAACTTTAATTATGTGATGTTCATTTCCACTGCAAAATAGGATAGAAAGGTGCGGTTAATATACACACAGATGGGCCAGTCTATCTGAGCCATGCAGCTAAAGGAATGGATTAAATTCTCCCATGGCTCAATGAATGAGCAAAAGAAAGAACAGAAGATGATTGAAGAACGCAGAAGTCATCTCTCGTTTGCAGATAGCAAAACCCTCTTTCTCAGTAACTCTGCACACAGTTTAGGTCATTTCCATTACCACGGCTGAGACTTTGGAAATAGATGATAGCGAACTGAGTGGAATACATATTCACACTCCACTTTCCTGATCTGTAATCCCCCCTTTTCCACTGAGAAAGAGGTGGACATAATAAGTTAAGCGAGAAAAATATTAGCCAGGCGGAACATGGCGAGCAACGGAGAGCACAGATGTATTTCCTTTGTGGGCTCTGCTGGAGGTTTTTATTTTTCTTTTCACGTGTGCTGTCAAATTCCTATTCAGTGTTCAATCTGCTCTAACATACAAATCCAATTACAGCCACCTCACCATAATCACAGGCACTGGTTGCTTTTCTTCAGAAGAGCAGTGTTTGCAAAGGAACCTTTCGAGTGTTGGCTTTGCAGAAATCAGAGAGCGAATGGAAATCCAGCTGAAACTATGTTTCCATAGGCTGATAGAGAGTGATTGGGACTTTCTTGCTCTCTCTTTTCTTTCTCTTTTGATGTGGAGAAAATTAATCTGTTGTTCCAAATGTAAAGCGGAACAGTTCCTAGCAATTATCGAATGAATTAATCATGATGATTAATTGGCTTTAAAGTTAAATATCCAGTGAGCGATGTCAGACTGCCAGACATCACGGTTAAATTGACAGGCCTTTAAGACGAAGCAGATTGATTTACACAGCAGCTAATGAATACCCCTTCACCCAGAAAGAGAGGAAAGGTAAATAAATATTTTCTTTCCACTCGTGCCATCTGTTTTGTTCAAGACACCCCCAGCCAAAACTCCCATCCTGAGCTCTAACATGTCTAATTCTTTTAATAAAAAAAAGAGATCCATTTTTTAAGTGATTTTTCAGTGTTATAACTGAAAGTTATGGACTAAATGATGAAAATACATGTTTTTATTGACAGCTGCTGTAGTGGTAAGTCTGCCGTAGAGGTGCATATTTCAAAACACCTTTAGAATGATTTGCATAAAACAAAAGTTTTTAGTTATTTTGCCAAAAGCAGTTACCAACTATTACTGTTGAAATCAAGTTTTAAATTAGCAGTTGTTCAGCTCAGCTCTGAACACATTATGCACTGTTTAAACCATATTAACTCAGTATATAATAAAACAACCTTTTTTGCTTTACTGTCTGACATTGAATCATACTGACCTATGCTTGTTTTACAGTTAGTTTGGATAATTGAAAAAAATAATATTTTAACAAGGAATGTGGTTGAGATACATTTTTTTTAGCTGTCTTCAACTATATAAAATTTACATAAGTTAAGATCAGAAAATCAAAATTTAAAGTGGAAATGAAATGTTCAACCAAACTAACTTAATTCACAAGATTGTGTCTTACTATAGTCAATAATTATATTACAAATATCAAAACACTTGGAGCAGCTTCAGGCTTTGGCTGGCTGTCTGATGGACAGCTAGCTTACCAGACTCCAAAGTCTGTTTCTTTACATATTTTCCACAGCAGGTGTTCTGTAGTAGCAGGGAAAGTCAGAACATCGGCTCAATAACTGCCTCTTCTCTCCTTACTGCGGCTTGAGTCACACGGTGAAAAGGCTCAAAAGTATAAGCAATGTGATTTAGACACTTCAGTGTCCTTTCAGCATCGTCTTCCATCATATCAAATGTTTAAAATGTTTTATGGTTGTGATGTATATGCAATGTATTCTTTTTTTTTTTTTTTTCTTTTTTTTCCCCCCAGATTTTATTGTCATTACACTGTCATAACTACATAGTACCAAAATTAAATCTCTGCATTAAACCCATCCCCTTGGGGAGCAGTGGGCTGCCATTCTGCGGTGCCTGGGGACCTGTGTGGGGTTAAGAGTCTTGCTTAGGGACCCAGGGTGGCAGTATGTGGGTGTGGTGCTTGAACTCAGAACCTCCGGAACCCAAGTCTAATGGGCTCTATGCACAGCTCCACTACTTCCCGAATTTAAGGCAGCTCCTTTGTTTCCTGTCTTTCATTACTGGACGAACTGATTAATCCAGGTGTGTCTGGCCAGTTACTTAGGTCATACACACCTGGATTAATCAGTGCATCCAATCATGAAAGACAGGAAACAAAGGAGCTGCCTTAAATTCAGGAAGTAGTGGAGCTGTGCATAGAGCCTATACCCTAACTACTAGGCCACCACTACCCTTATTCAATTCTTAGCTTTAGTATTAATCAACCCAATGATGTCATCATTCAAGGTACTGCAACATGGCGGTGCCCTTACCAAAAAAAAAATTGAAAAAACAAAGCTTTTTTTCTTTCTTCTACATTTATATTTTTTACGTTTGTAATATAATTATTGATACTAGCAAGACAGAATCTTTTGAATTAAATTAGTTTGGATGAAAGTTTCAATTCCGCTTTAATTTGTGAGCTTCTGATAGGTTAATTCGTGACATTTGTGTTCAATGTAAGTAAGATAAAGTCAAATTTTCAGGCAACATTTCAGACAAACTATTTCCAAGTGTGTCGTTATTAGAAAATTCTACAGAAAAAAGCCAAGATACCTTGAGGCGAACTGTGGACCGCTATAATCTAGTTCATACTTGAACACAAACTCCAGGAACCTGAAGGAGTCAGGTTTATCTGTTTAAACATATATTGTATATAGGTGGAAACACAATGGGACGGTCCAGGCATCAGACCATTAATAAAAGAGCTGGGTTCTAGTTTGTTCCTGAGATGAATGTGTTTAAAGCTTTGAGAAGATGGTTATAGATTGTTATTATTCACACTGAAACAAATCATGTACTGACATGGGCTGCAAAGCCACTCTTGGTAGGAGGGGACATTATAAAAAAAAAAAAGAAAAGATAATATTATATTTTTCTAATGCACTTTGGTGACAATAATTCTTATTTTTATAAACTTTTTAGGGGGTTAGGGTTACTTTTGATGTTAGGGAATAAAAGTATTTGTACATAATCATCAGGTTTTGCTTAAAACATACAGGTTTTTTGGTCAACACATTCTTTATTGTGCTGGTTGCAAAGTGTTTGACGGATACATTTCAATTCCTATAGTTTATAACTCTTTTCTCTCTCAGAACTCCTTATTGTTTACTTTTTATCTTATCCTTGGATTTACAATGTAATGAATAAAGATATAGTACATAAATAATTAATTGCAATCACAATTTACCTAAATGTAAAATTCTACACTGTTTGTATTCAGTACTGTTTGGTGTTCAAGCAGTGAAAGGCTCCAGCAGAAGGAGAGCTACCACATGGACCTTCCTTTAACACTAAGTGGAATAAGGAAGTGGTGGAAGGGGAGTCTACACCTAGTCATGCTGACGAGGGCTTCAGTTAGGTTTTTCTGGAGGATCATCATGTTCATGCAGCTCATCTCTAATCTCTAACTTGTTTGGAGTCCTCTCTCTTCTCTATTCTGTGAATTCCTCCAATCCTGGAAACCTATCTTTCCTTGTGGATCAGTATCACATCTCTGTGATCCGTTTTAAACCTAACTTTAGAGGGAGGAACCACTTGTCCCTCCAACTCTAAATCTCTCCCTGGTTCTGCCTGAATCTGTAGAACCCTGTTTTTGCTCTCTGTTCCCTTGCTGGGGCAGACAGGCATTTCCCATGCTATCTATGCATACTTTTTGAACTCTTGCATTTTCATTTGGGAAAACCAGGACACCTTGGAGCGGGGTGGGGGGGTGGGGGGGATTGGGATCTCTGTTCCCATGCATAGAGATGTCTGTGGCATGCACTCACCTAACATAGACCTACGTAATCCTACAATAACATGATATTTACAGTTGATTTATTAAAAAATGCTTTTCAGTAAAAGTCAACAGCAATAACTCGAATAAAAAACGATAATTTCATTCAAAATGTATTTATTAAAAATGCTTAACAATTCCTGTAATGAATGAAAAGCACAATGAAAGAAATAATGTCTCATCTAAACATCCCTCACTTAACAATAAAAGTTAACAATAACTCTCAACTCCCAATTACACATGATACTCAGCCTCAGTAATGAACGAAATAATGTCTGTTCTTAGGCTATTGGTAAAAATAAATTAACATATGAGCTACTTAACAAAAAATACCTCTTGTGTAGCAAAAATTATTCAAAATGTACCAAAAACGAACTAAATATCAATAGACTATCTTTACTTTCGGAGTCCAGGTGGCTTTTCAGATCCCTTGCACCTCCATTGGACACCGAGACATATGTGCACAAGGCCTCCCGTTTGTCTCGACCCGGTCTGAAAACGGGGAAACTCTTTTGTAAATCGTCGGTAAACATACATTTTCACTTTTGCATGTTGTTGGCGTACTGACAGCCATGCTATCTATATTCTGATTAAGAACGGGGCTGCCCGCACTGACGCGGCTCAGGGATTACGCAGCGTCGTGCGCAGTGCCCTAGCGCCTGTAAATTTAATGGTAATCTAAAAAATCAGGACATTTCCTCACTTTCTAAAAAAAACCCGGGACGCCCGGGACAGGACGTGAAATACGGATATGTCCCGGGAAATACGGACGTTTGGTCACCCTAATAATGCTCTCATGAAGATTATGGAGGAAAAGTGATTGTCAGAGTGTGGTTTTCCTCAGACCAGGAGAATCTTGCCCCTGAAAATAGTTGGCTCGCAGCCGAAGGGTAATATTCTATTGGCAGTTAATTCTTTTTCTGCTGGATGCCAGCAGCACCGAACACCAGGCTAGGTCAGCGTGCACCCAGTATTTCTCTCTTAAAGCCTGGCAAAGAAATTAATAGCGGTCTTTCATGGAGGGCTGTAGGCTCTCCATGAACACATAAACACTCCTCAAAGCCTCAGTTTTTCCTGAGCGGAGGGATAAGGCCTAAAAGACAGAGTTCTATCTCTCTAAGGTAGTCATCAATGGTGGATTCAGTGTTACAGGAGTCAAAATGCTCATGTCTTGGGCAAGGGATTCATATTGCTGCGTTCGCAGTCCCTGTTCTGGGATCAGAGCAGGGCTGTCTGAATCCTCGTCTGGGAAGTCTAGCATGCTGCTAACGCGATATGATGGAAACTTCTGCTCTGATCTCCCAGAAGGCATCTGAGACCGTTCATGGTACAATGGTGGACATATTGCTCCATAGCCTCCAGCCCAGCAAAATCCGCTCCATCTTGCATATTTTTCATTATTTATTATTATTCTGTTATTACTCTGACTCCAACCTTTTACTGAAACCTTTACAGGGTCAGACCGGAGATGACGTTTCTCTTTAGATCTTAATGTGCACAAATCATGACACAAAGAATTTTTCAGAACAAAGATTGATATTTAAAAGGAATTGTATTGGACCAGCCACGGGCCAATCAAAGAAAGTGGGGAAATTTTGAATAGCTACTACTGTATCTAGCAAAAACAACCATTTTTATGCATATATGCATATAAACTTCTTATTTCAGCATTCTGCCCATCGGTGTCAGCTGTTCCTCATTATCCCCCTGATCATTCTCACCTGCAGTTCTTCTTCTTAACCCTTTCCCTTTTTACATTATTCTGCATCTCTCCCATTTTCTTTCTATTTACCTGGTTTTTCAATGCCGGTTCCTACATCATTTTAATTCCGTGTCTCTGGTGCTCTTGTTGTCTACCTGAGCTTCTTGCTCAGGTAGACAAAAATTTTTTTTAAGGTTTTCTTTTTCATCATTAATTCTTTTTTTCCCTGCTCAAAAAAAACCCCATAATGCTCTCCTTTGAATCTAGAAGTCATTAAAGAAACAATAATACATTCAAATCTTGACAAATGATGGAAAAATCTACTAATTTTTCTTAAAACTGTAATGTTGGTCATTAAGTTGATTTATAAAAATTTCCTCCCATAGACTGGATGTTGATAGACTGCTCTAGTGTATTTTGTATTTCTGTTTGTAAAGGTGTTTGCAGACAGACTTCTTTTAAAATGTTGCACCAGGTTTGGTGCCTACTACTAATGTCCTTTATACAAATTTTTTTTTCTTAACATGTTACAACAATTGTCTTCAGTTTTTGTACATGCTGTTGTATTTTGGAACTGTGTTACCATTTGGGCGAAATATATATATATATATATATATATATATATATATATATATATATATATATATATATATATATATATATATATATATATATATATATATATATATATATATATATATATATATATATATATATATATATATATATATATATATATATATTTTGTTTATTAAAAATGAATAGTGTAAATCTTTTATGCGTTTTTGTATTGCTTGTTTTGAACCATTGCTCTCCAGCAGTGAGTAGATGATGAGTATCAATTGTGGCCATGGAGAATAATCTTCTTTTATCATTGCTTATATTTCTGCATTGTTTGCACAAAGTCAAAGTATATAACTTACATGTTTACATTGTATTTAAAGGTCAAGGCTGGCAAAAAGCAGAGGCTGCGGAGCACTGGCTTTGTTTTGATGTTCAGAGCTACCTATTCCCTCCCTGTGGCCCCCCCTGAGCCCCTCTGATCTACTCCGCAGCTCATTAAAACACCCTCTCCACCTCCACATTAGCATCAGAGTCATGGTCAGACTGCTTTGTGTTATAAGGGTGGAAAACAATATCAATAAAAACAACAAAAACAATAGTAGCCTTTGGTCCAGGGAGGAGAGGAGAAGAGAAGGGCTTTGATAATGTACATCAAAGACAGATGCTGAAGTGGGCTGTGTTTTTGTTGCGTGCATGCCAAGGTCGTCTCTGATCCTGCTCAGTGCTGCAAGCATTCAGGCCAACTCGATGACACGAGGTGAGCTGCAGGGTCTGCAGGAACTGAGTTCAACTGGAGGGAGAGGGGGTCAAACTGTGTAACCAGCAAAGCTCTCTCACAGGTTCAGGACTCAGTCTTTGTTTGACACAGATTTCCCCTGGCTCAGAGTGAACCCATGAGACGCTGGTGTGAGATTGGAGGTTTGCACATCTGGTTGTCTGGGCAGTTGGAGTTCAGTTCCACCTAAAAAGCTGAGACTCTTCAGACTGTTAGGCATTTATATACAGCTTTAGTGACCTTTCCGTGAAATCCTTCTTTAATATGGAGTGTATTTTGTTTCATTATTGTTGCAAGGAGACATATTTTGTAAATGTCAATTTGTAAATGCAATCCAGAAATATACCTTTGAAAAACGTCTTTATTAAAACAGGTTTTTATATTAACATTTTTGTTTTCTTAGATTGTATTTTTGTTTTCATACTTCATTTTTAAAGATTTACTTTTCATATGTCTACCTTTTAGGTTAAGTTTAGCAAATTGCACTCATTTCAGATGCGTTTTACAGACATATTTCTATCGGTGCACATAGACTTTATCAACAACTCCTCTATTGGTCAATGTGTGCATTAAGAGCAAGTGTTTGTCCATTATATGGAGAACCAGGACAATCACTGAAAAATGAAAATATCATATACAATATAACATTAAAATAACACAATTAGAAGTCCAGTTTGAAAAGCTTTTTCTAATTGGACATTTTATATTAAATTATTAGATATATATCTATTATTATTATTATTAAATGCTGCAACTTGAAAATGTATTTTTAAATTCATTCATCTTTTCCCGCTTAATCTTTTAGTGTTGCTGTGGGGCCGGTGCCTATCTCCAGCAGACTGAGGGCGAAAGGCGGGGTAAACCCTGGACAGGTTGCCAACTCATCATAGGGCAACACAGAGACACACAACCATGCACCCACACAGTCACAAATAAAGACAATTTCGAGATACTAATCGACCTAACAGTCATGGTCATTCTGGACTGTGGGAGGAAGCCGGAGTACCCGGAGAGAACCTCTGCATGCAAAGGGAGAGCATGCATAGGTCAACTCCATGCAGAAAGGGAATCGAGCGCATGAGCTTCTTGGTGCTAGAGAAATTTGAAAACATTTTTGAAAACATAAGATCTGTAAATCCATTTTTACAGTCAATACAATAATGACAAAAGAAAACAGATATCAAACGTTTGCCTGCTAAACTTCGACAGAAACAGTCTTTTGCTTGTGAATTCCTTGCTTTGAAATAAAACACTATTTTTGAGAGAAAAAAAACACCTCTCAGTAAAACAGAATAACAATAAATATCTATGTATTACAACGATTATGTTATAAGTTAAAGCTCACTCATTCGGAGCTTGTCTACACGGCTGTGTGTCTCCTGGACGGGGCTGCCTGTGGAGCTAATTGGCAGTTTCATTTTGTATATCTGTTTCTTTTTCTATGTCTGCTTCTGTTTCCTTGAACCCTGGTCGGTCTCGGCAGATAGCCACTCACACTAAACCTGGTTGTGCTGGAGGTTTCTTCCTGTTTACAGAGAATATTCCTCTCCTCTGTCACTACAAGCATGTAGCATTTGAGTCAAAGAGTCAATGCAATCAGCTGGTTTACCTTAGACAGAAAACTTTCAACTCATCTGTCTGTATTAGCTGGTTCTATTGCCTCTGTAAAGTGCCTTTAGATGACATGTGTTGTGAATTGCCGCTATATAAACTGAATTTAATTTAATTTAGTATACCTGACAAAATCCTGCACAAACAGCTGAGCTTTATTTTCAGGTTGTTCATATTTTCTGGAATTATTCTATATGAAGAGGAAAATTAAATCAAACAACTTTTTAACAAAATATATATTAAGGCAATGAAAAGCAGTGAAAGCAGCTTATCTATTTTTTTTTTTTTTTATTTCTTAACCCACCACCCAACCAGTGCTCAGTTTATATGATTGTCAGGAATATATGTCACTTGAGATTGAAATAATTTATTGGTTTATTTTTTTAGTCTAAAACATAAAATTAATGTATAAGCAATAAATTAAGGTAAGTGACTAACATATCTGTTTAAAGGCATGCCGCGGACTTTGTGACCTAAAGAGTTGACGAAGATGAGTTCTTTTAAATTATTCCTAAGGCCAATATACAGCGCTTAACACTATGATTGCTACAAATGGGGCTCACCTCTTGAAATCCGTTATTGGCCAGGTCATGTGATCTGGAAGAACATATTGCTTTATGGCCACATGCTCTTATATAGTCATGGACATAGGGCTTTTGCAGTATAATTTTTCCGCCTGCTCTACTGTCGGTCATGGCTGAGGCAAGAAAAAAGTTTAAACATTTTGAGAAGGACTAAAAAGAGAAAACACAAAAGGGATCATGAGCAAGGAAAAACAAGAGTCAATCATAGAAAAGAGTTTATTTGTTGTTGCAGGCTGAAAGAAGAATCCAGGTGTAAAACTGATTGTCTATTCTCAACTTCATTATTAGAATGGTAAGTTAACACTTTGCTCTCAGTATACAGTCATATATCTTTGTCATTATTTTCGATGTTGTCAGGGTGCTGCAGTGGTTTCTGTGCCGGCGCAGTCTTCGCTTTTCTCCTGTTAGCCTTACATGGTTGTTTAGCTCCAAATCCCTCAGCAGAGCACCTTCCGCGAGTCACAGATCTCTTTTGAGCCAATCGGCCTCTGGTCCACTCCATGGCCTCTCAGATATTCAAGCCATTGTGGAAGTGCTCAATCAGTGCGACACCCAGTTGACTGTCACTTGCTGCCACCCCGCAGACTGATCATCAAGCCCTGCCGACCAGCCTCCTCCCACTTTACCCGCTGCAAGCTCCTGCATTTCCCACCTATGGACCTCCGCAGCACAGCTCACTCCCCCTGGTTGATCATTCACGTCTCATGCGGTAAGCCTTTTAGTGCTGTCCTTCTCATCGTACACATACACAACATAACTTTGGCTCTCTGTTGCAGTGTGCCTTACTCTCCCTTCATTTCCAAAACGCCCTGACGAAACTCTGTGTGTCATCTTTGTTTTAGGTTTTCCTAAGCGATCTTCAATCCGCTCTACCTGTCTCCTGGGTGTGTTCTGCATGTGGGTGAGAAAACAAGGGACCATGACAGATGTTTAGTAGAAGCAAAATACGGGCAGTTACAGGTGTAACGCCCCTAATGACCAAAAGTTAAACAGTGTGCCTTTAAATGTGTTTGTTACACATGAATATACAAATGCATGTACGTTCCTCAAACACTTTCTATATGGAATGCTTCCTTCTCCACCTCCACATTAACTAGAGGAATCATCTTAACTACAGAGAGCCTTTATAACCGCGTGGACCTTGGTGGGAGCTTCACAGACCGGTCTCTGCCTTTATGAAGGGCCCAGGCCCAGCCCGATTCAGTCTGGCCAGGCCTTCAGAGACACCGGCTGTTTGACTTGGCTCTCTCCAGAGCACAGCACAGGGCTACAGTTGTCTGTAGCCACAAACTGCAGAGCTGCAGGTATTTCCTGCCTAAATTTCTCTGTCAAGCTGTTTGCAGTTGTATTCAGTTAAGGAAACTTTACAGAAACCAAACAAGGATGAATCTGAGTGGGTTTATAATACATAAAGCACAACCACAGAAGCACCATATTTTCCTACTTGTTTTTCTGCTCACGCTTCATGAGAAAAAAACCCTAAAAGGAAATTAGAAAACCCAAAGCCATCTTTTTCCCTAACCCGTCTTACATGTCTTATTTTCTGCCACAGTTTAAATGCCACATTTTTCATGCAGGTCGGGACTTTATCTGGATACTCCGAAGCCAAGAGTCTAATCTTTTTGCAATTTCCTCTGTTTTTCCCTGTATGATGGCCCAGATGTTGCTCTACTCCCTGTTTAATTTAGCATAAACATTAATCAAACACTTCTACACCAACGTTCCTGGAACACCTCTCACCATTATGTTAATGAATACAGACACTTAGAAAGAGGCTTCGTGCACCTGTAAACACCTGGGTGCACACACAGAAAAACCAGAAAAAACGAGTGATGTACAGTGTTTCTGCACCACCTTGGTCCCTTTCAAATTATCTGTTGGGATTAATTATTGTAATTTTCACACATTACCTCACATTTACGGATAATTGGCCGACCCACAACTGGGTTTTCCCCATCAATTCTATCCCCTGGTTGCTTTCCTTTAAAACTTGGCATGGTTTGGGACTGTTGATTGGACCATTTCATATTTACATCATCCAAGGTATAAGAGATCAATCCAGTCATCAGCAACTATTTTACACTGTCTTGTAAAAGTATAGATTTTATTCTTTATTACAAACCAATATACATTGGTGCATAATTTTTAGGTTAGATCACCTGTTGTGGGCCCATTTGACACCAAAATAACCTTCTAGTTAGTAAATAAAGGCAATTGCAGAGTAATATATCAGCACAAATACAGCTTCTCTCACAGCTTCTTAAATATTTTTGAATCAGCTATAATGAAAGCCAACTCCTGTGATGAAACGTGGTGGTGGTAGCATCAAACAATGAAGTGGGACAGAAAAATTGCCCAGAAAGATGGATAAGGTTGTTCATTGTCCATTGCCACTCAAAGCTTCTGCACTTTATATCCCTCTTAAAATCAGCATTTTCATAATCTCCAAAATTCTTGTCTGGTTTACAAAATGTCAAAGACTGACCTTAGATCTCAAAAGTGAACTCTGCACTGCACCCTTAAAGGGGATGTGCCACTTTTTCACATTTAAAATGAGCCTAAATGGGTGTATAGAAAACATCCCTGAGTGAACAGCAAAGACCAGATGAATCATTGATACAATTGTTTAACTTGAAATTTGCTAATACTACAGCATTTAAATGCATTATGCTACCTAGATACTGATCATTAAACTTTTTGACCTAAATGAAAAATAGTACGTGAGGAGTAGAACTAATAAAATGTCAGACCATCCACAATGAAACATGGTACTTGTAGTCTCACGCTGTGCGGAGCCCCTTCTTTAGCAAGGACCTGAATGGAATGGATCCTGAATGACTGGAGGATGGATGGAGGGCCACGCTTGAAGAAAAACTGGAAAGAGTCAACAAAGGATTGAAGACCAGGACAAGTGTTCAGCTCCCAGCAATGGAATACAGGCAATAACATTTTAAATCAAACAATTATCAAGAAAACTTTCTGCCAAAATCCTGTTCTGAAAAATCTTCAAAGTATTCACAAATGTTCTCCATCCAGGCTCACTGAGCCATTTCTTCTCAGAAAAAATAATAAAATAAAAAGGGCCAAACTATCCTGGGATGGACTGGCGACCTGTCCAGGGTGTACCCCACCTCACGCCCATAGACAGCTGGATGGAGATAGGCACCAGCAACCCTTGTGACTGTTGGGATCTGGAGGCTTGTCTACCTTTCTCCACCAGAGGGAGCCTGAGATCTTCCTCCTGAGGGCGTGAGCTGACTTCTGCACACCTGTTTCCCATATGCTTGTCTGGAGGCCTTCTTAAAGGAAAATTCCGGTTTTTAACACTTTTAGCCCATTTTCTGTAGTGTCCAGGATGAAATCGAATGATCGACGCCAAAATTTTGACGATTAGTCCTGTCTCTGCTATTTGGCTCATGCAGAATCCCCCCCTGGCTGCTTCAGAATGGCTTCCATAGTGCATGTCCGATAATGTCCTTAAAACAACCTTAAACTTTCTTTTTTTAAAATATGCTACTCACCGGGTTGTCAGCGCTGTTCAATGACGTTCCAAAAAAGGTTTCGTGAAGAAAAACTGTTCCTGTCTTGTTTTATTTAGCATTTTGTAAATCCCAGAACTATTTTTTCCGATACATCACAACCGCTTATAAACTTCCGCTTCCCGTTCGAATCTGAAGCGTTGCACACTCCAGACCACTAGTTGGCGACGGTATCCTCTACCGTCAAACTCAAAGTCCAATATGTCCTCCTCAAGAATCCACCTTTCTTATTCCATTTTCAGAGTTTTTTAAAGTGTTTAACAGAGACGTTAGCACCTCGACGTCGGAGTACACAGAGTGAAGCAGAAACACTTGGGCCTTGCGAAAAGACTACAACTAAGCGTAAACAGGCCCCATTTCCGTTTCCGGTGGCGGAGGGATATTGACTATTCCGACAGAACTCAATGGGATTTACAAAATGCTAAATAAAACACTACAGGAACGGTTTTTCTTCACGAAACTTTTTTTGGAACGTTATTGAACAGCGCTGACGACCCGGTGAGTAGCATATTTAAAAAAAAGAACGTTTAAGGTTATTTTAAGGACATTATCGGACATGCACTATGGAAGCCATTCTGAAGCAGCCAGGGGGGGATTCTGCATGAGCCAAATAGCAGAGACAGGACCAATCGTCAAAATTTTTGTGTCGATCATTCGATTTCATCCTGGACACTACAGAAAATGGGCTAAAAGTGTTAAAAAACGGAATTTTCCTTTAAGGAGGAGGAGGCTGACACTTCCCTGCCAGGGTTTTTGCCAGTAATGGTACCAGCAAACCTGAGCCAGCTAACTCTGATCTGTTTTTCTGATTTTTTGTGAACTTGCCTGACCCTGTGTTCTTCTGCCTCTCAGATCCTGACTTATCTGGAAATCAGTAAAATCCTGGAGAAAACTATCGCTGCCTGGAACCTGCCTGTCTGCTCTCCGCCTCTGCCTCCGTCTCTGCCTCTGCCCTCAGCCTGCCGATCAGCCTCTGGACCCTCAAGTTTCCCCCCCTGCCGGTCAGAATACCCCCTGAGCAGGTATTAACTCGAACCGCCGTTAAACAGCAAGTTTCCTGGATCCACTCTACCCGATCTGTCCTCCTCTAGTTCCTTCCCTCCCGTGACCAGTCTGACGAACCAAGACCCCGTTCACATTTCTCTGAAAACCTTGTCAATAAACCTTTTAACTTTTTTCTTGTCTCCTGAGAGTGTTTCTGCATGTGGGTTAGAAGATTAGACCCCAACATGACAGTGACCCTAGCTGTGATCAAGCGTGACAGCAAATGGATGGATGGAAGGGGACAAACCATCCATTTATCTCCATCTATTTCACATTTACACATTGTGTGTTTGTCTGTACATAAAGCCTTATAAAAAAAAACCTTTGAAATTTGAGGTTGTAACAGAAAAAATCTAAAGAAGGATCTTTTCCTCTTAGGAATAACACTTGAACCTGCCTGAAACACAGCATCTCTGCTCAATAAGTAAAATGGCTTAACTTTAAAAAACATGTCTCTAAAGTTGAGTTTCATTGGGCATGTTAGTTTCATATTTCCCCAGTTTTTGAAAGCGAAGACCTTGGAGATGAATGTACGTTGATCATTGCTCAGCCATCTCCTTTGCTTTTCGTTTTTTCTGCATTGTGCACCACTGCCGTGTGCCTGTCTTGGTCTCTCTCTCCTCCCTCGGCTCCTGATTCAAACCCACGCAGCAGGGGTTTGTGGGCATGGGGACCTCATGCTGTGAGAGATCTCTGTGGCTCGGCTAGAACTGAAGGTCAAACACACTCATGATCAGAAGCACAGGACAACACTGAAGAGGTGGAAAATAAATAGTGCTCAAAGATACTTAAGATCTGTTTCTCTCTGGAATGTTTGCTGCAGGCAGTCTGCTCTGTAAAGGCTACATTTAAGACCCTGAAGCAGATGGCTACAGTTTTTAGTGTCAGTCTCTTAGTATCTACTTCATGCAAACAACTAAGGGAATGACTGTTCATCACTAATTTCAATGTATTTGAAGATTTCCAAAGTCTTTGCAAAACAAATGTTAGAATTTTTTTAAATATTGCAATACTGCTGTGTTTCAAAAAACAAATTTCTCTCACTGAATTAGTTTTGTCCTTAACTGGGGTCAGTTTCACAAAGCTTTACTGAAAACTCTAAGCCTCAGTCCCATTTCTCTCACTTGCACTCATTTTGGGCCCTAGCACTCACTTTTGTGCGTTCATGTGTAAGGGTAGTGTATCCCAATAATTTTAAGAGCTAGGAGGAAGTGCCCTTCAACCCTGTGTATTATCTCTTCAGACCGAGGGTGGTCAGGAGCTGACTTGGAATAAAGTGGCTTCCCAAAACACATTCAGTGAAAGGAAAAATGCCATCCGGCTGTGGAAAAGAACTGCACAAATGTAAGTGTATTTTTACAATTAACTATACATTTAAAAAAAATTATGTTAGGATATCTTAAACATGCATATTGCAAAATCACTATTTTGTGTAATACACAAATATACCAAGAGTTTTTTTGATTGTTATGACTGCAGTGGGGCTGTTTGGAAGTTGGTTGTTCGGGCTCTGCATGGTCGGCGGGGTCTGGCTCGTGGTTGGTCCAGTTGAGGGAATCTGATTTTGGCCAACATCTCTAAGGAGCGCTGGCCGGGATCAGAGTCCCTCGATTGGATTAGCGATGGGCTGGGTCCCGCTGGTTTCATGGGGCTTGGGTGTCTGGCTTCTAACCAACTTCACCGTGGTATGATAATGCATGACAACTTTTAACAAAATCATGCTAACACCATTTCTATATTGATATGTGGAATTGCAAGTCACTATAGCCGTATGGATGGTGTAATGTTATGCATAATTGCCATCACGTTTGTTTACTGCACAGCTTGCACACAGTAACTATCATAAGGCATGATTTTTCCAGGTTTATGAGTAACATCTCTGTGTTTTCTGGGCCAATCCATATGGGGAAAAAAGAAGAAAAAAAAAGATTTCTAAAATGTGAATGCAACCTATTGTCTTAATAAATAATTCAACATACAGTAAATACAGGATTATTAAGGGCAAAAGATCCATCTTCGGTTTTGCAGATCTCTTCTATGTTGGTTGGCCACACAGTCATCACTGCCCAAGCAATAGGTAAAATAACTGCTGGAGCCGGCATTTCCAGACATATATATATGTATATACCGGTATATATATACGTATATATCATCTGTTTCTCGGAATTGAAAAAAACAAAAAAGAAACCTTCTGGTTGCCAGATGAACCTTTACTTTTTTTCACAATTTTTTTTTTCACAAAAGAATCTACATATTTCGAAAGTACACCAAAGGAAATAGCCCCGGGGACAGAAATGGCTGATCTGCATATTGAAGCCTGAGCAAAGGGTGAAGGAGGAAGGAGGGGTTGGAAGGATGACAGAGGGAATCTCTGCTACAGATCTGAGGTTGATCTTAAAGAAACAATCATGTCAATTAGCTGATGTTGTCATGCTCATTATGTTGGATTAATTGCAACATTCATGCTATGCAGAGGGATGGCAGCGAATGGTTGGGTGGGGGCGGCAAGAAAAAATGTGCAACATAAGGCCTCTTCACCAAGCTTCCTTCATGAATAACAAATGGAGGAGCCAGAGCTATGACCAGGCAGCACAACACATGAAAAACATTACTGCCTTCCCTGATTTGCCCGGTTTTCCCCACTTTATGGTGGGAACATGTGCCGTTTGTACCATTTGGATGCATATTGGGCTGTTTTACAGAATATGGTTTGGCAATGAGCAGTTTTTTAAAGCAGCTTTTAATACAGCACATGGTCAGTGTCACGTTTTTCCAGGTAAACTGCTGTTGCATATTTCTGCTATTTTAATTTAACAAAAATTGTGTAGGTTCAGCTTGTTTTAAAATACTTTTATAGTCTCAGTGACTCTGGAGGGAGATGATTGCCAAAATACAATAGATAAATAACTTTACATTTTTTAAATGTGTCTATAGTTTATTAAAAGAGGAAACAAATCTAGAAATTATTTAATAAAGGCCTTAACTATACGTATATATTGATTTTATTTTGGGGAAAGAATATAACTACTTTATATTTTC
Organism: Cyprinodon tularosa; assembly: GCF_016077235.1. Lineage (NCBI taxonomy): Eukaryota > Metazoa > Chordata > Actinopteri > Cyprinodontiformes > Cyprinodontidae > Cyprinodon > Cyprinodon tularosa. Next base: position 1,118,883 of record NW_024038975.1, on the reverse strand, counting down.
ATGTTCCAGCGCTTTGTGCTTTTTCCGGGTGGATCATCAAAATAATTGGTCCTCCTTATTGTCAATCATTCTGTGATATGTGTACGTAAGGACGTCCTACGCATTCTTCCCCATTTTCACTCACCAGTGGTGAGTCTGATATAGTGGAAAAATTAAAAATCTTCTTTTGGAAAGTAAGCTTGTATGAGGGATGCAAACAGCTATTTTTAAACAGAGCGTGCACGAGGAGAAATTGGCTCATGCACGCTCCTGCACGCGCTTAACAGCGTTACATCTCGGGAGCGGGTATAGGGTTGTGTATGTGCAAGGGGAGAGGGCAAGTCTTTTAAAAAATTCGTAAATATCCTCCACTATACCTTTACAGTGTCACACATCCATCAAATTCAAATCAATATTGTATATGAAAAAGTCATAGCTAACTTCAAATAGGTTTTGCATTCTATTACCAGCATATTGGGTGATCTATCTACCTATCTATCTATCTATCTATCTATCTATCTATCTATCTATCTATCTATCTATCTATCTATCTATCTATCTATCTATCTATCTATCTATCTATCTATCTATCTATCTATCTATCTATCTATCTATCTATCTATCTATCTATCTATCTATCTATCTATCTATCTATCTATCTATCTAGCTCTTTTGACAGAGTCCAAGATAAATAAAAAGAAATATACAAATGAGGTAAAAGTTGACTGACCAGCACTTGACTGTCTCCTCTAGTCACCATCTGTGTGTCCTAGTACACACCTTCCCTTTCCTCTCTAAAGGCCTGTAAAGAGCAGGGCAACCCGTAAAGGTTTGCATCTATACACAGGCAGTGAAGCTGCTGCGTGGCTTGGGGAAAAAAGGGGGAATTCAAAGAAATATTTCAGCTCTTTGGTGGTTTAAACGTGCAAAATGGGATTCCATTTAAGAGGCATGAAAACATCTAAACAAAATTACATACATATCTGTTCAAAATAAAGAAAAAAACAAGTAGAAAAGAAAGTATATGAAAAACTTATGTTTTGTTATATTTTATCACTTAACCCGTTTTTGTGTCTAGTATTGTTTTAAATGCGTTTTAACAATTTACCTATCTATTTTTTAAATCGAAAAAACAACTGTCCATCGGTATAAACATACAAACTTCTCTTTCAGAGCCCAGAGTCAATCAGTTTGGGTTGGGGGGAGGGGGGGGGGTGTAATTGGGCGGAGATGGTTGGAGCAAATACAGCCTTGGCGCTGCGTAAACTCACAATCCGTCTCGGCTCCTCGGACCAGACGCAACGGGTCGCATTAATGCCAAGAAGGAAAAAAACAGATCTTGATTGTTTTTCTTCTCGTTTCCTTAATTCCATGATAAAAGTCCGTCCGATTGGCACGGATCAAAGAGGCTGTTTTTTCTTTTAATAATCTGCAGCGTGGATTACGCACGGCGTGGATGGTGGGATTTAAGAAAGTTCTCAAACTCTCAGGAGTACAGACAAATCAACTTTATAAAGACAGGAAATAAGATTTTATTGTTGATATATCTGGACTGTTTGATAGTTTGTAATTAGGTCAATGTTTTTACCTTTCAATTAAGATTTTTTATGGAGTAGATTAAAGTAAGACTTTGACCGAACCCCGAAGATCAAACGTAGTTTTAGCTTTATGCCTTGGGGAATGGCAGCAGCCACTTCCAGTCCCTATTTGGCCAGCAGCAGGATTTTATCCGGTCCTATCCTGCACTCTGACCGGCGACTTGCTGGTATGCAACCGAGCAACACCTCCGGCGCATACAGGAGGGACCCATCGGACAAGATGGTGCAGAGTGCAGACTTTATGCATGGAGCCATGGTGGCGAGCAACGGCGGGCACATGCTGAGCCATGCCCACCAGTGGGTGACATCGCTGCCTCATGCAGCGGCCGCTGCTGCGGCTGCAGCCGCGGCAGCTGCAGCAGTAGAGAATGCCTCTCCTTGGACCCCCAGCTCCCAGCCGCAGGAGGTAAAGCGGAACAGGGATGACCTGCATTCTGGCTCCGCTCTACACCACAGGTCCCCGCATCTGGGAGTCCATCAGACGCACGCTGGAACCTGGGGAGGCAGCTCCGCTGCGCACATCAGCGAGACGCAGCAGCAGCAGCAGCAGCAATCTCTGGTTTATTCCCAGCAGTCAGGGTTTACAGTCAACGGGATGCTGAGCTCCCACTCTGGACAAAGCCTTGTTCACTCCGGGCTGCTGCGCGGAGACTCCCCTGAGCTGGATCACCACCATCGCCATCATCACCACCATCACACGCACCAGCACCACGCAGTGGGCCACGACCCACAGTCCGACGAGGACACGCCGACGTCGGACGATTTGGAGCATTTTGCAAAACAGTTCAAGCAACGACGGATCAAACTAGGCTTCACTCAGGCAGACGTGGGCTTAGCGTTGGGGACCCTGTACGGCAACGTGTTCTCCCAGACCACCATCTGCAGGTTCGAGGCTCTCCAGCTGAGCTTCAAGAACATGTGTAAACTGAAGCCCCTGCTCAACAAATGGCTCGAGGAAGCCGATTCCACCACAGGGAGCCCCACCAGCATCGACAAGATCGCCACGCAGGGGAGGAAGAGGAAGAAGCGCACGTCCATCGAGGTGAGCGTAAAAGGCGCGCTGGAGAGCCATTTCCTCAAGTGTCCAAAGCCGTCCGCGCAGGAGATCAACTCCCTCGCAGACACGCTGCAGCTGGAGAAGGAGGTGGTTCGGGTCTGGTTCTGCAACCGCAGGCAGAAAGAGAAACGCATGACGCCGCCTGGACTTCCGCGCACCCCAGAGGACGCGTATTCTCAGGTGGGGAGCACTGGTCCGGACACTCCGTCCCCTTCCTTAGACTGCAAGAGGATGTACAGCGATACGTGAAAACAACCAGGATCAACTGACACACAGAACTGAGGGCGAGGAGGAGGGAAAAATGGTTAAATGACTTACCAGAATTTCTGGAGATTTTTTATAACTTAAACCCATTCACAAACTTTGTGTTTTTGTATTTGTTTATGTCAAAAAGGAAAAAGTCCACCTTTGTGTTTGTTAGATATTTATCTGTAATAACATCTCTGGGACAAGAAAAAAAAAAAAAAACTTCTGCAGAAAAGCAAGGACAAGGTTACAGAAAAATATTTTGTTTCTAAATTGTAAAAAATCTTTGTGTTCCTGCCTAATTTAATATGCACCATTATACCTGAAAACACATTTGCCAAAAACATATATAATAACACTTATTCATCAAATAGTTGTTCTTGTAAACCAGCAATAATGATTTAAACGTCTCCCATTCTTATTTTGTGTTGTATTTAAGTGAAATTAAGCTGTGACTAAATTACAAAGTGTAGTTTAATACTAGTTCTCTTTTCGCAGACATTCCCGGGACTGTATGTGAGGTCTGCTGTGTTCCCCTGTGTGGAGAGTCAGTCTATTTATTTTCCCCGTTTTCATTAAAGATCAATTATTTAATAAATTAAAACCGTGTTAATATTAACTTTTTGTACACTTTTTCACACTTCATAAGGACTGCCGTGGCTTAGATGTCAAGATATTAGGACTTCATCTTTTTAGTACATGGATTTTTCAGGCCCAAAAAAATCTGGCTTACTGAAATAAGCTCTGGATATACAATTTGGGTGATAATTATTCATATTGCCAAGTTTTTTTACGTAGGCACAAGAAAATCAACAAATTGTTATTTATTCTTACCTTTTTATGTTTAATGTTCTCAGATTTTATTAGTTATTTAGAGAAAAAGGCTCTTTGTGGGACCAAAAGTCTGTTAATGGAAGAGAACCAAGATAGGATTACTTCTCCAGAGCAAAATCAGCAACCTAAATTTGTCAAAACAATTAAGTTTGTGCACAAATCTAAAGAATCTGCCTCGTGTTTCTGTTAGAGTCTAATTGACCCCCACCAGGACTGGCTGAACTGATCACAGATCAGTTAATGAGCCAGTTTTGGGAGGTGATAAACTGCACATCAGAACAGCCGGTGTGGCAGTGCTGTGGACTGCAGCTCTGTGGAAATCAGCCAGCAGATGAGGTCGGCTATCCCAGATGGCGGCTCACCTCGGCAGCGGTTGCCAAGGTGATGGTGAGATGGAGTGACACAAGGATGCAAGCGGATCTTTTGCCACAGATGATGGGGTTGGGGAGACAGGAGCTGAGCGAAACGGTTTGTGGTTTCATCTGTTTGCCTACAAATATCGCAATAATCCATGATGTTGGACATCTATTGATGCTGAAGGTAAGGGGACAAGCTGCAGAAGAAGTGACAGAGGGAATCTGGGAATCATTTTTCTGCAAGCTGCACAAACCTGAAAGTTAATGCATCACTTTTAAACACAGAGCTGCTGGATTTCAAACTCAGTAGTACACTGGAATTAAATATGTTTTTCGTGATATATCTGTCATCATGAATGCAACTTGTTACATAGATCTGTGAAAACAAGCAGTAGGAAAAGTAGAAGGTGTTTATTTGTGTGTCCTTGCTGAGCAGCTGGCAGTTTTTCAGGAAAATTCTTCACAGACTTTGGACAAACTGCAACAAGAAAAACCAACAACTGAGATGACAGAAAGAAAAATAAAGGTGGAACAAAACATCTGAAGGTTTTTCAACAATCAACAGCATTAAAAGTATTTCAGAACACCAACAATAAAACTTTTCAATAAGATTTTTTTATAAGCTCTTTTTCTCAAGGTTTATGTCAGAAATATTGTAGAAAAATAAGACATTTAACACCAAAACCAGAACAGAATGTCTTTTGTTGTCTCATAAATGTAGCCTTACTTTTATTTTGTTAATTTTCTTCTATTTTCTTGTAGTAATCAATCATTTTTTTTAGTTTTTTTTTTTTTTTGTAAGTAAATTTGTGTTAAAAGCTGTTGTCTTTTTTTCTTTGATGGCATATTTTCATTTATTGCTTCTTTGAAAATGTGCCTCATTTATTTTGTTTTTTGTCTTTTCTGTGTTGCTTCCCTTGTTTTATTCCTCTTCTACCAAACATTTCTCTCAGCCGTTGTCATTATATTTATTGGCAGAGATTCTGACTTTAAAAAAAAAATAACAAAGCTTGTTTTAGTTTAAATGTCTTGCTTGATAATATTTAGTAATGCTGCATTAAGGTGCATTTGCAGGTTTATTTGATCAAAATATCTATTTTCTATTGAGTTAAGCTGAACAGTAGCTTGAAGGATTGGTTCCTGTCCCTTTTATTGATTTCTGTTTCTTTTTTTCTTTTTTTTTTCGTGTTCTTACTGTAACTAGAAGCATGGTTTATTGGTAACTTTTTTTCCTTATGTTTTGCTTTGCCCATTTGATCTCTTACCTCTAACATCGTTCCAGTTAATCTTTTCCTACTTTCTCCGATTTATAGTTCTCCAAAAACGTTGCTGTGCAGTTTTTTTTGTTTTCTGTTTTGTGTTTTAAAGTTTTGTCTTTTCATTACACAGTTGTACAATTTATGTACTTTTTTCCCTTCTGTCTCTTTACTGTTATTGCTTAAGATTGTTTTTGGTGTTTCTTTTACAGATCTCTTGAATGGATTCAGAATAATGAGAAGGGTTTTCTGTTTTTCAGTTTCTGAAACATCTTTTGAAGTTTTGGAATGAAGTTGTATCATATGTTTCGAATTAATATGTGCATTTATAGGTATTTAACTTAAGTTGAGGTTTAGCTTGATCTTTTTGCAAACTTTTTTACTGTTTTTTTCAGCTTTTGCTTCATTTTCTTAATATTTTGTGGTTTTATTGCTATAGGCTGTTATCAATATGCTGCATTTTCATGTGTTTTCTTCTCGTATTTGATATATCTTCATCTTTTGCGTAAAAGAAAATCGTTAAATTAAAAACACACACAGAAAAGTCTTCCTGAAAACAAAATACAAAAATTAGATGCAACTTAAATGGACACTTTTTTTTTTATTTCAATATTTTTTAAGATGGCATATAAATTGGAAAAAGAAAAAGCACATTTTAGTCTCTGTCACAGTGTTGATGGTCAACATCTATCCTCATCTGTTAACTTTAAATCTGCTCTCTTCCCTGCAAAAAGAAAATTGATGTATAAAATACGCCTGCAGGGGCTTGTGATGTGATCCCCCCAAAGCCTGGTGATGCAAAGACAGGAGATAAGTCTGGAATTGGGTGATAAAAAGACATTTAAAGGGTTTTGTCATCACATTGCGCTCTCTGAATATCAATGCCAGGATTTGAAGAGAACAAGCTGATGATGCTACAGAACATGCAAACTCCTCAATCAACAGAACAGGCCCAGATTGTATTGAAAAAAAAAAATAATCCAGCATTGAGATGAAAATGTGTCTGACTGTTCAGTTAAAAGTGACATCATTCATCAATACATTATTGTTTCCTGCATGTCTGAGCCATGTGGTAATTGCAGATGCACACCGAGGATGTTATTACCTCCTTGCAGTTGTAACTACTAATATGATTGCTCATAATTGCTCTTAAAGCCTTGTTCAGAGGTACTTTACATGAAGCAATTACTCTGAGATTAATCCCCCTCTTTAATACTTGTTGTTTGTGTCCCACAGTTTGCAGCACAGCCACAAATTCAGCTGACTAACACCTGTGCCTGCATCCACTAATCATTCAACAGCAGCAAAGCTCCAATCTGCGACTGTTTCAATCCAGTTTGAATATTATCAATTCCCACTGCTCTGTGTTAATTATTTTTCACGACAGGGGGATTGGTTAACCAACACATCTAACACTGATTAACACACTGAGGCTTCCACAGAATATGAACAGAAACTCATGAGGTGAATAATAATTTCCTGGAATCAGAAGATACCAAAAATGGCACCTTCTCAGTGAATGTAAGTGCATTTTAAAGAGATTGACTTTTCCCTCTGAATAAAAAAACAAACAAAAAACATTAAAAAACCAAAAGCACAACCCAATGTTCTCTCATCTTAAGGTACTGATCAAAAGAGATGTTTCACTTTGCTTTGGTTTGCTTTTTCTTCACTGATTGATGGAGCAGCTACCAAAGTCTCCCAATCAGGAAGGAATTAAAGCCAACATCTGTGGAAGGACAGACAGGGAAAGGAATTGTCTTTCCAGTGAGCTTTGTTGTGTGGCTGCTACAGAACGTGATGAGCATGCATGTGCCAGACTGCTGGAGTGGAACTCGTTTGATGGGCATGTTCAGCACATGGGCACAATGCCAATTTAGACAAGCATCCCCTTTGAAGGAATATTGGCCTCTATGCTAAGTGGCTTAATGCAACTGTTATTTTTATAGTATCTTTATCGGAAAGCTAAGGTATTTGTAAAAAAAAAAAAATATATATCTCCTTAAACAGGATATTTTCAGCCTTTTTTGACATTAAGTTACATATCAATAATATTTAAAGCATAAAACGTTCTTGTTATTAAAATAGACAAATATTTAATATGACCAAAAGCCAAAATATGCTTTGAATCAGTACCTGAAAAGAACATGCAGGGCCATTGTCTCACCAACCAGAAGCCTAAAAGAGAACAATGCTGCCATCTTCTGGACAGTATTAGCAACGCATGAGAAGAAATTATCTGGATGAAATATCTGAGTGAGTTACACAACTATGTTATCCATTCAGAATCACAATAATTCACTTGTATTAATTTATTTATTTTCAAAAAAAAATCTGTTTAATTTCAATTACGTTTTCAACACAAACATAAAAATATCATGCTATTTTTAATAAAAAATTTACATTTTCACACACATCTGACTGCAGGGCAAACATTATGTTGACAGGTATTAGCCATACACTCCACAAACTGGGCTTCTATTCAGGATGAAAACAACTGATAAAGAAAAGCCCTTATATTTGATTTATCTCACAAGCTAGAGAGAGGACACTTTCTTTACTGTTAAAGAAGATTTTCTGACTAGAAGAGATATTTCTGACATTTTTTAGGGCTAGATGCCGAATACATTTTGTGGAGAAAGATGCACAATGCCCATCGTCTTGATCTATAATCCCCTGTGAAACATATGGATGGCAGAATCATGCTGTGGGGTTGCCTTTCTTAAGTAAGGACATTCAGTTGGTGGAGAGATCGCCTGACTAAATAGAAGAATGGAAGAAGAAAACTAGCTAGAGGCTTCTAAATACTGTAGACTGAGGCAGAGGTTCCCCTTCTAGTAGAACTCTTAAGATAAAGCAAGAACAATTACTACTTCAGATCAAATCATCTCAGTTTTTACATATAATTAACACCATTTTTTATTTTATTTCTTTATTGCACTTGTTTGTACAGTAATGAAAAAGTTACGATGCAGAGGAATTATTTGTCAGTAACTTGCATTGCAGTTATCTGGTCATTGAGCACAGGGCCGGTTCTAGCCCTTTGGTTGCCCTAGGCGAGATTGAGTTTTGCGCGCCCCCCCCCCCCTCACTTTTGCCGTGCGAAATACCAGTACTGTTTTCAGCATCTGTTTAGTGCTTCATTGTGTTGTGTTTACAGTTCCACAAAGAGTGCTGTGCGGTGAATTGTGCCTACAGTTGTGCAAAGTGTGTTACAAAATTGCAAATTGAGAGCAAAGCAGTGTTTGTTCTTTTAGTTTTGTGAACTCAGTGAGTGGATTTGCTATAAGTATTAATAGTTTTAGAAATTGTGCTATAAGAATCAAGGTTGTGTTTAAGCGTTCAGAAAAAACTGTAACTTAGCATGGAGTGCTGCATAGACAAATACCAGAATAGGTTTCAGTACCTTTTCTTTTTTATTATTTTAAATAATTTATTACACACTCAAAGTTAGGACTGTGCAAAAACACTTTTAACCATCTGTAAGGACACTTAGGTAAAGTATAACTAAAAAACTGGATTGAATCAATGAATGAATTTATTTCAGACAATTAACAAATTTAACACACATTAAACAAATATTAAATAAATCAATTTCAGAAATTACCAAATAACAATAAAAAATAATAAATTTAAGAAATTCTTCAACCAAGGACTACATAAAAAAGTAATTGATAAACATTAAATTAAATTTTCTGTTCCAGTTCAATTAAATCATTTGAACATAAATAGAAATGAGATAAACAAAATTTTCCTCTAAATAAAATATATCAGGTATATTTACCCTGATTTCTGACATTGATTAGTGATTAAACAAAGGATTAACCCTCTACAAACAAAAGTGCTTTTATGAATACCATTACAAAATTAAAAGTTTGAAGTTCTTGTAGTTCTATCTATCAGTTGTTTTAGGTATTTCTATTCACCTTCAAAATTGATGCAGCATTAAAATTTGACTCTTCTGGACTTCCTAATGGCAAATTCGTTGATGGTATCATCAAATGAGATTTTATTTGAGACCTCTTGGTTGATGCTCATCAGTGCAAGCCCATTTTGATGATTATTTGTACATCCCTTTTGAATACTCAATGCAGATAATCACTACAAAATATTTTATTTATATTAGTATCTTCTACCCATTCTCAAGCTAATAATATAGCACATAATTCTGCTGCATATATGCTGAGAAAAAAATGATGTCAACATACAAAAAAAATGTTTGAACTGTTAAAAGAAAAAACTTGTCCTACCATTCATCTAATCTCCAGGTGTTATGCCCAAAAGTGCATGCCTGCCGAAATATGCATCCCCAGTCGCGGGAGCGCGCCTCGCTCTGTTGAACTGCATATTGACGAGGAAAACGGATTAAAATATGTTCAAACGAGCTTAGGTTCTTATATAAATTATATAAAATTTTTTAAAAATACCTCTCGTGGGAAAAAAGTTGTGGTTATTTGGCAGATTAACTGTGAACGCTGTGCTGTGTAGATGCGCGTTTGATTTTCCACTTAAGAGAAACCTTTGCAAACTCCAAACTCACGTCGGCTATCACGGTTTAGTGTTGTGTGTAAATAACAAGAGACCACAACAAATAAATCAGCCGTACCATGGTCAAAATCTTTGGATTTAATGTTGTTCAAAAAATCCGTACTTTTGTAAATTAATCTGCCAAATAACCACAACTTTTTTCCCACGAGAGGTATTTTTAAACGTTTTTATATCATTAATATAAGAACCTAAGCTCCATTGAACATATTTTAATCCGTTTTCCTCGTCGATATGCAGTTCAACAGAGCGAGGCGCGCTCCCGCGACTGGGGATGCATATTTCGGCAGGCATGCACTTTTGGGCATAACACCTGTTGACGTCCAATCTCCACTCATTGTCCGACTCGCTGTTGTTCGTCCGCTGCCTTCTCTTCATCTGAAACATCTGGGTCGAACATGTGAGGCTCCAGACACAAATATTCTTCCTCCGATACATCAGAATGGTCTCCTGGTAGGAATCGCTCGGTTGAAGTCGAAATTTTGCTTTCAGATTTCTCGTTTTGGCTATCGCATTTAGTGCAGTAGATCGCCATGAACGCTCCCGTTCTGACGTCACGACTTCCGGGTTGGAGGGCGCTTGAAAAGTGATCAGAATCTTTTCCGATTTTCTCTTAAATGTGAAAAAATAAATAAAAAAACGGTGGTATATTTATTTGTTCATATTTTGCTATTTATATATACGTAAGGTTAAGTCAAACTGACGGACGCTTCATAACCGGTTTAATTCGCTTTTTTTTTCTAATTCTATGATTAATGGGAAGTAAGCCTAAGGGCGACGCTAGAGGGCGCTCCCAACACATTTGTCGCCCTAGGCAATTGCCTATCTCGCCTATAGCAATCGCCGGCCCTGATTGAGCATATCAATAAGCAAATCCAACTGGTCTCCCACCCTGGAACCAGATTATATCTACATTTAGTTAGTTTAGTAGTGATGTCATTCTTAGACATAAGTCTGGACTTCGGATAACACAGAAAAAGTAGCCACCAACACTTCTTTTTAATGTATTATTACCCAGTACATTACAGTTAATACATTTGTTATCTTGCTAGAAATTGATGCAACAAGTTCTTCTTGGTGGGTATCACAATGTCTAGGCCTAAATTCAATTTGGCAAGACTTGATAAAAAAAAAAAAGGATTCCTGATGCTTTCCTTTCAAATCTTACTACACATAACAGATCTTTTACTTGGCTGAATAAAAAAAAAATTTAATATTAAGAAAAAAATGTATTATAAATGTTAATTATTTGTTTAGACTTAGACTTAGACTTAGACTTGACTTTATTAATCCCTTGGGATTACTCCCTTCGGGAAATTGTATTTCCAGTAGCAGGAAAAATTGCACATACAAGAAAATAGAGGATGTTTAGACACAGTATATACAATAGAAAAATAAAATCAATTAAATAAGGTGTAGGAAGATGTATTGGGGGATGAGGATAGACAAATAAATACAGAGGGCTATAGCAAAAACAATTTAAGCATTAGTCATGTGATAGATGTAAGATCCATGGCACAGGGGAGGAAGGATTTAGCACAGGTGGTGAAAACTGCACAAGGGATTATGCTCAGATATGTCGTTTTTTTACACTGCAGCAGATGCGACCCACCTACACAATGCATTACTTGTCCTGGTACTTTAAATAAGAAAAAGGGTTCAGAGTTTAGATAGATAGTTTCTGAAACTTCTATATGTAATTTGTTAGTTTTATCATGAAACCTATGTGAGAGAAAAAAAGAGATTTATCAGACTGAGTAGGAAAAAAATCAGGGTTTCCCAGCTCTAGCTCAAAGCCATTACATCCAAAACAAATACACTCAGGAATAGTTTCTTTCAGAATGTTGTTAAAGCAATTGTCGTCCTTTCAGTCAAATTTTCACTTAGCCACCTGGCCTTTGGAAAGAGCTGTAAAGCCTGATTCAGTTTGCTAGACACCTTTTCAAAGAAGTGTTGCTGAGAAGTATTTCGAGCTCACCTTAGTCACCAGACTGCTACAAGCGAGGCCTTGTTACGTCAAATGTCATGTTGAACTTCCTGCTAAATTTAACTAATCTGGGTTCTTAAATACAAATTGAAAATGTTTAAATAGCACCAGAATTATGCCTCAAACTGTAGGTTTCGATAGGAGGACACTGCTAGTGATATTATAATTGCCATTTAGAGTTTAAATCAGACATAGGGAAAGAAAGTTTAGTTATAGGTATAGATTACAATTGATTAGAATATTCAGGTATATAGACATAGATTTAAAATAGACTCATCAGTCATTTTTTAGGTAGACCTGTCCAACTGCTCACTAGCGCCAATTTCTAATTAGCCAATCACAATGCATCAACTCAACGCATTTAGATATGTAGTCATGAGGTCTGTTTCAATAAGCAGTTTGAACAAATTCAAAAAAATCCTCAACTCTGAATTGGTATAGCCTCAGGTCGGAAACTGAGATTTCAGTTTCATAAAAGCTGCTGTAAGAAAGTTTAATCAACTCAAGTAGGTCCACTCAGAGTTGAACACGTGTGTACATGTATGAAAAGCCATTCCATTTGTAGATCACTAAAACAGGATTCCTTGTGGTCAAAAGCACACTCCTAGACAGAACTGTAATGACAGATTATCTAAATTACATTTCCGCAGCAAAGAAGTAAAAATAAGAAAAAGAAGTTTTATATATCTAGAAATGTCTAAAAATTTTAAGTGGCTGTTTTGACATTTATCAGCTTTTCTGAATATGTATTTATGATATCTGAAATACATTTCAACCTTCTCACACAGAGAAAACATGTAATGTATGATATTTGTAACCAAGGATACAAATATTTTTTTACAGGTGTTCTTATTCTATTTCCCAGAGTTAAAAACTCTGTTTAATATTTAACAATTTGTGTTTCTCTGTCAAAAAGTGTTTCTTCATTTTTAGGGTGTCCTAAGGATACTTAAAATTCCCTTTTTCTATAAGTGTTTTTAAGTTGCGTCTGCTTATTATGCACTCTATAATGTATTCTATATGCATATCCTGCACCCATAAATGAAAAACTGATGCTGCTTGCATATGTCATTTTTTATGGTCAGATCACTACCAAAAAGTATGTTTTCATGCTGAACATAAGCAAGTTAATTTGTGTCTAAATTAAAAGAAGAGATGTTAGAAGAACTATAGATAAAGGATTAATTTCAACATTCCATTAATATCGTCCACTGTTGCTTCCCAAATAAAATCAAGACATTGCAATATAGTCTAGTGTGATTAAAATTAGGTTTTTAAGCTGAACATAGTCAGGTTTTGTTGTATTAACAAGTGATTTTATGTGAACTCTAATGAAATAAAATACTTTTATTCCTGCCACTTTGAACAGGCACAAGCTTAGCAGCACCACCCCTTTGGTGGAAACACCCAGTCAGACTTCTACAATGAATTTTAACAGTTAAATAGCTGTTCAGCTGTAAATCAACACCCATCACACTAATTCAAGATTTAAGGTTGGAACACCAAATGCGGTTTGATTATGAAACATAAAAGACAGGGAAAAAAGCAATTTTATATTAAAATTGTGTGGGAACAGGGATTTTTTTATTGGAATGTGCAGATTTAGGCCCGGCACAAGGCAGAAACAAACTAAACGGTTGCTTTGGATTCAAGGGCCGCTAGGGGGTTCTCAATGGCAATTAGGTGTTTATTTTTTGACATGCATACATAATGATTTTTATCTGATTATAGAGTAATCCTACAGTATCTAGTCCAGAGGTCTTCAACAGGGGCCCCTAGGGGGTCCTCGGAGGTACTGCATGGGGGTCGCAAAAGTTTTGGTTGATTAGACTTTCTTCTATATTCCACCCTCCATTTTTTTCTCACTAATTGAAATGTCTTTAAATCAACATTAAAATGAATTCAACACACTGTAGTAAACAGTTAAATGGAGGCAGAAGATATCTTTCAGTCATCAATGCCCACTAGGGGTGGAACGATTCAAAAAATCCATGGTTCGGTTCATGGTTTCGTGGTCACGGTTTTCGGTTCGGTATATGTTGATTGTTACACCAAAATCCCATAAAAACTAATGAAAAAATCCCCAAAAATTTATGAATTGTAATTATTTCTAATGATCCGCGGAAACCATGGATCATTTCCGCATGTTTTGCTGCTTTGAATTGAATCATCTCGCGCATGCCCTCTACGATCTCCAAGGAACTCAGAGCGGAGCGGACGGGTGCCACAGAGGAGACTGTAGGCTTTGCTTTGTGCAGGCGGTCTGGAGCGCAGCGGGGCGGAGCACTTACGGAGTATGTGGGATTTCGGGGTTAGCCTGACATGTTGGTCATGTTGCTGTTAGCGTGTTGCACAATGCTTGCACACTGTTGCACTTTTATCCACAACTTTCTTTCCGCCGTCATCGTAGGTCACTCTAAATGCAAAGCGCTCCCATACAGCAGACCTATAAAGTGCTGCTGGCGCGTCTTCCAACTCCTGTTCTTTCCCACTCGCCATACCCACACAATTCTCCACAACAACTGATTTTTTTCCTGCTACATCCGGCTATGCTGCTTCTCTTCTTCTTCTTCTTCTTCTTCTTCTTCTTCTTCTTCTTCTTCTTCTTCTTCTTCTTCTTCTTCTTCTTCTTCTTCTTCTTCTTCTTCTTCTTCTTCTTCTTCTTCTTCTTCTTCTTCTTCTTCTTCTTCTTCTTCTTCTTCTTCTTCTTCTTCTTCTTCTTCTTCTTCTTCTTCTTCTTCTTCTTCTTCTTCTTCTTCTTCTTCTTCTTCTTGTTTACTACTGGTGGTTGTCATGTTTGGATTAATGTATCTAACCCACATGCAGAACACTCGGAGGCAGATGAAAAAGTTCAAAGATTTATTAATAATAAATGTACAAAGTATGTTCAGATCCAAGAGGGGGCTTGACTGGTCACGAGTGGGTTCACTGCTGAGGAGGACAGAGAGATTAGTGGAGGTCCAGGTCTTTTGCTGGTTGTGAGTGTTCAGGTCTGTACCTGTTCGGAAATGGAGCAGAGCTGCAGAGGGGGGGAACCTTGAGGGTCCAGAGGTTGTCGGCAGGCTGAGGGCAGAGGCGGAGGCAGAGCTTACTGAGTGCAGGCAGATCACTGATTGAGTTTTCCTTCCAGTAATCAATCTTCTGAGAGCGGGCAGGCAGGTACTTGACTGAGGCTGCTCTCCAGAGTCCTACTGAGAACGAGCAGACAGATCACCGGCAGAGAAACTCTCCAGAGTTTCAGGTATTCAGGCAGGATCAACCTGGGAGGCAGAGAGGAGAAAAACGGGATCAGGTTTGGTTCACAGATAGTCAGAGTTCACAGACAGGCAGGTTGGCTCAGGCTTGCTAACCGTTACTGGCAAACACTCTGGCACTGGAGTGAAGCCCTCCGCCTCCTTAAGTATGGATCTCCTGATGAGCAGATGAGAGACAGGTGGTGCGGTCGGCTAATGCTCCAGGAGATCTCGTGCGCCCTCTGGTGGAGAAAGTGGACAAACCTCCAGATCCCAACAGTGGTTGGCAGGCCCGTCGCTAGAAGGCAAGCAAACCAAGCAATTGCTTGGGGCCCCGAGCTGGCCAGGGTTGGCTTTGGTCGCAGTACCGCCACTTTCTGCTCTGGAGTGAACACGCTTCGCCTATGAGAAAAAGGAGCAGCACATGAACCGAACGCAACACACACGAATCGAACCGAGACAGTCGAACTGAACGGTTCGGACGGTTTTCATAAAACGTTTCATCCCTAATGCACACATTTAGTGACACACAGGAGCTCTTTTAATCAGGGCACCATTTCATTCACAACACCTGTCCCATCAACCAGGAATCAGAATCAGAAATACTTTAATAATCCCAGTGAGAAATTACTTTCTTTACAGTAGTCGATCTGTAATAGAGTGACTATAGGGCCAGTTTGATATAACACAATTTCATACAATAATAAGAGGGTCCCCGCTCCATGTCACCATCAGTTTGGGGGTCCTTCACCAAAAAACATTGAAGCTGACCCCTGATCTAGTCCCAGTTTTGACTAAGCAAATCATTTTTAAATTCAATCCCTGACTCCTCTGTTCTCATCTTTTGTAATTACGTGTGTCATCATTAGCAGCTTCCCTGTTTCTGTGGTGATAAGTCACGGTTGTCGATAAATGATCACTGTTATCATTAGGGCTGAAACTAACAATTATTTTGCAAATCGATTAATCTGTCAATTATTTCTATAGTTCTATATAGTGTATATTGACTGACAAAAAACTTTTTTATTATATTAAATGCAAAATGTTTCTATATTTGTTTACAGTTTTGATATATTTACTGCTCTAAGTGGGTTGCTCTGTCAGCAATATGCATGTTTTAGAATCTCTGCTCCAGTTAACGATTATCCATTAATAAATAAGTTGACCATTATTTCAACAATCGATTAATCAAGATTAATCCGATGAATTGTTCAGCCCTAGATATCATTAATGAACACTGCACTTAATGTGTTGTTATCTTTAAGGTTTGTAAATATATCATCTATTAATGTGGTACTGTGAGTTGTGATTTAGATCTATGGATTTTTGGATACATTCACATTAATGTTATGTATTCATAAGTTCTTTTTCTTTTAAAGATATCTTTTTAGTATATGAAGCCGCAACAGTGCCACCAAGTGGTAAAATTCTTTCTTTCTTTCTTTCTTTCTTTCTTTCTTTCTTTCTTTCTTTCTTTCTTTCTTTCTTTCTTTCTCTGTTACTTATTTACACATTTACTTTTGTGTTGAAATTCAGCTATATGTACAGTTGCTGTCAAATAACTGTAACTGACCTGCATCTAGTTATGTTTCCAGATTTTCTGGCTGAGATGACTTTTAAAGATTCAATATCTTCTTACCTACTCGTTAATTCTGATCAGATTTCAGACTCACTTATATATTAGTATTAAATGCTTCATGTGTGAAAATAATGTAGAGAAATAAACCCTCTTATTATGTCATTGCTTTTAAATAGTAAGCTGGCTGTTCATAAGCTATTGGATGGACAAATAGACAAAAGTCTAACCTGCATTTTTTCCCATTATAAAAAAGACATTACTGCCATGTGTTAATTCATATAAAAAATCTTTATTAATCCTGCTTAATCTTTTAAGAAATGATGATCCAATAAACCCTTAAAACCAACAAAACAAATTTTATCTTACAAAATGTTGCACCTCTTGTATTTCATTAGCTTCTTAACAGCGTATTGACCATGAATATTGTCTGCTTTTAATGTAAACCTGTCCACTTTCACATATCTGACATCAGAGATACTCTCCTCGCTCGAAGTTGTTTCAGATTAACAGGTTAGTGTGCAACAGCAGAACAGTTCTGAAACAAGTCACACCAATGGCCTAGGTTTGACAGGTGGGACATCTGCAACAGTCAGAATATAAGCATATATATATATATATATATATATATATATATATATATATATATATATATATATATATATATATATATATATATATATATATATATACTTACAGATCTTTTCAGGAGGTATTCTTTTCCTTCTGCTTTACATTTGTGCACACAAAGGACACACTGGCTCATACAGTGCATTATACGATTAGTCATACATAGTTACAACCACAAACTTTGATATATCTATTGAGACTTTAATATGACGGGCCAACACAAAGAAGAACACAGTTGAGAAATGGGAGAAAGTACATGATTATAAAGGATATCAGAGAAATACAATTAAGGTTTGTATTTACTTTAAGATGCATTTCGGTCTATCCCCAAATTAAATCCACTGCAAACATTTGCCTTAAAGATTACCGTACAATTAAATTTCATTTATTAGTTTGTTTATATGTCGCCAAGTCACAACACGTGTTTTCTCAAGGCACTTCACAGAGACAATGCAGTCAGATTGCTTTAAAGTTTCTGTTAAAGAAAAAACAGTTGATTGCAACCAGTCTTTGACTTGCAAGACATACTCCTCCTGGATGAGCCTGCGGCAACGATTTTTACTTGCATTTTGGCGTAGAAAAGTCACCTGAATATTTAGTGATTGCTGTCTGTGTGTTGAATAATCAATCCAAGTATCCAAATAAACCGATGAGTAAATAGATGATTGAAGGAGGCTCTACTTCTGAAGGGGCAAAACAATTAGTCATGGTCGATGAGTCGATGGATGGGGCACATAAGTGTTGCAAAACTTGTTCATAGATGCTCTTCCATGCTATTGCTACTTTGCATAAAAGTAAGGACAGAACATTTCAGATTCTACTGTATGCTACTTAGGGTTAGGCTATTATGTAAAGTTTATGGTTGTAAACTGAATAAATGAAAAAGTTCAAATGGTATGTGTGATTTTTGACATAGCGTTCATTAGTGAGGCTATGTTTAACAGTATATTGCTTTAGAAAAACTTCCTGTTTTGGAGAGCAGTTGAGATGTTAGGATATTTAGCAACAACAACTTTTTCACACAGCTGACTGAGTCTCGCTGCACACATAAATGTTGCTTGGCCTTACTCTCCTGTGGCTCCTGCCCGGCACTCGGGGACACAGCCTGCAGGTTTTGGGAATGAATTCCTGACAGGCCTCCCTGAACTTCCGGATCCTCCAGCAGTATATGACGGGGTTGAACACTGTCTTTAAGTAGCTGAGCCAAAGTGCCCCGATGCTCACTGGGTAGAAGACGGGGCTGTAGTAGAACTGCCGACTGAAAACGGCCAACAGGCTGACCACCGTGTGTGGCAGCCAACACACTGAGAAGCCCACGAAGAGGATGAGGATGGTGGTGAAGGCTCTGGTCTTGAAGCTCATGTCCACCTTGATGTGATTCGGCCGCTGCAGCCCAGTGAGCCTCATCTTGCTGACTTGGTTCAGGGCCGGCAGACAGGAACTGTCGCTGGTGTGGTTGTGGATGCGTAGGGTGTTGCGACGCACTGTGTTGAGGATGCACAAGTATGAGTATAACATGACAGCAAATGGTAGAAAGAACACAGCTACGGCCAAGAGCACTGTATACCCCCGGTCTGCCATCGACTCACTGTATCCCAGCACACACTGCGGTGCCCAGGTGCCCCCTATACCTGCTGCACCTGTTCTCCATCCAACCACAGACGGCAGGGACACACAAAGGCTTAAAACCCAGGAACCTGCTATCAGTACTTTGGCCCTGTGTGGGGTCAGCTTATCCTGCCGCTGAACAATGATGAGAAAGCGATCAACACTGATGATGAGGAGGATGGACACCCCCTCCAGAACAAACAGCCAGTACAGCATGATGGAAGCCCGGCACAAGCCGCTCCCGAAGCTCCAGTCGGCGGTGGCCACGGTGACAGCAGTGAAGGGCATACAGAGCAGCGAGAGCATTATGTCAGAGAAGGCCAATGTGGCCAAAAGGAGATTGATAGCTGAGCGCATGGCTGGCTTCTGGTAAACAATCAGACACACAATTGCATTTCCAAGGAAACCGATGGTTATCATAAAGATCATTATGGCCGCCAGTGTCACACGGAAAGAGACCGATATGAGAGGAGGTGAAGCCTCTGGCTGGAGTGTTTCTGCTGATTCATCCACCTCTGGCTCCAAGAGGTCACAGTCGTCCAGTAGGCTTTCATTACAAAAAGCCATTGCAGCTTTCATCAGGCACAGTCACCCCAGAGGAAAAAGAACATAACTGAAAGCTGTTGTCTGACTTCCAACAGCTCCGGTTTCTGGAAAAGCCTGGGATAGAAACAAACACACAAAAAGCATTGATTTTGTAAAATGAAACTCGCAAAGAAGTGGAGATTCAGCATTTCAGATTTCTTCAGATTAACTCCACACAGATTATCTTTCACTGATGAATAAAAGCACTCCCAAATCATGATCCTGCTACCACCATGTTTCACTTTAGGGACATTAAGCTTGATATATTAGTTTATACCCACAAATATTAAGACCAAAGACTTTCATTTTGATCTTATCTGATGACAGCAACTTCCCGGATGTGCTTGTTGTGTCCCCTAAATTGACATGAATTCAACTGCAAATGAGACTTTTCTAAGGTTTTGTTTTTAACTAAGGGTTTTTATCATTCATACAGAATAGATTGGTAAAGGCGGAGGCTGAGCCTTATTAATTTACAAGGATCCACCTAGCTCTGGATCTGTGCCACCTCTCCAAAATTACTTTGGTTCTCTTGGTTGCTTCTCTGATTAATGATCTCATTATCTGGCTTGTCATCACTTTCCTTTTTTAAATGACAGTTTAAAATGAGCCTATCAGATATTCAGATTTTTTCTTTTTTATTCTATAACCAAACTCCACTTTAAATTTCCCCAAAGCCATATACTGGTCTGCTCTGTATCTTGGGCTTAATAATTCTGATCATTTGCTAATAAACAAACCACTGAGGACTTTAAAGAATCTATGTAGGACTAATATGGGCTAAATTGAAAAACTCACCAATGCAAAAATATGCCAATAAATGACCCAATGGAATTAAATTGTACCACTCAGTTAATAAATATAAAATAAATATAAATTATTTTATTTTTCCTTATGTCTTTGTGTAAAATATATTTTTTTTTGTTTACAAAATGTTTGATAATATCTACTGACCTTCAACATTTTCCTCCATTTCTAACACATTATCTATTAAAGGTATTTATTTATTTATGTATTTTCTTTCTTTTAATTATAGATACTTTTATGTTTCTTTTATTTCCCCCTTGACCTCACCCCTTCAGCCAACCCAATCCGCATAACCCTCCAGAAATGCATATGGAAATGTCCATCTATTTTCTGTCATACTTTGATCCCAGGTGGGGTTGCAAGGGGTGCTGGTGCCTATCTCCAGCTGTCTACGGGTGTGAGGCTGGGTACACCCTGGACAGGTCGCTGGTCTATCACAGGGCAACACAGAGACAAACAGGACAAATAACCAGTCACACATACACTCACCTAAAGATAATTTAGAGGAGCCAATTAACCGTCATGCAGTCATGTTTTTGGACTTTGGGAGGAAGCTGGAGTACCCGGAGAGAGCATGCACATGGAGAACATGCAAACTCCATGCCGGTAGACCCAGTGCCAGGAATCAAACCTAAAACCTTCTTGCTGCAATGCAGCAGTGCTACCCACTGTTCCACTGTGCAGACATAAGGAAATGTAAAAATGTAACAAGAATATATGTAAATAAAAAGGCATTTTGGAAACAACAAGATAATACATTTGTAGATTCACAAAACTGTTGATAACTGTTAATACTTATTTATCTTGATTAATCCTTATTTATCTTGATATACTGTATATATATTGTTTATTCTTAATGCACCCTTTTCCTCCTTGTTTGCACCTTCTTTAATTACTATGCCAATATGTGACCAGTGAATTTCTCCACTGTGAGATCAATAAAGCTAATCTAATCTAATACATTAATGGTACTATTTGCACATAAGTCTGTCAAAGGCTCTGACAGATATCTTTACTTTATGACCAAAACAGTAGGTTATGTACTGTATGCATTTTTACCCAAACTCCACTGCTGAAAAAATGTATTTTTTAAGCAAGAATTAATTTGCTGCAACACTTTTAATCACTTGACGTCAGTGAAAAAATAAGACGATATGGTATGGTCAAATGAGACCTACTCTATGTATTTCATTGCATTGATGTTTACATGATAAATTTTTCTGCACATAACCCGAAATAACAAAAAGGTTTACATGTGGTTTGGACCATTTTATTTCTATGGATTAAACCGGTATACCCTAGATATTTTTGATACCGTAAGAGTTTAAGAGATGAAACAAGTGTGGATTTCCAATCAAGACAGAAGTTTCACAGCCAATTAAAAATCTGTCTAAAGAACTGTAGATCAGTGGGCATAGAAAGGATCCCCCCCCGAAACTGCTATGATCTGAAAATGGGGTATAAGAAGAGGTTCATTTGAGGGTCCAGTTCAGTTAACTGTCTTTGTTTACATTGCTTACTTCTGTTGTCAACATCTGAATTTCATTTCAACTGAAATGTTCGATTTATATATACTGGAAAAAGCATTGACAGCTCAATACGTATTTTATGTCACTGAGCTTTGGCAAGATAAGTTGATGATTAACCAGCAAGCTGCAGGGTTTCACGCGAGTTGGGATACACAGATTTACAGCACATCCATGGTTTTTTCAGCTGTCAGCTTAATCCACACTCCCTGCTGTTTCCCTTTTTTTAATGGCAATGCAGCTTGAATAAGTTATAGGCATCTTCAGAGCTCATAAGGACCTAGTGTTAAATTGTTAAACTCAGTGTCAACAGTCTGATATTCAGGGCTCAGATGTTGTTTTGAACAGGTGGAAAGGGAGATCCAGTTAGGAGACATGATGGTCTTAAACATGTGGTGATTCACAGCATGATGGGACACTCATTACCCAATGTTGTAACTGTCATAGCAGTTACATCTATTCTTTTTATAATTTATATGGGAAAGGAACCATATTTTTCCTTATGGTCAATACTAAACAGTTGTACATGATATGAAGCAGGCTTATGTTTAAATTAGATTTTTGGCAAAAACAAACTGACACCCTATTTGATCATATAAACTATGAATAAAAAGAATAAAATAATAAAGTTGGGCTCATATTAGTATTTAGTGTAAAACAAACACAGGAAAAGATAATTTTGACATTGTCAGAATGTAAAAATGAGAAGAATTTTTTTCCTATTTCACCTTTCATTAATTGGATTAAATATAATTGAAATGAATATAATTTAAAATCCTTCTTCTCATGTATAAAGACCTACATTTCCAAGCTACTTTTATACTGATGACTTTTAATTTTCTGTTCCTGAATAGACAAAATAGAAATTAGAGTCTTTTGACCGGAGTCTTTGAAAAAGAAGCTGATTAGTCACTTCATTTGGATGGGATTAAATTGATCCCATATAATAAAAAAATCTTGGTGTTATTTTTGATCAGGACCTGTCATTTAAATCCCATATCAAAGATGTTTCTAGAATGTAATTCTTTCATCAGTGGAATATTGAAAAAAAAAAAAAAAAAAAGAAATATCCTGTCCAGGGGTGAGGCTGAGAAACTAGTCCATACATTTGTTACCTCAAGGCTGGACTATTGTAATTCTTTACTATTCTTTATTACTAAAAGCCTTTAGCTGATCCAAAATGCTGCAGCCAGAGTTCTGATGAAAATTAAAAAGAGAGATCATATATCTCCTATCCTGGCTTCTCTTCATTGGCTTCCTGTTAAATCCAGAATAGAATTTAATTCTCCTTCTCACATATAAAGCCTTAAATGGCATAGCTCCATATTATATAAGGGATATGATTGTTCATCATGTTCCTAACAGAGCACTTCGCTCTCAATCTGCAGGTTTACTAGTGGTTCCTAGAATTTCTAAAAGTAGAATGGGATGCAGATCTTTAGTTATCAGGATCCTCTCCTGTGGAACCAACCACCAGTTTTAGCCTGTGAGGCAGACACCCTGTCTAATTTTAAGGCTAGGCTTAAACCTTTCTTATCTAATAAAGCTTATTCTTTGACCAGCTATAAGATATCCTACGCTATATCTATACTGATGTTGCCATAGGCTTAGGCTGCTTGAGGATTTATTGACCCATTTTTATCATTCTGCTTTATTCTATCATTTAATTAGTCCATTCATTGCTCTGCGGCTACTGGTTGCTAGATTCTCTTCATCCTATGTGGTCCCCTTTGTTTTGGCTCCTTCATTAGTTATTTCTGGATTTATGCTTCTGTTGCCACCACTCTGTATCAAATCTACAAGAAACCGCCTCAGCTTCCATCTCTGCATTTGGATCCTCTAAAAACCTCAAGACAACCTGACAAATATGCGTCAGTCGGATGGAAATTGAGTAATGATGGCATGTTGAACACATAAAGAACCAAAACTGCATTAAAAATACAGCAAAAAAAGAGGAAATTCTCTCTTCAGGTCAGGAATCCTTCCCTCGAGTCACTGCATAGGGATGCTGGCTGTTGCCATGGAAACAAGGTCAGCAGTTCCATGGCAACAAGCAGCCCTGACTTTCGTGCACAACTGTCCATAAGCAATCCTGCACAGCTCAGGCACCCATGATCAGCCTGTCTGCACAGACAGAAGCACAGTTAACACCAACATCTCAAATTGTTGGATTTCTGGTGTGATCTGCTGCGTTAGATCCGAGAATTGCATCGTTTTCATGCAGATTTCAATATATCACACCTAAAAGTTTCTACATATTTTCACCACTCAGCCTTTACTGTACACCGTGTTCTCAGGCCAACAGTGCGGTGATTTACTTTGTTTTTCTATACGAAGAATAAAAAAAGGAATCCTGGAGAATAAAAACGCCCTCTTTCCTAAATGAAACAAACATCTTTTAAGATAATACCCAGAGTGGCTTACCTGACTATGGCTCCAAAAAGCAGAGATTTGAAGGCAAATGGAGCTGAGGCGCATGTCAGTGTTATTATAAGCGGTCACAGCGCAACATTTCATTGCCGTGGATCGATCGCGCAACCATCGTGGGCGCTGCTCACGGCAGAGGAGCAGGTGGTCTCTCATTTAAAGGAGCAATCCGCCGCGAAATGTTAGTCAAAGTGGTTAAAGTGAGGTAGGGTTTGGAGCCTCAATCTGCAACTTTGATACCGTAACAGGGAACATTTAGACTGCACCACATATAGTAAAATAAGGATTAAAATATATGAAAAAAAAATCGTTTCTATAGAGAATGATCCAACATTTCAGCTTGTCTTGCTAAACCAGTGAATAAAGAGCTATGCATTAGAAAAGAAAATAGGTGAAAGAAATATACACTCTAGTCTAGGAAAAAAAATTAGCAGAAGCTTTAGGGAACAAGAATGCTATCAATTAATGTTGGAGCTTGTTCTGAGTACTGCCCTATTTGGGAGTTGTTGATTCTTTTTGTTTTTTTTATTATTATTAATTTCTTTTTCATAAAAAATTTAAATCCTTACCAGTTGGAGGCGGTAATGCACAATTTACCTAGGTGCATTAAAAAGTGAAGAAGAAACAATGGCTCCTGCCAAATAATCTCAGATTACCTATTTAAATTAGATTTTATATTAAAAAGAGAGGGAAAATAATGTGAAGGATGTGGAGAAAAGAAAATGTAGATCATGTACTGATGAACTGTAAAACATGAACAATAAACGGAGAAATTGAGAAGGAAGGTTGGAAGGACAGGCAGAGTCAAGTCTTAATGAAATATTGTGAAATTGAGGAAATATAAAGAATATTTACAGATTAAGGAAAGCATTATTTATTCATCTACAGATTACAAAATAAAAAAATAGAATTTGATGTAAAGTAATGTTGATACACACTCGTGTACAGTAGGTGGCGGTATGCAGTTGCTTGCGATCCGCCATAATAGAAAAGAAGAAAAAGAGAGGAAGAAACAACGGCGAGACACGCCTGGCATGTGAGGAGAGTCAGCGGTCTAGAGATTGTTTGGCGAGTAATATGTTGAATTTAAAGGTGGTTTTGGCATAATCTGGTTTGTGAGTGGATCAAGACAATGGCTGGTTGTAGTGGGGGGTGTTCGGAAGATGAAAATATGGATACAGAATGGTCTAGGGTAGGAAATAGAAGAGAGGGAAGAGATAAAATTAAAAAGGGATTAAATGTTGGAAAAAGATCTCTTGAGGATGAGGAAGAACGAATTGAGACAAGAAAGAAAATCATGATGGAAGACTGTAAAGTCATATTGAAATTTAAGGCTGGACAGGATATGAGTGGAGTAAGTCCTATCACCTTGTCGAATGGACTAAAGAAATTTGTTGGAGACGTGGAGTTAGCTAAAATCCTGAGGGATGGAAGCTTACTTATCATTTGTAAAACTGCAGAACAAAAGAACAAGGCCCTAAAATTACAAATGGTGTGTAAAAGGGAAGTGATAGAAAGAAAGGTAGTTGGGGAGGAAAGAGGAGTGAAAGGAGTAATATCAGGGATTCCGGTAGGAGAAAACTTGGAGGAGCTAAAGAAAACAATAAGAGGAGGAGAGATTATGGGCATCAAACGTTTACAGGCTTTTAGGAATGGGGAGAAAATGGACAGTGCATCTGTTCTTCTGGATTTCAAAGGTAGAGTTCTGCCTGATAAAGTGATGATTGGCTACATGAGTTTCAATGTAAGAGCTTATATACCACCTCCTCTAAGATGTTACAAATGTCAAAGATATGGACATACTGCAAATGTTTGCAAAGGGAAACAGAGGTGTGGTAGGTGTGGAGGTAAACATCCTTATGGTGAGTGTGGAGATCATCCTGTTAAATGCTGTAACTGTGGTGGAAATCATAGTGCAGCGTATGCAGGGTGCATGGTAAGGAAAGAAGCAGCTGAAATCCAGAAAGTTAAAACTGATAAGAGAATTACTTACGCTGAAGCAGTGAAAGAAGTTAAAAAGAATGATAATGATCAGAAAATAAATTATGAAAGGAAAAGGATGACAGACAATAATCAGTGTAATGTTACATTAGAAAAGTTGATTCCTTTTCTTGCATACATCATAAACCGTTCAGAGCAAGCAAAAACTAAAACTGAAAAAATAAAAATTATAGTTAAGGCAGCTACAAAGTTTTTTAGTATCAAAAACTTGTCTTGGGGAAAAAATTCATGATGAGCTCAGGCATGGGGAAGGATCTCTGGAAAATGAGGCCTCTCAAATCATTACATAACTCTAATATTACAATGGGACACTCGCAGTTTATTAGCAAATGGTCAGGAATTTAAAGGCTTCATTAAAAATTTAAATAAAAAAACAGATATAATATGCATTCAGGAAACATGGCTCAAGCCATCATTGCAGTTTAGTATTCATGGTTACTCAATATTACGTAAAGATAGAACAAGTGGGAATGGAGGAGGATGTGCCATATTTATAAAAGGAAAAGTTAAATTCATTCAGCTCTAAATAATATCAGATTTAGAATTTATTGCAGTAGAAATTTGGACAAATGAAGGGAATCTTAAAATTGTAAATTATTACAATCCTTAATAGAATCTTTAAAATAGAAAAGATAAAATTTGAAACAATATTAGAACACTGGTGAGGGAAAATAGTTTGGTGTGGGGACTTCAATGCACATAGCACTTTATGGGGAGATCAAGATGATTATAATGGAGGAATTTTAGAAGAGAACATTGAAGAAAAAGAATTGGTAGTTTTAAATAACGGGGTAGGTACTCGGGTAGACTTGGTAAGAGGTAAGGAATCGGCTATTGATCTGACTTTAGTTTCTCAATCTATTACTAATAATTGCAGTTGGAAAGTCTCTTAAAATAATGAATAAGCATAATACAGGGTGTTGTATTTGTGGGAAATTAGAAATTATCCAACATATTTTTTTTAGAATGCAATAAATATACTCAGGAAAGAGAGATGTTGTGTAGAGAGTTAGACAGGAATAAAAGTAAACTAGATATAAGGGAATTGTTTCAAAGGTCATCTGGGGATGTAGTTTTTGGGAGTATTTTTAATTTTCTAAGAAGAACGGCTATTTTAGGGAGAATATAATAGTTTGTCTGGTCCATACTCCATTCTGGAAGGTGGCGGTAATGCACCTATAAGTTGTTTGCCAACCGCCATTAAAAAAAAAAAAAGAAGAAGAAGAAGAAGAAGAAACAACGGCGAATGTTTGTATGACGTGTAGAATACCAAGTTAAGTATAAGTATGTAGTTTCTTTTCTTTTTTTTTCCTTAGAAATTATATACATGTCTATTAAGTAGATAGTCCATCACGAACCACACTCCATACCAGTAGGCGGCGGTAATGCTACTAAATGTTTGTTGCCAACCGCCAATAAATCCAACAAGAAGAAGAAGAAAAAACAATGGCTGCTGCCAGAGGGCAAAACAAACAGGGAGTTTCAACCTCAGATACTGAGCTTTTGCTGCACCCAGAGCTTCTCTCCAACGATTTTTTGCAGCTCATTTTGAGGGAGGTGAGTTAATTGAGTTTCAGAAAATAACCTTTTACTGTGAAAAGATAAAAGATTTTGATAGTTTAGCACCTCGGCTAAACACTGTGTCTGCTTTAATTGAGCTCGTTCTCTCTGTGCGGTCGGTGTCGGTTTTAAGTTGAGATTAGCTACCAGAGTGTTTTCTCTGTTTTGAAACAGAGAAATGTCGGTGCCAGAGGCTGTGAAGACAGGGACCGGCTAACAGAGCTCTACCTGCGGCATGTCATCCCACTGCCACAGCGGACTCTGCCCAACAGCCGCTGGGGTCGGAAGATGGAGAGGAGCCGGGGAAGACAGGCTGCCGCCGGACAAAGGTGGGACACTGGGGCTGATTGGTTTTAACCCTAGGATATTATTTCCTGCGACCAGCTTGGTGACCTTTAGCGTGTTTATGCTAAAGCTCCTTTTTCCAAAGCTCTTTTTCTAAAGCTCTTTTCTGTTTAGTATTATAATATTATTGCTGTTTTAGAAAGACACAGTCATTTCAGATAAAGCCATCCAGGTAACATAAAAATGTATCGGTATCATAAAGAATTTGCTGCCCCGAAATTATTAAAAAATATTTTACACACCATTTAGGTAAACGTGTCTAGCTTAACTTCACAGGGACGTAATTTTTTGGGGGGACATGTCCCTGCACTTTTTCGAAAGTCTGTTTTGGTCCCCTGTAGGTTTTACTGACCAAAAACCATTTTACTCTACATGTCATTGAGCACTAGGACCAAGCGGAAAACCCGGGCTCAAACTGAAGCCTGCTTTCCTGAGTTCAGACTGCCCACCAGCCCCTGATTGGCCCAACATCTTTTCTGGTGTGCTTGGCTGTCACCGCTGTCACTCGTAAAGGGCTGGTTATCCTCCTGCAGCAGTGTGTCGCAGTGAGCTTGTCGCAGATATTTTTGATTTATGCCCAGTTTTGAAGTGTGGTCTGCGCTATGTTAATCCATGCCACAACACAAGAGGACAATCATGAACCAGCTGTGGGTCTAGGGCAAGAAAGTGGAAAAACACAAGGGGCAAGTCTGTGCGACAACGGAGGGACATGGAAGCAAAAAAGTGCAAGGGTCTAGGTGGGAAAAGGGTCCCAGCGTTCTTGCGCACCTCGTTCTTCTAGCTGGTCCATCTTCACCAGCCGTTTTCCACAATGACGGTCATACAAACGAAACAAGCTGGTAAGGTACCAATCAGGAAATACGCATGTGTAGAGTGGATGTAGAATTGACCAATCAGAGGCCTCCTGTCTGTGGCACAGTCTGCAGTCACCTACACTTCTAGAAAGGTGCAGTTGAGTGTCTGTGGAAGGGGAAGATTTGCATTCACTGCAACACGCACACAGACGACCTGGTTTCTGAGTATAAACCAGCCTTAAGAAGCTCATCTGATGCGCCACTACAAACATCTGATGCGCCACTGAATCGAGTCTGTGATTGGCTGACAAACACACTGCAGTTAGTTATATTAAAAAATACTTTTTTACTTTTTTTTTTTAACAATGGTGTTCTTTTGGCTCTGAACAGTTTTAAGCACACAATGAAGTCCTTATACCATATTATAGATGTTGTATGTATGCATGTTTCATACTTGGTTTGATAGCTGATGATTTTAAGTTGTTTTCTATGGTCTTCTCAAACTGTACTACTTGCAGGAATATGTGTGCTCAGAAGTTTTTTGTTTTTAGAGGTTTTTGATTTTAACAGTTTCTATTGGTTGCTTTTCTCCGTTAAGCATCAGAGTAATCATTATAGTCAAATACAATGATATAGTTGAGGTTTTTAACATTGTACCTACTAGCAACTAATTAACAAGGCAACATTAACAAGTAGAAATGTTGAGAGTTAATTTGAATAACTGAACTTGAATTGATCCTTGAAGTTTGACATTAATAAGCTCTTAATACTGGGCCTGATGCAATAACATGTTCATTTTCTTGTCATAAATTCCTCTACTTTTTCTCCTACCTACATTCTTAAGTTCAGTCAATGATCCTCGTAAACCTGATGCGGTCCACCTATGCGTAAGTTAGCATGCGATCTGAGAAATGTCATTTTTGCATAATTACAGCCCAGTTAATGCCATATGAAGCTACGACTTCCCATCCTTGTCAGACGGTGTATTCATAAAAAAAGGCATCGAACACTAAGACAAAAAACTTTATTTGTTTGGACATCAAGGTTTTGCTGACTGACAGCTGAGCAGCAGAATTTAAAGAGCAATAAAGGCCAAGCAGTGAGGAATAAATCATAGCTGTAAATTACTTGGTTGTACTCTTACAGATTAAAAAAAATGCAAAGACAGATGAAAACTACTGGTGGAGACAAGAGGTGCAACATAATCATGTAAATGCTTAATAGAATAGAATAGATTTAAACTTTTTTGCCATTACATTGCCATAGTACAAAGCAACGAGATTCATGCTCTGCATTTAACCCATCCCCTTGGAGAGCAGTGAGCTGCCATTGTGCGGCACCCGGGGAGTAGCGTGGGGTTTAACGGTCTTGCTTAGGGACCCAGAGTGGCAGTCCATGGGACTGGGGCTTGAACTCAGAACCTCTGGGATCCAACCGTAATGCCCTAACCACTAGGCCACCCCTCCCCTAATGTGAGTTTCCATCAACCAACTTGACAACATGCTGCCACATCTCCTTTTCATAAACAGACGTATACTGCTCATCTCCTAACCATGTCCATCTTCATCACACTCTCCATCTCTCTCATACAGGATTAACATAAAAAAATGAACATATTTGACAAATTCCGACAAACTCAGACAAAAACATCCCCATTTAGTGTAATAACACTGAATGCAAGTCTGACCTTTAAGAGTTTCAACATGTCACTAAACCTCTTTCTGCACTTCCATTCGTTTTTTATGTTCCAGGTGTTTAAATAGTAGCTTAATCCCTGACTGTTCTTTCTTTTGATAAAATAACAAATTAAATCAGTGTCCCCTGGATACCGACATGCAGCTGTAGATGTCCTGACTGATCATTAGCAAATATGAATGTAATTTATGATTGCAGAGTTACATAATATATAAATCTAATAATGTAGGATAATAAAATGGACAATTGCTTCTCAGTAACAACAAATGTAGTTATTTAGTGAAAAACTAGGTCTGAATAGCAGCTGACTTATTGCGCAACACTCCTTCATCAAGTATGGAGGAGTCCTAAAACTTGTTTGTACATGAGAGAAAATTAGAAGCAGGAGGAAAATACGAAATTTTCTCCTAAATCATTCATACTAATGATGATTACTTTGCTTGTACAAACGATTCCTGTATGGATTCTCAATAGAATGCATGCAGGTCATGCCAAAGGGGTTTCTTCTGGACATGGTTTTAGACCTGAAGTAAACCAGGAAATTCTCTCCATCCATTGCTTATACTCCAGTAGTCATTTGTAAACTTTGAAAGGTCATGAGATGCATGTCACAAACAGGCAATTTGAAAAGAATGACATCAGTTTCTGACAAGCTTTTGTCAGATCAGATTAACTGTGATAGATGTCCAGCACAGAGGTAGATCATGCCCTATTTGTCATTCAGAAAAATATATTGAAACTGTATGTGTGAGGTCAATGAAAGGACAACAAATAATGCACGGTTAATGTAAAACAATTCAGAAAATCTCTCATCAATAAGAAAAAAAAGCATTAAAAAAGAGTGCACTAATGAAAACACCAGATATCCACAGATGTTATTTATTAATCCCTTTGTAAAGACTCTTATCTTAGAAGTAGCTGCATTATTTTGATACTAAGAATCTGTTGTTTAATTCCCTTTATCCAGCTCCAGCAATGACCAGCATAGAAAAAGGCCTCTGATTGTGTTTGACGGCAAGTCGTCTCAGTCGGGTCCACTGAAACTGAAGAAACCAGACTGTTCACCAGGGCCACCCGGAGTCACAGACAGATTAAAACCTCCTCCAGCTGCAAATCTGTCCAACCCCATCCGTAAACTCTCAGGCACTTCGTCGCCATTGTCTTCTTCATCCACACATCGCAGCTCTGATGCTTCAAACATCAAACGGGATGCAGAATCCTCGGTAGGGTCTTAACAATAAATACATGATATAGAATGATAGCTAACAGTGTTTTTATAACAAGGAAAATAACAAGGAATGTGTTTTTTTTCTTTTTAGGCTACACTAAAATCTCCAGAAGTGAAGAAAAAGATCCAACATGTAACATGGCCCTGATCTCTGACCTAGGATGGCAATCTAGACTTATATATAGATATCTTCCTATCATCTATTTTCCATCTCAAACCCCAAACCACCTCTCATTAATTACTGTTTTCAGACTAAAAAAAGGTAAAGAGCCTGTTTCAGATGTACATCAGGACCCCTTTAATGTTCTTATAAATGGTGGACAGTCAACAAAGCAGTGCGACGCTCAGGAGATCAACCCTGCTTGTTGAATTCAGGAGCTTCCTTCTTGCAACCTGCAACCTCAAGTGCCCTTTAGGTCCTTATAGCCAGCATCTCCCATCGTGTGTTTTTTATATCAGGAGGACGTCCTGTTGATGGTTTCATGTGTTTGATGAACATGCAAGTGTGGTTTATTAAACATAAAAAGAAATACAGAGGAATTGAACACTATGTAAGGGATCATCAGGGACGGATGAGAAGGATTCATCTGATCTCTACATTGTAGGAGTTGTGCAGTTGATACCTGTCAGTTATTGCTCTAATTCCACTGAGAACAATTCATTTAGGATTACTTCTAAAATTCTTCATTGATTTCTTTATTGTAAGTTAAGCTGATTTCAGGTAGATTGTGTTTAATAAATTTTGATGAAAAATGTGTGAAAAATATGACTAATTTTGTATATTGAACATGAACCTAACCTGGGATAGATCTCTTTCATGTTGTATTTATTGGTCAGGAATATTTTCACTTTGAAGCCGATTTCTTTGATGTTGACAAAAAGTGTCTTTAATATTTGTAAAAACAGTTTTTTTTTTTTAAATAAAATCCAACCAACAGAAACAACTTTGTTGCTTTACTTGTTGAGGACAGTTTGTGGGTTTAATTTCATATGCCTTGATGCGCCTTTGGAGATCAAATAAAAGTGAGATTCTGGTTACAAATTATTAAAGCTATAATATTACTGGTGCTAATTAATATGAATGCTGTTGGCATATTCACTCTAATTTGCCCTAAGAAAGTCATTCAATGATTATTTAATTTATTAAAACAATTCAGGCACTATTAAACATTTTTTTTTTTTTTTCTGTCCATCTCACAACCAAAAGCATATTATTAGTAGGGCTGGGTAAAAAAATCGATTCCTTTACATTTTTGCAAAATCGATGTCTAGGAAAGAAATTGATTCGTTTTATAGTGACGCGCGTGACGTTCACATTCAAATGAGCAGGAAAGATGCACTCAGGATTACTTCAAGCCAGACAGCTGCAAATATAACCCAATAGGTTGACAGAAGACATTAACAAATGGGGGCTGACCAGCAAACACCCTGTAATTGTTACAGACAACGCTGCAAATATAGTTTGTACAGTGAAGATAATGCAGTTCATGCATGTCTGCTGTGTCCCCCCTGTGTCACGTCTGCTTGCTCAAGTGAGGCTTCACTTTTCACAAACAAGTTGGCACGTTTTGAGACAGTTTTGTTCACATCTCAAGTTTAAACTGTCTGATTTACAAGTTTGCTTTTTGTTTTTAATATGACAGGAAAAAATAAATGAGTATTTTGAAACACAGTTGAACCACTTTCATTGTTGTAAAAACTGATCGAATCGAAATTAAATGATTTAGAACTGTACTAATCAAAATCGAATTCGAATTCAGGGTGAAAATACCCAGCCCTAATTATTAGTGCTTTTTGGTTTTGAGCAAACAGTTAATTAAATGTAGACAAGTTCGATTTTGTCAACAGGGTTGTAGTACAATACAGACTAATGTCTGCTTCTGTCATCTAAGCCCAGATTAAATACAGTAGAAGGCTCATTTAAAAACGAGCTTACCAAAGTGCTGTAGAAAGTCTTTGATTTCTTGTCTTTTGCAGTGTGTTTTGTCGATTCGTATGGAGCCTATCGATAAACTTATATTCACTAAGTTGTTTTCTGATTTGGTCTCTGGCTCATTTTAACACATGGACATGTTCCCATTTAAACCCCTCTGTCATAGATCTTGCTGCTGTAGCAAGGGGATGCTGGGCAGTGTGAACTTTCTTTCAAATATGACTTCATATAAGCTGGTGGCTAGCTATATTTTTGCAGGTTTTCAGGTGTGCCAATCTTTCCATTTTAAAGTGGATTAAACATGGCTCTGTTAAGAGGTTGGGGTATTCTTTTATAGCAGTTTCCACATAAAATCTTGATACATTAACATTTGTTGTTGAAGGGTAGACATATTAAGATCAAGGGGAGATCCCTCTTAAAAAGAACTGCACATTTCCTTTTTTATTTTATTTCTTTGATTTATTGTTGTTTTGTAATTAAACATTCACTTGTCTTAAATTCTGCTGAGAAACCAAAAGAGGAGAAGTGGAGTTCGGAAGCTGCATTATGAGACAGCGTTTTCTTATTTTTCCAAATTGTTAATGACAAAACTTTGATTTACGCACGTTAGGTCTGGCTGCTCACAAAATAGCTGACATGCATTTTTGATTCATGCCTTAAAGTTACTTTATTAGTACATCATTTTACTTTCTGACGGAGCTTATATGTCACTTTGAATACGCTTCGCAAAATTAAGGAAAACCATTACTTTGCAATTCAGAGCTGAAAACATACAATCCTAGTTCTACTTGCATTCTATTCTAATATGTAGTGAGACTTTGCCATTCAATAGCTTTTAGCTGCATTGTTTGCTCTCAGGTGGGGTTAGATATCCTTGCCACATTCTGGGCAGAGAATATCATCCCGTTCGGTCAGGAAACCACGGCCCACCAGGGACACGGAGCACTTCTTGCAGTTGAAGCAGTCGTTGTGCCACTGGCGCTCCTCGAAAGAGATGTATTTGCTGCCACCCAGACCTGAGGAAAAAACATCCAAGTCTACATCAGCACACCTGAGAAACCAGCTTTAGCTTCAGTTCAGAGTTTAAGCTTGTTGGTTACCACTAATCGGGGTGGTGCAGGAGGCACACTTCTTGGCATAAAGGTTGCAGAAGCAGTTCAGACAGTAAGCAAAGTCATCTCTCGAGGTGAACCTCTGGCCAGAAAGCTGCTGCTTGCAGCTGGTGCACAGGAAGCAGTCCTTGTGCCAAGGTTGGTCACGGTAGGTCACCCCACCAGTGGTGATTGGCTTTTAAAAAGAAGCATTGTTTTATTAATCCTCCCTTATTAATAAATAGAATTAGCTTGTAGAGCCTGAAGTCATACCTTCTTGCAGTGCACACACTGCATGGCAAACTGCTTCTCATAGCAGGGCACACAGAAGTTCTGGCTTTCTTTCGGGATGAAGCTCTTGGTGCCTATCGGCTGCTGGCATCTCTTGCAGGTAAAGCAGGTCTCATGCCAGCTGTTGCCCTTGTGCTCCATCTTCCTGGAGCCTTCAGGAGGATAAAATGGAAGAGTACAGGAAGTTAAAAAGGACAAAAGAGACACTGGTGATATAATTATGGGAATCCCAGTCCACACAATTCACTGCAAGTAGGCAAATTAACAAACCTCAGCTTATGACGTTTAATGTCATGTAAATAAACCATGTAACCATGGTTGGAGTTTATCCTATAGACTTATGCCCCTTCCTATTTCTTTGCTTATCCTATCATTTTTTTTCAATTCTCTATTATTTTGTAGCCTCTGGTTTTTCTAAGGAATATTTTTAATGTTATGTAAGATTGTCTTATAGAATAGCTGTACATTCTTGTGACAAATGCAAAAGAAATGTATTCATCTTACAGCTGGTGCTTCTTGGAAGCTGCCCTTCTCACAAAATATTCTGTTTGGATTAGTTTTCATCAGAAATTTTGAAAAGCATGTTTTTTTGTTTGTTTAATTGTTTTTTTCTTTTTAAACAATGTTATCAGTGAGAAAAGAAAAATGTTTCCAGCAAGGTATGTAAACCTAAGATATTAACTGAGCACCAACCACAAAAGTAACATGACACTGAAAATATTCACACATCTTCATGTCATCTAATAGCAGCAGAGCTACACACAGCAGGAAGTTAGAAAAGCTTTTGTTATTTTCTTCTATATTTGTATTTTCCACATAACAAACCAGCCGACAAGTACTTAGGAAATGTGATGAGCATTTTTTTTTAGTGTTGTTGTAAATAAGGACCTTGGTTTAATAGCAGTCGCAGTGTTAATTCACCTGATGCCAGCAGTGTTTGCATTCGTGGAAACTTATTTTCATGAATGGGATTTTCAGAGCCAGAGGCGGTTTTTTCAATAAAACAGGGGGGTTAGTCCTGAAAAACGGTCCCCATGAGTTGCTTTTATGGGTGTCGTTCTAATGATTAACTGGAGCCCCACATGTTGTGAAAAGTCCAAGCAATAATCAAACTTGCTGATTATTGCAAGGAAGGAATCAGCTAGGGCTCCAGTTATTCTAGAATCCAGCACCTCTATCCTCAAAACGCTTCTTAAAGACAACAGTTGTTGCATGAAAATCTAAAATCTTTGTACACTTCTTACCTGGCATGATGGTTTTCTTGCAATCATGGCACTTGGAGGAATACTCATTGGAGTAGCACTCAGTGCAAAGAAGCTGCTCATCCTTGGTGGAGAAGGGTTTGTCCACCAGGGAGCGCTTGCACTGGAAGCACTTGAAGCAGTCCTCATGCCAGTGACGGTCCTTGTAGGACAGATCCTGCAGGAACATCAGACAGTTGGATCAGGCTGACACAGTCAAACACTTTGTATCTTCATGGGGTGTTTTTTTTTTTTTTTCATCTCTTACCCTGGTGTTACAGCCAATAGGCTTTTTGCACTCCTCACAGGTGTTGGAGTACAGGCTCTCATAACATTTCACACAGTAGGGATTCTCCTCTCGAAGGACATACTTCTTCCCAAACAGGGACTCCTTGCAGTAGTGGCAGTCATAGCGCTCGGTCATTTTGACCAAGAGATGCTCACCTGAGAAAACAAAGAAGTAAAGGTTTTATTTTCTTTTAGGTAGACACCTTTTCTGCTTTAATCTATCCAGCCAGCTGCAATGTTCTCCACATTGAAAATCAAAGAGTGACCAGAGAGGAGGATATTAATAACTACTATCAGCCCTGCTTAGAGACAGTTTACACTTGCCCTCACTGCATACCAGAGGCCACTATGCAAGTGTGTACTGACCCATCAGGGCCTCACCTCCAACTGTCAGTGCCAGACCCCTGTTTTCTCCAGTGATTGTGAGCAGCACTCGTAGTAATGACTAATAAAAGCGAGCAGCTGAATGGGGTCTACTTTTGTAGCCCACTACCAAAAAAAAAGAAAATTCCAGTCTGTTTTTCCTATACCTCACACTCCAGGCTTGTTTTAAGATGAGGCCTGTGACTGATTGGTGAAAGCTCTTAAAATTGAAGAGGTTTTCATCTTTTGTCTGGACAAAACTGAGACTTTTAATCCATCTGTGCCTCTCCGTTATGAGTGCAGTTGACCCCTCCCACATTCCCGTATTGTCTGCTGCTCCCACCATGACTCACCTAGCTTATATAAGGATTTATCTGGCTCCTAAAAATACAGAAAGATAATCTGAATGGCCACAAATAAGACTTGCAGCTATTTGGATGTGCTGTGCAGCTGTTTTGTCAGATTCTGAGGTCTGCTTTGATGACCATCCATGTGGGAAACAAACTGAGATACAAGTAACTCCACTTCGATTAGAAGGCATGTCTGCTGTTGAAGTGTTAAAGCTGCTTTCCACAGCTATGCATTAAAAAAAGTTCTTCAAATTCAAAATACAGCTGATGCATTGTCAGAAGTATGTCAAAAACAATAATAATTTGCATTTTTTTCCCACTCTGTGAGACATTTTTTTGATATTTACACTTGTTGTTAAATTAGTATTTCTACATTTACATAATGCAATCACTTTTATATAACGGATGCAAGTATTTTTCTAAGATCTGCTGCTTTTCCAAAGCAAGAAATCACGAGTACATTCCTTCTAAATTGAACCCAGTTTGACATCAATACATAAATTAAAGGTTTTAAATTGGATAATTGAGTTAATATATCTTTGAAGATTCTGTCATTCAGGTCATAGTCAAGCTTGAAAAAGTTCAGTCTAGGCAACTGAATGTGAAGTTTTGTATAGACATTTCACCTCTCATCCAAGAGGCTTCTTAATTTCTAATAGTGGAGGGAGGCACTGAGATTAATATACTGTAGGTGTAACAAAGACTGAGGAGAATATATTTTTTCCCCCTAATTCTTTGTTGCACCTACAGTATATTAATCTCAGTGCTCCTCACCACTAGCATGAACTGAAGAACCCTCTTGGATGAGAGGTAAAACATCCAAGAGGTTCTTCAGAGTTCATCCTGTTGCCCAGGTTGAACTTTTTCAGGCATAATGGGGTTAAATTTGAGGCCAAATTTGGCTTTAATTTGCAAAAGATTCTATTGAGTTTTCTATTGTGTAAATAATATTAACTTGAAAACTTAAATTCTCATGCATCTAAAATGTGTAAAATAACATGATATGTTGCACATATTCAGCTGCAGAATATCATTTTTAATGTTTAGGAGAAGTCATATCTAATTCCTAAACCAAATGTAATGTCAGGGTATCATAAACAGCATCTTAGTTTCAATATGAAGTCACCCCTTTGTAATTTGCAAGAAAAGTTAGTCTTGTAGTGAGACTAAGGATAATGAGAAAACAGCAGGGAAGCCTTAATTAGCTCTGTGAACTCAGATAAATGGATTCTCAGAGGGTTTATTTTTCCACAGAAATGGAAAAGGAAATGTAGCCAAGGATGAGGAGGGGTAAACAATGAGGGGACGTGTGCAGCTGGAAAACAGGAGAACATGAATTGGTGGAAAGGGAGGAACTCAAAAGGATGCAATGAACAGCAGTGTCCCAGAGTAGAAGGAATGGTGAGTAAAGACCAGTGAAGAAGAGAGAAGAATGGACAGGTGAATGGGTGGATGAACAGAGATTGGCTCTTACCTTCCTGTGTGAGGAGTGTGCAGCTGTGTTGAGTCTGGGGCAGACTGAGAGAGGAGGCTGTGGGCGCGCTGTAGTTACTCCTGATTACATTAGCCGTCCCATCACAGACTAATTGGAAATGGGGTGGGGTGGATGGGGGTGCAGCGTGGGGGCAGGGTTTCTATTTTTTTTGTTTGTTTCTAGTTCTATAAATACAGCAGCACCTCAAAGAGATAACCCTTGAGGCCCCCTTAGCTGTCCCCACTCAGTCACCAGCAGGACCATGTAGCCATTTAAGGTCACTCAGTTGTTCTTCTCCCTCTCTTACACTCACCAGGAGTTAGTGCACTCTAAACCTTCTTTGTATCAGAGCTTTCTTGGTGCTGACTTCTGTTTTTTTTTCTTCTTTCATTTGATCATTGTGATGCTCTCATGAATCGGTGAGGATTTCCTATCCCCAGATGTCTCATCTTTCCCCACGTCCTCTTTTTTCCCCTTGCAGTCCTAAACCTCCAGTGTGATGGCTACTGTATCCAAGCTCGCTAACAACAGAGACCCATATGGTTTCTAGGAAAGCTTTAGCTCTGCCGTCTGCAAACTCTCACTCGCTCTTTTGGACCATCCATTGCCCTCTGTGCAAATGCTCCTGTCTTCTCTCTATGCCTCTGAAACAGTTTATTTCAGAATATACGACACTGCAGATCCACTTTAATTTTTGTGCTACATTTATGTGACACCATGGGGGTGTTTTACCCTCTCGATATATGCCACGTAATGTATGCTAACATTTTCATAACCCCATTTTCCTTTTCCTTACAGGGTTATAACTTATTATCCGACGTCTGTAATGCTGTAGCTAGAGACATTACCCTTAAGTAGAAGGTTAATCAAAGTTCTGATTTGTATGTTGCTGCTCATTTTGAACTGATACTGACAGGAAAACTCGCTAAACTGGCTAATTAAAAACACACATTTTCTAGTGGAAGAATACATGTACTCTTAATGACAGTGGTGGTTGCATCAATTGCTAAAGCTAACTCTTATGGCCTCAAAGACAAATTCAATTAAATTTATTCATATAGGGCCAATTCACAATGCATGGCATCTCAGGGCACAAATGACTTAACTGTTTATAAACCATGAGCAAAATGTGTCTAAAATGGAGAAAATGTTTTTGCCAGTCTAACCAAATTTTTTAAATGCACAATATGTGGGATAAGGTAAAATAAGTTAAGATACTGGGTACATAAGATCAAATTGTGTAGATCAGAATGGAAGGTTTGCCTAAGCTTCTGCTATTGAGCGCCCCGCCGCTTATGGCCGATCTTACCAGCATGTCTTTAGTGGCAAGGGAAATCAGAGCGCATTAAGGAAGTCTACGCAGACACAGGGACAACCTGCAAACTTCGCACAGAAAGGCCCTCTGCTGAGCCCAGGACTCGAACCTGGGCCCCTCTTGAAAGCAAGAGTATAAAATCCATTCATCCCCGAAAAGTGTGATACACGCTCACTTTAGAGAGATCAGTCGATGGAGAACCCAGGGAGACCTCAGAGATGCACAGATACAACATCTAAAATCCCTGCAAAGAGACCAACTTTTTGTAGTACAAACCAGGAGCATCTTCCTGCTTTTGCACTGCTACACTGCTACAAACTGCTCCACTGGTCAGCCTGTATCAGAACATTTACCGGTAAATCTATAACAATTTTTGTTGAAAAGTTTAAAATGGAGACGAATGACACAAAAAATATCCACTGCATTGAAGTGTCTTGTTTAAATTTCCAAAGAAACTATTATCTCAAATAATATTGGAAAAAAAATAGATGCAGGCCAAATCCTAGCTGTAATTAGATAATGTAGGCCTTTAATTTCCTTATTTCCAATAATATAAACACTCTACTAGTGTATTTAGGACCAAGCATTCAGAACAAACAGGAAGTTTAGACTAGCACTTTGGGCAAAATTGAAGTCAGATGATAGCAACTCAAACAGAAGACGATGTTGTACAAGCTTTTCTAAAACGACTGGAAAAGGATTTAATTTAATTATTATTGAAATGTGGCAGTTAGTGTTCAACCCGGGGCTCAGAGACAATCATTTCAGTTCAGTCCATTTAATTTCAGACATGTGGTCAAGTTAATACCTTAAGGGACAAATCTGTTTAATGCCCAGCTGAAATAATTCCCAAGACTGCCCTTGCTTTCCTTCTCTCCTTGGCCCTTCTTTCCATTCAACTTGTCCAAAGCAACCCCCCCTCCACCCTGCACGCTCTGAACCAGGGCCTCCACCTCAGCTGCTTAGGCCAGCGGATAAAAGTGCAGCTGTCTGGGCTATCATGATGGTAAAGCCCGGTACTTACTCCGGCCGTAAATGTAGCAGCGTGAAAAGGTCAGCCCAGGCAGTCCCCATCATCACCAGAGTACTGTTAATCATTAATGCCACGGTGACCAATTGGACTGGAATTACTCGGGGTCATCCAGGATCCAGTATCAGCCCTTTGGAAGAACTTCGCTGTGCTTCATGTGGACCTGGTCGAAATGGATCCTATAGCAACTAGCTTTGAAGAACGTGCTGCGTCATAATGAGCGTCTCAGAGGGGCAGTTAGAGCTCATGAAGACGGATACAATCATTTGAGGGTTCCACTGTGGGAGCAAGAAGGCAACTGCCCCTGTCTTTACTTGACATGGGATCCAAGGTGCTTGTTTTAAATGAAGGCTGTAGTGCCCGCCTGGTTAAATTAAGCATAGAATGGAGACAAAAAATGGGGAAAAAAATCCAATTTACTCCAAAAATTGCATAAATATATAAGGTTTTAGCATTTAAAGAACCAAAGCAGGATTAAGTTAAATTAAAATAAAAAATCATACACAATGTAATAACACGCTGCAAAAGGTTGACAAAAAGTATGTAAAAAAATATTGAATTGGTGCATTTGCACTTGATATGAGTAGGGAAATGGAATGATCTGAAACTGGAATGAGATTTTTTTTAACCTAAAATAAGATTTTAAAAAAATCTGTATTCTCTTATTTCAAGTGCAGTACATATAATGAAATGTTAAGTGGCAAAACTACATTCTACATTTTATCCATTTCAAGAAATATTGACTTATTTCTAGATCAATGTTTGCAGTGGGTGGGTTTTTGTTTTGATTTTGATGAGTTTGATTACAGCCAATAAAACCATTCCCCCCAAAAGGAATATTTCATGAGACCAATGTACCAATGTAATATAAAATTTTAAACAACAGAAATGTTGTTGTATGGCTAACACAATCATGGGAAAGAACTGCTGAGCTGAAGGCTGTCCAGCAGACCAGTTACCCTCTGCACTGCACAAGACACACAGGATTCTTAGTAAAGAAGACGTCCATTTACCATGACCTGTGTCTTTGGGGACAGACAGCCTGCAAAATCATCACTACCTTTAGAAGGACCGTGAAGGAAGCAAAGCCCTTTAATGGACTTTGACTGGGTCATTCTAACATATGAACATGCTTTGATGTATTAAATCCATTTCAGTCCAAAATTACTTTATTATTGCAAAAGGAAAATATTCATACGGATTTCTTCAACAAGTTGTTCTAAATGTTGATGTAAGGAGGAATCTGCTGTACCTGCCTGTCTTGCCACTGATCTTAGTAAACTTCTGACTCAAAACCCTTTCTTTGAAGAAGATGCATGAAGCCTTCAATCACTGCTCTGCCCATGTTTCCCTCCTTCTTAAATCTGTTAAAAGCCTTTACCGGATTTCTGACTACACTTATCCCCTCATAGAGAGATAGATTCCCTGTCCTAGCTGAAGAAAAGCATCCCAAGAACATGATTTGGCTACCTCTACAAAGCACAATAAAGTTTAGCTAGTTTTTACCAACAAATAGTGCTTCAAACATACAAGATACGTCCTGTTCCATATGTCTACTGGTTGTCTAATCAAGGCATGTTGAGCCAGAATTAGACAAGTAGGCTCAACATCGATGGCTAAAGACTGAATAAAGAGAGGCACCTGTGCAAGGTACTTTTTTGAGTTGTCGTAGGAAGTAAAGTCTCTGTCAGGATCTTCTACCGAACCATATCTGTGTGAAAACAGGCTCGGGTCTCAAGAAAAGGTGGTTACAGGTAACTAGTGGGGATACATTTTTTTTTACAAAGTCTTTAACAGGATGGAGGAGGGAAAGGGGGGTCAAGCTCCTTGTTGTTGTGACCTCATCACTGGACAAGCCAATCCACATCATGTCTATATGCAGACTAATTGCAGTTCTTATTTACTCCATTTAAAGTGTTTTTATCTACCGTACTTACTTTTTAGATTATTTTCAGGCTCTAAAAAATCTAGGCTAGGTTTAACAGATCTATGCTCTAGTGGCCTTTACTTTTGAACGCAGGTAGACAGGAAAGGGGGAATAAATGCAGCAAAGGACACCAGACCGGGACTTTAACCTCTAACAGCTTTGTTGAGGACCCAAGCCGCAGTCTGAAGATGTCTGAAGTCTACTGCAGACATCTTCTTTGATGCAGCACTTTTTTCCCCTCAAAATTGAGCTCACTGTAATGGTATGTGTTTATTTAATTCAATTGAGTAATACTCTTAAGAATTGTTTTTGTTATTAGTTTTACCAAAATGAACTTTGTAATTTCCTTTTTTAAGAATCCAGTCTGTTTACCAAAAGGAAAGGAAAGACTGTAAACTCTCTGTGATGCTAAAGAATAGTAGTGCTCATGTGTCTGGTGCAAAATAAAAGGTTTTATCCCTGACTGTAGTAACAACTGCAAAGAGAAAAATGTAATTACTATCTCACTGTTAAAGGTTTTAAATATAAGGTTCCTGCACTAGTTTTACCATCAGAATCTCCAAGCAATAAAATGCATGTACAGTTTTTCCCATTGAAAACAGCTGATTGGTTCCTTTTTGCATGGAAGTGAATTAATGAGCATTATTAAACGGCTCCTTAACTCATTGTTGCTCTTTTTGCAGTTGGTGCCACTGTGGTGATGTGGGTCTAAATATGACACAGAAAATCCTCCGTCATTTAGCATGGTGTTGTGTTCCTTGGCGACTAAATCCCCTGCAGAGAATACGGGGGGATATTTCGACACCAGCTTTGACCTGACCCTTTATTTAGACACTGAAAGCTCTCTTTTGTCTGATGTTCTCTTTGCCCTGTTTGGTTCTCTCACTAAATACGTTATGCAGTCACATCTGTCTGTACGACTGTACTTTTTTCTTTAATCTCAAGGAAGTTTATTCTGACATATAAGATATTTATTTTTCAAATTCATTTTTTTTAACCGGATTATAGCTTTTGTGGCAGCAAAAATATTCTGAATATAAATGTAGCATAATTTTTTCCTTAATGATTAGATTTTGAATTTTTATTCACCATAACAAAGTTGTGTCTACCACAAACTCCCTTACCCTCTTTCCTTTTAGAAGAGAGTGAAAACACGTGAAAACTAAAGAAAAAAAGAACGCTGTGTCTTAAATACTGAAATCTTTTCCTTCTCCTGCTTGCTTTAGGATTGTACATGCATCATATTCTGTACATCTTCACATTCTTGTTTCACTCATAACAGTTTTTTCCATCCCCATTAGATCATCTTAATCCTGTTCACTTTAGATTATCCCAATCTGTGTAAACTCAAATTACATTTGTGTAATATGAAAAATGTGATGTTCTTAAAAAAGGTTCCAAAAAGAGAGGAGATCTAGAAAGAGTATGAATACTGTGCTTTTCGTCTTCAACAAATATTGAACCGGAACTCTACTGTTAAATGCATGTATAACATAGATGCATAAACACCTGCATTTTATGTCAATGTTAAATGCTGTTTAAAGTAACAGATTATAATTAAAATGTCTCCAGACCTTTACT
Source organism: Cyprinodon tularosa (assembly GCF_016077235.1). Taxonomy (NCBI): domain Eukaryota; kingdom Metazoa; phylum Chordata; class Actinopteri; order Cyprinodontiformes; family Cyprinodontidae; genus Cyprinodon; species Cyprinodon tularosa. Next base: position 1,074,126 of record NW_024038975.1, on the reverse strand, counting down.
GGTTGATGATTTTCTTTATTTGGAGCCTGCTGATTTTTAATTGGTCATGCCTGCTCTATAGAGTCAGTTAATACAACTATCTCCAACTCCCAAGATCTAACCACAAACATCTGCAATAAAGCAAGAGACAAGAAGAAAAAACTCTTTGAAACAGGCTGACATCACCTAAGAAAATATGATCCAATATCAGGCAGATCACAAGCACAGCCTTTAAATGAATAAATTAATACAGAATACACAGTGAAGGAAACCCTCAGATGAGCACATCTCCATTGCATTTAGTTACCCATTTGTTTTCATAATTACGGACTGTGTAAAGGTGTTATCTTGAAAAAAAAAATAACATCAAACTTAACTTAAGCAAATACATAATCAAATTGTTATATTTTGAAAAGAGAACAAACAAACTGCACACTCAGTTTTTGGTCGTTTCTTAGCATAAAATACAAGTTTGTTGTAAGATGTAGATGTCACAGTGGGGTGGAGGATTTTGAGGACCCAAATGCAGAGATCAGGAGGCAGAAGTGAGTGTTGAAGATTTAATAAGTAAACTGAGGCAAAAATCCAAAGTACAAAAAATAAAAGGAACCAAAAAAATAGAAAACTTCAGGGTAAACTCACTGTGTGGAGCCAGAGATAAAGGAAACAGCAAAAACAACAACAAGGAACCAGCAAAGAGTGACTGCAGAGGTGGAGTATATAAGGGGAACAGAACAAAGGATGGGCTATTGAGAAATTTCTTTGCAGTGGATTTACCATCAAACAGGAAAATAAAACTTATCTTATAAATCTTACTGAATATTATGGTTTACACAGACTTAAGACTAATCAAAAACACTCATTTGGACTTTTTACTATTTATCAAGCCTCTATTTACAAAGATTTTTAACACAAAACAATTGTTGCTTTATGCTTTTATAGTGAGTTCCAAACTAAACAAAACCAGAACTGTTTGGAGGAGTAAGTTTCCAAAGTGATTCGTTTACATCAGGATTTTGATCCCACCTTTATCCCTCAGTGCCAAGCTAGGTTTATTCTGCACATATAAAACATCATCAGGTATAAAAAGCTTTGGAATAAAAGCCACACATCTTTGTATTGGTACATCAAGCACAATACAACTTCAAGAGTTCTCAAAATCCATTCATTTTAAATTCTCAGAAAATGTTACCTTCCCTTGGACCCAGAAACTCACCGATAATATACTTTAATTTCTTTTTACAGCTTCTGATTCCCGTGTCTAGGCTGCAGCTAGGTCTCCCAATACATCGGCGCATTAACTCTTACGTTCCAAAGTAAACGAGCTAAAGGGGTGAGAATATCCTTTCATGTTCTTGCGTGTGGATTGCAGACCTCTCATGCGTTTACTTTTTAACCCCTACAGATCTGAGCCCTGCCTTTTAATCAGGACCAAAAAATTAACAGTAGCTTAAGCTAACACTAGTTTTAATTCACTATTATGTCTTTGCAATTTATGTAACAAAATAATATGTGTGGTATTTTACCACTGGTATATTTCATAGTTTAACTTTTTATTTATGCAATGCCTAAAGCTTTTTTTTCTCGTGTTCTTTTAATAAAATCATGTTTATACGACCCTGCTGGTTTCTCTGGTGTTTCTAGTTACAAGCAAGTAATTAGAAACTGAAGTGGTGCTTGTTAAATGACAGCTGGCCCCCTCCGGACGAATTTATCTTACTAAATATGTCTGCTGTAAAAAAAAAAAAAAAAAAAGAAAAGAAAAAAGAAAGGACAGCTGATATGATGACTAATCTGACAGCTAATACAAAGCCCACATTGCAGAACTTGGATTCAATAGACATGACGAAGAGTGTTGGTGTGGTGGCAGGTGTGCACCAAATGTTTCCAAACTGCTTTAGTCTTCAGTTTTAGTTTGTGGTCACTTTGTTCATGTTTTCATAAGATGGATGTTGTTAAACCATAAATATGGATGTTTTCCACGCACACAAACAAAATGTGTTTGTAGACAAAAAACAAAATTGTTTGTAGACAAAGAAGAAAAGATGAACCCAAAAGCCCATAGGTATATTGGTATAATTTCTTTGGGGTGCATTTCTTCACTGGTTAAGTACTAATTAGCTCAAACATAATTCAAAGAAAGAAATCTGTTCCATTAGACATTTTTTTTTTAGTTTCAGATAAAAATCTAAATGCTTGATAAGGGACAGCTGCTCAGTTTATTTAATATAAAGCCATGGCATTTCCATTTGCATGCCTATATCTAAACTGTATCCACTGTAATTAATGAAAGACGATAACGCTAGGCTTAGAGAATTAGAGATAACTAGAATTGTGGTAGAGATCTGAACTGCATTTCTCAGTCTGATTCTGACATAGATTGCACTAAGTCTCCAACTGTAACGCAGGGAAAGGCGGGGGATTACTGACAATAATCTCATTAAAAAACTACAAATGTAAGCAAATTATACATTTAAGTGTATGTTAATTTATAATATTGTTTTCCAGGAACTTTATGTCCGGAAAAGACAACGCAAGGCCTCAGTCAATCCGTACCCCCTTCTCAGCCCCCCCACCCGAAATGTGTGTGACGTATTGTGATGAACGGTTTATACTGAAACTGAAATTTCGATTACAATGTAAATTATAGTTGACAATAAAGAAGTTTTCATTTATTGATTGAACATGCTCGAGATTCTTTTCTTCTTTTTCATGATAAATTACCTTTTTCTATGATTGTTCAACACAAAAAAGGAATTAAGGAAGGAAAGAGAAAAATTTCCTTATTTAACACAAATATATTACTTTTAATGTGTCTACAAGTAACTGAATTTGTCAAATGGATTAGAATCACCATCATCAAACCATCAATTGTCTTGTGAAAAACAAGACAATTGATGGTTTGTCCTCTTGTGTAATGAAGCTCATTTAGAACCATTGTACTGTAGTTTTAAGAAATATCATTTTAAGATAGTTTTTTTTTTTTCACATTTTCTTAAGCTCATAAAAACTGTGCATCCACATCATGTGAACATATCCAGTGTGAGTGTCATGAGTTTGAAACAAGCTCTTTAAAAAACGCCAGAATAGGCGCTTCACAGTGCAGACGGTTTATATCAGGCATCCCCAAAGTCGGTCCTCGAGGGCCGTTGTCCTGCAGGTTTTAGAGGTTTCCCTGCTCCAGCACAGCTGATTTACATTAATAGTTGATTAACAGGCTTTTGCTGAACTGCAATCATCAGCGTCAGCTGGGCTAAAGCAGAGAAACCTCTAAAACCTGCAGGACGGCAGCCCTTGAGGACCAGCTTTGGGGGTTCCTGGTTTATATGGAACCTTGACTTTTCCCCAAACTGAAAAGATACTACAAATGCTTTCTGCAAAAGGTTAGTAGAAAAAGTGAAGCCTGAAGCAGCATGTTGAAGAAAAAAAAGAGAGTCAGATAGACACAAGCAATTCTTTTAGCAAAATTACTTTTATTACATTAGTAATAAAAATCCTAGTAACACAAAGTGTGGTTTTGTGCATAACTATGTTAAACACAAGTTTTCTAACTAAATTTTATTAAAATTATTTTCTTACAAATAAGTGCCCTTTTATTTTGATGTCATCTTTGAATATAATTTTTTTCTTCATCACAAACTACAACTGTATCCAGACTTCAGTCATAGGTTTTAGATTAGTGTCAAATATTTTCTATATTGCTTTCCCAAGGAAATAAGATGGTTGATAACTCTTTCTAGAGAACAAAAACAGCCTTCAGGGTTGGAAAAAAAAAACTTTACAGAGAGCCATTCATAGCAATGCAAGGATAAGCAACATTAGTATCTCAAAAGACTTTTTGAAACATAGTTTTGATTAGATATTATGCATCTGTAATAACCTTAGATTGCAAGAAGATCTAATTTTCAGAGTACAGGATGTAGACTGACAGCAGTCAATGTCAAGCGGTCTGGCCTGAGATGTTTGAGCTTTAAAGTGTTAAAAGCACACATGGGAAAGAGAGGAGGTGAGAAAAATATGACTGTATCTCTCAAGTAATGTCCTCTTGTCGATAATTACCAACGAAAATGCATGATATTCTGGAGTTCTTTCAATTTTAGCGTTTGTAATGTGGCATTTTTGAGATTTTAGCAGGTGAACTATTTGTCCTGAAAGATTTTTGATTTAAGGCAAGATGCTCGCTCAGACCAACCTGTGATATTTAACCTAATTTTAGTAACCTGGCAAAAATAACTGGAAGTTCCCACTTTTTGTTAAAGACTTAAATGCAACTGGGAGAACCTTTCTGAAGGAGTCCTAAAATGGGATGTAGATGTTGTCCCTGAAGAAAAAAAATAACATGTTTATTATTTTCCACTGGGCTCAGGATAATGGTAAAAAAATAAATAAATAAAGAAAAAAACAGACCAATAGACATGGTCATATTTGTGGGCACCTGGTTAAGATTCCACTTTTTTTGAAAAATAGAATTCATCACCGTAAAAACAGATAATCATCATCACGCCTTTAAGAAGGAGAAAAGAAGTGAACAAAAAGTGTCTAAAAACAGGACAAAAACACTAACTCAAATAGAATGTGTGGTCCAAACAAATTTAATTACTTGTTCCATGCAGTGAGCTTTCTCTTGATAAGATTTCTTTAATTAAGATTATAAAGTTTGTGCTCAAAATAGGAAATAAACTCTCAAAGCAATAAAAAAAAATCTAACACTACTAAATCAAATCTTAATTTAAATAACTTGCAATATAAAGCTATTGGTCAAATAGAAATGGCTGCAGCTCTTGTTTTCCCTCAGAGAAGACATGTTGTTTAATGGGTTTGACAAAATACAAAGAAAAACTGTATTTTGGAAACCTGCATATTTATTGATACGAGAGCTTAAACCATTTATTTCTTTAGTAATACATTTTTAAAAAGCCTGGACATTATTTCAAGCTTTTTTGCAGCAGTCCTTGCATTCAGCAAAGTTAAGAAATCAAACCTTGTATTTTAGAACATTAAATCCATGCAGATTAATAAAATATATTTCATACGTTTTTCTTCATCCAGAAACACATATATTCTCAATATTTAATGTTTCTGTTTGTTTCTCTCAAGTCAAGTTTTATTGTTTGAAGCTAAGGCCATGGGTTTTTGCTCTTTCCAGATCCAGATACTTCTGAGTGATTAAGTTATAGTTTGCTTTACGACTATCATATAACAGATAAAGTACCTAGCAGGATGATTAGACTGAACCTCCACAAGCTTAACCCAAAGTATTTGGTAAATTAAGTTATCTGAGAGTAAGTTGGTCCTCTGTAATTTCCCTTGGGTGAATTTGTGACTGGAAACATTGAACCTTTTTTGCAAATATAACAAAAAGCACAAATGTTCATTCACCACTCTGTGCATTTTTGAAAACCTATAAAATAAATGAGAGAACATCGGGTTATTAAGAGGTCCAATCTTAGCTTTGGAAAAGCGACCTTAAGGAAGGTGTGCAAAATATCAAGGTTTGCTTGTCTGTCAGTTTCTGAAGGTTTATGAAACAGCCCAGCTTTTTTGATACCTTGTTGTGTCAAACAAAGGTGAGCAGGAGCTCAAAAAATGTTAAACAGAGAGACACACACATTTTTGGTGAGGCGGGTGTAAAGTAAAAAAAAAAGGCAGTTTGTGCTTCCAGCAGTATGTACATTTAACTATTTTAAAACATTACTCATATGCTAATTATAATCTTCAACACACTACAGGTTGCTTTCTTTAAAATCCAGCTGGAAACAACAGAAGAAAGTATAGCTACGCCATGTTAGTGTCAGTGTCTGGTGTTCTGGACCAAAGTGCAGATGGATGCTAGAAACCAACATAGTGATTAAACATAATCATAATTTTGCAGTAGAGCTGCATATAGGCAAGGAGACAGGAAACCAAACAGGGGATGCAGTAAAGACTAACATCATGCAGACAACTTAACTAGAGCAGGGCACAGGTGTATAGGATGGGGAAAACACTGTATTTACACACTGGCTTGTGATGATGGCTGACGGGGAATAAATAAAGAGGTAAACTGTGGAAAAACACAAGTTTAAACCAAGCCACTAAAATACAGAAGGAAATAATGGAAAGATATATAGAAATCTAATACAAATGGAATGTGTGAAAAGTCTGAAAACACCTCTTTATCATGTGACTTGCTGTCTTTAAAGTAAATGATCATTTTAAATCTCAAATTTCTAAAGAAACTTGAACAAATGGACTAGTCCAAAGATTGGAGATGTGTCTTAGTCTTTGGAATCAGAAAACTCTGTATCTACATGTGGGATGGATTCACTTTGGTAGTAAGCTGCTACATATAGACAGTCATATAGTTGATATAAATTAATTTGGAATAAATACATTGGGACAAACAAATTCAAGCTCTATAGACATGTTATGAGAACAGAGAAAAATGGAGCTCCTCTATTATTTTTAGCAACAAAATGTGAGAGGGGGACCCAGATCTTGTTAGTGAGGTCATTGGTGGACCGGACGAAGCTTTTTTTTCTGGCCGGAGGTGAGAAGGTGGCTGGGGTCAGCTGCAATCTTACCTGCTTGCCTCCTGGTCCTGGAGGTGTACAGTTCCTAAAGGGAGGGAAGACAGCTGCCAGTCATCCTACCTGCAGAGCGAGTGATATACTGCTGACTGCCATGGTAGGAGCAGCAGCGTATCAGATGGCAATGGAGGAGAAGAGGATGGACTGTCATTGGCTGGTTAAATTTCTTCAGCTGCTGTAGGATTTATATCCTTTGCTGAGCCTCCTTGGCAGATGAGATGATGTTTAGCTCCGACTTGAGTTCCTGTCTGATAATGTTGCCCCAGAAAGAGTCCACAACGGGGACTGGACAGTCACACACAATGATGAGAGAGGATGGCACTGTGCTTCTTAAAAAGCCCAGCATCATCTCCAATGTTATGAGAGCGTTGATCTCCAGACTGCAAAAGATAATCAGATGGTAGGTCTACCCATCAATGGCGGTCAAGTCATCCATAAACCTTGACATAGATTTTAAGTTTATGAAAATCTAGGCCGTTTTTCAATTCACTAGAACGCAAGTAAGGAATCGTGTTCTCACCAATTATGTTCTTGAGAAGAACACAGGAAAGTTTGGACTCTGGGAGAACGGGAGCACGCAGCATGAATATTAGTCAATTGGAACAAAAGAGTACTCGTGACGTCACCACATGCCTGGCTCGTCTGGAGCTACAATTTTCCTCCTGTTACTAATAGTCTCTAATAAATTATATTTTTTTTCATTTAGTGGGGAAATAATAATCAACACAGTCAGATAAACACAAATCAAATGAACATTTTGCCAAATAAAACAAAAAAACTTTGCCATCATAGCCAGCGGTCCTTCACACGACTATGCTGAGAGAGGTCTGCTGCAGACGGGCTGCGGTTAGCCCTGGCTGCAGTTAGCTTCAGAAGTCCGCTGGTTGCAGCGGTCCTCTCAACTTCGGAATTTAATTACGCATTAAATCGGTAAATGGTCCAAATAGTGACGTTTTAGAGTATAATATTCTCGCCTCAAATGATCTTAAAACGTACTTTTATTGAACAACAGCAGCAGAAAAAAACTTTTAAATTTCAATGGAGAGCTCCGTTGAAAGCTGCTGCTGTCGCAGTGCATGCTGGGACAGCTGTCTGTCTGGAGAATGGACAAGTCTGCTCTGATGCATGCTCGTAAATAGGGAGGGGCGAGAACAACATCCGGGGACTTTGTCTATTCTCGATCTTGTCACGACCCGATCCGTCCCGGAAGCACCATCCGTTCTGCGCATGCGGGAACAGATATACATCCGGGTATCCATAAATAATGTAATTATGGTACTAAAACTACATATTTCTATCCTTAACCCACTAAAGAATAGAGATACACATCTGTAAAAAAAAATTTTAGGACTTTTGTGAGACAATGTGTATGCTTTTTACATTTTCCTCGTTGAACTGCTTCTCTGACGTCATCATCAGACATGCTCAGAGCAGTCCAGCGAAATATGATGAAACCATGTTTATCTCCATTTTAATTGTTTCTTATTTTAGATTACACACTATATAACATAAGATTATAAACGAATCAAAAACATAAAACTCAAAAACATTGGATGTATGTTTAAATCCAAAGCTGAAAAAGTTAGCTCCCAGAAGTCTTCAATCTGAAGCTTTAGATGGGAACATTAGTATTTGTTTATTCATCTAGTAAAAGCAAAAGGTGCCCTAATTTTTTTTCCATATTTCAGGATTTTTGGAAGTTTGTTCCAGAGCTGGATCAGATTCTTTGGAAAAGGTTCTTGGAATAATGAGTCAGTGGGTCTCTGAGGACCTAAGGGGTCTACATGATTCATATTCGACAAGCAACTCTGAAATGCATAGGAGTAAACAAGCAGCTCTTTTTTTTGTTCCTTTCATCTGAGATATAGTCAAATCAAATAAGAATGATAAAGTGGAAATTTAAAGACGATATCACAATAAATGGGGGGGAATATTTCTGTGTGTCAGGTTACTGCATAAAACAGGTCAATGACATAATTTATGTTAAATAATCTGTGGCTTATGGGATTAAATAGGGTCAAAAAATACATTAAGGGGGCTTTTAAGAAAAAAAAAAGCAATAAAGCTGACAAAACTATCATTCAAAACATTTATCAAAGAAAATTTGAGCTTATTACATAAAAAATAGGACACTTGTTATGACCCCATATGATTAAATATGTATTTATAAAAAAAAGTAATAAAAGCATCTATATTTAGCTAAATTTCAATTTATTGTTTCTTAGTTTTGCAGCAAAAAATGCAGGATTATGGTGGATTAAATCATTTATGTGGTGCAATGAAATGCAGAAACCCTGAAATCTCATAAATACTGTTTATTTATATATTTCATTGGGGCCATTATGGCACCCCATAAAAAATACATTTTGAAAGAATGTGTGGTTCAACAATATGCACATGTTGAGAAAACTGTTGGTTTCTTTAGTTTAATCAAAAAAACAAAAAACAAAATGGTCACAGAAATAGCTTGAATCTGACTAAAGTAATAAGAAATAAAACAATCTATAAAGATAGGCATATAAAAGTCAAGCTTTGATTCTCAGTCATTCTTTAACAGAAGCACATCTAAAACAGTGTGTTAGATTTAAAAATAAATAAAATGAAACTGCAATAGGAAACAACAACCTGTAAAGGTGAATTTATGAATTATGAGATCGACCCTAATAATTTATTAGTTTGTTTTCTGTGAACTATTTAAATCATTTTTACATTTGAAGGTCTGATAGTCTAAACAATCACATTAATGAGCGATAAAGTGTTTAATTGAGGGATAAAAAACAGGCATTGTAGGCATCGCCTGTTTCTTCCAGCCATCGCCAAGGGGCGACATATTCCCCACAATCTGTCCCTTCTCCTCCGGCGTTGTCCTGAACTCGTCCCGGCGTCAGCAACGTCACCAACCGGACCAGTGATAAAGCTCGAGGAAAACTGTAACGTCTAACCGGAATTGAGCAGGTGTCCTTTCAAAACAAAAGCTCCTAAGGGACTACAAAGAAGGAAAAAGAATAAAAGTGAAAATGATGCCATGAAGTAAAATAGTGACAAGTTAATATAAATTGTTTAAAGTTTCTAATTCTTGTTTTTTTTTTTCTTCATATTTTTGTTTAAGCGCATGTTTTCATTTGGAGGTCCACTCAAATTTCCACGATGTAAGATCCCCTTTCTATACTTTTCTACAACATTCATTCATTTTATGAAAATTCAGGTTGGCCCATCTGACATCACCAAGTTCAAAAGTCACTTAAACATCCTTTCTTTCTTGCACTGTTTTAATTTTTAAATTTTCACAAGATCTAGGTGTCTATATCTGCACAGATTATGTGCCTCCTACTTGATTGTCTGATTTTGAAAATTGAACCAAAGTGTCTTATAAAAGGACAGTATGACATTAATTATGACTGTTAATGTGTTTGTGGGCTGCTTGATCCTTGTTGACCTCACATGACCCCTGAAGGTGTACAGCGGTGTATGCACCTATATGTTAGTGACAGCTCAACTCCTGTACATGCTTCTAAATACTACAGCTATGGACTTTGCAAACACCACAAACTGCGATTCACTGCACTCTGACTAGCATTAACTTTTGCAGCAAACTTAACTATAGTTTGTCTTTTGGGGTTACAAAGACAAGATTATTTCCCAAAGGCATCACTGAACTTTGGTCACCCATTTCTTTTCTTTTTCTTTGATTTAACACAGAACCTTGGAACACAGTGTTTACTTTTAGCCTGATATATCCCGCTTGATTACAGGTGACACAATGAAGAAGTAATCATCTTTACTCAGTTTACGCGTGTTTATCATCTTATGTCCGATCTTTCTCTGCTTGCCAGCATAATGCACTGGAGATTATGGCTTTGTTTATAACTGTATTGTTTACACAAGTAATCATTGTTACAGGTGAAATAAAAGTTATTTTCTCAAAATAATGGAAAAATTATCTCTTTATCTAAGGATAAGAATAATATTTGAATCTTGTTATTTTAGGCTAGCTGAAGTCATACTATTTATACAACATGTTTTACAGATGATAATCGCCTTACATAAGTAAAATAAGAAACAGTAAGAAATCGTTCTAAGTCTAAATAATCGTGTCTTTAATTGTTCTTTTTAAAATTTGCGGAGAACAAAGACGGTGAAAGGGAGTTCCAGGGCATTTTGAGCCGTAGCCTGAAAAGTCTAATCTCCTGAAAATGACTCCCAGGAACTCCCAGCAATATCTAGTTAGATGATCAAAGTGGCAACAAGACTTGAGCTTCAATAAATATGCAATATATTTACAAGCATGAGCATGGATGGCTTTCAATGTCAAATCTAAAATCTTGAACTGGGTCCAAATGGACAGAGATCCAGTGGAATAAGGACTAATCTTTAGTTACGTGGTAGTCCAGGCTTTAAGCTGATTTCTGCAGAATATGAAAGCAAAGCAGGAATGCTTTGTTTAATTTATTTTTTGAAAAAAAAAAAGCCTAAAACATATTTTTAAGTGATAAACAACAGTTTCTAACAATATGCTTACGGTGTGTTTGAGGAGACAAGGCACTGCAAGAGAAAACACCCACATTTTTATGATACTTTACACCAGCAGATTAAAAGATACATATTAATATAATAACCAGGAATTCCACCTTTTTGCAATGAATCCTCCACCAGTTATTTCATTATTATTTTATTTTTTAATAAACATAGACTATTCTTGCAGTTTGCACAATTCAGACATTTTAAACAGGCAATACAATAAAAGTTATCTGTATACATATTACAAGATACGTAATGTAGCTTTCTTATGATTTCGAATAAGGGGTAAGGTCTGCATGGGAATCCATTAAAATAATTACAAAATGATATTGAATGTGATCTCTGTTGATACTGATTAGGTGTCTATTGTGACATTTTTCTGATATTGTTTTTTTTTTTTTTTGTTAATGTTTGAATATAATTCAATTAAGGATGTTTAAAGAGTATATAGAATTAGTAGGTAGATGCAATTTGTCGAAAACGTTAAGTTAAAACTGATATTGAAATTCAGGACGTGATCCAAACTGAATTATTTGTAAAGTTAGGTATATTATTAAAGGCAACTTCATGCAAAGTAGAACCGTTTTTTTTCCTCTAGTGGCTGAGGTGGGCAAATACCACGAGGTCTTTAAAAACCAACATTTATGTGTGTTTTCTTTTTTGTATACGTGGTTAAGAACAAAATTAACTTTATATTTCATTGGACTTTGTATCATGATTTGAAAAGTATTTGTTTTTTGACAGACGGTACAAAAAAAAAATCCTGAATTGGTTATGTTGTCTGAAGGAGAAAAATGGCTTTTGAAGAGACTCTTTAAATTAAGTTTATAATTTATAAGTTATGTAATTTGGTTTTGGGAAATTCTGTGTTGTGTTTTTTATTGTGGTCCTATGAGTATTCTGTTCAGATAGATAGATAGATAGATAGATAGATAGATAGATAGATAGATAGATAGATAGACAGACAGACAGACAGACAGACAGACAGACAGACAGACAGACAGACAGACAGACAGAAATAGATAGAAATATAGATGATAGATAGATATAAATATAGATAGATAGATAGATAGATCATATAGTATTAATTTTTCGTAAAATTGTATATCCTTAAGAAATGTAATCTGAATTCCTTTGTTAATTGAAATGGTTAGTCCAAAAATCTAACTTTCCCTGCAGTCTTTTATTATGAAACGTCAGACCGGAAGTGCGGATCTTAGCTTAGCTAGCTTCAGAGAAGCGCTCGAGGTGGAGGCAGTCAGCCTGCGACGGAAAACAAGCGAGGACAGCTCTGGCACTACATCCTCAGTCCGTGTTTTAAAAGAGGAGAATTTAGTTAAAGTGGAGAATAGGTGGATGTGAGTGGGCTCTGCGGGACTTTCACAGGGACTCGGTTACTTATTGTGTGGCTCTCTCTCGGGCTGCGGTGTGTTGAGCGTGTCGCTGTTCGCCCGTTCTCAGTGGACTGTACACTAAGGTAAGCGCCTGCAAACATAAAATGATTTATTTTAAGTTCCTGCTTTGGAACTGGCTACTTTATTCACTCTCCATGCTGTAGTGTGGTCTTCCTTTGAAGAGAGTGGAAAGTGTAGTAAAAGTTGGGACAAAGACGGCAGCCTGCTGGTGTCACTTTCACGCTTTGACGCCTGCTCTTTGTCCACTCAGATGTGGTGGAACCACACATCTAGCTCAAACCTCAACAAACCACCCATTTTCCTCCACATCATCCGGGTTTTTTTCTGCATCTGTTGCTAAAACAACGATCCACGGCTTACTTTTATCCACATAACAATTTCTCCCATGGTTTTTGTTCGGGGGCCACTTCATAAAGGCCTGCGTTTGAAGGGCCACAATCTACCAACATGTCCTGAGAAATCTGTGTGTGGTCAAACATCTGTTGGTTGCTGATAACTTTACACACATTAGTCGTTTATATTCGATTTAAACAGAGGTTTTTCCATTCATTCAATTATAATGCAGCCTGTTTTACACAATGACCCTTTGGAAAACACTGGGACTGGTGTCACATGCCCAATTTATCAATGGTTCTAGTGGTTTTCAATGGGAACTGCACCACACTCCCCTCTGTTTACACATCCAAGCAATCATTTCCAGTGTTGATCTGAACCTGGATTAAAATAATTCCAATCTGAATCTAAACGCCTGACCACACCGGTTGCACATGACTTCTTAATCTCCTTTCCGTTTGACACTGACTGTGTATAGAGAGGCTCTGACTAGGCTGGGTGAACAGATCTGCTTCTGTCTCTGTGCTTTAAACAAATTGAAACAGTTACCTACATTTGACTTGGATAGATTATGAAAAGTTATTTAAAAAATAAATGATAAAACAGCAGGTGCATTCTATAAAGCAAAGCCTCACTTAAGAGTCTGTGCAGCAACTCAAATATTAAAAACATAGTGAGATCTATGTCTAAAGAAAAGAAAAACACAATAATTTATGCTATGAAATGGTTTATATGCTGACAGAGGCAATAAAAGGGGATTCTCGGAGAGAGATCTAGGGATTTTATCAAAGTTTTCTTTCTTTTTTTTCCATAAAAAACCTTTACCTGATCTGTCTGCCCCTTGTTGTTAGTATTTTTTTTTGTTGTGAGGCTGAAAGAGGATCACTATTATACCATATCCGTTTTTTTTTTCAAGGAGATTGTTAAACTGCGCTTTCTGCCCCTCGTTTTTGAGGGTCACTATTTTATCCGTTTTCTGTCCTCCTAAACTCCTATCATGGCTAAAGTATATTTTTTTTATGTTTCAATTATTGTTTTTGCACGAGTCTGTTCCATGCAAGAGAATTACAGCTTAATACTCGTAATATTAGGACTTTATTCTCATAATATTATGACTCTATTCTTGTAATGTTGTGACTTTGTCCTTATAAGTTTACGACTTTATTCTCGTAAATTACAACCCAATTCTTGTAATGTTACACCTTTTATTCTTGTAATTTTATGACTTTATTCTACTTGCCACTTTTTTCAAGTAATTTTATGACTTTATTCTCATAATATTACGACTTTATTCTTAAATTCAAAAGCCCTCTAGCCTGGCCCTCATACTGTCGGAGCTAGGTTATGGAGGACCAATCCTGCCATAATTAGAAATACATGCAGAAATAAAGAAAGGACTTAATAATTACGATTTTCTGTCCGATCGGATGCAAAATCTGATTAGGTGTGTTCTGGCCTTAAGATCATGCGTGTATGTATTGAAAATTAATAGAGTCTTTGAAAATGTGAAATCCAATTTGCATTCAGACGTTGGAAAGGTTGTGATGCAAATAAAATAAATGCCTTATTTGATAATAAAATGTGTATTGCCTAGAGATATTTTCTTTGCTTTAAGTCATTAAAATAAATCAGTTTATGGACTTCTAACAGAATTCCTGTTACAATATTTTTTTTTTTCCCAGTTTGCAAGTTTAAAACCGGTTAAAGACAATGTGTTCCTTTTCGACTTGTGTTATAAGAAAGTTCTGAGTTAAAGTTTAAAAATGAAACGTCATGTTTAATAAAACTGAGAATACTCTGATCAGATAACGGCTCCAATATTGAATAATTAGCCAGATTGGATATCAGATCAATTACATGGATCCTGGGTCTCAATCCAGTCATTTCTATTTTCGATATCATACAGAACAATGCAGTTACACAATTTGGTGACTGAAATTTTATGGTTGTTACTGTGATTACATCAATTTCCAGAGCACATGCTTGTGATGATTTATTTCTGTGGAAATTTGTCACCTTTTTTTTCACCAGGGGTTATGTTGAGTTGATACCTTTTTTTTTTTTTTTTACATAGGGTATGCGTTTAATTCATTCAACTCTGCTCCCTGGGTGCTGCACATAGGCAGCCCACTGCTCCCCAAGGGGGATGGGTTAAATGCAGAGGTAAATTTCTCCAGTGTGAGATCAATAAAGTTAAATTATTATTATTATTAGTCAGCGCATCACTTATTAAACGTTTCAGGTTTTTCGGTTTTTCATTAAAAGTGAAAAGAGTGCAATTAAATTCATTTTGAACCTTTTGTGTTTGCAACAAGGACTTTGATGCGTTCACAAAATCGATTTAATAGCTTCTTTCTTTGTTCGCTAATTTCTAGTCATCGGTAAAAACAATGCTCAAGTTCTACCCCACTAGGTTTATGTTGATTCAACTCAATAACATACAGGATGTAATGAAGGCCACAGTGTTTTTAGGCCATTGTATCACCTCAACTCCAAACATGTTGCTGTGAACGCAGGCTAAAGTTAGCTTCCCACTCCTGATACTGGTTCCTATAGCCAAAACAAGTTTTTAGGGCATTAGTGGCTTTTTTTTCTACAGCAGGTTGACAGGAAAGGGGGTATGAGAGAGGGGAAAGGAATGCGGGAACCACCCATAAGGGGTTGCACCCCTCAGTTTGAGAACCTCAATGAATGGGCCACTGCATCCATATATCGGCCGATACCGATATGTGAAAAAAAAAAAAACGCTAATATTAGCCAAATCAAATTACAAAATCCCACATCTAACAAATTTACAGCTCCTGATTGGGTGTAACTTTACAAGTCAGAATTCTTACACACATTGAACGCATCATAAGGCAAAGGGGTTTTAGAGGCCCAATCCCAAACCAGTCCCTAACCACTAACCCTTCACTATCAAGTGTCACTCCCAGGGAAGTCTCACTCACAGCTGTGGAAAACACCTTGATTGAAGGTGGGGGGGGGATACACGAGAATGGGATGGCTTCTTCCCTCCAACAGAAAAGGAAAGAAGTCGTTGCTATGGCAACACAGTGGCGCCCCGTGTGCGTGGCTGTAGCTCTGTGGCGCAGGTTAACATAGCATAAACATTTGCCTCTTTCTTAAATCAAATGTATACAGTCAAATAAAACTATTTCAAAAAGGACCTTCCATTTTGGAATTTATTACGTTTTTTTTTTATTTTTATAAACCAACTTGTGATTTTCTATCGGTGTGACGAAGATGCAGCAAACCAGCAGAATTTACATTTGGAGGAACGTGTCTCCTCCGCCACCAGGCTGCTGTTACACCTGCTGCCAAATTCCAGCGAGTCTGCAGCTGATGCAGACTTAATTTAATGGCGGAACTGCCCACTGGACCTACCCACTGCGTGGTTTGTGATGGCACTTAATGTGGCAGACCCTCCGCAGTAACGCACAAACGGAGGGTTAGTGCTCAGAGTTAGTGTTTAGGGGCCAGTTTGGGATTAGGCCTGAGTCTGCAATCCTAAAATGGATGGACTATTCTGTAGCTCTATCAACAATCAAATATTTGTAGGGTACAAAAAAGCCTCCAAAAACTGGTTGATGTTATATGCATAGATTCTGAGGAATGTATGTATTGCAGTTATAATTAATTCATTAGCATATTTTCTGAATTGTTATAAAGTCTAACTCCTGGTTTGCATTGTTAATGAAGGGGTTACAGGTGCAAGAGAGCGTTATATTCCTATATTTAGTAAAACTTTCATGGCACACCCATAATGTAGACGCACCCTCTGACTGCTCTGTACTATTATTTACAGATTAAGATAAGGTTTACTTAGCTGTGACTGGTGCGTGAACGGCAACAGCACGTCCTGGACTCTTAGACCTGAATGACAGAAACTGCTGTTACATCACGACAAACCGGGAAACTAAATGCTTAACATTTTAATCATTTCAGAAAGCTGAGTAAAGGTGCAAAGGTTGCAGGTGACGGGGCAATTTGGCTCTAACAGTAAGCGTGGCTTGTTTATTCACTTCCCTAACCCCCAAACCCCCACCTCTTTAAATGTCTCAGGATGCCTCAGAACCTCTTTTTAAAGGCACTTCAGAATATGAATTGTCTTAAAAAATTTTGTATCATTGTATAGGTTTACTACTTTTTTATATATATATTTCTACATTTTTTTAGCTATTTCATTTTGTATTATTTTTAATGACAAATGATTCAGACATCCTACTTTGATTAAACAACTCCCTGATTTCTGGGTGATTCTCTAACATCTTCCACTGTGAAGAGTTTTAAATTTTTTTTATAGATTTGTTTAATAATTTTTGTTTCATAACAACAACAACATAACAACAGAAAAGATAAGATAGGGGGCATACATATTTCCATCATTATAGAGTCCAACTCTAAGCATTTATAAACGCTTGAGACAGGATGGTAGACCTGTCCTTCAGCATAGCCCAGGAAGGGCTTCCATACGCGTCCAAAAGTGTCAGTCTTAAAGTCGAGAGGGAAATATTCCAAAATAAGCGTCTTCCACCCAAAAATAGTAAGAGATTTATTAGAAATCCATTGTAACAAAATATTCTTTCGAGCACAAAAGACTTGTGGTAATGTTATCACTTAACAGCAATCGGTTGATCAGAAAAAGGTTGATCACTTCACAGGTGATTAATGAACAACGAAGCACTTTGATAATGCTTTGTTTGCCATTTTCTCTTTTTCGCATTTTTATGTGTTACTTCATTTTTTCTCAGTGTTTTGGTAAAAAGAAACCTCCCAAGACCTTCTGCTTCCTTTGAAAGACACAAAAAGAGGCAGACTAGTTTAACAATTACACTCAATGGCTGTTCTTCTGGTTAATAATACATTAGATTATTTGAATAGAACAATGTATTTTCCAATATAGACTGATTAGAAAGGAAACATTACACCACATGTAAAATAACAGCCCTTATTACATAAAATAATTGACATTTTATTTTTTAGATTTCCTAAATGCCTGCAATAGGGTTGTCACGATACTAAACTTTTCAACTCGATACCGATACTAAGGAAAATATTCGATACTCGATACCATTTTCGATACCACAAGGATAAAAACAAAGACTCCAAAATTCTACAGAAATATTTTCATTAATAAATAAAATACGATAAATAAATACAATAAAGGTTGTATGCTGTGCACAATATTAAGCAAGCTTGATAAAAAAACTTATAGACATACATAGAATTAAAATTAAGTGTTCCTTCCTTAGCTATGCTTTGCACACATAACAATGACACTGGCCAAACCGGTTAAGAAACAAAAATAATTTTCAGCAGCTGCACCTCTTACAAAAAAAAAGTCTGAAACTGAAAAATGCACAGAATTATTCAATCACAGTGTTCAGAAAGTGCATGTTTCACTATTCTGCACTTTAAATGAATGACTGTTTAGGTGCCACTGGTGGTGGCACTGTATCGATACTTTTAGAAACGAGTATTGTATCCGGATACAAAATTTCAGTATGGATACATTTTTGAGAATCGATACTTTTGACAACCTTAGCCTGCAAGTAGTTCCCACAGATCATGGTCAAACTTTATAGAATAGAAATCATGGCTTACTTAGTGGTTCTTGGTGTAATCCTGGTATTAATTAGTACAATGACCTTTGATGATCTTTTCTCTTGGACATGGCGTTTTAATAGTAAGTGACATAAAATGGTTGATTTATAGCAAATATTTTCTTCTCTTCCTTATCCTCTGAACTTCAGGTCGAGGAAACAAAGTGACGGGTTCTTAGGACTTAAAATTTGGCTCATAGGACTGGTTAGGGCTTGGTATTTCTTCAGTTTTAAGAAACAGGAACAACTGTTTTATCCTCTGAATACAGGCACTTTGTCTCTGAAGCGCATGCTTCTTACCGTCATGTTTTCTTAAACAAAGCTCCCATGTCTGCTACGCTTTCAGGACAAATCCAGATCTCTGATTGGTCAGTTGTTAACAAGCATCTGGGATTGATTGACAAGTGGCATCACATCAGTTGCTCCTCTTCAGCTCTGTTTGAAATCTTCCAATGCACCTTCATTGAAGAGTTGTTGTTTTTTTTTATTGACAATTGCAGTTTTGAAAAAACTTTTTTCTTTTTTTTTTTTAAGTCTGTTTGCAACAAAATTTTTAAGAAATGCATAAAAGAAATTGTTAAAATCAAAGTAACTTTGCCATCAGTCTTGTAACCCTTGTCTTATGACAGAACAATTTTAAGGGCATTAAGTTTAAAAATTATTATTATAATTTATAATTTTTTGCTCTATTTCACTTTCTTTACAAAATATTTCATATCAGCTTTTTTTTTTTTTCTTCTCCTTGGTCTTGTTTTTATGACGAGGGAATGGGAAGGCGTATTTGAGAAGTGGAGATAGTTTTTTGTCCACATATGGTATTTTTCCTCCAGGCAGAGCATCGTGTTCGTCTCCCTTCAGGAAAATCTGAGCTCTGGGTTAGAAAGGGAGAGAGGAGGAATTAATAAGGGTGGGAACAGATGGAGACAGAATATTACTACTCATGAAGATCATGTTGTTAGCGAAATGAAGGCCTTTGTCGTACTGGGCATCTATAAGCTGCTGAATAGATGGTCATTAAACTGAGAGAACGAGCAGTTATCATAGTTCAGTAAGTTTCTATGATCCTGGGATCTACTCCAGGGAGGAGGAGGAATATGTTTACTGTTGTGTTTATATGCGGGTTCAGTGAAGCACAGCCTGTGCTTTGGTTATAAGATTCAAATGGGAATTTGTTATTCCTTGAATCTGATGCATGTTACTGTTTTTATGTGCTACGTCATCAGGATTTCCTGTATAGGAAAGAAAAAATCTAATTAATTAATGTGAGGAGTTGTTGTGTTAGAACCGTGGCAAAGTTTTCAGTCAAAATTTGAGCTTTTAAGAATAATTTGTTTTATTTCAAGATAGCGTAACAGACAGTTAGTTTAGTAAGTGATTATTCCGTCATTGATGTTTATGACTAAATGAGTAATCAGATTTTAAAAGGAAAAGTCACTCTGCAAATTGTTCACTTAATTACCTAAGTTTATTCAATGAGTAATAGGATTCAGAGATGGACGGATATGTTAGCCGGTTAGTTTAAGCAGATGTCGGTGTTTTAATTCGGACCGAATGTTTTCATTTGGTCAGCAGCCATGCTATATAATCACATGAAGTGCATGCAATGCGGAGCTCCCCATTAGCTATCCATTGTTAATGTTCTGCTTGATTTGATTTTAATGCTTCTTTTTTAAATTCATTTAAATAAGACTTCTGTAAAATTTCATCATTGTGTCATTTTGATCTCATGAATGGAGAAAGAAAAAACATAATTGGCTCTAAGAATGAGTCGCAAGATATCAGCAGCACATATCAGGGACTGGGTGGACCTGGCCTGTGCAAAGTCGGCCTTGGCGAGCCGCCGTCCTGCAGGTTTTCTACTTTCCTGCTTCAGCACCGCGGATTTCCATTGATATATTTTTAGCAGGCTTTTGCTCAACAGCAATCACCTAAATCAGCTGTACTGAAGCCGAGAACTATAGAAACACTGCAGGACAGCGACCCTCGAGGACCGATTTAGGACATGCCTGGGCTAGACTGAGGGCAAAATGATTGACATTGGCTTAAATAACCTGTATCGATCGATCTCTAACTGGAATATATGGAAAATGGAGGAAGATAATTCATCAATATATTAAAAGCTTGGTTTCACCTGCAAACTGTAGTTTGTATTTTTTACATTAAAAAAACACAATTTTATTAAAATAGATCTGAACTTTTTAAAATTGCTAAAGGACCAATTTGCCCTCATGTTGTTCTTGAAGATAAAACAGACATAAAAACACATTCGTCAAAAAGGTAAATTATTAAAATTCAGGTTCAGTAAAGCTCCCCTTATAGCTGCACCTGCCTGTAACACCTCTTGATTCCCGTCATACGGATGAATCAGAGCAGACTTCTGCCCTAGGCGAAGGTTGGAGCCAAACAGTGAGTGAACTTTGACCAGCAACGACAGCCGACTTACCGCAAAGTTTAAAGTGAAACTAAACCTTTATCTCTTATCTATGCTTTTTTTTCCCCATGCTGTGACTTGATAAGTTTTAAGAATCAGGGTACTTGAATCATTCGATGAATCCTTGAAGCCGTTTAAGAACTTATTACTCAGCTTTAATTCATTTTGAAGCATTTTCTTTGGCCTTCATACTTTTTATTCAAAGGGTCGTTTACAAAATTTTGACCCTTTATTATCCTAATAGAAATGATAAATGGATTATTTCAATGTCCTCTGTGTTTTGTTTGCCTTTTCTGCTCTTCTTAATCCGGAATACATTTGATAACCTGTAGCTTAAAATCAAAAACACTAGGTCTGATTTAATCTGAATAGAGGATCATAGAAACGTGCTCAGCAGAAATATGAGGTACATGAAACTTTGTGTGGCCTCCATAAGATCAAGATTTTATTGCTATTTTGGCGTCTTTATGACCAGCCCATAGAAGGCAGTGCTTTTATTTTGGAAAGCTAATTGTCAACCAAATTATTCTGAACCTTTTTAAGGTTCTGTACTATACAGGTGCTGGTCATAAAATTAGAATATCATGAAAAAGTAGATTGATTTCAGTAATTCCATTTAAAAAGTGAAACTTGTATATTATATTCATACATTACATACAAACTCATATATTTCAGATGTTTATTTTGTTTAATTTTGATGATTACAAATGACAACAAATGAAAATCTCAAATTCATCATATCAGAAAATTAGAATATTGTGAAAAGGTTCAAAATTGATGGCCCCTGGTGCCACACTCTAATCAGCTAATTAACTCAAACCACCTGCAAAAGCCTTTAAATGGTCTTTCAGTCTAGTTCTATAGGCTACACAATCATGGGGAAGACTGCTGACTTGACAGTTGTCCAAAAGACGACCATCGACACCTTGCACAAGGAGGGCAAGACACAAAAGGTCATCGCTAAAGAGGCTGGCTGTTCACAGAGCTCAGTGTCCAAGCACATTAATAGAGAGGCGAAGGGAAGGAAAAGATGTGGTCGAAAAAAGTGTACAAGCAAGAGAGATAACCGCACCCTGGAGAGGATTGTGAAACAAAACCCATTCAAAAATGTGGGGGAGATTCACAAAGAGTGGACTGCAGCTGGAGTGAGTGCTTCAAGAACCACCACACACAGACGTATGAAAGACATGGGTTTCTGCTGTCGCATTCCTTGTGTCAAGCCACTCTTGAACCACAGACAGCGTCAGAAGCGTCTTGCCTGGGCTAAAGGGAAACAGGACTGGACTGCTGGTGAGTGGTCCAAAGTCATGTTCTCTGATGAAAGTAAATTTTGCATTTCCTTTGGAAATCAAGGTCCCAGAGTCTGGAGGAAAAGAAGAGAGGCACTTCATCCACGTTGCTTGAAGTCCAGTGTAAAGTTTCCACAGTCAGTGATGGTTTGGGGTGCCATGTCATCTGCTGGTGTTGGTCCATTGTGTTTTCTGAGGTCCAGGGTCAACGCAGCCACATACCAGGAAGTTTTAGAGCACTTCATGCTTCCTGCAGCTGACCAACTTTTTGGAGATGCAGATTACATTTTCCAACAGGACTTGGCACCTGCACACAGTGCCAAAGCTACCAGTACCTGGTTGAAGGACCATGGTATCCCTGTTCTTAATTGGCCAGCAAACTCTCCTGACCTTAACCCCATAGAAAATCTATGGGGTATTGTGAAGAAGAAAATGTAATACACCAGACCCAACAATTCAGAAGAGCTAAAAGCCACTATTAGAGCAACCTGGGCTATCATAACACCTGAGCAGTGCCACAGGCTGATCGACTCCATGCCACGCCGCATTGCTGCAGTAATACAGGCCAAAGGAGGCCCAACTAAATACTGAGTCCTGTACATGCTCATACTTTTCATGTTCATACTTTTCAGTTGGCCAACATTTCTATAAATCCTTTGTTTTTATTGGTCTTCAGTAATATTCTAATTTTCTGATATGATGAATTTGAGATTTTCATTTGTTGTCATTTGTAATCATCAAAATTAAACAAAATAAACATCTGAAATATATGAGTTTGTATGTAATGTATGAATATAATATACAAGTTTCACTTTTTAAATGGAATTACTGAAATCAATCTACTTTTTCATGATATTCTAATTTTATGACCAGCACCTGTATCACTATACTATATTTATTGATTGAAACCTTAATTTTATTAGCCAAAAAAAGACGCATCATTTATAGTTTTCAGCCCGAGTTGCGTATTGCAGTGATCACCATCTCCATTTGTTCAGAGCTCTTGTCCTGCAGCTTCTGTATGCATCCATAATCAGCACACCCTACACAGATATTTGGCCTTGTCTGAATTTCCCCTTAGATGATTTGGAGCAGGGATCGAGCAGAAAGAGGCTTAAGAGCGCTGCTGTTTTCTTTTTTTTTTTAGCCTGATTAAATGAAAATGTGTGCAAATGTAATTCTTTATGTGAAGTTTAGAAGCATTAAGTGCAGTAAATGCCCCATCAGACCAGATGATGCTGCCTAAGATGCTGATAGTCATGGAGGAAGCATTGTTATGACGGATGAGAAGGAGAGGGCTGAGGAAATTACAGCTTTATTGCTACTGAATTATCTCATCTCAGCATTAATATTGCAGTGATTTCCTGATGGGCATCGCAAATTAAGGTGGATTAAATGCGAAGACAGTGGAAAATGTTAGAGAAAAACAGCAGAATGTGATTTTCTTCAAGGAAAAATACACATTTTTACACCAAAAACATTGTAAATGAATGTTTTTTTTGTTGTTGTTTATTTAAGCCTAAGAATCCAGTAAAAAAGCCTCTTGATAGATTATAAACAGATTACCTAACTTTGTTTACTGTAGTAGTGCTTAGTTAACGTATGCAACATCCAGCGCTGTATTATTATAGATTAAAGTTGCATTGTGGAACAACTCTGAATCAATTTTGACGTCAGGCCCTAATGCTAAATAGTTCATTCCCACACTACATCCTGGCCTCCAGTAAGTTATTAAATTCAGTTAAAGCTCTGTATCTCACCAGGGCCCCATGCTGGGATCCTCGGATCTGTGAACGTGAACTTGTTGTATTTGCACTACATCCATATTTTTACATTTCAAAGTAAACTTTTATGATAAGCACAACTGTTGATCCTCTTAAGTCCTTTTTTGTTTGTGTCAGGAAGCGCTCTGTCTGGTCTTGTTAAACTTGTTTGTCCTGATTTACATTTAGATATAAATTCATTCAGACATTTAACCTTATTGTCTGAAAGACTCCTTATGCTTATCCTTTTTTTTCGTCTTTTCAGTGCTTCTGTTTCTTCCATTTATCCGTTTTCTTCTTAGCCTCCATGTTGGGCATCATGTCCACTCCCTTAATGCCGCGGATCTGAATTTCATATTCACACCAAACAACTGGTCTGAGTCTGTTGGCCTCAGGGTCCCTGTTAAAGACTGGGCAGCGTGCCAGGATTGGTCAGAATGGCTAGAAAAGGTCAGAGGAGGGAGTGTGTGTGTGAATAAATGGGGATGTAGTAAACCGGGAGAACTTTCCATCGTATCTGTTGTTTGGTAATAACGTGGGATAAGACGCGAAAAAATAGAAGCTTAAAAAAAAAAAAAAGTTCTATTAAATTATTGCGTCTGCAATATCTGTAAGCTTTGCTGCTCATGTTTGTAATTCAATAAAAAAAAGCCGATGCTCTGAACTCAAAGCATCCATAGGGGAGAGAAAAAACATCTGCTGTGGATATGAACAGGATGGAAACGGAGAACCATCTCCTCCTGGAATTACTTTCCTCTCTGGGGATCTGTGGGATACAATATCTGGGAATATACCCAACTGTCATGTGAGGATTTTCTCAGAGCAGCGGCAGTTCTTGAGTCTCATCGTGCGATTCTCTATCATTGCCTCTTTCTGCCTTTTTTTAATTCTTATTTAAAGAACCGACTAAAGCAATCATTTGAGCTAAATGAGTTTAACCCCATGTTGCCCTTATTCATTGTCTCGCCAATTAAGGAACCCGGCAAATGACCGATTAGAGTAAAGCAGTTTTCCAGACGGCTGTAAAATGAAACTCTCATTTAAGGGAGCGAAAAAAATATCTTTTTTTTTTTTCCTTTACAAAATGAAATCTGATTCATGAGTCAGGTGGAGCTGTGATGCATAAGAGGTTTTCTGAAAGATCTTGTTGCAGATTGTAACTTTATCCTTTTAATCAAGAGAAAGTGGCTGTGAATTCATAAACACGATGAAAGCCTCTCGTTAAATTGTGATCATGTGTTCCCTCCCCGACCTGTAATCTGTGTTTGGATTGTTTTACATGGCAGATAAAATAATTCCCACTTTGGCTGTCAAGACAGGCATGGTGAGAATGAAAGCTGGCACGTTTTAAGTACCTCTTTATAAAAAATAAACCTGAAAAGGGGAGGAAACACAACAGCCAAAATGTTGATGATTAGATTTTACCCAATTTTGCAAATATTAAGCAGATTCTTTTTAAATCCTTGGCTTATGGTTTGGCTTTGTAGGGCTCGTATTGTAATCGCATCTGCCTGGATTTGCATTGTCTCTAAAAAAACGTTTTGAAGGTCGAGGTTGTTAACTCATGAAGAGAGTTCAGCTTTTGTTTTAGAGTTTGTTGGATTCTGTTGTTGTCTGCAGAGGCTTTGACAGGCCCTTCACGCTCTAATTGATTTAATTAAGTGGACGTCGGTCCACCCCCCCTCTTTGGCTGTACTAATGCACAAGCTGACAGCATGCAGAGACGCATCATGTTATCTAAAACTCCACAACACAAGCTTTAGTTATCTGTATTTCGCAGAATGATCCAAGTTTCCCTCTAGAACATCCCAGCCCCAGTTGCATCAATACATCTGTAGTCCAGTTGATGCTGCAGAAGGCATCCACTCTCTAATAGATGCAAAAAATACGTTGGGTTTATTTCATTTTCTTTATTTTTGGCTGAATAAATGAAAACAAAAGAAGAATAGAAACCAATTATAACAAAGATTACAGCAAAGAAGTAGAGCTTAATAATGTTGTCATTTTATATTTCTGTTGTATATAATGTACACCGGTGTTCTGTCAGACCAGCTTACCCATAGTAATACACATGTTATCATAATCCTGTCGGATGAGAAGCAGAAGATGGATGTATGGATGGATGAATAGGTGGGTGGAGGGATGGAGTATTAAGAGAAAGTTTCTCATTGAGCTTTTGGTAGTTTTCAAACAGGTCTTTTTTAGTCAGTTTACAATACTTTCATGTTTCTTTTCTTAACGTATAAGGATATTGTCAAAACTGCAGTCTCAACGTTTTGCAGGGCTCACACCAAATGACAGACTTAAACGATCCAGGAGAATGGCAGATGGGTCTCTTATTAGAATCTGTGAATCTGCTTATGCTGGTCATACACTGTACGATTTTCTTTGGGCTGATTATTCCAGGCAAATTTTTTCGATCGAGCCGAGTTCCATCCTTATCATGCGTCCGCGTCGTGTAGTATACAGGTGGTAACGAGGTCAGATCGCCATATGCTTCAAAAAACACCAAAAAATGACTTTTTGCACATGACTAAAAGGATACATGCCTGTTGAGGTAGTTTAAAGTTTTTTTTTCGTACAAAACTAAAGTTATACTACAGCATTGAGGTAGTTAAAAGTGTATTTATAGAAGGGTCTAGCTGCACCTGCAGCCATCTACAAAACGCGTCCCGTACAAAACACACCTCCCAGCCAGCCAATCGTTGATGACATTGATTAGGACATTTGGATACAGCGCCTTGGCGGAGCAGAGGGAAGATTAATTGAAGTGAATAAAACGTGAGCAAGATGCCTACTACTAGCAAGGTTGTAGTTGGCCATCAAAAATGTAATAATAATCTCGTTCAATGTTTGGATCAAAGGAATAGTTCAGTCCATGATCAAATTGCTGTACAATTTTGCCACGTTTTTTATATTTTCTATTATCACGTAATTTTCCACAGACTGCACATGCTTTAAATATAAATGAACATTTTAGAAATTGAATTTCTAAGTTAATTTGTATAAAATCCTCCTGGTGTGAAGTAGCGAACACCGAAAGCAAGGCTGTATGTGTTTGAAGCAATTTAGCTTTAAATTCTGTTCTGAATAAATCCTTTTGTTTATTATATCACATAATAACCAAAACTAAATTAATTAACTAGCCTACTTGACTTTCGATATACTTTTCTGGTGAGTTTATGTGTTTACCTTCAACTATAACTTATTGTTTATCGTACATAAAGTAGCCTAGTAGACTTCCTGTATGTCATTCTCTTAAATTTGTGCTAAGGTATGCTGGTCTGATGGGGTATGCTCATCTAACAAAACACTGGCCCAAAGAACCATAGTTGCTATTTTTTTTACTTAGATGTTAATTTCAAATTAATTATTTTATTATTTTTATTATTTTCAGGTTTATTTTATGCCTTTTTTAAAACATTTATCTCCTTGGTGTTTTATTTTGTTTTTTTACTCCTGTTCATTAGAAAATTCCAGCAGAACAATGTTGATTTTCAGGCATCTAACACAAAGTTTATTTATAACCAGGTTTTCCCTACGGTTGTTTGACCCTGCAGGATGCAGCTATTTTATTTGAAAAAGGCTA
Source organism: Cyprinodon tularosa (assembly GCF_016077235.1). NCBI lineage: Eukaryota > Metazoa > Chordata > Actinopteri > Cyprinodontiformes > Cyprinodontidae > Cyprinodon > Cyprinodon tularosa. Next base: position 1,046,637 of record NW_024038975.1, on the reverse strand, counting down.
ACCAGTGCTTTTATTTAATCTTTATTTGTTGAGAGGCCTTAAGATTGCATCTATTCTGCAAAATAAACATTATTATTTTCAAGTGGATACTTTCCATTGTTGGTGATGGTGTTGATAAATCAGAAGAGCAGCAAAAATCATTGTTTCTCAGCCTTAAGCTATGCTGTTAATTTGTTAAGATTTTATTGTATTATTTTTTTTAATGTATTTTTGTTTTGTTTTTTGATCCTCCTGAGCAGGGGAGGATTTTCATCCTACCATTATTAGGGCTGCAGCTAGTAATTATTTTGCCACTTGATTTATCTGTTGATTATTTTTTCAATTAATCGATTAATAATCGGATTGCAAAAGGTTTGTTAAAGAATATTTTTTTTTACTAAATTAAATTATTACCCGGTGAAACTAAAACTTTTCCCCTTTCAGGAGTTCTGTATATAAAATGTTTTTTTTTTTTTTTTTTTTTTAAACTTAAATGTAAAATTTTGACAACTTCGATATAATTGCTGCTAAAGGTGGCTCTGTCAGCTAAAGGCATGTTTTAGAGTCTCTACACTCCAGTTAATGATTAATTGATTACTGAAGATTATTCCAATAAGCGAACAATCAGGATTATCCGATTGTTTCCGCCCTAAACATTTTTAATCCTTATATATCGCCAGAAGTTATGAGTTAATAATAAGGTTCACACTACATTTTTTTGATGCTATAATATAGATTCAGAATAGTAGTTTCATAAAGAGGATATAATCCCAGATTTCTCTGCTGGTTGGAAGATTTCATCTATGACATTTTAGTTATTTAGTGCAGCAGGTGTCAGAGACTCCTGCTATAAGACACCCAGAAAATCTCCTGTTCTATTATTTTGACTTTCTCATTTGCATTACCTTGAGGCCTTTAATGCTGCTTGTAGATGTGTTGTGCTCCTAGACTGCATCCACCTTATTGAGCAGAACTTCCAAGTATTGCCTTAATAAATCCTTGTAATCAGTGGAAGTACTCCAATTGTACTCGGAACAAAAGAACGTGTGTGTGTGCGTGTGTGTGTGCGAGCAGAGCATGCCTGTGCTGAGGCATGAATTATGTGAGGGAGTGTGGATGGAATTTGACTCCAGTGCAAACCTGCCACCAGCCCAACAGCTCCCACAGCAAGGCCAAACAGAGCTGCAGGGATTGCACAACAGAGACAAGACACAACAGAAACCACCCGACTGATTGTTGGTGCTTTGCCGGTAATATGCAAAGAACTTTGAGCTGCCAGGTCAGGAGTTTTCTCTGATAATTAATGTGCTTTCTACACTCATTAAAACCACTATGATAATTCTGCTACTGCAAAATAATGAGGACCTTTTTTTCCCCTATGCTATCATCTAGAGACTGTATCGGGTTCTGCTCCAATTGTATCTGCTTTTACTGCAATGTTTTGATGCCCCTTTCCATATGTTGTCATCAAATGAAAAAAAAAAAAAAACAGAGAGAAAGAGTTTGTGGTCCGGCTGCAATTTGTACTGATAATTTAAGATACTTGATAATTGCATAACAAGACTCAGAGGGGCCTTTTTCTGCGCTTACCAAACTTATGTTGCAGAGCTGCTAAATCTATATACAGATTTTAAAGGTTGGCAAACTGTTTTTACAGCCTGATTCACAACAAATCTTTTGGTACAATCTCTGCAATCTTCTTTTTTTTTTTTTTTTCAACGGATTCTTTTTTTAAAGAAATCTGCATCTGTATTGTTTTGGGAGATGAAGCACATAGCTGTTTAACATGCTAGCGATTTTAGTTTTCTTTACGTAACACAAACATTGTAATGGTGTTGTTTTTAAGATGCTTCTCAGAATTTTGCTACACTTAAGAAGCTCTGTTGGCATAATGTAACTGCATCCTTAATAAATTAATTCAAGCAATCCCAGAAAACAAAGTAAAAAGTAAACATTACTTCTTACAGTTTTCTATCATTTGAAAAAATCTAGACTTCATAAAAAGGGATAAATACATAGTCCATCAGTATGTTTAATCTCATGTTCATCACATCTAAAATGCAACACTTTATATGTTGAAAACATTTTGTTTGCTGGTGGTTCAGGGAGATAACCGATCAGATCATCTACGCTTCTATGATAAACTTTAAAACTCTGTTTAAGCCTTTAATCAGATAGGAATTATATGTTTTTTCTTGGCAAATTTTGTTTTTCATTCTTTTCATTTCTTTATAGTTAAATTCACATGACAGATTTAAAGCAGCTCTGCAAACACTTGTAATTCAAGCCTGTGCGTAACCCCGCTTATACTACCCTTTTGAAACCGTGTCGTGAACGGTCTGAGCGCGGTTACCGTGTCTGGCGTTGTATTTCACTGATGACTTCACCTGTTCACAACATGAACTTCTTCTCAGCCTATAAACTATAAACGACATCAAAAGAGCGTGGTGCGACCTGGGATGATGCAGAGACAGAGGCTCTCATTGAAATTTGGGGAGAGGACGCTATCCATGCACATAGGTTCCTGAATGTTATGTTTGCCGCCATTTTTGTTTGTGTAATTCTCTCGTTGAGAGCTGTAGTATCATGGATCACCGTGCTAGTGTGATGTGTAAATGGTCGTAAGGAACCAAGCTGGGCACAGTTAACTGATTTCAGAGGGGTAGTGTAAATGGGGCAAGTTTGTGAGCCGCCTGATATTCCTCCTCTAGATTTATTCCTTTAAACATTTTCGCACTCCTTTACTTCCTTAAACAGGCACGCACCCCCAACATCCACATGTCAGCAGGTGAAGTGAATCCTGCTTTATTTATAAGGCGTATAACTGATTCTCCTGAGAATTCAGATTTGCCTGCCCCCTATTTTATTCTACATGCTAGAAAGCTTCTGATTAGCCTTTTTGACAGGTTTAGCTTGGCAGAACTACAGCTGTTTGAACGTGACCTTGGCAGTTTACTGGGAGCTGCTGGTGGATGTTTGCTGACTGCAGCGCTTTGCTGTTTTTATGTGGTAGGAGTGATATCATCTGCATGTCACAGAAGCAGAATTACTTTTGTATTTCCAGGCCACAGAAAATCCCCGCAGCCAGCAGTGGAAAATGTCAAGCTATGGAATCCAGCAGCGCAGAAATCATCTGGGGAGCAGGAGGGCTTAAATGGATTGAATTATCAGTCAGAGGGGTGGACAGAGAGGAGAACGCCTTAATGGCATGGCTGGAAAATCCATACTGCTTCAAATCAGGATTTTTATATACAGGTGCTGGTCATAAAATTAGAATATCATGAAAAAGTAGATTGATTTCAGTAATTCCATTTAAAAAGTGAAACTTGTATATTATATTCATACATTACATACAAACTCATATATTTCAGATGTTTATTTTGTTTAATTTTGATGATTACAAATGACAACAAATGAAAATCTCAAATTCATCATATCAGAAAATTAGAATATTACTGAAGACCAATAAAAACAAAGGATTTATAGAAATGTTGGCCAACTGAAAAGTATGAACATGAAAAGTATGAGCATGTACAGCACTCAGTATTTAGTTGGGCCTCCTTTGGCCTGTATTACTGCAGCAATGCGGCGTGGCATGGAGTCGATCAGTCTGTGGCACTGCTCAGGTGTTATGATAGCCCAGGTTGCTCTAATAGTGGCTTTTAGCTCTTCTGAATTGTTGGGTCTGGTGTATTGCATCTTCTTCTTCACAATACCCCATAGATTTTCTATGGGGTTAAGGTCAGGAGAGTTTGCTGGCCAATTAAGAACAGGGATACCATGGTCCTTCAACCAGGTACTGGTAGCTTTGGCACTGTGTGCAGGTGCCAAGTCCTGTTGGAAAATGAAATCTGCATCTCCAAAAAGTTGGTCAGCTGCAGGAAGCATGAAGTGCTCTAAAACTTCCTGGTATGTGGCTGCGTTGACCCTGGACCTCAGAAAACACAATGGACCAACACCAGCAGATGACATGGCACCCCAAACCATCACTGACTGTGGAAACTTTACACTGGACTTCAAGCAACGTGGATGAAGTGCCTCTCTTCTTTTCCTCCAGACTCTGGGACCTTGATTTCCAAAGGAAATGCAAAATTTACTTTCATCAGAGAACATGACTTTGGACCACTCACCAGCAGTCCAGTCCTGTTTCTCTTTAGCCCAGGCAAGACGCTTCTGACGCTGTCTGTGGTTCAAGAGTGGCTTGACACAAGGAATGCGACAGCAGAAACCCATGTCTTTCATACGTCTGTGTGTGGTGGTTCTTGAAGCACTCACTCCAGCTGCAGTCCACTCTTTGTGAATCTCCCCCACATTTTTGAATGGGTTTTGTTTCACAATCCTCTCCAGGGTGCGGTTATCTCTCTTGCTTGTACACTTTTTTCGACCACATCTTTTCCTTCCCTTCGCCTCTCTATTAATGTGCTTGGACACTGAGCTCTGTGAACAGCCAGCCTCTTTAGCGATGACCTTTTGTGTCTTGCCCTCCTTGTGCAAGGTGTCGATGGTCGTCTTTTGGACAACTGTCAAGTCAGCAGTCTTCCCCATGATTGTGTAGCCTATAGAACTAGACTGAAAGACCATTTAAAGGCTTTTGCAGGTGGTTTGAGTTAATTAGCTGATTAGAGTGTGGCACCAGGGGCCATCAATTTTGAACCTTTTCACAATATTCTAATTTTCTGATATGATGAATTTGAGATTTTCATTTGTTGTCATTTGTAATCATCAAAATTAGACAAAATAAACATCTGAAATATATGAGTTTGTATGTAATGTATGAATATAATATACAAGTTTCACTTTTTAAATGGAATTACTGAAATCAATCTACTTTTTCATGATATTCTAATTTTATGACCAGCACCTGTATTTTAAACCTCTTTATATGAAGCACAATTTCTATCTAAAAATGGGATATATTTAAAGAGCCTCCAGAATATAAATCGGATGTAATCAAAACCTTACAAATGGTTTACAAATGTATTTTATTTCTATATGTTATTCACAGTGGCTGTAAATGTGGTTAGAGCTTCAGCTATAAGGTTTTTTCAGTCAGTATATATTTTGACTTTTCTTTGAGCTCTGATCTGATGATTTGGGTCTTTTATTGTTTTTTTTCTCATGTATTTAGCATCAATTATAAGTAAGTATAACAAATAAATGTGTTAGCAATATGTTATATATAATAAATGTGTTAGCAATAATGTGTTAAAAAAAAGTGTGCCAATGTGCAATTCATATTTGTAGATTACTTTAAATTCAGTAAATTAATTTTGATTGCTCTAACCTTGATAGATACTAATGAATCTCATAAATATTTAGTTTATGGAGTACAGCTTTTGTCCTAAACTTTGATCTTATTATTAATAAACTGGAATTGGTTCAACTCTGTTCTGCTCTGCTTTTAGTCTATGCATTTGGTCAGGTTTTGGTTAAAGGAACTGGAAAGTAGAAGTGGATTTCCATCTAATTGACTCAGGTATCCACCTTAGTCCTGGATCACATGATGTTCTGTGTGAATTTTGTTTGCAACTTGCAGTCCAGTCAATAGTCTCTTACAGAGGATATTCAGCCAAAGAGATGTGTGAACATGAACTTTTACATCTTAAATGGGATAATATCGTCAAACTGGACCTTAGAGTCAGAGGGGATGACCTGATTATGTAACACAGTATATGTCTATCTTGTCAACTCGGCTGCAGTCAAGAACGGAGGTAAAAATCCAACTTAAATCTGTATCAATTCAGCCTTTTTTGTGTGTTTTAATGCCATCTAGTTCCTATTAGTTGTGTATTTCATTCATGTTTATACTATTGGTGGCTATTCTCTGTTTACATATGATAATGGGATTTAAATATGTTTTTCATTATTTTTGAGACCTGTTGATCCTTTTCAGAGGCTGGAATTTCTTTGTATTTTGTAGTTGCCCTATTAGTATGGCAGGAATTTCTGTCCTTCATGAGATGGAGTTCAAAAAAAGGGCTGCATCTAATGATTATTTTGCAAATTGATTACTTTTTTGATTAAAGGTATAAAAGAGGATTTTTCTCAGAAATTAAGTGTCCAGATTGATCTAAAATGACTTAATTGATGGATGGCATTCTTGCACTTGAGGTTGTCCTGTCTTAAAATCTGTGTTTTTTTTATTTATTATTTTATGCAGGCCAATTAGTTATACGTCAGCCTGTACACTTAAATTCGGCCTATCATATATCAACAGTCATCTGTCAATCTAATTTTTTCGGTCATAGCATCTTGATTCATATGTTGCAGTTACTATACGCAATGGTTGAATTAATAATCATTTACTTTACCCCTAAGTTCCGTCCCCGTGTTCACGGGGATGGACGTCTGTGTCTTCGGCAGGCGTAGACCTAACAGAACTGGCAGCGTCGCGAGGCAAGGGCTCAAACATGAACGGCTGTAAGCCTTCCAAACCAAACCAAGCTTCTGCCGCCCTGGGGTTTTCTTCTACAACAACTTCGTCCCCGCTTTTCTTCTCTAAATAAAAAATGTATGATGGAGGAAACTCATCCACAACCTCCGACACAAAACTCCCCTCTACTTGCATGTATTTGCTGTTGACAGCGTCCTTAGAAGTGTTGTTGCTAAGTGCTACTTGATCCCAATGTAATTTCCCATTGGGAACCTACTAGCTCTAAGTTGCTAATTGGTTAGCAAGATGCTTCTGACAAACCGGCCACAACCAAACTGGCCACAACCAAACTTGCTTGCGAACCTTCTACGACAAAAATCTCGCCCCCTTAAAAAACGACCAATCACATTCACTTTATTCACTTGTGGAAAGTCGGGCACAAAGGAAGTTGTAGCAGCAGATGCAAGAACACACTAACACATGGTAAATATAACTTGAAGTGATAACGCCTTCTTCGTATGGATATTTCCTGCTGGCTAGGTGCAATCTGGCACTTTGTTGCCTCTCTAGGTAAAATACAAAATTACCGGCTGAGGCGTTTCTAGTGTAGAGAAGTTTTGGAGATGGGGGGGCAGTGACGCATGCGCACAATTCAAAAATACACAAACAGCCGTTGAACATATCTCACCACAGAATCCTCTTTTATGCCTTTAATAATTGGTTGGAAAAAGGTTCCTTTAGGAAGACTTTTTTGCAAAATTAAAGCAGGTGAAACTAAAACTTTTCCACTTGAGGAGTTCTGGGTATTACGATGGAATATTAGAGCCAGGCTGGAGATGTTTTTGTTTTGTTTTTTTGCTTTCTTTTGCTTTTTTTTTTGCTCTAGAACAAAGTTGTAGTATTACAAGAATAACGTCATAACGTTATGAGAATAAAGTCAGAATATTATGAGAATATAGTTGAAAAATAACGAGAATGAAGTCATCTTACCACAACCTATTTCAGAAAGAAAGCTTTGAGCTCCAACCAGCACCACCAAGCAGCAACCTGAGTCCACTTTGACATACTGCTTTATTTGATGCTGGTCTGCTAAAAGACTTAATATTTCCTTATTTGTCAACTAAAAGTTCACACGGTGCTCAACATTCCTCATTGTAGTGAAGACTTTGCTTCTTGTAGTTGTCATAAAATACAAATTTTTTTTTCTCACAATATCATGACTTCTTTTCATGTTACGGATTTATTATCATTTTAAGACTATTCTTGTTGCGACTTTATTCTCGTAATTTTACATCTTTATTCTTATTTTATGAATTTATTCTTGAAATAAAAAAATAAAAAAAGATCTCTAGCCTAGGTCCAATACTCCATCACAGGATAGAGCTTATTGACGGACGAAAAAGATGTTTATCTTAAATGCAGGATGTGTACATATCTTTTTTTTTTTTTTTACAATTTAGGTATAATTGCTGCTAAAGTTGGGTTGCTCTGTCAGCCAAAGGCACATTTTAGAATCTCTATATTCCAGTTAATGATTAATTCATAAATTAGTTGACGATTATTTGAATAATCGATTAATCACAATTAAGCCCTAGTTTACCAATAAAAAAATAACCCTTTAGCAGTTGATTTAGATATATTTTCTTCAGCCATATGGGCCTTTGTTTTTTAATTTTCTGGAGTCTATAAGGATAACCCCTAAACCTGATTCTAAATCATTAGCTAGGAGATTTTTTTTGGAGATTTTCTAAATTACACTCAATGTGTTTGGATTAATAGACATGCTAATAGTCTGATTTAATCATTTTTGCATTTAACAAAACCTAATAATTCCTGATAAAGTTAAAAGTATTTATGTGATTAATTTTATGTATGTAGGGACTAAAACCAAAACCAAACTTTTTAACCCTAGTTTCAGTGTGTCCCTTGTGCTTCACGGAGCAAAATTAGGTTGTGCAACAAAGGTAAATAAACACGAGCAAGAAAGACGAGCAGAATAGCAGCAACAACTCCCAGCTCAAATTCCTTCAGAGAAAGTTCCCATGTGTATCCGAAAACTGGGTTATATCTATGGTTCATTTTTATATCGATTTCTTACTGAATATTTTGTTCATGATAATAAAATGGATTAAAATTACATTTTAAAAAATTACAAAAAAATTACATTTTAAAAATAAAATCAAATTGATCTCATTGGTGATGGACAGCCACACTATGGTAGACAGCAACACAAACATGGGGAGCAGAATGATCTCAGTGATGATAGTTTGCTACAGAGCACTCAAATAAGGCAAAATCTTCACCTTGCCTTATTCTCCTTACCGTCTTTACTACCTGTTTGAGCTGCTAGCTCATAAATTATATGTGGATGCTTCCTCCTCCCACAAACGGTGGTTCCCATGGTGACCGTCAATAAATATCCAAACCAAACACTCTTGATGAACAAAAATGTATATCTTTCATGTGTTTTGGTCCATTGGCACAAAATTTATACCAAAACATTATTTTAGACCAGAAAGACAATCCCTGCTTTTTTTTGTTCAATAATAATATTTAGTTTTTTTTCTTCTTGGAAATCAGAGGGATTTTCCCAATAGTTCTTAGGTCCTATAACTTTTTAGTCTTAATTTCTTCTGATTTTCTTTTTCTATTAGGATAAATAATCATTTATTTGCCTTTCAGTAAGCATACAATGGTGTGCAGCAGGAACGACTCGACAGTGAGCAGCTGCCAGAGTAGAGCTGCTGACATCAGTTTTCCTGGGTTACATCACATCAACAAATGTACAGTGAATTGTTAAAATAACACCCAGGATATGTAGAGTATCTATTTATACAGTTAATTAGCAAGAAAGAAAATATTTGGGGTGAGTAGTTTAACTGTCCTGTCAAATGATTTGAAAGCGAAATATTGAAGCTTACTAATTTAAGGCTTTGCAGCAGTTTAATAAAACATGTAGCTACCTGTGCACTCCATTACTTCACCAAGGCCTGAATTTCACTAGGTTGAAATATTAGGGTTTATTTCTGTTAACCTGCCACTGCAATGATAGAAGAACTTACAGATCCAATCCAAATTGTTTTTGTTTGGTTTTTATTGTCCCATGGCTCTCTCCCTAAGTGCACTAATGGGATTATTGCAATGCGGTTAATGTAGAGACCACTTTGTTTTAAATCTTAATCCCAGTAGAGATGCAACAAAAAATGCTCAACACTAAAGAGAGGAAATTCATGCATATTAGGGTTGCCACATACAGAATATAGTTCAATGTCACTTCTAGTTTTTTATCCAACACGTTTGCATATCTTTACACTCTTGTTGCATTTTTATTTGTGCGTTGGACTGTTTTCTCATGGGAGCCTGAAGGTAGAATCTGATCAAAGAGAATAATTCAGGTTTATAGCTGAGGGAGGAGCAGGGAGAAAACCTCTGGAGCTGAGGGTACAAAGGGAAGTTAAATCTCCAACCAGAGTGATAGTCAGCTGTGGTTTGTGTTACACATTGAAAGAAGGATTGGAGGTAAGAATTTCAGAGAAGGATGTCTGGATTGTTTTCTTGTTTGCAAAATAGTTTATTTCAATCTTCGCATCCATCTCTAGAGAAAAGGCAATAGTTCGTTGAACCCATCAGGTTTATAGAATTACAACTATAGGGTATTTTTGATATTTTATGCATATTGATCCTTAATGTTGTAAAGAATCCATATTAATTATGCATCATTTATATATGGCTGGTTTGGTTTCCCTCCCATGTTGCCTCATTAACACTATTAACAAACTTGAAGATCTTGACAGGTATATGTTAATGTGTATTAATGGCTTCATCTCGCTGTATGATGCAAATTTGTAACCAACATTTTTCTTTCTGCCCCTTTCCTCAAAATTTCCTGTGGCATTCCCAATCCCTTGTCTGTTTGAAAAATAAATAGTGGCAAAATGTAAAAAAATCTTGAAGACAAGGTCGAGCCTTCTATATCTCGAGTAGTAGTAACATTTAATTTGTAAATATGGCCATTTTTACGTAGTGGGAGTTTTTTGGATGGACTATTTACATCACATACTAAAGCGTTAACACGTTAGAGTAGTAAAAAGGTCTCCATTAAATGTAACTTTAAAGTTTCCATACTTTCATTTTTATTTAGAAATCATGACAGAGATTTTATGCAGTATTTCATTGGTGATAATCTTACAGGTGGTATGCATTAAAACTGTTTATGAGTAGCATATTATGGCCACTTGAGTGGACTGAACTGGACATTTATGCCCACGCCTGATGTAGATCTTGGTGATCAAGATTATACTTAGGTGGAATCAGTGTTGCCAGGTAATCATTTCAATTTATGATTATCTTGCCAGAGACATAAAATTATTGTATTTTGAGTTAAATGATCATACGAGTCAGTTGTATTAATGCGCTATGCTCACTCTAGTGTTGAATAGTGTCTAACAGGCACTGACAGCTTTGTGACATCAATACTGAATGGATTCATCAGCTGATTGAGCTTTTATTGTCATTAAACTGTCACAAGTACAGAACAACAAAATGAACACTGCATTTAACCCATCCCCTTGGGGAGCAGTGGGCTTGCCATTGTGCGGCACCCAGGGAGCAGTGTGGGGTTCACTCAGAGTGGCAGGCTGTGGGAAGATTTGATCCCATAGACTCCCAGGTGGAAGTCATGTGCACTGACCAGTCTGCCAAAAGAATGTCCCCAAAAAGGGATTAAGGAGGAAGGAATCAATAGGATTAATCATGATTAACTGATTATGGAAAAAATCCTAAACCAATTCACTAATCTATTAATTGTTAACTGGATTATAGACACTAAAACATTACTAAGCTACCCACTTAAGCTGTAATCATACCAAAATATTTCATTTTGCATTACAGATAGAAGAAAAGTTTTTCAAATGAATACTATGTCCAGAACTCCATAAGTCAAAAAGTTTTGCTATCACCTGGTTTAATTCTGTAAAAAAAATCCGCTTTAAGGAACCTTTTTCTATCCAATTATTAATCGATTCATTTAAAAAAAGAATCAAGAGATCAATCAGTTATCAAAATAATCATTAGTTGCAGTCCTAATTTTGTCCATATTGCATATTTTTATTTCACAGAAGTTCAAATCAAAAATGTTTTTCCACATCCAGACTAAGTGGTGGTTCTTAAATACTGGGTAAATCCAACAATATAGTTTGATATTTAATTCTGCACCTTCATGAATTTTGGGAGTTTGCCTACAATAAGTACCAGACATGTTCACAAGTCATTTTTTACAAGTCCAAGTCAAGTCTCAAGTCTTGAGAGCTCAACTCCAAGTCAAGTCTCAAGTCTTGAGAGCTCAAGTCCAAGTCAAGTCTCAAGTCTTGAGAGCTCAAGTTCAAGTCAAGTCTCAAGTCTTGAGAAGGCCTGTCACAATAATCAATTAATCGCACAAAAAATTCTAATCACTTGATTAATTTAAAAAAGTGCAATAATTTTCGTGCTTGCTTGTTTCTCCTTGTGTTTTCATCTCCGTCACTGAGACGGTATAGCTTAAAGGTCGCTATTATATCTATGGAATTATCATTATCTTGAACTGCTAAATGAAAAATACAATTAAAAAAAGCACACGCAAAAATTTTTTCCAGATAAATTTTGCATTTTCTTACAGTATTTACCTGACATTTGTGGTTACAACTTTTTCTAGTTTTAGCAGTAAATGTCTGCTCTTTTATTGAAAATGAGGACTGTGGAAAAAAAAACAATCACAATCCTGCCGTCCACGTAATGTTGCGTCAGTGACGTCAGTGTGTTGCACAGGGAAAAATATGATTTATGGTTTTCTTTAATTTTAATGTTAGTTTTATGCTTTGCATGTTTGGAGAGGAAGATATGATTTGTTTTTCTTTATATTTTCTTCTTGAGCTTTGCATGTTTTGATGTTTCTTTTTTATATGATTGTTTTCCTTTATTTTAGACTTTTGAATTTTTCCTGCATGTTGGGTTGTTTTAGTTTGTTTTTCCCTTGTGACAATCCATGCGCACTGGACTGAAGTATTGTCTGAGGAGGCGGAGTGCATTAATTGCGCTGCGTAATGCTGCGCTCAGGTGTGAGCAAGGGCTGATTAAAGCCGACATAAAAGGAGTCTGAAGGAAAGGAGAAGGAGAACGTAATCTGCAGGTGACAGAGACGGACGCGCTGCTGAGGGAGATGCAGGCGGGATCCGTGCGCACAGATGGCCCAGTAAGGAGTATTAGGGCAGAGGAGGAACCTCGCCTGTAAGTAGCGCTCCCCCTCGCTTAAAGCATAAATAGGAATATATCTTCCGACGTAGTTTTGGCGCGTGGATGCTGGCGTTCTCCTTGCTTCTCTTTTTAGCTGGATCGGTCTGGAATGGGGTGTGGCACGCCAGGGAGTGGAACAGTGTTGGAGCGCCGCAGAGTCTGTGGATCAGCCAGTGGGTGCTGCAGGCTGATCACTCGCACCAGAAGCAGCATAACAAGCGGAGCCCAACTTCCAGCCTCTGATTTTTAAGGAAAACTCTTGAATTTTAGGTTTTATCAGGAGAAGAAAAGGACTGTTTTATTATGCCACTTTTGCGGTGGCTTTTTGTATAAATAAAACACTTGAACTTGAGTGCTTCACGGTTTGGGTCTTTGAGTTTTCTTCTGTGTGCGGGTAAGGCGAGCGGCGATCAGTCAAGTTAGTAAAACAAAAAACACTTGAATAAGTGTTTTTACACTGGAATAAAATATTGTTCACAAGTCAGAAATCACGAGTCTAAGTCGAGTCTGAAGTCATTAAATATGCGACTTAAGTGCGACTCGAGTACGAGTCACAAACTCGAGTCCCCATCTCTGATAAGTACTCTCAAAAAACTTTTTCCGAGATGCATTTCACCTCAATCTTTACTTCAGGATCTCTCACCAGTGTCCCAACGAAAATCTTTTGCATATTTTTTATAAATATCTGCCCCCCTTAGATAAAAATCCCCAAAATCTAACTGCATGGATGGACGATACTTAGAGGTATCATGTTGATAGTTTTATTAGATAAATGTTCTGTATAAGTTATGAGAAAAAAAGACTATATTTTCACTTCTAAATATGGAAGCTATAAATGAACAAAGTGTATATTTTATCTCTAAATGGGCTGTTGTAGACTTCCTGTTTGAGGAAGAGTTAGTCAGGTCATAAACTCTGTAGCAAAACAGGTCATCTTTTCTATGCTAACAGGACATCCTTAGTTTTTTATGATCAACGATAATCTTCTAACTGGACCCATAAATAACCCTAGACTTTTATTTCTCTCCATCACTTCCCCCTTACATAATTTCAAGTGCTTTTTGTCTCTTCAACTGGAGGAGAAACATCTGCAATATTGGTTTAAACTATGCTCTCTACTTTCGCCCTGCAAGATGCACCGAACTACACTACAGTTAAAAATAGTCATTTTCTCATGAATTACCTGCTCAGAAATCCAGATAAAAAGATACAATGAAATTTATGCTGGTGAGTGAGCCTGCAAGGCAGCGAGTGGCGGTGTAACGAGGACCAGCTTATTACATTTCCGGAGAACAGGCCGCTCGTAAAAGCTGAAACATTATGTATTTAGTGTGCTGGGAGGTGTACAAAGGAAACTAGCACTGTGTGCTCTTAAACAAGGAGTCGGTCAACCATAGTAAAATGAAGAAAGGAAAGCATTCAAACATCCTTAGTTGTTGTTGGGCCTAAAAACAAAAAGAAACTTGGATTTATCAGGATTTCTGAACTTCAAGGGTACACGTTTATAGCCAATCACAACTTGTGTACTGCGTTCCTCTGCTTAAACTAACACTTTAACCAAAACAGAAACTCTTGTAATGTGATACTGGTGAGTAAAGTGTGTTGCTTCGCTGCAAGAGATGATTAAAAAGTGGGAGTTCATACACAGCTGTTATTCTGACTAAATTTAGGGATGAGATGCTAATCTGATTAAATGTAAAGTTAAACATGTAGAGAATATTAATACTGTTAAAACCCACACTGTTTAAAAAGTAACATTATGTGTTATTCATTTCAGTGGCTGTATTATAAGCATACATATAGCACTAATACCAATATTTCTTCTAATTAACAGTGAAGAATTGTTATTTTTTATATATAGAACTCTAATTACAAATATGTTAGCAATTGTTTGTTTGAATGGAGTGTTTTAAGTGTTGTTCTTTCAACCCTCCGCTTGCTGATACTGTTTGAGCAGATGGATGGACTCAAACAGCTTCTTAAAGAGTCGTCTCCTCTGGTTTACAGGAAGCACTAAGGAAATTGTGATGATTAGGAAAAGGCTGGTAGCATCACTGTAATATCCTGGAAAGGTTTCTCCAGTTATTATTTTTTTTCTGATGTCTAGCAGCACTAATTTAGAATCCTGCATATGAATTATTAAAATAAACCTGACTGTGACCCCTGGTGGTACACACCCTCAGGTTACACATCAAGTTCGGCTCTTACGCTTTGAAAATTGCGCATAAACAGCTAAAGGGAGTGATCTGATTTTACTGTAATTTAGTCTGCATTAAAAGCAGCAATTGGCATGTAAATGATTTGATTTGCAAGAATTTGAGCCGTCAAGTGCACCAGAGCAAACAAGGAGATGCATGATCTATTGAATTCTGCTGTTATGTCTTTGTCTGTCCAGCATGACAGAAACACTTTTCACTACACAGTAAAAGATGATGACGGTTGCAGGATCAGACAAACTGGCCTCCTTCAAACCTACGAAGCATCACCAGTTAAACTCTGTTTACACCGGGATAAAAAGGCATCCGTCGTCTGACCTTCGCCTTCTGCTCTGCAGCAAATACCTCCAACACACATTTAGCTCCTGCTGTCTGTTGTAGATGAGAGCTTCTTACTAATCAAATCGTTTGCATACTAATCCCTGGCGAACGTGATTAGTTTCAAAGTAGAAAATTCTTTCTGGGTGCCAAACTTGATGCTTTTCTGTTTTCATTTTCAGTGAGCTACTGTGCATTGACCCCTTTTCCATTTACTTAAATTTGTTATACCCTAACTTTTATTAAACACAAAATAAAATATTAAAAGATTAGAAAAATTGCTAAGGTAGAATTTTTAATCTTTTATCAAAAGCAATCTTTTGTTCTTAACGCACTCTAGTAAGGTAATCCTTTTTGTGCAATTGCATTAGATATTTGAAGATAATTGAAGATTTTTAAATGATTATTCTCTCAGTGGTAGATTAATTAGATGTCGTAATGTCTGGCTTAACGTTCTGCTTTTCTTTGTGGTTCTATAGCTTAGACTTGCCTTTGTTTAGCTGGGATTTTGATCGGTAGAAGGCAGGGGTCTACAATAGACAGGGGAAGAGACAAAGAGAATAACTATGTATATGAAAAATAAAATATTTTTTTTTTTGCAATTGAGGCCAAATGTATAACCTGAAATTCTCCTCAAGAGAAAGACTTAAGTGATGACAGGAAGTGAAAGTGGAACTGCTCTCTTCAAGAGCCTTAAACAGGAATAAAGAAAAGCTTTTTGAGCAATATTTGGTAAATTAGTTGTTACCTTTTCACACAATCACATCAGAGTCTGTGATTCTGACCTGGACAAAACTTGTTGTTTAAAACAAGCTTTTTATATTTGATATATTTTGTTATTCTGAGGTAATATATACAGCTCTTTAATAGATCTAATGTGTGTGATTTCTAATTTGCACAACTTAAAGTTATAGCGGAGGATGCTCTTTTTCAGGGTGGATGAAGCGGTCCTCTTAATTGTCAATCATTCTGGTGATATGTTTACGTAAGGATGTCCTACATGCTCGTCCCCATTTTCCCTTACTGGTGGTGAGTCTGACATAGTCGAAAAAAATTGCAAATCTTCTTTTGGAAACTAAGCTTATATGAACTATGAGAAAAGCAAATTTTAAACAGAGCGTGCACGAGGAGGAATGGGCTCCTACATGCTCTTGCACGCTTTTAATATGCGTTCCCTGTCGGGTACAGGGTTGTGCATGTGCACTTTTTTTTTAAAACTGGAGAGGACGGGTCTTTTCAAAAATTCACCAAAATCTTCCATTATACCTTTAAACTACCGGTCTCTGTAATGGCAGAGGTCTGGCAAAAATAGAATCAAGTTGACTTTTACCATTGTGCTGTCTGCTCACTGTTGCCCTGCGCTGCCCTGCAATGGCTGTGTTAATTGATTCTAATGACTCCATATTTGCAGCATTTTGCAGCTGAGAGAAGTCTGATGTAGTGGAAATTGACAGTAAGCCCCTCCCCTCTATGCAGCTGTGCACCTAAATAAATGATTATCCTCTGTGATTGACAATAGAAAAGCATTGTTTGGAGTTACGGGCAGATGAATCAAACATGAACGACGATGATGATGATGATGATGATGATGATGATGATGATGATGATGATGATGATGATTATGGGTGGCTGTTTTAATATAGAGGCAATGAGCTTTTTTTAAATGGTGGAACTGCACTGAATCAGACAGACAATTAACATTGTAAAAACAAAATAACTTTTGTGTGTCAGGATGTTTGTTGTAAAATGATTAATCCTTTATTTGTTCCCTAGCAATCGTATTTATAACCAATTTACTTGGACTGAATACCAACTTCACTACTATTATTTAAATTCAGTCTATCTTTCCCTTTCCTGCACCTTTTAAATGTGTTAGTCATTGCTTGTTCTGTAGGCATCGTCGCTTTGTTTTCCGTACACTTATCACTGAGAGGCTTTAATGTCAGCTGACATTAAACTTTTAACTAAAGCACATCTAAAATGCAGATTGTCGCTAGCTTAATTTGTCTGTAAACGTTTTGCTCTCACTGACCAGAGGACAGAAAATGTTGACATTAGGGTGGGCCCTCTGGCTGTTCCTGTGGAGCAAATCTAAAGTCTTATTCATTGAAAATAAAGCTCGTCATGAATCTTGTTAAGGTGGGTTCAGCTAATACTGCTGATTCTGAAGGCCCTGTGCAGGTTTGATTGACATAGCAACACAAAGAGACCGAAAATGGAAATTGGATTGGACAAATGTAGCAACCACATAAATGTGATGGAAGCAGCACAGCCAAGAGAAACATTACAAAATATAGAGAATTTTTTTTTTTTTTTTTGAATACATTTCTACAGTTGGAAAGAAGCAAATTAAAGTTTAGGTTGTTAATATAGGTTAGTGTTTCATGTTGATTTTAGACCAGCAGTGAAGGCTTTAAAGGCCCTGACGCCCCACCACTGATCAAATGTGGATATCGAGGACAGGGAAAGATGGAAAACGGTAAAAAAAAATTGATGTCTTTCCAAATTTGCATCTAAGCACCTTTACAGTATTGCAGTATTTCATATTTAATTTGCTTGTTAAATATGCTGTGCAGGTTAGGTTATTCTTACGTTGCAGATAATTTGTTTACCAAATGGTCTAAAATAAAATGTAAAAAATATGACAACACAAGCTGCATATTTTTGATGTTTTAAAGTTACTAGGAACACACAGATGAATTTAACTCATTTGATCACACATTTAAGCATTTAATTTTTGTATTCTACAAGTTCTTGACATTGTGGAAGGAACGCAGGTCGGGATTCTCTGTAAAACTGCCCGACTTCCCAGAAAAAACAAATTTTCTTTCCTTCCTTTGAATAGCTGAGTTAGAAGAAGCCTCCTCAGTCTTACCACTGGCCTGCCTTAGACTTTGTGGTTTGAGTCTTCTCCACTTGTTTGTCCTTTTTCATGCTGACAACATTAAATGCTTTAATATCATCCTGTTGTGGTTTGATAACCTTTTTTTTTTTTACATTATGCATTTATGTGTAGAACACTTTATCCCTGTGAAAGTAAAGAGGAGTGAAAAGCAACCACATGATGCGAAAGCAGAAGTTCGTCTCATACACCGATCCTTCCATTTAACAATTCTAAAGATAGATAATTGATATGCCTAGTAATTTGTTTGAGGTGTATTAGTATGTTTTTTTTTTTTTTGCTTAATGAAACATAAAGAAATGTGGCAGCAGCAGGCAGACATATGGATCACATCTTCATCCTTAAGTGCATTTGAATGGTATCCAACTCTGCCTCGGTCTGCTTTTGTGGGCAGATGAATCCTCTTGAGAGGACAAGCATTAAATATCTTTAAATCACAAAAGGTCTTAGTGGCTTTTACATCAAATCTGGCTTCCTCCTCTTTCAGTGTGTTGGGTTTCGCTCTAAATGTTTCCGACACTGATTGCCAGCAGGGAGTAAAGCAGTCCTCCTCCTTCCTGTGAGCGGCAGCTACTGCAAACTTTGTAAGGGGGGGGTGGTCTGCTATTGGTTGAAATTTGGGAGCATTTGACCTGAATGCCAAACACATAAAGCTCTGCCAAACGTTTTTTTTTCTCTCCTTTAAACATTCCCTCTTTTTTATAATCCTCTTTTATTTCCTGCCTCCCTCTTTGTGAGCTGTTGAAAGAGCCTCTGAACACTCCCCCTGTGAAGTGCTGTCGAACCCCAGCTCAGCAGCCTCTTGCTCATCTTTCTCTCTTAAAATCTCTGTGTAAGAGACCAGGGGGTCATGAGGAGTTTGAGCTGTACAGGTGCTGGTCATAAAATTAGAATATCATGAAAAAGTAGATTGATTTCAGTAATTCCATTTAAAAAGTGAAACTTGTATATTATATTCATACATTACATACAAACTCATATATTTCAGATGTTTATTTTGTTTAATTTTGATGATTACAAATGACAACAAATGAAAATCTCAAATTCATCATATCAGAAAATTAGAATATTGTGAAAAGGTTCAAAATTGATGGCCCCTGGTGCCACACTCTAATCAGCTAATTAACTCAAACCACCTGCAAAAGCCTTTAAATGGTCTTTCAGTCTAGTTCTATAGGCTACACAATCATGGGGAAGACTGCTGACTTGACAGTTGTCCAAAAGACGACCATCGACACCTTGCACAAGGAGGGCAAGACACAAAAGGTCATCGCTAAAGAGGCTGGCTGTTCACAGAGCTCAGTGTCCAAGCACATTAATAGAGAGGCGAAGGGAAGGAAAAGATGTGGTCGAAAAAAGTGTACAAGCAAGAGAGATAACCGCACCCTGGAGAGGATTGTGAAACAAAACCCCTTCAAAAATGTGGGGGAGATTCACAAAGAGTGGACTGCAGCTGGAGTGAGTGCTTCAAGAACCACCACACACAGACGTATGAAAGACATGGGTTTCTGCTGTCGCATTCCTTGTGTCAAGCCACTCTTGAACCACAGACAGCGTCAGAAGCGTCTTGCCTGGGCTAAAGAGAAACAGGACTGGACTGCTGGTGAGTGGTCCAAAGTCATGTTCTCTGATGAAAGTAAATTTTGCATTTCCTTTGGAAATCAAGGTCCCAGAGTCTGGAGGAAAAGAAGAGAGGCACTTCATCCACGTTGCTTGAAGTCCAGTGTAAAGTTTCCACAGCCAGTGATGGTTTGGGGTGCCATGTCATCTGCTGGTGTTGGTCCATTGTGTTTTCTGAGGTCCAGGGTCAACGCAGCCACATACCAGGAAGTTTTAGAGCACTTCATGCTTCCTGCAGCTGACCAACTTTTTGGAGATGCAGATTTCATTTTCCAACAGGACTTGGCACCTGCACACAGTGCCAAAGCTACCAGTACCTGGTTGAAGGACCATGGTATCCCTGTTCTTAATTGGCCAGCAAACTCTCCTGACCTTAACCCCATAGAAAATCTATGGGGTATTGTGAAGAAGAAGATGCAATACACCAGACCCAACAATTCAGAAGAGCTAAAAGCCACTATTAGAGCAACCTGGGCTATCATAACACCTGAGCAGTGCCACAGACTGATCGACTCCATGCCACGCCGCATTGCTGCAGTAATACAGGCCAAAGGAGGCCCAACTAAATACTGAGTGCTGTACATGCTCATACTTTTCATGTTCATACTTTTCAGTTGGCCAACATTTCTATAAATCCTTTGTTTTTATTGGTCTTCAGTAATATTCTAATTTTCTGATATGATGAATTTGAGATTTTCATTTGTTGTCATTTGTAATCATCAAAATTAAACAAAATAAACATCTGAAATATATGAGTTTGTATGTAATGTATGAATATAATATACAAGTTTCACTTTTTAAATGGAATTACTGAAATCAATCTACTTTTTCATGATATTCTAATTTTATGACCAGCACCTGTAAAGCCTTCCTCTTTTCCTTCATCTGAATTTGTTGGGTGTGTGCTCAATGAGAGGCATTTTTCTTTACTGCCTCTATCAAAAAATAAGTTGTGTAGCTATAAAAATTGGGAAGATTAAAGCAAATAAAGATCTTTTGTACATTGTTGTGTATGTTTTCCACTGGTCTTTACTTGAAGTTAAGAAGCGAAGAGTTTTAGAACGCCTTGATTTGTAGGGTCATTTGAAGGATTAGCCAAAAATTATGAAAAAAACCTCCATCTTTCAACACTTGTCCATCAGGATGACCTGTCTCTTATAGTCTGTTAGCAAAAGACTTGGTACATCCTGGACAAGTCGTCAGTCCATCGCAGGGCAGCACAGAAATGCATAACCATGCAAACACATTTGCATCTTTGGAGTCACCAAACAACATAATAGTTTTTGGGGGTTTTTCGCCTGTGGGAAAAAAAACAGAGTATCTGGATACTCAGGAAGAACTAACTCTTGTGCTTTTATATTTAGGCCTTCACTCCAGTGAACCCAAATAACACAACATTGTAAAAACAGGTGCTTTGATCAGATGAATCAAAATGAAACTTTGGAAATTACATTTAAATGACAATATGGAAGTAAACCAACATTTTGCATCATCCTGAACGTCCCCTTCGCTGGGGAAACATGGTGGTTGCATCATGCTGTGGTGAAGCTACTCAACTCAAGCCTTTGTTAGGTTGCAAAACTTAAAACTTGGATGCAGGTTAATATTCCAGCTCGGACTGCACAACATATTTCTAATTCGTCGTTGAGTTACTGCTGTTCAGCACATCAGTATTGCTACAGGGAGCTTGGACCTCAGTATTTTACGCATTTATTCCAGCAATTCTTTTTGTGATTCTTGTTGTTCATTGAGAGAGGAATGTTTTAGGCTCCAGATGGGCAACTTTTTCACTAAAACAATTTGCTTAAATGGAAATTATTAAATTATTGCTTAATTTTTCAGCAATATGACATTAATGCATGGATCTCTCAGTGTAACAAGTCAAAATTTGTCAAAATAAAAATATAGGTTGATCCTCTTAATTTTAATAATCATAACTGCAGAAAATTCTGATTTTTTTTATTCATTTATTTTTTTTAAGGTCCTGATTTACCTATATAGTGAGAAAACTGTTAGAGGACTTGGAGTCAAAGCTATGAAAGCGTGGACCACCCCTGCACCCCTCAGACTTCCAAACCAATCCCTCCACGTCAGGTGGATCAGAGCCTCACTTACTGGGTTAATCTGATAGTTTGCATATTAAGGGAAATGGAAACGGCTCCTCCCAATGTGGGGAATAAGAACAAAAGAAAAAGTATTAGCAAAGAGACAAAAAGAAGAAATGGGCTGAGCAGAAAAGATGAATGACTGAATTGTTCCTCTTTAGTAGCGTGACCCCCGGCATGTTATTTCATTAAAAAAAAAAAAAAAATATATATATATATATATATATATATATATATATATGTATATATATATATGTATGTATTCATCTTTAAATAAAGCAATATACACAGATTCTTTGTTATGATAGTGTTTATTTCACAGTTTTTCAGCCTGAAAAGAATTTTTGCCCCAGGTACCACTATTAACGATTTACATGCATGTATCGCACCTCCAGTCACAGGGTCCTCTTATGGTAAACTTCTACAAAAGTGCTTTTGTCATAGCAAAAGAACAAAAAGCAAACAAAAAATGAAAAAGAAAAAAAAGAAGAGGACACTTTTGTGTCTAAAGAAGACGTTTGTCCTAAATCAAAGTGAGCCGATGCTGTAGAAATGACCATGTATTGTTTTTTTTTATTTAGTCAGTCATACGGTCAACCTAATATTCTCCTAATGTTTCACATGTTGTGCAGAAGTACTTCCATAAGAGCAGCATTTCAAACCGTACAGTCAGAGCTACTCTGCAGTTATTTAGGTTGAATCTCTTAGACTGGCCTAGTTAAAGCCCAGGCAAAGCTTCTCCACATTCTATCTCATTGAGTTTGAGCTATTTTGCAAAAAGCAGACAAGAAATATCTGTGCTATGCCTGTGACAGAAGATTGCAGCAAGACCAAATGTAAATATTTTTTGCTAGAAACTGCAACAATGAAGTAGTTGTCTGATTTTATAAACGTTGTAAAATTCAATGAGAGTAGTAATCCAGTCTAATCCAGCTACTGCTGCCAGACGCACAGAGGCCAAAGCACACCTCCTTTCTCCTGGAAGAGCTGACGCCCCCATCCCTCTTTAGTCATAAATCTGTTGTTCTGATTCATTTCCCTTCCTGCTCTAAAGGAGCCCAGCTGTTGTCTTTGTCCCATCCTTAACTGTCAAAATATCTTTGTTGCTCCACTGTGTTTAAAAAAAAAAAAGGAAAAAAAAAATCACAAGTCCTAGAAAGTCGAGCTGTTTAACTTTCAGTCATTTTTGCACAAACTTTTCACTTTTACACAACTCTCCCTCCCTCTGCTATCCCTCTCCCTCAGCTTGGGAGGCAAGAGCCAGTTTGACAGCTTTAGTGACGGCAAGCAGAGGCACATTTTCTGTGCAAACTGTTGTGCTTGAGCTGCTGTGGAGCAGCTATTAGACATTCCCCTGCAGTGACACAAACTGCTGGTTGAGACCATAGCAGTAGGAAGGTTTACACTCATCTTTTGCTCTGCAGTTGTAGCCTAATTGAAACTTAGATAAATCTATCTGGTTGTGCAAAAGGAGAGCTATTTTCCGCTGCCCCTATCACTATGCATTAATAAGTAATCTACACAGAAGATATAAATCTTTCCACCACTAATGGAATCTTTTTATAACGCCTAATTTAAGAGATGCTTATCACAGGTTCTGTTTCCTCAGTTTAGCCTCTCTTAAAATGCATGTAAATATTACACAGAATGCTTTCCTCACATCTTTAATACAACCTAATGGGCCTTTTTTTTTTTTTTTTTTTTACTATCTGTTGTTCACATGCATTGAATATTCATGGTTAATCTCACTCTCATGCTTCTTCATACACTCAAATCAATGTTGTTTTCCATTTTAAACTCGGCGGGGGTTTCTGTTTGATTCAGTTAATGACTGAACATTTCAGCATGATGGGGAAAAAAAACTCGATACATATCTATTATTTCCCTTTTAATGCGGAAGACTATTTTAGTCCAAGGGTTGGTTGCATCTAATGTCTCAATAGCTAATCACAATCTTGCTTGGGATTAAGTATTGGGGTTTGATTTATTACTCGGAAAGAACACTAACTTTAAATCTTATCTTTAAAGGTTAAAGATTAACAAAATAGGGCTTTGTTGTACCAAGTGTTCTTCATTCATTAATTTCTTTCAAGCGGTGAACCTTTCCTTTTTTGTTGTAATGCTTGTTTGCAGACTCCCAGCCTGAGCTAAATATAAACTGGACTGGTTAGATTCTTTCATAGAATGAGGTTGCCTTTATCACTGAGGTTTTTCTCAAAGCCTACAGGTCTACGTCAAACATACCTCATGCCTACATGCATAGAGTCGGCCTTTAGGAACTGTGGTCCGAAGGTGGTCTGGTTGACCCACGTCAATGACCTTACTCAAAGCCCGGTGAAATAGAGCATATAATCGCCCGCTGCTTGTCTAGAATAAATAAATAAACAACCCCGAAAGGCAAGGTTTGTTTGTGTGTTTGTGCACAAGCAAGAGCACATAAATTGATTTTCATGTGTCTGTCCTGCTCTTTGCCAAAATAACCCTGAAATGCTGGGATGCCAAGAGAGCTCTAGTTTCTGTCATCCAAGCTTCATGCTCTCAGCTAATGCTGGTACCTGGCGCCTTGACTACGTGACATATATGCTGCCACAATTACCATTTGAGGAATTAAAGATTTAATGTCAGTTCATGCTTAAAATATCACCATTAACGTTTATCCTGGTTATGTAATGGACGGGAAACCATTCCTAGATTTATCCGAACTAATACCCTATGTGAGCAGGGATAAGCACTTAAGCTATTTTACTCAGGGATGAATGTGGATCATTTTTTAATGACTTCTTACTCCAAACAGCAGGGCTGAGCCCCACAAAAACAGCTCAAAGTGCAAAAGTATTCATACCCCTCTAATCTATTCATGTTTAGTTAGCTTTTATTATGCAATGGTTTTAGGTGAAACAGCGCCATGCAGAGATATGAAGTAGAATTAAGTTTCCACGAAAAGTACGTATTGATACCCTGAATAAAATCTAATCCAGTCCCCTGCCTTAATAATTAGGCCTAACAGTAAACAGAGTCCACCTGTGTGCAGGTTCTCTTACAGAAATAATGTATTTGGTGTTCCTGCAGAGGAAAGGCATCCCCACAGCATGATGCTGCCACCACCCTGCATTAAATTGCAAACTGTTGGACCAATGCTGGCTGCACTGGGTTTAAATTTTTGTAAAAGTGAAGTTTTAATTTAGATTTTATGTATACACACGCATATTTTTATCCGTGTTGGCAGTGCTTTTATTTTATTTACTTTTACTTATTTTAGTTATTTTATTTTTTGTGCAGCACTTTGGAAACCTTGTGTTTATTGAAATCGTGCTTTATAAATAAAGTCGATTGAACTCGATTTGATTTCTCAAAATGATTTAAAAACGATTCATTGTTTTCTTTCAGTTTGCATGCACTACTTTGTGATGATTTAGCTTTTATAATTTGATGTTTTTGGTTCGGGTGTGAAAGAATGTAGGAAACTTTCTGCCGTGCTTGATAAAGCCAAAGTGCTCTTTAACCCAATGTTTAGTTTTTCCATTCAGGCCTACCGTTCAAATATGCAGGTCAAAGTGGTAAATCTTTTAGAAGAGACACCAATATTAGCTCAGTCTAATAAACTTTAACAGCTTTTTTTTTTCTCCTGTCACTCTGGTTCTCTGACTGTTAGGTTCTGATATTTGTGGTTGATTTGTGACTCACTCACGTCCTTCCTTCTTCTTCTTCTTCCTAGGAGGACTCCATGAAAGATGACGGAGGAGGGGATTGTTGTAGCCAAGTGGGACTACACGGCCCAGCAGGACCAGGAACTTGACATCCGTAAAAATGAGCGCCTCTTCCTCTTGGACGACTCAAAGACGTGGTGGCGCGTCCGCAACGCCGCCAACCAAACGGGCTATGTGCCATCGAACTACGTGGAGCGCAAGAACAGCCTGAAGAAAGGCTCGCTGGTGAAGAACATCAAAGACACTCTGGGTAATAATGTTAGCTCTTATATGTTGATATGCTTTTTATTCAAAACGGTGAATCTGTATCCCACAGTGATTACCAAGAGAGAGTGGGTTTCTGTTCACTGAGAGTTTGTTTTTAGTCTGGATTTCCATAGAGACTAAAACGTTTTTTTATCTGTGTTTCTTGGCTGGAAGCTGTCGCCAAGCTCTCCAGGGAGCCTGTTGACTCGGCCATTGCTCTCAGCTGTCAGCACTCTGTCGCTCAGTGTCCCCAGCCATGACTTGGATATATTATCCTGTCTGTGTGGGTACAGCTTTCTGCTTAGAGGAGGGAAAGTAGTGTGTATAGTGCAGGTAAAAGGAAGTCTCTCCTTTTCTTTCATTAAGTGAGAGAAACAGACTTCTAATGACGTATAACAGTATAACTTCTGCCTTTTGAAGCACATTTTCCTGCGTCACAATTAAGGCAAGTGGATGATGCCAATTATTGGTCTGTATCGAGAGATTTTTCAGCATTTAAATCCATGTCTGGAACCTTTAAATCTAATGGTCCATTAGCTCCAAATGCAAGCAAGGAGAGTAAAGTGAGTGATTTCCATGCTTTCTCTATGTAAAGGTGCGATCTGGTGCTTAATAGAGGAGGTTTTAGCCAGTATTCAGATCTGAAGAACAATATAGTTAGCTAGGAGAGAGAAGTGGTTAAAATCTGAAGCGCAGGGACAAATGTGTCACCTTGAGAGCAGAACATGAGGTTATTGGCAGCAGCAACCCAGGTAATGCACAGGAAAGAATGAAATATAATGCGGTCAGTTTTTTTTAATCTTTTGTTAAGTTTATTTTCCGTCAGACAATTTACCAAATAAGATTTTTTTACTCTAAGTGCATAATATCTAAAATACTAATTTCATTAGCAGACCTTATATAGCTGCTCAAATTAAGGGCAAAGACGCTTATTTTAAGAATGTTTAACTTGTTTTTAGATCAGATTTTGCTGTTTGCCATCCTGCAGGATACTGCCACAGCTAAACAGACAACCAAGGTCAGATGTCGCTCCTGTGGAGCCAAACATTCCTTTATTGATTTTTCTATCCCTTTATCATTTCATCCATTTAGAAGTTCATTAATCAAACCACAGAAATATCTGCAGGGAAACCATGATGAGCTTTTAGGTTCATACTTTGATAAGAGAGTAAAATTATTTATTTTGGTAAATTGTGAGCCGATTTATTTCCACTATTTCATAATATGGAAACGTTACCATGTAGTGACATTGGTAATCTTTAACACCCACTGTCACTGATGTGATCTCCAACAAGCATCCTTGGTTGATCAAGTAGCTTCTGTTCTTTCTGATGCTCAAATCAAGGTAGGGAAATGTAAAATGGTTCAACTGCTCTGTGACTCTATGAATGGTTAGCAGAGCTGCCTCTGAGCTTTTCGTGGTTAGATTTACTCCCACCTGAGTGGCTGGGAACGGAAAGGAGAGGAATCAGGCAGGAAATGGAAATGCCTGGTGGAAATTCCACCAAAACACTGATCACACAGTTTGAGTGGTTTCTAATGGCGGGGGGGCTCAGTCACTAAGGCTCCATCAGCTCCTTTCTCTGTCACTGTGGACTTCTGCTTTTACCTTATCAGTAGTTACACTGCAGGACCAACCAGACACCTAATGGCTGTATGGGAATGATGGATTACCTCCCTGTTCTCTGACTGAGTTACATATCGACTGGAACATTTATGGCCTCGTCGTCCCATTCCAGCCCTGGGCAGCATCCTTCCTGCCAGGCGCTCTTTCCTGTTAAAAGCCTGTGAAAATCCAATAGGAGAGAACACTTTCATGATGAGGTGATGAGCAATAGGTGAGGGTCAGGTGCTAATGGAAGTAACTCACTTCAAGAGATAATTTGATTGGCTGATAGCTTGATTTCGTCATCTGGTGGAGGTTTTTTTTCCTCCTTGTTTTAATCCCCCTCAGTGAGTTCACTCCATCATTATTTGAGCATTTCTGATTACTGTTATCTCTAGCTTTTCCTTTCCATCTCTGCTGCATTCTGCAGTCGTATCGTCAGCATCCATCTGAGCAGAGTCTTAACTATAAATGGCTGCCTGCTGCTCCATGCCCCACTTTCTTCTCCTTGGGAAAGAAAAAAAAATGGCAGTGGGTAAAGAAAATAAGCATAGCCCTTAATATTGGTGAAACTGGGTCAGGACTCACCTGTAAAACTAATGGGATCATTACATTTCTGTCCATTTGAGTTTTTAAAGAACACTGCAAGGTTGGCCCAATTTGTTTCAGGCGATATGAGGCACTATGTCCTGATTTCAGGTAAAAATGATAAGAAGTTGCTCTAACCCAGTTGCAGAGTAAAAGCCTTACAGTTGTACTTTAACCATCCAGGTTTTGATTAAATTTCAGGACTCAATCATATTTGGGCATTTTTATCCTTATTACACATTTTGACTTGCTGACATCTGGAGCATCTTCCTGGTAAATATTCTCCAGAGAATATATTCTGTCCACGACGTCTCCTCAGGTGAACCCAAAGATTTCTCCTGTCAGATGTTATTCCCACTGCGGTTTCGCCACTCTGAAATTTTAACGTCCCTCTCATTAAGTCAAATCTGGATGTTTGCTTGAACTGAATTGTAAATTCATCCCAACGCTGCGTGTCCCGAGCCCATAACATCATCAGCGACCCCTCACACCCCCACCATGGGCTCTTCCCTCTGCTGCAGGACCAGCAGATTCTGTAACAGCTTTTTTCCCGCAACCATCAGACAGCTGACCTGTTGAAAACTCTAAATCAAGTCACAAATCGAGACTCTGCATCACACTGATAACACCATACTTGCACTACATGGTGAATATTCAGAATAGAACTCAACTCAATGTTTTTACTGCATTTTGCACCTTATCTATTTATTTATTTTTTAACTGCTCTGAACCTTCCACATCAATGCCTTTTTGCACCATGTATGTCCCACACCGTTTACATTTTGATCACTGTTGCACATTATTGTTCTTGTTATTTTTCACTGCTATGCTGCTGCACAAAAAAAAATAATTGTATACACTCATACGCACAATAAAGTTTGTCTAAGTCATTAAAAAAGACAAAAAAACTTCTTTCTGGTAGACAGACGTTTACTTTGACAAAAACCTCACGTTTATCAGAAAAAGTGACCCCCTCAACATAACGGTGCCATCACCATGCTTTACTGTAGCCATTGTGTATTTACAGTTATAGTTTGGTCTCATCGGAGTGTAACACATTCTTTGAAATAAAACATTTCTGTCTAGCCTTCTCCTTAGTCCAGGCATTCATTGGCCTTACAAGATGTTCATATCCAAAACACAAGCCAGTTCTTATTTGAAAGTCCTGCTGCTCTTTTGGTCTTTTTACCAGCATCACTGACCAATTTAAGCAGCTATATTTCAGCAGCTGCTTAAATGTCGGATTTTTATCCTGGTTAGAAGCATCCCTTTCCTATTGAGGTAGAGTGAAAGATGGAGCTTCATGGAGTCGTACGTTCTTCTTTGCCAGCCTAACTGACTTTATACACATTTAGGGCTGCAACTAACGATTATTTTGCACATCCATTCATCTGTCGATTATGTTTTTCAATTAATCGATTAATAATTTGACAAAAAAAGGTTCTTTAAAGAAGACTTTTTGCAAAATCAAACCAGGTGTAACTAAAACTTTTCCACTTGAGGAGTTCTGAATAGAGCATATTGACAGATAAAACATTTTTTAATCTAAAATGCAAAATATATATATATATATATATATATATATATATATATATATATATATATATATATATATATATATATATATATATATATATATATATATATATTTATGTATATATATATTTTTTTTTTTTTTCTTTTTTTTTTTTTTCTTAACTTTGGTATAATTGCTGCTTTAAAACATGCCTTTAGTCTGTCTCTATACTCCAATTAATTAACTACTAAATTAGTTGCTGATTATTTCAGTAATCTATTAATCCAATTAATTTTTTCAGCCCCATACACAATGTGGCATTAAGACCTCATGGCACTCTGATTAAAAGCAGAGCCAAACTGCTGGTGGGGGAGATTTAAAAGCTCACCTGTGATTCACTGCTTTGCTCTTAAAACGCAGCACCTGCGGTTTCAGAACCAGCTCTTCACTACAGGGTCATGTTGTGCTTTTTGATTGCGGACACGTGTGTCTTGTGGGTGGTACGGTTTTTGCAAGGACTTTTACTTAATACAGTAACTTCCCTGCTGCCTTTTAGTGGAAGTAGAGGAGTGAAGTAATGTGCTGCAACTTTGAGTCTTTCATCAGCTCCCTACCATCAGAGCCGAAGCCCTCTGGGCTCAAACATCACGTCTCCTTTCACAAGATGAAGCGGTAGATGAAGGTTCAGAGTGAAAGAAGAAGGTGTCACGCTGCCGCTCTAACCGGCGTGGCCAGTGCCTTGAAGTGTAAATGAGTGCAGGAGGGGAGGTGTGTGGAGATACAGGTGTTTTTCTGCACTATAAAGCATAGCTTAACCCAATTACATTGGCTGTTTATTAAGGTTTTCTTCTCTCGACCTCCTAAACTTACCCCAGATGCCAGCTTGAGTCGTCATTCATACATTCGCTCAGCTATCAGATGTGTGGGATAAACAGATTAACACAAACACCCTCTGTTTATTATTCCTGCCTCATCCTCCTCCTTTGCATTTTTGTCAGCTGTGCCCTCTGATGTGTTTGGTCTCCAGCGTGTGCGAGAAACAGCTGCCAAGAGAACCCCCCTCTCCTCATCTTTCTCCACTACACTCCGCCTCTCTGCCAACAAGTTTCATGCTACTCTCTGTGAACCCTGCAATTTTCAAACAAAGTAACTGCTCTGTTCAGCAGTGACATTTCTGTGGCCCAGTCTGGGAGAGGAGCTGTCAAGATTTCTCTCTCTTCCATCATTAGCCGCACACGTGAGCTCACGCTCACAATAGCTTCAGCCATCAAGTAAACGGTTTAAACCCTGTCAGCCGCTCGGTGCAATTACTGCTTAAACATTCATGCGAGGAACAAGAGGAGACCGCCTCATTTATGTTTAGTGGATTTTTTTAAAAAGTAAAGAAAATGCTTGGGCGCCACTGAAGTGTTGAAGCACATTAAATGCCTCGTCTTTGAAGGAACAGGTAGGACGGGCCTGACTTTGATCCTGGATACGCCTGTCATCATTAAGCCCATGGTGCCTGCTCCACTTTTCATTCCCTCTGTGTTCCTTCTATTTTCAACCTTTGGGTTTATATAGAGGTGTAGGTGATGTCAACTGAATGCTAAGTAAATGAAAGACCTTGGTTTCATCCTGTAGGAAGGTGTGTGTTTTTCTGTGCTGGACGTTTTACTGCGAAACTCAACAGATTCTTGACTCACCTTTAATCGCAAATCCAACCAAAATTTAAACAGTAACAAAGTCTGTCTCATTTCGCTTGTGAGGGATTTAATAATAATAATGATAATGTCAGGAATTTTATTTTTTATCCATGAAGAAATTAAAATATTTCAGGATTGACCTTAAAGATAAAGTTCTAGTTTATGATCTGGTTAACTGTAAAGTGCCTTGAAATGACATGTGTTGTGAATGAGTGATATATTAAATAAACTGCACTGAATTGAATATTACTTCAGATAAACAAAACAGCATTTAAATCAATACTTACCTCCACCAAGGGAGAAATGAATTGTTCCTTGGCATGAGGCTATCCCGATAAAACACTTCCTTAAAATGTGTTCATATGTTTTCAATTGATCCTGCTAACAAACCAACAACATTCCCACTTCTTTCATAATTTTGTCTTCAGTAAAATACATTCAGACTCTTTGAGTCTGAGGCTTTCAATACTCACTGCTGCCACCCTCTGGTTTAGTTGGGAACTGCTTGTTCCGCCACAAATCCCTATCTCACAATGT
The DNA here is from genome assembly GCF_016077235.1 of Cyprinodon tularosa. Lineage (NCBI taxonomy): Eukaryota > Metazoa > Chordata > Actinopteri > Cyprinodontiformes > Cyprinodontidae > Cyprinodon > Cyprinodon tularosa. The sequence continues at coordinate 1,014,972 of NW_024038975.1, read as the reverse complement.
TATAGAATCTAAAAAAAAAAAAAAAAACCTGAGTCCAGAATATGATCTAGATCATCACCAAAATGTAATGGATTGTTCATTGGCATGAGGGAAACGCCTCTGATAAAAATTTCTTTAATAACTGACTATAACTTTTTAAGTTATCCTTTAGACAGAAGGACAAGCGCACACAAACTCTCTTAAAAACGTAATCTCCTTGGTGGAAGGAATAGTTTGCTATCCTAGTGTCGGAGGGCCCTCCTTGCCCTAGTACTTGCTAATAAATAGTGTGTTAGAATAACTTCCTGAAAACTTCTGGAGCTTTGGTTTAAACACCATATAGGTTAGCTTGTGTTTGAGCTGCTCTTTGCTGGGCTGGTCATAAATCGACAAATGTTTGGAGATGAACATCTGTCCAGCAACTGGATAATCGAGTGTCATATTTGATAGAATAATTTTTTTGCCCCACAAAGATTGAATATTCTGGGGTTTTCAGCAGCAAGGCAAAAATTTACAACAGAAGACAAAATAAATGTTGAACTTAGTAGAATCAATTAAAAAATGTCGAAACGTAAAAAGCTCGTTTAACAACCTGGACATAAAACAGCAACAAATAATTTACAAAAAGAATTGAAAACAATTTACAGCTGAGACATAAACAGCATTCTGAGTATAAAGTATAAAGTATAAAGTATGGCTGAAACAATTAATCAGATTAATTGTAATTAATCGATTATTGAAATAATCATCAACTAATTTAATAATCAATTAATCATTAAGTGGAGTATAAAGACTAAAACATGCCTTTAGCTGAAAGAGAAACCCACTTAGAGTAGTAATTATGAAAAAATATATAAATATATTGCATTTAAGATGAAGAAAACCTTTTCATCTGTCAATATGCTCCATCCTTACCTTGTCTAGTTGAAAAATTTTAGTTTCACCTGAATACATTCATAAAAAATCTTCTATAAGGAACCTTTCGCTATCCGATTATTAATCGATCAATCGTTAAAAAATAATCAACGGATTAATCAGTTTGTTAAATAATCTTTAGTTGCAGGCAGAGTATAAATTCTAAGAGCTGCTTGAAGGAAAGAAAGATCTGGGTTAATGTTCCTCAGTCTACCTGGAGTACAGCAGTCTGTCCAGCTCTGCATCAGCTTCATACATAGAGTTGGAGACATTGTTTCAAATTATTCCCCTTGATGTAATTTTTTTCCAAAGAACTGTATCTCCGACCACCTGTACTGGGTCTGGGTGGTCCCCATGATGTCATCACGTTTTAGTATAGTGGGTTTTCACCTACAGAGATCTACCAGCAGCTCCTTCTTCCAGTCCTGAGTCCACTATCGTTACTCAACTGGACTGAAAATCTGATTGATAAGTCTGATGACCTCCAATTTAAGCCTTTTTTTTAATTACTCCGAGTCTGTGTCACAGTTTTCTTAGTTCTTCTGGAGTTGGCTGCCAGGTAAGCTGATGAAGCTGGTTCTTTGTTCAAGCAGATTCTCTGGTGAAGGGAGAGAAGGTGGAAGACGGGGAGACATGGTTGAAATCTCTGTATATCAAGAAAAGGGCCGGGGGGAGGCTGTGTTGGAGTCTGCTCATATGTCAGTATGTTTTTATGTACTGTGATAACAAAGATGCAACAATTTCACATTTTTATAGGAAAAAAATGCCTCCAAACCCAGAAACTAGATCATATCATGTTATCACACAAACTGAAATCATTTCTGTGAAGAAGTGTTGAGCATTTTTTTAATACAAGAAAAGTTTTGATTGTGTCCAATATTTACAGATTTATTTGTTAGGTGGAGGTGTAAAGAAGGGATTTCTTGCTACCGCGTCATCTCTTTTTGTTTCTATGGTTGTGCACAGGTTTGGGGAAGGGTAAGAGGAAGACGAGTGCCCGTGATCCGTCCCCTACACCGAGCTCAGACGCAGAGTACCCCTCCAATGGCAGCGGGGGAGGAGGTGGGGTTGGAGCAGCGGAGAGGATCTACGACCTCAACACCCCTGCTGTGGTCAAGTTTGCATACACAGCAGAGAGGGAAGACGAGCTGACCTTGGTCAAAGGCTCCAGGGTGATCGTCATGGAGAAGTGTAGCGACGGTTGGTGGCGTGGCAGTCAAGCCGGCCGCGTCGGCTGGTTTCCCTCGAACTACGTCCAGGAAGAGCTCACGGGGGGCGACGACAGAGAGGCAGATTCCTCGCGGGGTTACCTTGGAGTTCCTCGGGGAGGTCTGCTGGCCAACGGCCAAGCAGGCGGCAGGGGCGTCGTCCTCCACCTGGTTCAAACGCTCTACCCCTTTAGCTCAGTGACAGAGGAGGAGCTTAACTTTGAAAAGGGAGAAATCATGGAGGTGATAGAGAAGCCGGAGAACGACCCAGAGTGGTGGAGGTGTAAGAACTCTCTTGGCATGGTGGGCCTGGTGCCTAAAAACTATGTGATGGTGCGTGACGAGCAGCCCGGCCCACCCTCCATGTCAGGCTCCCCACAGAACCGCTTTGCAGCTCCAGCGCGCTCGGGGAGGTTCGCCGGGAGGGACTGGTACTACGGCAACATCACTAGACACCAGGCCGAGTGCATACTCAACGAACGAGGAGAGGAGGGTGACTTCCTCATACGAGACAGCGAGTCATCGGTGAGTCATTTAGGTGATGTCAGGACAAGCTGACACAATGTCTCGTTACTTTTTATCACTCAGAGAATGATCACACCAAAGAATGACATGAAGAGCCAACTGAGGTGTAAGAATTTAACCTACGTCTGATGCCAACAGTGTTTTATAAACACATCGTAAAGATAACTGTTTACATGCAGGTACAATCAAGTTTAGTTTAACAGAACTACCCATAGTTTGTTCAACCCATATTGGTTGAATGACTGCTCAAAGTAAGGTAGATGCATCCTGGTGAAGATTTTAGATCTAAATTACTAGTTTCACTATTTAAGTATTTTTGTTTTATTTTTAAATGTGCTCTGTACAGAAGAGGATTAGGGCCACTGAAAACATTTTTGAAAAGTTAACAGATTTTTACATTTTATTTCAGTTTTATATGGGAAGAAAGGTCAGAATTCTGACTTTATTCTCAGAATTCTGACTTTATTCTCAGAATGCTGACTTTAATCTCGGAATGCTGACTTTAATTTCGGAATGCTGACTTTAATTTCGGAATGCTGACTTTAATTTCGGAATGCTGACTTTAATCTCGGAATGCTGACTTTAATCTTGGAATTCTGACTTTTTTTTCCTGAGAATTATGACTTTAATCTCAGAATTCTGACTCTTTTCTCAGAAGTCTGACTTTTTTTCTCAGAATTATTACTTTTTTTCTTAGAATTATGACTTTAATCTCAGAATTATGACTCTTTTCTCAGAATTCTGACTTTTTTCCCCTATTAAACTGAAATAAAATCCTAAAATCAGCAAACTTTTTTGATTTTTTTCAGTGGCCCTAATCCTCTTCCGTAGCTCTGTCAGATTTACAACTAATTAATAGTAAAAATGTAAATATTGGTGCAGGATTCAATATTTTTCTGTGGAATATACTTAATAACACTTATTCTCTAATAGTTTATTATTACATTTTTACATTCCTTGATTTGGTTAGTTATTAGGCTTCCACTATTTTTTCTTCCTTTGTGAAATTTACTTTGGAAGTTTGCACACCAGTTGATTCCTCTAATAATCATTAAACATCTTTAAGTCTAAAGAGTCAGTACATCTGTGAGCAGATTTTTACGATATTAAATGGCTTTAACAATAAGGGATTTATCATAATTTGTTGCTTTAAGACCCTCAGTTAAATCCAGCTCCCAGTTGAAGTGTGTGCAGATAAGCCAATGCTGCCATCTGCTGGCCAATCGAACTCTGTCCTTTGTTTAAAAGTCTTTTCCTCTTTGTCTCCCTGTATGGTTTCTAGCCCAGCGATTTCTCCGTGTCTCTGAAGGCGGCGGGGAAAAACAAGCACTTTAAAGTGCAGCTGTCAGACGGGGTGTACTGTATCGGCCAGCGGCGGTTCAACTCCATGGATGAACTGGTGGAGCATTACAAGAAGGCCCCTATCTTCACCAGTGATCATGGAGATAAGCTGTACTTGGTGAAGGCCCTGCTGTGATCTGTACGTCTACACTGGATCCCCCCCCACACACTCTCTCTCTGACACACTCACACATACGATCCATCCTTGTCTTAACCCAAGCCTTAGCTGTGGGCCCTTCCCGCTGTGGCGTCCGTACCACATCTGGATCCTCAGATCTCTTGGATTTTCCGAGCAAAAACAAGACAAGCTTTTTTGCGTTGTAGCTCATGGCTGTTTTTACCGACGACCCTCAGAGAGCCATCACCGAGCCACATGGAGAACACAGTGCGTACAGAGCCTCTGCTATCTTGGATGTGCTAACATGCAGTGAGCAGATTAGCTGCTAACTGATCGCCTTAGGCCTCGCCGGAGGTTGAGCTCTCCCTCTGATGTCATGCATAATGTCTACATACTAGCACGCACATTGTCACTCACACCTTTGCTCTTAATTTACGTTTAGCCGTTCAAAGAGGAACTCGGACCTCAGCGGGACCTAACTGTCATGCCTCATGACAGGCCATGTTTTGTTTTTTTCTTTTCTTAAAGGTTGAGTTTAAACGTTATTTAAAATCATCTTCCTTAAAGTTCTGTAGAGTTCCTTTTTTCACAAAGTGACCATAACCACTCTTTGGCCTTTTTTTTCCTTCTGATTTTTCATCATTCTCCACTCATTTTTTTCTGTATCTAGTAAATGATTTATTACTAGTGATACTTTAATTACAGACAACACTCACTGTAGTATTTCTACCAGACGGTGCAATAGAGGAGACCTCAGAGTTCCTGTAGAGTTTGAATGTTGATCCATGTAACCAAACGTGCCACCCTGTACCCACTACTGCTGGCTCCAGGTCTTTCACATTAATCCACAGCTCAGTGCTCATGCTTTATATTGTCAAGTTGAAAACATTACTGTTTTGTTCTTTAGTATGTGTCTGTAGCTACATGAGGAAGACCAAGAATAATAAAATCTTTTTTGTTTTGTTTTGGTAAAGCTTCCTGAGTTACTCTGTCTGTGATGTGATACAGTTCAGGATAAACAAAAGTACCTCTTCTGATGCCATCTTTGTAATTTAAGAAAACAGTTTGGAGCAAATATTTATGGAGGACTAATGGGTAATAAAGAAGATCCTGATTTATTAAAAAAAAAAAAAATCTATTTACGGATTTGTTTATGAAACATTTAACTTTACAGATCCAACTAATTTCATATGTTGGCAGCTCCAAAAACGTTTATTCCTTCTCTGGATAGTTTACTGCCTGTTAGCAGTAGGACAGCTCAATGGTTTAGGTGTAGTAACGTGTTTTTAAAGCCATGCCTGGAAATTGGGATTGTGTATTATGTGAGGAGCTGTAATGACATCTGCGTACCATCAGGGGGGGGGGCTAGATAGACATAGTCGGTCAGTTTTTTTTGGTGGGGAGAGTTTTTTTTTGTTGGTTATTGTTTTGTGTTTTTTTTTTATTGCTGGGAGTTTGAGCTGGTGTTTTCTGTGGTTTGCGTGGGGTGAACGGTTGTAGTGACCACCCTAGCTTGTGAAGGGGGTTTATGGATGGTGCGTGGGGTGGGTGGGGGGGTCGTCCTGGCTCAGACCGGGGGGAGGCGCACAGGGGGTGGTGGTGGGGCGCGGGGGGGGCATGGGATGGTAAGGGGGGTTGGGGGACGTTTAGGAGTAAGGTTCGGTTTGGTCTGGTGGGGGTGGGAGGTGGGGTTTTGGGGGGTATAGGGGGGGTTATTGTGTTTGTTTTTTTACGTGGAGGGGAGATAGGATTATGATTCGGAATGTGTGAAGATGCATGAGAGGTTTGGGTTGGGTGGGGTTTTTTACGTTTAGGGTTAGTGGTTTTGTGTTGCGACTTGGGGCTGTTGTTTTTAGAGATCGTGCTGTGCTTTTTCTAACGGAAACAGTATATATAGTCATTGATCTGTCTCTTATACAGGAATGCTTCTCAGATCAATAAAGAGGGGAAAAAATCTTTAAAAAGTTGTAAAATGTATTTAATAATCAGATTTAAATTCAGATTCTTCTCAAATTTCAGCTAGAAATCAGTTTTGAGGTAAAAGAGAAATATTCTCATAGGCTTTCTACACATGTTTAACAGGGCCAGAATGATGGGAGGGAGCGCTAAGTACAGCCTGAAACTTGTTTTTCAGACATTACCTAATGTTTGATCAAACCTGGGAGTCAGTTTGGAATTGGTCATCATTCATTGTTGAGAAACCAAAATATCGTCATCTAACTTAAGACTAGAAATCTTACACCTGTTTCTGTGCATTTGTTTACCAGTGGAAGTGTTGATCACGGGGTCCTCAGCTTTTATTTGATATATATCTGAATGTTAATGAGCACTGCTATTTATTTCCTATTTCCACTGTATGTATATATTCAGATAACAAGAGGTGCATATATGAATCACTAAGATCCAACCTATGGTACTGTATCGCCAACAACGTGATGAGAAATGAGATACTTTAGTTCAATAAAACTTTTTGACAAACGTTCATGACTGGTTAATGTGGGTCTGGGTTTGCATTGGGGAAGAGATTTCTTTAAAAAAAAACTTTTTAGTTTATTTATTTATTTTTTTTAATTGAGAGCTTAAGGTTCTTATTAGGGATGCACCGATCTGATATTTTTATCGGTCCAGATATAAAGAAAAAAACTAGATCGTATCTGTGACAATTGACTCGATTTAGGAGCCGATCTATTCATTCCTGAAACTCTTATGCTATGGCCCTGCACAGTCACATGGGCAGTGCAAACAAAACATAACACGATGAGTGCGAGGGCGAAAAAGCGAAAGGATTTGCGGTGTGGTTTTTCACGCTTCAGCCTTAGCCCAATGGTGTGCAATATTTTGTAGAGAAGAAATGTTCCGAGGGCGGCGGTGTTAAATTCATCAAACTATTAACACCAACCAAACTTAATGAAACACCTCTTGAAGTTTCATAAAAGGGCAACATGTATGAGTATTATTGGACTCAGCAACCAGAATGAAGAAAGAAAACAAAAAAGGAAGCAGTAACTAACTTGATGGAAGCAAAGGTTACTAAGAAGTGACTATTTTTCATGCTAACAGTATGCAGGCCATAAAAAAAAAATAAAGAGATGATACTTTGATATGATTATTGACCACTTTTTTTTTGCATTTTGTCGGAGAACTTTTGGTTTAAAGATTTTGTCCACAGTTTTATAAATTAAAAATGAGGTAAATAAAATATTTGGGTGGTTTTCATATTTTTTGTTTTAATAATGGGAAAAATCATAAATTATATGCCACAGAAAGAATGACTCACGCCGTTTTTTTTCTTTTAGGATAATTATTCAATGCTGTTCACAAATAATTCATATCGGTATTGCTTAGCTAGGGTGAGACTGAATTTTAGGTCGTGACAGGCGGATGAAAGTTGGAGTGTGTGTGTGTGTGTGTGTGTGGGTGTGGGAGTAGTGGTGTGTGTGTGGGTGGTGGGTGTGGTGTGTGTGTGGGTGTGGGTGTGTGTGTCGTGTGGTGTGGGTGTGTGTGTGGGGTGGTGTGTGTGTGGGGGTTGTGTGAAGGGTGTTGTGTGAGTTGTGTGGTGGGTGTGAGTGGGTGGGTGTATGGTGTGTGTGTGTGGGTGTGTGTGGGGTGGTTTGTGGATGTGTGGGGTAGTGGTATTAGAGAGTGTGTGGGTGGGTGTGTGTGTGTGTGTGTGGGTGTGGTGTGTGTGTGTGAGGGTGGGGTGTGAGTGGTGTGTGAGGGTGGGTGGTGGGTGTGTGGTGTGGGTGTGTGTTGTTTGGGTGTGTGTGTGGGTCGTGGTGTGTGGTTGATGTGTGTGTTGGTGAGTGATTGGTTTGGGTGTTCAGAGAGTGGGTGTGTGTGTGAGGGTGTGTGTGTTGGGTGTGTGTGTGGTGGTGGTTGTGGTGTGTGGAGTGTTGTGTGTGTGGGTGTGAGTGTTGGTGTAGTGTTTTTAGGCTGTGAGTGTGGGTGTGTGTGTTTGGCTTAGGGTAGTGGGTGTGAAGTGTGGTGGGGTGTAGGTAGTGGGTGTGTTTGGTGTTGTAGAGTGGTGTGTTGGTGAGTGTGTGTGTGTGTGTCGGGTGAGTGTGGGTTTGTGTGTTTGGGTGTGTTAGTGTGGGTAGTGGTGGTGTGTTGTGATGTGGTGGTGTGTGTGTGGGGTGTGTTAATAGTGTGAGTGTGGTGCTCTGTCATAATATACATCCTTTATATACATATATATATATATAATTATACATAATATATATACAATTAGCATTATATATATATGGGTAGTATTTATACATTATACAGGTATATATATTGTACTATATATACATATAATATATACATTATATATTTACATATATATATACATATATAGAATATATATAGTATATATATATTATATATATATATACATATTATATATTATAAATACATATATATATTAGTATATATAGTATACATATATATATATATTATACTATATATTACATATTATATATATACACTTATATTGCCCAAATGTATTTGCCTACCCATCCAAATTTGATTGGAATCAGGTGGCTTCCAATCACTTTCCATGGCCACAGGTGTATAAATTCAAGCACCTTAGGCATGCAGCTGTTTTTACAATACATTTGTGTGCAAAGAATGGGTCCGCTCTCAGGGAGGCCTCACGTGAATTCCAGCGATCGCGAACTGTGAGTAGGATGCCACCTGTGCAACAAAATCCAGTGTTGAAATTTGCCTCCCTCGCTCCTAAAATATTCCACAGTCAACTGTCAGCTGTATATAAGAAAATGGGGAAGTTGTTTGGGCGAACGCACGACCCAAACTCAGCAACGGAAAGTTGCGGTAGGCCACGTTTGTAAAATAAAACTGACGTGAGCGGGCGGCGGGGGGTGTGCAGCGGATGCTGACAGCGCCATAGTGCGAAGAGGTCGCCAACTTTCTGCAGAGGGTCAGTCAATTCACTACAGACCTCCAAACTTCAGTGGTGGCCTTCCGATAAGCTCGAGAACAGTGCCGCAGAGAGCTTCATGGGATGGGTTTTCCATGGTCGAGCAGCCTTGCCCTCCATCCAAGCCATACATCTACCAAGTGCCAATGCAAAGCGTGGATGCGGTGGTGTAAAGCCACGCCGCCATTGGACTCTAGAGCTAAGTGGTAGACGCCGTTCTCTGCCGAGCTGAACGAATCGCGCTTCTCCATCTGGCATTGATCGGACGAGTTCTGGGTTTGCGCGGTGTGGGTTGCCAGGAGAGAACGGCTACTTGACTGACTGCATTGTGCCAAGTGCTAAGTTTGGTGGAGGGGGGATTAATGGTGTGAGGTTGTTTTGGTTGTTTTTTTTCAAGGAGCTGCCGGCTTGGCCCCTGTTAGATTCCAGTGAAAGGAACTCTGAAGCTTTCAGCATACCAAGACAAATTTTGGGACAATTCACCATGCCTCCCAACTTTGTTGGGGAACAGTTTTGCGAGCTGGCCCCCTTCTACTTCCAACATGACTGTTGACACCAGTGACACAAGAGCAAGCGTCCATACAAGACATGGATGACAGAGTCTGGTGTGGATGAACGTGACTGGTCCTGTCACAGAGTCCTGACCTCAACCCGGGATGATAGAACACCTTTTGGGATGAATTAGAGCGGAGACTGAGAAGCCAGGCGCCTTCTCGGGCCAACATCAGTGTGCGTCGATCCCACAAATGCCGCTTCTGGATGAAGGTCAAAATTTTCCCATAAACAACACTCTCAACCTTCGTGGATAGTGAGACACAGACGTACACAGAAGAGTTGAAGCTGTTCTAGCGCAAAGGGTGGACCCGTCGTCTTTTTGAACCCTTGAGAGGTACATGTGGTTATACGGGGTGGGCTCGGTTGAGATTGTGTGGTGGTTGGATGGGGTGCACTTTGTAGGGGGGGGATTT